>NW_026991710.1:59306187-60739728 GCF_029215605.1 Mirounga angustirostris
CCGCCGAGCAAGGAGCCCGATGCGGGACTCGATCCAGGGACTCCAGGATCATGACCTGAGCCGAAGGCAGTCGCTTAACCAACTGAGCCACCCAGGCGCCCCTGTATTCTTTTGATTATACAACCATCGGTGGAAATGAAGAACTGAAAAGTGTATCTGAATTTGACTACTGATAGTATATTATAAAAATATACCAAAATAGTCTAAATCCTCACCGAATGAATTTAAAAATTGTGCCTAAGGAATTAATAAGAAGGAAACTCAGTTTTGGTGTGATTTTTCCCTCGCTTTTGTTTTCCTTTCCAACCCACCTCCAACCTCATTCTTTCTTATGTTTAGTTGTAACTCTGGAGGCAAAAACTAAGCAGATATGCCTCCTATGTTCTTTGTATGGACACATTTTTAAGTCAGCTAAGGACAAAAGAAAAAAAGAAAAAAGATGACAAAGCAAGAGAAAGCTTTTAACACTACTTGTATCTGGAATAAGGCTGTTAGTGAATCAACCAATTCAATTTTTTTCTAACAAATTCCCTGGGTTTTTTATTATCACAGAGAGACATCATGGATTCAGCAAAATGATTCCAATTGTATTCTGTGAAAAAAAAAAATCTGTTTTCCAACTGAGTGATTTATTGTCATCAAGATCATTTTGAATGGAAAGAAGAAAAGAACATCACATCATTATAAAATGTGCATTACCTTCTCTTGTAGTTTCAAAGGAGAAATCCTAACAATTACTACAAATAATTACTTGTCAGTTCATGATCTTGTGCATTATTTCACATTTAGGTCACAAAAAAGAAAAATGATAAGGAATCGTTAAGATTTTATTGGAGTAAGGGACTCTAAGAATACTCGTACACAAACTGGAGGTAACAGGTTGGGAATATTGAAAGTCAAGAGAAACCACATAGTAATTTTGAGCCCTGAAAATTCTCAAAGAGAGAAAATAAGAGCAAGAAAATTACTATTTTCCCCCAGGAAACTCAGCATTAGAGTAGGAATGAAGAAACTATAGATAAGGAGTGGTAGAAAATGGACCTTCACTTAGGCCTTTATAGTAAGGGTGAAAATCACAGAAGCTGAAGTTGCTCCTTCTCATTTTTAAAGTTTACTGACCCATTAATGTCCAGGAGGCAATTCTTAGCAAATATCTGCTGAAGGAATGAAGTAATCAATGGCATGAATGGAACATATATTTAAGTGTTTCTAGAATCATTAAGATTTTTCAAAGTGTTTTTAAGGAAATGCTCTAGCATGCTTTGATGGTGAAAGGGATGGTTCTGGAATAAAACCAGTTAACAAAATTAAATTCTTGCACTGAAACATAAATAAAATTATAATCTGAATTCATCCCAAAGAAAGTAATGGGATGGGGTTGGGTCAGTAAGGTCCAGAGGCAAAAAAAGATTGTGCTGCTAAAAGCATGTACCCTTCTATCCCATTTTCTGACTGGTTTCCATTTACTGATCCAATTTCCTGTTCACTGGAGTGTGTACTTTGCTCTAATCCCATGGAATGTGATCCAGGGAGAGTCTGCACACCTAATCTTCCTGAATGAGTGAGCCTGACAGAACATCCACAGTAATCTATAAAGAACCCAAACATGAAAACTACCACCATGGGGAAATGACCTTACTTGGATGTCTTACCTGTGGCAGTGCAGGAGAACCAAGTCAATACACATGCATGTTCTCTACAATTTGGAAGAGTTTCTTAGGTACTTTTTTATCTATGGTTCTAAATACTCATGAATTTTTTGAGCATTCTAAAATATATTTGACTATTTAGGACACCTGGGTGGCTCAGTCGGTTAAGCATCTGCCTTCGCTCAGGTCATGATCTGAGGGTCCTGGGATTGAGCCCGGTGTCGTGCTGGGCTCTGTGTTCAGTGGGGAGTCTGCTTCTTCCTTTGCCTCTGCCCCTGCTCTAGCTTTCTCACTCTCTCTCTCTCAGATAAATAAATAAAATCTTAAAAAAAATAAAAATATATTTGACCGTTTAAAATACTACCTTTACTATAGAGGTAAAAATGCCAAGCTAACGTAAATATTGGTTCCATTTCAACAATTGTAATTTCCATGTTCCAGTTATTTGCACATAAATAGGCATGTTGCCTGAACCACTCATTGAAATGTGTACAGCCTTTCCCCAGATTCCTATAATTATACAAATAACAGTGGCCACTTTAATTTACTGCCTCAGATACATGCTTACTGATATACTATTGCAAACAGAGTAGGAAGCCTGTCAAGAGTAAGCACACAATGCCAAGAGTTGGACAGCGACGTTAAAGTCCCGTCACGGTGGGTATGCTACCTCTTCTGAGTAGGTTTCAGGCAAAGGCCAAAGGAAGACCAGGATGAGAGAAGCTAGGTTAATGATTGCCCCAAACGAGAGAAAGGTCAGGCTTCTGCACCCAAGACTGGCCCAAAATGGCAGAGTGAGGAGCGTGCTTTAATCCTGGTACCACCAAGACTGTGGCTCACTCAGCCATTCGGCAATAGTTTCTGGGCAGTGTGCTCAGCACTGAGCTAGGAGCGGGCAATACAGTGGTGAATAAGACACACTAAGCATACAGACTAGCAGAACAGTAAGACATTAAGAAATACTTGCACGGTGAATTAAATACAATTGTAAATTGAAGTATAAAAGAAAAGTAAAATGTTCTATAGCAACGTAATCTAGGTAGAAAGTGCGTAGGTCCCGGGGTGCCTGGAACAATTCCAATTTACCCCTACTGTCCTGGAGTAATTGTTAGTACTGCCTCCTCATACTCTCGTTAGTGCCACATTTGGATGATAAATTAAGTGATTACTGTTCACTTTCATAAGAGGAGACCTGACTTAGTCTGAGAGCCATCGAGGACTTTTTTCAGAGTGTAACTGTTCAGAGGAGACATAAGGCTGTGAGAGCTACCCAGAGAAGGGAGGAGGATGCTGTAAAAGGAGGGAGGACAGAGGAAATCATACATGCAAAGACCTAAGGGCTGAAGCCCAGTCTGGCTCAAGCACTGGTGAACAGGGTGTGGTTTGCTAGGACTGAGGCAGTAGTCGAGCTGCAGAGCCTTATCAGTCATCCCACCGGTTTGAGACCCAGAGCAGTAGGAAGCCACTGAACCGTAATGATAGGAAGAATTATCACTAAAAGGTAGTGTTTAAGATGTGTCAGTATCTGTTTACACATGTTAGAGGTATTAACTTACTGAGTTGCACAACAACAATTTGAAGCAGGTGGGATTATAGCCCCAGTTTTTTTCAGGTTAGGAGACCAAGGCACAAAACTTGAAGGCAACTTGCCTAGAGTCATCTCTCGAGAAAGTGATGGCACCAGGCTTCCGACCAGGCAGACTTGCTTCAACGTCCTTACTCTGTTCATCAAGGGAGTGACAATATCAGATTTGATCGCTATCTTTGTAAACATTTACATGAGCCTGAGAACTTCAAAGTTCTGAGTTTATGCTAAAATGATTGAAAACAGTGAAATGTTGAACTTGAACTTGCTGTGACTTTCTCCTCATCAAGTAAAAGTTTCTATACTCAAAACAGTCAAGTATGAGCCTGTCTGTGTTCAATAAAAAATGAGGGTGCAGACATATGCACATATATGTGAATAGAAGATAACTGAATGGGAACATTATAAAATTAAGTGGTTACCCCTGAGGATTTGTTGGAAGGAGGGAGTGAGAGAGCAAGAGATTTTTCTTTTCATTCAGAACTGTTATCCCACCCTGTCCCACCATGAGTGCATGCTTTTTAACGATAAAAAGCAAAAAGTAACTATCAGTGCCCCCACTACTTCTGCTCACTAAGAAACATACAGTGTTTTTGGAGCTGAAGGGAGTTAGTTGGAAGAAAGGAGTCCATGATATTGACCTTCACCTTCACAGGTCCTGTGAGAACAGAAAATCATGAGAAAGGACTTCAAACAAACCATGCAGGATATTTGTTTGAACAAGAAATTAGAGATGTTCGTGTTACCAAGGTACTGTACGTTCTGATGATGAGTGTAACCATGTTCTTTCCCAGTAATGAGCGTAAGTAACCCTTTGAAGAGAATGTAATGCTACCACAGGCCACAGACAATGCAAGTCAGCGTCAAGACATGTTCCAGATAGTATACACCAATGTTAAGCAAAGTTCAAGTAAATTTGCTGTGTGGTTGGATAGAGTTTTATCCAGTACTACACATCTTCTAATTTCAAACACATTGTTTTAGATTGATTAAATCAATCACAAAGTCAATCAGGCAATCAAGGAATCCAATTCTTAATGGTCCTCCAACTATATTTTATCAATAATATGGGACTGGATATGGGTACTGTTGCTTTTACTGAAACGTGCTGGTGACTTTCAGGTTATATTCTCTTTCCTTGAAAAGAAAGAGTTGTTCTTTTTCTAAATGAAGTTTTCAGACATCCCCCATTCCCTTAACTGAGCAAACTACTGAAATTTCCCTTTGCTTTATTTATAATCTTGGGTCTATTGTCATGCCTATTTCATGTTTTGTCACTTTTGTAATGTCGATAGGAATTTTTTTAGAGTAATACTCATGAATAGTATCTATGTATGCAATGTGCTGTGATAAAAAGAAGGCATATTATTTTGCTTAATTATGATGCTGATGCTATATGACTTGAAGTATATAATAGAGGTTTATTATTTCCTGGGAAATTTGACAGTTTCTGGGGACTCTGAGCTCCAGGGACCCTCAGCTTCTGGGCTAAACTGATCCTTGTATTTAAAAGCATTCTCTTGTTATGGAGTAGTTATTCTCCTGTGTCATTCTGTAAAGAACAAGTGTCAGGATATGGAATATTCCATTTAATTTTAAGTCAGATGCGGTTGACAGTATGGCTGTCCCCTAATATTGGGTGTGTGATCCTACACATTTTAGAAACTTACAAATACTGAGTTATAGGAACACATTTTTCTTTCTTTTGTTTAATGGGTATTTTATTAGATTTTATGTTAAAAATAAGCTTTCTCTTTTTTGTGTCCATGTGGCACATTATTCCTAATGCTATTTCAATACTTACAGCATTTCCTTTTCATTATTTTTATGTTTCTTTTTCCCATTCTCATTATGTTCTTGAAGGTTAATATTATTAATAATATTATTATTATTATTTCTCTAATGCTGAAGAACAGTGTCTAACATGTAGCAAGTTCTCCATATATATAGATTGAATGCAGGAAGGAAGAAATTAATAAATGTATGAATAGTTGCAGATATACACATGGTTTGGAATAGGTCTTTTAATTTCAATAATTACAGAAATAATCAATTTTCTGAGCAGGAAACAATAAAGAGTACGTTATTATACATCTTATTCTTCATCTTCTGATGGAGCAAATCTGATTAAGAGAGAAAAAAAATGAGCAGCCATGATTGTATCAGTTGTGGCAGGTGCATAAAAGAGATGATATATGAAATAATTTAAAAGAAGGAACTGCCAGTTACTTCTATTTTCAGAGCAACTGGGAAACAGAGGGAAGAAAACAAAAGGAATGCTTATTAGCTTTAGCCTTAGCAGGTAACAGGTGAATACTACTTCTTCAGAGGATAGATTACTATAGAACATGTGTGGTCTGTCATCTTACAGCAACAAAAGAAAAACAACATCTATTCTTCAGGACCGAGGACAGAGATATCAATAGCAAAATTACCGGAACACAAAACAGCTGACTAGAACTCCTTGCGTAGGTCAGCAGCATGAATACATTCCTAAGCACGGCTCCAATCTTCTCCACCACCAGATAGTCACAATGGGCCTAAAGCAACCACAGCTGGTGGAGCCTCAGCTATAACAGTCCTCGGAACAAACTGCCACTGTGCGCAAGTTCTAGTTAGAAAATGTTTCAGTCCCACGCTTGCACACTCTTAATGATCAGGAAGTGAAAAGGGGTAGAATAAAAAAATCTTTATGGAAACATATCAAAAGTCTAGTTAATTTGAGGATTTATAAGGATCTTAGCATTCTTGAGGTGAGAGGGGAAATAGAATGGTTTACATACGATTTCCAATGATTAAAATAAGAATAAGATAATCTCTTGACATCGTCATCTTAGATAAGCCTATAAAATGCCCAAGAAACTATCTGAGTTTTTCTGAAAATCACTGCTATTTATCTCCATCTTATTTCCCATTTATAAATGAAGGCCTATTAGATCTGAAATATGTGGAATGATCAGAAAGGGAACTTTAAAAATGGTTTATTCTGAATATCTTTGAAAATCACATAGCTCCTACCAAATGTACAGCTTCACACGGAGGTCTAAGAACCTCATCACAGAAAAAAAAACCCTTAAGTTCAGGAATAGGCAAGGATGTTCTCTCACAACTCCTATTCAACATTGTTCTGGAAGTTCTAGACAGTGCCAAAAGGAAAAAAGGAAGGGGAGGGGAGGGGAGGGGAAGGGCTGGGGAAGGGGAGGGGAGGGAAGGAAAGAAAGCAGGGGATAGAGAAAGAAAAGGTATGCATATTGGAAAGAAAGAAATAAAATAGTCTCTTTAATCTCTATTTTTTCCTTCTGTATTACCTATGATTATCTCAAGGTTTTACATCCAGCCAAT
Organism: Mirounga angustirostris; assembly: GCF_029215605.1. Lineage (NCBI taxonomy): Eukaryota > Metazoa > Chordata > Mammalia > Carnivora > Phocidae > Mirounga > Mirounga angustirostris. The sequence goes on from NW_026991710.1 coordinate 59,312,764, forward strand.
AATTTGTCTTTCAGCCATGTCTAATGTATTATTTGCTGTTTCTATCATATTTAGACATTTTTCTTTAGTTTAAAATTGGTTTTTCTATTTCATTCTTCTGTTGCTTCATATTTTCTCATTTGCTTAATTGAATTATATTATGTTCTTCTGCAGTACAAAGCACTCAAGGATAATCTTCTCTTCTGTAGATTATGTTTTCTTACCAACAGGGCTCATCACATTTTTATATCCAATGATCCTTCTTTTATTTTGTTTAGTTGTCATGCCATGTCTTTGTATCTTCCTCATGCTTAAATTAGGCCATGCTGTACACACCATCTCTTGTCTCTCATATAGTTTGAATGATTTCTCTTTGACACTCTGTACATCATATTGTCCACTAATTCATCATTACCTTAATGAACTTCAATTTAAGGACTGGGAGTTGATTTCTAGTGAACATTCAGAGAGAGAGAGAGTAAGAGTGGGAAAGAGAAAGAACTCAGCTGTGCCTTGTTGAGAGGACTTGGCCATGGCTTCCTCTTTGCAAACCAGGGAACATCAAGTACCAACATCCTCTCTACCATAAGTGCAACTGCATCCTGTAGATATGTTCTCATCTACCCCAATTCAGCAGACCTGTTAGACAGTAAGTTTTAGCGGCTATTCTTCCAAGGTTGTTTCCCTTAACTTTTGCAGATCTTCCTACTCACTTACATCTCAATTCACTTTTTCACAAGTAGAAAGAATTCATGAGAATTCTCATGATTTTGTCAACTGATTGAGGATGGACGTGAAGCTGGGGGCCTTCTCCACTGCACCAGAGTCTTCAAGGTTCTAGGTTTCCTTGTCATTTTTCAAAAGCTTATGGTGTGAGGTTATGATCCTTCTTATGTTTATTGGAACTAGTCAGTCTCATCTCAGAGAACTTTAGTAACTAGTGTTGAAGAAACCAGGCTTCACTTTGTTTTCATTTTAGATCTGCTAATAACCACTCATTTGGCCACTATTACAATTATTGAGGAAAAACTGGGAAGGATAAATGCAGAGTCTATGCAATAAAAATTTCTCTTTCATCGAAAAGATAGAAAGATTTTAATAGTATAACAATCAAATTAAAGATTTGGTTAATTGATCAGATTAAAGAACTTTGGTATGTTTTACCTTCAGAAACTCAAGTAAACTTATTAGCTGTTATGAGTATCCATGGCCATTCAGATTGATTTCTTCACACCTTCCCCCACACACACACACGTTTTTCATGGCTTCATTGAGATATTATTTACATATCATAAAATTTACTCATTTTAGGTATATAGTTTAGCGAATTTTAGTAGTAGTGAAACCTCCATGTAATCAAGTTACAAAATAGTTCCAACTCCCTGAAGTTTCCTTATGTCCGTTTACAATCAGTTCTCCCCCTTCCCTTCAGCCTCAGGCAATGGCTGATCTGTTTTCTGACATTGTGTAGTTTTACCTTTTCTAGAATTTCATATAAATGCAATTACACAGTATGTAGTCTTTTTTTTATTAGTTTTTTACTTCTTTCATTTAATATAATGTTTTTGAAATTAATCCATTTCATTTTTTTAAGATTTTATTTATTTATTGAGAGAGAGAGAGCACAGAAGGAGAGCCAGAAGGAGAAGCAGGCTCCCCGCTGAGCAGGTAGTCCCATGTGGGGCTCGATCCCAGGACTCTGGGATCATGACCGAGCCAAAGGCAGATGCTTAACTAACTGAGCCACCCAGGTGCCCCAATCCATTTCATTTTTGTTTCCCTACTATTCTTATTTCTCCTATTTATTTCTTAGCAGTTCCTACAGAATGGCTCTCTCACAAATTATTTATCCATTCACCAGTTCATGAACATTAAGGTTGTTTCCATTATTTGGCTATTATGAATGATGCTGCTATAAACATTCATATATGAGTCTTTGAATGTAGAAATGCTTTTATTTCTCTTGGGTAAATATCTAGGTCAAATATTTTTTCAGTTATTAACTCTTATATTTAGGTCTATGCTCAATTTTAAGTTATTTTTAAAAATATGGTGTGAAGGAAAGTTTGAGATTTATTTTATCCATATAGATATACAGTTGTTCTAGCAACATTTGTTGAAAATACTATCTTTTCTTTCATTTAATTACCTTGGCACGTCTATTAAAAATCAGGTGACATATGCGTTTGGGCCGATTTCTGGACTTTCTATTCTGTTACATTGATTTATGTCAATCCTAGGCCACTACCCCACTATCTTGTTTATTATAGTTTAGTAAATCTTGAAATCATGAATTCTACATCTTCCACCCTTATTTATTCTTTAAGATTGTTAAAAAATGACCCATTTCTTTTATCAGCAGAAGAAAATATTTTTAAAAAGCAAAATGCTAAGCTTTTTATAATAAAATTGTCATAAGGACATAGGATTCTTTCATAGGTGGATGAACTTCTAAAACATATTAGTGGACACTTAGTCTGCTTTTCCATATAAAATTTAAAATCATCTCATCCATTTCTTCAAAAATACATATTTTTTCATTAATAATCTTTATCTTTTAGAGCAGTTTTAGGCTCACAGCAAAACTGAGTGGAAAATTCAAGGAGTTCCCACGTGTCTCCCACTGCTTTTGAAACATTAGAAAAGATTTACCTCATTTCATTGTTTTTCTCATCAGGATTTAAAAGTCTCCCATCATTTCTATTAGTTCTTCCTCAATAAAGACAGCAATCCCTCATCTTAGTCTCCCCTTTTCGAGTTATGGAGTCTCCTTACAAGGGCTGGAATGTGTGTCCATTACAGGGGTGGGTTCTTTTCAGCTTCTGTATGGGTCAAGCCCTTGGGCTCTCACCATGGTAATACAAGGCACGGGAGGCTGTTCTGTGTCATTGACAGACTATCTGTTCCTAATATCTTGGGTTTTCTCCCTCTCTTCAGACCAGAAAGATGAAGGGTTGTGACCTAATGGAACTTTTCACTGTCTGGATTCAAGTTCCTCAGAGCCTCAATGTCCGACATTAGAAAAAAAAGAGGAAACGAAGGATGTGGAAGCCAGTTCCTTTGAAGTGAAAGAGGTGAGGAGAAAGCTGTCCCCTTTGTATATAAACATTGCCCTCCCGCCACAGAGCAGTGCGCCCTGGTTTTGACCGGAACCCGCTCAGCTGGCACACTCCCAAGACCTCACAAGTGCAAGTCCTGAGGGGCTTAACGACTCTGTAACCCATTGGTTGGGAAGCTCTGAAATAGAACACGATCTTTTTATCTGCTTTCTGGGGATGTCAAACGTGATCATTTTTATTTTTTGATATTCATGGCTGGCCAAACAGCGTCTATTAACTTGTAGTAAAAGGCAGAGGTTAATTATAAAGATCGCAAGACCTGGAGTGATCACGACTATTTTGATCTCATAGAGACAGCTCTGCCCATGTAAAATGTTTCCTAAGATGAATCACTTTTTCAATCAGCAAAAGAAAGCATTGAAAAAAGCAAATGCCATGATTTTATTATTAAAATCATCATAAGGACTTAGGATTCTTTCACAGGTGAAACTTCTAAAAAGTATTCGTGGAAACTTAGTCTGGTTTTTGCATGATTCCCAGTCTCATAAACATCAGTCTGCCAGTAAAACGTTAGTGACTACATAAAATAATTTCTAGAATCTTATCCATGAATGCAATCGTGAGTACTGAAAACATTTCCCCAACTGATTCATATTCAGGACAATCTCAGTAATCGCAGCCAATGCAAGAGAATGGTGGCAGCCAGGTCCAATTATTTATAACATTTTTGAGGTAATGTTTGGAAAGCTGACCATGTTAAAGTTTTTGAAACCTGTAAAATGAGATTTAAAAATTAAGAGTGCGGGCGTCTGGGTGGCTCAGTTGGTTAAGCGACTGCCTTCGGCTCAGGTCATGATCCTGGAGTCCCTGGATCGAGTCCCGCATCGGGCTCCCTGCTCGGCAGGGAGTCTGCTTCTCCCTCTGACCCTCCCCCCTCTCATGTGCTTGCTCTTTCTCATTCTCTCTCTCTCAAATAAATAAATAAATAAATCTTTAAAAATTAAAAAAATTTAATTCTTAATTAAAATTAATTCTTAATTAAAAAAAAATTAAGAGTGCCACGGTTATTAAATATGCTTTATATACATGCACTTCAATAATTTTATATATAGAAACTAAAGATGTGAGTATGGCTTGTGTCAATTGTATTTTTAGGCTACTTGTTTGAGTGAAAGATAAGGCATTTTCTTCCCATAGGTCAGTCACATATTTTCTTTAAGTCTGGTTTATAATATTAGCTTAACAAAATCCAACCAGAACCCATATTACATAGGTACGCTTTTCCGTAGTACATATTCAAATAGTCTTAGACTGTGAATCAGTGGCAATCTAGTATAACAAAGTTTCGTTCCATATTCAAGACGCTTGCCAAAGCAGTGCAGAAGGGCTGTCCCCATGGAGTTAGCAGTTTAATAGTCTTCACTCCACTAAACAGCCAATTAAATTCATTGAACCACTTTCCTCCGCAGAAAATTCAACCCCGAAAAAGTGATGCATTTAATAGTTTCAATTTAGAGTTCTTGCATTTAGAAGTAGGGGTAAAGATTATTTTCTTTGCACTTGGACTCAACCAGAATGGCATGTAATTAATATCTCCACGTGCATACAATGGATTGGAGTCCAATAAATTTGAAGAAGAAAGAATCAGGCAAAGGGAGCTATCCTTTCTAACATCAACACAGTGTTTATAATCTTTTGTTATTAAAGTTTTTGTTTGCACAATTGAAAGCTTTAAAAAGATGGCTATTCAGGCGCCTGGGTGGCTCAGTCATTAAGCGTCTGCCTTCGGCTCAGGTCATGATCCCAGGGTCCTGGGATCGAGTCCCACATCGGGCTCCCTGCTCGGCAGGAAGCCTGCTTCTCCCTCTCCCACTCCCCCTGCTTGTGTTCCTGCTCTCGCTATCTCTCTCTCTGTCAAATAAATAAATAAAATCTTAAAAAAAAAAAGATGGCTATTCATAATGATAACCTGTAAGTATGCAGGTGTTCCTGCATGCGCGCACACACACACACACACAGCTGCAGCTGCAGCTACTTTTCCTCTCTTCCTTCATCTTCTCACCATCTTAATTCCACCCCCAAACTGACAGTGGTAAGGAGAATAATTGCCCCCAAACATGTCTGCATCCTAATCCACGGAACCTGTGAATATGCAAAAGGGACTTTGCAGATGTGATGAACATTTAGGACCTTGAGATAGGGAGATTTTCCTGGATTGTCTGGGTGGGCCCAGTGTAATCATAAGAGCCATTGAGAGCAGAGAATCTTTCTTGGCTCTGGTCGGAGAGAGATATGACAAAGAAAGAAAGATCAGAGGATAGAAGTAGAATCACAGAGAGATGCCATATGAAAGGTACTTGACTTGCCATTGCTGGATTTGGAGGTGGAGGAATAGGGCCTTTAAGCCAAGGAATGTGAGAATCTTCTAGAAGCTAGGGATGACCCTCAATTGACAGCAAGCAAGAAGATGGAATTCTCAGTCCTACAATCACAAGGAACTGAATTCTGCTGATAATCTGAATGAGCAAAAAAACCCAGATGTACCCCTAAGACCTCTAGAAATAAATACAACCTCTTGGTTACTTGGTTTAGCCCAGATTTAGACCCATGTCAGACATGAGCTCCAGAACTGTAAGATAACAAATTTGTATTGTTTAAAACCCTAAGCTTGTGGTGAGTTGTTCCAGTAGCAATAGAAAACTAATATACTCATTTTTGTAAACAAGGAAATGCTGTGCTTTATTCAGAAACAACAAAGACAGCTCTGAGTCCATCTGCCATATTTCAGATGGCTTTTCTACCTTATCCTTTCTCCTTTCCTCACAGATAAAAAGTTGGATGACCAGTTGTTCTAAGCACATTTATTATGAAAGTGTGCTGAAAACACTTCCTTATTATAGGGAGCATGTCAAACTTGACTGAAGATGAATGAAGACATTGAGACTGGAAGTGGCCTCTTGAGCGTCCCAAAACCTCTGGGCTACATAAGGCTTTTGGAAATAGAGCATCCAGTGAGCCAAACCAATATTGAAATTGCCCTCTTCCCCACAGTTCTCTGGGAAGTCTGCCTTACTAGAAGCAGATCAGGCAGGCGGTGAGACACGTGGAGTGACGGGAGGAGTCCTAGGGGTGATGGGCATCAGACCATCACCTCACTAGCTGCCCACCACCTGACACTCATCATGAGACAGTCATTCCTTTGCTGGAGGAAGGCTTGAAAGTTTATAGGACTCGTATAAAATAGAAAAATGGCTTTTGTTTTGTGGGAGAGGAAGCAGGAGGACAAGAATAAAAGTAGAAATACATGGCTTGAAAATTATCAATTAATGTATTAGTATCAAAGGCTGCCAACAATGGGAAGAGGCACTTCAGGTTTTTTCCTAATAAAAAAGCACAGAGCAAATTTTATTTTTCACCAATATTTAATAAGTAAATATTCATGCATGTGGTAATTTTGATATAAGTATCATTTCAGAGTGAAAAGGATATTTATTTTCTTAATTTTTAAAAGTGTTTTAAGGATAACCACTCTAGATATTTTTAATGTAGTTTTTTTTAAGATTTATTTATTTTTTATTTATTTAAAAAAAAATTTTTTTTTAAGATTTTATTTATTTATTTGAGAGAGAGAGAATGAGAGACAGAGAGCATGAGAGGGAGGAGGGTCAGAGGGAGAAGCAGACTCGCTGCCGAGCAGGGAGCCCGATGCGGGACTCGATCCAGAGACTCCAGGATCATGACCTGAGCCGAAGGCAGTCGCTTAACCAACTGAGCCACCCAGGCGCCCAAGATTTATTTATTTTAGAGAGACAGAAAAAGAGAGTGTGTGAGCCTGAGCAGGGTGAGGGGCAGAGGGAGAGGGAGAGAAGCATACTCCCTCCTGAACACAGATCCCGACGCAGGGCTCAATCTCACAACCCTGAGATCATGACCTGAGCCGAAATCAGGAGTCGGACACCCAGGCGTCCCTAATGTGTTTTTTTAAATCAAAGTATAGTTGACACGCAATGTTGGATTAATGTAATTTTTATTAAAGTTATTCACACACATGGCTTGGAGAGTCACATAGTTATATAAGGCCTACCTCCTGTTCCCCCAACCATGGTTCTTGCTCCTCAGAGGCAACCCTTTCATCTCATGTAACTGACCACTTTTGTATTTATTTCCATATCATTAAATAACATGCATGTATTGCTACTTCTTGATTTTTCAGTGTTAAGCCCTACATATTGGCTTCCAAATGTGGATAATAATGATTTAGCTCTTTCTCCCACCTTAGCCACGGTCTCACCATACACATGGTTATACCCCATGTCCCTGTCCTCTCAGTGTGGTTAAAGTTTGGGTAAATTGAAATTCATTGTTTACATTGTCATGGTGACACAGATGTTATTGACTGGGGGGTCATTTCATACATCTTGAATACCTTTTCTTTTTTTTCATATCTTTTTGTTTTCAAGTTCTTTGAAATCCCAAAGATATTTTCCTAATTTTGTCATCTTTCTTTTTGTGTATTTATCACTAATTTATCAAAAGTCTTCTCTGACTACAAAAATCTTTTTATATATTCAAACATTAAGTACATTAAGTAATCTATACACGTCATCTTATGGTTTCTCTCCAAGCCTTCAGGTTCGCCCCTGTCTAAGTTGCTGAATCTCAAGGCCTGCTGTTTTACCATCATATTGGAAATTGCTGTCCTCCACATCCTATCCTGGATCCCTGTTTCTCAGATTTTGTGTTTTTTTCTTTCTTGTTTCCCTTTATCGTTTGCATGGACAATATCCTCCAGGAGTTTCCTCCTCATTCAGTCAACCAACTTTTGCTAACTACCAAGTGCCATGCACTGTCCCAGGTATTGAGGTTAGGGTGGGAACCCATCTTCATGGAATTTTATTTTGAAGAGCACCAATGTGAAAAGGACCATCCTTCTCTCATACATGTGTTGCAGGGATGATCCTTGCTCATGAACCCTACCGAGCAGTGAGACTGTAGGAGGGAGTCAGCAACTCCTTCCCAGTGTCCCACTTTCACCTCTGCAGGAAACAGCGTCTGTTTCTCTGGGAATGGTTCCTGTCTTTCCAACTTAATGTGGTCATGGCTACATGATCTGTCCCAGGGAGAGGCACATAACAAAAACTGAGCTTGGGTACTCAGGCATTTGGTACACAGGCACAGCTGAGATCACTGAGCGGAAATGATATAACCCTACGTTTCTCTGGAGCCAGGACTTCCTTTCTTCAGAGAATGGAGATTTGCCTCATTCAAACCTTGTCCCATTCTCTAAAGGTAAAGGACACCTATTCTCTGTAACGTGTTCCGTTAAATCCCATGGGAGACACATGGAGGGAGCTTGTCTGCCTAAGGATGGAATGAGATTAATGTACAGAAGTGATTAGAGTCTGGACAGAGAGATCTGGGTACTCTATTTCCAAAAGCCTTGCATAGCTCAGAGGTGTTGAGACGTTAAAGGACCACTTCTAAACTCAGTGTCTTGTTATTCATCTCCAGTCAGATGAGAGAGAGACAGAAGACGGAGAGAAAGCGAGAGAGAGAGAGAGAGAGATTTCAGCATCATTTGCATCTCCTGTGTCTCTCCATGATCCACCCCTAGAATTCCCTCCCTCAATTCTTTCGGGAACTAAATTCTCCCTTTTTCATAGCTAATTTGATTTTAATTTCTGTCTTCTGCAACCAGAATCCTGAGTAATGACAGGCAGTAAAAGGAAAACTGTCTATTATAGAAAAATCCTTGAGAATATGCTCTATTGAGGCCCAGAGATCTCCCTGACCATACTATGTAATAATTTGTCCCCTCTCTCAGCAAACAAGATGTAATCAAGTAGGATTCTCTAAGGTCTCTGAACCCCTCCTAAATGACATGTCACATATCTGCAATAAGGAGGAAGAGTAGATGAATATGTATAATTAGCAAATTCCTATGAAAAGAGAACATCTTTGTTGGATTGTAATCTCCATGAGGTCAAGGATTTGTCTAATTTTATTCACTGCTTTATCTCTAGTGCTTAGGAGAGTATTATAAAATAAGTTAATGTATGTATGTATAGATGGGCTTTTAACATACAGAAAAAAATTAAAGGAAAAGTTGTCCATTATTTTTCCCAATAAGAAACAAAAAGCAGATTGTGTTTGGGTGGTCAGTATGGGTCCTAAATTCTGTCTGAGTGAAACAATGAAAGTAGCAAACATTTCTCTCTGTTCCCCTAACCTACCAGAAGACCATGAGAAATCAAGACTGCTAGTGGGTCAGACAAACCCTCAAGGGGGTTATTGAAACACGACTTCAGGCAGGAGTCCTAGGGTGATACCTACCAATTTTAAAAAATTATAAAAGACCAAGAAAAGCCAAAAAGAAAAAAATATTTTCTTAGCATCTTTATGCAAGACCAGGCTTATCTTTGATAGTCACTTATTTCCAGGGAGTTATATTAAATAACCCACTTAGCAGTATCCTTATTTTTTTTTTAAGATTTTATTTATTTGAGAGAGAGAGAGAGAGAACAAGTGGGGTGAGGGGCAGAGGGAGAAGCAGACTCCCCACTGAGCAGGGAGCCCGACATGGGGCTCGATCTTGGGACTCTGGGATCATGACCTGAGCCGAAGGCAGATGCTTAACCGACTGAGCCACCCAGGAGCCCCTAGCAGTATCCTTATATATAAAATCCTAATAGCAGGTTCCTTAATGATGAAATGTCAGACAACCCTCCAAAATGTCATATATTACATTATTAAAGAGTACCAATAGAAAACAAATCAACTCTGTTTTTTATATATTCAAATTTTTAGAGGTACATAAACAACCTGCAATTTTATCTCTAGAGAATGGGCAAGGTTTAAACAGGGCAAACCTTCCTTTCCAGATATTTATTATAACACTTCTCAGCTGAAGGGGACATAAAGCTCCACTTGGAAGTTGCAAATGTATTTTTTAATGCCTCAAATGAGCTTCTCTTTGAAAGACAGTGACTAGTTTCAGTGATGCCAGAGGAAGGAGTACTAATGATCAAACTACCAGAGCCAACTTCTGAGTTGATGTATTTTTATGGGACATGCTACATTCGATGGCAACGTTCAGTAGCAACTGAATGGTAAAGACTAAAAGCTAAGGCAAGACACTCATTCATGCTGAGGGACAAATCTAGCACGTTACATTGAAGTGTTTGTCTTCCTGCCATTGTCCCTGTGGGATCCAGTCATTGGTACAGAGGGTCTGTGGTGAAAAGAATATTAGTGAATGCTCTGTCAAGTGAACAGATGAGTCAATACGCAAGATCTGTAGTTAGTGGTCTTTCTCCTTTTCCTCTACATAAAATTTAAATTTCCCATGATTATTCATAATGAAATGAGTTAACTCTGGGATAGTGATTTCTCCACTTTTTCTTTTTCCTCTCTTCTGTGTTAAGCCAGAGGGTGGTCTCACAAATGCATTCACTTTCAATTCTACCACTCTTTCTTCATAGAACTTCTTCTGATCCTTATGTTTTCATATGTTTGTGGGTTTTTTTTTAATCTCACACACTTGAAAGTAAACCCCACTCTTTGTTGAGCTTGCACAGTAGTGTAATCTCAGCTCCTATAATGCAGATTAAGTGTTCAATAAATATTGGATAAATGAAAGGAGGCATTGCCAGTGGGAGGCATTTATCATCTTCCCTCAGAAAGTTTCCATCTCTCACTTTACTCTTTGAAGCGGAAAGATACTAACGCACTGTGATTCTCCTCTGAAGATGGAAGATTCATAGGTGCCCTTACCAGAGGGACTGGCATTTGGGAAAAGACATTAATCCTCTAATGAGGTACCTGCTAAAGGAAGATTGCTGATAAAGACAGTTATAATTATCCTGGTTTATAGCTCTATTTTGATGATGCATTAACTATAGCTGGGTTTTCATCTTCATACTTTTCAAAATATACACACAAAGGGATTAACTTGAGTGGCCAAATCAATATGCATGTTAAAACTAGCAGGCTAAGCAGTTATACAATAAGTTCAAACGGATGACTGAATACAATATTACAATAGCTTATTACTCATCCTTAAATAAATTAATGGTCTATTTGGGCAGAGCATACAAATAACTTTATCTGAAGCAACTCATTGAAAGAACATACTTCCTTTGCATATACAACAGAAACAGAGACCATATTTCATGAAGTAATTTCCAAATACACAGAGGCAGTGTGACCTACGTTAATTAGAGGGAGATCATTGCTTTCCCTCCACCTGATTTGCCTCATCTAGTCAAGCAGTTGGTGAGTCAGTTAAAATACACATCTTATCATATGGCAATATAGCAGAAGGGTGAGCCAGACCTTGGTTTCTGTATTTGTTTCCAATTGTTGCTGTAACAAATGATGGCAAACTTAGTAGTCTAAAACCACACAAATTTACTATCTTATAGTTCCGGAGGCCAGAAGTCTGAAATGAGTCTATACAAGGCTAAAATCCAAGTGTTAGTAGGGTTGTGTTCTTGCTGGAGGCTCTGGATGAAAATCTTTTCCTTGCCTTTTCTGGCTTCTAGAAGCCACCTGCATTCATTGGCTTATGGCTCCTTCCTTCATCTTCAAAGCATATCACTTCAAACTACGTTTCTGGAGTCACATCTATTCTCTGACTCTGACGCTCCTCTTTTATAAGGACCCTTGTGATTATAGTGGGATTCAGGATAATCTTCCCCTCTAAAAACATCTTAACTACCTAAGTCCTTTTTACCATGTAAAGTAACCTATTCACGGGTTCTGGGTCTAGGACAGGGAATTTTTGTGATGTTGTTGTTCTGTCTACCATAGTTTATGTTCCTACTTTGCCATTTATAAGGTGAAATTTAATATCTCTGATCTTCTGGGGTGATGTTTGTTTTTGGTTTTGGTTTGGGGGGTTGGTCTTTAGAATAGGAATTAGAAATCTCAATGCTATAAAAATTAAAGGAGGCAATGAATATAAAGCATTTGGTGCATTAGGCTGGTATCAATACATGATGGCTAGTACATATTCTTCTTCTTCTTGGATTTGGCCAATCTCATAGATTAGTCCTTCCATTTACTCTGATCATAGAGACATAGAGCTTAGAAGTACTGAAGCTTTAATTTAATGTCCTATGTTTTCAATTTTTACATCAGGTCAAAATGACTATTTCCCTAAAAGGGAAATAATAATGAGACTTCAAGAGGAAAATAGAAATAAAGAGGAAATATTTTAGGAAACTCTGGCTGCAGGAATTTTAACAGAAGCTAATTTCTTAACTGAGGGTGTGCTGACCCAGACACTGTCCAGACAGTGTCTCTCCAGCACTCACTCTCTGGGAGCATCTACAGGACGGCATTCAGTTCTGTTTGCTGCACTAGTAAGCAGTTCATTGGGTAGTAAGTGAGGAGTACATGCATACACATAGGGGATGAATACACACATATACGTGTGCAAAAGTGTGGGCACACACATAATTTTAAGAACAAACAGCATAACAGCAAAGTACTGTGAGCAGTGGCCTTATATAGGTTATGTCTGTGGTCCATAAAAGTAAGTTTCTTCCTTTTCACTTACTTATGAAAATTACTCAAAGAAAACTTCATTGTACAGGTGTGCAAAAAATATATGAAAGTATATTATCAAATTAGATGAATTACATGATAATTCATCTGTATATAACTAGTCAATCTCTAGCATTTTATCCAGTTGAGAAATTTACTTTTATATCTAACTTAATCCCAATTTACTTGCAGAGATTAAAAAAAAGCCAGTTATATTTTGTATAATAAATAATCAAATACTTGGATTGTTAAAAAAGTCACACCACCATTTATAGTAACACAGCAATCATTACTATATGTCTTTTGATACCCATCTATTAGTGTGTCTTTATTTACATCTTCATTACATTTAACTTCATACACTGTGAAGATATTTGATCATGAGATTTTGGGCTCTTTTATAACTTGTTTTTTTTTTCTATGTGTGTTTAGAAAAATTGGCAAGTTTTTGAATAAATTCATTCAGCAAATACATGTTGAACATCTATTATGCTCCAGGAGAATACGAAGGTTCAACAAACAGTATGTTTGTTGTCCTGTGGTGGTGAGCGACATGTTCTGTGGAGAAAAATAATAAGCAAAAGTAAAGCAGTTTAAGGGGAAAGAAACAAGGAGAAGTTGTATTTTAAATTGAATATGAAAAACAAAGAAGCTCCTGAGTACTGTCAGCTTAGAAATGGCCACCGTGTCTTCCTGTTGAACACACACAATTTTACAAAAAACTAAAATCAGACAAGACCACTCTTGTAACCATATTAGAGCAAGATCAGAACAAGACCAATAGTAACCATGTCTGAGCTCAGATAAAAACAAGTACACTGTGCAAATCACTAATATAACCAAACATCCTCTTCATCCAGCTAACATGAGTAACAAATTCCTATTGACTCTTTGCCAATTACAGCTTTTCCTCTCTCTTCATTCCTCCTGGTTAAAAGTTGGTAAGGTACCCAGTTATGGAATTGCTCCCACTTTCTGGCGGCCTCAGAGCAAAACCATGCTTCACCGAATCTTCCCCCAAAATAATCCCCCCCCCAAATAACACAAACGTGACCCCTTTCAAACCGTCTTGCTGGTATACCACATGAGTCCCCATGGTGTGCTGCTCCTCTCACTACAACAAGCCAAGAAACCCAACATTGACCAGAGGTGTGTTCCTGGTATTCTTGGGCCAAGAGAAGTCATCTCTGATGAACTGACAGTTGAGCAAATACCTACATAAAGTAAGGGAATGAACCATTTGGCCATGGGAGGGAAAAGGGAACAGCCAGTGCAAAGACTCCAAGTTAGGTTCATGCCTGGGCAGGTTCAAGAAAGAGCAAAGATACAGAGATGGTTGGATCTGCATAAGTGGAAAAAAAAGAGGAAATAAGGTCAAGATCCTGATTGTGAAGGGTCTTCTATGCCATGATGTTATGGACTGAATGTTGGTGTCCCTCAAAAAGTCATATGTTGAAGTCTTAACCCCCAATGTGATGATATTAGAAGGCGGGGCCTTTGGGAGGTAATCAGGGTGAGCTGAGGTCATGAGGGCAGGGCCCTAGTCTGATAGGATTAGTGCATTTATAAGAAGATAAACCAGAGATCTTGCTCTTTCTCTCTGCCACTGTGATGGGTGGCCATCTGTAAGCCAGGAAGAGGGCTCTCACCATGAACTCAGACTTCTAGCTTCCAGAATGATGAGAAAATAGATTTCCATTGTTTAAGTCCTTAGGTCTATTGGTCTTCTGTTATGGCAGCCAAGCAGTCTAAGACACCTGGCAAAGACACGGGTTTTACTCCACTTCAAGTGAGTTGAAACTTTTGGAGGTTCTCAATATGACCTGACATGTTTTAATAGGATCATTCTGGCTGCTCAGCTGAGAATATATTGTAGAAAAGTCAAGAAAAGAAGACCCAGTGAGGAACTCAGGTAATAAATAGGTAACTTTTTTAAGGTAATAGCAATGAAACAATGGTGGAAAGTAGGCATTGGGAATAGAACAGACAGCTGAAATCCGGTCTTGGATACCAAATATATTTTGAAAGTGGAGCCAACAGATCTGGAGATCTATTTGATGTGGACCCCAAGGAAGATTAAAAATGTGGGTCAAAATGACTTCAAAGTCTTGAGATTATAGATGAATTGAATTACCACTTGCTAAGATACATAAGTCAAAGGGAGGAGGACCTGGGGAGACTATAAATTAAATCTCAATGATGAAAAATTTACATTTGAAATGCCTATTCTGAATTCAAGTAGAGATACCCAGTAGCCAGATCCATGAACCTGAAGCTCAGGGGATTAAGATTAGAAATATAAATTTAGAAATTATTATTTAATAGATGATGTTCAAAGTCATGGGAATGAGCGACCTAGGGAGTGAGAAGATGAGGGATTGAGCCCTGAAACACTCTCACAGAGGCTGGGAAAATCCCACCAAGACTGAGCAAAAAGTTGTCATTGAGGTAAGAAAAAAAGCAAGTGCTTTATCCTCGATCAAGCCATGCTTCACAACATAAATGATCACCCAATAATAACAGTGTCATGACAAGTTTAGTCTGTGAGCCCGATGTTTGTTTGGGTCTTTTCAAGAGCGTCTCATGCAGGTTCCACAGGACACTAACTGAAATCCTAGGTGTGGCAAATTAGACTTCATGTATTTGTAATCTTATTCCTTCTTCTTTATTCTCTGTAATGAAGGGAGATTAATCCAGCCATTTGTTACGCCAGTGTTTCTCACAGTGACCATCAGAATTACTGGGGCACTTGTTAAAAAATGCACATTCCTGAACCCCAACTCTGGACCAACTGAATCAGAAACTATGAATGAGCATGGCACCCTGGAACTGCCATCTCAGTAAGTTCCCAAGCAGATTGCCAAGCACACGACACTGGAGAACAATAAGCCCTACCTATATACTCATCCTGTCATGAGGAAGGAAGGGAGCTAATCTAAAACAGTCAAATTCAGGACATCACCACGGGCCAAGAATCTTTCAGGGAAGATGGCAAAACCAAAACCATATTCAGATATTGGGATGTCTACTTTCAGTCATCCATCACTCTATAAATTTCTTTCTTGCTTGCTTTCTTGCTTTCTATAAAATTAACAAAGGTATAATATTTTTCCTGATGATATCTTGGCACCAAAATGAAAACATTTTTGCAAGTGTCGTGTCACAATCAGAATGCCCTACTTTAGTTCAGAAAAACATAATTCAAGCCACTGTTTGCAGAATTGCTGCAACCTATGGTCACCAAAAAAATCTAGCAGCCACTATAGGGAAAGACTTTGCATCCTCCTTTTTTTATTATTTTTTCAAAGACTTTGTATCCTCCTGATGAGCTGGTTCTGTAGACTCTCCTTTCACTCTTGGATGCAAAGGTGCCCTCCACTTGTGGATTCTGATTTGACAGATATATAGATTTGACTATAGATATAGATTTGACTATAAATATAGGAGGATGACTGGTTGAGAACATTCTTGAGCAAAATGAGTTTTGAGCTACAATAATAGTGGTTTCCCCCACTTATTGGACTTATAATATGCTAGGAACTAGACTAAGACATATATGATTTCATTTCATCTTTCCTGTAGGACTGTGATACAAACGAGGGTTTGAATTGAGTAAGTGTTGCATTGAGAAGCAGACTTAAGATGGAGTATTACATGCAAGATGTGTATTAGGAGCACCTTGTCATCAACACTAGTCTGTAAACCTGTGTAAAACCTCTGAACACGAGAGACTCTATTTTGAGACTAACAACTTTATCCTGTTTTTTTGAAACAAATATCACATGGAATTATTGAACTGGGCAGAAGCACATGGTTGAACAAAAGACTGCGTACACCTCCATACTTGAGAGAAATTGAACACTCTCCAAAAGGTATTTTCCTACTAACTGACATAATGTGCTCAGAAAACCAATGAGATGTCAAATGTCATTATATCTGCCAATCACAATTTTTGGAAAACAATGTGTAAGTCTCCTAATACTTCTGCAATTTGCTAACGAAGACCACTGGCTTTTACTCCTCAATGAGACATGATTTGGGTTGCCTGCACATTGTAGTTCTAAGACCCCAAATGAATGCTGTTGTTTTATTTCAGTGCTTCCCCTTTTCTCAGGGGACAAGGGAGAAGAGGGAGAGTAGTGGGCAGAGCGAGAGGAAGACTAGGAGCTGTGGTGCCGCCTCAAGGAGGGCCTCCACAAACCAGGGAGTTCTGCAGTCAGAATGCCTCTCAGAGCCATCCCAAGTTGGGCGAGTAGGGCCAGGCCTTACAGCCCAGCGGCAGTCACTGAATGTGGACCACCCTGGGGAAAGGGATCACCTTGAGTGAGGAGCTTTCCTGCAGCTGAGGCAATCCCTGAAGGGGCCGATAGCTGAGGGTTATGTGCTCCCACATTGAGGCAACAGGTCCTTCACTGAAGAGGGACCTGGGAGGCCCATCACAGTGCCCGCCTGAGGGATCCAAGATGTCAGAACTAGAATGTGGCAGAGTGGAGGAGTGTAACATAGAAGAGTTTGATCTTAAAAGTAGTTGTCTAAAGCAGACTAAAGAATTTCATAAATGCCTTTTCCACCCAGGGGTGAGTTATTAAAATATGCACTGTGATTATCTTCAGGAATCATTTCTCTTCTTTTTTTTTTTTTAAGATTTATTTATTTTAGAGTGAAAGAGAGAGAGAGCATGAGCAGGAGGGGCAGAGGGAGAGAGAATCTCAAGCAGACTCTGCACTGGCGTGGAGACTGAGGCAGGGCTCAATCTCATGACCCTGAGATCATGACCTGAGCCAAAACCCAAAGTCGGACACTGACTGTGCCACCAAGGCGCCCCAGGAACCATTTCTATAGTTTGTGTTTCAGGATAATGTATTAGGATGTCAATTAGCTCATGTTTGTTTCCCTATGTTTTTTGTTGTTGTTGTTTCACTTTTCCCCATTTTAAGCTGGTGGCCAGGCCCTTATATTTGCTTGCCTTGAGATTTTTGCATGCCAGAAAAGAATTGATGCTTGAAGTGAAAAGCTCTTTCCATTCTTCCTGAATGATTAAGCTCAATGAAGAGATGATGCTCCCCCACTGAGAGAGAGGTAAAAGGAAGGAGGGCCTTTGGGTGCAACTGAAGGTGAGAATGACTATAGCTGAGGACCAAAAGAAGGGCAGGTAGAGATTGTTCATAATTATAAAGGCTTCTCAGTGTAGTGGAAGATGGGAGACTTAATTGCTTTCAGAGGCAGTATCTAGGGCGGGTGACAAGACCCTGAGATCTCAAGGAAAGGATTGCCTGGTGGCCCTGTGGGGATGGAAAGTCAGTGCCCAGCTTTACATGCTTTAGGAACTAAGGCAAGCAGGCTCCTGATGCTGAGGGACCATCCCTGCTGGCACAGCTGTGGTCTCAGCAAGTGGGACTGATGGGCACTGCCCATAGGACCTCCCGGACGGTGGGGCGTGCCCATGAGAGGAGGAAGCACCCTAATAACGGGTGGAATTTAATTTCTACCAGAAAAGTGAGAGACGGACTCAAAAATAGGTTTAAATCTATTTACAGAACATTTTAAAATGCAAATTCTTCTACTTTGGAGTTTTTTGCAGTAATATTCTCAGGAAAACTGTACTAAGGAATAGGAAAAGACCATGGGTATCAGGCCTAGCCAAGATCATAATTGCCATTCTCGTTACAAGGAGAACAGAGAGAAGGAAGAGGAGGAAGGGAGGATGTACTCGTAGTTTCTCTTATTACTGACTGGCAGCTTCCTCCACGCCGGTCTACACTACACACTTCAAAGGAAACGGAAGTGACCAAAAGTGGCAGGGGGTGAGTGTGCCCAGGAGGGAAATTTTATTTAATAAATAAAAGGAAGAAGTTTTAATAAAAAGAAGATGCTGAGTAACCATCTGTACTGCCCACATGATGGCGAAAAACACAAGTTTTAGGAAACCCAGGGAGCTAGGGTCCAAATATCATTCTCTCCTTGGGTGCTTGTGGAGGTTACGCTTTCTTATTGCCAAAGTGTTAATGCGTGCCTCTCCTCAAAGCTGGAAGCCAGCTGGTAGACCCGGCCTCTAGAACCCCTTCAGATTCACAAAGGAAAACTGGAACCCTTCACTGGGGGGTTGAGATCTGGTTTTCCTAACAAAAGAAGAAGGGCAAAGTGCACTGGCACAGAAAGGAATGAGAAGGGTTCTATCCGAGGTGCACAGACATAAAAAAATCCACACGATGAACATGCTATTCTGCCTGCCCCTCCCCCACCTCATCTATCACTTTTCCCTTTTTGTCTTAAACGATTTCAATATTATTTATTTAATTTTTCTGTACCATATGCATCTAAGTCCAGATTAACTCCATTAATTACAAAAATATTCTGAACACCTGTGTGGTCATCCCCCAACGATATCATGAGTGCTTGAAGAAAGTGCAAAACACAGGCAATGCCCACTGTGTCCTCCTCCTTTGTTCATTCTCTCCCTTGCCTCCATCAGAGTGACCCCACCCTGAATTTGGTGAGTATCATGCCAGTGCATATTGGTATCCATAAACAATAGTGTGTATTTTTTCATGTTTTGAAAATTACATAAGGAGTACGGTATGGTTCATAAAATTCTCCTACTTGTTTTACCAAAAACTTATGGGTTTTTTCAGCTGTATTTTCTTGAAGATTCATTTATTTATTTTGAGAAAAAGAGGAGGAGAGTGAGTATGAGCGGGGCTGGGGAGGGAGGAGCAGAGGGAGAGGGAGAGAGAGACTCTCAAGCAGGCTCCTCGCCAAGCACAGAGCCCACACTGGGCTCGATCTCATGACCCTGAGATCACGACCTGAGCCGAAACCAAGAGTGGGCCTCTTAGCCAACTGAGGCACCTGGGTGCCCTGATTTTTTTCAGCTTTATTAAGGAATAATTTACATGTAATGGAATCCATTTCTTTTCAGTTGTTCATTTTGATGAATTTTGATGATTTTATCAGTCATGCAATCACCAACACAAGATATGGAAAAGGCCCTCTACCCCAAAAGGTTCCTTGTGCCCCTTTGCAGTTGCCCCAGCCCCTGCCCTGATCTTTCTTGTAAGCACTAAGTAGCGGTCCAAGGCCAGAGCTGGCAGGTAGGTGCACTCAGGAGGCACACCAAACTCACTCACCAGTAAGAATTCCACTTCTCAGGGCGCCTGGGTGGCTCAGTCGTTAAGCGTCTGCCTTCGGCTCAGGTCTTGATCCCAGGGTCCTGGGATTGAGCCCCGCATCGGGCTCCCTGCTCAGAGGAGAGCCTGCTTCTCCCTCTCCCACTCCCCCTGCTTGTGTTCCCTCTCTCGCTGTGTCTCTCTCTGTCAAATAAATAAATAAAATCTTTAAAAAAAAAAAAAAAAAAGAATTCCACTTCTCAGGCCACCGCCTTTTCCTCTCACTGTTGTGTCAAATGTCAGTCTGAGGCTCATTTCGGTCCTGCCTTTCCTCAGAGGAATCTGTGACCTCCGGATCTCCGCCTACCAGGTAGCCTTGCAACCTCAGTTCTCTGATGGACTCCCAAACTGTTGATCTCGTAGATTCCCTGGCTCGTTCTCATCCTTAGCATAGAGGCGACTTTCTCTTTCTCCATCCTCACTGGAAGCAAAAATCTCTTTAGACAGATGACAGTGGGTGTCAGGCACTTGGGGTATGCATTCTTGTGGATGTAACAGTTTTATTTTAAAGTGTGAATATTTACATCTGTAATATCCTTTGCACCAGACCTCAACTTTAAAATATTCTAGGTTTTCCAAAATTCTCCTAAGGGGTAAGTGGCTAAAAGAGACCACTGACCTATATCACACAGGGTCCCAGAAAGCTTAGATACCCCCTGAGTCTAGTGGGAAAGATAGGTTACATATATTGTCATACATTTTGGAAAAGAAGTATGTCTAGGGGATTGTGGGAGAACAGAATAGAAATGCCCAGATTAACCTTGGGCTGCTGGTGGTCCTGGGCTGCTACTTAGAAAAGAATTCATTTCTTGTGCTCTAAACCAGGCAGCAGCCAACTTTTCTGGAAAGAGACAGTAAATATTTTAGGCTTTGCAAGGACATGGTCCCTGATGTAGCTACTCAGTTCTATTGTAGCAGGAAAGTAGCCACAGCTAATATGTAAAGGAATGAGTGCACAGTGTTCCAATAAAAGCTTTTTTTTTTTTTTAATAAAAAGAGTCTGTGGGTAGTATTTGGCCAATAGGGCCATAGTACAGACTCCTGTCCTAGACTGTGGTCAATTATATTTAGATATATTATATATCTAAAAACCATTTAGAAATTGTCATAGTGTAAGGTGTAGAGAGATGAGCAATGTTAAGTAGTCTGTCAAGAAAGCCACAGACTAGAAAGGAAAAATAATGTGAAAATAGTCACAACAAAAGGTGTTAAATGCTATTGTTACAGGATTTGTGTCCCCTGAATGCCTGCCGTTCTTGGTCATGTGGCTTCGAAGAATGAAGAGGTAGACCCGATGAAGAGTGGTGGGCAGCAAAGCAAAGTTTATTGAGCAAGAATGCAAAGCTCCCCGAGAGGGAGGAGGGCCCAAGAGGGTTGCCCTCGGAGTTTCTAAGTTTAGGGAGTTTTATGAGCTCTTTTGTGGAACTTTCTTAAGCAATCAGTGTGTGCCGAGTCTTGCCCATGACATTCAGGGCTTTGATCACTTATCTGTCTACCTATTAGGTTAAAGTCCACGTGCTGATGGTGGTCTTTTTTTACTGACATCTTGGGCCTTATGTCTTAACTGCCCCTTGCCCATGATATTGACAAATGCTTTTGTGGTGAATTGTCTTAATTTAGGACGTTTTGCAAAAGTCATTTCTGCAAAAGCTGCAAAGCAGAATGTCAGTGTGATCCTGTTGCAAAACAGGATGTCAGTGCTGTTTTATTTTAGCCATTCTGACTCCGTATTTTCTTGTTGGGAACCCTGGCCCTGACTACCTAACTGTCCAACTAACTCCTAACCCTATACATCCCTATACATCCTTTAGGATGTATACAGCCCAGTGCTAGCAGAGAAGAGTGTGGCTAACTGACTTTTCGGAGTGAGGGCTATATCATCCCATTCCTGGCCTCAGGTACCACTTATAAAAGGCAGAAATCTCGAAATTCCAGACTTAGAAGGAAGTTTTGTGTTCATGAAGTCTGACTCCTCATTATACACGTGAAGAAACTAAGGTAAGGCCTTGGAGAAGGTAGCATAGTTATATAACATTTGACTTGCTACACATTCGCTTTTGGTACCAGAAACAATATATTAAATTGGACCATTTCCACAAAGGATTCACTCACAGAAATTAGCCCTACCTTATTTTTTTTTTTAATTGAAATACGGGTGAAATATAACATTGTTAGTTCCACGTGTAAAGCATAAGTATTTAATATTTGCATATATTGTGAAATGATCACCACAGTAAGTCTTAACATCCATCATCATACATAGTTATGTATTTTTAAAGCCGTACCTTATTTGAAATAGTGCAGAAAATAAATGTGAACAAGCAAAATCAAGAAGCACTTCTGTATTTTCTTATTCATGTCTATTCAAGTAATTACTACATTTCTCATCTTGAGTTCTGTCTTTATTTAATTTGAGCATGGCAAGTTTTGCAACCCTTAGTATCTGCTAGGTTGGTACATAGAGAAGAATAGGGCCCGGGATACTCTTTCACTACAAATTTTTTGCGCAGCATTGTAGTAGCAAAGGGAGTATCCAAGAAAGGTCAGGATAAATAGAACGGAAAACAGGAAGAGCTGACCCGCAGCAGGAGTGGGACCAGCCTGTTGTCCCTTACTGGGCTGTGGGAGTCAGCAGGCCTTCCCAGGTAAATAGGCTCTGCATCCCAGGAGCTGAGCCCTTCCTCCCTGGGGCCATGGCATTGTTTATGGTACAATTATTGAACAGGAAATGAGGACTCTCAGCATTCTAGGAGGGAGGACCTGGAGGCGATTGCCTGAGGGACGTCATTATGATCCTTGTCGAAAAGCCTGGAGAATTCGCTCTCAAAGAAGGTGTACATATAATAAGGGGTGTATTTATTTATTAATCATTACTTGATTGACTTAAGGAGACAATAAATGCATGACTAAGAATATGGGAGAATGAATCAGTGGCATTTATGTCTGGGTGGCTCAGGTACAATCCTATCGTTTCTAGATTAGATTGTAGAAATTATTTGTACTTTCTGCTTGAATAACAAAGGAGCTGGATTCCAACTAATGCCCGAATCTAAATCAGGCCCCAGTGTCCTCAGAAACACTGGGCAGAAATAGTGATGGAGTCAATTACATTTTAAATGCATGTTTCAGCCTTTGGGCAAAGGAGCAAATCTCTCTACTCCAATCCGGACAGCAGTCTGTACGTGCCAGAGGGGACAGGTGGGAACAAAACAGTGAGGGGAAGCCAGACAGAGAGCTAATGGCTGCTTTCAGGATGAAGCACGTTGCGAGCTTACCCCAATTCAAGATGGGCTGAAGTGTGTAGGACTGGAAGCTCAACAGCCACAACAATGAAATCCTTATTATAAGCAGGCCTTTTTGTTTTATTTTGTCACCTTTATTTATCCATGTCCCATTTACAGACACACGGGGTGGACCCAGTCTTTCTCTCTTAAAAAGCATTCTTGTATATGTTTTCCCACACAGGAGCAAGATTTTCTCCGTGGGAAGGGCTTACCAAAGGAATTGCTGAGATAAAGGTTACGATAAAGCCTCATCTTCTCTAGATATTGCTAAACTGCTCTCCAAACTGGATGGACTAATTGATCTTCTCACCAGCATTGTGAATTTGCATTTCTCTACACTGTTACTAATACTTGGCCTTGCGCTTTAGGTTTGCCTATCTGACAGGTATAAAATATTATCCCATTGTTTTATCAGTATTTCCTAATTACTAGTGAGGTTAAGCAGCTCTTTATAAGTTAATTGACCATTTAGGTTTTTTCTTAGGTTAACTGATTTTTTTTTATTTTCTAATTAAGGTTTTCAGTACATTCTGGGTGTTATATAGATTATGTGGATTACAAATCTCTTCTTCCATTCTATCTTATCTTTCTCTTTTGTTTGCAACTTTGTTTGAAGCAAAGTTTTAAATCTTAACCTACTCAAAGCAAACCACATTTTTCTTTCCTTTCTTTTTTTTTTTTTAAGAAATCTCTCCTACCCTTCTGTGTTTTTGCAAAAACAGAAAAAGGCTTTGCATTTCACATAGGTTCTTTAGTTTGAAGGAAATTATGTTTGTGTATTCAGTGAGGTGAAATTTTAGTTTTATTTTTCCATGCGGATAACATTATCTTTTCCCCACTGATTTATAATGTTACCTCTTTTATATGTCTACACATCTATCCCTAAACCAATGCCAAACTAAAATTACATTATCTCAGTTAGCACTTTATAGAAAGTACTGGTGTCTATAAGGAATATCTACTACCTCATCCTTGCTTTTGGTAAACTAGCTGGGCTTTATTCTCAGTAGAGGAAAAAAAAAAAACAACAACCATTAAAACCTTGGAAGTAAAATGATGGTTGAGCTGGAAAAGTTTTTCTCGTAATACTTCCATAGTCTGTGTGCCATTTCCCTATGGGAGTGTTTTCCTGGAGATACCCAAAGCCATTGGGATTTTCACACTAGTGTCCAGAGATTGTTATTCAGATGAATTATTCAAATGAAACCCTGACAGAGGTCAGCAAATGTAATGCTTATCTACGTCTCACCACGAAAAGATGGTGAGAAGCCTGTGCAAAGCCAAAATGAAGTCTGACGCGAAAGTGTAAAAAAGTATGTTCAAGGGGCGCCTGGGTGGCTCAGTTGGTTAGGCGACTGCCTTCGGCTCAGGTCATGATCCTGGAGTCCCTGGATCGAGTCCCGCATCGGGCTCCCTGCTCGGCAGGGAGTCTGCTTCTCCCTCTCCCACTCCCCCTGCTTGTGTTCCCTCTCTCGCTGTGTCTTTCTCTATCAAATAAATAAATAAAATCTTAAAAAAAAAAAAAAAGTATGTTCAATATTTTTCATATAAAGTTTCTTGAAGTTTTCTATGAAGCCCCAAGAAATCTATGAGCTCATTTATTTTCCACTCCCATTGGTTCTGCCTACTATTACTTTCATTTCTAACCCTAGTTAAAAGAGTAAGGAAAGGGCACCTGGGTGGCTCAGTCCTTAAGCGTCTGCCTTCGGCTCAGGTCATGATCCCAGGGTCCTGGAATCAAGCCCCGCATCGGGCTCCCTGCTCAGCGGGGAGCCTGCTTCTCCCTCTCCCACTCCCCCTGCTTGTGTTCCTCTCTCGCTGTGTCTCTGTCAAATAAATAAATAAAATCTTAAAAAAAAAAAAAAAAGAGTAAGGAAAACATTTTTCCTCAGCAACTGGAACAAAAGGGGAAAGAATTTCGTGGTGGGGATGGGATCCAGGCATGCTCCTCTGTGTAAAGCATAGAATGGGTCTGGCAACTAGTGATTTCTTTTGAAGGAAAATAATCACTTGAGAGCTGTATTTTAAATATGTTAGCTCTTTAATAGAACTGAGTGGTTTAGATGGATTAAAAAAAAAAAACAGAATAATATAGTCATGCCTGGGTGGCTCAGTTGGTTGGGCAGCTGCCTTCGGCTCAGGTCATGATCCCGGGGTCCTGGGATTGAGCCCTGCATCGGGCTCCCTGCTTGGCAGACAGTCTGCTTCTCCCTCTCTCTCTCTCTCTTTGCTGCTCCCCCTGCTTGTGCGCATTCTTGCCCTTCTGTCAAATAAATAAATAAACAAAATCTTAAAAAAAAAACCCAGAATAATATAGATCAAATCACATCAGAATTTTTTGTTTGCTCTTTACTTAAAGAGAAACTAAGAATAAATTTCAAAAGCAGGAATTTTAAGGAATATCAAAATTCTGCCAAAGCATTAACAAGAAGATGTTATAATAGGTATTAGAAAGGATAATGTAATTCATATCAGAATTTTTTTTAATTCAATAAGATTATTTATTAAGAGCAGTTCTTAACCATTTCTTTATGTAACACTATTGTGCAGACCAAGTGTCAGCAAACCTTTTCTACAGACCGTCTCTATAAAGGTCTTTTCTGATAGTATACATTTTAGCCCCATATCCGAATATTTTCAAATGAAAAGTCATTAATGGAAGTATATAAGGAGGAAAGACCTTTGGGACGTGGGAGAGTGAGATGCTGAGGAGCCTCTGAGGCATTAGATCGTGGCCTGTGGTCTATGTTCCACAGGCCCACGCTGGCTCCCACATGAAGACAATGTTCACAATTTGAGGAGAGGAGCATCCGGTAGCTCTACCAAAGCAAGCCTGCTAGTGTGTTATTCTTTTTTTTTTTTTTTAAGATTTTATTTATTTATTTGTTAGAGAGAGAGAGACAGAGTTTGCACACAAGCAAGGGGAGCAGCAGAGGCAGAGGGAGAAGCAGGCTCCCAGCTGAGCAGGGAGCCCTATGTGGGGCTCGATCCCAGGACCCCGGGATCATGACCTGAGCCGAAGGCAGACGCTTAACGACTGAGCCACCCAGGCGCCCCTGTTAGTTGTTATTCTTATACCAACAGAGCTAACATAGAATAGGTTCCTTTTCCACATTAAAAAAACAAACAAACAAAAAACATGTTCATAAAACCAGAGAGAACAGGAGTCTATAGTGGAGACTCTGCAATCTGAGAAGGACTTCTGCACCTTTATTTGCAGCTCTCCGTTTTATTCCTATACCAACACTTACAAAAGACAAAATAGGGCTAAGTGTATAAACTATTTTATTTTATTTTTATTTTATTTATTTATTTATTTATTTTAAAGATTTTATTTATTTGCTTCACAGAAAGACACAGCGAGAGAGGGAACACAAGTAGGGGGAGTCGGAGAGGGAGAAGCAGGCTTCCCGCGGAGCAGGGAGCCCGATGTGGGGCTCGATCCCAGGACCCTGGGATCATGACCTGAGCCGAAGGCAGACACGTAACGACTGAGCCACCCAGGCGCCCCTAAACTATTTTATTTTAATGTTATACATTTTCTCGTTCAAGAATCATTTTTCATTTAGTTCCACAAGCACCTTGAGTACTTAGATTTAAACTGAAATTAATTGGATGTGTATGATGTTCCACATAGTCTGCTACCGGCTTTCCATGTGGTATCTCACTGAATCCCCCCAGTAACCTACCGGAGTAGGTGTGCACCTAACTTACTGATCAGAAAACTGAGGCTCGGAATGGCTGGTTACATGAATACACAAGATGATGTAGCAAGTGGGGAAGCTAGATTCGATCGATTTATCCAACAAATGTATATTGATAGACGATTTTTCAGGCACTGAACTCAGGCTTACTGAAATGGGAAACAAAAGACAATTTCCCTCTCTGTGTGAAGGTTATGTTCTAGAATGGAAACAGATAATAAGGAAATCAGCCTGGAGCCTAAAGAGTAAAACGGAGCCAGCCAAGTGAAAAGAGAGGGTGCGCCTGAAGGACCAAAGCCCTGCCTGACTTTATAGCCCACACTGGGCACAAAACACTGTCCTTCCTCCAAGAACGGGCCTCTGCGTCTCTCTGTCTTTCCATCCATGGCATAATGTCACCTGTCTTGGGTTTGATACTTTCAGACTCTCTTGTCTTCAAGCAGTACACTTAAAAATAAATAAATAAATAAATAAAAATGAAAATAAAGGTAGCTAAGTATTTAGAAATGTGGGACTATCCTGATGCTTTTACAGATTGGGTACCCATTCACTGTCACAGCCACAAATACTAATTAGGACAGAAAAAGCCACAATGAGACCCTCTCCACTCACACAAAGGAGTGGACCTCAGAGCAGGTGTATCCCAAACTTTAATGTGCGTGGGGGGGAGACCCCAGGACCTTTTTCAAATGCAGGCTCTGATTCAGTAGGTCTGTGATGGGCCTGGGATTCTGCATTTCTAACAAGCTCCCATGTGATGTTGAAGCTGCTGTTCCGTGAGCCACACCATGAGTCTCAAAACCTTAGATGACAGTAAATTATTACAAAAAATAGCATAAGCTCACAAGTGTGAGAGACCCTGCCAATTGACCCAGATGAAATGCACCATATTCTGCATCCCAGAGATTAAAATCTACCTAACTTTGACCCAGATCTGCCCTATATACCAGGTCAGAATGGCCTTAAAGCCCAGAGAAAACAGCCCGCCACTGGGTAAACACTTTCTGCTGATTTATCTCCATAATGGGACCACCTCTACTAGTCCTCAGATTGCTGACAAACCAAATATATTCACAGATGATTTTAATCAGGTTCAGGCGTTGGCCTCTGCAAATTGGGATTTCTTCTTGATCTCATCACCTTTCCTAATACGGGAGGAAAAATCTGTTGACTTGAGACTGATAAGACCTTTTCTCAAGAACATCCAATGACATAAACACAATGTAATTGTACTAGTGTCCTGTACTCTGTAAAGGAACTGAAATAAAAGTCTGAGGTCATCTGTAAATAGTAATAAGAAAAATTACACTAAGAGTTACCATTGACTGCACTGGGCTTCCTAGAATATAAATATGGACAGTGAGTATACCTTCTAAGATAAAAGAGATATTCCACTGTAGACAGGAAAATTGGTTGCAACAAAGTGAATTTTATTTAATTACTATATCTGGATATGCTAAGGAAATTAAAGACTTAAAAATAAACATCGTCTTGTAACTTCTTAATGCATCCTAAATGTTGGGTATATTTCATGTGTCTCAAGCACTAAGGAAGAAACCCACATATCAGCGCCTTACATCTGAAATAATAAGGGGAAAAAATTGACCAGCTAATAGTGAACACACATTCCATGCTCTAAGTACTGACCCAACTCACTTTAAGTAAAAATGACCTAATATCCTTACACATTACTAATAACAAAACCAATTTGTTAAACCAAACTACATCAATGGGAAGATTGAGATCTAAAATCCTAAGCTACTGGGGTGCCTGGGTGGTTCAGTCGTTAAGCGTCTGCCTTCAGCTCAGGTCATGATCCCGGGGTCCTGGGATCAAGCCCCACATTGGGCTCCCTGCTCAGTGGGAAGCCTGCTTCTCCCTCTCCCGCTCCCCTGCTTGTGTTCCCTCTCTTGCTGTGTGTTTCTCTGTCAAATGAATAAATTTTTTAAAATAATCCTTAATAAAATAAAATAAAATCCTAAGCTACTCATGTATCAGGAAAACGAAGAAAATTACACAAGATGTATTAATTTAATAATAGTTTTTTTTGGCATGTAGTCAAATTTTAAGTTATACTGTTGAGAAAATAAAAAAGAAAGTATTTATACCAAAATAATAAATAAGTAATACATAATATGTATATTAAAATGTAAGAAATGATACTTAAGGACAGCGATTTATAGTGATGAAGATTTAGCTCTTAAAAGTTGGGGCTTTGAGAGAGACCCTCAAAAGGAGTGAATTGTAGAAGGACCTCTTAACTGAAGGAAGAATAAGATTGGAAATGTGGGGTGTTTATTTTTCTCTATGGTTAATAAGTAGCTCCTAAATAATATATTGCTTACTAGCAAGACTGTAGGTTAGAGAGGAAGAAATGTCTCAAAGCACATACATAGTACCTCTGTACAAGAAGCCAAACTACTCTTCCATTTGTTGTGGTTATGTAACAAATCACCCCAAAACTTCATGTCATAAAATAACCATTTTATCTTGCTCACCAATTCTGTGGTTCAGAACTTAAAATGTCACAGTACAGATGGTTTCTCTCTGTTTTGTCATTTCTGGGACCTCAGATGAGAAAACTCAAAGGATGAGGTCCCGATCCATCTGAAGGCATGTCTGGCAGTTCATGCTAACTGTCAGCTCAGTCTGGAACTTTCAGATGATGCTCTCAATGGGAACACCCATGTGTTGCCTCTCCGTGGGGTCTGGGCTTCCTCACAGCATGGATGCCTTGGATGAGTCAAACTTCTAACATGGGGCCTCAGAGTTCCAAGGCAAATGTCCCGGTTAACAAGGCAGAAGCTGCCTCACCTCTCAACCCCTGGCCTCAGAACTCACACAGCATCACTGTCCCTGCATTACAATTGTTACAAACAAGCCAAAAGCCCAGCTCCATTCAAGAGGAAATATTGTTGCAGGCATTGTTGGAAAATAAAATCTACCACAAGTGTTAATTTCTTGAGATGTTTTTCTGTTCATTGACATTAGGCCTTT
This sequence comes from Mirounga angustirostris, assembly GCF_029215605.1. Classification (NCBI taxonomy): domain Eukaryota; kingdom Metazoa; phylum Chordata; class Mammalia; order Carnivora; family Phocidae; genus Mirounga; species Mirounga angustirostris. The sequence goes on from NW_026991710.1 coordinate 59,342,502, forward strand.
GTATTTGAGCCATATGAACAATTTACTATATGTTAAATGGGAAAATCCCATCCTTTTCCATTAAAATGACTCAAAAATTGCCTTGCAGCCTTCTGGAATTCAGTGTTAGAAGATACTTTGGGCCAGTTTTTATTTCTCTTTACATATAACCTCTTATTCATTTCCCATACTTACAGAATTCTTGTTGTGTTCAGGATTTTGAATTCAAATGCCTGTAAGCTACAAAGAAGCCTTGCCTTACAAAAATTGTCCAAGTTCAGGTTCAGGGTTATGGCCAGAAGCCCCTAATCTTAGTCCTTGAAAGCTGTTGGCATAACCCTTTCTTAATGGCATTTTCTAGTTAGTATCAATTACCAAGAAACTCATAGTCCTAAAAGCAGCTGGATTCTATGGACTTTTTCAGAGGAGCCACATGACCCTTCACGGCACACGTGGAGACACCTGACTTAGAGAGATTAAAACCAAAATGACACAGAGAACATTTGAGGAAAACTGCCTTGCTTCTTAGGACAAGTAGGTGTTATGCTTTAATTTCAAAAGCATGCTGTATTCATTTGCTAAGGCTGCCCTAACAAAGTACTACAAATTGGGTGTTTTATTTTTTTTTAAGATTTTATTTATTTATTTGAGAGAGAATGAGAGAGAGCACATGAGAGGGGGGAGGGTCAGAGGGAGAAGCAGACTCCCTGCTGAGCAGGGAGCCCGATGCGGGACTCGATCCCGGGACTCCAGGATCATGACCTGAGCCGAAGACAGTCGCTTAACCAACTGAGCCACCCAGGCGCCCTGAAATTGGGTGTTTTAAACAACAGAAATTTATTGTCTCATAGTTCTGGAGGCTGGAAATCCAAAATCAAGATGTTGCCAGGGTTGGTTCCTCTGAGGGCTGTGAAGGATAACCTGTTCCAGGCCTCTCCTCTTCTGGTGGGTTGCTGACAATTTTTTTTTTTTTTTTTTTTTTTACATTCTTAGCTTCTGCTTCATTGCCCCCACCTCTAGCTTCATCTTTACATGATGTTCTGTGAGCATGTGTGTCTCCAGATTTTTCCTTTCCATAAGGACACAGTTATGTTGGATTAGGGGCCCACCCTACTGTAGGATAACCTCATTCTAACTTAAATAATTGTGCTTACAATGAGCCTGTTCATATTCCAAGGTAGTAGGGGTTAGCACTTCAATATATGAATTTGTGGGGGGACACAATTCAACCCATACCACATGCCTAATTAGTTTTATTCTCTACACAGAGGATCTTTATAAAATAGATCTGATCTTGGCATGCCTGGGTGGCTCAGTCAGTTAAGTGTCTGCCTGTCATGCTCAGGTCATGATCCTGGAGTCCTGGGATCGAGTCCCACATAGGGCTCCCTGCTCAATGGGGAGTCTGCTTCTCTCCCTCCGGCCTGCTGCTCCCTGACCCCTTGTGCTCTCTCTTTCTGTCTGTCAAATAAATAAATAAATCTTTAAAAAAAATAGATCTGATCTTGCAGTGGTATTTTTTTGTGGGAGCTTTCTTATCTTGAGTTTGCTAATCATCTTCACCATAACTTAGAAGCTCACACAGTTTTCATTTTTGTGTGAACTATGCATGCACATTTCATTTTCCATGAAGTTTTTAATTATCTGCTAATAGAGGGGTACAGCGTTGCACATTAAACCTGAAATCACAACAATTAGAACTCACTTTTTTTTATAGTACATTATGTGCATTTTCCCCCAGTTGAATACTTGCATAATTCTGTCTTGCTTGGATAAGGATTAAATTTTAACATAGATTCCCTAAGACCATATCAACTGGTATCAGACTTTCAGGCTAATAATTCTGGAAATTAGACAGGGATTCAACAGGGACTAGAAAATACATTTAGGTAATTAGGCTTTGATTCTGTCCATCAGCTAGAGAATTATCGCACTATGCTAAATTAAAAAAGAAAACTTGTAATAGCCTTTCTCGCAACTTGGAAGATTAACAAAATTGAGACTTTTCAAGAGCCTGCCATCCGAATACCCAAATAAAATTCTCTATGTAGCTTTAATATATGCATAATTTGTTATTGTTCGAAGACCTTAGAAATTTCTCCTTTACTGGCCTTGTACAATTTTCAAAAACTCCCATAAATTTACCTTCTTTATAATGTGGTCTAATACACACATTGCTTTGGAAAACACAAAAAAACAAATGGATGCTGGTAGACCAGGATCAATGGTGTGTCCTCTCACTAGTGTTATATGGAAAGGATGCAACTGGAAAGGAAGATTCAACAAAAATGAATCACCTTTAAAATAATTCCTCTTAAGGGGGACATTACTTAAAAGATGTATCTCATCTTCATAAATAGTCATTTGGAGATTGGACACTTCCAGGACACCTAAGAGGCTGAGTTGTGGACACTCAGTGAAAGATGACAAACAAGATTCAAGAGTTACCCATGCTGTTGACTTAGCTATTTACTCTGTTAAGGCCATGTAGTGTTCAGGAGAACGAGGTTGAGCTTGTTTTTCTCCATTTATACTCCAAGTAGAGTTTGGGAATTGACGGTTAAAGTATTATCTCTTTGTCTCCCTTTGTCTTTTGACTTTTACTCGTATTTCAGGAATTGATGCTGGGGAGTGGGGGGCTCAACAGGGACTCTATCACTGCCACTCTCCAGAGCGGAAGGGATACCAACTGAAAAAGAAAAGAGTATGTAAGTGAAGTGAGTTGAATGTTCTTTAAAAAAATCCAACCTTAAGTTACATACCCCTTTATTTTCTCATCTCCATATGTTCCTTTTGAATGTCAGTCCCATTTCATATGCTGTTTGCATAATATTTGACACACAGGAATCACAATCCATTATCTGGCTCTCTGAATGGCCACATAAGCTCCTAGACAAGGAAATTCCATTCTCCAAAAATTAAAAGCAAAACAACTTTTCATGGAATCTCTGTGAGGGTTTATACTAACTACGTTTTATTGACCCCATAATAAGGAAATACTCTTTCCCTACTAACCCATCCTACAGAGAACATCTGCTGGTATCAGGGGCTGGGTTTGAGAAAAGAGAGTTTGCCTCCATTGCCAACAGATGAGTGTAATAACCAGTCATGCTTCAAATATGCTTAAACTGGATTGTGACACTTCAAACAGGGCATCCAAATTAATCACCCACAAGGAGAAATAAAAACATAGGTAATTTATGTGGCTCAGTAACTCTGTCACTGAATTGAGGTGTATTGCTTTTCCAGTACCTTTCCTGTTATATTAGCCCTGCCAATCTATAATTATGCATGTCTCTTGACTGGGAAGGGGCCTAGTCTTTTTTTATGCTAATGAAAAATTGCACCAAATGCACGATGCAATAGTAGGTGGGGCTCACACCATCCCAAACAGTCAGGTATATTTTATTCCTATGATTTAAAAGAAAATAATTTTTGCTATCAATAAGGAGTCCAAGCAATTCAAGTTTAATCATTGAGATAAAACTTGAAAAATCTTCCAGATATAGACCTTATAGACCTCAGTCTCAATCTCTCTCTCTCTCTCTCTCATATTTATTGAGTCCATTTTATGTCCTGTTCTGGGGGTACTACATAGACTCTCATCTAAAGACTTCAGCATATCACAAGGAAGAGGTGGTAGTCATTTACCAAGTGAAAAAGAATTTTTTTTAATGCACCTGTCATTTGCTTAGTTAAAACAGTCAAAAGAATCAAAATCACTTCATATTGCTTTTTTGAAAACCAAGATCTGATATTAATATAACCACAAGCAGAAGAATTACAGATTAAAGAGTTATTAAGTTCAATTCTCTAATATATACCCAAATGGGTTGGAGTATTGCATTAACATGTACTTCAAAATGCCTGACTATTGCCTAGAGTTCCCCAGCAATAATGAAGTATATTTTAAGAATCGGTAATTTAAAGCAAAATTAAAGGAAAACTAAAAAAAAGAAAACTTTAATTTTTCTTTTTCAGGAATTCAAAGGCAATAACATAATCTGATTGCTGTTTTTCATATGAATATATCTTAGTTTATCTTCCAGTAGAGAGGAAAGCATTGATTGCCGCTTTTAGAAGTGCTAAATAAAATTAGGTCTTATACTTGTGAAGTTCTAGAACAACTATTGAGCTTGATTTAGTACCAGTTACCTTCTCTTAGGAGAAGTATAAAATATCATTTAGTAAATGAAGTCATAGTTACAGAAATAGGAGGAAGGCCCTTACGTTTTCTAATTATCTAACCCTAAGTATACTGGGACTCTTCCTATGTGAAATGCAACATTCATCTTTTAAAGAAAAGGGTAAGCTGAAGGTTCTGATGTCCTATGTTGGCCACTTACCATCCATCTATAATTGAAATTTAAATCAAAATAGCACTGATGATATGAGAGATACCAATCATATTGAGGTCACTTTTGTTTTCAGATTCCAGTTTGGTTTTAGAGTACTGTGCTCTACTCAAAAATGGATCGTTATTTTCTATTTGAAACATTTACATCTTAATGGGATCCAGTCCTGACATATTTTTAAAAATACACCTTGAAGTGCTCATTTTTCCCTTAGACTTGGATAACAATTCACTTAGTGGCTCATTCTGTAAATGCACTGATTGTTCTTTCCTGATTTCTAGTCTTTATGTGTGCTATTTCTTCTACCTGGAATGTGCTTTTTATCTCATCTTTGTCTGAAAAAATATTTTCAATTATTTAAAGGCCACCCCAAAGACCATGTCCTTTAGTTAACAGAAGTTCCTAAACTGGAATTAATCACTTGCTAGGCCAGGCTTTTATAAAAATGGGAGCTTGGGTGTTATTATCTGTTTTGTTGTTCTTTTGATGTTTTGTCCCTGTATTAAAACCTATCACCTTTTTTCCTTTAAGTTATAGTGACAGAATTTCTAAGTTAAGCAAAAAGATAGAGAAGTTTTATAGGAGGCCAGCTATCTGTCTCCCATGGGAGTTTCCAGGATAGGGACAGGATCACTTTCTTCTGACCCCCAGCCCCACATACTTAGAGACCTAATTTTGCCAGCAAACCAAAAGCAAGAATAAAAGTAATAGCATTAATTTACATAAGAAATATACATTTCACTATATTACTCTACCCAGCATATGGAATACATACCTAGGAAAGCCAAATTATAATTTGAAGCTTGATAAGCTTGGCTATTTTAAGTCTATTATGCCAAAAGGGCCCAGTAAATTCATCTTCACAAGGATGGCCTTGTGAAACTGTACCCTCAGCTCAGGGATCAGGCTTCCCAGTGCCCCCGGGGAGGTGTTGAAATGGACACCACCAATATTTACCTCTGTCACTCTGCTTTATTTATTTCCTTTGATGAACAAACTATCCTGATTGCCTTGAATCATGTGACTTGGTATTTTCTGTTTTAATGCATTCAACATTGACTAAATCATCCACTGTTAAAGCGGGAGATGAACCATGAGAGACTATGGACTCTGAGAAACAAACTGAGGGTTCTAGAGGGGAAGCGGGTGGGGGGATGGATTATCTTGGTGGTGGGTATTAAAGAGGGCACATATTGAATGGAGCACTGGGTGTTATATGCAAACAATGAATCATGGAACACTACATCAAAAACTAATGATGTAATGTATGGTGATTAACATAACATAATAAAATAAAATTTTTAAAAAAAAGGTAATTTCCCTAATTGTATATCCTGTCTTTTCAAGCTTTTGGTAGGGAGCTATAAATACAACAGACATCATCCATTTAATAATAACCAATCAGGACAAGAAAAAGAAACCACGCCAGAAAAAAATGTGCATGTTGACTATACGACTCAGAATTAGGATGCGGTTCAGAATTAGAATTGTGAAAATGTGAACCCACTTTAGAATGGGGAAATAGGGGTCAATGAATAATCTCTAATCCTTACCTCAGTGGTATCTCAGTGGCATTTCACAGAGTGTATTCCATCTAACATTTAGGATATCCCTCCCCTCTAGTTATTTTTTTAAGTGTTTATTTTTTTTAAAGATTTTATTTATTTATTTGAGAGAGAGCATGGGCAGGGGGAGGGGCATAGGGACAAGCAGACTTCCCGCTGAGCACAGAGCCAGCCACCCGGCAGATCCCAGGACCCAAGATCACAACCTGAGCAGAAGTCAGACATTTAACGAACTGAGTCACCCAGGCGCCCCTCTCTTCTAATTTTTTTTGTTAAGATTTTATTTATTTATTTGACAGAGAGAGAGAGAGGCAGGCAGAGTGAAAGGGAGAAACAGACTCCCTGCTAAGCAGGGAGCCAGACTCGGGGCTCGATCCCAGGATCCTGGGATCATGACCTGAGGCGAAGGCCGTTGCCTAACAGACTGAGCCCCCCCAGGCGCTCCTTTCTTCTGGTTTTTATCTGTCCAGTGCCTACTCCTGTCCAGTCCCTCTTCATTGCCTTAATGAACTTTTCGTCTACCCTCCCCCTCAAAGGTTGGCCTTTACCATATTTCCCTTCTTGTCTCTCTTCTCTTCTCACATGATGGATTCTCCTTGGGCAATATCACCTTCATCCAAAATGTCAACTATTCACATATATGCTGATAACTTTCAAAACTATATTCTTACTTCAAAAATACATTCTTACTTTTGCTGAACCATAGGCACATATTTAAAAATGATCACTGAAAATGTGTGTGGAGACAAGCAGAATTAGCAAAAGAAGGACCTTAGGAACGCATCTTGGGTAGCCTCACAACAGGCTGTCTGCAACTAAGGGTTTCATTTAACCCCAGATTCTCATGGGACTCAGGTCCCTAAAGCCTAGGCCCTGGACATCTGGTACTTGGCAGCCATCTCTTAAGTAACTGGCACCTAGGCCCTGACTGCTTGCCCCCTGCCTCCATGTTTATTACTTCCATAAAGTTGCTCTCAGGTTTGCACAAATGAAGAAGGAGAGCCTCAGGAGGTCAGGGGCCCTCCACTAGAGCCCAGTCCTATAGAATATTCAACTGCACCCCAGCCCAAGCATGTCTCTCTATAGGATGCTGAGAGAAAGAGCACCCATGCACCTGTTTCTGCCTGAGAGTTTGAGCCTCTTCCTGATGATACTTGCTGGGCTTCCCGTGGGCTTATTGCATGACCAGATGCTCCATTTCGGGCTATCTGCTCCTTAAGACACTTCAACTCCAGCAAAAATCTGCTCCTCATTCTAATTTTTCATCTCTTGAGTATATTACCATTCACCCAAGTTGGAAGCCCAGAAGTAATTTTATACCTTTTCTCTCTCCCTCAACTTCTGTTCCTTCAACTGATAACCTCTCACTTCTAATTGATAACTAAGCCCTTAATATTCAACTTGTCACAGATATTTAATGGTTTTCTTCTTCTCTGTACTTCCATTGCCTCTATTTTAGTTCAGACTCTTTTAACTTTCATTATTTCACCATGTGCAATCCTGGTTCTCTTTCTTAACTTTGTCAAATCCACTTTCCAAATTAATACCTGAATGATCTTAATAAGGTTCAAATTTTGTAATATTTTACTGCCTGAAGACCCTCATGACTCCCTGTTGCTGACACAAGTCCTCTAGGCCTTTATCAAGACTTGCAGAGTACATCCTCATATGGCATCTATCTATGGTCTTGTGACTCCTCCTCAGGAAACCTGTGTTCCAGCACACCAACATATTTGAAGCTTCCTAAGCACGTGCTGTGTCAAACTTCTATGCGCTTCTTCCTTTGTCAGAAACATCATTCTCCTTTCTTAAACCAAATCATTCAGAAAGCTCACTCTCATCAATGTGATGAAGGCTTTGATGATGACAACAGAGCTGAGAGTTCGGCAAACACACAGCCACACACCCCCAACCCTCCACATACACACATGAACCTCACAAAGCTGAGAAGCTAGGCAAAGAAACTCTGCACCAATTGATACTGAATCTGTCATTAGACTTTTTAGTTAGATAAGCCAAAAAATTTTTTATGTTTAAATTATTTTGGATCCAAAATCTGATAGTTGTGACATGAATTTCGCTTAACCAAATTAGAAATAATTTGTGTGGGGGATGTGGAAATAATAAATTGATTATTTCCATATAATATTATTATCCATATAATATTTATATGGATAAATATATTAATGTCATATAATAATTATTATATGATAAAAACTGAGCAAAACTCACAAATTATACATTTGCTGGTGTCACTCAATTATAATGTTTTATTACCATAAAAAATAAATAGTATAAATAGTATAATTTTGGGGGTATCATTAAGTAAACTTTTTATCTCTTTTCAATTCTAGAAAGGGGTGCCTGGCTGGGGGCTCAGTAGGAAGAACATGTGACTCTTGAACTCGGGGTCATGAGTTTGAGCCCCATGTTGGGTGTCGAGATTACTTAAATAAATAATTAATTGATTAAAAAAATAAATAACTTCTGAATTCTACTAATGTTGTGTGTTTTTTTTTTTTAAAGATTTTCTATTTATTTATTTATTTGAGAGAGAGAAACTGAGAAAGAGAGCACATGAGAGGGAGGAGGGTCAGAGGGAGAAGCAGACTCCCCGCCGAGCAGGGAGCCCGATGCGGGACTCGATCCAGGGACTCCAGGATCATGACCTGAGCCAAAGGCAGTCGCTTAACCAATTGAACCACCCAGGCGCCCCTCTACTAATGTTGTTTATTTAAAAATTTTTAACAGAACAAATAAGATATCCCCAGAGAACCTGAAAGATGTAGGCAAAGAGTTAATTGATGGCTCAGCACTTGGTGCTGGCCTTCTTAGCATGAAAAGTCCAGTTTACATGGGGTAGATAAGCAAAGAAGATTGAGATCTTGAACTGTTGTTCTTCCCATTCAGTAACTTCCAGTGGAATTCAATGATTGTTGACCTCACTGCATAGAGCACAGGATTTCTCACCAAGCTGGGAGATTATTATCTCTTCATCAAATCCTGAGATAGGAATCATTTAGATTAATGGCTCCACGGGTTACTGGCCAAGTGCTGTGTCCAACTCAAACATGCTTCCTTGAAGATCAAAGACCAATGGTATTTTTAGAAGAGAGAATAGAAGTGAATTTGGCCTTTGCTTTTGGGTTGTATCCCATTCCTCTTGATGAAACCATAACTTCTAGCAGCCCCTTTGCTTATAGATTTTAATTCTTAGGAAAAAACTGAGGTCATTCCTCATGAGGAGAATTCTGCAGACTAGAGAGGGTGGATCATGGGAGAGTGAAGCAATCCAAACAAGCGAAGGCGTGACATACCCTATCTCTGAGGCATCCCAGCTTATGAGAAATTTCAGTAGGAGTGAAAAGGTGCAGGCCTGCCACACCCCAGGGACTAAGCGCTAAGAACCTACAGAATGCTAACTCACTGGATACTATCACCAGTGGAATTCTTGGTCGGCTAGCACCTGCTACTATGCTTTGACAGGCCTGCTAGATTATTCTAAACCAAGAAATAAACAATGAGCATCGAATGATAGCCTCTTTTGCATCTCAAATCCAATCTAGAAGCAAAAGGGAAATTCCAGGATGTTTCAAAATCCCTTGCATCTCTTCAACTCTGCTGTTCTATGATTCCTCAATGATTCAGAAAAAGCTCTGATAGAGGCATGATCTGATGGACAGTTCAATATGTGAGACATGAAAAAGGTGAAGAATATACAGAAGCAATAAGAAAAAGGTGAAGAATATACAGAAGCAATTGGCCAAAAACCTTTCACTGAAGTCATCGTTGATAGCTACAATCTCACATTCTGCCCCATGACACCATGAGCTCTAGTGATTCCGAGTGCCCCCCATGTACCCACACCACCCCATTTCTGTCTACAGCCACACCGTTGTTCACTCTGAGATTGTGGCCTTAGGAGTACTTTTCACCTCTTTTCATATAGCTATTTTTTATTCACCTTTAAGACTCAGCTGAGAGTAACCAGTGGGTACCAAGCCTTCATGTAGAGAAGAATCAGGTCTTAAATGCAGATTCCTGCATCAGTGGTTAAACATGCAGGTAAAAATCTGCATTTTTAGCCAGGCCCTGAGATAATCCTTAAGCACAGTTTGAGGCATCTAATAAGAAGTTCTGCTAAAGACCCTTTGAGAATCGTGGATGAGAAACTCTGTGCCTATCTTTGTTAGCAATCCCCATATTATATTAGAACTATCTGGGTATGTGGTTCTCTCTCCCATAAGACCACAGGGGTTTTTGAAGATAGAGATCACATATTACTCCTTTGTACCATTAGCACCTAACTCAGGGGCTCCATAGACTAGGCATCCAGTAAATATTTGTTGGTCAGAACCGAATTCTAAAATAGGCTAATTAGCCTTCCTTTTGTGTGAATAATTGTTGGTATTTTTGAAAGTGAAAACAAATTCAATTTACAGACTCAGTCTAAGTTGTAAGATGCAAAAGGGCAACTCCTTCTCTGTAGAATCTATGTTTCAGATCCCCTGATCAGTATTTCCATACATTTACTTGATTAATGTGGACAAGAACCATTTGATGGCAATTTCATTACCTCCATTTTAAGGTTGAGTAATTGAGACCTAAAGAGGTTAAGTTGCGTGACCAACAACACATAGCTATAAAGCCACCTTTATTGATCCCAAAGGCCATGCTTCTAAACACTAAGTATTCTAATCCCAGTAAAATCCCTGAAAGGTAACCGTAATGGTGTGAACTCCACATGAGACCTTGTAGACAGGTTCCAGTGTCTTTGAAATTATACAGATAAAATGGTAGTACTACTTACTTCCAACAGACTGACCTACTGACTCATGCTGAAGCCAAAAAAACTTGACTCTAGTCCTTGGCGCCTACCTACACTCAGAAATACTGGGATGATCTTCAGTGCGAGTAGCCAATTTACTGAGGACAAACAAGCCTAATGTAACACTTTGGCCTTCATGTAATGCTCATCTATTTTTTTGTTTCTACAAAACTGCAGCCAGCAAAGCAAATATTGCTGTTTAGAAATATGTATTGCAGTCAAGACTAGATAAATAAAAATAAATATATAAATGTATAATATATAATGTATAATATATGCCATATAATAATGTATAACATAGATTATAGATTATATATAAATATACCATATATAAATATAAAAATAAATAAGGTGAGAACAAGATTAGCGAAGGCTGTATTTTCTAAGATCTTGCGTGTTTTGCGAATGTATGTGGCCTATATACTTTTACAACTTACCTGATTGTAAATCCCTTGGCTCACACTTTCTTTTCCTCAGGACTTAGCTACATTGTCTCTAGCAATAGATGTTACCATGAAAAAAATCTGAAGTCTACCTGATTTTTTCCTCTTTACATGTGACTGTTTTTTTGGATGGGGTATATAAATGCCTGCTTATCACTGAAGTAGAGGAATGTCACTAGGTTATATCCCAGTGCTTATGATTCTCTAGCGATATTTCCAATACGGAATGCCATTTCAATATCTGGACTCACTAACATTTTTTTTCCTAAAATGATTTCTCTATGTGTTCTGACCATTTGTTCTCCTTTCTCCCACAGGAAATAATTTTATGAATGTTGTCTCTCCCTTGCTCATCATTGCCGTGTTTCTTATAATCATTTTTATGTCATTGTTCTTTTTTATATAATTTTGTGTGATCTCTTCAAGCACTTATGTCTTTTTTCATGGTTCTTTGAGTCATCTCAGTTAAATTGTTATTTTATTTTGTTTTTATGTCTATCATGGTTTATCTTCCCCTTCCATATTTTTCTTGATCTTTGAAACCTTACTTTACCATCTTTTTTTGTCATCTTAAAATCAATTCTTTAAACTATCTATTCTTAGAATATTTTGTTGTTCATGGTGACTATAATTTCTGTAAAACTTTACCGAATTAACACATGTGATCTCTTTATATTTATATTCATTTTTTGATATATTTACTTCATCTTCCCTTTGCTTATTTTCATCCTGACTTTCTAAGAAATTGATTAATTACAATGTTATGCATGGGTGCCCAGCAGATTTACTTCAGATTAATATTCACCTTTGACACTTCGCTCAAGAATAAAGGGAAAATAATGGGGTGGAGAGTCTGTCGTGATCTCGGTGTATGTAGCTTTCATGTTGCTCATTTCCTTAACACATCAAATCTAGTATTTTCTTTATCCTGAGTGAATTTCTCTTCTCTATAGTCAATGTGGGTCTCAGCAAAGCTCTCCTTTATTCCATTTCTCCTCGAGGTGCTCCTAGGTTAAAAGGTTAGGTCATATACCAGGGTTTTGGATCCCAAATGCTTATAGAGACACAGTGGATGATATAAATGGGTAACATAGGCAAGTATAAGATAAGACAGAGTGGTGGGGTCTATGGTGAACTGCAGTGTGTGCCCCAACCTAGGGGAAGGCAGCTACTCAGTTTAACTGATTGTTGTCTGGTGTTATGTGAGCCCACTATGGCCAGCTTTTCTTTTTCAATAGATTCTAAAAATGTGGATTTTTTAAAGTGAAACTTCTATATTTTAAAAACATATGTGTATGTAGGTCAAATGTATAGTATAATATATAAATGTATAAATTTATAATATATACTGTATAATATATGCCATATAATATAGGCAAAAATATATATATATGCAGACTCCCATGTTTTATAAAAAATATAAATGGCTTATTGGTGTTGTCTTTTTATGATGATACCTGGGTATCCACAGAGACCAATCCCACCTCTGCAGATGTATTTGCTTAGCCCTTTTCGCTCTACTCCAAGGTTTGCTGGGAATGCTTCTGAAGGCTGAATCCTACTGGATTCTCATGTGGTGTATGTAGGCTGGCCCCCAACATGCTCCCTCTTCTCATTAACAGTCCACCATATTTGAAAAGTGTACTTCATAATGTGTGGTTTGAGGTTGTGATAATTTCCTTGTGTCATTGAAAATGACATATTTTTTCTATCATGATGTCATTTTGTTCTCATGGAATTTGACAAAGACAGTGATGTCATTATGCCTTTTTGTTGTTATATTTATCCCTCTTTTCCCAACTCCTCTTGATTAAAACTCTTCCCTACCCTTGCCTTTATGACATTATACTCTGCTGGAGAGTCTAATTATATTCTCCTGTCTCAGGGCAAGCTACATAGTTTGCAGGGCTCTATGCAAATAAAAATGCAGGGCCACTTGCTGAAAAAATTATTGTGCATCTCATGATGGCGACAGCAGATCGTGAAGCCAAGTGGGGGCCTCTTCTAAGCCCAGGCCCTGTGACTACACAGGTGACAAGCCCACAAAGCTGGCTCTGCCCTGATTCTTGTCTGTCTCTCTGATTTCTCCTTCAGAGGTCTCCTCTAGCTGCTCTTTATTCTCATGTGCCAGACATTCCCTAAGTTATGTCTTCAACTTACTTCTCTCTCTCCACATATCCTCCTTGGCAACCTCACTCAAACTCATAGCTTCAGCTCTCACCAAGACAGCAGCAAACCTCCTGTGTTATTTTTACTTGTGAACTTTCTCTGACAAAATAGGAATACCTTGAGTAGACTCATACTATTAAAGGTCATAACTCCAGCAATTACTTTCCTTGGTCTCCTGAAACAGACTCTCATTTGGGCCTCCTTCTCCCACCCCCATATTCTTCTCCAGCTTCCACCAAATTCAGTGCTCCACTCCTCAACATAATTTTCTAGATCAAGGGGCAGCAAACTACAACCTGCTGGTCAAATCCAGTTCACTGACTGTTTTTATAAATAAAGTTTTATTGGAACAAAACCTACACTTATTCATTTATCTATTGTCTGAGCTGTTTTTGTATGATAACACTAGAGTTGAGTAGTTGCAAAGGGACCATATGGTCCACAAAGCCTAAAATATTTATTATCTGGTCTTTTATAGAAAAAAATTACCAACCCCACCCCCCAATCTATACTCCCCAGCTCCAAATTCACTCAACTCCTCTCTCTTGAACCCACTCTGCTCAGACATTTGACCTCACCACTCCATCACAACCACCAGTCAAGGCCACTAATGACCTGTTTCTCAATATCCTTTACTATTTCCTTCTCATTGACTCTGTAACTAAATGTTTCAGTACCCTAACACTCAATCTTTGAATGTCTTCTCTCTTCTAGTGACACACTTGCTCTGATAAAAACTCTGTTCCTGGGGTGCCTGGGTGGTTCAGTCGTTAAGCGTCTGCCTTCAGCTCAGGTCATTATCCCAGGGTCCTAGGATCAAGCCCCACATCAGGCTCCCTGCTCAGTGGGGAGTCTGCTTCTCCCTCTCCCTCTGCCACTCCCCCTGCTTGTGTTCTCTCTCTCTTTCTCTGACAAATAAATAAACAAAATCTTAAAAAAACTCTGCTCCTTTGACTTTACATTTGTTGATAACTTTCTTACTGCTCATTTATTTGTTGATAACTCTCTTACTGGGATACTTCTAAATAGTGCCCAGCTTCTATCCTTTCTCTCCTAGAGTCTATTCTCATCATAGAAGCCAAAGCGATCCTTTGATAATCTAAGTCAGGTCATGCCATCCATCAGTTCATGGTCTTCCAATGGTTTCCTGTCTCTGTAAGACTGAGAGCCAATATCCTCAACCTGGCCTACAAAGCCCCCCACAATCTGGTTCTCAGTAGAGCCAGGCTTCATTCCCCTGCTACCGTCTCACACTAGTTCCCTGCAGCCACACTGCACTCACACCTCCTCACACACCCCTGGCACACTGCTCCCTCAGAGCCTTTGCACTTGTTCTTCCCTTGGCATGAAATATTTTTTCCCAAGGTATTTACTTGACTCACTCCCACATCTCCTGCAATATTTGGTTGACATCACTCTCTCGGTGAGACCTCGGACTATCCTATGTGAATCCTATCTTTTAGTCCCATTCGCTCCACACCTTTAGTCCAATTTTATTTTTCCCCATAGTATTTATCATCATCTTATTTATTTGTTTATGTTGTATCTCTGGTAATAAAATAAAAGATATACTTAAGCATATATTTTTGTCTTTTTTATCCACTGAAGTATCCCCACTGTCTAAAACAGTGGTATATGAGATGCTTGTAGACAGTTTTGCATACATTACATTCTTAATTATCTTGGCAAGATCTTCAGCATCTAGAACAGTGCCTGGCACATATTATTCAATTTAAAAATATTATTAAGTTTGTAAGTGAATGGATAAATGAATGGGTGTTCCCGTGACCCTTCCTGGACCACGAGTTCTAGAATTATTCTAATTATCTAATATCCATGCACAACGTAAAAATTTTTTACATAACCTTAGTTCCTTCTTATTTAAAGAATCATACCCTTACTACTACCCTTGCCATTCTCTGAAGGAAGTGTATTAGTCACTTAATAGCTCGGCAGCGGCTTCATCATAGTAGTAGATTGTGGGCCTCACGCATTTCCCCATGAACCAATGTCGCTTGAGTTTCTGTGAGTTTCTATGTTTCTCTGATGATTTTAACTCTGCCTTATTTGGAGTGAAATTACACACATACCAAAATGACTCAAACTTCAACAGACTCCGCTTGAGCAATCCAGGAACAACCATTGTTCAATAAACTGATGATCTCGGGGTATCTGGGTAGCACAGTCGGTTGAGTGTCTGACTCTTGGTTTCGGCTTGGGTCATGGTCACAGGATCACGGGATCCAGCCCCACATCAGGCTCTCCCTCACCAAGGAGTCTGCTTCTCTCCCTCCCCCTCTACTCCCTCCTCCATGACTCATGCTCTCTCTTTCAAATAAATAAATCTTAAAAAAAATAAAAATAAGGGGCGCCTGGGTGGCTCAGTTGGTTAAGCGACTGCCTTCGGCTCAGGTCATGATCCTGGAGTCCTGGGATCGAGTCCCGCATCGGGCTCCCTGCTCGGCAGGGGGTCTGCTTCTCTCTCTGACCCTCCTCCCTCTCATGCTCTCTGTATCTCATTCTCTGTCTCAAATAAATAAATAAAATCTTTAAAAAATAAATAAATAAATAAATAAATAAATAAATAAATAAATAAATAAAAATAAAAGATAAAATAAACCAATGATCTCGACTTATGTGTGGTGAAAAATCCTGAGTTTAAAGTCAGATGGCTCAGGGCACCTGGGTGGCTCAGTTGGTTGAGCGACTGCCTTCGGCTCAGGTCATGATCCTGGAGTCCCGGGATCGAGTCCCGCATCGGGCTCCCTGCTCGGCAGGGAGTCTGCTTCTCCCTCTGACCCTCTCCTCTCATGTGCTCTCTCTCTCTCATTCTCTCTGTCTCAAATAAAAAAAAAAAAAAATCTTTAAAGTCAGATGGCTCAGAGTTGGAATTCTGGCTCTGCCAATCAAGACTAGATCTTGGGCTACCCATTGAACATATTTCTCTTTTGTAAAATGTGGGTAATACACTCCTTAATTAATATGCTTGTTGTAGGAATTACACAAAATTGTGTACATAACAAGCCTAATATACAATTGATTTCCTAAAATGTTCTTGCATTTTAATTTTTCTCCATGTCACTTTTTGTTATCCTTGTTTGTTTGTTTTTGACTTCTGCTCTTGGGAATATAAACTCTTTTAATCTTTAGAATTAAAGACTAAATTGAAAGCCTTTACTAGGTAAGAAAAATCATCTTCAGAGAGCTTAAAGAGAGCTTGAATTGGGTCACTGTGGTGATGTCAGCAGACTCTCGACTTTTGCTGGGGCCCAACTTTCAATAGTCTTAGAGGTGCCAAAAGAAAACGTTGTCAAGTCATTTGTATTGCCCCAATGGCCTAGTGACATGGAAGGGACAGCCTCTACTCTCATATTCCTAAAAGTTCATTGGCTTTTCTTTAAAAAAGAAACATGACAAAAAGTATCATTATTTTTAGATAGTCACTTTAGGGGAAAAACAGATCAAGCAGCACATCAATCTTTCTCTAAGAACTGACTTTGCCCCCAGGGAAAGCGTTTCTAGGTAGCTGGACTGTAAATATTTGCTGAATAAATGAATGAATAAATAAATGTATGAATTAATTAATTAATATTGCCTCTGATGCTGATGAGTGTCTTCTGTGGTTTTCCTCTTTCAATAGCCACTTAACCGGGAAAGGAGGGATGGAGAGGCAGCCCTTTGAGTTGTGCAGGGTGTGACTAGTTAGTTCCCTAACTTGGCACTCAAACTGAAGACTATGTCATTGTTTTGCTACCTGTTGCCATAGTAATCATGGGTACGGCCACAATGGCCAAAGACTAATGTCAACATTTTCCCCCATTTTTCTGGTTGAATTTTTCCCCCTTAAACTCAAAACTATAACAAAGCCACTCTTCTCTTTCCTTCTTATCATTCTGACATATACTTGTTTGTACATTTTTGCTAAAAACAGGTCTGTTGTAATTAATGAGATCATATTAATGTATATGAAAAAGAAGAGTCCTAGAATTCATATCCTTCATGGAAATTGTATGTTTTGTCTCTCTTTCTTCGAGCAGGATACCTCTTGGTTTAAGACTACCACTTTCAAAAATTAAAACAAGTTGAATAGAAATTCTTCCATTGAGGGGCGCCTGGGTGGCTCAGTTGGTTAAGCGACTGCCTTCGGCTCAGGTCATGATCCTGGAGTCCCGGGATTGAGTCCCACATTGGGCTCCCTGCTCAGCAGGGAGTCTGCTTCTCCCTCTGACCCTCCTCCCTACTCATGCTCTGTCTCTATCATTCTCTGTCTCTCAATAAAAATCTTTAATAAAAAAAAAAAGAAATTCTTCCATTGAACTCTAGTCAGTAATGACTTGAATTGAAACACCATTCCTTAAAACTTGATGTCTTCATGCTAAACACACTACAATTTCTGTGACTTCATAAATTGCTGATAATAAAGCAAATACAAGAAATCTGCAATACTATTTAGAATAATTTGAATTTCCTTTTATTTCTTCTAAAGGATTTAGTTACTAAAGATGCAGAAAACACTGTTAACTTGTAGGTCTACTGTTAAGGCTTTTCTCGACATTGACTCCAGAAAAATAACAATCATGAAACTATTATTTTCAGTCCCTGTTGCTAATTTCCAATCTTTATCAAACATGCCTGTTTCCTTCCTCATTTACAAATTATTGGCAACAATAGTACCCACCTCTTGGGTTGTTACTAGGAAGAAATGAGTTAATATAAAGTTATATAGGTAAAATGTGCAATCTTAAAAATAAAATAGCCAGTTATTCTACCAGTAAAATGAGTTCATTAGGGAATCATAGAGAAATGGCAATTTGGGTCCAACAGAGTATGGCCAACCATAGGCAACTCCAAGGAGACAAAGGGAAGATCAGCTTTTATTAGGTTTTAGATAGATATTGGGGAAGGTTGTTTTCAGCAAAAGTTCACTGGAGAAAAATAAGAATTCAAGGTCATGATGGTTTCTCATTGGCTGCAAGCGGTGGTTAGTGCATTGCTGGTGGGGCAGGGAGGGATCTTCCTTCTTTTTCTTAAAAGTAGAAGATAAAACTCCTATGTGAAAATGTCTTCATCAAAATAATTCTTATCTTCCTCCTTTCTGCTGGTTTCGCAGGCCACAAGGGGTGGTAGGTACATGAGGGAGCCCCTTTAAGGGTTATCTGACTCCATCTTAAATGAGGTTTTCTTTATTCATTTTCACAAATGATTGGATATGTTGTTATTATGATTTTTATCATATTAAGCCAAATTATGTGATTTTAATTTTTAATATATTTCCCTATTCCATGGAGAAAGAAGCAGTTCATTATCATTTTTGCCTTCAACCCTCAATCCCAAATCATGAGCACACTCCTTGAAGTGTGTATTTTTTAATTGGATTGGAGTTAGCTGCTTTTGAAAGGTTCAAACAAACAAGGGAGGGAAGGAAGAGGATAATATAAGTGGAAGGATTGAAACTATAACAAGGATCTAAATGTGCCAATATTCTATTGTAAGCTCACAGAGGACAGAGACTATATCATCCATTTGTTTAGCTCTTCATGGCATCCAGAGCACTGCCTTGTGAAAAAATTAATAAATCAATGAAAGAGATAATAAATAAATGAATGAGAGTTGTCAAATGACCTTAAAGCCTTGTAAAATTTTGTTCATTGGAGAGTTAGAATATTAGAATAAGTAGGACTTGATGATTATCTATAAATTAAATTTATTTAGGTTTCCTCCTCTTCTAGCAGTTACAATGTCTGGCAGAAACTGCTACATTCATATCTCAGACTCATCAAAATGAAATCGTGGAAGAAGGGAGGTTAGAGTATGTGAGAATCAAAGACTTCTCTAGTGAATTCTATGATGGATTATAATTGCAACCTGAAAAGTAGTCTTATGCTTTTAAATTTTAAATTTCAGAACTCTTGAAATAAAATGATCATTGTATTAAAAAATAAAGTATAGACCTAGTATATCTGAATTAGTGTAGAGTAAATTTCTCACATGAGCATATTTCTTTTCCATTTTCTGCCCACTCACATGTCTATCCTCCAGAGTTGCACCATGCAGAAGGAGATATAGATACAAGAAGTGCTCAGCCTGGGGGCATGCATGTTGCAGAATGAAATGGCCCATTCTAAGGAATCATGTATTTTACCCAGTGGCACCTAATTAGAAATAAACCTGATTTTTTTTTATACCAAATCGTAGGTGTTTGATTGATTTCAGAATAGCGTGCAAATTTTGTATGGGTAAAATTATACTGTAGAAACACAAGGTTTTTTCCCCCGCTTTCAGTTTAGATCTAGAATCCGCAGACCCTCTCAGCCCCAGCTCCCTGACAGACATGCGCTCTTCTTCCTGAGCACTGCTTTCTCAAACTTTTTTGGCCAGTCCCCACCTACTTCACTGAGTCTACCACGAAAAAAAACTTTGCAATAGAAAGAACTAGAGAAGAACAAAAGCTTAGAGCATGGACTCTGGAGCTGAGACCACCATAGTTCAATTCCAGCCTCTAACACTCATTAGTTGGGCCAATTTGCGAAGTTACTTAACTTCTGTATGCCTTGGTTTTTCTCACCTATAAATTGAAGCTAATAGTGGTCCCTCCTTCATAGGTTTTTGAGGAAAATTGAAAAAGTTAGCATCTATAACCACTAAAAAACCCTCCTGGAAACATAAGAAGTGCTATGTAAATGTTAGCTATTATTATTATTATTATTATTATTATTATTATTATTATTATTATTATTATTATTATCTTTCCAGCTTCATCTCACCACTAATACCCTCCATCCCCTCCAAGTTCTAAGTTCCAGCCACCATGGCTTTCCCTCACTTCCTCCAATGCTACAGAAGTAGCAGAATTTTAGCATTTACACGGCAACAAAGCCATCCAAGCACAGTTCTACAAGCAGATTAAATAATACACTCACAGGAGCAATTGACAACCAAAGCTAGCTTAAAACAGCCCTAACGTTATAATGAGATCAGAAGATTTTTCTTAAGGTTGGGGAAATTCCAGTCACCTGAGTGTGCATGAGAAGTTCTTGCCAAGCGTTGTTCCTTAGTAGAAGATGAAATTCAGGTCCTCTTAAATTTCAGAAGCATAATAATTTCAGTTTCTGAATATCAAACTTTCATAATCCTTTTTAACTCACTTAGAAGACCACTCACTGCTAGATACAATTTGCTTGAACATGTAACTGTCTTTGCGATTCCCCATCTTTTTTTACTCCTAAAAAATAGGAACCAGGTAAACTGCTCAGTGAGCTTCAAGGCTATGCTATGAGAGCTGGAGGACTGTGGCATTGTCATTGAGAATATGCATTTTGATGCCACCTGCTGGTACAACGTGACATGACATGACAGAAGTTCAGGGGCCAAAACACTTAACTTCAAACAACAACTAGTTCTCCCGTGCTAAGCAGAGGAGCTACAGTGGTTAGCAAAACAGGCTAACTACCTCTTCCATTGGCGGAGGCAAATATTAATCAAATAATCATGAGAGAAGGGCCAAGGGGGAAAGGTCTTAGTCACAGGGATGAGAGAGCGCTAATGCTGAAGGCAGGGTCAGAATTAACTACTGGAAGAGAGAGGATAAGGAGTGGAAGGGAAGCATGCTGGGAGGGGCGGGAATAGGAAGGAGCCTAGAGCATTGGAGGAAGTGAGGGAAAGCCATGGTGGCTGGAACTTAGAACTTGGAGGGGATGGAGGGTATTAGTGGTGAGATGAAGCTGGGAAGATAATAATAATAATGATAATAGCTAACATTTACATAGCACTTCTTATGTTTCCAGGAGGGTTTTTTAGTGGTTATAGATGCTAACTTTTTCAATTTTCCTCAAAAACCTGTGAAGGAGGGACCACTATTAGCTTCAATTTATAGGTGAGAAAAACCAAGGCATACAGAAGTTAAGTAACTTCGCAAATTGGCCCAACTAATGAGTGTTAGAGGCTGGGATTGAACTATGGTGGTCTCAGCTCCAGAGTACATGCTCTAAACTTCTACACGATGCTATGTCTCAGACCATGGGTTGCCTGGGCTTTGTGGGATATGACAAGTTCACAACAATGGGCAGTCACTGAGATTTTCTGAGAAACTATGACACGATGAACTTGTATTGTGTGGCCACAATGTGGAAATAGATGGGAGTGGTAGGGGCTTGGTAGGAAACTATTAAACTCCAAATCAGGATAATACAATACTGGTGTGGACAAGATGGTGGCTGTGGGGAAGGAGAGAAATAGACAGATTTGGAATATGTTTAGAAACTATGATGAACATGACCTGGCAGTGGATTAGTTTTTTGGAGGAGGTAGAAAAAGAGAAGAAGTATTCAAAGATGACTTTTGAGTTTCTAGACATAGAACTGGATGGTCCTTCACAGGAAAAGGGAACTAAAAAGCAAGACCTTATCTTCAATTGCTTCTTTGCAACTCCCCAAATTGAAGAACTTTTAGAAACTGAAAACAATATACTTTTTCCTTGGAAGATCAGATAATGTGGTTATTTAGCACTACATTTTAGTGGAAGGATAGCATGCCCATCAAAGATCCTTTGAAAAGCAATCTGTTCTCCCATCTGGGAGATCTGTTGGGCACTCTTCCATTTCATTCTTCCTACCGGAGTTCCCCACCTTGAATGTGCTGGAAGTGGAAACAGAATAGAAAGAAATTAGTCGAGACAAACATGCAGAGTGGGACCAACCCAACACTATCAGAAAGCTTCTTTGGAGGGTACCATATTGTCTTTCTTGTCAGAGCCACTTGAAAGAATGAGAGGACTTCAGTCTAGTCAGAGAGCAAATGTATAATGGGAAGAAGTGGGTGGATATATAACATATTGAATATAATTATTTATAACAGCAACAAGATAATGATAAAATGAAATAATCATATATTCACACAGTGTAGTACTGTGAAGCAATTAAAGATGATGTTTTAGGAAAATATGTAGTGAATATACAAGATAGATTCTTAAGTGAAGAAAACAAGTGACAAAACAGTGTTCAATTATAATTCCACTTAAAATATAGATATATATACATGAAAATAGACTAGAAGACATGTTCCAGAGTGTTAGCATTGGTTATGGTCTGGACAGAGGAATTACTGGTGACTTCTTTCTTTTTTTTGCTTGTACACATTGAGTATAATGACCAGTCATTGATTTTAATCAAGGGGAAATGTAGGGGGTTTTTTTGTTTTTTGTTTTGGGGTTCTTTTTTGTTTTGTTTTGTCTTTTGTTTATTTTTTAGAAACTATGAACAAAAGATACTCTTTAGTGGATATAATTCTCTAGCATGGCTTCACATGGCTCTAATCTGTTAATATTAAATTTAATTGTACCAAAGAGCTGTAATGGACCACATTCTACACCAACAATGTTCTTGTTCTCAAGGTCAGTGAAAATACTGTTATCAAACCTAAAAGTGTAGCTAAATAAATCGACAAATTCAAGACTCAAAATTGTTTCTAACAACCAGGAATTGAGGGCCGAAACCAACAAGTTGAAAATTAAAGGAAATAAATCTTGTATTTAAGATAAAACCAAAGTTATACAAAAAAAGCATAGGAGAAAGCTGGCTTACCAAAAAGATTTGGAGATCTTAGTCGACCTCAGGTTCAATATATGCCAAAAGTGTGAGAAGACACAGAATACTAACTTGCAATATTTTAAGTATCCTTTTAGGATCAGCGAAGATAACAGCCAAAAAGAGTCTTTGCAGTTGCTGAACTATATTTTAAGGACTTTGACAAACTAAAAAAAGTGACCTGGGCAATGACTTTAAACGCATACCAAATGAGTTCCTTAGCTTGGGGAGGAAAGGAGCTATGGAAGATGTGATCAATTTTTCAAATATTGGAAAACTTGTGATGTAATAAGAATGAATTCCTTCAATGTGAAAGACAATAAAGGCAAATGGATGGACGCTACCGGAGTGGAAATTACAGGGAAAGCTTCCTGAAAACAAGAGGCTTGTACAAATAGAAGCTGTTTTAGTGATGGCGGGGGTGGTGGTGTGGTTCTGAGACAAGGACCCAGCATACTCTAAAAGCCCAAACATGAATGGAGAAACCAACTCCTACTTTTCTGCTCTAGATCAAGACATGTGGTATCAGTGATGCTGTTACTTGCCAATATGCCCAGGCTTCAAAAGGGATATAGAGGGGCTCCTGGGTGGCTCAGTCAGTTAAGCATCTGATAACTGATTTCAGCTCAGGTCTTGATCTCAGGGTTGGTAGTTCGAGCCCCACACTGGGCTCCATGCTGGATGTGGAGCCTACTTAAAAACAAAACAAAACAAAAGGGATGTAGAGAATAATGTAGAGAAAGGGAAGAAAACCCGACTGTATAAACCAAAGATATAAAAAGGCAAAAAGATAAGAAAAAGGCAAACATTAGCAGGGAACAGATGAAGAAGAGACAGGGAAGAAGATAAATCCTTTCCTTTTGCCTTCTATTATTTAATCTCTCCTGTGCCTGTTTAAACCCATATTCTTGCTTCTGTTTTCCTTCTTAAAGAATGGGCAGAGTCTGGTTTAGTGAATTCCAGTTTAGTGAATTGGGAATTTAAGGAGGAACTTTAGAACCTCAATATCCACAAAGTTTGCATAGTAATAAACATTCCAAGATATTGCACAAAGTGATAACAAAGTAGAGTTTAGATGTACTGATGGAATATGAATTTATAATGAGTCATTAATGGGACTTGGGGACACATCTGTCTAGATGGCATCACTGAGCCCACACTGCTCTGTTCTACATAAAGAGGCCCTTGGTTCTTTTCCAACCATTAAAAAAAAAGTTAAATGCCTGGTGGGCCAGACCTAGTTTTGAACTTCCAATGTTTCCCACTCTCCCTCCTTTCTGAGCAACTACCTTAGAAAAGTATTTCAGAGTATACAAAGTCTGGCTCTGTCTATGGGAGCTATAGTCACCTGTCCTGGTGAACAGAAAGTTGTATCCTTCGTTTGTTAGTTTAAACATAATTAAACATAATGAGTAGATAAAACGAGGAGCTGTGATGGAAGATAAGAAGGAGTGGGACTGTGGTGTCACAGGCACAAGGATCTCTTAGCTGATTTCAAGAGATAGAATAATTGTCGGTTCCCGAGAAGAAGCACATGGTCAGTTGGTCAGCACGTAATCACTTCTTGATGGACGTTGGATGGCATGTCAAATCCCAGGTGAAGTCACAAAGATGGCTCTACCTTGGATCCATCTGATGGCTTTGGAGGAAAGGGAAAGGGGTTCACGTCTCACAAAATTCTCATTCGGAAACCATTTCTGATATTATCTTGTCTTTGAGAGATGAAAGGAGACTATGTAAAATATTAAGTCTTCCAAATTATATTTTCCTTGGCCGTATGAATAAACAGGCATCATTCCTCACAGCCTTGGCCCGTATCTGCTGGGATTTGAATAAAATGGTTAAACTACTCTATCCTGCTGACCTGTTCTGCCAAAGAGAAAAAGAAATAATTGTTTCACAAGGGTAAATGGCCAAAGTAAGCAAGAGACAACTGTGGTCTAGTGCACATGGACCTGAAGAGTGAGAAGGAGTATAAATCTTAACAATTGTAAAATGGCTTGCGTTAGAGTCATCGTGAGACCTATTTTCACACTTGGTGATGCTCTCTGTTACTTTCTTGTGGCTGCTACATCTATAATGTGCGCTGAAGCATCTTCCCAGTACATTTCTAAATGTCTTCCTGTAGATAGTAAAAGAGGCAAGAAGGAGCTGCTCCCCCAAACTTGGAAATAACATTGTCCTTCAAGGGCCAAAAGATCAGATCAGTACATTGTAGGACATAGAAGAAAGGTACACAATTACCCTAAAGAGACACATGGCTCCCAGATTGTCAAGACCAACTGTTCCACCACTGGCTACATTGACATAACAAAAGAACAAGTGTGACAGTGAGAAACTGCTATGTCAGCAGTGCGCAGTGTAGGAAACTGAACTCACAATCATGGAACCCTCTTCCCAGCCATGACCCCTCTCCCCCAAGAACACTACAGAACAGACTCTGCCTCAGTTAAGAGGATAAAGAAATTGAGACATTGCCACTGAAACTTTTAAATTCAAGAACATACCACGGTAGCGATGATGCAGAGACCAAAGAAGCTGTCACCACCTGTGACTAGTTCTGAAAGCCAAAGACTGTTGCTTGTTAGCAGAAAACACCCCTAAAATAAAAATGGCTTCAGCCTCCTGTCTGCATCTCCCTGGAGGAAGCTACTT
The DNA here is from genome assembly GCF_029215605.1 of Mirounga angustirostris. NCBI lineage: Eukaryota > Metazoa > Chordata > Mammalia > Carnivora > Phocidae > Mirounga > Mirounga angustirostris. The sequence continues at coordinate 59,368,077 of NW_026991710.1, forward strand.
CATCTCCAGAACCTTAGTTATAGTCATAAGGGAGAACAGAAATTATAACCAGTGCAGAAAGGCCCAATAGGAGGTGAGAATGGATGTTCAGAGCCAGTCTACTGTATCGGCCATGGCCACATCCTGATCACAGAGATGGATGCATGAAATTAGCTTAGTCTGATTGTTTTCAATATTAATATCAAAGAACTCTTTCTGATTGGATTCCATGTTCCCACACAACAGTCTGATTATAATTGCATTTCCTGTGTACCTTGCATACTGGGAGAAAATGCACCAGCCAGAGGATCCTAGTCTTCTTAGGACTTGTATTTTACATTTTAATTGCCACTATTTCCTCAATGCTGATGCTGATTATATGCATATCAGTCATTTCAAAAAATGTTGAAGTGTTAAAAAAAAGTTGCAACTTAGCATCTAGGGAATATAGTAATAAATTTCCATCTTGATTTTACAACTTATCCTCTAAGGTTAACTAAATCTATTTTGAGAAGCAGATCCATTTTTATTGTGTTTATATATTATGGTTTCTAAATCAACACAGCTGAAGGCCAGATTCTTGACTGTGGTACTTGAACCAGGGCAAATGGGCTAACTGTGCAGACCCCTCTTGGTAGCCGACCCATCTTGAGTGGATGACATCTGTGTCTGGCCTTTTGTCCACATCATCTGGCCCACTAAAAGCCATAACACTTTTCCTTTTGTTCTTTCTTTTTTTTTTTTTTTTGAGAGAGAGAGAGAGAGACAGAGAGAGCAGGGTGTTAGGGGCAGAGGGTGAGGGAGAGAGAGAATCTTAAGCAGGATCCATGCCTAGCATCTCCATCTCACAACCCTGAGATCATGACCTGAGCCGAAATCAAGAGTCGGACACTTAACCAACTGAACCACACAGGTGCCCCTAAAAGCCATCACACTTTTAAACTGATGTCCATTTATTCAATGAATTTCAGTGAGGACAAAAAGGTAGGTCACATTCAGGTCCTCCCTGCCTTACATAAACAGAAATAACACACCAATCTCACAGGAAAAAGTTTGTGGCCTATGACACAGTACTATTTTTATCTTCGTGACTTTACTATTTCACGGGTATCTCAAGTAAGGACTATCAGTAGTACACGAGGTGCCAATAAAAAAAAACTAAGACGTGTAAGGCTAATGATTAGAACTTTGTTACCTAATTATATAGGACAGCTCCACTACCACCACCATCTGTAGCATAGAAGCCAAGAAGTTGGAGATACCATCTAAAAACAGAATATAGGGGCACTTGGGTGGCTCAGTCGTTAAGCGTCTGCCTTCGGCTCAGGTCATGTTCCCGGGATCCTGGGATCGAGCCCCGCATCGGGCTCCCTGCTCTGCGGGAAGCCTGCTTCTCCCTCTCCCACTACCCCTGCTTGTGTTCCCTCTCTCACTGTCTCTCTCTCTGTCAAATAAATAAATAAAATCTTTAAAAAAATAAAATAAAAACAATTAAAGTCAATTTACAGGTTTCACAATTGAGGAAATATAATAGAAGTTATTTCACAGCTATCCTATGTGCATGTGTACATATCTCTTATTTATTTATTTATTTATTTATTTATTTATTTATTTATTTATTTTTATTTTCTTTTTTAAAGATTTTTTATTTATTTGACAGAAAGAGCACAAGCAGAGGGAGCAGCACACAGAGGCAGAGGGAGAAGCAGACTCCCCGCCGAGCAGGGAGCCCGATGCGGGACTCGATCCCAGGACCCCGGGATCACGACCTGAGCTGAAGGCAGACGCTTAACCGACTGAGCCACCCAGGCGTCCCATATCTCTTATTTAAATCGACAGTGATCTGTGGGTTCCAATCCCAGCTCTGCCCCTTCTGATTCAGATGGCTTTCACAAAGTTGCTAATGTCAGTGAATCTGTTTCATCACTGGAAAACGGAGGTAATACTATCTACCTCAGAGAGTTACTGTGAAGATGAGCATGGAGCCAGATAGATAGGATGCTTAGCACATAGGGTAGTGCAAAGACACGTTTCAGGTAGAGTAGCTTTGGTTATAATTATTAATGAGCACATAATTGTTTCAGAAGGAAGCTGACACACAGCACAAACATGAGTACCTGATGGTCTATCATTCAGTGGAAGAGAAGATGTAACCACAGAGTGGAGTCTACTTTGCCCATGTTTGTGAATTTAATGAAGACTTCTCTCAGTGGCCTGATACGGCTTGGCATGTGGGAAAGAGAGTTTTCTAGGAATGCAGGAAACATGTGGAGCAGAGGCAAGTTTTTGTTAGGAACCTTGAAGTGAACTACCTCCTACACTGCAAATCACTGTCACATCTCTCATGAATCAGCTATCAGAAGACCCAGCGTGGCTCTGGTCCTACCTAAACTTGTCTGGCAGAAACCAGGGGATGTCCACTGGCATTTGCGTTTGGTTTATAGTCTCAGACTGGGTTTAGGTGCAAATACCCCTTACCTTGAAGAATTTATCCCAGTCTCATTTGCCTATCTTATGTGTTTTTCCCTCCAATTCTGATGCTAATTAGAAAGCCAGTATTCTCATAGGTAGTATGATTTTTCAATGACAAATTCATAGCAGGGTGTACAAACTCCTGCAAATGAACCGAGACAAAGAAGATGGAAAAAAAAACCACAGGCACAGCTGCATAAAAACAGAAAAACCATCAGAACCAGGGATCCATAGAGACTTGTCTGAAAGAGGATCCATCTCTTAAGTTCATCTATTCTTCCTCAGTTCTCTGTTGTGTGCCGATTTCTTCCCATGCGTTGGCTAGCTGCAGATGGAAGAAAGTGCTGGGCTGGCTCCAAGCATCAGGGAAGTTGTCTCTTCCCTGATGAGTCAGACCTAGGAAACGTTATGGCCTGAAAGTCCATGAGGACATTTCCATATCACCTCTTTCCTATTTTGTGCCTGGCCATGGCTATTGGTGCCATTGAATGATTCTTAATTCTATATTCTTCACTCTGGTTCTCTGTCAGTGTCTCAACTTAACAAGAGTGAAACCAAACCAAGCATCTAACACCACTAGTCTTCCTCCACCAACACCACATTTTCATTATTTTATTCTTCTAATTTTACCATTTCTATCCAGAGACCCACCATTCCTTCAGTTACACAGACTGACACCCTCCCAATCATCTTCGACTTTGCTAGCCCTTGCCACTCGCAATGAATCAGTATTCACCTAATCTTCCCCTCTGATGGCAAGATGTCTATTAAATCTACACTTATTTGTTTCTACTGATGCTATTCTAGCTTAAGCTCTCAAATGTCCTACCTGAACTGTTCTAATTGGCTCCTAACTGGTTTCCTTTCCTTCTATCTCTCCATGATCCCGCCCATCCTTTCTCCATTGTCAGCTTGACCTTCAAATTATAACAAAACCCTGATTATGCTTTAAAATGCTCAGATGCCTCCCACCACAACCTATCAGTAAATTACAAACTTCTTAGCCCAGCAGTCAAGACCCTCTGTTACCTGGCCCTTTATCTTTCTAGACATTTATCTCCTGTGATTCCTGTATTCCAAGCTAAATTCCATTCAGACTGAACTATAAATACTATCTCCCTTGCACCTTTCATGGAATATCTCTGTAGTGGGTATTTGACACTGGCTTCTAGAATTTTGCTAATGGATTAAGTGTGGTCTCCCACAATGGTAGCTACTTTGGTGGCACACTCTTTATTGGCTGCTTCCTTCCCTTGGCTCTCTCCCCTCAATCCTCTGTGGGCATTTCCTTCACCTCCTATGGTAGACTGTATTCATGGTCCCAAATCATCACTCTTTCTTATATCCATACTCTTTGCCATGTCACTTGCTCTTCCTCTCACTAAAGAGTCAGAATATATTTTCCCACTTTCTGAATCTAAGCTGCCCTTATGTGGCAGCCATGAGAATGTACCTCCCAGGCTTCCAGTTACATGAAACATAGTTGACCACCGGCCCCAGCCCCCAGCTGCTATGCTCTAAAACTCATTACTACATCTGTCTGTACTAAGGAAATGCCTCCTAGAGACTGCTCCTAGCCAATGACTGACCATTCTTGGGAGACAGAAGATTCCTCTGATGGCCAACATTGGCTTAAGGACTCCCCATTGGCCTTGCCAAATCATTTTTAGATTGCAGGACATCCTACGACACTTCCACCCAACCCTCCTTCCCTCTCTCATTCAGCATCCTGGTCCCATGGATATCCCAGTGTTACCAGGCTCTTTCCCCCTTCTCTCATATAGCTGTTTTCCATAACAAAATTCTAACACGTTTAATCCCATCTTGGTAATCTTGGCATCTGCTTCCTGGACCTGCTCTGTGACTTTGCTGTGGTGATTAGCAAATATGCTTAAATGGGAAGTTCTAAAACATACTTGTTTGCTTCTGCTTGCTCTTGCCCTATGTCATCCTCATGAGAAGGACATGCTCTGTCCCTGGTTCCAGAAAGAGGATGAGAGATTTGTGGAGCAGAGTGAAGTCACTCCAGTCTTCCCATCTGAGGCCTTCTCAGATCAACGAATGGCCAGTTATCCCCTAGACAGGTGAGCAAGTCCTGGCAAAATCAACTGAGCCTGGCTCAAAGCAGCTTGATGCTGCAGATCCCTGAGCTAAATATCTGCTTATTATTGTATGTCAGTATACAGCATCACTTGTTACTCAGCATTACTGTGTCAATATAAAAGTGATAAACTTCTCAGATAACTTGCTTGCCTTTAAATATTTACCTGGAGGTACCAAAACCAAGACAATATTCAAGTACATTTTATATTATGTTGTGAGATATGTACCCAGTAGTTTAGAGTTGAAAACTTATCCTCATTTCCCAAGAACACTGGCTGAGGAACAGAACATAACACTCTGCATGGTACCAAAGACAAAGGGAGGTAGTGTAGAGACTAAACACAGAACTTTCTGTTGGCTTACCTGGGTCTTTCAGGTTTAGAAGGGAGACATAGAATATTTCTGATTAGAAGGTCATGTTGTCAGTTGATCCCTGTGCCCTCTCCTAGGCTGAACTTGAACGACCTTGGTGTTAAAAGAAAAGCAGATGTTCTTTTCTTTCCTACTAAGGTGCACAAGGAAGCTCTGGATTTAGTAGCACGTCCTTAAAGGAACTCTTCTGTATCAAACTATCAGCCATGTCCAAATGGAGATATTTCTGCTAATTGGCATAAAGGAACATTTGGCCAAAATAGTTCTATTAACAAAAAAACAAAGAAGGGGAATCTTTCTACAGTGACATTCTGTTTTCCTACAAGTGTAGGAATAAGCAAAATACAAGCAAAGCAGCCCAGATGAGACTGGCAGTGGAATAGCTGAAATGGTTGGGAGGAAATTGCTGCCCAACCCTTTCTCCAAGAGTCACTACAGAGTCACAGCTGCTTTAAGGATGTGCAAATAGAACTAGAGTAGTATTCAGGGTGCCTGGGTGGCTCAGTTGGTTAAGCGACTGCCTTCGGCTCAGGTCATGATGCTGGAGTCCCAGGATCGAGTCCTGCATCGGGCTCCCTGCTCAGCAGGGAGTCTGCTTCTCCCTCTGACCCTCCCCCCTCTCGTGCTCTCTCTCCCATTCTCTCTCTCAAATGAATAAATAAAATCTTTAAAAAAAAAAAAAAAGAACTAGAGTAGTATTCATCATTGTACATCTTTCAGCGAAGGTAGACAGCTATGTAAACTTGATTGCCCCAGTCGCCAGCACAGCGCCTGGCACATAGTAATCACCTCCTACATATTTGAATACCTGAATAAATGTTGTGTGACTACTTCTGAGATCCAACAAAGTTTTCAGGAAAAAAAGTCTTCCTCATTTAAAACAAAATGTTAGGGGTACCTGGGTGGCTCAGTCGGTTTGGCTCTTGGTTTCCATCTCAGGTCATGATCTCAGGGTCCTGGGATTGAGCCCTGCATCAGTGTCTATGTTCAGCAAGGAGTCTGCTTGAGATTCTCTCTCTCCCTCTGCCCCTCCCCCCCACCTGCAATCTCTCTCTCTTTCAAATAAATAAATACATCTATTTTTAAAAAGTTAATTTTGCCTTCATTTCAAGTCCGTGTTATTGTAATAACCATGATTCGGCCACTTACAAACAGAATTGCTTAACCTCTCTGTGACTCAATTTCCTCTTCTAAAAATTGGGTACAATAATAACATTAACTCATAGGGCTGCTATTGGGTAATTTGAAGTTAATGTATGTTAAATGTTTGGCACAGTGACTAGTATCTGTTAAATGTTTTATACATGTTACCTAGTTGAAGCAGGAACAGTAGTGGTAGTGGCGGCAAGTAGTGTGAAAACCAGTCTACACTATCCGAAGTTCTATCATAAAATACAAGTATGTGAATATTAGAGGACAATGTAGCATCTTAACTAAAACTTTCCCATTTTTTTAAAACTGAAGTACAGGGGCGCCTGGGTGGCTCAGTCGGTTAAGCGTCTGCCTTCGGCTCAGGTCATGATCCCAGGGTCCTGGGATGGAGCGCCCCCCATCAGGCTCCCTGCTCAGCAGGGAGTCTGCTTCACCCTCTGCCAGCTGCTCCCCCTTCTTGTGCTCTCTCTCTGTCAAATAAATAAATAAACTCTTTAAAAAAAATAAAATTGAAGTACAGTTGACACCGTGTTTATTCGTTTCAAATGTGCAACATAGTGATTCAACTTCTCTATATGTTACGCTATGCTCACCCCAAGTGTAGCTACCATCTGCCTCCACACAACGCTATTACAACATCACTGACTATATTCCCTATGCTGTGCCTTTTATCCATGACTTATTCTTTCCATAACTGAAAGCATGTACCTCCCACACCCCTGCACCCATTTTGCCCATCCCCCACCTCCACCCCCATCCACCCCCCACTGTTTGTTTTCTGTATTTATGGTCTGTTTCTATTTTTTGTTTCTTTCCTTATTCATTTGTTTTGTTTAAAACTTTCCCATTTTGAAGTAAAAAACAAGTCTTAATTATCAGTCTATTTTAATTATAATATTTTACTGAAATCGGCTTCCAGCAATATAGCTGAGTAAATAACTAAAACTATTAAGGGATTTGAAAAATAGCAAAATATTAGGACTATTTTAAATTTCTAAGTTGTGATATAGTTTATACCTCCACGTTTTCCTTAAACCTTTTTGGATACACTTACTCTTTTCCCCAGTCCTAGGTTCAGAGGCACTAGTCAGATTCACTCATCAAGAAGAGTTGACTGTCAGTCATTGGGCACATTTGCCTTTTGCTCAGGAGCTCCTAACCTGTCTCTGCCAGGGTGGGTGGTTTCCTGTCTGTGTTTGGTTTGAACTTATTCCAGGGCTTGTGGTTTTTGGCCAGGCGCACACTTTGTGTTATCATCCTATTGCATATTTAATGATAATGTTGATTTTACAATTGGACATATGACTCCTGCATTTCTCAGAGAGACTTATGGGAATCTGTCATGTTCGGGTTTGTGTGTTCTTTGCTTTCTTCATTCCTACAGGCTGCAAGCTCCATCAAGTCTAATCTTCAAACTTAAAAATGTTCCTTCACTTCAAGATGAGAATCACATTGGAATCAGATGATAAAAGATAGGAAATTCAATTAAGCTAAAGCAATTAGGAAATAAATTTTTTTGCCTTATCAAGATAAAGAGCAAGGCAATAATCAGAGAATGTGAATGTTTCATGTGACTTGAACAGAAGCAGAATAGGAAGTCATGAATGCAAAATTATTAAAAAGGCACAGAGGAGACCTCTTGTGTCCTGTGCCCTCCTTCCCGATTGAAAAGAATGCCTTTCTCTCCAGTTTCTTTTGTCAGAAATCCTACTGTCATGGACATATTTCTCAAATTTATCATTCTATTCTCTATTACTAGACTTCTGGAAGGAATTAACCTGTTAGGCTATTCTACATCATTTACACCTTAGCATCAATGTCTCTTATAAATTCATCTTTCTCTATCTCTCTGTCTCTGTCTCTGTCTTTCTCTCTGTGTCTCTTCATTTGACAGCTAGATCAAAGCATCTTTTGATGAGGAAATGGGTGGAAGTCTGAAATCTCCAAAAGCCATTTCATTCACTCATGAAGAATACTGCAAACTCATTTCCTATCAGTTGCCATTCTAGACACTGCAAGTGCAAATTCTCACAAGCCAGACATGCCCAAAACTTCTGACAAGGTGTCTGAGGAGAGGGTTAGACGTGTAATGAAATCATTGTAACCTTAGTCCTCAAGATTCTTCTGAGCTAAATTTTAGTACTACGGTAAAGGTTGGCTGGGTCTCCTTTCAAGCCCTGAGCCTACTAAGCAGAGCAACATTACTCTAACTTCACCCACAGACTCCACCATGGCAGTATCACCTCGGTATGGACTCTGACTTCATGAGCCTTCTGCAAGAACATCAAACAATGCACAACCTCTATTCTCCTCTCATTTCTCCATTTGTCAGAGGAAACCCCAGGTTCTTAGAACCACCCAAACCTACTTAGTGAGTGAGCAGCCACAGATACTATGGACAGGGCTATGTAGGTGAGATTGGAGGTGGGGGACCCAGCGTGAGGCATTTTAAACAGAGCACCAGCACTAGGACTTTCTTAGTTCAATGTCTTGTCCACTTTGGGACTTCTCTATGCCTCATCTATTTTGCCTTCATTGCTCTGTTATGCGGGAAATCATATGACTACTATCACCAAGATTTTGAACTCTCATAAGAAGTAGTGAAAGAGTGTCATGAGATTCCAGATGAGTATCTACAGTTGGTCCAGTTGGTTAGCTATAAACATTATTTATCTGACCATCCTACGTGGAAATTCTTTTCACTGAGCTAAACATAGACACTATTGCCAAAAAAGGACTTGGTTGCTTAAATGCCTCAAGTTGCTGTGTAGTCATTATAGGCTCAGAGAATTCCTACTGAGCTAATTTTACAAAGATAATATCTGATAGTAAAGATTTAGAATCATCATTTTGCCCCCAGTTTGACAGTGCTTAGGTCGGTAGGGTTGACAAAAGGACCATTTATAAACACACACACACACACACACACAATGATGGTTTAGGTAATAATCCCATGTTTGTATACAACACTGCTATTTACAGAGCCTTCGAATATTCACAATCCATTTCCTGTAACCCTTACCATAAGCCTTTGATTTTGGTAATATAGCTCCATTTTTCTGATTAGAAGACTGAAGCTCTGGGAAATTATATAATGTATACACTTAGTTTAGGGTTAAAGTGACTATGGACTTGAATACCTGAGCAGCAAAAGTCACAAGTGAAAAACAGCACAAATTCTTTATATCAGAATAAACATGGAGGTTCATGTTTCAGAAAACCTAAAATATAAAAATCTGAACTCAAGGTAAATAAATTAGTGGGGTAATTATTCACTTTATATAAGGAAGAATTGTTTTATATTAAGAACTGCACAGAATTTCTTTAAGTAAGAAGTACCAGGCATGTTAAGTATCCAAATTTTATATAGCCACAATAACATCGATAAAATGCCTACTGGGTAAAGTGAGTCACAATTGTCTCACAAGAGGTAACTCATTTATGGGATTCACTACTTAGAAGGTCACTTAGTAATATAGTTCTTAACATTTAAAATTATCACTTCCCACATTTAAAAAATAAAACCCTGAGATTAGAAGCTATCCTGAGATACTAAATAAGCAAAACTGATCATTAGTACAAGATTGAGTAAACACTCTACAGGTATGGAAACATCAAAGATAAGATAATGTCAATCGAGAACTCGGTATTTTAAATAAGTTTATCTTAAAGAGACAAGATAAATTAAAGTAGCATAATTTACTAGGTGAGTGTGCTTAATAAAGCAAGAAAGGGATTAAGGTGGGAATCACCTCCCAATTCCAGATGCTAAAGCCTTTGACTCATCAATGGCAAATGTACCCACCTGGAATCCTGAGGACAGAGTGAGGTCAGAGTGTGGATTTTGTGAGCTCACCCTCCCATTTTTCCAAGAAGGCCTCAGCTAATGTTTGGTCACTAACTCTTATGAGCTTTGGCAAATCACCAAGACTAAATATATGGTTTGGTCATGCAGACCTATGACCTCATCGCCGAACCACTGTCTGGGTGATAAGGCCCCCCCCGTTGACATTGACGCATGGCCTTCATCTGTGTGTTCTGCCCCACTATTCATTAATCCATTCCAGGGGCAACTGTAAGATGAGCCACATGCCCTTCCCCCTTGAATGCTACTAGCTTCATGAGAGACCTGTCTTCTGATTTCACAGTCTTAAGCAACTCTACTCTCCTTTTTACAAGCAAGTTCTGTGAAAAAACAGAGATGCTAAATTGTGTAGCGCATATTCCATTAGAATGAGACTATAAGAAATCCAAGCCCGTCCCTAAAAAGGTACCTATCATTACAGGTGACAGTAACAGAGGAAGGACTCCAGATCTGCCATGAAAAATCAGCAGATGACTAACATTAGAAAAAACGTCTAGTGAATTCTTTATACAGTTTTCGGATTTTCATTAAATGCTTCCTACTAACTTAGCTAAGGATATGAAACCCATAAGATATGTGCTCTATTCTCTACTTACATGCTCGATCTTCACTTGCATATGTGTCACATGACCTAGAGGTGGCAAGTTATATTTTAATTCAATATCTAGTCTGATCAGTTAGAAGTGAGGTTTCAAATGTCATATTGAGGATTCTGAGGCTGCCTCTAGATTTCAAGAAAAAGTAGCTCCTTGCACCCATCATGAATAAGGGAGAAAGAAGTGGTGGCAATTGCCTCCATTTTTTTAGAAAAGATTTATTTTAGAAAGAGAGAGAATTGGGGGGAAGGGGCAGAAGGAAAGGGAAAGAGAAGCTCAAGCAGACTCCACCCTGAGCGTGGAGCCAGATGTGGGGCTCGATCTCACAACTCTGAGATCACAACCTGAGCAGAAACCAAGAATCTGACACTTAACCAACTGCTCCACCCAGGCGCCTCATTGCCTCCATTTTTTTTAAATCTCAGAGCCAAGCAATTAACTGCCATTTCAGCAATCACCTGGAACATGAAATAGCTTGGTCTCTAGATTGTGATTTAATATATAAATGAAGAATAAGGAAAACAAGCAATCTATACATTTTATTCTCCTTATCGTTCAGAAATGACTTGAAGTGAATGTGAACCACATCTTAGGTTACAAGTCCCCCCAAAACAAGCTCTGGTATTCTCCTTCCATGGAATGTGATAGACGTGAAAAAGGAGAACTTTGCAGTTATTAAATCCTGCTTTCAAACAGTACAATCATAAATTCATAGATACCCTCTAGGCTAGCCATGTGAAAGTCCAAGAAAAAAAAAAAAAAAGAAAAACATTTCTTTCTCCCACCACTCTCTACTACCACACCAAAGAATCTGTTCATTTTTGATTATGATTTTCTTGAATATAAAAGCTCCATAGTAAAAGTAGCTAAAATTCATGGACTGTTCACTGTGTGCCAGGAACTATTCTAAGTATTTGTACACGTATTTAATTTCCAAAACCACCCTGCCAGGGGAGTACTGTTATCTCCATTTTTACAGATGAGAAAACTGAGGTACAGAGGATTCAGGCAATTCATGCACGGCAGTGTGGCTCCCCACTCTACCACCCCACGACTTCTCAGGATGATACCCCCTCTGAGGAGAGAGAATTCAACAGCAGTCTCAAATTGGAAGGCAAGATGCATTTATGTCTTCTCGAAAATTCAGTTGCTTTGCTTTGGTTTGAGTAGAGAAGGATAATTCTGTATCATTCTTTTTGGGATTTGACTTGCTTTCCATTTCTTTATCGTCAAATACATTTTTGAATACCTATTATGTACAGGGCATGATTCAGGAATTGAAGGACATCTGAGATAAAAGAGGGGTATAAATACCAACTTCACACTTACTAGTGATTCAGTAAACATGCTCTTCTCCTCTGACAAGACCTCAAAGGCCAAAAAGGAAAAAAAAAAAGAAAATCTTTTTTGGCAGGAAAATCTATTTGTTGTCATAAAAGCTTGGAAATAATGGTAATATTACTATCTATCTTGGAACTAAGCACAGAAAGGTCAAAAATACACAGGTGGGGAGATGGAAGATGACGCCTATATTTTTAAAAAGAAGTTTCATGTGGCAACAGTATTTCTTAATTGTTTAAATAGTGTTTATACTTCTTCTTAACCTTAGCATTTTTTCTAATGTATATGCTGTATCAACGTTATATTATAGATGGCATTTAATTTTAACAGTTTATTTCTTTCTTTAACCATGTCTTTAAATAATGTTTCATTCACAAGGCTTTACCTCTTTTTCAGTGAAAGAAAATGTTTTTCCAGGTTTAACAGTTCATGGCTCCAAAAATAAAAGTTAAGCATTTATAAAGATAAATTCAATAAGCAAATTAACCATCATCTCATCAATTACACATGTAAATTTATTACAAAGAAACACCTTAATGCAATAAAAGGTAAATGATCCAAACTTGGCAGCAATGGAAAACTTTTCTCACAGGAAAGGCACACTGAATCTCATGGCTCTGACTCTTAAACTAATATGCATCTGCTCCAGAATTTTCTCCCTGAGAAAATCACACTGGCTAGAGGAGCTATTCATCTTCTTCTATCATCTGGCATAAGCATTGGTACCTGCTTTGCACTTAATAAGTCATAGCAGAGCTAAGACACAGCTTCAAAAATCTAGACAAGGCTAAACTAAAGCTTGGGGAGCTGCAATTGTCAACCAACTGAAAATATCTTAAAAGGTAAAATCACAACAAAAAATTCATGTTGTACAAAATACTACATAAGTTATATGCAGTGGAAAATTCAAAGCATTACACTTTTCTATCGTTACATGAAAAAGAATAAACATAAAAGAAGCCAACTCAAGAAGTTAATAAAGCAATCACAAACTTCTGCTTCTGTAAGTAGGATGGTGAGATGGACACTTTGAAGGACCCTCTTGATAAGATATAATTAGATTAAGCATAAGTTCCCACAAACAATTGTTAATGCATTGTTAACCTGGCTAGAAATTGAGAAAGTCCTCCAAAGGAACATTGAAATCAAGAACTAAAACAAACAAACAAAACACAAGGTAGGATAAAATGAACTAAGCCCACAGCAGGAAGCTCTAACTAGCAAACAAATTAGGAAAATACAGACTGCAAATTTGGTTTGCCCAGAAGAGAAGAGCTCTCATTAGTTAGGGGAAAGTTAATCTTCACAGAGGACTCTTCTGCTCCCTGGAAGTGAGCACTCACTGATTCCAGGTTGAAGTTAGTGCAAATCTTCTCTTCAGGAAAGTATCACCAATTTAGGCCTCTTAATTCCCATGTAGTACGTTCAGCAAATTAAGAACTCATGATATACACACACACACACACACACACACAGCAGTAAGTCATCACGACTGAGAGAGAATAAAAGCAATAAACAACAGATATGGATCCCCAAGGAATTTTGATATTGACATTGCCAGGCAAAGAATATAAAATGATTATGGAAAAATGTTAGAAAGAAATAACAAAAAAAATTGAAAAATTGACCAAGTAACAAGTTACAATAAAATATGGCTGAGACAAGTTGACCATAAGTAATAATAATCTCATTTTTTAAAAAAGCAAGGAAAATATAAGATACAAAATTATTAATCTAGTAACAGACATATATGGTGGAAGCTTTAAAACTTGATTGAAGGACATAAAGGTAGACCTGAATAATGGGTGAGATATAACATGTTCATGAATGAAATACCTCTGTGTAATAAAGGTGTCATTTATCTTTATTAATTCAATTAATTCCGATCAAAATGCCAACAAGACGTTTGTGGACTATGACAAGCCACCTTAAGTATTTGTACAGAAAAAAGTCCATCAGGCCAAGAACCAACACAATTTCAAACAGGTTAGTAGACATGCTCTATTAGAAGTAAGGAAATGTACGGAGCTAGTAACTAAGACAGGCTAATATTGACTCAGAAATAAACCAGCTAAGCAGTGGAAAAGAAAAGAGCGACTAGAAACTAGGAGATAAAATAACTAAAATATGGAAATTGGGTATATTTCAGTTCACCGGAGTAAAGACAGATCATCCAACCATCAGAACTGGGACAATTTATTATCCGTATGGAAAAAAATAATATCAAATTCCTACAACACACCATTCTCAAAAGTTGGTTTTAGAGCTATTAAAATCTTACATGTGAAAAGCAAAATTTCTAAATATTTTTATAACCTCAGAGTAGGAAAAGATTTCTTATACAAAGAAATATTCAAAATTAGTTCCATAATTTATATGAAAAGTATTTTTAAAAACTGGTTCATTAAAAGACACCACTAAGAAAGTGAAAAACAAGTTACAAACTGATACAAAGTATTTACTACGTATAACCAATGAAATATTTTTTTCAATGAAATCTTTTTTATCAAGAGTAAAGTTTTTGAAAAAAAAGACTACAATTTAAAAAAGTAAACATTGATTAGAAAAATAAGCAAGAGACATTAATACACATTTAAAGAAGAAGAAAAACAAATGATCAACAAATACATAGAAGGATACTCAATCTGGAAATGATCTGATTTTGAATTTTCCTGATCATAAATGGCAAAAATTAAAATATATATATATATGATATATGATATATATATATATGACATTACTAAGTGTTAGTGGAAATATAAAGCCACAGAAATGTTTATAATTACTAGTGGAAGTGTGACTCTTTGGAAAATAATTTGATAGTATATATTATAGTTTAACCTAATGCTTCTTTATGGCCCAGCAACCATCTTAAAATCATTGAGGAAAAGCGAATAAAACAAACAAATAAAGATGCTAATTACCAAGAAGCTGACTCAGAAGACCTATAACTTAAGCCTTTTCTGTAAGAAATTCTATTAATTATAGTTTAAGGCATTCTAAAAGAAACAGTGCCTCTCTTAAATACAAAAGAAAAGGTAAGAATTGTCATTATATTATTACTTAAAATGGCTTTGGAAGCTCTATCAAAGTAAGATTCTAAGGGGGATGTTTTATATATATATATATTACATATATATTAGAAGGAGAAGGCACATCGTTACTATTTTCAGGCATGATCATCTATAGGGAAACTTTTATTTTTCTTTTAAAATTTTTAATTATTTATTTGAGAGAGAGAGTGAGTGAGAGAGCACAAGCAGGGGAGCTGCAGAGGGAGAAGGAGAAGCAGACTCCCCGCTGAGCAGGGACCCTGACTTGGGGCTCCATCCCAGGACCTTGAGATCATGACCCAAACCAAAGGCAGACGCTTAACCAACTGAGCCACCCAGGTGCCCCTATACTGAAACTTTAAAAAATCAATGGAAAATTTATTTGAAAATATAAACCGGGCGCCTGGGTGGCTCAGTTGGTTAAGTGACTGCCTTCGGCTCAGGTCATGATCCTGGAGTCCCTGGATCGAGTCCCGCATTGCGCTCCCTGCTCGGCAGGGAGCCTGCTTCTCCCTCTGACCCTCCCCCTTCTCATGTGCTCTCTGTCTCTCTCATTCTCTCTGTCTCAAATAAATAAATAAAAAATCTTTAAAAAAAAAAAAAAGAAAAAGAAAATATAAACCAATTCAATAAGGTGACAGTTTTCCAAACAAGCCTACAAAAACAGGTAGCTTTTCTATAGATTTCTGACAACCAGCTAGAAAATTCAGTAGATATTTAGGATTAAATTTAAGAATTGAAAGTCCTCCAAAAACTGTGTGAATTATAGGACCATAAAACAAGAAGTGGATAGAAACACACACGGCAGAAGGAGGACATTCTTTCCAAATGAAAACTTGATTACATTGTGTTTATACTAGATTTTGACCCATTGATAGATCATGAAGCTCTTTAGGGATCTTGACCAACATTTTTTTTCAAATGAAATAAAACAGATGAGAATAGAAAATATATAACCCTGCAAATGACTAGGATAAATTTTTGTTTCAATTACACACATGTGAATGTATATGAGGTTGGGACGGGAAATGCAGCTTCTTTTTTGAGTCACTTAGAAAATGTATGAAATGTTCTGATTTGGTAAAGTTAGGTAAATTTTATGAACTGCAACAGTCATTTCGTCCTTGTCCTCTAACCAAATTTATGTTAGATGACAAGGCCTATTTCTACTGGTGACTGACAACTTTGTTTTGATCATCTCAATTCAAAGCCCATGCCTTCTCGAAGCAGCTATCCAGGCCAATGCTAGGACCTCTTATGCCTTTGAGGCTTCCCAATACTTTTCTCTTTTCCAAGATGATCTAAGCTTAAGGGACCTTGGATATGGTCCTGGCATTCCAAGAAGGATGCTTGATCTGCCTGATGTTCTCTGTCCTTGCTGACAACTTCTGGGGGTCCACTGATCTTCAGGAGTCCATTTTTTTGGGGGGGGAGGGCTGACACTTTCTCTTGAAAGTTGTGACACCCTCCATAATGCATTCTTATAGTCTGCGTACTCTATCCAGGATGACTCAAAGCTCACAACTCACTCTTAGATGCTCGGTTGCCTTGGTAGGGGCAGAAAAGGAAATACTCTCTCTCTTTTAACAAAGTCTGACTTTTGTAAATTAGAAGGCTTTCGGATTCCTGTTTGTGTTATTTGCTTATAAAATTTATTTAGAAATGTGTTCCTCCAGGCCGTCACTGTCCAGTTTTTACTGCAATGGAAGTGTATATGTGTAACTGCACTGTTCTGTAGAGTAGCCACTAGTCACGTGGGGCCATCAGCTCTTGAAATGTGGCTGGTGTGATTCAGGAACCGAATTTTACATCTTATGTAGTTTTAATTGATTGAAATTCAAAGAGCCGCATGCAGCGAGTGGCTCCTATATTAGATAGCACAGTTCGGGGCTGTATCTGTGCCCTTCTGCCCGATGGCAGCTTGTAAGAAACAAACAAACAAAAACTATTACTGCTGCCAAAATCATGGGGTAAGTGCAATGCACACAAGAAAATGAGAAGGAAAACAACTTTTTAATATTTCTTCCTATAACCCTTCCCCATTTACTTACAATTTTTTCATCAGTTTTACTGAGGCCATAATTTACATAGAATAAAAAGGTACCCCATTTTAAGTGTAGAGTTCAATGAGTTTTGACAAATGCATCCAGTCATGTAACCACCACCACAATGAAGACAAAGAAGATTTCATGAGCCCCAAATTCTCCTGCCCCTACTCCCTCTCCCTGCCAAAGGTTGGTCTGCTTTCTGTCACTACTGTTTTGCTTTTTCAGAATCTCATATAGGTACAATCCAACATAGACAGTCTTCTGTGCTTGGTTTCTTTCAACCAGCATGATTTGTAATTTGTTTAGCTGTTGTTTGTAGTGGAGTCTGTTCCTTTTCATTGTTAAGTTACATTCCATTGTATGGATATAATACAATTTGTTTCCATTCAGAAGTTGATTTTGGTTGTATTTGGTTTGGGGCTACTCTTTTTTAAAGCTGCTATTATTAATAAGGTGCACGTCTTTTTGTGGACATATGTTTTCATTCCTCTTTGAAAAATACCTAGAACTGAGAATGCTGGGTCATATGGTAAGTGTATGTTTATATAAGAAATTACTGAACCATTTTCTGAAATGACTATATCACTTTGTATGGGAATATATGAGAGTTAGAATTGCTCCACAGCCTTACTATCCCTTGGCCTTGTCGCTCTTCAGGATTTTATTTTATTTTATTTTATTTTTTAAAGATTTTATTTATTTGACAGAGAGAGACACAGCGAGAAAGGGAACACAAGCAGGGGGAATGGGAGAGGGAGAAGCAGGCTTCCCACGGAGCAGGGAGCCCGATGTAGGGCTCGATCCCAGCACCCTGGGACCATGACCTGAGCCGAAGGCAGACGCTTAACGACTGAGCCACCCAGGCGCCCCACTCTTCAGGATTTTAGTCACTCTTGTGGGTGTGTTGTGGTACCTGCCACAGTTTTAGTTTGCATTTCCCAGATGACTAATGATGGTGAGCATCTTTTTATGTACTTTCATGCCATTCATGTATCTTTTTTAGAGAAATGTTTGGTCAAAATATTTTCAAATCAAGTTATCCTCTTCTTACTCAGCTGTAAGAATATTTATTAGATATAACTTTATAAATATTTTCTCCCAGTCTGTAGTTGGCCTTTTTAGTTTCTGAACAGCATCTTTCAAAAATATGAGGATTTTCTTGTTTGTGGGTTTGTTTGGGTTTTTTGTTTTTTGGGTTGTTTTTGTTTTTGTTTTTGTTTTTTGCTCTAATAGATCTTTGCCTGCTCAAGATTACAAAGATATTCATTTATAATTTCTTCTGGGCTTACAGTTTCCATTCTTGGCTTAATGTTCAATTTTGAGCAAATAAAAACTTATTTTTAATCGGGATTCTAAGTTACTTTAATATTTATTCCAAACTGCAGACCAACATAGAACCTGTCTCGTAGAGTTGTCATAAGCCTGGCACATAATAACTATTGAATAATTATTAGCCATGGACGTACATGTTTATCCCTCCAACATATCGTCTCTAGCACAAAAGGGAGTCCTGAAAATATTATCAACTAAAGTAAGGTGCCAAGAGGTAGGAAAATGTAAGAAGGGAAAAATCTTAAAGACTCCAAAGAAAACCTAAATAAAAATTAAAAATAAAGCTCGTTCACTAGTAGGGGATATTTTTAAATTTTGAATAAAACCAACAATTCTCAATTTCTACTGTGCCATTCCACAAATTCTTCTTTCTCATGACACTGACTTGTCCAAAGTTAGGACTGAATATTTTTGGAAGACCAAAAATGCTCTGATAACTGTTTGGTTGCTGTGATCATACTCTGTATATATGTCTAGAAATTGGCACAAAACAATGAGAGGAAAGTCACAGATAAAAGTAAGAATACTTTCCCTACTGCCTTTCTTTAAAGATGAATCTACATAATCTCTTACATCTTTAAAAATCATTAGATTTCAAGTATGAAGAAGATTGGCTACTCCTAATAACTCAGCGGGAGAGTAGAGCAGCAAGTCCTGCCAAGCGTCCAGAAAGATGTTTGTATTGTGTTTCCTCTGGGATTACCTGTTGGCTCATCGGTTTCTATTTGTGTTAAGACTTGGGGCTACCAGTAGAAGAAGGGCTAATTCCCATAGAAAATTAATGTCAACGTTTATGTGATTTTTTCCTTTTGCCCTTCTCAGTTGAGAGTGGGGTTTTTGAGTCCAGTAAAAGGTCATTTGACCGATGGATCCACTGATGGACCTGCAATGGAAGTACGCACAGGGGAATTGACCCCAACTCACCCTATCTAACTCGTGACTGTCCTGCAATACTTGAAATGCAGCAAAAATTCTGGAGCATGTCCCTTGTTCTCTGCACTTACCAACCTATTGCATGCAAGAAAAAGCTGGACTCCTCTGGTAAAGTCTTTTCCTGAATGATGCAATAGGTAGAAGGCTTATCTTGTGGGTGGTCTGTTCACCTGGTTGAGCAAGTTATCTGTTCACCAGTTGACAAGAATTTGCAGGAATGTGTGGTCAGGCATTCTGTTCCTCAAACTGTTAAGTGTTTGTAAGTAACAAATGAAGAGGGTCACACAGATCAGAGATCATTAGGATAGGTTTCCCTTTTGTGATCTGCCCTGAGGCCTGAGGTAAGACAGTTGCTTTATCAGGGCTGAATGAACTCTCTGACTCCAACAAGTATGACAGAAAGTAAAATCTTCACCAATGCACTGATTCACTTTTTCAATAAATATTCTTTGATCTTTCTAGACAATGGTGAATAAGCCCAAATCCTTGTCCTCACTGAGTAGGCTTCTGACAATTCTAAACCAAAGATGTTAATAAACTGTTAGTACTTCTCTTCATGCTATGAGACGTAAACAGAGGTCAACAACTTCATCTTAATTTATTTCCACAACCTTTATTTCTTTACTCGCCCGTCTTTGTCAAATAGGGTAGAATTTTAAATTGGGAGAGATTTATAGGACCTGGGCCCATAGCCCATGAACTGTTTCTATGTAGGGGAATTTAAAAGGGATTGACCTTGAAATGAGTAAAGAGGTCATGTCCAAAGGCAGACTGCTCTCCAAAGGAGATTGAACTTATTGGATCCTTCTTGCTGCCTTCAGCTCAAGGGGAGGCACTCTTCAGGTCCCTCCCTTAGATAGTGCTCTGAGTTTAAAGCTGAATTTAGCTTATCCCCTTTGGACCCAGTATATGGATTTTGCTTCTTTATTTATTTATTTTTTTTTCAGGCACCCTCAGTTAGAGGTATTTGGGCTGGGGCCAGAATGAACCTTTGGCATACCTGCCTTTTGACACAATCTTGTCCATGCCTGGACTACTCCATATTAACAAGAGGCAGCTTGTGGGCGCCTGGGTGGCTCAGTTGGTTAAGCGACTGCCTTCGGCTCAGGTCATGATCCTGGAGTCCCTGGATCGAGTCCCGCATCGGGCTCCCTGCTCGGCAGGGAGTCTGCTCCCTCTGACCCTCCCCCCTCTCATGTGCTCTCTCTCTCTCATTCTCTCTGTCTCAAATAAATAAATAAAATCTTTAAAAAAAAAAACAAAAACAAAAACAAAAAAACAAGAGGCAGCTTGATCCTTGAGCTAAGTCCAGGAATCCACTACAGACCCCAGAAATCTATAAGGCATAATCTAAATGAATCCTGTGTTCCTGTTCTGTGGATTGCAGGCACACAAAGTGGAGAATAAGAAGCTAGGATTTAATAAAGGTTAGCCATGAAAAAGCAATTTATGCTAGAAAACTGAAGAGGTGCGAATGAGTTAAAGATATGTAGACAAATATATATTAAATAAAATTATATAATGTGAAATTATAAGAAAGAAGAAGAAAATATTTCATTGCTCCCTTCTCAGCTTCATGCCCTAGGCCCAAAGCTGCTGTAAACCCACCTGTGGGCTGCACCAGCTCTTGGAGGAGGCCCCACCTTCTAGGCTTTCTTACCACATTGCTGGGAATTAAAGAAATTCTTTGGGATGAAGGAGGGGAAGAGAAGTATCACCACCACTATGTATTAGTCCATATTAGTCTAGAACACCAGACAATGGAGGGGAGATGGCACAGGAGTGAAATGTCCAAATGTACTTGCACACGTTGATGCACACTTTGCATGCCTCCACTTGGGACACTGAGATGCACAACAAGCAAACTCACCAAACCTGAAAGTCAGTTTTAAATAGCATTCAACTCTTTTATTAGAGTTATCTTTGAAATATTCAACTTTTTCCCTTAGGATAAAGCAGGGAGTAGAAAGCCAAGCCACAGCCTCAAAGATAAGATACCATGTCATTTCTCTAAAAGCCAGTCCTAAGAGGTAGCCCAAATATAAGATCTGAGAATTGATTATCTATACTGAGTCATTATTGCTAAACAATAGCGCACCTGGTCTTTGCAATCTACATAATGCCTTTGTTTTTAGAGACAATGTTTGAGATCCAAAATAAAGCTGTGGGTCTGTTTCCATGCCAGTGTTTCCATACTGTTTTGATAAAGCAAGAAATGTTGAATGAGAATTGTTTTGACCGTGGAAACTCTTTCTAGCCATTGAAATCTTTTAACCAGTGCAATCTCATAAGATTTTCTCTACTATAGGAATTGATCAACTTTGTCAAGGTGTGTTGGTGAACATGCTGTATTCCTTTTTGTTAGCTGGCAACAAACAGGTTAGGAAATGAATCCTCACTTTCATCTATATCCAAAACTGACATTATCCTTTGGTGTGGCCTTTGAACTAATTACTGTACAGACAAGGTGGTGTTTTGGCTCTGCAGTAGTGTGATGAGGGGAAGTATTCACTCATTCACCAAGTACTGGTAAGCTCCTACTGAATGCATGACCGGGATGTACAAAAGCAAATGAATGGACAGACCCACTGGTTTAATAGAGATTTTGGTCTCCCGATGGGAAAAGCAAAATAAATGATAAACAGCAAGCAAAACCATCTGAATGCAGTAAGGGCTACGCACCGAGTAGTATGATTAGGTGACCGAGTGGCTGGGTCACTACTTTTCACTAGCTGGTCTGGGAAGACCTTTCTGGGAAAATGGCATTTGAGCAAAACCTTAAATAACAAGAGGGACTCAAGCATGCGAAGATTCCAGGCAAAGGGAACAGCAGGTGCACTTTAAGTAGAAATAAACTTTGTATAGCCAATTTTTTTTTTTAATGAAGATATAAGATTATAAACAACCACAACCAAATGCTGTTGTTTCTGGAGCAGAGTGATGGAGGGGAAATGGAAGGTAAGAGTAGGCAAAGGCCACCTTGCAGAGGCCTTCGAGGCCATGAGGCCATCCTAAAGAGTATGGATTATATCTAAGGGGGAAGCCACTGGAACAATTTAAACAGGAAGGGAAGTGATGGGTTTACAATGTAAATACTTATGGAAACGTGTATTAGGAAGGGAAAGGAATCACGACAAAATCCCAACACCGTATAACAAAACAAATAAACTAGCCCTTCTATTACTATCATTTCCTTTAATACATCGCCAGCATAAAGCATCCTCTAGCATACATAATATGTATGAACATAAACATATGATGTGTCCACAAATGGCCATTCACTCTATTTACCAGGGGCAAACACAAATGGAGAGCAGTTCTTTCTAAAGCCTGGTATTTCCTTCCTATGAAAGGAGGTCAAATTATATAACTCTGCATCTCTCTTAACACCTTTGCTCATTCCATCTTTAGGAAGGTGACTGACTTACCTGATTGGTAAATGTGGAGGAATAACTGGGTTTGACTGACTCAGCTTCCAGATAGTCCTCACGAGAGTGAATGTGCCCACAGAGGGCAGAAGTTCTCCTCTGTGCCTCCAATGGCAAGAGTACTGCTTGGATAAGCCCCATCCTGTGGCCAAGCCCCACCATCATTGCTGTGACTGGGTCAGTGAATCTACCTACATCTGAGTTCAACATTAGCAAGTCCACTTAGTTAACAAACCTAAAGCTCAGTTCTCCGATATCATCTCTATTGGGAATAAAAATGATATTTGGACCTCCCTGTCTCTTATTTATCAACTTTTTTGGAAACGAGATAGGAAAAACGAGGTACCATTTTTGGGACAGAGGAGTGCTTAAAGACCCCAACTTCAGATACGTACTGAGAACATAACATGGTCTTCAGTTCTGTCAAGGAGATAAAGGAAAAAGTAAATGCACCATCTGTACCGAGGAAATTTACAATCCCTTGTGTTAAAATATTGCCTTGCTGACGAGAAAAGCAGCTTCTCAGACAGAACAGAAAACCTAACCACCAGAATTAAAGATAAAAAACAAACAAACACCTGATTAGGTGGGAGTCCCTCAAAACTCTGCCACGTGCTTTATTTACACAGAACTGAACAACCACACAGCATAGACATAGAGGGAAGGACTTAAAGTATGCTCATCTGCAGTCGCCATTCTTCTTATCTGTTCATTGACTTTTATGGTCTTCTGAGTATTGATCTGTAAGCTTTGGCTCCCAAGACGGCTTTCATCTCAGTTATTTCCAACTCGGTGTCCTCCAATTTCTCTCTGTTAGCCACCAGGCAGTGGGAGAGAGGTGCTATTCTTGACACCTTTTCTCAAATTTCTCATTTGTCCATTTGAACATAATACATTGCTGAAGCTCTATTGCTTATCGTGTGAAGGATGGTCATGTGGCCCTTCGAAGCCTACTCAAACCCTCAACCGGAAGTGTGGAGGTTGACCTGTGTAACTTCCTGCCTAATTCTCATGTGGAAAAGGTGAGAGGTAAACAGGTGAGTTCAAACTCATGTCTGAGAAGATGACCCAGACATAACGGAGACTTAATGTGGTAGAGACAGACTGTTTTGTCAGCCTTACAATGAAACCAGATACAGGTCTATTAATCTTCGCTATACGAAACAAAGCTCTGAATCACTGGATATGATATTTGAATGAACCAAGGATCAAACTATACTCTATTTGCCTCCAAGTATTTTGAATATTTTTTAAACTTTTTTTCAAATGAAATAAAGACCCACCTTATTGAGTTTTAGAATTAGAATAGTGCAAATGTGTACATTAAAGTTTTATATAGGAGCTCTGTGCACCCAGTTTTTTATGTATTTGCTTGGGTTTTTATTATTATTATTTCTTAGGTACTTTAAGTTTCATAATGAAGTGTTTTTCAGCCCAAATGTATGAGCAATTGCCATACTTAATAGTACCTAACCTGGGTGTACTCCATCCAAATTTTCTGGGCCTACTCTAGAACCTTGACCCAAGGTTGGTCTGTTGGGTCTGTCCCAAGAAAACTGAAATGGAAGAGATCCTAAGTGTAAGTGCTCACCTTTTTTTTTTTTTTCCTACTTTAAAACTTGTCCAGAAAAATCTTAGAAGGGGTGGTCATCACCTTTTTACCTGATATCTATCCATACCCAGCAGGTTAAGACAGGAGTAGCGTAGGCGTTTGAATGAAAAATTATAGCGAATTTCCTGTGGTGTCACAGGTAGTAAGTGCCTTTGCATAAACCACTGTATAAGCCATTATGGCCACAACTGAAGTTACGACCTTTAATTCTCTAATTGTCCTCCTCCAAGTTCTGGGCAGTGAATTAGCCTTTTGGCATCCTGCCTCACTTCTGACTGACTCAGAAATGCTTCCATAGCAGCTGCCGCATAATTTTTTTAAGAAGGGCTGCAAGTGCTGCTATGAGTCATAAGAGCATGGAAAAGAGCAAGAAGGTGAAAGGGGAGGTAGGTGTCCCAAGTGCATTTTCCAAGAAATTATCGAAAGGATAAATAGACCAAGAGTCAAATTTCCACTAGAAACTTTTGAAAAAATTAGTAATTAAACAAGTTTTTAATAACTTTTCTTTATTTCTGAAAGTCATCCTTTTTTCACCTTCCCACAAACAGGCACCCACACTCACAAACAGTAGAAAGAGAGGGAGAGAGAACTTAGCTCTCATTTCAAATCCCCCTTGTAAATACAATTTCCCCATCATTATCTAGCATACAGCTAACCTTAACTTTCTGAATCATTGATTATAGATTAATTGAATGAATCAAGCTTTTCAACCCCATGCTTGGACATCAAACAATGCATGGTCTTAGAAGAACTAATTTTTTTTAAAGCTATACTTATTTATTTTAGAGAGAGAGTGTGTGCATGCATGACCGGGGAGGCAGGGCAGAGGGAGAGGGAAGGGGAGAGAAGCAGACACCCCACTGAGCGTGGAGCTGATCCTGGCTCCATCCCACGACTCTGAGATCATGACCTGAGCCAAAATCAAGAGATCAATAGTCAGATGCTCAACCAACTGAGCCACCCAGGTGCCCCTTAGACCTAATTTAAACATCAAGGACACAGTTTGGTTATTGATAAGAAAAAGATTTTTTTTTTTTAAGTTCAACCAGAACGTAATTTTCAGCAAAACACACGCAAATTGTTTAATTTACAATTGGTTAATTTACAATTGGTAATTTAAAATTCCCCAAATGGGGTGCCTGGGTGGCCCAGTCATTTGGGAGGCTGCCTTTGGCTTGGGTAATGATCCCAGGGTCCTGTCAGGCTCCCTGCTGGGTGGGGAGACAGCAGATGTTCTGCTGAGACCCAAAGGATTGTGACAGTGAGCTAAACATAATGACATTGTTCTGTTGCCTCTGAGAGAGAAAATACGGTTGTTACAAATAGCGCCGTGGCCTTCAGAGCAGCCCTTCGGAAGTTTGGGGGCATTTTTGACTGTCAAGGAGGAAGTTGGCGGTGACACACTCCTAGTCAAACAAGACTGCGTTTTCACTTGCTACAGGATAAGACAAGCAATAGCTGTGGTGAAACACAAGTCCCAGAAGTGATGGCATGGTGGAAAATGTCAGTCACTGAAGATCCCTTCTTCACATGCCTCACTCAGGTAAAAGAAAGGCCGTTAGTTGTCACATACCGGTGGTCTTGGGGCACTACCCATCAGAACACCTTGCAGCAAACTTTATGCACAGTTCTGGAAATTCTCTGCTGACCCTGGAGAATGCCCATGAGTGCCATTTTGGGGTCTAATCTGAATGTGACTCATTCTCCCACATGCAGTTTTTGTGTAAAGGGAATGAAATTAATCTATAATAAACGTGTTTGATTTCCACTTACCCCACCCCATCCTAACTTCCCAGAAATTCTAGCCCAGCCTTGCGTTCTCGTGATGTATAATGGGTTCCCCAGGTGTGACGACTGTCATGACAAAATCTGAGTAAGAATTTGTACCACAGCCCCTCCACCCCAAGGGTATTTATCTGATAGAGAAAACTTAAATAACTGATTACTCCATTTGTTCTAGGGCACAACTTCCCATGAAACAAATGGTGAGTTGACTTGGAAAGCACTTTTTAAAAGAAATCTTCCCTTCAGTAATGGTAACCAAACTGAATAGTAATTATCTTTATTGGAGAGCCAATGACCAGATTCTACACACTTACCTGTCTCTCAAATTAGCTGTATAACTGTTTCCTAAGGGTTCTGTCGACAATCCCAAAGTGTAAAGTTCATAATTGCTGTTGTTTACAGAATCCAAATAAAAAGAAAGAAACCTATCTCCTTGGAAATATAAGTACTGGAAGAAATACAAGCAGCCTTAAAAGACTATAGAGATTTCTTAGGTTATTTAAAATGATTCAAAGTTTTTGTTGTTGTTGTTTTTTAATTGGACTGTGTCCATATAAAGACATGTGCATAAAGCCAGTTAGATTAAATAAAACAACATAATAGTATCACCATTTTCTTGGATTGTACAAGCAATGATGTACAGTGCATGAATAATGACAAGGGAATGCATTAAGAGTTATAGGGAGACATAATTAAACATGCTTCATGGAATTTCTTATAATCTATATGATTGAAAATAACATATATGACTGAATATATATCATTGAAAAATTATATATATATTATAGGAAAAGTCTATCAAGTATTAATTATGAAAATATCTAACATAAGAGATGTAATCAGTCAATTCTCTTAAATTGCAAAGACTTATTGCTATATAGTTTACCTTCATTCCATACTCCAGGAGTAAAGGTATAATGTTCCAAAAGACAAGCTTACTCCCTGGCCTCCTACAGTTTACAATCTAGTAGAGATTTAGTTAAGTTGACAAGCAATGACATTATCACCTGGTAAATGCTATGATGCAGGGCATGCACACAGGGCTCAGAGAACATACCGGAGGCACACCTGTGGGTTCCAGGTGGCTCACTGGAAGAAGAGAAGGATACTCTGAGGATGGTGTCGAAGTAATCTGGCAAAGAAACAGGAGTTAAGAAAAAGAAAGGAGGTATTCTCAGTAGATGGAGAGGCGAATACCTGGAAGGAGGAGAGCATTAGCTTTGGAGATAATCAAAGATGCCTATACAAAGAGTCTCAATTCAAGCCCCAGACTATTCTGACATGACCTATAAGATCACAATCATAGGAGAAGTAATTGGTGGTTATCTTTATCTAAATGTGACCCTTGTGAGCCTAAAAATTATCAGCAGACACGCCAAGAGTACATTTAGAAATATTCTGATACCAACATCTAAAGAGATACAGTTAGAAGTTAAACATCTCATCTGAATACCTTTAAAGGCACAAAAACAAAAAATGGTTGACCCCAAGATCACCCCATGTCTCTAGATCAGATGTCATATACAAAGGAAATGCCAAAGTTCTTCAGAAGGGTATTACATGAATTCTCTTTGTTGGGCCAAGTCTTCTCTCCTCCCCAGTCACTCAAGCAAAAGAAATTGTTGTGCACACAGATAATAGGAAGCACCAGAGGATTACATAGCATAGTTTTTGGCCACAAAAGGAATTACACTTTTTCCTCAGGAAAGAAGGGTAATTGACATAGAAAAAAAAAGTTGAAGAGAGTGACTAGTTAATATCCAATGTAATAGATATAGTTAGAAACCACAGTATTTGCTGTATAGACTGTCAGTGTCTGATTATTGATGACTAAGTTAGATATGTTTTCCTTAAAAAGGAAAATTTTGTAAAATGGGAGGGATTTGGCTTGGTGGCAGAAGGAAAACAGGAACTGGAGAGGACATTCTATACAAAGAAAATAGAACAAAGCCTCAGAGACAGGCATGGTCATAGTATATGCATGGGTCAATGAGCCAGTCTAAAGCCAAGGAAATATTTGAAAGGTTAGAAACCAATCGCTTTGAATTGGAAGGCTGGAATATGATAGTGGAGAAATTTGAAAAATAGAGGCCATACAAGTTGATATTCAAGGCAAAAGGGTTGAGAAGTGTTGAGGTGGGTCATGTATAAACAGTCTTTACTAGTTATTCTAGCAATGCTATGAAAGAAAAAGATAAGAGGAAAAATTCCACAGCCACTGGGGTCGACAGAGAAATGCTTTTAGTCATATATGGTGAAGTGGTGAGATCTTGGATGTGAATTAAAAACCAGGAGTCAATGTCAAAGGCATTTCAAAAGAAAAAATGAAAAAAGAAGTGTTTGCGACTACTATCTGGGTAAAGTCAAAACACGAGAGGCAGAGAAGAGTCAAGAATGACTAAGTAGCTCTGTAATAGGGGCTTCAGTTGGCGCAAGTGGGAAAGAAAGATGGAGTGAGAAAAATGGCAGATTTGGTTTTGTTGCCATCGAGCTTAACAATGAGGTACTCATGTAGAAATGTCCACTTAGATGGTTTAAAAAAAAAAAAAAGCCTAATAGATGAAGTAAGAGGACAAGTTTGGAGTCATAGGAGATAACGTTACATAGGTTTTCTTCTAAAAAAGGGTAGAACAGTGATTATTTTAACTTTTTTGTTTACAGCAAAATTCTTACTTCAGACAAAACCTAAACCACGTGCCAAGTCTTTTCTGGTTTTGTAAACAGAAGAGAGAGGCACTTTCTGGGAGTGAAGGTCCTCGAGCTTCTTTCTTCACCTAATCCCTCACTCCAGTGCCATGAAGTGGAAATGGGACTAGGAAGTATGAATAGGGGGACATTCATGGAAAGAAGCTGAACTGCCCAGGAGAGAATTTCTTTCTTGGGGGTAGGCATGGCTGGCAATAATGGGGACAAGGCGGGAACCACCCTGAGCCAGCCAAGCCAGAGCTGAGTGAGCAGGGCACATAGTCAGCATAGGAATAGGTTGGGCTCTCTTCAAATGGAGCTGGCAGGCAGGAGCCCAGGGACAGTCCCCCTGAGTCACAGCGCACTGGTCATCAGACAAGGCGGTGGGTCTGAACCATGTGGGCAGTTTGGGAACAAGAAGATCAACCTTGGCCAAAGAGCAGAGAGGCAGTATGGAATCAGGAAACCCAGGCTTGGCCCGCTGGGTATTGTTGGCATTGAGGATTAGTCTCCAGGTCCCTGGGGCACCTATTTATTCACTCACACAAAAAAATATGTCCACAATGGGCCAGGCACTCTGCTAGACCCTAGATACCAAGGAAAGGGGGTGCCTGGGTGGCTCAGTTGGTTAAGCGACTGCCTTCGGCTCAGGTCATGATCCTGGAGTCCCTGGATCGAGTCCCGCATTGGGCTCCCTGCTCGGCAGGGAGTCTGCTTCTCCCTCTGACCCTCCCCCTCTCATGCTCTCTCATTCTCACTCTTAAATAAATAAATAAATAAATAATCTTTAAAAAAAAAAATAGATACCAAGGAAAAGAAAGCAAAAGACACCAGTGCCTTGGCTTCATGCACTATGTGCAACGAAGTTGCCCAGATTCCAAAAAATTTTACTCTCTGATCCCTCTTATTTCAAGGATACTTCCTGTGACCAGTGTCCATGGAACTTCACTTAGTGAATTATCACTTTAAAAGAGTTAATTCTGTGATATGTGAATTATATCTCCATAAATCTTAAAACAGAAACCCTAGCCCCACCACTTTCTAGCTGTGTGACATGGTCCAACTTATTGAATCTCAGTATGCCTCAGTCTCCTCATCTGTAAAGTGGAGATAGTAACAGCACTTACCTTGCCAGATTGTTGTAAAAATTAAATAACTTAATGCATTAAAGGGTTTAGAAGAGTGCCTGATACATACCAACAGCTAGATACATTTTGGCTTTTATTAGTAATGTTAGGAGAAGGAGGAGGACCTTTTACTTAGTTGATAGGATGCAGTAAATATATTTATATTTATTTAATATATATATTTATATTATTTATTTATTTTTAAATTTATTTTTTGACAGAGAGAGAGAGACAGCGAGAGAGGGAACACAGGCAGGGGAAGTGGGAGAGGGAGAAGCAGGCTTCCCACTGAGCAGGGAGCCCGATGTGGGGCTCGATCCCAGGACCCGGGATCACGACCTGAGCCGAAGGCAGATGCTCAAAGACTGAGCCACCCAGGCGCCCTAAAATTGTGTTATTAACGTTTCCCATAACAACAACAAAAAGCTTTGTAAATGTCATTATAATGGATGCATCTTGTTTCCTCAACTACTCCTTTACTGTTAGATCCTTAGCTCGTTTCAAGTTAATAGCTATTTAAATTATGCTGCAATCAGCATGTTTGTGTGTAAAGGTTTGTTTTTTAATCATTCCCTAAAAATAGATTTTCAGAAGTGGCATTAGCTTTTCCAAGGGTAGGACATCTTAGAGATTCAGTACAAGGACTGCCAAAGCCTTGTTGAAAAAGCTCCTCCTAATGTCCTGTTTCACGCCACCTATGTGTGAGGCTGTCTGTTTCATGGCACCGTGGCCCACACTCACTGACCGCCCTTCTTATAATCTTTGCCAATTGTATCCTGCTATTCTTTTAAATGGCACTCAGCTCATTTTATTAAGGTGGAATATTTTTTCAAACATTATTCTGGTTTTTTTGTTTGTTCTGTTTTGTTTTACCATTTTTCCATCTAGTTCTTATGGAAACTAAAAACTTAAGTTTTTTTCTTTGACCACCAGGAACTCTTTATACACTGACTATATATATCTTGCTATTTCATAAAATATAAATTTGAATAGAAAAAACACCTTGGTATAAAAGTAAGTACAGCACAGCTAGTTTTCATTCATGACTTGTGCAGGGTAGGTTCTCAGCTAACTACAAGTAACTTTTCCCTCTTCAAAATCAAGTTCCAATTGCTACTTTTCTGCCACTGTCCTTTGTTAGGAAGTGGTTCTTGAATGATTAGACAATGCCTTGTTGGTGAGAAATTCCACCCAACAAGAAGTAAATGTTGAGATTGTAGATGGTCTCTTATTTTAGTGAAAGGGCTTCCTGAAGAAATGAGAGCATTATGTTTTCACGTGATACCTCTTTGGTTATAGAGGCTATTTAACTTCTTTCAAACGCCTTCTGCCTGCACCCTCACTGTGTCCAGGGCAAGATTCAAGAACCGTACCCTTCCAAGTCCATGCCTCCATGACTCTGACCTCTCTCTTTCTCTTTTATTTTACAGCTGTGTTCCCAGGAATTGTTCTAGAAGGTGAGGTGGATACCTTCACATTTAATCACTCTTCAGATAAACCTCATCTGACATGGCAACTGTAATTTTAAAGAGCTTGTGTGTTTTAACAAATGTTTTATCACTGCAAAACCAAGTTGTGTGACTAGCGAACCTCCCTGGTATAGCTGCACCCATTTGTTTGAAGCATTTGCTGTGTTTTATTAAGCAAGGACTGTTCCTTTAGCAAATCGCAGGACTTTTAGGAGCTCTGATACATGGTTCGATACCCTATAACATTTCCATGGACTTCTAAATACAAAGTCATCTTCAAAGAAGCAGAGGTCCCCAGGTTTGTTTGGAAAGAAACATTAACTAACTCTTAGCACAAGGCAGCATTTAACAGGGGACAGACTTTGGGAACAGGGTGTGTTTCCTATAAATGGTGGTCCCTTTTAAAAAGCAAAACCACTTTTTTGTTGGACATGAAATTCTGCTAATGGATTTTTCCCCAAATTGCATTTTGGTTCTGTTTTGTGTGTTTCATACCTAGTCTCTCTTCACTGAGGATACAGTGTAGAAGTGGGTATGGATGACACGGGGTGGGGGCGGGGGAGGGCTGATGGGTAGGTGTACATTGTTCTAAGGACAAAAGTAGGATTGTCCCAGTAGTTGTACAGACTAAATGAAAATTCAATACACTCCCTTTTCAAGTGTTGGAGAGGATGGTTGGACCGAATTTGAAATTACTTAGATATTGACTATAGCCCTTGATGTGAAAGAATGGATGTTATTCATTTTTTTAAAAATGTAGCATCTAGAAACAAAGAAGTCATACATCCATTTACTCATTTGACCTATGTATTGTAACTACTACAAGCCCAGCACTGCACTGCATTAGGAAATACAATGACAAAGTCCATGTTCCTCCTTGTATGCATTCAAACCTACTATTTATTCCTTCCGTCCTTCTCTTTCTAACTCCTTCTCTCCCTCCCTTCTTATCTTCTTTCTTTCCTTTCTTCCCTTCCTTTTCCATACCAAAAAGGCAGTTAAAAGGGAATGGACAAAGGGTCTGGGAGGTGAGGGGAGGATGTTCCTATAAAACCTTAAGTTCCTAGAGCCTCAGTTTCCTTTATGGTGAAATGGAAATAACAATACATAACACATTAGGGGGATATGAGAGATAAATGAAATGTCTTCAGAATGGCCCACTCAAACTAAGCACTCTATAATGATAGATTAAACATTTTGTCTTTCATTAGACAGAAAGGGGAGAAGGGTTTCCTAGGCTGAGGGATGTCCTATGTAAAAGGTACCAAGACAGGAGATTTTGTTTAGAACCATTAATGTTTCATTATAGACCTTGCCCAGCAGGGAGATGGTGCAAGATAAAGATGAAGAAGTAAGCTACTCTTAAGGGTTTTGTTTTCCCTGCTAAGGAGCTTGGGTGGGACCGTGGAGAAGAAGGATTTAAACAGGGAAAGGGTGTGATTGTGTGGATTGGAGGTGAGAGAATAAAGCCAGGCTGATGAGTGAGGAGCCTGTTAGAACAGAGAGAGCCGATGGAGACGAAGTTATGAAGTATCACAAGGGATAGAGATTTAGGGATATTTAAGGAAAAAAAAAAGATAAATAAACCTTGCCCAAAATAGGTGTTCCTCAAATCTTATTTCAAAACATGCATGCCCACCAATAGGTGCTGAGTGTCAGAGTCACCCCTGAGCCCTCCCCTTCAGCGTCACCTCATCCTCAGGAGGAGCTGAGAAATGTGAAAGTTTATTAGTGTTCTGGTTGTTTCACTAGCTCAGCTGAGAAAGGATGGTTCCCAAATTCCACTTGTGTTACAAGCCTGGTGGACAATGAATCCATTTCACAGATGAGCAGGAATCTGAAGCTCAGAGAGGTTTGGTAACTTGGCCAAGATCACACAGTATGTGACAGAACCAGAATTCAGAGTCAAATTTGTGTGACTCCAAATGTTAAAATTCTTCCATCACAAGATACTACTTGATTATTAGTCAAACTTTGGTCTCAACACTGGCTCAACATCAAAGTCATTAGGGGATTTTTGTTTTGTTTTGTTTTGTTTTTGTTTTGTTTTTTTAAGTAGAGATGTCTAGGTACCAAAGTAGCTTTACCAGATCAGAAATTCCTGGGG
This sequence comes from Mirounga angustirostris, assembly GCF_029215605.1. NCBI lineage: Eukaryota > Metazoa > Chordata > Mammalia > Carnivora > Phocidae > Mirounga > Mirounga angustirostris. Next base: position 59,401,536 of record NW_026991710.1, read on the forward strand.
AAATGGCACGGCCATCTATGCTTTTTTTAGACACCTTGAGAAATTCTGGTGTATAAGCTGAGTTGAGAAGTTACTTCACGACGGTAAGAATAAAGTTGTGCCCACAGCAGAAAGTTAAGTGAAAGGAAGGAATTCATACCTCTATTTATTGATCGGGAGAATTATGGATTAAGCTTCGGTCTGGGCCTTATGTTCACCCTTCAAGCAGATCATACAGTATCAGAAACAGTGAACTACAATAGGGTGGAAAAAAATTAAGTCTCACACTTCTCATCCCAGATTAACTGATAAGTAAATGTGGTACATAGTGGTCCAATAATTCTCAACTCAGATATGAATTGATAGATGGGAAAGGAAGTCAGCATTTCAAAGGGAAAAACAGGAAAAAAAAGTGTATTCTTTCCTGATCCCTTTCAGTAGATGCTACAGTAAGCTTATTGGAATTCTCTCTCTCTTTTTTAATCCATTTATTTGACAGAAAGAGAGAGAGAACACAAGCAGGGGGAGCAGCAGAGGGAGAAGGAGAAGCAGGCTCCCCGCTAAGCAGGGAGCCTGACCCAGACCTCAATCCTAGGACCCTGGGATCATGACCTGAGCCAAAGGCAGACGCTTTAACTGACAGAGCCACCCAGGTGCTCCAGCTTATTATAATTCTCTGATCAATTTCCTCTGTATCAAGGATCTAAACTGAAAGTTCTAAGCTTGGAGTCATGATCTTTCCCCTCTCTCTATCCAGCTTCACATGCTTAACTTCTGCTCAACCTGTAAGGTCTCTGAGGGCAAAGGCTGTTTCTTATTCCACTTTCTATCCTCAGACCCTAACACAGAGCCTAGCACAGAATAAGTGTAAATACTTGTGGACCTAATGAATAAAAGACAGGAGGGAGAAAAGCAGACAAGAAGGGAGGGAGAGGAGAGAGGTGGAAGGAGGAAGAGAAGAAGGAAGGAAAATGGGAAGAAGGAAACTAGAAATGTCCTTTGGAGATTATCAACACAACTTTTCTCCAACCTCTGTGGCTGAAAGGTAAAAAGTATGATGCAAAATAACTATTGTAATAGTTAAAGATAAAGAAGCAATAGGCAAATATGTTGCCTCGGATCCCTAGGAATGTAATAAAATTGAAATTTCTTACAAGGTTTCTTTTATTATCACATATGAATTACCTTTTATTTCAGCTAAATAATTTACAGACACCAATGGGTAAGAAAGGGCAACAGTGCCCCCCAAAGGCCAAAGGCAAGCAGCTCAGGAAGCTGCCAAGATTTCTTTCTTATTGGCAGAGTGCTCTGGGAGCTCCATGGGGGAAAGACTTGGGTAAATGGCAGGCTTGGGCACAATGGGAATTTGAAGGCTGAGGGCAGAGGGTACAGAATAAAGCAGTATACAAGAGGCTATTTTTTCCCCCCATTTCTTGTTCACTTCTAGGAGGCTAAATGCAGTTTAGTAACTCGTGAAATGCAGTCTCAGTGATTGCAGCTGGGTGGCAGCACCCAACATACCACAAAACCCTAAATAAAAAAAACAGAACTATTCCACATGGTTCCATTATACAGTGGTACTATTTGGTTTAAATCTTAGAATAGTACATGCAGATTGGATAAACCCCTGGGTCCACTTCCACCAAAATGGGAGGGCTGGGCTTTTCTATTGTTGAATCCTCTTGGACTGCCAGAAGAGCAGGCATAGAGTAGCTGATGAATGAATGAATGAATGAACGAACGAACACACATGCCTACATATTTCATTAAGACGAAACTACCAATATAGATAAGTGCACTTTTTTACCGACAAGTAAAATGCTTCAGCTGACTAACTTGCACCCATGACTTCTCGATTAGACTTTGTGCTGAGCTTTCTGTTCTCAGCATCATTGTTTATTATGCTTTCTTATTAAGAGGTTAAAGCAGCAAAATAGTATTAACGGTAATTAGCCTTGGAAATAAGAGTAAACCCAAGCACAATTTAGTGCTTACTAACAGCCCATGATGAAGGCAGGAATCATCAAAAATAAGTAACCCATTAAGTTGACAGTATAATTGTAAACTGCCAGGCATGAGTCGGCCAATAGACTTTAGCTGTACCATTCATGTTTAGAGAACATTCCAGTGTTTCACTGCCTCAACTCCCCTACACAATCTTTGCTCCCTTCAGTTCAGCACGTGACCTTAACATTTACTTCACCAGGGAAAGACAAAGTGTCAGGAATGCCTTTGCCTCCTAACTGCTCTACAAATACCCCTGAGTCAGATAGGAAGATGAGTTCCCTCCTTTGACTGAGCTGCATTCTGGGTCTCATTCCTTTGCAACTTCCTTATGAAGAGGCAAAGGCTCTCACACAGCTTCACCACCATAATTAATTCCAGAAGAGAAGCTGACACAACAGATCTCTTCTTCCACCCCTTCTAGTCACCCCTCAATTCACGGCACCCTAGTCCTGTATCCACCATTCCACCCAAACTGCAATGATAAGTATCATCAAGGACTTCCAAGTCAGTGGGCCAGTGGACTGATTACTCAGCGTTGATCTTTATTAACCTCACCCTCCACATCTACTGTGGTTGTCTTTCCTCCAGGAGTGCAGCGTTCTGAAAAGGTACATCATACACTCTCCCCGTCTCAATCACCACTCTCCTAGATAGAGTGACTCACCCTTGTATATTGAACAAATTTCTGCTTATGCACTTTCAAACTAAATTTTAATTCGTTTGTTTATATTTTTGCCTTCCTTTTCTGTTTATGAGATTCTGGCAAGCAGGGCGAACGTCTGATTTATCTTTGTCTGACAAGCGCCTGGCCCAATGTGAGGCACGTGGAGGGTGACTCGTACAATTTTAATGAAAGAAGAAAAAGAGGGAGGGAGAGAAAGAAAGCCTACAGTTATTTAAATATATTCAGAAGAAGCATGTAAATTTATTGATTTATAATGTCTGCATATAAATGCAAAGAAATAGAAGTACTATCCTATGTCAGAGATGCCTCTGGAATTTTAAGCATCATGGAATTTCAGGGCACGGGGTTACCTTAAAGATTACCTTTAAGTGAAGAAAGAGAAGGACAGGAAGTAAAAGTTATTTGGCAAAACCCACACAACTACTTAGTGGAAAAATGAAATTGGGAATCCACAATTCCGAATCCAATGCTCTTGTCATTATATATTATATATTTACTTATTTAAAAGTTAATTGGTTAATTAACTAATTAATAGATATTTTTTAAAATGGTTGAATGCTTACTAAGTATCAGGATTGTTCAGGTGCTCAGAGAATAAAACACTCGTGGTCCCCATTCTCATAGGGACAGACAATATACCAACACAAGTAATAAGATGTCAGACAATTACTGTTAAGAAGAAAAATAAAGCAATGTAAAAGGATAGCTAGTAATTGGGGATATAGTATATATGTATTTTTTAGATGGGCTGGCAATAAAAAGCTCCTCTGAGGAGATGATATTTGAACATAAAATTGAATTACGTTTTGAATGATTTAAGAAGCATGCCATGCGAAGAGGTTGGAGAACAGCAGGCATAAAAGCCCTAAGATGGGAATGATCTTAGTGTGAGTGCCTGAGGGTCAGGACAGGTAGAAGTGAAACTCGGTGTCAGTGATTCTGGCCGGGCTCAGATCATAGAAATTCTTGGAGGTCCCAGCAGAAATTTGGATGTTACACTGATATTACAGGTTTGGTGTTAGGGATAGTACAATTCGATTTCTATTTTAAAACCAGTCTAGCTGTTGGGGGAATAGATTATAAGCACACAAGAGGCGGACAGAGATCAGGGAGGGGGTCACGTGAGGGATTGGGGGATGGGTGAGGAGCCAAACAAGCTTAAGAGCGGTCAGAAGTGGATGCATTTTGAAGGCAAAGCTAAGTGACTACTCTCTTAGATCTGCTGGATGGAGGATGGCAGAAAACAGGGATTCAAGAGGATTTCTAGGGATTTATCCAGAGAAACCAGATTATGGTGGTGCCATTCACTGAGATGAGGGAGAGCAGAGGAGCAACAAGTTCGGTAGACATGGGAGGAAATCAGGAATTCTGTTTGGGACATGAACAGGTTGAGGTGAATTCATGACTTTTCCAGTTACTCTTAGATAAGATTTCAGATCAATTTTATTCATAAAAACAGTCTTACTTTAGAACATAAATTGTCCAAATCCACACAATAGTCAAAATTCTGAACTTAGCTTTAAATGTTCTCCTATTCCTCAGTACAGACCTGTTTCTCCCATCCAAGTACTAACCAGGCCCGACCCTGCTTAGCTTCCGAGATCAGACGAGATCGGGCGCGTTCAGGGTGGTATGGCCTTGACCAGACCTGGTTCTAGATACTCTTTTGCTTGACACCAGGGACCAAACAGGGGAAGGCAGGGGATGTAAGGAGATGGAGAGGTCTCATCTGGCTGAGAGACTTCAGATTCTGGATGGTAGGAAGCTAAAGCTGCTCTCTTTCAGGGGACAGTCTTTACAAAGCTTCTTGCACTTCCCTTGACTAAGGCAAATGAATGCTTCTCTAGGTGGGCTGGTCACTTGTACCTCCTTCCTCAGCCCTGGGGCATCCAGCAGCCCACCTCTTTCTCCCTGTGGATTTCCTGGTGGGAGGGAGTCAAGCCCTGTCCAGAGTCCCCTTCAGCTTTCCAGGCATAGGTTGGACACCTGCCCTCTGCGCTTCCTGATGGAGGATCCACGTCATGGTTTTCTGAGCAGCCCCCTGAAGAACATTTCTAGACTAGGATTTAGATGACAGAAACTCCATCATCGTCCCACTACTAAAGTGGAAGTGAAGGAGGATGGGGATGCCACACATTCTAAAAGGAATGATCGTTACCAATCTCATAGCCACAATCCCTTCCCAACACCCCCTCTCAACTCTGACCTTTTTTTACAACCCTGGTTTAACTTTCATGGTCAAAGATTTTGGATAGGTTCTCTTTAAGATCATTTTCTTTGTAAACATGCCCATAAAGCACGGGAAGTCAGCCTAATACCCAGTTAGATAGCTGATACCTATTTGGGTCAAAGCTTCTGAGGACCTGTGTATGTGTGAGCTGCTGTGGGAGAAGCATCTCCACAGGAAGTAAGGGACAGAGCGTCTGTGGGGTCCTTCAGAGCCCAGGTCTCAATCAGAACTATCTTCTCTAATTCACCTTTTATGATCTGCTTCCCTTTCCTTGACTTGCCTAGTAATTACCAACTTCCATCAACTGATTTTCAGTAGTTAAAAAAACTGAGCACAAATATACCCCTTCCCCGTAAGCATTCAGTTACAAAGGTAATTTATAAAATGGCCTTGTTTCCACTGATCTCTATTTTTTTTTTTGTTTCAAGGTCCTCTCTGTACCTGTTCCCTTCTGTCCATGGAATAGCTGGAATCATCGTGCGCTCTTGTGGTCAAGTCCAAGTTCTGCAGGAGACATGCTGTCTAGCTTTTGGACCATTTCCCAGCTATATTTTACTCCCTAGAGGGTGTTTGGATCTCCCTTACCCATGAGTCTAAAGTGGAGTGATATGAGTGCTCTCAATGACTTTTAAATCTATACACTACAAGTAAGTTTTACCATGTGAAACATTTCATCTGAAGTTAATGTTAACATCCCATCTCAATATCAAAGCCACTAGACATGTTCACAATTCATCTTCTTATTGCTGGCAACTTAAGACATTAAAAAGCAAGCCATCTTTGGGGTGCCTGGGTGGCTCAGTTGGTTAAGCGTCTGACTCTTGGTTTTGGCTCAGGGATGATCTCAGGGTCATAAGAGCCCCATGTTAGGCTATGTGTTCATCGAAGAGTCTGCTTGGGATTCTCTCTCCCACTCCCTCTCCTTCTGTCCCTCCCCCTGCTCACTCTCTCTCTCAAATAAATAAATAATTTTTTTAAAAAAAGTAAGCCATCTTCCATTTTTGCTAACTGCTTTACTTTTTTAAATTAGACTTTTTATTTCAAGATAATTGTAAATTGGCATGCAGTTAGAAGAAATAATACAGAGAAATTCTCTGTACTCCTTACTCAGTTTCCCTCAATGGTAACATCTTACAAAACTACAGGATAATATCACAACCAGATTATTAAGATTGCTGCGGTAAGCATACAGAAAATTTTCACCACAGAGATACTTCATTTTGCCCTTTTAGAGTCACAAGCCTTGCCCTCCAGCCCCCACCAACTCCCTGGAAACCACTAATCTTTCTACATTTCTAGAATTTTGTCATTTCAAAAATGTGATTGCATAAATGGAATCATACAGTATGTAGCCTTTTAGAATTGGCTTTTTTTTTTTTCCCACTCAGCATAATCATCTGGAGAATCATCCACACTGTTATGCATACCAACTTGTTCCTTTTTTATTGCTGAGTAGTATTCCGTGATAGGGCTTGACCACCTTTTCTTTAACCATTTACCTAATGAAGGACAGCTGGATTGTTTCCAGTTCAGTGCTGTTGAAAATAAAGCTGCAATAAACATTGCTGTGCAGACTTTTGTGTGAACATAAGTTTTTATCTCTTTAGGATAAATGCATGCCCAGGAGTGCAACTTCTGTGTTGTGTGGTGGTACGTGTTTAGCTTTTTAAGAAACTACCAAACTGTTTTCCCAAGTGGCTGTACCATCTTCTATTCCCACTATCAATGTATGAGTGGTCCCGTGTCTATCCATCCTTGCCAGCATTTGATACTCACTAGTTTTTATTTTAGCGATTCTGATAGGTGGTTTAAATTTGCAATTAACTGATGACAAATGTTGTTGAACATCTTTTAATGTGATTGTCTGCTCTTATCCCCTTCAGTAAAATGTCTCCTCATATCTTCAACCCACTTCCCAATCAGATTGTTTTTTTTTTTAATTATTGAGTTTGAGAGTTGTATATCCTAGACACTAGTACTTTGTCAAATATGTGGCTTACAAATCTTTTCTCTCAGTCTATAGTTTGTGTTTCATTCTTTTAACAGGGTCTTTACAGAGAAAAAGTTTTAAATTTTGATGAAATCAAATTTACCGATTTTACCTTTGATGAACCATGCTCTTGGCATCAAGTCTAAGAACTTATTGCCTAGCCCTAGGCCCCAAAGATTTTCTCCTGTCTTTCTTTTTCCTAAACATTTCATAGTTTTATGTTTAACATTTAAGCCTGTGATTCATTTTGAGAAAATTTTTGTATAAAATGTGTGAGACTTAAGTTGAGGTACATTTTAAATTTTGGGGGGCCTATAAATATTGAATTGTTCCAGCACCATTTGTTGAAAAGGCTATCCCTCCTCCACGGAATTTTGTACCTTTGTCAAGAATCACTGGGCAGGGGTATAATTAACAAGTGAAAAGACAACTCACAAAATGGAAGAAAATATTTGCAAATCATATATTTGATAAGGCATTACTATCCAGAATATATAAAGAACACCTACAACTCAATAACAGAAAAACAAACAGCCTGATTAAAAAATGGCTGAAGGACTTGAACAGACATTTCTCCAAAGAAGATAGACAAATGACAAAAAAAGCACATGTGCTCAACATCACTAACGATTAGGAAAATACAAAGCAAAACCACTTCACATCCATTTGTATGGCTGTTACTTTATAGTGTTGGCAAGGATGTAGAGAAATTGGAAGACTTGTGAACTGTTGGCACAAGATGAGATTGTAAAATGGTGTGGCCATTATGGAAGACAATATGAAAGTTAAAAATTAAAAATTAAAAATTAAAATTAATTAAAAATTTAAAATTAAACATTGAAAAATTAAAATTTGAATTATCATATGACCCTGAAATTCCTCTTCTGGACGTATACCCAGGAGGACTGAAAGGAGGATCCCAAGCTGAAACTAAATTATTGAAATTTAAAATTAAAAATTTTAAATTGAATTATCACATGATCCTGAAATTCCTCTTCTGGACGTATACCCAGGAGGACTGGAAGCAGGATCCCAAACCGATATTTGTGCACCCACATGCACAGCACAATTATGTGCAATAACCAAAAGACAGAAACAACTTCAGTGCCCCTAAAAGAAATGCACCCATTTCTAATCTTTGAGGATTTCCACCAATATCTTTTTTCCCAGCTGTTTGTATTTTCATTTGTTGTTATCTTTTGTTTCTAGCCTTCTAGACAAATTCAACAGTCCCTATCACTGCTAATTAGTAACTCTAAAAACAAAAATCTTCTGCAAGCAATTAGCAAATAATTTCCTGAAATGTATTTGTAGTTAAGAAAAAAAATAGAGGGTAACCTATATCTTAATTTTATTTCTAAATTTCTACAATCTATGTACACAGAGCTTTAGACCAGACAAGGCCTTAGCCAAGAGGTCTGGCTCCCGAGTCAAGCTGCCCGTGTCTGAAACACAACTCCTCCACACACTAGTTCTGTGGTCTTTCCTCTCCTTTCTGTTTAAAATCGAGGAACTCTTAGTACCTACCTCATAAAGCTATTGAGAGAACTAAATGTCACTTCGCAATCACTCCCTTCAAAAGCCACCACTGTCCTGAATTTTATTGTAAACTTTTTCTTGTTTTTAAAATAGTTATATCACTAAATGTGCATACATAGACACTGCAGTTTCATTTTGCCCATTTAAAAATTATTTTTCTTTGGTCTCTTATTAATTGTTTTATTTTATGGTTTTAGATACATGGAAATTTGCAAAGAGAATAGAGAGAGTTCCCATGCATCTTGCACCCTCTTTCCCCTATTGCGAACATCATGCATTACTCTGATACATTTATCACAATTCAGGAGCCATGATTGGTGTGTTACTATTAACTAGAGTCCGTAGGTCATTCAGATTTCCTTCCTTTTTACTTAATGTCCTTTTTCTGTTCTAAGGTCCCATCTGCAAACCACATTACATTGTATCATCACGTGTCCTTAGGCGCCTCCTGATTGTCACAGTTTCTCTGACATTTCCTTGCTTTGGGTGACATGACAGTCTTAAAGATTACTGCTCAGGTATTTTGTAGAACATCCTTCCATTGGCATTTATCTTACATTTTTTTCTCATGGTTAGCCTGGAGTTATGGGTTGGGGCGAAGAAGACCACAAAGATAAAATACCATTCTCATCAATTCCATCTAATGTATATACTATCAACATTACTTATCCCTGATGACAATAACCTTACTTACCTGGCTGAGGTAATATTTGTCATGTTTCTCCACGCTGCAGTTGTTTTGTCCCCCCCCCCCCCCACTTTCCATACTGTACTCTTTTAAATGAAGTCACTAAAGTACACTATACACAAGGAGTGTGTTCCACCTCCTTGAGGGTGGAGTATCTACATGATTTATTTGAAATTCTTCCCCCTGGTATTTTTGCCTTGTCTCTCCCATTTATTTATTCACTCATTCATTTGTTTATTTATATCAGCTTGGATTAATGAATATATATTTTATACTTTCTGTTACAATCCAATACTACTTTATTTTTTGGATCAAATTATTCCATCTTTGATCATGGGGAGCTCTTTCAGTAGGCTCCTGTTTCCCTTTGACAGAACCCCATCATTGTGGGGTCTTCTTGTTAATGTTGTTGGTTAGCACTTCTTTGCTCTCTGGCACGACAAGATGCAACAGGGTCATCTTATGTATTTCCTGCCCTAGTCCTAGGATCAATCATTTCTCCAAGATCCCCTAGATCCTTTTACTGGAGAATGGTATTAAAAATCACCACCTAGGTACTGAGTCTGCTCATTGTAATGTTGTGTTATGGCTCCAAGGCTCTCTCAGCTCACAGAGTGAGGCAATATATGTGTGTATACTAATCCATGTACATGGGTTTATCTACAAATATTTCTATGAGTGTCCATCTGTGTTCATATTAATGTAAACTAGAGTTCTAGCTCCAATTCTTTACTACATGGATCATTCTAGCCTTCTCTCTGCTTGTCTATAAAACTTCTGCTCCAAGAGTGAGAAATCTGGTTCTTCTGGGGATTTCTTTACTCATTGATTCCATAAATTTTTTGATTGCCTACAATTTGCCTACTATCACCTATGCTCTGCTCTAAGAAAAAGATTCTAGAAAAGATTGAGCAGTGAACAAAACAGACAAAATGTTTGCCCTTGTGAAGCTTATGTTCTAGTCAGGCCATTTGAAGTAAATAGAAATCCACTTTGGAGGATATATCTTCAACCCAGGCCTCAGATTTTACATTTCTTACTTGCTTGCTCGCTCAGTGATACCTTTTTAATGATTAGTTTTTATTTTATCCAGTGTTGTTTTCAGCAAGAGGGTTGTTCAGAGAATCCAATCTGTCATATTGCCAGAAATCAGCAATTTTTTAAGAAGTTAATTTCTTTCACAGCTCATTTTATGAAATAATCTCTGGATTTTAAGATCAACATATATTTAAATGTATTTATTACCTAGTATATGTTAATTCTTGTGCTTTTCCTTTTCTTATTTCCATGTATGTGACCTTTCCATTACTCTCGTGGAGGCATTCACAATGCCTAAAATAAAAGTAATATTATTGGAGCAAAAATGAAAAGAGGGCGAAAGAGTTGTATTGTTAGGGGGAGGGTGTGCATAGTTTTATTCTAAGACAGTCTTTTGGTAATCAAAAAGGAAAGTCTTAAGGAAACCTAGAGATTGCATCCGTAACAAAAGAATGAGGAAAAGAATAGGGAAAGAACCATGCCCCTCTGCCCTCTTCCTCTCCTTGACCCTGGGGAGAAAAGGCAAGTTGCCTCGGGCGTGAGGGAAATGGAGGAGGATCATTTGGGGCATAGCAGAGGCAGCTCCCAGGACCTGCTCTGCTGGCAGCTCAGGCCAGTGAGGCCAGTGGAGACAAACTACCCACAGATCTTGGGCCCTTCAGGGGAGAAAATCACATGAGCTCTTGTCTTCTCACCCTGGGGCATGGGCCTCCTCTGGTCAGTTGCCTACATAATGCCCATGAACCATCCAGTGGAATATTCCCCTACCCCAAGGCTTTGCTAAAGCTTATCCACACTGCTCTGAACGTGTGAATCCCACCACCTTTTTTCAATGGCACATGACAGTGTGAAATAAAACAACGAGTGGGGCCCTTGATACCTAAATGAACAGTGGGTATGTGGGAATGGAAGGCCAGCATAAATGTCTGACTGGAACTGGAGATACACATACACATGCCATATAACGTATATATATAGGTTATATGTATGTGTGTGTGTGTGTATACACACAAGAGCCCACACACTCAACGTATACATATATAACTTTCCCTTCATTTAGCTACAGAGTCGAGATGTGCACCATCGAAGTGTACCCATGTTTATTTTAAGCGGGGAAATTTTCCAATTTTGCAGCCATATGTTAGTTGGATGAGAGTGAGGATAGACTTGGACATTCAAAATTAAGTGTTCTTTCTATGCTGTGTTCTGAGCCGACCAGGGAAGTCCTAGAGCAGACACTTCCTCAGATGGACAAAAATCGATATCCTTTAGAAACATGTTTAACTGAATTATTTATAATAATAGTTTTTAAGGCCAATTCTTATGATGGACTATACAGCAAACCTTTTAAGGAGTAAGGAGGTTCCTGGTAACCCAGGCCCAGAGGCCAGCAGGCATCCCAGCAGCAGGGCCAGGGGCAAGCGGAGGCAGCCAATTAAAATGGATTTTCATGAAGAAAGGGACCTTCACAGGAAAGATGTGAGATTTCATATTCAATAAAAGCCAACCTACTGCTGTGTCTACTTCTGCTAACCATGGACTAAAAATACCAAGGTAACATCAACAAACCCACACATCTCATCCATCTCTGTCCTCAGAGGAATGCCGGCAACATTGCAGCCCCTCTAGGGAAATGTCTGACCAGAGAAGGCAGAACTCCTGGCAGCCAAGAGGACAGGAAGGAGGCTTGGAAATCAGCCCAAAGAGTTTCTACAGAGAAAAGATTTCACCAACAATTTAAATAATGCCTTTTAGTAAGAAATCTGTGAATGCCTGTGAAATATGAGCCTTTTAAAAGGAATCTCTACAGCACCTCTTCATCAAAAATAGAAGAAAATTTGTGGCCAATTTCAGAAGCATTTTATATTCAAAGCTCTCAGCTTACCAGGTGAAACAATTGCTTCTTTAGGCACCTACTTAACAGACAGTAAGAAACATTTGAAGAGTTTCCCTAGAGATAGAGGATCTAGGAGCTCCAAAGACATTCAGCTGACAAACCACTAGTCAGCCATCCTTTTCATGTGTATCAAATGCTTACCATATGCAATGTACTCTTTCTATAACTATCCATACTTTTCTTTTCTGCTCAAGAGCAAAGGATTTACATGTAAACAATTTGCAATAATAGGCATTTGTACCCAATGTAATGGAAGAACAGAAGGCATAATTAATTCTGCAAGGGATGGACTTGGATTGAGGGTGTCAGGGTGAATTCTAGAACTTTCTTTGAAACATTGGTTTCTTTTTTAGATAACATTAAGGGCTCTTTGTTTCCTGCCTGAATTCTTCTCATTTTTCATACTCAGCATCTCTTCTGTTAATTCCCATCTACCAGGGTTAGTTACCTCCCCAACCTAAAAGACTAACACCATGAATGTCAATTGATCGTGGCTTAGCCAATCCAGCCATAATTTTTACCTTAGTATCCCACAACTACTCCTCTGACTAAACCAAATGTGGATCTTAATCATTTCTCCGATATTGTATTTAAAGATGCATCCCAAGTGTCAGGCATGCAGGTGGCTGCAAAGTACTCTATCCTGCAAGAGTAAAGTCAGATCCCGTCCCGCATGCTACTATATACAGTGGAAGATTCATTTTCTCCAAAGTTCTGAGGGAGAAGGTGACTTAAATCTTTCCTAGCCACATTTTGTGCCCATCCTTTGCTGAATTCTTGATACCAAACCCCCCCAACATCCCATCTCCTGTCCACACTGACCCTTTCCCTCACCAAGTCAACTCTCAAGTAGACATTTCCCTGCTTCTTGAAGTTTCTAAAGTACCACCGAAAGTGTGAGGAATCCACATCTCAATGCAACAAGGCAGTCAGCCTAAAATCCACATTATCCCCTGGTGCTTACAATTTTCTTTTGCATTCCTGCTGCTAGGAACAACAATTCATCCCTCTTCCCTCTCTTCCTTCTCCCCTGCCCCTCCCTTCCCCCTCCTCCCTCTCCATTCCCTTTGTTTCTCACTATTTCCAGGGGAAGAACTAAGTTGTAGGAGACCTGAAGCCTATACTATCCTGAAGGCCCTTTCTAGGGCAAGCATTACAAAATTATGAATACAAAATTATATACAGCGTCTCAGAAAGTACCCATGCAAATGGGGTGCCCTGAAACCTATGCTTCATTAGCTCCAGTCCCCTTCCCCGCTGCTGCTGCCGACAATCTTTCCTCCTCTGGGGCCTGCCAGCCCCTAGCACTTCCATTCAGGCTGTTTTTCTTACAAAGAACCAAGAGGGATCAACTTTCATACCCTCAAAATGTTGGAATGTATTTTGCTAAATCACATAGTTTTCTCTCCAAATATTTCAAAGCCTACTGCTTTTAAATGAACATGCTTAACTTCTGTTGTGCTTAGCTAACACTCAAATTCTAAGTTCTGGATCCCCCGTCCTTCGGTCTACTTAGAGGTCACCCTTCGCCTTCACTGTGTCCACCATCACCACTCCAGCCAGGACATATCAGTTTCAGGTTTCACCTAGAACACAGCTCCCCCAGATGCAAGGGGTTGCTCTTGCTCATAGGTGTGAATAAACTGAGGGACAATTGACAACTGACAGTCTTTGGTTGAATGGGGGGGAGGTATTTATGGAAAAGAGGCCCAGCCCTCTTCTGTGGAAGGTGGAATAGAAAGGATGTCAGTTTGGGTGAGATAATATGACCTAATCCATCAATTCTAAAACTGTTTTTGAATACCCTGTATTTTAGGGCAAAAGCTGAACTTCAAACAGGATGAAGAGGTAGGATCTATCTAGAAGGATATGTGGCAAGGAGACTCCCAGGAAAACCTGAGTACACAGAGGCATGTAAATTGCCCACAGTGAATCCAGGCGGCAGAATGTCTCATGAAGCATGTCCTCTGGTCTGTACCGTAGTGCTAATGATAATAGAAACAGTAACAAAAATAGCTATCAGTTATTAAGAACTTATTTCCAGCAGGAACTGTGCTAAGTGCTTTGTGGAATACATGTAATTCTCATATCAGTTCTGAAGGGGAGATGTTACTATCCTCCATTTCACAGTAAGGAGATAGAGATTTGGGAGAGTTATGAATCTTCCAGAGTCAGATACTTGGTAAGCAAAGGATGCAAAATTCGACACCAAGTCTGTTTCACTTGCAAACTATATAATATTTTGGTTAAAACATATGGAATTGGAGTACCTGGCTGGCTCAGTCAGTGGAGTGTGCAGCTCTTGATCTTGGGGTTGTAAGTTCACATCCTGTGTTGGGTGTAGAGATTACTTAAAAATAAAATCTTAAAAGAAAAAAAGAAAACATATAGAATTGCTGTTTTTGTAGGTCAAAAGTAGTTAATTGGCAATTTCATATATTCGATAACACCCAACTCTCAGCTTCAAGCTCTGCTAAAAGTCTGATAATCATTGCTCATGACTAATGAGAAGTTTCTAGGCTTGCACAGTTAATATCCATAATGACCATGAGGAGCAGCAAAGACCCCAGAGAGCTAAGAGCCCCACCAGCTAAAGAGATGCAACAGGTGGTATGACCCGTAGAGTTGGAGTCAACTTCCTGAATCATTCAGAGCTGGGGTCAGCACAATTTTCCTGGAAAGAACCAGATAGGCCATAGTTTTGGCTCTGTAGGCCCTACGGCCTCTGTGGCACTCCCCAGCCCTGCAGCTATGGCATGAAAGCAGCCATAAACTGCAGATGGATGAGGCTGAGTTCCAATTAAACCTCCTTTACAAATACAAGCTGGATAGTTTGCCAACCCCTGATATAGAAGAATGATTTCCCAGGTTTTCTTAATGGAATTCGGGCAGGAGAAGCATCCCTTGAGCTAACAGAGAAACCCCAGTGGATGTGGAAAGCTTTAATAGATGAGGGGACAAGACAGCACAGCAGCTAATAGTCTTGATTCTCGGATCAGACCACCAATCTTTGACTTTCAGTCTCTCAAAGAGCCTGCGGCTCTTTGCTTCACCGTGTGATTTTGAGTGAGAACTTTAACTAAGCCTCAATGCTGTCATCCATATAATGGAATCATAGTAGTACCTACTTCATAAGGCTGTGAGAAATAAATGAAAGAACCTAGGTAATACCTTAGAGCAATGCCTGGTTTATCATAAGCCCTCGATAAATGTTAGTTGGGTGTCCAAGGGTACTCATCGAGGCGTCTTGGCATTTTTCTGCTAAATCCTTGCAGCTAAGGACACTAGTGATAAATTCCTATGTTCTTGGAGGAGATCCACTCTTCACTACTTCCACGCAGGTTATTCAAAGAGAGCAAACCCAGTGCTGAGACCATCACCCCATCTCGGCATTATTAGAACAAACTCAGCCTTCAAAAGGAGGGCTGCAGGAAACTGTGGAAAGAGCCAAGATGTCCATCGACAGATGAATGGATAAAGAAGATGTGGTATGTATATACAATGGAATATTATGCGGCCATCAAAAAGAATGAGATCTTGCCATTTGTAACGACATGGATGGAACTGGAGGGTGTTATGCTGAGCGAAATAAGTCAATCAGAGAAAGACATATATCATATGACCTCACTGATATGAGGAATTCTTAATCTAGGAAACAAACTCAGGGTTGCTGGAGTGGGGGGTGGGGTGAGAGGGATGGGGTGGCTGGGTGATAGACACTGGGGAAGGTATGTACTATGGTGAGCGCCGTGAATTGTGCAAGACTGTTGAATCACAGATCTGTACCTCTGAAACAAATAATGCAATATATGTTAAGAAAAAAAAAAGGGGGGGGCGCCTGGGTGGCTCAGTTGGTTAAGCCACTGCCTTCGGCTCAGGTCATGATCCTGGAGTCCCAGGATCGAGTCCCGCATCGGGCTCCCTACCAGCAGGGAGTCTGCTTCTCCCTCTGACCCTCCCCCTTCTCATGCTCTCTCTCTCTCTCATTCTCTCTCTCAAATAAATAAATAAAATCTTTAAAAAAAAAAAGAAGAAGGAGATAGCAGGAGGGGAAGAATGAAGGGGGGGAATCGGAGGGGGAGATGAACCATGAGAGACGATGGACTCTGAAAAACAAACTGAGGGTTCTAGAGGGGAGGGGGATGGGAAGATGGGTTAGCCTGGTGATGGGTGTTAAAGAGGGCACGTTCTGCATGGAGCACTGTGTGTTATATGCAAACAATGAATCATGGAACACTACATCAAAAACTAATGATGTAATGTATGGTGATTAACATAACAATAAAAAATTTTTTTAAAAAAGGAGGGCTGCAGGAAAGAAAATTCACAGAGGTGAAGTGAGGGTCCCCGTCTCTCTGCCTAAGCCATTTAAAGAAAGACTTCTAGGACTGCTATTAGAGACAGAGGAGAAGGAGGGACCCTCACTCCTAGTCACCAAACTACAGAAATATGAGTCCAGAGCTTCTATGAGAAAGGAGAAAACATGCTGACAGAGTTAATAGAAGATGTGGGGGTGGTATAAATCCCCTTGAATTTAAGGATTACAAGAACATAAAGATCAAGGCCTGTTTTCCACATGGTGAATGTTGAAAGGCAGAAGAAATACTGGTGTGTTGGAGTAGAGAAGACCTGGTATGTTAAAGGGTCAGCCATTGGGCAAATTACAATCCTACCATTTAGTGAGGCAGGGCACATGAATTTCCCATGGGTCAAATGATAACACAGAAAACAGTCAAGAATGAGCTGCTGTAACATGCACCCCATTCCGAAGCACCAGTACTAGAATGGGTGAGACATACTAGGGAGTCAGGGGTTTAATCTGGGGGGTCACCACAGTCATCTGGGTATCCATTGCCTGCGTAAGGGAGCCACAGAAAATACCAGCAATCCGATCTACAGCTGCGGGCAGATACAACTCTGTTCATCTTCCCGTAATTCCTGTAATTTCCCCTTCCTCTGTGCTAACCCTGAAGAAGACGGAAGCAGGAAGTTGTATAGGGAGTAAAGAATGAGAAAACAGATCATGTCTTACTTTCCACAGAAATCCCCGAACCAAGGGTCAGTACTTAATTACTGGGAAGGGGGAAAGTTTTTCAGTGGATGTGAGGTTGAAACTGTGATTGATGGTACTGCATTTTTTAAGGCCCAAAGTCAGAGTCACCCAAAATGGCTGTTTTTCAAGAATTGAAATGAACTGAAAATATGTGGGAGTTCCTAAAATATCATCTAAAGTATGGAAGGAAGGTCAGAAATCAGAATGTTTGAGGGAAGCAGTGGGAGAAAAATAAAGCCATTCTCTGTTTGTGGGCCCAGTGACTTTAGCCAACTTCATAAACCGAGGCATCTGCTATTATGATTCAGCCTGGACATGTGCATGTACACGAAAGCAGAGAATAATATTTGTAGAAACAGTAATGGGATATTTTAGCCGAAGGGTGTCCAGGGTGTGGGACAGATATGAGGTGAAGGGGAGGAGTGTGAGCTTGGGCAAGGAAAATATTTACTCATTTAAGAGTTGAGAAGACAGAGGCACCTGGGTGGCTCAAGATGGTTAAGCCTCTGCCTTCGGCTCAGGTTATGATCTCCAGGT
Source organism: Mirounga angustirostris (assembly GCF_029215605.1). Lineage (NCBI taxonomy): Eukaryota > Metazoa > Chordata > Mammalia > Carnivora > Phocidae > Mirounga > Mirounga angustirostris. Next base: position 59,419,179 of record NW_026991710.1, read on the forward strand.
CCTGGGATCAAGAGTGCCCACGTCAGGCTCCCTGCTCAGCGGTGAGTCTGCTTCTCCCTCTCCCTCTGCCCCTTCCCCACTCATGTGCATGCACACTCTCTCTCTCTCTCTCTCAAATGAATAAATAAAATCTTAAAAAAAGAGTTGAGAAGACAGAGTGAATCTGCAGAGATGCACAGAAGACACCAAGCACACCAGGAGAGACTATTTTCCCCATTGTCCTAAGGCAAAAGTTCTATCATCTCAGAAAGAGGAGGATGGGCAGACCACAGAGGTCTACTATGAGGAGCAAGCTCTTTAGCTGTGATTTTTCACACATGAAATTAACCCAGAGAAAACTGACAAGAGGGCTACTGAATGTTTAAGCAGTGGTGGTGGGAAGAGGATGCTGGGTTTGGCTGACAAGGCCTGTGAGCGTTTAACCCATAAAGCAAGATCAGGGTCCCCAAATGTGTACCACCGGGAGCAAGCTAAAAAAGACATGCAGTCTCCAAGAAGGGCATCTTTCCTGTGTTAATGGAGGATAACGAATAACAAGAATCCTCACTGGGGAAGAGCTAGGGAAGGGGCTGCCAGTTCAGTTATTTAAGAAGTATAGTCCCTTCTTGGTCAGGCCGTCTTTGCAATTCTTCGTCAGCAAGATTTGGTATTTTCTGTGAGCCAGAGATGGATCTTTGTTTCCCGCTATCCTATCTTTCTATATAAAAGTTCTTCTTCCATCATTGTATATTGTATATGTTGAAGACAGATAATTTATCATTTTAGTTATGAGTCACTAGAGCATGAGCTACATTCAGGCCTCAGGGAGAGGATAGCGTGTCACACAAGGGTCCTGAACTCTAAGTGGGATGTGGTAACTGGACAAGACTCTGCTGTGCTCTCCACAGGAAGAGTGTGTTCATTGATGAGGAAGAAGGGCCTCTGTGGATGTTAGTTAGCCAAAGGAATGGGTCAATATTTTGGATTATCTAGCTGAAGACTATTCACCATGCCCTTCCTCTTGACCTCCTCTACCTCTGAGGCTGGAAAGCTGAAATACCCACTTTCTCAGACATGCTTGCATCTTGGGGTAGCCAAGCAACCCAGAGCTGGCCAGTGAGGTGTAAGTGAAAGTTACTTGTGAGACTTCAAAGAAATATTATTAGTTTTTTTAAGGAACAGACTTGGCTGCCAGTTTCTTTAGCCCTTCCTTCTTTTTTGCTGACACCTTCTTTTTTCTTCTTGCTTAGACTACATGTACAATGCCTGGAGCTGTAGCAGCCCTCTTACAACATGAAGATGAAATTCAAGAAGGATGAAATGAGAGGGAGCCCCTATGACATTGTTAAGCTGCTGTTCCAAATCCACGCTTCTCAATATATAAGAAAAATAAACTCTTACTTGGTGAAACCAGTGTGATTGAATTTTCTGCCATTTGGATCTTAGTTAATTCGTAACTGATGTAATGAAATGCTGTACAGCCATAAAGCACATGTTGTAGAAAGAAGATTATTTACCAAAGTATGCTAATAGATTTTAATTCTTAAAAAGTCCTGTGGTCAAATGGTTTGGGAAACAAGTTAAATCAGATTAAACAGTTTATTTTATTTAAGGATGTGTAACATACTGCTTATACTAAACTGAACCACAAGACTCCATTTCATTGTCCCTCCCAATGCACTAGGTTTACTAGCATAGACTTTGGGAAATTCAGTTGTATAAAAAAATCAATAATCCAGAAAATAGTTGATAACATTGCTAAGTAAAAAAAAAAAAAAAACAGGTTATAGACAATGTATTTCTGTTCATAAGGTTATGTTTAATGAATAATTTTATCTATTTATTTCTTTATCTACTTATTTTTCTTTTCCAAACCCTCTGAATAAGTTTCAGCTACTATATATATACATTATTTACATAATGAGAAAAACACAATTAATACATTTTTCTCAGTAGACTCATTTACTTGTGTGGAGTGGTTAGGAATGTGTTAAGCTCCTGTGCATTGTATTAAGTAACAGAGCTGCATTCTTGCAGTTTACCCACCTGGATAGTCTGACTATTCTAAGATTGCCTCACAGTTCAGTGAAATACTCTGTTTGCTTAAAACTCTGCTGACTGGGCACGTGACCAGCTGGGGAGATGGGCAGGTGAGGGCATAAGGGGTGGGGCCTGGAGTCCTCTGGTTGCTCCAGAGCAAAACGCCCCAGCTTGGATTAGTCTATGACTTTAGCAGAAGTGTTCTTTTTTTTCTTTTCTTTTTAAAGATTTTATTTATTTATGTGAGAGTGAGAGAGAGAGAGAACCCGCACAAGCGGGGCAGAGAGGCAGAGGGAGAGGGAGAAACAGATTCCCCGCTGAGCGGGGAGCCAAACACAGGGCTGGATCCCAGGACTCTGGGATCATGACCTGAGCCGAAGGCAGACGCTTAACCGACTGAGCCACCGAGGGGCCCCAGCAGAAGTGTTTTGAGGAGAAGATAGAAACTTCAGTTTAAAGATAATCTGAAGAAGGTTCTCACATGAGTTCCAAACGGACAAGCTCCTAGTGAGTATGGACTCTTTCAGTTCTGTCAAAACAGTAAAAATATATTAAGGAATAAATTAAAGAATATTAAAACTACCAGAATATCATTCCATGTATTTAAGTGACTATATAAAGTGGCAATTAGGTCAAAACTAATTTGCTATGAAAAATAGTGATTATTTGTAACTTATTTGGACAATGGTTGCTTTTCTAGGACATTTGACAAATGCAAAAAGAAACACAAATATAGATTATCAAATCATTTTGCTATGGGGGACATTAGAAACTTGAATGGGATCTGAGAATTAGATGGAAATAATGTATGGCTATCAGTGCCTCATGTCAATAGTTGTATCATGGTTTTATGGGAAATAGCCTTGTTTGTAGGAACTACACACTAACATATTTGGGGATAATGGGATATCAGTTTGGAAACTCCCTCTAAATGGTTCAGGGGGAAAGTTCTCTTTTTTCTCGACAGGTATTTTCCTTGCAACTTTTCTATAAGTCTGTGATGATTTCAAAATATAAAATAATGTATTTTCAAATGATGATCAAGGAAATAAATATCCTAAATTTCATTCTTCACTCTTGCTCTTTCCTCTAAGCTATATTGCTGTGGAAAGGCACTCTGTCAGTATGGTTCTTTCTAATGAGCACACTGACAGCTTCTGAATTCTATTCAGAGGCTGAAAACACTTTGTTATTTAGTAACTATTTCCACCAATGAAAATAATGTATGCTCAAAAAAATAGTAAATATTACTACCTCCTAATCCCTTGTATTTTCCAAGGCAATTTCACAAACCTTACACCACGGGGTCCTCATCAGATTGGTAGGCCACTTGGAGGAACTGAAAGAGAACAGGTCCTTGGCTAGGGATGATGTGGCTGTGATTCCAGTTCCACAAATCCTAGCTATGTGACTTGAGAATATTAACTAAACTCTCTGAGCCTCTGCTTTATTACCAGAACCTCCTAAATAGTAGATGTACCATTTATGAAAATTATACTTTTTATTTTGAAGACTTAATAGTCTTAGTGGTATAAACCACTAAGTCAAGGCACAAATCATAATCAGGGATCATTCATTTACAGCTGACAGTTATGGTATACCTGATAAGTGCCAGGAATTGTTCTAGGCACAGGAGACATAGCTGTGACCTATAGATTTGGTCTTGCTATTATGGAGTTCATGGTCTAGTGGGAGCAGAGAAGAGGGGACAATTAAATGTGATGGCATAGAGTAATTGAGGGTAAGGTGGAGTGACTTTTGGTAAAGGTAGTCACAGGAGGCTTCAAGAAGAGTTAAAACTTCAGTAATGTGAAGCATCCGTCCTAAGATCAGGACAAGCAGAGCTTCCATTGTTGCCCATCAAAGGTTGCCCTCAGAGGGGAAAGATTGCTTTGTGGAAATACAGGAGTGCTTGCCAAGGGGAACAGCTTCCTGTCCGCACCCTGTGATCTCAGTGATAGGCTTCAGAGTTTGTGAACCCTAATCTGCTTGTATTGGTCAGGGTTCTCAAGAGTAATAGGATAGATAGATAGATGATAGATAGATAGATAGATAGATAGATAGATAGATAGATAGATAGATAGATACATACATACATAGATACATAGATACATAGATACATAGATACATAGATACATAGATAGATAGATACATACATACATACATACATAGATGGATAGATGATATTTGTTATAAGGAATTGGATCACACAATTACAGAGGTAAAGAATCCCCACAATCTGCCATCTACAAACTAAAGACCCGGGAAAGACAGGAGTTATTTCAGTCTGAAGCCGAAGGCCTGAGAACCAAGGGAACTGATTATCTAAATCCCAGCACAGGGCAAGAGAAGATGAGATGAGATGTCCCAGCTCGAGTAGCCAGTCAGGAAAAAAAGAGGACAATTCCTCCTTCCTCCATCTTTCGTTGTGTTCAGGCCCTCAAAAGAGTAGATGATGCCCACCTACAGACAGCAAAGAAGACAATCTACTTGACTGAATCCACCAGTTCAAATGCTAATCGCATCTGAAAACACCCTCACAGACTCAGAAACAATGTTTAATGTAGGCAGCCCATGACTCACTAAAGTTAACATGTAAGTAACCATCATATACCTTGATGCCTTAACTTGTGGCACATTCATGGAGGAACCGTATCAGAGTGAACAAAAGTAGTCCAGTGTAAGTATCCCACACTCTAACTCAAACAGATGAGATTCTGTGACAGCATACCCCTGGGCTTCTTGGGGCATTTTAAAGCTGGTTTAGTACTGTGGTGGGTGGGTGGGTGGGGGATGTATTCCTGGACTTTTTTTAAATAGGGTAACATTTTATGAGAACATTACTTCTGAAACCAGTTCTTTCCTGTTCTCCTAACTCAAAAATTATACTTCCACTTAAAGATTATATTAGAGCAGTTATTCCCAAGTGTGATTAAGAAGCTAAGAGAAAATAAAGGCCTTGTGGCAACATGTAGATAGGCTGCTTTACATTTGGATTGCCATGACCCACATAAGAAGCATGAAGGAAAAGAAAAGAGAAGTTTTTCCAACCCTAAAACCTCCAACTGTCTATCCTAATAGTCATGGATTGTCTACAAATGTGGATTATTGGTTTTATTGCCATCGATTTTGACCATTCACATCAGGAAAAGTTTTATCACTTGATTAATGCTTCAATATTGTTTAACTGAAAAGTTTTTGTAACTCAAAAATGGAAAACTCCCAAATTAGAAAGCCTCGTTTGCATTTATGTGTCTGGCTATTGGTGTTGTAAATGATTTCTCAAGTCGACATTCACATTCCAAGCTAGGATTGCTCTCAAAGAATTCTGAAGTGTTTTCTATATTTGGTAGAACCGTATCAGAAACCAAAATATGCACATTTAATTTTAAAAGAACATACCATGCATTACATGTAATTATAGCTCCCAATTCCCTTTACATTTTTCTTCCCCAGGAAAAAAAAATGCTTTCCAACTATAGTTGACACAGGCCATTTGGCCTCAGACCAAAAAACTCCCAAAGTCCTGTGAGTTCCTAAGAAAATGAGGTGTCAATCACAGACAGCCTAGTTCAGAGGGCTACGTGTGCCAAGCATCCCATGACAAGAGGTAGCTGGAGCCAAGATTATTGTCCTCTCCCTCCCCATCTAAATCTCCCTTCCTAAGAAGGACTCAAGCACACAGAGCAGGTGTTGAGTAAATATTCCAGAATTAACAAAATGTCCAGAGCCTGCTAACTGTCTCCCAATGTCATCCCTTCTTCCTTCTCATTCCTATTAGCTGAGCAAATGACTGCCCATCTACAGACTGCTTCTCCCATCTAGGTAGGGTCATGTACCCAAGTGTTTGCAAATGGAGTATGAGTGGAAGTTATTCCTCAAAGGAAGTTGCATACCCTCTACTACTCTTTCCTTCTTCCTTTGGATTGAACAACTTTGACCATGCAGATGAAGACAAATTCTGAGGGGGTTGTAAAGCCACAAGATAAAGGATCTTGGTTCCTTGAATGACATCATGGAGCAAAGCCACCTGCTTTCATGGTGTTACAGGAGAGAAAAATAAGCTTCGTTTTGTTTGAGCCACTGTATTTTTGAGTTTCTTCATGACATCATTTCAGTTTGTGCCCCTGCTGATACATAAAGCAATGAATTTGACCTATATTCAATCATCTCCATTCTTTGTGCCACTGTGCTATGCTCAGTGGGAAATAAAAAAGATGAAAAAGTATAATTCTTGCCCTCAAAGAGCTTAAAAACTGTAGAAAAAGATACATACAGAAGGAACTACAAAGCAAGGAAGGACACAGTAGTGCTTCAGGAAGGAAGAAAGCACAGTGTCCTGCCAACCAACAGCATTTCTTAAGCACCCAACATGTGGAATGATAAGCCATCCTCCCCCAAAATAAGAACAGGGAAGCTTATTTTCACCCTTCTTTCCTTCCTGCCTATTTCATATTCTTTCTTCCCTCACTGAGTACCCAGGGACTTCATGCTAATATAAGCCTCACCTCAAGAGTCCATCAGTTTTGGATGGTACTGTACATCCATATTTCCATCAAAACATATATGTCCAGTGTCCTTGTTCCTTAGATTCTTACAACCCAGACTTTTTTTTTAAGTAGGTGGAGCCCATCGTGGGACTTGAACTCCCAACCAAGAGATGGAGACCTGAGCTGAGATCAAGAGTCAGGCGCTTAACTGACTGAGCCACTTAGGTACTTCCTGGATGACTTCTTTGAAAGTCATTATGGGCCCAGGTATTAAAGGTAAAGTGGGTTGCTTCTTCTCTAATAATAATAGCTAACATTTTTTAAAACACTTCCTGTATTCCCACTACTACCCTAAGTTGTTTATATGTAACTCACTTAAGATGCACTGCTGCCCCCTGAAGAAAATTCTGTTAGTAAGGAAACCAAGGCTCAGAGAGTTTCAGCAACTTACCTAATCTTACACAGCAAGTAAGTGGTTAGTATTTGAGCCCAGGTAGTCTGACTCCTGAGCTTCTAGACTCTGTGTTCTTAACCACCACGTTATACAACTTTTAGCATTTTATCTGTTGTCTTTGGAAAATAAGCATCTTTGAATGCTAAGCAGTGTGATAATAGGAGTTAAAGCTCCCTTGGCAGGACCATCAGGAAAGAGAATTTGATGTGAAAAGGTCCCCATATCCACCCTTGTAGATAAGAACTTATCAATTATATGTCAAACCAAGCCCACTGTCCTGTTCATAAGGTTAAATGAAGACTCTTAAGGAGACAAAAGACTATTTCTCTCATCTCAAGGACTTACTACGTGAAAGACACCTGCAGTGTGTCTGTCTGTTCTACAATGGCCTGATGATTCTTTAAGGAAAGAGTGGGCTCTTATAAATAGGAAGAGAATATACTTGGATACCATTCTATAGGGAGATAGTATTTCCCAAAGTAAAGGGTGTTTTGAGCACCTCCTCTTTACTCCCCTGGTGAGGAAAGGATTCCCTCCCCAGGATTATCAGGATGGGCAGATGCAAGGCACCTGACACTGGATGGATGAGCTTTCAGCAGTTTTTTAGTCATATACCCACAGCCTGGGGGAGGAGGACACTGCGTGCCACTCTGGAGGATTTGACTGGGGAACCAAATGAAGAAGCAGGGATTTTGAAAGGCAGGCTTTGCAGTAGCAAGAGTGTGAGGTAACCCTGGTTCCTATGGAAGGATGCAATTGACTGGTGATAGCTTATAGGTAGTCAGGGAACTGGAGTCTGAGATTGAGGGATAAGCAGGCACTGTGCCTGTCACGGTGATAAGGAGGGTTGTTTGGGCAGGGGATTTTATCTACAAGGTAGAGTAAGGGAGAGCAGCTTGTGAGTAGGCCATTCAAGGCCCTCCAGTTTCAGACGTCAAAGCAGCATGTAACAGAAAACCTCAGTTTCAGGCCTTAGACCACAAGAAGGGAGGGGAGTCCTGGGGGTAGTAAAATGTGTTTCAAGCAGCTCACATACATGCCCACAATCACACTGAACCTCCTAGAGGTGAGAAAGTTACCTCCTTCTTAGGTCTCATTCAGGCCTCCAATTTTGTCAAGGAGCAAGTCTGAGATTAAGGCCAGTGTGCACTTACGGCCTCACTAACTCTTGCTAATCTTCCTTTTTGTTTGTTTGTTTCTTTTTAAAAATTTTATTTATTTATTTTTTTCACCATGATACATGCACTCCTTAATCCTCATCACCTATATCCTCCATACCCCCAGCCACCTCCCCTCTGGTGATCATCTGTTTGTTCTCTAGAGTTAAGGGTCTGCTTCTTGGTTTGTCTCTCTCTCTCTCCTTTTCCTTTGTTCATTTGTATTGTTTCTTAAATTCCACACGGGAGTGACATTATATAGTATTTGCTAATCTTCCTTTCTGACAATAACACAGCAAGCCAGGTCCCTGCTTCTTAGGCGACAGTACAGCTAAAATTCAGAAATAGTTTCCTTCTCATTGCATTCATATTTCTAGTGGATGATACTGATTTTCCAATTATGTGATAGAATTGCCTTTTAAAGTAAATATAAATTTAAACTGCAGCATTAAAGGAATATTGAATAAATGATACTAATTGCCAATATTAGAGACGGAAGTAGAATTATTGAACAGAACACACTGAATGTGGAAATGATTCTATGAAGGACATGAATTTTCTGGTTCATCTGTTCTGGGCACAGTGCTAACAACTCTTAATATTAATTGAATCCATCAAGTTTGGGTATTAACACACTCTGAGGAAGCTTTGGGATTTTTTGTTTGTTTTGTTTAATTCAAGGCATTTAAGGACTAAAGACAACAAAAAAAGTTTAGTTGCAAAGACTAGAACCCATGCTATGGAATCAGTTATACACAGTTTACCAAATAGCAAATACACACACACACACACACACACACACACACACACACCCCGCTAGTACAAGTAATTATGTCAACTATTGTTTTCGCCATCCTAGGAGAGAAACGAAGACTGATTTGGAGCGACAGAGGTCAAGTCTATGTCCTGGCTCTAGTCCCGTTGTCCTTTGGGCTACATTTTTTACTTCTTTGTCATGTTTTAGGTACTCTTTTTCTTGTTTCAGAAACACTGCAGCACAGCACACAGACAAGAAATGGAACTCTGCAGCTAGACAGACCTGGGTTCAAATTCTCACTCTGGTACCTACTTCCTCAGTAACTTTGGGCAAAAGACTTAGCCTCTTTGCACCTGATTTTCCTCTTCTATAAAGTGAGGCTTATATCTCATTTGAAGAGGTGCTGTAAATACTAGAACTAATTCTGGAAAAGGGCCCATCAGGGTGCCTAACAGCACCCTAAGTTCCCGAGAGCTAGCAAATGTAGCCAGTTGTTCCAAGTTTGGAATTTAAAATAAGTGCTTCTCTGCCTGGACTTTAGTTGGCATCAGGTGCTTTACTACTCTCTATAGTTCTCTTATTTGCTGCTACAGAAACATGACATCCAAGGACCCTGTAGAATGGTGTTTCTTCCTTTGCCATTGCTTCCTAGCAAAATGCCTCTTCAAAAAATGTCTGCTCCAGTTACAATGGCAAAAAGAGAATTCCTATCAACCAACTTGGCTGTAGACAGAGAGAAAGTCTCTCTCCTGGACTTTTATCCAGTATGAGCAAAGTGCCCAAAGCTAAAAGCCTCTGGAGGGACCACAAAAAGGTTTGAGACTGGAAAAATTATAATGGTACCAACACACAAACATAAAAATCTTACTAAATCAAAACTGCTAAAAAGCTTAGCTGAAGAGCTACAAAATGGAATATTGTGCTGGAGTGGGGTGAATGGTGGCCCCAAAGATATCAGAATCTCTAGAAGCCTTTAAATGTTACCTCATCTAGAATAAGGATCTTTGCGGGTGGGATCAAGTTAAGGGTTTGGAGATGAGATAATCCTGACTTATCTGGGTGGGCCTTAAATGCCATCACTAGGGTCCTTATAAGAGAGAGACAGAAGGAGATTACACACCCAGAGAAGAGAGCACAGTGAAAATGGAGGGAGAGATGGAGTGATGTGGCCACAAGCCAAGGAGTGCTAGCCGCCCACGGAAGCGGAAAGAGGCAAGGAAAGGATTCTTCTCCAGAGTCTCCAAAGGGAGCATGACCCTGTCAACACCTTGATCTTAACTCAGCAAAACAGATTTTGGACATCAGGCCTCACCAACTGTGAAAGAATACATTTCTATTGTTTTAAGCCGTCCGGTTTGTCACGGCAGCTGTAGGAAATGGATACAAAGGCCAGCTTCTCATCTGCAGCTCAACTCATATAAACAATGGCAAAGTTTACATCCTAAGACCATGCATCCTTAACAGCACTCAACTTTATAAAAGACCTTTCATCAATGTTGTAGCCCCAAATAATTTGTAATATGCCAAGTGGGTGTATTTTAATATATTTGATATGGTGAAGAATGGAGCTTTCGAAATAAAAAAAAAAAAAAGTCCCTGGATTTGTGGGTCCCTAATTCCTCAGAACCGCTCTTGTGGCATCCCCCATGGTGATTGGGATTAAAGGCTATTTTATTATTTAACTGCAGCTCCATTGTCCTCTTTCTCAAATACCAAATTCGGGAGCTCAAGCACATAGCTGGAGAAAAAATAAATGTACTTTGTAGGTGAAGCACTGTTTTTTGGCCCAGCTTTACCATTAATTTTTTTTAATAAAGACTTTGCCCTAGCTATAAAATGCATTTAGGTAATCCCAGTTAGAGAGCTCAGGCTTTGATGATAACTCCGAATAGGTGTTTGCTTTCTGCAAAGCTGTTGTTCTCTGAGCAATCTTGAGGATTGGAAGTTTTAATGTTTTTCCTGAAATACCTAGAAGATAAAATAATTGAGCACGAGAGGCAGCGTGGTGCTGGGCAGAACATTCTGGATGAGCAGTCTGTGAGCTTGGGTGCACTTGGCTGTATGAGCTCAGCACTGGCTAACCCTCCTGAATACAGTCCTCATCTATAAACCAAGGGGCTGGCAACCTGACTCTTAAAAGATACCTTTCCCTTCTAAAAGTCTGTCTCTGGTGCATCAGAAAAATGTTAAAATAAGATTGATATCACCTCTGGCTGGTCATAATGGATGATGTTTCCCTTATACTTTTTTGTACATCTTGAAATTTTCAACAATAAGAGATATTCCCCTTCAAAACCAGAAAATAATAGGAATAAAGGGGTGCCTTGAGTTGCATTCAATTTGTGTCTGTACTCTAAAATAGAAGCTTGGGCTCTGGTTTCCTTGCTTAGGTGCTTATTTGCCATCAAAGTCACCTCCTTTGCATTGACTGAGTCCCAGACCTGGTCCAATGGTCACTTGAAGATGAGCCTGGTTACCCAAGATGAGCTCCCCTCTTGACTCTGCCCGACTCCCCTCGAGACTCACTGGGGCTGCGAAGGGCACCTTACAGGATGGCTTGTTAAGGTCTCTATCATGGTGAAATGGAGCGAGCCAGCACTGAAACACACTTTCTAGTAAGACCTGCCATTTATACAACAACATCTTTTTACCTGACACTAATTCTTAGTCTCCCTTGACTGGTGAGATGGTCCAGGGAAACTTGTTTAGACTCAAGATGAATTCTAAATAACTACAAACCTTTATTATTCTTATCGAGCCCTTGCATGTGGTCTCCTATTCAGGCAGAGAGACTAATCCACAAGGTTTGGCAGCTTACCTATGGAGGAGGCAATTTACCTCCCTAAAGACTTCCAGTTTTATCATCATGAGCACCTTTTAAGTTCATCTCTGAATATAATGAAGTTAAGGGTCCCCCAGCTGATAATTCAAAATCTGCATATTCAGCTTTGTGTCCTTTCTATTCCTTTCCCTCTCACCAAGGTAGTCATGAAAAACAAACCCTCAAACATCTTCAAAAGCTGTCAGGGATCACTGTTGTAACATAAACTACTTTTAAAAGTCCTGTTGCCATGGGGATAGATTCCTATCATATCTTTCTTTTCAACTAAAAGCTTGACTGGAATATTTTTAGCAGTGAACAGTAAAGTCTGTTTATTAAAAGTTGTTATTAATTTGTGCAAACAAATTTCTGTAGGCTTAAAGCAACTTTGAATCACACATACGCATGTTGGCTAGAATTTTTTTTTTTAAATCTGAGTTTCTAGATCATTTTGTGAGTGATTTCTTTCCAAAACTAATTACTAAAGGGAGTAGGGCAGGGTGAGAAGAGAAATAGCCAAGCAGAGCGAGAAAAAAGAAAGAAAAAAAGGGTAAGCATTTTTCTGGGGATCAGAGAAATCCCGATCATGTAACAATGTTTTTTTCACCCTGCTCTGAGAAAAACCAATTCCCTGACTCAGATGCTTCAGGAGAGAACTGGTTTTCTGAGCCAGTAAATCATAACTGCCTCCGGCACTCGGTTCCCACAGCTGTGAATGTGACCTTGGACCAGCTTGGTGGTTTTCAGGCTGCCAGGAGTTTGGAGGAGTTTGGAGGGCTCAGAGCATGTGCCTTCGGGGCAGCCTGGAGTCCCCAACCTACAGCATTTATCTGGTAGGTACACCAACCCAGATAAAACTTTGCTAGAAAGACATAGGATCAGGGGTGGTATTGTTTGTTAAAGAATTGAAAAATGGGACTGGCTGATCACTGCTATAATGGTAGCTATAATAATAAAATATGTTGTTTTTACATTTTACGATACCTGGGCCTATCAGTTCCTTACATCAACATCCATCACTTCTAGTCCTCATGACAATGTTGCAGGACAGACAGTATTATTCCTTTTTTGCAGATGAAATCGATGACCTCACACAGAGGCAGGACCTTCCATTTCTTTTTTTCTATTCAGAATATACAAGCTATAAGTGAGTAAATTGCAAGAAACCCACTTCCATGATCAACACCTCTATTTTCCCATACAATTTTAATATTTTTCTCAATTCCAACTCCTTACATATTTTACTACTTTCTCCCTCTCAAATAACTTAGGACACATTCTCCCAGGACTTGTTCAGAGAACCATTCCTTAGTTTAATGCCCCTCACTAGATAGGAATCAGTGACCTAAACCAGACCCTGCATACACAGATTCTCCTATTTATTCAACACCCCCATTCATTCCAAAAAGATGTCTTTTGAGCCTTCTCTATGGCAGACACAGAGACAGGCCCCAGCCCCATGGGTTTCTGATCTGTGCCCCTGGAGTACTACCCCCAGCCTTTTGAACATCATATCAGGAGCCTTAAAGCTGACTTCCGACAGCAAAACAATCAAGTCCAAAGTTCCCCTTCATACTTGGGTTCTCTCCACAGAGTTGAACTATTGTGATACTTAATTGAGCCATTGATTGTGTAGGTCAGTCACCAAGCACCAAGCAGCATTGCCGTCCAAAACAGCGTCCAGAAGCAAAAAGGAGTTTTGAAGTCATTGGATTTCACAAATCATGGAGAGGGAATACTGAAACAGTGACCATGTTTCTTAGCATACTTTTTCTCAGAGCCACATCTGTCTGCCATTCTGTCTGCTGCGCTTCTCTTACCCAAGATCCCTGGAAAATTCCTTCCTTGGCTTAATCCCATTCCACCCTCCTTCTCCTGCCTCATGTCCTCTGGGTTCTTCACTACAAAAGACCAAACAACCCAGAGATGCAGGGAGGGAGAGAAGACCCCGGTGATGAGGAATACAAAAGCAAAAGAAATGTAGATAAAATTACATTTCTAACTCAGCAGCCTGTATACAAGTACTAGAGACAGGCAGAGAAGGACATTCCTTAAAGAACTCACAGCGGCCTTAAAGTTAATGCTTTGCTAGAGGCAAAAAGCAAACTTAGTTTGACAATAGCCAGAGCTCCAGGACGCTGTTAGTCTTTAACATATGAAAATCCTTTTGGAAACTTCCTTTATCTCTAGCCTCCCATGCTCAACCAACTTAAAAGTTTATAACCAATGCTCCTCACAATCCCAGTGCATGCAGCTCTTCCTGCCCAGGGGTCCCGTCCCTGTGCTTTAATAAAAACACCTTTTTCATGGAAAACATCTCAAGAATTCTTTCTTGACCATTGACCACGGGCCCACATCACATCATAGGTTAATCGCATCAGCACATCAGGAAAATACAGAACATTTTTGCCCACCTTCTTGTATGACACATTCTGGAGAGGGGCATTCCCATCTGTTTGATTTATGTTTTTCTCTTCCTGGGATATAGCTAGTTAGCTAGCTACCTAGATGATAGAGGGATAGATAGATCTATTGATAGATCAAACCCAGCAGGAGAAATATGTGTTTATATTTAATATACTTATTATTAAATATATTAATGGTAATATAATTATCTATAAACATTGGTATAGATTTATATTTAAATATACAAAATAAATATTTCTTTTTTTAAATAAAAAACCATTTTTTTATGGTTCTCCATGCCCAGCAAGGAGAAAAATTTAGATCTAGGGTCTGGAATCGTTTCCAATTAGGAGAATTTTCATAGAGTCTATATAGTATGGGTTAACTGTATAAACAGTGAGATCATAGACAGTAAGTTAGTTTCCTTAATGCTGATGCTCAAATTTAGTTTCTTTTGACCAACATAGGAGATAACTTTGGCAAATAACAGAACACAGCAGGTAATTTAAGTGAGCAAACATTTCTGTACAGCAAACATAATCTAACAGGCACTACTTCCTATGACAGGCCCAGCATGAGCCTGTGCCTGTGAAGAGCATGGGACCTCTTGGTGTGGGCCGGGGCGGGGGGCGGGGGGGCGGGGTTAGTGTTTGGTACTTATAATAGTCAGATTTGCTTTTCCATTCAACAATTTTCCAATCCCAGTAAAATGGTCCTTGAGTCCATCCCCTGTGTCTTTTTTGGGGTACAAATGATTTGGGCAATTGCTGAGGACAGCTATAAGGGCAGAGTTTTACAGGGCACCAGACTGGCCTTGGAGAACAGCTAAACACACACTCTCCATCATATTTCCCCAAAGGGAAAATCCCAAAGGATGTTCTCTCCTCTGCCTCCAGATATGCCTCTGTGAGTTCATGGACTGAGAAGTGAGAAGTGAAGGAACAGGGGAAAACCAAGAGGCCTCGGAAAAATGATGCTGACGTTCAGTGATATGGGAATGTCAGAATGAGACTGTATGTCACACTGTGCAATCTTTTCTTCCACCTTTGGATTTCAGCTCATTTAATAAATGAGAAGAAGTAGAACATATTTGGAAATTTGCTGAGATGCAGGTTCAAAAAACGATCTAGTCTGCTCATTTACCTCAAGGAACTTAGAACTGACAAAAGTGGAAGTATTGAGCTGATTGAGAATTCTGAAGGGTACAGCGTGAGGAGAGGACCCCAGATGTCCTGACTTTCCCCAAGAAGGAGTCTGCTGAGTCTGCTCACTTTTCAGATGATGGCTTCTGTCAGGATTTTCTTCAGGATGGTCTTGGTGTCCTCAGCAACTATTTCAAGGAGGTGACCCTGATGCCACCATCTAAGGTGGGGATACTAGTGTTACCTAGGATTGGGATGTAGCTCAGGATTGGATATAAGTAAGAAGCTCTATTACAATTCATGCACGGTAATACCCAGTCCCCTGTGAGGACAGTGTGCAGATCCTGAGACTTTATAATGGCCTTGTACTCCTCCATGGGTTTTCCCATACTCTGCACCACTTCCTGGAGAGATTCATCATCCACACCAGAGAGTGAGCGGGAAGCTTTCAAAAAGTCCCCATCATCTGCATTCTGGAATCCAAAGTTTCCCTGCAAAGACTCTGAGTCTATTTGCCCTTGCAAAGTGATTGCTTTGTCATTAATGACCTCATTATTTTCAGGCAGGTCCTCTAGGAGACCATGGTACCCGATGTCAGACATGTCTCTGTGCAAGCAGTTCCTAAGCTCTGGGAAGTCATGCAATAAGCGGTCAAAGCTGGAGACCAGGAATATGATGGGTTCACACACTCCCTCATTCTGGAGAGTTTCCCTGAAAAATAAATATTTCTATATCTAATCTCTATATCTCTATATAGTTCTCTCTATAGAGGTAGAGATATATAGAATAGATAGAAATAGATATGTATAGAAAGAGAGAGAAATAGACATAGACCTATCAATATAGATATAGAGAGGATCTGCTTCCAAATTCTATTCAACAACCTCTTCTCTCTCTCTCTCTCTCTCTCTCTTTCTCTCACACACACACACACACACACCCACAGCCCTCTGGTACGTGGCCATGACAGGAAATAATACCTCTTGAGATACCATCTCTTTTCCAGCCTAAAGGTGTCAGCCAGCTCTGCAGTCCTGAGCACTCCATTTATGAAATGGCCTTCAGTAGATCATAAAATAAGTTACAAATGTCAATAGAGATTGACCTGAAACTCTTTCCCAGTTCAAATAACTAAGATTCTGGGTGGCTTGGTCTGTCAAGCTTCTGCCTTTCAGCTCAGGTCATGATCCCAGGGTCCTGGGAGTAAGTCCCACATCGGGCACCCTGCTCTGCAAAGAGTCTACTTCTCCTTCTCCTTCTGCCTCTTCCCTGGCTTGTGCACTCTCTCTCTCTCTCATTCACTCTCTCTCTCAAATAAATAGAATCTTAAAAAATATAAATAAATAACTAAGTATTCTGAAAGCCAAATCAAAGTTCCAGAATGGAAAAAAAAAAAAGAGAGAGAGAGAGGGAGAGATAAATGAATTTACTTTTTGTGGTATTTATTAGTGATGGTCCAGAGGTGACAAATCCATAATCGTGGCACCTTTAAATATGAAGGGTTAATGAACAGTGTTACTGGAAACCAATCCCCTCAACTTACAGATAACGAAACTGAGCAGACAAGAGAAGTAACATGCCCTGAGCAAGGTCACACAGGTAGTCAGGGGCAAAGCCAAACTCAATTCTAGTCCAGAGTTCTCTTACCTCACAGCTTCAGGCACCCAGTAAAACATTCAATCAAGGTGGTCTTTCTTCTGCCAGTTAGTTCCATCTTATAGAAGCATCCTAAAGGGGATAGGAGTTGTGTCTCCGTATGTGTCATCACAACCCTGCCTGATTAATTAATTAAACAAGGGTTTTCCCCAGAAACACCTCTACCATGAGACCTTGCCCACCCTTTCACTTTCCAAGTCTTAATCCTTCTATATCTAGTTGCCTGTATTATCGTAGAAGCCGACGTGACTCAGATTAAGTTTGGCCAAGCCAAGAACTAAGTGCCAGTTTTAATATCTTTAAAACTTGATTTAAAAATAGTTAAACAGAGAACTTCAAGTGGGCAACACTGATATTTTACATCATCTACTTTTATAACTAACAAAAGTTATAAGCCTGAAACCCAGATGCAGTTGTATATAAATATAAAAACAGAAAGAGTAATCCAAAATTGTCTATTTCACAAAAACCTACCTAAACCGATTATGTTCAGTTATGTCTGTCTCAAAGGAACAATCTCTGGGAAGACCTTTTCCAGACCTAGCTCCACCACCAAGAAGCATGTGACCTTGGACAATCCAATCCTCCAGGACTCGCAGTTTCTTTTCTGTGCCCTAGGAGAAGAGAGGACCAGAGCTGATGATCCCTCAGTTCCCTCCCAGACCTAAAATACTGTGTGGGGTCCTAAACACTTTATACTGAGCAGGAAAAAAAGTGGGACCTTATATGAACTCAAATGCTAAAATGTAAAACTAACTCTGAGCATAATTCTTGAATATTTTAGGGTTCTTTCCTACAGCAAAATAGTTTTTGTGTTGGAAAATCCTCAAATCTATATCCCTTTTATCACAAACAGTGGGTATATATGTCCAAATAGTATGACGGACCACTAGGGAAAAAAAATGTGTGTATCAGAACAACTATCTGCCCTCAGACTCATTGCTTTCCAAAGCAAAGCCCTCAAAGAACTCCATTATTATTTCCTGGGGGTCCCTGTTAACACACAGAATCCTAATCAGCCCCTTCCTTTATATAAAAAAGTCAAAATGTTGGCTGGCCATTTTAACAAGCTCTCCAGGTTAATTTTTTGCACACTAACATTTGAGAACCAATGGCTAGGCCCCAAGGACAATTAATTTACCTTCAAATAGCAAAATTTGAGATCATATATTCTTTCCTGTTTTCAGATCATAATGAATAAAGAAATGAGAAAGAGGAGAGGAAAAGAGAGGGAGGGAGGCAAAGATAGGGATGGGGACAGAAACACAATGTGCTGAGTCAAAATGAGATTTACATAGACCTTGTCCTTCAAAAACTTATGAAGAGAGAAAAGACCCCACAATGATGGAATATGTTAAAGGGACACAGGTGTCAACTGAAAGAGCTCCCATGGCCAGAGCAGAGACAATATAAGCAATAAAATAATTAGTGTTGGATTATAACCCAAAGCATAGAATAAAAATCCATGAATCCATACCAATATAAATAAATGGTGAAAGGACGAAAGAAAGGAAGGAAGAAAGGAAGGATGGAAGGAAGGAAGGGAGGGAGGGAGGGAGGAAAGAAGGAAGAAAGAAAGAAAAAGAAAGAAAGAAAGAAAGAAAGAAAGAAAGAAAGAAAGAAAGAAAGAAAGAAAGAAAGAAAGAAAGAAAGAAAGAATCTCCCATGCAGAAGAATTTCAAACAATTTGTGCAGACATTCCACCCTCAAGCTGATGGAGTATAACTTCCCACTCTTTATGTGTGGAAGACTCATAGTGACTTCCTTCTACAAAATACATTATGAAAAAGGTAAAAAAAAAAAAAAAAGTCACTATCACGGAGAAAGCTGACAAACACTACCTCGGCCAGACGATCAAGGTCAACATCAAGACTGATAAACCATGTTGTAGTATGTATCCTTGACATGATATAATAAAAATGGCAGTATACCTCTTTGGTTGTCCTCCTAATAACCCACAATCACAGTCTAATCATGAGAAAAACAATAGACCTTTCCCAACTGAGGGACATCTTACAAAATACCTTTACTCCTAAAAGTATTCCAGGTCATCAACAACAAGGAAAGGCTGAAAAACTGTCCCAACCAAGGAGAGCCTAAGAAAACATGAGGACAAAATGTAGTGTGGTATCCTGGATGGGAACTTGGCAAAAACTAAGGAAATCTGAATAAAGTATGGTCTTTGGTTAATAAGAATATTTTAATATTGGTTCATTAATTATAACAATTTTACCATGCTAATATAAGACGTTAATAATAGGAGAAACTGAGTGTGAGTGCATGAGAATTCTCTGTACTATGTTCACAATTTCCCTATAAATCTCTATTTTGTTCTAAGAAATAAATTTTATTTTTAAAAGTGATTTAAATGAATCAGACTCTAAGTGTGAAGACATTTTAAGAATAGTTTAATTAATTAATTTTTGCCTTATTCTTAAAGAGCTCCTTTAGTAGGAACAAAGTAAGAATTTTATATCAGAAGGCAAGAAAAAAGCTTATGAGCAACTATAATGCCTCCTCAACCTGAAAAGCAGGAAAAGATAATAAATTGCAAAAATCAGATAAAAGTACTTCCTTTATATTAGATACCATATTGCAAGTGCATTTAAAATTAGCAATGCATAACATTTATTTCCTTGACGTTTGTCTTCTAAAGAGTTCACAGTATTTGAGTGTCAATTAACAATGATTCATGTGAAATTTTTATTAAACCAAATTTACTGTGAAATTACTGCCCAGATAATACTTTATTTCGATTTTATTGAGTTCCTTCCTAATCACTGAGCCTTTTAGTCAGAGCTCTCAAGTATAGCAAATGCCTTAGAAAGCCAATTTTTAAGTTATGATTACAATCCCCTAATGGAATCACATATCATTTTCCTTCGCTCAGATATGGGCACACAGTAGGCTCCTGGTAGAAGACTGAATGAATGGATGAAATTGTTCTTTATCATTTCATTCAGCAATTTCTTTCTTCTCTTTGCCCAGTTCATGTACTGATGTTTATCAACATCGACCCAAGAAGGTGAAGGAAGCATTAATGTATTAAATATTCGGTGCATACCTAGCGTGTGCAAGGCGCTAGGAATACCATGCTAGCCAGACATAGATGCGGTCCCTGTCTCCAGTGAAGGCTATGCTGGTGGGAGAGACAGATACTAACCAAATAGTGACATAAAGACAACTGAACAAGATTATAGTCACTACTACAAAGGTAAATACACAGCTTATTACAAGTACCTATAAAAGAAAGCTTAGCCTACGTGGGACCTCAGGGAAGACTACCAGAAGAAGCAATATTTATATTAAGAATTAGAGAAAGGGGAAGGTAAGTGGTGGAAGGAAAATATGATGAGAAAAAGGAATGTTTCTGCCTGCCAATTATAGGGCTTTGGTCAGGTCCCTTGAGTTTAGGCTCTGAACCTATTTCCTTCTCTGTGCAATGGGGACAGTAATAGACTCCCTGTGTCATAGACTTCTAGGAAGCAACGAGTTAGACTTTATTTGTAAAGTGCTTAGCACAGTATCTAGGACATTAGTAAGTACTTAATAAATATTTTCTGGTGGCCATAACAGCCTGGAGCCACACTTCCTGAGTTTGAATCCTGGCTTGGCTGCTTAGCTAGCTGCGTGACCTTGGACAAGACGTTCCCCTGCTGTCGTTCAATTCCCCCATCAGGATAATAATAAGTACCTGCCCATAGGGTTGTTGGAGGATCCCATGAGTTCTTACGTGAGGCATGACACAATTCTTAGTACATAATATGTGCTACATGAGTGTTAGCCTCTGTTAGGAATAAGGAAACCTCGCAACAATCCAATGAGGCGTTTAGAAATTATTCTATGGCTTTAGGGAAATTGAGACTCAAAAAAAATAAGTACCTGTCCATGTTTACTTAGCTAACTAATTCCACAATCTGAAACTCAAACACCCAATTTCTGATTCTAACCTCACTCCATGAGGCCTCCCCAAGCCTGAGTAAAAATTGCCTTCTTGGAATCTCAAGGAAGAACACTTGACATAATAATATGACCATTGGTAATAACATCCCTTGGTTCATTCCAAATCCATAAAGATGTGTCTGGGCTGTGAAGAAATAGATGGGAATTCTTGTCCCTCTGAATGACTTGTGTCAGAATATTTTAACTATAGCACTAAGGAAATTATCCTTATTAACAGGAAATAAGTCTCAGATTTGAATCTGAGCAATAAGATGTGCTGAGGAAAAACACTTTGACTCACTCTTCATCTCTTAAAGAAAATGAGAGCTTTTCTACTCACAAAATAAGTTGTCATGATAGCTGTATGGAATAAGAGTCTCCAGGGTCAAAACGCTGCTGGGAAAATACCACTGCCCAGCTGGGATGCACACACTCCAGGTCTGTCTGATTCCGAATCCCTTGGCCCTTTCTCCACGCCACTCCCACCAACACATGCTGCCCCCAGAGGTCATTTGCAATTGCTCTTTATGAGCCCCTGGAAAAGGGGCAAAGAGTGATAGGAGGGGCTGGTGAAAAGCACTAAAATGCTCAGAAACTTAAGAGTTAGGGATGGCTTAGGCTTCACTTAGTCTATCTCTGACAGGGAGCTGTGTGGTTTACGTTTTCATAGACCCAACAATTTCAGATCTGGGGGAAAAAAAGTCACTAAGGCCAAACAAATCCTTAATATTCAGCCTCATCTTTCTCTTCTCTTTTGGCTCGGTTTCCATGGCAACTCATATTTATTGGGCAATTCTGTGTGTATTCGCTGAAGGCAGGTGATTGCTTTTGCTACAGCCCAGGGCTGGGGGGAAAGGCAATCTGGAGACAGGTCATTTAGAAGAAGGTATCTTGTTTTATTCTGTGGGAACTCTCAGGCTAAATTCTTTAAAAATGACTGAATTAATTTCTTAAACTTTGTGGTAGGTATTATCTGAAAGATGAATTAAACCAAAATCAAATCTGTTACAGGAAGAAGAGGAGGAGGAAGAGGAGGAGAGAGATGAGAGGGTTGGGGGAAGGGAAGGAGGAAGGGAATAAACACAAGTGTGGTGTGTGGATTTCCTCTAATAACACCAGCTCAATTCTTTTTTTTTTTCTTTAAGATTTTATTTATTTATTTGAGAGAGAGAAAGAAAGCATGGGGGGGGCAGAGGGAGGAGCAGGGAGAGAGGCAGGCTCCCTGCTGAGCAGGAAGCCCCTCGTGAGCTTGATTCCAGGACCCTGGGACCACGACCTGAGCTGAAGGCAACCGTTTAACAGACTGAGCCACCCAGGCGCCCCAACCAGCTCAATTCTAGCCAGTTTTGCTGCTTGCCTTCATACTCCCTGGGCGTTTTGTCTACATCCACACCTCTCTCATGTTTCTGCATTCAGATTTCTGCTCCTGTCACTGCAGCAAAGCAGAAAAGAGAGGCTGGATGACCTAACAGGGAAGCCACGTGCCGACACGACCACGGCCACTGGACAACAGTGCCACAGATTTAGAAAAGCCACCTTCCCGCTTCTGGCGCTTCCAAATCTCTGCTTCTTGGCCTGAGGGCTTTCTCTATCCTAAGGGAGGATTTCTCTACCTGTGAGCTGGACAGCTCAAAAGTACAGGGGATGTAAGGCCATTCCCAGAGGTAACCCTCTGTCAGTGAAGGGCTGCTGGCTGTGGATAGAGACTCCATCTTAACCCAAACCCTGGTGGAACGCTTCTGAGGGGCATTCTACGTAATTCCTCAAATGGACCCAAGTAGGATTAAGCTCAGCTGTCCACAGAAGTAATTCCCTCACTGCCATGCCCTTCTGGAGCTTCTCTCGCTTCCTGCCGCATTTGCCCCACTTCTTCACTTGTGTACCCCGGAGCTAGTTCCCAAATAGACAGGTGCTCCCAAGCACTCATGTCGAAGTCTGCTTTTAAGTGAGTTGGACCTAAGGTGCTCAGGTATCCCCTTCTTGGCATCAATGTAGCTGGGAAGTAATATTAACAATTAAATTATTAGTAGTATTCATAATTAAAGAAAAGGAAGTTGATATTTCTGAGGGTTGCCACAGCCCCAGTGCCTCTCTCTGGTTCCATCAGAGAAATAGAACCTCCCCATGCAGAGGAGTTTTACTGCAGGGAATTAGAGGCCTATACAACCATTGGAAGAGCTGGGGAATCTAAAGTCAGGAGAGCTATGGCTAGAAGCATGTGATTCCCCGGAATGCACCTGAAAAACTCTGCAAACCTTATGTCTGTCATCTGGCCAGACATCGGCTTACAACTCCCACCAGAGAAAGACATTTGCAAATTTTGTGCACGTTGGAAGAATCTCATCTGGAACTGTAAGAGGAAAGGGCTCCTGGAAAACAGGATCCCAGGTGTCTGCCCTGCAATGCAGAGGGGAGTATAGAAAAGGAGGTGGGAATGCTGAGATTACAGCAGATAATCCGGCACACACAGGTAGAATGCACTGGAAGCCTGACCTCGAGCAGTACTGGATAAACACTGGCCAATTCTTGTTATTCATTTTCTTCTTTCCCAGACTCCATGAGGACCACTGAATATCATATCATTTGATATAATCTAATCATGCAGAGAGGTGCCAGTTCCACCATTTAAATCAGAGACTTCTATAACAATAAGTCTGTACTAAACTTATATACCCCATTGCCTTGACTTGTCCAATGCCCTGAGCTAGGCTTTCAGCCAAGTATTTATAAAAAACACCTTAGCCTTTACAAAACCTCTTTTGAATCAACAATCGTTTTCACCACCTTACCCCACGATGGCCTCTATGACCACTAATACCTGAACCTGGCTCTTCTTACCAGGTGCTTTATTTGAGTCCAATCACTGTGTTAAGTACACAGTTGTGTGAAGACCTTCAAGAGCCGACTCTTAGACAAACGTTACTCTGAATGGGCCCCATGCACGTGGGTTAAAAAGACAACTTCCGGGCGCCTGGGTGGCTCAGTTGGTTAAGCGACTGCCTTCGGCTCAGGTCATGATCCTGGAGTCCTGGGATCGAGTCCCGCATCGGGCTCCCTGCTCGGCAGGGAGTCTGCTTCTTCCTCTGACCCTCCTCCCTCTCATGCTGTCTCTCATTCTCTCTCTCTCAAATAAATAAATAAAATCTTTAAGGGCGCCTGGGTGGCTCAGTCAGTTAAGCGTATGCCTTCGGCTCAGGTCATGATCCCAGGGTCCTGGGATCGAGCCCCACATCGGGCTCCCTGCTCTGCGGGGAGCCTGCTTCTCCCTCTCCCACTCCCCCTGCTTGTGTTCCCTCTCTTGCTGTATCTCTCTCTGTTAAATAAATAAATAAAATCTTTAAAAAAAAAAATCTTTAAAAAAGAAAAGAAAAGACAACTTCCTATATTATGTAGAGAAGAGATCATTGTTCTGACTGGTTGAAACCTGACTTTTTCTTAGCTTCATCCCTGTGGCAGATGCTGCCACCGGTCACCCACTCCTGCTTATTTCCTTCCTCTTTCCCCTTGGGTTTCTTTACAATGCACTTTCTTTATTCTCCCCCCATCTCTGGTCACCTGCCTCAGAATTTAGCCTCTGAGGTCAGCAGAACACACAGCAGGAGGGCGGGAGGATGCCCCCCAGACAACACGGGCCACCTGCCAGAACAATCCAAGGACCCACACGAGACCGAAGTCCCCTTCCTCACCTCCTGCCCACCACCTTAGTGAGAGAAACAGGAGGAGATGGAGGGCCTTTGAGAGCTTGAGCTTTGTATTCGGAGGGGTCCAGGAAATTTCTGGATGGAGCTCTTTACATTACTCAGCTGGGCTAAATTTAAACCACATTGGACATTTAATTAGTTTGTTTTCTCACTTACTAGCATATAAGCATTCAGGAGAGAAAAACTAATTAGTAATGAACCAAATTAATTTATTGGATTTTTTTCTGCACAACCAATTTGGAGCGTGAATGGCATTTTTTCTACTAAAACACTCAAATTTGCATTTCTTTTCAAGGATTTCACAGCACCTCTGAGAGCTAAGACTGCCACTCCATATTCATAGCTTCGGAAATACCAATCACTTGTGATTTTACATCTTGGCAAAATCTGTAAGCTCAGCCCTGGTGTATAATTTATATATTGCATCCACCAGCAAGACACCTTAGCTGAGATGTCCTATAAGCAATCTGAAACTCAGTGAACGCAAGGTGGAACCTGTCTCCCTAACTTCAGCACTAGTCTCACTTAGCCCTTGCTGTCACGAACGGGGCATTTCTACAGCCCAGTCTCCCTTGCTCACAGAATCAAAGGCACCTCTGTCTCCTCCCTTTCTCATCTGTCCCCAACTGCTTCTTTTTTTTTTTTTTAAGATTTTATTTATTTATCTGACAGAGAGAGACACAGCGAGAGAGGGAACACAAGCAGGGGGAGTGGGAGAGGGAGAAGCAGGCTTCCTGCTGAGCAGGGAGCCTGATGCAGGGCTCCATCCCAGGACCCTGGGATCACAACCCAAGCAGAAGGCAGATGCTTAATGACTGAGCCACCCAGGCGCCCCTCCCCAACTGCTTCTAATGTCAAATCTAATGCCAAGTGGATCTTGGTTTCACCCCTATCTCTCCATTCCCACGTTTACATTATTACTGCACCTCAAGCAACTGTACATCAACATGCAAGCTTCTCTTCATGACCCCAGCATCTATACTCTTCAGTCCATCTCCAACACTCTTGGATGATGCTTCCTGAAGCTGTTATTTCATGATGTCTTTCTCCTGCTTGAGGCAAGTCTTTTTCTTGACCTGGACTTGCCTTGAACTTCAGGTCTACATTCCCCATTGTTTGCTGGCTCTTCTACAAAGATGTTCTCAGAGTCCTCAATTTTTTTAAGCAGAAGTCGCCCTGTGGACTACCTATCCCCAAGCCTCCACCCCTGCCTCCTCCTCCTCAATCCAGATTTCAACTAAACACAACAAGAGATGCCTGATCATGAGTGTGGAGCTCTCAGTCCTCTCTGCCTCTTCCTTCTCTCACATCCCCAAATTCAACAGATCACGAGATCATGTTGATTCTCTTACCAAAATGCCCTTAATATTTATACCTCCGTATTCTAGCTCCAGGCATTTCTCCTGTCCTTCAACTCTCAACTTTCCAATTTACCCTTCACAATGCCTGCAGAATCATCTTCCTAAATGATATATTTTACTGTGTCACTTGCTTGCCCAAAACGTTTTGTCCTTCCCATCCAGTAAAGTCCAAGAATTTTTAGCATGACATGGCAGGTGCTGTATTATCTTGTCCCGTCCCTACCCAACAGCCTCCTCTTCAACGCTCCATGCTCCACTCTCCCACACTAAGGTTGTCAGACTTAGCAAATAAATACAGAATGCCCACCTTGATAGCATGTTTGGAAATACTTATACAAAAAATGTTATTTTTTGTTTATCTGAAATTCAAATTTCACTGGGTGTCTTTCACTTATCTCACAACACCTTCTCCAAATGTGCCCTCATTTATAAACCCATGTGATCTCGTCCGTAATGGTTGTTCTCTTCAAGGGGAATTCTTTCCTCTGCTCTCTCACTTATTGATCTCCCATCCATTCCATAGATCTCTTACCCATAGAAGACATCCAGCTCCTCTACCTCTTGGGGCATAGACCTCATCTGCAGTGAGGTAAACCCAAGACCTCTCTCTCCCTTTTTCCTAAGGTGCTTTCTCTATTATTTTTTAAGATTTATTTATTTATTTGAGAGAAAGAGTGCATGCAGGGGAGAGGGGGAAGGGCCGAGGGGGAGAGAGAGAGAGAATCTTATGCAGACTCCTTGCTGAGCACAGAGTCTGACTCAGGGCTCAATCTCACCACGCTGAGATCACCATAAGGTGCTCTTTATTAAAGAGAGAAATCTTTGTGACGTAACTCAAGGGATACAGGTGGGAGGCAGAAATGCTTGTCTAGAATGATAATGCCAAGTTGTTCATTTTCAAAAATAGCATAAAAATTTCATAATAATAGGGACTCATTTCTTTGGGAGGGGCATGGTAGAGAATAAATTCTTCTAGTGACCAAATTTGCTTATTTAGATACTTAATAGAGAAATAGCAGAAATCCTCCTTCTTTCTCCACCTTGCCTGAGGAGGGGGTAGGAAAGAAGCCAGCAGACCCTGAGATGAAGCCCATCCTTTCTTGTGAAAAGACACAGGCAGGGTGCCTGGGTGGCTCAGTCGGTTAAGCGACTGCCTTCGGCTCAGGTCATGATCCTGGAGTCCCAGGATCGAGTCCCGCATCGGGCTCCCTGCTCAGCGGGGAGTCTGCTTCTCCCTCTGACCCTCCTCCCTCTCGTGCTCTCTGTCTCTCATTCTCTCTCGCAAATAAATAAATAAAATCTTTTAAAAAAAAAAAGAAAAGACACAGGCATTCTATGGCTAAGGCTGCTAAACTTGTGAGACCCCAGAAGGACCTGAGGACACTGAGATCTGATCAAGGAGGAATGGGATCCAGGGACAGGAAGGAGAGAGCAGACTTGAGGGAGAATACTGGGAGGGGAAGTAGAGAGGAAGACCTTAGGGACAGGAAGACCCTCTGAAGTCCTGGGATGGGCCCGATTGAGGCCAACTTCCTCCCTACCTGTTCTTAGCTTGAACAGTCCGGAGATAATTGCTGAAATCTCTTCAGGATGGAATGGGTCTGCAATATAGTTAGTATACATTCACTTTCAGGCAAAGTAGGTGAATGTCCTCCATCTCCTGGTCACAGGCTGGCCAGCCACCTCTTCAAGGTGGGCTGCTGAGCTTACTCAGAGCATCTCCACACAGACAGTGGAAAAGGGTTAGTTTGGTCTCAGCTTGAACCTCCCAATGGAGTGTCTACACTTGCCTACCACATCCCACTCATTCTTCTAGGCTGAGATTAATGTCACCTTTTCTGAGTTCCCTAACCACCACAATCCCTAGTACACACTAGCAAGGTATTCTTTGTACATGTAAAACTCTGATCCTCTCTACTAGAGAACAAAATTCATGGAGACATGGGCTAAGTCTAGTCCATTCATCCTTTTATCTTGAGCACTTGGCACTATGCTATACATATAGTAAATGTTGAATATTCATTGGGCAAATGAATGAATTTAATCTGATTTTTCTTATAGCTATTTGTGTGTCTGTCTTTTCTCCTACTTGAAAAATACGCTGTCTCTTGTTCTCTTCACCCTCCCTGCACTTAGGACACTTTTGTGTGTGTGCCCATTATCAGCTTTTGATAGTATTTAAACAATTGAATTAGGATCTGAAAATGATGAGTTTGATTTTAAACATATAACTGATGTCACAGGAGGTGATAATATTACCATGAAAAAAATACAAGATGCTGCTCTACAAGTGTAATGTTCAATGTATTGGAAAAGCTTATAACACTGATACTCCTCTATGGTTTCTACAAAATGCTACTTCTTAGTTCTCATGAACATCTGCCTAGTCCATGCCTGAATGGTCCAAAATTTTGGATTGGTGGGGTTTAAATTAATGAAGTTCCATTGAATTCAAGAGACTTAGGCAATGTGGAATTAATTTTAATTATAAAAAAAATCCTTAAAATTACATCAGTTTGTACAAATTTTACTAATTTGTAAAGCCAGATTCTTCCCAGGTTGTTTACCTCTTCATATCTTTTGTGGTTTAAAAAATTATTTGGCCCCACCAAATTAAACACGCTCCACTAAGAGCATGATATGCGTATGTTAAGTTAGTGTGGGCGCCATATTGCTCAATCAATATGTGTTTTATTACATAATAAAGTCCTTTTCTCTTATTTTCAGACATTTTAACTTAAGAAAAAATAACTAAGCCTGACAAACTTGGCTGAAAGGTTGAATTTTAAAAACAAACAAACAAAAAATGAATCAGCTGGTTGCTACAGAATTTTCTCATTTGTCTTCTGGTTCAGTTTTTAAACTGAAACTTTAAAAAAGTTTCTGGAAACTTTTTAAAATGTTCCAAAGATTTGTCAACCCTAGTCTTAGTAATCATTTATTTAGCCAGTTGGCAGAGTCCAGAACAACACATTTTTGTCTCTTTCCATTTGAAAGGTAGATAATTTCAGTGTACTTTTCTTTCAAGATTTGAGATACCAAAGTTAAGAGGCAGATGACAAGGATTTCCTAGTAGTATGATTTGGCAGCTTCCTGAGCCTTAGATTTCTCGTCAGGGAAATGGGTATCATAATTATTACTGGGCAAGCACACTGTGGACAGCAGTCCTGACAGGTTACTCCCAGTCCCCGACTCAAGCTATTTTTAACACTTTCCATGATGGTCAGTGTTTGAGGAGTGAAGTCCAACCCCTCTCCAAAAATAACAAACTTATCTCAGCACCATTTCAAAAGTATTAGGCCTTGAGGTATTTTCACCAGCATTGTAATAATTCTTCTTTAATTTTTCTCATTGGGTATTTTCAAGGAGGGGAAGAGGAAGAATCTGGGGAGAGAAATGAAGCAGTTTCATAGGGTCAGTCCCTGAATTGGAATTCTTCACCTCACCATGGCTCATGGCTTGTTCAGACAAGAGTAGAAAGACACGCCTCTACAGAGGGATCATGAATCCTGAAAAATATAGAAGCCTTCACTGCATCAGGGCAGTGACTTAACTTCAGAAAAGACTTCCTTGTTTTTTATAACAGTATTTTGAGAACATCATCACCATTGTCACTATTATTATTGATCATACTAATAATAACTAACATTAAGTGAACACTGACCTGAAGAGTATTTAAAACATTGCAGGTGCTGAGCTAAGCATTTTGCTTGCATTATGTCATCAAATCCTCTCAGCCCACCCTATTTATTGTTTATTTTCACCCTGCTGCTGAGAACATTCATAGGGTGAAGCAATCTGCCGAGGGCCTCACTGTAAGTGAGATACCTAGGAGTGAAGCCCGGGTTTGTCTGAACAAAAATCCTGTGCTTGTAACCTTTGCATTTTAACAGTTCAGAAGCAAGTTTCCCCCATCCCTATGCCATTGAGAGAATGATCAGGAGCACTGGTTTGGTTAAGAGTTCAGATATTTTGAAGTTCAGAGTTAGGAAGAAGAAGGGTGGAGGTCCAGTACCCAAGACAAGATTATCTTCAAGAGTAAAATAAACAAGAACAAACCAACCTGGGAATGCAGGCTGGTGCAGCCACTCTGGAAAACAGTATGGAGGTTCTTCAAAAAGTTGAAAATAGAACTACCATACAACCCAGCAATTGCACACTGGGTATTTACCCCAAAGATACAAATGTAGGGATCCGAAGGGGTACATGCACCCTGATGTTTATAGCAGCGATTTCCACAATAGCCAAACTGTGGAAAGAGCCAAGATGTCCATCGACAGATGAATGGGTAAAGAAGATGTGGTATAGGGGCGCCTGGGTGGCTCAGTCGTTAAGCGTCTGCCTTCGGCTCAGGTCATGATCCCGGGGTCCTGGAATCGAGCCCCGCCTCGGGCTCCCTGCTCCGCGGGAAGCCTGCTTCTCCCTCTCTCACTTCCCCTGCTTGTGTTCCCTCTCTCACTGTGTCTCTCTCTGTCAAATAAATAAATAAATAAATAAATAAATAAATAAATAAATAAATAAATAAAAAGAAGATGTGGTATGTATATACAATGGAATATTATGCAGCCATCAAAGGGAATAAAATCTTGCTATTTGCAACGACGTGGATGGAACTGGAGGGTGTTATGCTGAGCGAAATAAGTCAATCAGAGAAAGACATGTATCATATGACCTCACTGATACGAGGAATTCTTAATCTCAGGAAACAAACTGAGGGTTGCTGGAGTGGTGGGGGGTGGGAGGGATGGGGTGGCTGGGTGATAGATATTGGGGAGGATATGTGCTATGGTGAGTGCTGTGAATTGTGCAAGACTGTTGAATCACAGATCTGTACCCCTGAAACAAATAATACATTATATGTTAAAAAAAAAAAAGAAGAAGAAGAAGATAGCAGGAGGGGAAGAATGAAGGGGGGAAATCAGAGGGGGAGATGAACCATGAGAGACGATGGACTCTGAAAAACAAACTGAGGGTTCTAGAGGGCAGGGGGATGGGAGGATGGGTTAGTCTGGTGATGGGTATTAAAGAGGGCACGTTCTGCATGGAGCACTGGGTGTTATATGCAAATAATGAATCATGGAACACTACATCAAAAACTAATGATGTAATGTATGGTGATTAACATAACATAATAAAAAAATAGTAAAAAAAAACCCAACCAACCAACCAACAAAAAACACTGTATACATGATTTCTTTTTTTTTTTTTTTTTTTTAGAATTGCTAGTTCTAGTTCATTGAGTAAACAAATGTTTTTAGGTGTTAAACAATAATATGCTAGAAACAGATATCAAAATCAGTTTACATATTGCAATATTTCAAAAATCATTTTACAGGGTAAGTCAGATAAAGGTTCTTTCTCACTTATTACTAAAACCCAGCATATGAAAAATCATTAGCCAGCTTGGATCTCAAGAGTTTTGGCATATTTTATTATTCTGCACACATCTTATAAAAATAATTACACTTGCCACAGCGAGCGATATTAAGGAGCTCTGTATTTGTGAAGAATTTTGTTTGTTTGACTTCTTTTAAATAGAACAAAGGAGAAGAAAAAAGAAGATTGCTCTTGAGGTACCTCTGTTGCACGTTTACTTTTGTGTAACTTAAACTTGAGTAAGCAAAGTAAAACATGGAGGAAAGTCTTAAAACATGTTTGGTTACCATTGTTTTTAAAATACAAGTACTGACTGGAACTGTTGGCTAAACATACCTGGAGATCCACATTTTGAAATTTCCAGTAGCAGAAACATTCCTCCTAATTTAGCTCCTAAAATTAATTGCTGAATCAATTTTTGAAGTTATACAGTTTATTTAGTTTCCTAATACAGAATTTCAGATGACTTCAAACACCAATAGCTGAAAGGTCCTGGGGAAGAATTAGTTTACAGAAGTGCCAACTAGATGTTATTATAAGATACACATTCCCAGGACTCAGTAACATTAGCAAACAGGCAAGAATAAAATATTTGCATGTTATGTTCTGGCATTAACGCTCAGCTGTCAAAGATGATCACATGGGAACAGGTTCCTTTTCAGAAAAATTCTTTGAAACATAGATGATTCTTTGAAGAAGAACAGATGCCCAGATGTAGCACCCTATTCATTAACCACGACAAAAAAAAAAAAAAAAAAAAGGCATAAACCAAGATTTTTATACCAAAGAAACATGGTTATACTTCTTTTGCTCTTGATAGTCACTATTAAAATAAGTAAATTATTTGGAGATCAAGGGAAATCTGTTAATCCTTCTACAGAATGAGTTCTTCTGTGAGTGCTCATCTTGAGTTTCATGCTCCAAGCCAGTGGCATAGATTAAAAGTCTAATTAATGATAACATCCTCTGGATAACATAACTTCTTGGGTAGTCCTTGTTTTAAATTCCATGCTGTGAAAGATTATACCCACTGGAATATAAGCTCCATGAGGTCACAGATTTTTTTTTTTAACCATTTTCTTCACTGATGTAACCCCAGCACCTAAGATACTTGGCACTTAGTAGGCATTTACTAAATATTTTTGAATAAATGAATGATAGCAATGCCCCAATGTGTTTAGGCTCTCATAACAAAATATATGCAAAACATACTAAAATGAACGTCTCCTTGAGGTATCAGCTTGGTCTTAAAGCCACGGCACTGAAATATATCCTGAACTTCCTTCACAAAATTTTGCACTGACCAGAGGTTTTTCCAAAAATATGTAACCCAGAGCATTTTACCCCATTCTCTGTGTAACTTGCCTACTCCAGGGGCAATGACATGAAATGGGAAATGAGAAAGGTCCCCATAATCCACCTCAGGAAGGAAATCAAAAGTTCGTCCCATTTCAGCCCATCACTTAATAATATAACATCATTGGAACCAGGAACATCTCACCCATCAGCTCACATGTCCATGTACTCTATCATATCATGCCCAGGGCATTTTGGAACTAAGCAGAGAGCCTTGATTTGTTCTTTTCTCTTAGTCCCTGTTCCTCCACTGCTAGAACTTTCTAAGAAATTCTATAGAATTTCACAAGGATCCAAGAACTATCTGGCCTGGCCCAGAATTTGGGTCAGAGACCTTTATTTCTCAGGGACAGTCATCAGTTTGGATGTAACATCCTTCAGGAGCCTTCCACAATGCCTTCTAAGCTGGTTTAGTCATCTTCTTCTCGGATCTCATTTACCTGGAACCTCTCCCAGAGCACCAAATTGTATTGAAATGATCAGTGAGTAGCTGTTTCTCCCACTAAATTGTAAGCTTCCTAAGGGGCCATGTCTTATTCCTGCCTAGCACTTGTCATAGTGGCCGGCACAGTGCCTAGAACAGTAAGTATGCAGGCAATGCTTGCTGAATTCCATGCCACCTGCAACCATCCTTTAGAATGGTTGTATGGTGAAAGATGGAATATTGCTAGAAATGTTCCTCTCCTACAATGGAAAGCACTATTTGAAAAACATAACTTGATATTCTGTTTCAGAGAGGATGTCATTTCTGTTTTAAGAAACTTGTCCAGGAGTGCCTAGCTTGTTCAGTCGGTTCAACATCTGCCTTCAACTCGGGTCATGTTTCTGGGGTCCTGGGATCGAGCCCCGCATCCAGCTCCCTGCTCAGTGGGGAGCCTGCTTCTCCCTCTCCCTCTGCTGCTCCCCCTGCTTGTGCTCTCTCTCTCTCTCAAATAAATAAATAAAATCTTTAAAAAAAAAGAAAAAGAAACTTGTCCACAATCTCATGATGCACCAGATTTGGTCAGGACCTTGGTTCAGGTTCCAGAAATCCAAATAGAACTAGCTTAAGCCAGATGAAGTATTTATTATAATGATAATATGTCTCCTAGAGCCCACAGACAGGAACAGAATGAGGCTAAACTTTGAGAATTACACATGATGGGGACTCAGACTGTCAGAAAACTTGAGCCTCGTCTCTGTTCTCCTCTGACCAGCTTCTTTTGCTTTTCTGGGCCACATGGGGCAAAAGTTTCAAAATGCACATTTTAATGTGCAAAGAACCCAGAAAGACTAACTTCTGTTCAGGTTCACAGTCCCCCTGGGAATGACTCCAATTCACCCAACTTCATGAAGTGCTCACCTTAGACCAACCAAATGCAGCTACTTGTGGGGTTCAAAAATATGGCCAGGCTGTTGGGCAATCTCATAGGTGTCCACCACACTTCCAAATTCGTTAGTTTCTAAGAAAAACCTATAATCAAAATGGACTATTTCAAATGTATGAATGGTAGTCTCTATAAAATATAAAGTTGTTTTTTTTTTAAGATTTTATTTATTTATTTGACAGAGAGAGACATAGAGAGAGAGGTAACACAAGCAGGGGGAGTGGGAGAGGGAGAAGCAGGCTTCCCTGGAGCAGGGAGCCTGATGTGGGGCTTGATCCCAGGACCCTGGGATCATGACCTGAGCCGAAGGCAGATGCGTAACGACTGAGCCACCCAGGTGCCCCAAATATAAAGTTTTTTAAAGCAATAATCTGCAAATTTCTTTCTCTTAATAATCATGGTATTGATAAAAAATTTCCAAATAAATATGTTTGCTTTGTTTTAAAAATAAATTTATTATATAATAATGTTGACAGTTTACATAAACATCATTTAGAACATGCAAAACAATTATAAAATACATTTTTTAAAAGATATGAAAATCTTTGAAGTTCTTTCTTGATATTGGACCTACTAAATTTTAAAAGACACCATTTACATTTTAGGATCAAAACAACATTCCCAAGCCTGACTTGGCTTGAGAGATTCCATTGGTCAACTAATATCAGTTCAGGGAAGAAGAAACATTTACAGCATTGTGTTTTGTTTTTAAATGCTATAACAAGCGTTTCTTTCAAGCACTTTGGTATCAAAGAACACCGAGAAAAAGCAAGGGCATAAATGAGCCCAGAAGACTTTTGAAAAATAAAACATATGCAGCAGGAATCCATTGGATATAATCCTGTTTCAAGGATGGCTATTAAGTCAGAAGGAAAAATGGATTTAGAAGATGATTAGTTGTTTGGCTTAGCTCTTAATATATTTGAGCTATTTCTGTGAAGACAGCCTCATTCTCACTCAAAATACAATGTGTGATAGGTAACATCCAAATTCATCTTTGGTCTGAATTCTCCACTTTACTTTGTGTATGAAGTCTACACCGCAAAGTAAAATCTGCTAGGATTCTGGAATAAAAGCTGCTTGGCTAACATCACAACAGCAAAAATATAGCAATTTGGGGACATCTTCCATCAGTTTTTGTAAATTCTGGTCAATGTAGAAAGTTTCATATTCTATGGAATATTGGCTAAATGTAGATTTAGCTTTTTCAGTTTTAGAAGAGTCTTTATTAAATATGCTATGGTGTTGAAGGAACATTTGGCAAGATGGTCCCAAGTAATAGATGCTTACGGTCATGATTTCATTGCATCAACATCCACTTGAGAGCAATCACAGGTACTGTGCTTTGGAAGAACAAAAATGAGGCTATAGTCACAAACAATGTGTGCCTGGGCTCTGTTGTGGTGTCACTGACCATTTCCCAGGAATAAACAGCCTCTTCTTCCAGGGATATCTTTTATCCCTTAGTGAGCATAAACACTTACCTAGGCCTTAAAGACTCTCAGGCATTTTCTTTCCATCTTTATTCATTACCCTAGCTATGGAGCAAATCTGTTTGCTTTACTAATGTAAGAATTTATTCATGCCACGGAGAATTTATAAAGGAGCAAAGAAACATAATAGAAGTCAATGCTGCAGAAAACATGATGGTAACAGTACCATATATATCCAGGACTCTCCAACCTGAGTTTCTGCAGGAATATAGCCCCAGCACCTCAGAGTCATGGCAAAACACAGTTTAGTATAAAGTCTTTGGTTATATTAGTGAGTTGGGTTACACCCACTCTCATCAACAAAAATGATAGTTAAGAACACAAATTAAAATTGAGTAAATCTTGGTTCCAATTCCAGCTCCATCAATTCCTAACTCTGTAAATCCAGGTTATGTTATTTAACTTCTTTTTGTCTGTTCCATATACGGGAAATGAGGATCATAAGAGATATCTCATAGGTTCTTAAAAGGATTAAAGGAAATGATGATATACTTTAAACTCTTGGTCCATGTAAGGGCTGGATAAATGGTAGCTTTATTATTAATTCAGTTCCTAAAATCTAAACTCCTTCCCACTTTCCTTTTTTGTTTGACTAGTAATCCTGGTAACAAAACTTTAAGTGGAAGTTGATTAAACTTTCTTAACTGAGTGCTTTTTCCCAATTACTGAACAATAATAAAATTACTTATTATTATTAAAATAATAAAAAACACCGACTAACGTTACAAACATAAAGTAAAGATATCATTTAAAATTCATTTCTCCTGGCTATTTTCCTGAGACACATTCTGTCCATTTTCAAATGAGCAAAGCATTTTGCAGCTTGCCACCAGCCTGGAGGTAACTTCATAGCCTGTAAGAATAAGGAAAAAGACAGCAAGCTAGTTAAAAGAAATGTACTATGCAAATTAAAAAAAAAAAAAGTTTAGAGCCAGCATTTCTGGAAAAGGAAATTCTTTCTACTGCTGGTGGAGCAATGAGAGTCACTGCTCTCTCTTGCTGGAGGTGAACAGGAAGCCTGTGGATCATTGTTACTGCTATGACTTAAGAGGAACTAGCCAAGGATGAAGCCAACTCTTGGATACGTGAGCAGAAAAAGAGAAAAAATGTTTCCCAGTGTGGGAGCCTCTGGTTCACCCAGGTGTGCAGACTACCTTCCCTCTGGACTGCCAGTTCATGTGAGCCAAAACACGTCCTTCATTTTAAATCGGTCTGACTGGGTTTGCCTCAATCACAGCCAAACTACCCAGCTAGCTGATGGCACTAGCCATCCTCCGATTGTCCCCTTGGAGCCTTTCTCTGCTTACCACCCCCGACACTCTCCACTCCAGGAGGAGGGGGCTGACACATCACAAGGGCTCCCTTGCCTCCCAGGTGCTGGTTGGGTTTGGCTAATGGGAGGTGCCTGTTGAAGATCTGAAGGCAGGAGGTGAGAAAGTTTGGGGTGCATCTGCCTTTCCTCCTCTTCCTTGTTTTGGTTCCTGCAGTGGCTACTTTCATCCACAGATACAGCTCCTACAGAGTATAGGGCCTCTGGCGGAAGTAACCTTCCCCAGCCCTTTCAGGCATGGGAGAGGGGCAGCCTCCTGCCAGTGTTAGACTCCAGGAGCCTCGAAGTTCCCGTGGGTTCCTCAACCCTGCCCTCCCAATCCCTCGTCAAAATCTCCTTGTTGGATCTTGCTGGGATCCTAATTGATACAACATTTAAAGAGCTTAGAACAGTGTTCGGCATAGGGTAAATGCTCAGTTAATGTGGTTATTATTAAAACATGGTTATTGCTATTTTTTTTAATGTGAGATGTATAAACTAAAATACCTCTTCTTTGTGCCCCAAAATGAGGAAGAAAAAGTATAAACTAACCACCACAACCATGTAGAATTAGAAAGCAGGTTGATCTCAGCACACTAGAAAAAAGTA
The DNA here is from genome assembly GCF_029215605.1 of Mirounga angustirostris. NCBI lineage: Eukaryota > Metazoa > Chordata > Mammalia > Carnivora > Phocidae > Mirounga > Mirounga angustirostris. Next base: position 59,456,595 of record NW_026991710.1, read on the forward strand.
TATAAAAGTCCTCTTTCCACATGCCTCTCAATGTGGTAACACACAAAAGAAAGATATGAGAAAGTCTTTTATTTGGCTTCGGATTCTATGAAAAAAAGTAATTTACTTTTAGATGTTTCGAAGCACAATCAAATTCCAATCGCTGATTTACTAGGTAAAGTTAAGCCCCATTTCACCAAGTAACTGTCACCTGAAGAGTATCCCATCTACCAAATTCATCACACTCACCATTAAGCAATACTAGTCTCTTGAATATCTTCATTTATTGGAGTTATATCTTTCCCCAGAGTTTCCATTTCTTCTTCCTTCTTCCTTCTTTTACGACGCTTCCGAAGAGGACTTGGAAAACAAAGTGTCAGACATTAGTATGGGCCTGTTATTCATGGGAACACAAAATCGACCATCAGGAGGGCCTATGATCTTATTTCTAGACGGTTAAAAGTTTGTAGGTTCCTTTTTTTCTTAAATATGTTAGGTTCTCTCTTAACCTATCTCTTTCTGTAGGCTCAAATGATAGCCACAGTAGGCCAATGTAATGAATAGAGTAGAGTTACTTAAATAGAAAGAATATGGTACCTGGTTGTTGAGGAAGCTTGGTTAGCACAAGAAAAATTTTCAGAACAAGTTATTTTATAAAACTGACAAGCATTGTTTAGTGTGTGAATAAGAAATAGTACAAATTGGAAACAGACAGAAGAAAACCAAGAGAGTGAGGGTAGCCTATGGATATGTTAATTAAGCTTATAGATACATTAAAAAAAAGTGTTAGATATTCTGGACAGAAGTCCAGTTTCTTAAAGTGTAATTCAAAACCGATGTGATAAAATAAGCCATTTCTCAGCTCTACCCTAAAACTGGTGTTATAAAAACTCCTTTTTACCATAATGCAGGTAAAAAAAAATGTTAAATATCTTTCCATTTTATAACTACAAGGAATCTTACAGATTATCTGGTTTAATCATCCTGTTTTATAGAAAATAAAATGCCAGTTTAAAGATGTTAAGAAGGGGCGCCTGGGTGGCTCAGTCTGTCGGTTAAATATCTGCCTTCAGGTCACGATCCTGCAGTCCCAGGATGAGCCCAGCGTCAGGCTCCCTGCTCAGCGGGGAGTCTGCTTCTCCCTCTGTCCCTCCCCCCCACTCTCATGTTCTCTCTCATTCTCTGTCAATTAAATAAATAAATAGATCTTTAAAAAAAATAAAGATGTTAAGAAGTTTGTCCAAGTTCTCAAAGAAATCTAATAGCAGAGCTGGGATAAAAATAAAAGATTGTAGACTTCTGGTAGCTACACTAAAGTTTTTTTGTGAAGAAAGAAGTCACGAGACATCCTGTTTGGGTGTGTACAGTAGCCCAAAAGTGATGGTAGCAGTTTAGGAGGCTAGACTAGCTTCTCAGGGCAATGATATCGCACTTTATATATTTTTTAAAGATTTTATTTTTTCATTTGACAGAGAGAGAGAGAGCACAAGCAAGGGGAGCGGCAGAGGCAGAGGTAGAGGGAGAAGCAGGCTCCCTGCTGCCGAGGGGCTCGATCCCAGGACTCCGGGATCATGACCTGAGCAGAAGGCAGACGCTTAACCATCTGAGCCACCCAGGCGCCCAAGCATTGATTTCTTAATTAAAGATATATTTTCCAATTCTGGTATTTCCATTGGATTTTTTTTTTTTATAGTTTCCATTTTGCTGCCAAAACTATTGTTCTTTCTTGACTACTTAAATTAGGCTATTTTTTTTTTTTTAAGATTTTATTTATTTATCTGACAGATAGAGAGACAGTGAGAGAGGGAACACAAGCAGGGGGAGTGGGAGAGGGAGAAGTAGGCTCCCCGCAGAGCAGGGAGCCCGATGCGGGCCTCGATCCCAGGACCCCGGGATCATGACCTGAGCAGAAGGCAGACGCTTAAGACTGAGCCACCCAGGCACCCCCAAAATAGAGCACTTTAAAAAATGGCAGTTTACCATATTCTGTTGGAGTCCTGGTCTGATACAAATTTTTATAGCTTTACAAAAGAAATTAACTTAAGAATTATACCAAAACATTCTGTCTCAGAGAAAAAAAAATCAAGGTGTTTCTTGATTCTCAAAGTTGTGGTACGCAATGAAAAGGAAAAACAGTGTAATCATCTTTTGTAAATAAAATCTATTATTTTATTGTGGCCAAGGGGGGGGCGGGAAATGTTTTTGTGTGTCTGTTTCTACCTTCCTAAGTTACTGTGTCATGGTACAATTTAAGATAATAAAAGTCTTGTTGAGCCTAATAACAAACCCACATAAAATATGACTGACTTCAAGACTCCATAACTGGCTTTTTTTATTAAGATACAATTGACATAGAACATGGTATTAGTTTCAGTATACAACAGAATGATTCAATATATGTATATATTGCAAAATGATCACCAAAGTAAGGATAGTTAACGTTGGTCAGCATACATAGTTATAAAATTTTTCTTTCTTGTGATGAGAACTTTTAAGATCTTCTCTCTTAGCAACTCGCAAATATACAATCGAGTATTGTTCACTACGGTTGCTAAACATACGTGACATCCCGGGGTACTTATTTATCTTACAACTGGAAGTTTATACCTTTGATCACCTTCACACTTTCTGTCCACCTTCTTTTTTTTTTAATCAAGAGATTTATGCATATTTTCTTTTTAATTATAATAATTATGCGCAGGAAAATGACACAAACTATGCATCGTGTGTTTTATTGTAAATAGATACTTCAGTAAAAGTGATGGCAAACCTCAGAAAGTGATTTATTTAAATCATAGCAAAAAGGAAAGAAGAAAGAGGGAGGAAGGAAGGAAAGAAGAAAAGAAACAGCAAAATACAATTTCTCAGATTTACTTAAAATTAAGTTTAAAAAATACTTACTGACAGCACGTGCAGACACCGACCACCAAAATGATAAAAATGATCATAACTGCTATCAAACAAATCACCAAAATCTGCCCTCTGTCTCCTCTGAGGTAAAACAAGTCAACTCTCTCACATCTCGCCCCAGTGTAGCCTTCATCACAGCTGGAAAAATAAAACAAGGTAAACAGTGAAAAAGACTTTGAAGAATCTCTATCATTTCTTGTTTGAAGAAACTAACATTGTTGTCATTAACTGGAATTAATAAAGGGTGCAGTTCCTTTAAAAAAAATTTTTTTTCCAATTAAGCTGAACACCACTGTGTTCACAAATAATTTCACTTTCGTTGCTTTGCTGAAAACCTGTCATCACTTGAACAGTAACAATATGGCTAACATAAATAAACAGAGATGATGGCAATTTACTAAAACTTAGCTTAAAATTTTGGATTCCGAGCTTGAAAGAGAGGGGATGGTAAAATTCCCTCTGCAGCCTTCCCAAGCACGTAATTAGCACCATGACAAGGAATTCAAAATCCCCAGGACTTCCCATTTCATTGTAGGGCACCCAACATGCCCAAGTTCTCTTGCTACAAATTATTTAAAAATTACACTGCTTTTTTTTAACTTTATTTTATGATGTTATGTTAATCACCATACATTACATCATTAGTTTTTGATGTAGTGTTCCATGATTCGTTGTGTATAACACCCAGTGCTCCATTCAGTACGTGCCCTCTTTAATACCCATCACCAGGCTTTGTATGATCCAACACTGTAATGTGTGTGAAAGTTCATAGACCAATGCCTAACACATAGAAAGCTCCATAAATGTGATTCAACAGGATTCCTCTCTCTCTCGCTCAACTTCCACCCACCAATTCTGATTCTGCTACTCAAAGTGGCCACACAGGACATGATGCTCCTCCATTCACCAACTCTCCAACAACATCCTCCCCAAACACAATAAGTCTTGTCCTCTCCAGCTCCTTTATCTGATGCTCAAGAGTCCATTTTCAGCTGCGTACACCATGCCTTCCACTGTCCTGTAAGTGGCCCCCTTCTCCGTGGCCCTCATCAAGTGCAGCAACCAGACAGCAACAAATCTCCAAGGGAGACATTCACTTTCCTCAGTCTCTCAACTCTTTATCAACACAGCCTTAGGATTTACCCCAACACAGCAGGTTCCCTTTGGCCCAGCCAAGGCCTGTCTGAGCAATGCTCAATGAGCTAAAGGCTCAGTGATTTGGAGACTCTCCATAGTATTCTCTGCTTCAAAGGTACGTAAGAAGTTTGTCTGAGGACACTTCAAAACCGAAAGCATATGTTGTGACATCAATACCTTTGCATTAACAAGTATTTGCCCTTTCGACTCCTCAGACTCGTTCAAAACAAAAGAGATACTGGTCACATATATAATTATATAAATCTCAAAAAGATGAAATTCCACTTCTTAAAAAGATTTCTCTGTAACCTTGGTTTTTTGCTTGTTTGTTTGTTTGTTGTTTTGTTTTGTTTTGTTCTGTTTTTATTTTTTAAAGAAAGGATCTATTTGCCGGGCCATTCTATAGGTTATGTTTGACAGGTGCAAGGCATTTAATTCCCATAAAGCCTATCTTGCACAAGTAAGGAGATCCCTTAATGCCAATATTATAACTGATACAATGCTTGAAACAACAACAAAAAAAACTAGCTTGGTCACAACCATCAATTGAAAGGTGATGCTCAATGCAAGCCAAAGAGAAAAGATATCTAATGGTATCTATTGTAAAAGGACCCCAAGGATGTATGAGGGAAAATTGCTGCCTTCCAGATAGCCAGACATCTTTGTCTCAAGGTCAAGATCACAAGAAAAGAGCTTAGAAATATCCTATCTCCATAGGACTGGAGCTGGAGGGGAAAATCACATTTAATTGCAAGTGTGGGAGGGAGATTTTTTAAAGAGTTTTTTTTTTTAAGGTCATAATTGAAATCTTACAAATATAGTGTCTTCCAATTAGCTTGTTTCTCTAACAAATTTATTGAATATGGCATTTTTAAACAATAACTTTGCCTATAAAATTACAGCCATTGCTTGCTGCTCTTTTAGAATGTTTTTCTAACGATAAGTTCTGGGTTCATGGCGTAACCATGCTTTAATTGGATTTCTCAGTAAGCAGTACTTCTTGCAAGCTATAACCTAATAAAGTCATGCTAGAAGGTCAAACCTTTCCATAGCCAGTTACAGAGTGGCTCTCATGCCAGTTCCCTTCTCAGCAAACCAATAACATATCAGCTAATGGTCAGTTCAATGGGAGAGGAAGAGATCAAGAGTGCCAGATCCTAGCAGATGTTTATTAAATGCTGAATAATTGAATAAATGAGTTTTTATTTAATAAGCATTCTATAAAATGTAAAATAATTTTTAAAGATGCCCATGACCCTTCAGGACTCTGACAAATCAGATTTGGGATCACTATTCTGAAATAATCAGCAGATACTATTACAAGAGATTTGTAACTATTAACTCAATTGATCCTTATAACATCATTTGAGATAGGTGCCATTATTAACCCGTTCTACAGATGGGAAAACGGAGGTCTAGAGAAATTAAGTGAGTGGGGCTGGGATTCAAGTGCAGGAAGTTTGACTCTCAAGTTTATGCCCCAAGCACACACAACACTGCTTAAAAGACCTGTGCTGCATAAATAAATAAATAAAAAGTATGTGTCTGGAAACAAATCATCCCCATTCCGAGAAAATACTGAGAAGACTAAGGGGATTTGAGTTATTAGAAACACACTTCTTTTTTTAATGTAAAAAGCAGGAGTCCACAACTCCTGTAATTCCAAGCAAAAGGGGGTACCTCTGGTTTTTCAGGGTAGCAGAGTTACCCATGGCAAGAGAGTTTTGCCTGAATCTATGCTATGCCACCCAAAAGTTCAGGCCCAGGTCAAATATGTCCCATTCATCTCAGCAGTGCAATTTATGGAACATCTACTCTGTGCTGGCTACTATAATAAGGATTTTTGCTTAACATAATGCTTTATTTTCAACACTTGAGAGGGAAATATTACTATCCCCTTTTATAGGGAAATATTACTATCTCCTTGTATAGGGAAATATTACTATCCCCTTTTATAAGCTCAGGGAAGGTAATTGGCCCACCGTTAGCAGTGCTTATAATTGGTGCAAACAAAATCTTAACTTAGGTCTATCTGACTCCAAAATCTGTGTCCTGATTCCTATGCTCTTCGGCTTCCCATTGGTTCTATAGCATTTTACCACTAAGAAGCTGTTCCTGGCCCACAGGAAGGCCTTGGTTTTGACAGTTAGCATAGCATTAGATGGACCATGCTAGAGGAACTTATTGACTTATTCACCAGTCATTTCCTGAACACTTATTAAATTCTGGCCCTGTACTTGGCACCAGAACACAAAAAATGAATAAGCCACGAGACATACCTTTAGGTGCTCACAGACACAGAAGGGTGATTCAAGGAAACCAACAGCTATGCTTCAGAGGAAGAGTTTTCATAGGAGGGTGACTGGATCTCAGAGAAGGGACATTTAACACACCTGAGTGTGTGTCCAAGAAGAGGGAAGTCAGTGCCAAAGCAGGGGTCCAGGAGGAGCTGATGTCTGAGTTGCAACTAAAACATCAGTAACAATAAACTTTCCAGACCGTGGGAGCATGTGTGATAAAGCATGAAAAGGAACGGAGGATTTCAGAGGAACATCTGGGCATACAGTGAGAGATAGGGCTAGAAGGGTGAGCCAGGATCAGAGGAGCTTACGGAGGCCATGGAAATGAGTTTTAACCACCCCCTGAAGGGGACGAGCTGTGTATTGATCTTAGGCAGGTAGTTTACATATAGTGGTTTTCATTTTAGAAGGCAGCAGTATTAAAAAACAATAAATCTGCAGACATAGGGACAAGTTACAAAAATGTACTGCGTTAAAGGGCATTAATATTTTAAAACTCAGGGCACCTGGGTGGCTTAGTTGGTTAAGTGTCCGACTCTTGATTTCGGCTCAGGTCATGATCTCAGGGTCATGAGATGGAGCCCTGGGTGGGGCTTTGCGCTGGGTGTGGAGCCTGCTTAAAATTCTCAATTCTCAGGGCGCCTGGGTGGCTCAGTCGTTAAGCATCTGCCTTAGGCTCAGGTCATGATCCTAGGATCCTGGGATCGAGCCCCGCATCAGGCTCCCTGCTCAGTGGGGAGCCTGCTTCTCCCTCTCCCTCGGCTGCTCCCCCTGCTGTGCTCTCTGTCTCACCATCTCTCTCTCTCTGTGTCAAATAAATAAAATCTTAAAAAAAAAAAAAATTCTCAATTCTCCCCCCTAAACCGCCATGCTTGTGTGAGCATGCACACCCTCTCTTTTTCTCTAAAAAAAAATAATAATAATAAATAAAAATAAATATTTTTAAAACTCAATATATTCTCCTAAGCCAGTGGACAATTAGAGGGAATAAAAAAAAAAAAAAATCAGCTCTTTTCTTTCCCAACACACACACATTACATTAGCAATTCTTATGCCCCTCTAAGTATTATCCAGTATATTTATTTTTTAATTAGATTTAATTATAATTAAATTTTGATGAAGTCCATGACCCTTAAATGTTCCACTGAATTAAGATTTGGAATCGCTGTTTTGAGACACTTATAAAAAAAATGTATACTGGGGAACCGACACATAAAAACATAAACATTCTATGAACTTTAGGTCAAAATTATACTTAAAAAATCACCTTGCTCATCCATCAGGAGAGGTCTCAGAGAGAGGGACATCTCTTTAGAAGAAAACAAAGATTTTTTAAATGCAAAAAGATTGTCTGTGCCTGAACAAAATTAAACTTGGACTCAATCTCCTAAGAGGTGGAAAGAGCACTTTTCTTCCAATCCCCTTCATAATAAACAGGCTTTGCAAATCTCTGCTTATAAACAGACTCATTTCCTTGCAATGCATTGACACCTGCAAAAGTAGCTTTTAATGTGGCAGAAAACCCTCCATATTTACATTAACTACAAACCACCTCACACATGCCAGAAGAATTTGCTTCCATTCGAACCACCCAGGAGATTAATGGAGCCAAAAAGCATGCTTCACACCGGACAGAAAGTTCTGCTTGCGGAAGGCAGCAGAGGACATAGCCTGCCAGCGGACCCGGGCTCTGGCAGGCTCCCCTTTCAGGAGGAAAGTGGGCGTCCGTTTCTCCATAAGCTGCTGCCCAACGGCCCCCGAAGCAAGTGGCCGGCGGCAGGACCCGGGGAACGGAGTCCCGACGGAGGGCTCAGTTAGCTCAGACTTTCCAGTCCTGCCAAGTCCCAGGCCGGCACCGTTGTGCACCCCTCTCCCTGCTGGCCGGGGCGCTCCACTTACACGCAGGACGGCGTCTGCTCGGCCACCACGAAGCGACATCGCCCTTTGATGCAGTAGTGCTCGTATTGCTTGGGGCACCGCGAGAAGTGGCCTCTCCGCCTGGCTTGCGTGGTGGTGGCTGCCGAGTGAGAAAAAGCCCCATCAGTCCACTCACTTCTGATACACATCGGTGCCTAGAATCCTGTTCCTCTTTGCCGCGGTTTTTCCTATAGAACATACTCCAATTTCTCGGTTCTCCTTCTCTCCACACTGGGATAAAAGCCAGACTTCTGTGGTCCCCAAATAGCTCTAGAGATAGGGTCTTGGGGATCCTGGTGGGAATGTTGCTTATTTTAATTAAGATTTGTGTCCAGCCTACCTCTTAGAAACCTTGGTGTTGCTTAAAGGGTGAAGCATAGTTGCGATGAGAGAAGACTACTCTTTCTGGGAAGGTTATCAGAGCCTTTTATTTTTCATTCAAAAAATGACTTTCCTTTCCTTTCTTTTCCTTTCCTTTCCTTTCCTTTCCTTTCCTTTCCTTTCCTTTCCTTTCCTTTCCTTTCCTTTCCTTTCCTTTCCTTTCCTTTCTTTTCCTTTCCTTTCCTTTCCTTTCCTTCTCTTCTTTCCTTAAACATGCACATAACACTTACCAAGTGCTGGATACTGGTCATATACTTTATATATATATATATATATATGTGTGTGTGTGTGTGTGTGTATATATATATATATATATATGTTAATATATAACAACTCAATGCTTATAACAGCCTTGTGAGGTAAGCATCATTCTAATCTCCCATTTATGGATGAACAAAGAACAACACATGGAGACTAAGTCACTTTCCAAGATCACACAGCTACTAAGTGGCAGAAGCGAGACTCAGATGCAGTAGGTTTTGCCCTGGAATCCATGATCGTCTCACTCTGGTGCTGGGCCAAGCCAGGTGTTCAGCAAGGAGCTGTCATCTGCTCTCAGCCTGCTGCACCCAGTTGTGCTTGCCTGAATGAAAGATTCTCCCTCGCAGTTAACCTCTGAATGGTTTCTCTTGCCCTGAAGAAAGAGGAAAATCCTGGAAGCTTCATATCCAGGATTTCGATCCTGCTCCAACTTCCTTGTCTTACCTTTTAGAGTTTTCATTGCCTAATTTTTTAGCTGGGGATAGAAATATGTAACAATTTCTCCCTTGCTTACATGTAGAAGGTTTTAATAAATAAGGATTGACAAGAGAAACAGTACAGAGATACGGACTTGCTGTTCCATGTGCTGATCCACACCAGACATGTGCCCACACCCAGAGACTACAGCTAACTAGCTAGCTCCGGCCCAGGGTTGGACTTTCCCACATTTGTGGTGTGACCAACAGCATACAGGACTCAGACACCTGTGGAGCCAGAAAGACCACGATGTTCACTTCAGAAGGGCGTTTCGCACGAGGTTTGGTATGGCACCGGGCACCCCAATGACCTGAATAGTAATGACTCCTAAAACTTCTTAATTAATACAATAAAATGAGTACATATTATTGCCCAGGGCCACCAAGGAGAGGAATTGCCAAGAACTTCGGATGATCTATACACAGCAAATTCCTGTGATGCCAGGTCACAAAGGTTCAGGGGGTGGCAGAATGCTGCTGAGGAACTGGCTGACCTGGTTTGGGTTGGTGACTTGATTACCAGCTATGCTGACAGTTTGTGCATGCCAACATTTGCTCCCATGCATGCCAGTCAATGGGGCTCTTACTGAAATTTCTTCCAGAAATAACTGCAAAGTGTCTTAAAAACAAAGATCTGTATGTTTTGACAAATAAACTTATCAGTCAACTTTCATTCGTACCTGCTATTTCCAGAGCCCTGTAGTAAGCCCTGGGAAACATCAGAAGAGTAAACCATATCTCGTCTATCTAAATTGGTACAACAAAACACATTAAAGACGATAATAAACAACCCATCAATAAGAACAGCCATAGTAACCACATAAACAGTTGTGGCATGCTGGAAACAGTGGAAAGAAAGAAGACCAGATTAGGAGGAAAGAAATCAGTGTTTTTAGCTCTGCCTTTCCTTAGCTGCATGGGTCTGGGCAAGCTTACGAAGCTGTCTGTGCCTCAGTTTCCCCACCTGTATACTGAAGATGATAGCATCTGCCTTAGAGGGCTGTTATGGAGCTCAAATAAGAACTCACATGGATGTTCCTAGCAGAGGACCCCAGACAATCAAGTCCTCAGTAACTGAGTTGATGCTAGAATTTTGAAAATCTTGACAATTCTAAGAGAAATCTTGTTATCATTACAAAGAGTGCTTATCTAATGAAAGAAAATGTTCTGGAAAATACGGATTTTTTTTTTTTAAGAGGAGGTAAGCAAGCTATTCAGTTGTGGAGGATGTTAGGAGCAAAAGCTCAGGGTCAGGAATACGCAAGCCTGATCATGCAGGGGGTAGGAGGCAGATTTAATGGAGATGTAGGGGAGCTGGTGGGGAGCAGCCGAGGACGGCTGTGAATGGAAGTTAGAAACCTCAAATGTCAGTAGGCTGAGGTGTTTACACTTGAAATACAAGGCAAGGGAGAGCTGAAGAAAGGTCTTATGGATTACATTAAATGGTATATGTAAGAGCTACTCTTTTTGAGTTTAACATTGTATCAGTGTATTAGGTAGAAAGCTGCTGATTGGATTAGAGTAGAAAGAGGCTGGGAGCAAGGAGAAAGGCATTGGCTGACTCATGCAAACATATGTGATGTGGGCCTGTAGCAGGGGCACGGAGGTCTAGGAGATGAATTTAAGAAGCAATAGGACTTAGTGACAGATCTGCTGTGCTCCAGAAAGGTCCTTCCTACTTTGCAAAGCATCCCCGACTTTAAGCGTAAGAGCCATATGGCTCTATATCCTGAGCTTTACTACTTCCTCTAGTTGTTAGGCCCCTTTAAATGTAGCCAGCCTTTTAATAAACACCATACAGAGTGAGATACCAGAAAGTGCCTTGACCAGCAGCTGCTGGTTGCAGTGACTTGACCGGCCTCAGCCCATCCAAGCAGCACAGACCCGTGCCAAGGAAATGGCTGCCAGGCGCTGTTTGGATCATTCACAGAGCTCTCTCCTCTGCCAAATAAACATGATCTTAAATATTCCCAGAATTATTTGGATTTAAAAACCCTTCCATGCCACCAAGCAGAAAATGTCCAGTGATTTCTCTATGGAACTTGAAAAACTGGAGAAAAATACATCACACATACTGTGCCGCCCTCCCCCCACCTCCCCAAACAGATGGGATCATTTCTTCTCTCTAATGGAAATGAGAAGGCTTATCGGCATACCCCCTTTCAAAACGCACCTTCGATTCCAGTTCTCTTCATCTATTATTCATCAAGGTCACATTATCTGAAAATTGAACAACTGTGAAATCTAACATTTTCTACCTATCATGAGACCTGATGACATAGGGCAGGGGATGGCAAGACCTACCTTTCCATTCCAGAGATGTTTATCAAGAAGGAAAAGTTAATCCTATGACAAAAGAATGATTCGTCCCATGTATTGTTTCTTTGTTGAGAAACGAATGACCTGGTCTTGAAAACCTAACATGAAAATTCCCCTGATACCAGGGTGGTGGAACCTAATTGATCTTTTATCCCTCCTACCTTACTCTTTTCCAACCCACGTTCCCAAAACCAAAACATTCTCTGGGAGTGAGTCAGTCCCACAAAATTGCACTGTAAAACTCCAACACAAACTCCTAAGCAGATGGGCACCACAAGTAACGTATCTCAATCTCTTCTTGAGATGCCATATTCCAAAGATTCTAAAGCCAATTAGATAAGAAACTACGAGGGTTCCTGTAGGTAGGTGTATGACAACATCTAATTCTAAGTAAGAACATCTTTCTTCGATCATATGGGCAAATAGACAAGAAGTGGTCACCTTCCTTGGATCATATGAATAGTTAGATGAGATGTGATAGATTCTCTTGGGTCAAACTTAAGTGGAGGAATAGAGCGCACACTCAAATGACTTAGTTTAAGTACGGAATTTTTCTCAGTTTGATGGCTGCTTTGATTAAATAGCACAGTTCCCTGATCTTTCTTGTACACAATTCTTATTCTCAAACCCAAACAGGCCTTGTGATGCTTTATGCTTAAAACTCCTCAGAATTTATACATTAGCTTTATTTTTCATAAAACATTCACTTAGTTCTTCCAATTGTGCTCATTACAAATCTATTTAATGATTTTATAAATGATATTAATATCAGCAGCTCTTCTAAAATCAACTCGAAGTGTAATATATTTTATGTAGTTCTCATTACAGTGTGATAACCTCATAGTATCTCTAACCCCCTAGTTAAATACATAGTTAAATCTCTGTGCAAGAGATTTAAAAGGAGGGCCTAAATTTTGAGATAAAAGTCCCAACAGTGTTAACGAGAGAGAAGGAGTAAAACAAATACCTATAGATTTTTCTTCCCACAGAGATGTCTGACCTTAAAAAGGGAGCAGCTAATGCACAGAAAAGTTTAAGTGGTCACAGTTTAAGTTTGCAGGGAAGTTTCTTCCTAGTCTATGAAGTAGAGGCTAAGCCTTTAACCTCCAATCCTTGGCTTCCTGGCAACTTCCCAATAGGGGTTTCCTCCTTTAACAACCTTCTTAAAACAGGAGATGAGGTAGAAAGTTTTATATTTTCTAAGTTAATTTTCCTTCTTTATCTTGCCTGCTATCTCCCTGAGATGGGGGAATATAAATTCACACTGTCCTTGAAGAAGTGCAAAATTTGAAAATCTCTCTTATCTGAGGATTCCCATTTGTGTTGCATCCAATGCCATTTCCTACAGAAATGGAAAAGAGTTGGTGACTCCAGGAAAAGAAAAATAGATCTCACAGATGTACTTGTTAACCCTCCAGTGTTACTAGAATATGCTTAGGCAGGAGGCTAATCAGAACAGATCTGCATGTCTTTTAACCAGGAGGGCTAGGCCAATGATTTCTCAGCTTACAGGAGTGGGTCTTCACTTAGAGCTGCCCTTTTCATTCTATCCCTTTAAAGGAAGAAAAAAGAATTTGGTGTTGATGTGTAAGTGTATTTACATGTTTAAAATTATTCACAGCTGGGGGGCAGACAAAGAAAAATGAACAGGAAGAGAACTTGTATTTCTTTAGCTTTTCAAGAGTGCAAGCTATGGGATTCTGGTATATATAATGCCTCCTTTGCTCCGTCTCCTTTGCTGGTTCTTTCCCATATCCCCCAGCCTCTAAATTTTGCAATGCATGGGGACTCAGTGCTTTCTTATCTCTTCTCTCTACACTCCCTTTCTGGGCATTTCCTGGCTTTGAACGCCTTCATGGTAACAATCCCAAATTTATGTTTCCATCCCAGATCTCTTCCTTCAATGTCTAAGAGTCCAATGAACATCTCTACCTGGTTGTCTAACCGGCATTTGAAATTAACACTATCCAAATGGAACACCTGATTTCCCCCCTCAAATCTGGTCTTTCCTCCTCTCAGTAAATGATACCTACATTCTTTCTGTGATTCAGGTCAAATATCTTAGAGTCACTTTGACTTCTTTCTCTTTTACTCTACATCCAATTCGTCAGAAAATTCTATTGGTTGTATTCAAAATATATGCAGAATCATCCCTCCATCTCTACTCCCTTGGTCTAAGCCTGATATTTATCTCTAGACAGGAAGTAGTCTCCATGGCAACAACTTCTAACTAGTCTCCCTGCTTCTGTCTGTCCCCTCTTAACTGTCTCATCTGCACACAGACACCATTTTGCTATTGAAACTCAAAGCTGAAGGTTTTATAATCCCCAGCAAGGCTCTACATGACATTACCCATTACCTCTCTTTCTCCATTACCTCTCCAGCCTCATCTTTAACTATGTTCATTGTTGCATCTGGAGTACCTGGAACAGGGCCTGCTGCATTGCAGGTACACAGAAGTATTGGTAGGAATGAATACATTCCTTACTCAAGGCAGAAAAGGACAAACTAAAAATGAAATGCCTAGAGATTGGGGCTATTTGAAAATAAAATTATAAAGTCATTTAGAAACCAGAACAACTCCTAAAGATCATCTGATTCATTTCTTCATCTTACAAGTTGCAAACTGATGTCTAAAAGCTTAAGTGACTTGCCCGAGGTCACACAGTCAATAAAGACAATATGCTCCTGCTCCACATTAATTCCTTTTCAAGAACAGTTTGTCCTTTTTGGACTTTACTTTCAAGGATTATTTTTCAGAATTTTCTTTGCATATTCAGCATTGTGATCTTCCCACATGATTCTAGCAGTTTAGCATGGTGATTAACAATAATTCTGGAACCAGTCTCTCCAAATTCATGTCAGGCTACTCCACTTACTGTGTGACCTTAAACAAGCTAACAATCTTCTGCATGGGAAAGAAACAATTAATAGACTGAAAAGGGAACCTATAGCTGCTATGGGAAATACTATGGAGTTTTCTAAAAAAAAAAAAAAAAAAAAAAAAAAAAAACCCTGAAAAACGGAACTACCGTATGATCGAGCAATCCAACCTCTAGGTATTTATCCAAAAGAATTGAAATCAGAATCTCAAAGAGATACTCACACTACCATGTTTACTGCAGTACTATACACAATAGCCAAAATGTGGAAACAACCTAAATATCCATCAACACATGAATGGATGAAGAAAATGTGGTTTATTCAAACAATGGAATATTATTCAGCCTTAAAAAAAGCAGAAACTCTTGCCATCTGCAACAACACAGATGGACCTTGAGATCATTATGCTAAGGGAAGTAAGCCAGTTATAAAAGAATGAACACATGATTCTACTTTAAAAAGGTATCTAAATAGCCAAATCCACAGAAGCTGAGAGTAGAATGGTGGTTGCCAGGACAGGGGGGTGTAATTATGGGGGGAATGAGGAGTTGTTGTTTAATGGGTATAAAGTTTGGGTTATGCAAGATGAATAATTTCTAGAGATGTACTGTACAACATCCTGCCTATAGTTAACAATCTTTTTTTTTTTTAAAGATTTTTATTTATTTATTTGACAGAGAGAGAGATAGCGAGAGCAGGAACACAAGCAGGGGGAGTGGGAGAGGGAGAAGCAGGCTTCCCACCGAGCAGGGAGCCCGATGCGGGACTCGATCCCAGGACCCTGGGATCATGACCTGAGCTGAAAGCAGACGCTTAACGACTGAGCCACCCAGGCGCCCCTATAGTTAACAATCTTATACTGTACGCTTAAAGTTCTGTTAAAAGGGTAGATCCCATGTTTAAATATTCTTACTAAAATAAAAAAAAAATAGGTAACACATTTAGGATAATGATGAAGCAGGTTTTTTAACACTGTCAATCACTGGATGATAGAATAATCCCCCAAAGGAAATATGAAAATGCCATCATTGAAGATATTTAAAACTCAGCTGAAGAAAAGCACACAACCACATAAAATTGGCCTTGTTCTTCTCTCTATGTGAGTGACAAGACCCACACAAGCATGACCTAAGACACCAATGGATTCCACAGCCTGTGGGCACTTTCCAGACCACCTACTAGTATGAAGGAAGAAAGAGGAAGACTGGGCTGGAACTGATGACTCACATCAGGACAACTTGGTCAGCATGTTCCTGGCTCAGTTATGACTTCTCTAGGGTGCTAGGAAAGGCACACTTAACACCAAGTCACTACCCTCTCAGCTCCAAAAAGTTTCCAGGGAATATAGGAGGCTCTCTCCCACCTACTTTTAGAATTGGCCTGTGTTTTGTTTTAAATCAGAAACAGACCCTGTAGAAGACCAGACCATTCGATCTATAAAGAACAGACTAGGGGTCAGTCAAACTATGGCCCAAGGGCCAAATCTGGCCCACAGCCTGTTTCTCTAAATAAAGTTTTATTGAAGTACCTCTAACGCCACTCGTTCGCAAGGTGTCTATGGCTGCTTTCGCAGTACAATGTCCAAGTTGAGTAGCTGTAAAAAGGCGGCATGGCCCACAAGACCTAAAATATTTATTATCTGACTCTAGATCAAGGCTCATCCCTACTTTGGACTACTAGCTTTGAGAATACTGAATCAAGCATCTCTAAGGTAAAAACATGTAAAAGTCATTGCCTTACTCCCTTCTTTTAAGTGTGGAATAGAAAAAAAATAATTTGAATAGAATGTGCCAACTTTTTATGAATCTCATTGAAGATATTCTATGCTTGAGTCTGGAGCACACACCTGCGACTCCTAAAATAGTGTAATTATTAAAAATGGAAGCACTGGAATCAGAAAGACCTGAGTGTGCCTCCCAGATTTTCAATTTACCTGCTCTGTAACCTTGGGCGAGTTACTTAATCTTTCTGGGCTTCACCTTGAAATGAAGTCAAACATACTATCCGGCTCAGAGGGCCCTTGTGCGGAGTGAAGGCATTACTATACGTACAGCACTTGGCAGAGAGCCTGGGATATTAGTGTGTGCTCAAAAAACCACCTAGTTTTATGATTACAAGAGTATTAAAAATTAAAATTAGGGAAATCAGCTTCCCAAGATTGAACACGAGGCTGATAAAATACAAATGCATCACTTGTTAAGCATTACCTGTGCAGTTTTCCCCAGGATCTCCACAGAGGAGGCCATCCTTTCCAGGACTCCTGGTTGAATTCCCATCTGCCACAACACAGTGGAGGATCACTAGACCTTCAAGTTCAAAACAGAACCAAAACAAGCATGAAAACTTGAATATTTCCTCAATGCAAAGCACTCTACCAAAGTCATGACCCATTTATGAAAATAACAAGGCTGTGACTTCCATTTCCAAGGCTTTCTCCCACAGCAAGGCGGGTGGGGGTGGGTACACAGGCCAACGAGTCTAATTTTTTTAAGCTCAATGACAAAGACAGAATTTTCAAGCCAGCATCACTTACATGTAACTGTGCGTCTTGAGTGAAGAGACTTGGCCATAGCCTGTGATGGAGACATCACAGAAGCAGACAAATAGAGTTCTCGGCCGATGCACAAATACACTGATGAATTTCCAGGGAGACTGGATGACAAACCCACGTGTAAATGTACTCTCTCCATTCCATACAGACTCCGTGTTTCTCGGGTATTGACTATTGTTTGTACTTCCTTCTTGGGATGTGTGAACTAGATATTCAATTTGTGGGAATTATTTGAAAATTGTAGCTTCCCTCAGCTAAGTATCCCTGTTGCTGAGAAGGACAGACATCATGGAAAGATAAGGGGGTGAGAGGAATGTCTAGTAATTATTCTGAAGGAAATGATCCAAGATACATTAAAAAGGTTTAGTTGCAAAATTTTCCTTTTTTGCACTTTCTAATTTTCTAGTAGCATATTTTATTTGTTGCAACAATAAAAAACAACAACAATAAAAAAAAAAAAAAAGGAGCGTCTCCCCAATTGAAAAACACACACACACAATTTGGCCACGAAATTTCTAGATTTTTCATATCTTTTATCCCAATACCTGCCACCCTCCTTTCACACTTATAACAAACCAGAAACATATAATCATTTAGGGCTTTCCAAGCACGCTGATTGTATATTTATTCATCTTTGTAATCCTGGTAACTAACACAGAACGCAAATGTTGAAAGAATGAACAAAACAATCTATAAAAGAACAAAACAACTTTCAGATAAAAAAATCCCAGTATCCGTTTCTAGTGGAAAATCTCAATCCATTTCTTTATTATTATAAAATAGGTTTAATTCATTTTTAAATTCCCATACATGAGCTTTCTCCATGGGCAGAATCAGGAGGCCTTAATTCTGGAGTTAATCTGTTCTAATGGTGGGAATTTTACAAAACGCTCTAAATCTTACAGAGATTCAACATCCACAAACTGGGGATGGCAATATCTCCTTCTAGAGATTATTGTAAAAATAAAATTAAGTAACATAAGAAACGGCACGTGGCTTGGCACCTAGTACACAATTTTTAGTCCACTCACACTCCTTTCTGTCACTTATAATTTAACCCATCGTTCTCCACTTCCACTTAAAAGAGAGAGCCCTGCTTCCACTGAAACCCTGCCCAGGGCCTTCAAGCATTCTGGCAGGCTGGGGCCTGTGCCCAGACTCTCTTCTGCTATGACTCACTCCACATGCTGGCAACAGCTGCAGAAGGGATGCCACTGGGGAGAGGTCTGGACAGGACTCCTAGGGAGGAAGCACGCTCAGGCAAACCAAGCAGCAAGCACAAGGCACTGGGGTAGCCTGCACTCCTCTCCCCACCCACAAACTTCAGATTATAGTCACAGGCCAGTGGCCATGAACCAAATCCGCCTGAAGAGACATTTTCTTGATCTGCATAGTTTTAAGAAATTGAATCATGACAGTTCATCTTAAACCCGGATTTTTCTGCTTCCACTGAAAAAGCAGAAGGTCTGGCAACACAGGTGTGAAACACCTTCTCAGCAACAGCTGGGCAAGGCTAAGCAGCAGGTGACCCCCTTCAATGCCACAGACTCCATCAGGCTTGCTGCGCTCATTTACTCTAACTGCCTAGACCCTGACAGGCATTTCAGTTTGTGATCTGTGCGAAGTGACTCAGGAATCACAGAAATGCTCACAAAACCATTTACTCAATACTGAAGACTGCTTCAAAGAGGAAAGGCATTCCTGTTCCATCCATAATTCAACAAATATTTATTGAGTACCATGACACAAGGCACTGAAGGTTCAAAGATAACAGATATTATCACTGACCTTAAGGAGCTCGCATTCTGGTAAGGAAGGTAGACACACAAATCTTTAAGGTGTAGTGTAGTAAGGACAACAGCGGAGGTGACACAGGCTGGAGAATCAAATCTACCTAGCTGCAGACTTGATAGAGAAGGTGAGCATTGTGGGGAGTTTTTAACGAGGAAGAAATGATTTTTTTAAAACATCAATTAATAACCTCTAGAAGATAAAAATTGTGTAAGCAGGATAACATAATCATTGAGGTTATTTGTTTCAGCAGTAGACAAGATTTATATGGTAATAATAATGTAAATACTGATAATTTAAATTATTATATCAAAAATTATCATAAAATCAGGACCAGTAATTAGCCCACATACACCATGTGGGGAAACTGTGGTGATTTATCAGTATCTATGCGGTGCCAGTTCTTAAATGTTTTGAGTATCACCCCTATAGTGATATACTGAAATTAGGAGGGTAGAGAAACTCAGTAGGTAAAATCTAAACTTGCCAGTTCAACAAATAGTATTACAAGCAAGTGATTTAGCAAGACGGAGGTAAATACAGAAGAAACACTTAAAAGAGTCAGAAATGGTTGCTTCTAGGAGATGGAGAGGAAGGAAGCCATGGTGCCAAGATCTGCTATTTGTTGTTGTAAACCTTTTAGTCCTATTGGATTTTTTAAAATCTATGTATATTTATTACTTTATTAAAAATGAAATTAATTTTTACGGAAAGGATAAACAAAGTTGTAACTAGCCAAGGCATTCTAAACAAAAGGGACAGCTTGTAAAAGGACACAGTGTAAGTAATACAACCTGTCTGGTTTGTCTGGCAGGTAGGTGGGGTTTGTGATGGAGAGGAGGCTGGGGGGCAAATAAATATGACCATCTTAATTACTCTGGATTCTGTTAGGCACTTAATTTGGGGTCACTGAAAAGCTTTAAGAGAGAAATAAGCATAATATTTTTGTTTGTTTGTTGTGTGTGTGTTTGTTTGAAAAGGTTGCTTGAACACCAGGATAGGTGATTCAGACACACCTAAACCTAGGTGGTGGCACTGGGTATGGAGAAGAAGAAATGAACATGAGAGATAATCACAAAGTAAAATATAAAAGACTTGGTGGCTGGTGGGATAGGGTGGGAAGTGAGAAAAAAAGAAGTCTAGAATGACCCCAGAGTTTGGGACTTGAGTGGCTGGCTGGACTGTGGTATCAATCACAGATACATGGGACACCAGAAGACAAACATTAAGGAGAAATACTAGTGCCATAAGAAGTATGCAAATGATTTCAGATTACTCTTCAAAGATGTCCAACTGAGAAAGGGAGGGGAAAGATGAGTGAATAGATAAAGAAAAAAAGGGAGTTGTTTTTGTTTTTGTTCTTAACGTGAGAGAAAATCAATAGAAAGAAGCCAAAGGTATAGGAAAGAGGCAAAGGATGGGCTACCAGTAAAGGCAGAAAAGGTTACAAAGTGTAGCCTGAAAGGCAGGGCCTCTTCTGCAGTGTATGATCCTTTGCAGTCAAAGTTAGTAATTTTGCAAATATAACTTTATTTTCAGTAAATGAAAGGTCTTTAGAAAATAAGAGCTTAAAGGTATTTTACATTCTATATATCTCACCTCATTGTTCAAAGGAATCCAAGTTCTGGCTTAAAATGAATGCAAAACATCCAAAGATTTCTCAACTTTCATACTATTGACATTTGGGGCTGGATAATTCCGTGTTATGGGAGGCTGTGCATCACAGAATAATGATTAGCCATGACTTTTGCCCTCCAAATGCCGATAACATCCTACCCCCACCTCTCCCCCTACTTCTGAGTTGTCACAATCAAAAATATCTCCCACCATTGCTAAATATCCCTGAAAGGAAAACTGACCTGGTTGAGAACTATTGCATTCTCTCCAACCTGTTTTAATATTTTTATATCCAAAATATAGCTTTCATTTTGAATGTGTTGCTTTAATGTAAATCAATCACACAGCCTCAGAGGCTCAAATTCTGACTTCTTAAAAAATTTCTTTGGGAAAGTTTCATTATCTTGTGGAAAGATCATCGAACTCAGTCATTAATTCACCGTGTGACCTTGAGCTAATTAACAATCTATCCTCACCTTTTTCATCAAGAAAAATTAGAATCATGGGTTTCCTGCCCATCCCATAATCTGGTTCATGAAAATCAAAAGAAATAAGATAGCAAAAGAATTTATTTAAAAAAACATATGTTATTAAAATGGTCATTATCTTTATCAGGGAAGGTATGGATTATACTTTAGAGAAAATAAAAGAAAATACGATACTTAGATGTGGAAAACATAATAAGATTTTCATTCATATCATAAGAGTCACCAGTTTTATTAGTAAGAACCTTAGAGGAATTAAAATATGCTACCAACCAACTCTCAACTTCCCTGAAATCATCCTCTGGGAGAGTTCTTCAAGCCTGCCTTACAATTTCAGTACCGAGTCTTCACTCTCTTCTAAGGCGTTCCATTTCAGTGAGATCTTTCATCCATTCTTTCAATTGCAGCCGTTCATTCATCCAAAGAGATTATTAAGCATTTATTTCTAAAGCTCTATAAATACTTCTTTACATTAAGCTGGTTTTTCCTTCCCATAATTTTACTCTGTTCATTGTAATCACCTGGGCTAAACCTAACCTCTCTTTCCCATGACAGGTTCTCATTTACTTGAAGCTAGCTATCAAATCTTCCTGAAAGGATTCCTCTTCTTCAGGCTGAACATCCTGGTTCCCTCAACCACATTTTACTTGTCATCATCAAGACCCTCATAATCCTTGCCATGGTCCCTTAATTGTGCAGTCAAACCAAGGTGCCATTTCACATGGTCTGGCAAAGACAGACTAGAATGGGGCTCTCGTCCCGCACGTTGTAGGCACCATATTTCTGGTAATGCAGTCCCATAGCACATCAGCCATTTTTGGCTATCTGATTAAATACTGGGGTTTTAGTCTGTTTGCAATTAAAGGAAACTCCTATATCTCTTGTACTACTGGGAAGCAGTGTACTGATGGGTTTATTTTTTCTTTTTTGTTGTGGCTCTGTTTTGTTTCACTTTTGTTTTTTACCTAAAAAAATGGTTTTAGACTTTTTAAAGGTCTCTTTAAAAATTGTATTAGATTTCACCTATCAGTCAAATATTTCACAATCTTTTTTTCTTATTCTTTCATTTAACCTACTTCACGTGACCTGCAGAGTTTCTGAAGGATGCATTAAAACAGTAGAAACAAAATAAAACAAAAATAATGTTAGATTAGTTGTGTTTGCTAAGTGATGGGAAATCGAGTCTCTATTACTGGTGCTAGTTTTTAAATATCAACTGTACTCATAAAACTAAAGACAAAAAAGAAAAGAAACCCAATTCTACTTTCATGAGTCAAGGCTCCATTTACGAGATGCTCAAATTAAAAATTACAGAATTTATTAAAAGTATTATCCCTGTCAGCCAGCATGGAGAATGAAGTCATTGGGAACAATATAAGCATTGAAAGAGAGCCAGCCTGACAAGGAGCATGACCCACTGTCTCATAGTTAACTGCTAAATGCTGAGGTAAGTTGTACACCAGCTGGGTCAACTATTTAAAAAGATCAAATGTGACCAACTGAAACAGTTATGTATGTTGTATTTGCCTCATCTCTGAGCTGAATTTTCCATTTTTACAGCCAAATGCATTTTATATTTTAAAAATAAATATAACATTATCAAAAAATAATTTTTTTGACAGCATTCATCTGTGTTCTGATGACTTAGGACATCCTCTTGGATATCTTAACTTCTGCTTGTATCTACCAAATCCAATGATTTCTTATGATATTGTATCAATCTCATTTTAGGATTTGAACCACACTCCATGTCCCATTAGAAAATATAACTGTAAATCAAAGAAAGGAGAATTTATTAATCTCTGAATATAAGCAGAACTTGGAAGAATATCTCATAGTCAAATCCCGAAAATTCTATTTATATTAGAAGAAAGGAGTATAGATTAGTGGGAAAGAGATAAACTGGGAGTCAAATGGCACCAGATTTGAATCCTGGATGCACTTTCTAATCACTAGCTTTATGATTATGATTAAGTCACTCAACATTGAACTTCAGGCTCCCCATCTGTAAAATGAGGCCCATAATAAGGAAGTTACATGGTAGAGATCTAGTTATGTGCTTTAAAAAAGAGAAAAAATAAATTATGAATTATTAACCTTGGTAATGCCTGGCACAGGGTAGGTACTCAACACAATAGCAGCAATAA
This sequence comes from Mirounga angustirostris, assembly GCF_029215605.1. Lineage (NCBI taxonomy): Eukaryota > Metazoa > Chordata > Mammalia > Carnivora > Phocidae > Mirounga > Mirounga angustirostris. Next base: position 59,479,749 of record NW_026991710.1, read on the forward strand.
AAGAGTTGAAGTAAAAAAGGATTCAAATTCTTCTGGTAAAACAGTAGATGATCATTCTCCTAAGTGGATATTTCTACATTTATGCTATGATTTGATTCCTGTGTAAAATATGGCTATGAAATAAGGTACAAAAGATAAATATACATACACATACCACATTCCTACAGTGTGGTTATATGTATGTACTTAGTGAGGCAGAACAATGTGTTGGCCTTTCCACACTCTGTTTCTCTCCAGCATTTTTAAGAGACATTTGAAGTGAATGCACCTCAGTTGATGAAGAGAAATATGACATCTTGTATGGTTCTTTGTATTCTCAGGACAGTTCTGCTGGTGACTCAGCATACTGTGTATGTCTGACAGGGTTACTGAGTCAGTGGGTTGGTTAAGTGATTCAGTGATACAAACACAGTAGATAAAATCAGATCTTGAATGGTGCTAACAACCAAGGAGATTATAAATTACATCTCTAATTTTAGAAAAACAAAGTTAATAAAGTTTTTAAAGTTTTAATCAACATTCAGAGTAAAAGCTATAAGGATCTGGGACATTTTTTCATTGTATCTTCATTGTCAAGAAGAAAAACAGAATCCTGAGTATGCATACTATACAGAGAGCATTTTCTAAGTCCAAAATGAGACGATATCTACCATGTTGAAGGGGCGGCTGGGTGACTCAGTTGGTTATGCATCTGGCTCTTGATTTCAGCTCAGGTCATGATATCAGGGTCATGAGATCAAGCCCCGAGTTGGCTCTGCACACAACTCAGAGTCTACTTAAGATTCTCTCCGTCTCCCTCTGCCCCTCCCCCACTGCTTGTGCAGACACGCAAGAGCGTTCCCTCTCTCTTTCTCGTTCTCTCTCAAAATAAAAGAAAAAGAAAAAAATAACATGCAGTTGAAAAAAATATTAGGGAATGGAATGATGTTTATTATTGTGGGCTTGTGACTGACCGAGACAAAAACTAAAACAGGTGAAGTTTGACATTAGCATTCTCGTCCATCTATTTTTGTTGACTCCTTTTCCATTTTTTTCATTGTTGTATTGCCCTCCTATAAACCAATATTTTTGTACTGCCTTGACATTCCCCAAATAGAAGGTAACTTTTAAATATAATTTCCTTTCCAAATGTGTTTGCTTTCAAAGCAGATGTGCAAGGAGAGAAATTACTTAACTCAAATACTCTGAACTCAAGTGCTTCAAACTGGGTCTTCTAGAAAGCAGAACCTGAAAGGTCCCTATGAAGGGATTCTCACTTTATTTGGGAGGTACAAGTTCTGGGGTCACAAGAATGAGGAAGAAAAAAAGAAATGAAGCAAAGAAGAAGACAAAGCAATGCAATGTGTGTGCCCATCACACAGATGCAGCTCCAAAGTGCACCACAAAGCGACACCAAACTCTGTTCAGACCACATGTTCACTCATACATAAGCTATATAAAGCATTTTAAAAACCAAAAAAAACTTTATCTTGAAGTAGTTCATGGAAGAAAGAATGAAGGAGAAATATGTCTGCCCCAATCACTTTCATCACCCATTTCCTGGACAAAATTCCATGTAATGGGTACTAATGGCCTCAATCTCTGGCCCTTTGCTGAATGAGAGGCCAGAACTCATGCCCTGGACATGATGTTATCCAAGCCCAAAACAAAGGGCAACCCAGTATGGGTGGGGAGCTAAATAGTGACAAAGGAAGTGGTCAAAGGGGTCTTCAGAGGGGCATATTTTTGTGCCCTGGTCCAATGAGCATTTGAGGCATCAACACATCTCATGGACAGCCATGTTCTAAGATAAAGAGGGACTTTTCCAAGGTCTCTCAAATCACATCACCTGGAAAACTGCCTATACTATCAAACTCAAAGACAGGCTTCTGGATTTTCAGGGCTAGGAAGGGATAGAGACAGGACAGAAAAAAATAAGGGAGTCTTCATAGTTTATGTTCATTCAAAATCGGGAAAGTAATAGATGAACTCTTTCCTCTTCCCATGTAAAATTTTATCCCAAAAGGTAGAAACAGCATCTTGGTGTTTAAGAAAGGCTAAGAATGATGGATAACACTTTTTTTAACTTATAAAAGTACTCCACAATCTTATATTTTTAAAGCCCAGAGAGGGAAGTAATTTAACCACCTGTCATACATAAGCTAACTCATATATCTGAAAACTGTCAACACTACAATAATGCCTTTGCCAGTAAATCAACCTCTTTTTTTTTTCTCACCATGACCATTATTAAATCTGTGACAACAATGACTAAATTGAATGGAAAGCCCATATAACCTAGAGCTAGTTTCTTAGAAATCATCGGTTGTCAAAACTTGACTTTTTGATTCCCATTCCTTTATGATAAGACCATTCCAGACAGTCAGACATTATAATACTTTAAATGGAAAGCTCTGGGCTCACTGAATTTCCATAATAGTTCATAGAGAGGAGGAGAAAGGAACCAAGCAAAAGAACAATTTGTTATCAGGAAGGATTATCCGATTGCAAAATGAGGAGAAAATGTGGAGTTGGCCTCTGGATTTAGTGATAACACAGTCTCTGAACCATGAGGAAACCGTCATCAAACTTTAATAATGGTAAGGGAAAGAACATAGAATTTAAGAGTAGATGCTTACCCAACCTGAAAAAGCCCCAGAATTTAGGCTCTTAAAATGAGCTAGGGAAAGCCAATCCAACTTAACATTAACCCATTATTATCTTTATCAACAAAACTATTTGCAGAGACCAAAAGTAAAAAGAAAGATGAGGCAGTATATTTTAAGTGTCAGGTATATAGAAAATAGATTCTATTGGAGTCCCAAAAAAGAGCAATGTGTTGAGCTGGAGAATCCATAAGGAAAAGTTTCACAGAGGTTGGAAAAAAACTGGATCAAAGGCAATGACATAGAAATGAGCCTAGTGTGTTTGGAAGATACTGAGTAAAGCTGTCCAGCTGGAGTGAACAATTATACAGAGTATTAAGAACAAGGGCCTTCTTGTTGTGTGTGGTGTGACTGTGAAATAATTCAATTGATTTTCCTGTGTTACCTATGAAAATAAGACACATTGAGACATGGTCACACCACATATTTCCAGTTGAAATTCTGCAATGTCTGTTCAGCACATCCGAAAGACAGAGTCCCAATAAAGATTCTGACTAGTCTAGAAAACCAGTTAAGAAGTATTTAACAGGGCACCTGGGTGGCTCAGTTGGTTAAGCGACTGCCTTCGGCTCAGGTCATGATCCTGGAGTCCCGGGATCGAGTCCCGCATCGGGCTCCCTGCTCGGCAGGGAGTCTGCTTCTCCCTCTGACCCTCCCCCCTCTCATGTGCTCTCTCTCATTCTCTCTCTCTCTCAAATAAATAAATAAAATCTTTAAAAAAAAAAAAGAAGTATTTAACAGTGGTGAATACTGTTGAATAGAAATTACTAAGAGAGAACAGGATGCATTTCCTTTGTCATGCTTCTGCAAAAGCAAATGTGAAGTGTAGCTTATTATTCTTAGGTGTAGTTTCACCTCGCATCTAAATCACACATTCAATCACTCATCTTACCCTCCATTTCAGGAAAATTGTCACGTATCTAAAAGTGATTAGAGAATTTTCTCATAGAAGTTTTCTATGAAAGAATGACAATGTTGAAAATGTGTCTCCTGAAATAATCAATAATCACATTTGAAACTTTTGTTAATATCATGTATCAATTATAGTTATGCCAGGGTTTTTTCCAATTCATAATTGAATCCCCATGATAAGTTATTATCCTAATAAATGGTAAAATATAAGGCCAAACCTGAGCCTGGGGCATGGGATTGGTACTAAATTCCAAGATATCCTATTATCACATCATATGAGGAATATGTCATATCCACATGACATCATTAGTGATGTTAACCTTGATATCTCATTCATGAGAAGACAAGGTCACTGAATACAGTTTAAGAAGGAAAAACCTCACCACTGGTTCACAAGGTTTCAAATGTCCTGCCTCTTCTTTTCTTCCCAGAGAAGTCAGCTGACAGTGTCTTAATTTGAAACCCCGTCTTCCAAACTCCAAAGCATTCCCAAATGGCAGTAACATCATGCTGTGTTTGTAGAGACACAAGAACCCTTGGTGGTCATTTGGCACACCTCCTATCTAACTCAAGAATCCCTTACACAACTTCCATAAGTGCCACCAGACCATAAACATGTCCAGGCATGGGAAGCTCACCACATCCCAAGCCACTGATTCCATTTTTTTCAAAGCTCTACCTGGGAGAAAATTAAGGTGAGAGCTACCTTCCTGGAATTTTAGTTTTAATCCAATCTGTGCCCTCTGAACTACACAGAGGAAACCTTTCTTGAGACAACTTTTCAATGATTTGAAGTTGGCTCTCATAAACCAAAATTTTCTCTTTTCTAGCCACCACTCCAACTTTTATCCTCTCAGTTGTCTGTGTGTGTGTGTGTGTGTGTCTTCTTCAGTTACTACCAATGTCTTGTCTCTGGCTTTTTAAGAACACCAATGATTTCCTCATAGCTCACCCACCAGTGACCTCTTCCTGAACCTCAGCCTCCTCCCTCTGCAGTATTTGATATGGTTGCCTTTCCCAAGTCTTCCATCCAAAATCCACCCCCATTCTCAGCTTCCTGACTTGTCCTTCCCTCTTCACTCAACTCTGCCAGCTCTTTTTCCAACTCCCACACCACATATATGGTCGCCACCAACACTCTACTCCCAGCCTTCTTTTTTTTTTCAAATGTTTTTATTGTGGTAAAACACACATGACACAAAATTTCCTATCTTAACCATCTTTAAATGCTCTGTTCAGTAGTATTAAGCATATTGATACTGTTGTACAACCATCTCCACCATCTAGAACTCTTCATCTTGCAAAACTGAATGCTATACCCACTAAACAGTAACCCCCCACCTGTCCTCTCCTAGCCCCTGGCAAACACCATTCTACTTTCTATCCCTATGATTTTGCCTTGGTATTCTTTTTCATAATGCCATTCCATGTCACAAAACACCCATGGTCTCAGCATTTAAATAAATATTTACTTAGAAATCATCACTAGGCACTGTGGTGGAGTCTAAAATTACAATCAGCTAAATGATTACTTTCTATTTTCAGCCCTATTTTCTAACCAGGTGATTGTCCAAACTGGCTAGTCATTAGGACCTCTTGTAGGATCTTTTTTGTACTAACCTTTTTATTTTGTAATAATTTTAGATTTATAAAACAGTTGCAAAATACAGAGCATTCCTGTATCCTCCTTACCCACTTTTCTTTCCTCTAATGTCACCATCTTACATTACCGTGGCACAGTTACCAAAACGAAGAACCAACATTGGTACATTACTAAATGTACCAATTGAGTTTAGTTGACTAAACTCAAGACTTCATTCTAACTCCACCAATTTTCCATTAATGTGCTTTCTCGGTCAGGATTTCTAGTCTCCACTGATCTATGATGGGTTCTGTCTTTCCTTGTTGGTTGGTTTTTTGTTGTTTTTTTTTTTAATGATTTCATTGACAAATTTGATGTGTACTAGTCAGGTATTTTGTAGAATGCCCTTCAATTTTGGGTTTGTCTGATATTTTTATAAGGATTGGACTGGGGTTATGGGTTTTAGGAGCAAATTCTACAGAAGAGACGTGTTCCCCTCATCACATTACATGAGGGATTCATGACATCTACATGACATCATTGGTGATATTGAACTTGGCCACTTAGTGAAGGTAGTGTGTGCCAGACTTTTGCACTGTAAAGTTACCATTTTCTTTTTCCTGTTCATGCTCTATTCTTTGGAAACTAGCCTACACTCAAAAGGACCTCCTACATGGGATAGTATCTACATATATTATTTGCAATTACTCTGTAAGGAAAATTTGTTTTTTCTCCTGGAAGGTCTTTAAAATTTTAGATTCATGGGAACATCTCAATCAGACTTTAGTAGGTCTGGGGAGAGGCCTGATAATTTGTACTTTTTACATTTCTTGGGAGAGCAATCAGATTTGGGGTCCACTGCTCTAATTTGAAGTCAACTTCCATATTTCCAAATGCTCATAAGACATTTGAATGTCTCAAAAGCATTTTGCATTCTCACCAAAAGAAAAAAAGCAGCTTTCTTTCATATACGGCACCATAAATTCTTTTTCTCTCTCAGGTTAGCAGTCTTGGAGACAGCTTTCATTCCTCTTTCCCCTTTCTTACCTACACATGACTTGTCATTATATCCCATAAAATCTTACTGAGAAGCATTTATTGGATTTATTTCTTTCCCTCCATTGCCTGGTCCAGACTTTCTAGGCTACTTCCTAGCCTAGAACAGCTGCTTTCTCTTTACTTGCTCTTATTCGTCCCTCTTCATCTGATCCATTCTGCACATAAAAACTAATCTTAAAACCACTGTATTCCCTGAGGCGCCTGGGGGGCTCAGTCGATTAAGCGTCGGACTCTTGATTTTGGCTCAATCAAGAGTGTGAGATCGAGCGAGCCCCCTGTCAGGTTCTGTGCTGGTTGTGGAGCCTGCTTAAGATTCTCTCTCCTTCTCCCTCTGCCCTTCCTCCCTTCCACCCCCTGCTCTCTCTAAAAAAGCAAAACAAAACAAAACAAGTCACTGCGTTCCCTGTATTAATCCCCTATTGAAAATATTACAATAGCTACTCATTATCCATTATTATTACACTCCCAAGAAGGAGGCCCTCTGACATGAGTTAGGGACAAAACGACGTCTTTAGTGTTAGTGAATGGAGCTGTCATAGAAGAGGGGTGGCGGGGTGGGGGGAGTCAGTGAGAAGAATAAAGTTCATTAAATTCGTTTCCTTCTGTTTTTCTCTGTGGTCGAGAGTTAATTCTCTTGAATTGGTCCTCTTGGATTAGTCTCTTTCTCCAAATGCAATTGCTACTCTAAGATGGGCCTGGAGCTACCTCGTGATTATGAGCCACCCCCAGCCTTGGAAAGCCTAGCAGTACATGGTTAGGAGCCACAAAGCAAACCACTCAGATCAGCCTGTAATCTTAACTTAAGCAAGGTGAGGCCAGCTCTTCACCAAGCTACAGGGCACGCAGCAAAATGGAATTTGGATATTTCCCCAGTATTCAAACAAGTTCCACAGGTAGGAGACCACATAACATTTTAAAGTAAAGTCTTAACCTATAACTAAATGCCTGAATTTGTCTACATTACAAAATGTCCTGGCTCTAATTCCTAGGAAATCCTGTGAAGATGGCACTGCATCAAGAATTCAGGATCCTGACTAATGTTCTCATTCTGGAAACCAGGTCCTTACCCAGGCAATATTTCCCTCGATACCACACAAAATTAACTCTTTGTTCTAGGCATGTGGGCCTGCTCACTCTCTGCTGCACACACAAGGAAAAGGTCATTATTAATTTGTCCACCTTCTAATTTTTCTCCCATTGTTTCCTCTACCACCCTCATGGGATAACTAACTCAAGTCCCTATTTCCTTGATGATTTTTTTCCCCAATCACTCCAGCCCATAACAAATTCTCCTTCTGAGGTCATATTTAGTTTTTACTAGTAATTTAAACTGTTAGGTATTCAACTACTATACAATGTTCCATTCCTGATAAACATTTTTGCCCAATATAACACAAACTCTTTTTGGAAAGACAATGACATACTTAGACAATTCTCCTTAATGCTAAGCACAGTATTAGACACACTTTATAATAGTATTAGACACACTTTAAAATAGCAAACAATTTTAGATATACCTTCCTTATTATTACATGTTTTAGAAATAAAGACTACTTTCTAACAGTCCACTCCCAACACTATGCCATGGGAAAGAGAGTCTTGTGTTTGGATAAGTCCATGTTTTGCTGGTGGTGGCAGTCAATACCTAAATTTCATGAGCAAATCTCATTCTATCAGGTCAGCCTACTCAGTAAAACCAGGCACAGCTACCATCTAAGTGAACAACTGCCTAAAATAAGTCATTTTTTGCAAATTCAGAGGCATTAAAGATGGAATATAAAGAGTTACTGGGAAACATGAAGATTCTTTGTTTTTTATTATGGAAGCTAGTGTGTGTGTGTGTGTGTGTGTGTGTGTGTGCGCACGCGTGCACAAAGTTTATATCTTGATCTTTGTGACTATGAGAAGTGACTGGTCTAGGAGGACTCCTGTGCTATGTGCATTCAGATTCGTTTATTGAACAAATGTTTATTGAGCACTTACTATGTACAAGCACTGTCCTAGGCCCTGGGAATATAGCTGTAAATAAATCAGACGAAAATCTCGGCCATCATGGAGCTTACATTCTAATGGAACTATTAAAAGCACTATTGAAAGCATGGTTATGATGGAGCAGATTTCTAGTTTTTTCCCTTTGCTTCCAGTGGTGAATATTAAAGCAATTTCCTTTGATCAAAGCAAAAACACCAGCACTCCAACTGGCATAAGGAATGAAATCATTCTGTTTCTTCTTTTTAGCCAATACCTATGAAATAATTTTAAATTATCTACATACTCACAAAGGTGAAAATATTAATAATACATTGAACATTTCGTAGCCAATTATCCTGCTAAAATCTTTTCCTGAATTATCTCATTTTATCCTCAAAACAATCCTATATCCCTAGATGATAGGCATTATTATTGATACCATTCTGTCGATGAGACGGTGCAGCACAAGGAGATTAAATAACTTTCTCAATGTTACAAGACAATAGTATGGAACAACAGCATTTGTGCACAGCTGTCTACTCTTTATAATCTGGAAAAAAACATTATTTTGTCATAAGAAAACTCTCTAAAAACAATTTCTGTTCATTTTTCCATTTTTCTGATTTTTAGAAACAAATTTTGACAGTGTGCCATCATTCATTTTTCTGTAATGACAGATTTTTTTTAATTAAGATAATTATTTGTTTAATTTGAATAAGTGAGATAACCCCATTTTGATGAGATTGTCTAAAATATTAAAATTATCTCCTAAATATTTTATTTTTCTCTGCTAGTGTAGGCTGACTTTTGTGTCTGGTCCAACCTTAAGATGCTGGGTTTGGGTGTCAATGCCAGGCAAGTGCTGTAGAGCTTTTCACTGCATAAAACTAGGATCAAAATTGGCAGATGAATAAGATTCTATAGAGACATTTTTAGAAAGCAGATATGCATTTTGCTTTTGCAGGATTATTTTTTACATTTGTTCCTTTCTAACAAAACCAGTCAAATAGAACTCCTTTGATAATTTTTAGCCATTTCCTTTTTCATAACTAGTGGGAGCAGGAATTTGAGAAATAAAGGCAAAATAAAGTTTTTCTATCAATTGATAGACCCTGGTTACATTAAGGAAGTACCCAGAATCAAAATATCCACAATTTTAAAAATATACTGATCATAGTTAATGATTTCTTCTGTACTTTCTTGTTACCTATTATAATAGCTCATGTTTATCCAGAACTTACTATGTTCCAGGCACATTTTAAGTGCTTTGTGCTGTAATTAATCTAGTCTATATAATAGCCTTGGTTATATTACTATTGGCTTTTATAGATGAAGAAACTGAGGCCGAGGGGTTTAAACGATTTGCTCAAGATCAAGGAGTTAGTAAGTCATAGCACCAGGGGGGTCATGCCTAGATATAGCCTAGCTCAGAGTCTACACTCTTGACCACAGCATCATACCACCTCAGGATATGCTCTTTTTAGCCATTCTCAGTCATAGGCCTGTGGGTCCTCTCAGGACCATCATCCCACCAACTGTTCACTATTGGCTGGGATGGCCTGTGCCTAGGATATAAATAGGCAGGTTTCCTGGCTGGGATAAAGAGCCAGGAATCCAAGAGCCTGAGGCATATCCAGAGCTGGGGATGCCACAAATGCACAGGTCGGCATCAAGGAAAGCAAAGCTGGTAGGAACAGCTAGTATGAACGTCAATGTTTTTTTGATAAGTCAGGAGAACCGGGTCCCTCTTCAATGCAATGATATGTCATTGCACTGCACTTCGGTGACCCATCTCCTCTTGTCTACCTCATTCAGCAACATGTATTTATCTACTACGATCCAGGCTCTGTTACCCCATCTTCAGAGTTCATGCTCATAAAGCCAGAAGCTTAGACAAGTTACTTAATGCCTTTGTGTTTCATATTCTCCTATATAAATGGGAATGATAATGATGTATAGCTTGTGTGTTAGATGGGTTGTGTCATATGGATACAAGGAGTTATTAGGTTCTTAGAACAGTGCCTGGCATGCATACGACATAACTGCTCTCTTATTATTTTGGGCGTGAAGATCAAATGAGATAATGATTTGAAAATGATTTTCCAACTGTAAAGGTCCCCCAAATGTAAGGGATTATGTGGAGATTCCACAGCAAAAGTCAAGCAGGCATCTGCTTGTGTCATCAGCAACATGTGCGTCAGTCACCCTAGGAGATGGGACCAGTCAAATGTCAGAAACTCAGAATGACATCTCAGTGGGAAGGTGGTCATGAAGAAGTCAAGTCTACATCTCCTAAAGTGCCTCATTCAGCCTCTATGACAATTTCTTGACCTTTGTACTAGGCTTCCAGGAATAAGAGGCAGAGGCAAGCTGTCCTATTTTTCTCTGGAAAGACCTGGACCATGTGACTCACCCCTAGGCAGGGGGCATGGGTCTGTGCATCACATGCTTCAGTCTAACCATCAAGAAATCCAGACCATTGATTGCTATGAGATATTGACATATAATGTTAGAGTTAGGGATTCCTCAACACTAACAAGTCAGACCACAGTCAGCCTCCACAGCTGATCTGTCTCAACTTCTATAGGATCCACCACAGGTTTTTATTCCATTTAATACTGAATAGAAACCATGAACATAGCAACTTGGTTACTCCCAGCTAATGAAACGTGTGTATTAGAAAAAGTTATAATCATCAATAAGGAGGGCATATGATGTAATGAGCACTGGGTATTATATAAGACTGATGAATCACTGACTTCTACATCTGAAACTAATAATATATGTTAATTAATTGTATTTAAATACAAAAATTAAAATTAAAAAGAAAAGAAAGAAGAATGGCTGAAAAAAAAAGAAAAAGTTATAACCAAACAAGACAGCAAATTACCTCACACCTCATAGAATTCAAATGGCATTTTTTAACGACCCATTAGAGAATGCCCTGAATCCAATACCTTCCTCCCACCATGTAAACACTTATTTTAAAAGCCCCTATTCTGACTGATTGCTTCTGACATCGAAGCAAACACTGAGAGACAAAGAGTAGTCTGAATCTCCCATACAGAATGTAAGAAACAGAAGTAATTAAACTACTTGCAAAACAAAAGTCCTTTGGTGAAAGGTTCTCTAGCATTGCTGGAAGCAAGTTCCAAGTAAAAAAAGGATGAAGAAGCAGGTATCTCTACATCTCTGAATTGTGTGCATGTTTTGCCAACAAGAAGTAGAACTGTTTTCTTTACTGAATCTGCTATTTTTTCAATGACTGGACATTGTCACAAACTTGCATTCATTCAGTTAGTTAACTAATATGTTTTGGGCTCCTACTATGTGCCAGGCACTCTTTATGCATCCCCCACCCTAAAAGTAAATAAGTAAATAAGTAAATAAATTAAAAAGTACATAAGTAAAAAAATGAATGAATGAAGCTATGACTTTGCAGTGGAGGAAATGTTATATTAATAACTCATCCTGTTATACTATCAACTCAAGCACTTTTAAATAAAAAAGGCTGAACACAAACATTGTTATACTTCAGTGATACTTTTGGTCACCATTTTGGAACCAGTGCCTCTACTCTCCAGGTCAGGTAAATAACATACTACATATCCTCAAAAAAAAAAAAAAAAAAAAGTAAAGAATGAGTAAAAGTACTTCGTGGCTATTGGAATTGACCTTGCTGATAATCAAAGTAAGTTATCGCCTAAGTGATCTGAATTAAGATTAAATACCCCCTCTCTCTCCAACCATCTAAAAAATACCCTATCATTTCTTTAAATTTTAACAATTAAAGATTCATTTAAGCTATTGGGAGTCCTTCTTCAACATACAAATCTGCCTGGGAAAGCTAGCTGTTATTAGCATTACCAAGCATATCCATTTTAATCAGTTGCTTTCCTCTTACAGTTTACTTTGGTGCTCTCCTAACCCTGACCTCCCCCTCCCCAAGATTCTTTGTGGATCTAGGGGTCTGTCATGGTAATTTTGGAAGGGTATCAGGATCATGGTCTAGGCCTAACTGCATGCAGTCTGGATTCTGGCTTGTCTGGACCCTCCTGGGAAGATGCTAATCCTAATGGAGAGTTTATAAGCATGGTCCATGGTTCAGAGAGGTGATTCAAGGTACAGCGTGATGCCTGTCCCTCTGACTGTCCCCCCGACTGTCTTCCTCATTACACTCATGTCTATGTCTTGGCATGAGCTGACTACAATAAAAGGGTGAGGAAAAACAAGATGAGGTTCTTGCACTGGTCTCTCTGAGGACTTGAGGAGCACCCGGGTATTGGGGTGAGCGGTGTCTGCAGAGACCCTGGGACAGACAGACATAGGGACTCTCTGTCCTCAGGGCCTTTGACTTCAGCACAGACACGGGCCGACCAAAGCATCAGCAGGGGCACCTTCAGTTGGACATAACAAAGCATGCTTGCAAGTGGTGGGATCTTCCAGAATTATTTGGGAATTTCCACACAGCAACTGAGAATGGAGCAATAACAAAAATCAATTTGTAACAGCTGTTTATGTGCAAAACCTGGGATTGTGAAGAGGAAAAAACCACTCCTAATGCTCTTCTAAGCCAGAAGTATAACTGAAGAGGCGAAGCCTAAAATCTTGCAGCATTTGGGGTTTCAGTTACTTCATTTGTACCATGGGACTTTTACTTGCGGCCACCTACCTGCTTAGTAACTTGGAAGCTAGATACACGGCATGAGCACACTCATATTCTCAGGCGGAACTTAAACCCACTCACAAATATTAATGTTTTATTTATTTATTTTTTAAGATTGTATTTATTTGACAGAGAGAGCACAAGCAGAGGGAGACAGAGGGAGAAGCAGGCTCCCTGCTGAGCAAGGAGCCCGATGCGGGGCTCGATCCCAGGACCCTGGGATCATGACCCGGGCCGAAGGCAGCCGCTTAACCAACTGAGCCACCCAGGCGTCCCCAAATATTAATGTTTTAGATTTTAATGAGGTGGGGAACATATTTTTAGTCTTAAAATTCACTCATTTTTTAAAAGGTAGCACTTTTTTACCTTTTTCACTGGTTATGATTTCCGTTTTAGTTTTTATACAGCAACTGGATGAGAGGGAGAAATCAAAAAACAGAATCAAAAAAAGATAATCTGATTTCTTTGAGATGAAAAAAGATACTTTAAGCAAAGTTATTGCCTTTTTTTAAGATTTATTTACTTTTTTAAAAGATTTTATTTATTCATTAGAGAGAGAGAGCATGAGCAGGGGGAGATGCAGAGGGAGAGGGAGAAGCAGACTCCCCACTGAGCAGGGAGCCGGATGCGGGGCTCGATGCAGGGCTCGATCCCAGGACCCTGGAATCATGACCTGAGCCAAAGGCAGACGCTTAACAGACTGAGCCACCCAGGTGCCCCTAAAGAGAGAGAGAGAGAGAACAGGCAAGTGTGCAGGAGCTGGGGGAGGGGCAGAGGGAGAGAGAATCACAAGCAGACTCCCTGCTGAGCCTGGAACCAGAGGCGGGGCTTGATCCCACAACCATGAGATCATGACCTGAGCTGAAATCAAGAGTTGGATGCCTAACCAGCTGAGCCACCCAGGGGCCCCAAAGTCATTGCCTCTTTACCATATTTCTCAAGGAAATCAGCACCTACGGTTTTCTCTGTTATGATCAAGTTTGCATGAAACAAAGAGCCCATCACAAAGTAAATGAAAGGTACATAGTGTTGTACAAAAATTTCTGTTAAACTTCCCAGTGGAAGTGTTAGTTAAAGATGAGTACAATGTCAAGTTGCTAAGGATGTCAGGCTCATCTAAAGCAGCTCCTTCATTTTACAAAGGAGAAAAACAATGTCCAGAATCTTGTCATTTATGGACATCTGAGAGTCATGGAATGGTAGAGCGGGAACCAAGTCTCCTGTGTGCCCCATGCCTGTTCTCGAGGCACTCCCCCCATCCCTCCCCCATCACACACACACACACACACACACACATAGTGCATCACACAGTACATTGCTCACATATTCTTCAAAAAGTAAACAACATTTAACATGTGATCTAAATTAGGAATGGGACTGAAAAGTCAAGCGTGTGTGAGAGAAATCAAACCACTTTATGGGAACACTGATGCCAACAAATTACATCCTTTGGAATTTTGCATGCAGTGGAGCTTTTAGGGGATCTGGAGACTGAATTCAGTTCCCTAAGCCAAACATTCAACAGGACAGTTGCACAATCAGGTTACCTTGAATGTAACAACAGCACTGGATTAGAGTTTTGTTTTGTCTTTTCATTTCTGTCTCATGACAAGTTTTGAGAAAAAAAATAATAAAGCACTACAAGATAGTAAAGGGGAAAGAATGTCTATCAACCTGGAATAATCACTTCTACCATCACACTTCTGCTGTGGCACAACGCCCTAATCTAGGCCTTAATTAGTTCTTAGTACCTGGGTTATACCTGAGACAGTCAGGTCTTCTGGCCCCCAGCTCTGTCCCCTCGCCCCACACTTCACCCTCTATCATTGGCCTCTCCTGCCTATTTCAAATCCTATCCAGGCACCCAGACACCCACTCATGTCCTTCATGCAGCTTTTCCCACTGCTCCATCCCTCCCTGGCGAGCTAGCCCTTCTCTGGTTTTATGGATGTTTCTCTTATTGTTTCGTATTGGTTAGTCTTGCATTCCCAAATTCAGAATAACATCTTTTAAAAAAAAAAAAAAAGATTTTATTTATTTGAGAGAGAGAGAACACAAGTGGAAGGGAGAGGCAGAAGCAGACTCATCGCTGAGCAGGGAGCCCGACACAGGGCTCCATCCCAGGACCCCCGAGATGATGACCTGAGCCAAAGGCAGATGCTTAACCGACTGAGCCACCCAGGCGCCCCTCAGCATAACATCTTTCAGGCAGAACTCATGTCTCAGAATCTCTTGAGCCCTCTTCCCACCCCTTTCCCCATATACTCTAACATCTTGCTGACTATAGCAGATTTTCAGTCAATACTTTGTTGGAAAATCCAGACAAGGGGGAGGAAGAAAACGCCTGCTTCATCCAAACAATGCTGCCCAAAGCATCAGCACTGTTTCTGGACCTAACTCTCTCTGCCCGTTGCTCTTCCTCAGACTCCACATGATGCCCCAACTACATTGTCACTCACTTCTTCCTCTGCTGGGTTTCTTAAATCAGCCCCTTCTCGCTAACCATGGCCCTAAGTCAGATCCACTCACTTCCAGCCAAGGTCATGACACATTTTTTTAGCCACCTCTCCTACTCCAAGGACCATAGCCAAATGAAAGTGTCCATGTAGATTCTGCCTCTTTCCCCACCACGTGAGAGATCCAGCCTTTCCCAGGCTTGAAGGCAGAAGTGATGTCATGGAGACACTGAAGCTGTGGAGACTCCCCTCCCCCCACTTTAGCGCCTCAAGCCCAGGTGTCCCTACCCCTGAGCCCAGCTAAGACTACAAAATATTGCTGCCCCTTCCCTCTACCTCCCTCAAAATGACCATGGTGCAGAGGGGATGTCTTGATGTAGCAGGATTTTCCCACCTACATGCCTTCCTTGGTCCCTTCCCACATCCAGCTGCAAGAACTCTCCCCAGCACCTGCCTTCCAGAACTCTCTGCCAAGGCTGCCTCCCAAGGAAGTGAGGGGAACCTCTAGCGGATCCAGGCATCCTGCTCCTCCAGTCCCACCACTCTTCCCTCAGGGCAGAACCGCACCCAGTGCTCCTGAACTGAACAGCCCAAGTTTACTTTTTCTCAATGAAGAAAGTCTTCCCTCCCCCATTTCATCTTAAAATAGGGAATAATAGGTTCCAAGTAAAACATCTCTGCATTGCTTAGATAGTGCCCTCAGTAAAACATGCCATTTCCCTTTCCCTATCAGCAGCCGGGGCCTAAGGTCTCAGAAGTTGTCTTCTCGGGCGCCTGGATGGCTCAGTCGTTAAGCGACTGCCTTCGGCTCAGGTCATGATCTCAGGGTCCTGGGATCGAGTCCCGCAACGGGCCCCCTGCTCCTTGGGAGCCTGCTTCTCCCTCTGCCTCTCTCTCTCATGAATAAATAAATAAAATCTTAAAAAAAAAAAAAAAAAGAAGTTGTCTTCTCTCCTCCTTCAGCCCCTCCCCACTGCCCTGACAAGGGCCAGGGGTCTTAATCCACTCCTGGCCCTCCAGGAGTCGTCCCCCTGTCTCTCGCACACACCCAAGGCGCACACACACCCCACAAATTGCTCTCCACTGTGCTCGGCCCTTCCAGGCCGCATCTTAAGCCAGGGCGTTCCCTTCCTTCTGCCTCCCCGGAGCTGTCCTCCGTCCAGTGTCCCCTGCTCCTTCCTCGGTGGGCTCTGCTCCCACGCCCCTCACTCGCCGGCACCTGCGCCAGCAGCGGGGCCGCGGGATCCCTTCGGCCCTCGGGCAGCCCCAGCAGGTGCAGCCCTAGGTGCCAAGCGCCGAAACCTTAACCTCGAGCTCGCCCGGGGGTCAGAGCGCTCCGCCTGGGCCCTGACAGCCCCCAGCGCGCCCGGGGGGTCCAGATGCCCGCGCGGATCAGGGTTCGCCCTCCCTGCCACTCCACCGCAGACTTTCCTCCTGGGGCTCCAGTGCCAGGCGCGCCACTTACCCAGGGCGAGGGCCAGGAGCAGTGGCAGGGAGCCGGCGCCGCTGCCCGGGGCGGCCCGGTCCATCAACCCCACGCTGAGGGGCCGGGCAGCCCCTGGACGAGTCTCCCGCCTCCTCCTGCGCCCCTTCCCGGGCCACGGGCGCCCGAGGGCGGGCCTGGAAACTACTCTCTCGGGCCAGCAGGAAATGAAACTACTTCTCAGGCTGGCACCCGGGCCCCTGGGCAGGCAACACCCCGGGCGGGCGGGCGGCAGGCTCCGGGAGTGTGGCTGGGAGGAGGGAGCCTCCTATTTATCCTCGCTCTTTCTGCACACACCCCAGCAGCGAGGCGCGGGACTCGGTGGTGGTAACCTCCACGCTGTTCCCACCCAAATTGCCCCACACCCACACCCACACTCGAGGACGTATTCGGGCTGCCCTCGGGCCAGCTCACCCACTCCCCCTGCTGGGTCGCACCTGACTCTCGGTTTCCCTCCCCTTTGGGGAGTAAGACAGGTAGGTGAGGAGCGGAGGGAATGCCCGCGGAGGGGTGGCTCAGGTGCTGGGCCTGCGGGCAGTGCTTCGAGAAGCGGGCTCTAAGCTCCTCTAAGCTCCTGCAACGCACGGAGGGAGCATCAGAGCCCCACGCGTGCCCTGATGTCTAGCTTCCCTTATTTCAACCAACTGTTGGTGTCCCCGAGGGACCAGAGCCAACATACAGTGTGGTTAACCTTAGGCATTTGACAATTTACAAGCCTTTCCTTTACATATATAATTTGTTGAATATCTGGGAGTTTGGCTCACCAAGAGCTACGTTAGAAATTTCGTTTTCTTATGTATCCATTTACTCCTTGATTCACTGCATTCTCCTTTATTTCAAAAATTCATGTACTGCATTGGATCTATAAAAATAAGGAGAATGCTTTTTGCCTGTGGCTTGCCAAGCACTCATTTCTACTTCATCACACTTCCTCTTTATGGAGAGGTGGGACCCCAGGGTTTTGCACCAAGCATTTTCTGGAACACAAAGGCACCCCCACAGCTTTCAAAGACAAGAAGCAACATCCAATGTTACCTTGTGTGATTAATATGTTTGCCTCCAAAATAACTAAAGGGTACAGCTGTTTTCATGCTGATCTATATTCCTCTTGCAAGATTACTATGTAATCATGCTGCCCCCCCCCCCCCGCCAGTACAGAGTTGTATTTCTACAGTATCCAAAAGTCCAATAAACATTCATTAGTTATGAAATACAGTTCAGATGTCTGTCCTTTCCTCCCCATTGTTTAAATTAAGCAAATTATTATGCACTCTTCTTCCACAAACGACATTTCATTTCAAAACTAATTCATATTATTTTAGTGTCCCAGGCAACTGATATATCCAGGGGAATAAAAATCAGCTGTTAATTTTCAGAATCCCATTCTAGCCCCCACATGACAGCTCATAAAGCAGTGATACGATACAGTAGGTAGGCACAGGGTTTAGAGAAATCTAAGGTTGGGGGATAGAAGGTTACTGCATCCCAAATAAAAAGGGCAGGTGTGGAGAAGGCAAGGGATTTGGCATCATCTCCACCCCCCCGCCCCCGTCCTTTTCTTTTCTGATATTCTCTCCTCCCTCCAGGGCCCTATGTTAAGACATCTTTTGCTCTTAGATGGTACCCTATCAAGGAATTGCCTTGCTATCCACAGAACATCACTATTTTATTTTCCTTTTCCATAGATACTAATAAAAAATAAAGCACATCTAAGCAAAAAAAAAAAAAAAAAAAAAGCTAAATGTTTGTCAAGTATTGTCAAGTGCCCGGACTTAATGTAAGTATTCATCATTCATGCCATTCAAATGGTAAATTAACTTTTTCAGGCCACTAGAGTATGAACAAGTGTAATTTAATACAGAGATAAATTAATAGCCTTCCCTAAGGGCTTTATTTAATGCCAGAAATAAAATAAGTACTCTGGAGAATATGACTTGCAAATTTCCTGGCACTGGAAGTCCGATCTCTTCAAGGTCAAGCCACTTTCCTTTTCCTTCCTTCCTTCCTTCCTTCCTTCCTTCCTTCCTTTCTGCCTACCCCTGATTCCTTTTTTCCTTTCTTCTTCCTCCTCCTCTTCCCCATCTTTCTCTCTATCTCTCTCTCTCTCAATTCGTTCTCTCATGGAGGAAGGTAAATCTGTGATACAACTACAAACTTTGGGAGAGTTTGACCTTCCTATGGCCTCATTCAGGGAACTGGGGTGTGTCTCAATGCTTTAGATTTTAAGCTGAGCTGTTACTAAGAAAAGAGTGGGTCAAAACTGCACCAAAGTCACAAGGTAGGACTGGTATCCCCACTCTCCCTGGCCAAGGAAATGCTTGATGGTGTCTTGCCTGTGCCAGGTTTAGGCAGGTAAAACCAGTCCTCCCAAATCTGATATGAGGCTTGAGTGGATTCCTTTGGAAGGCCTTTACACGGGCATCTTCTCCCACACAGAGAGGCCTCCAGCTGTAACACTCCTCCCTGCCTCTGGACGGGACAATATAAGCTAGTGGTTATTTGTGGGACACAACACATAAACAGACACACATGTGGTGGTAGAAAGGAAAATTTTGGAATGTATTGATTCTAGGTCCACCCGTATTCTCCAAAAGATCGCCTTAAGGCAGTATAGGAAGACTTCCTAGTGGTCATTAACATTAACATTAACATTATTTAATTCCATAAGAGTGAGTGAATGAACAGAAATATGAAGGGTGAAAAACTCTTTAAAACATAATATTTTGGAATAATGACAAACATTTTGCATTGTAGTTTATTAAAAATTATTAGTATAATATATGTAGAGAGCTTTCATATACTCCACTGGAAATCACTGAACTAGTCTCTAAGGAAAACCAGTGAAAAATCACCATCCAAAACCTGTATCCAGGTGATTTCGTTTTACAATCTGGTTTTTCTGGGAGGAGGAGATGCCTGGGGCTTTTTCCTTATCTATTTTACTGTACATTCTTCTTCAGTCTTTCAGGGATCTTTTTTTTAAATTAAGTTTGTTATCTTAGTTCCAGTATAGATAACATACAGTGTTATATTAGTTTCAGGCATACAGTAATGTGATTCAACCCTTCCATACATCACCCTGTGCTCATCATGATAAGTGTACTCTTTAAACCCTATCACCCATTTCA
The DNA here is from genome assembly GCF_029215605.1 of Mirounga angustirostris. Taxonomy (NCBI): domain Eukaryota; kingdom Metazoa; phylum Chordata; class Mammalia; order Carnivora; family Phocidae; genus Mirounga; species Mirounga angustirostris. Next base: position 59,499,651 of record NW_026991710.1, read on the forward strand.
TCCATCCCCCCACCCACCTTTCCGAAGGATCCTTTTTTTTTTTAATATATATGCCTCAATCTGTTTGACTTGCCATATTTTTTAAAGGGCAGCTTAATACAAATCCAATAAATCTAAGATATAATCTTCTCCATGATACTATACCTATTAGTTTTAGCTCATCATTGTGATCTTTTCCTTTACCCATATTCATATAGACACCAAAAAAGATAACTTCTGATTTAAAAAAAAAAAAATCTGGGCTTTTGTGCTGGCCCTGGTGTAGGCTAAGTAGGGAAACACCTAAGTGACAAGGCCCTAGACATCCCAACCCAATAAACCTGCCATCATGGCCTCATCCCCTTCTACATGGTTCCAGACACTCCTCTGAGTAAGATAACAGGGGTGGAATATTATGTACAACTGCTTTTGGAGTTTGTTCATTCTGTTCAAATTGGAGCTGTGTCACTGAATGCCTGGGTCACAAATGACTCACCTTTCTGAGCCCAGTGTCCTCATTGATAAAATAATGGTAATGATTTGCAGTTTTCATATTCCCAATGATATATAACTCTAAGGCAAAGATCTTGCATATTAGAAATTATTCAGGGGGCACATGGGTCACTCAGTCATTAAGTGTCGACCTTCAGCTCAGGTCATGATCCCAGGGTCCTGGGATTGAGCCCCTCATTGGGGTCCCTGCTCCACAGGAAGCCTGCTTCTCCCTCTCCCACCACCCTGCCTGCTTGTATTCCCTCTCTCCCTGTGTCTCTCTCTGTCAAATAAATAAATAAAATCTTTTAAAAAAAAAAGAAATTATTCAGTGCATTACAGTTGTCATATTACTATTAAAACCTATTTATAGGTACATAGAAAGTAAGAACTCGCTTCCTTCACTAGCCTTCTCTTACTAAGAGTTGTGGTGGAGGGAAGGAAAGAGCACCCAGCAAAGCCCTGATGGGAAAGAAACACTGAGCCTAAAATTCCATGGATTTGGGCATTATCTTCCTCTTCATACTCCCTTAGACCCTTCTGACCTTCTTCCTTCTCCTTTCCATCCCTCCTCTCTCTTTCAACTATCTTTAAAGACCAAAATGACATATAACCCAGGGTGTGATAATTTATTAAACAGTAAACAGAAAGTACTATGTTTTGAAGGTCTAAATAAATGAGCTATCTAGTTTTCCAAAGTCCAAAGAAATAAATTAATCTTTTAAGTCAAAGAAATTAATGTTCAATGAGCTTATAACAAAGTAAGTTGACTATAAATCCTCCAGGCTTTAGTTGCTCATTCCCTCTCCTTCCTCCAACATCTTAGGAAAGAAAAAGTAGAGAGTAAGAAGTCAGAAGCAGCAAAACTGGGAAGGAGAGGAGACTTAAGTTTGAAATAATTCTTTAAAAATATCTTTCATGGAAGCAGAATGGTATTTTCAAGGGGTGGATTAGTAAGGAAGGTGATATCCTTGTACCATGAACATTTCTCACCTTTCTTTTGTTTTAAGGTAGAAACATCAGTGTATTTGTCATTAATCTCAGTATAATTTAGTGACTCTTATGATTCCCACAAACAATTCAGTTATGTCCTAACCTCATAATGTTTGGAGTTCAAGTTTTTTTCGGAGATAACCATGTGTGTTCTTTTAATGGTAGCTTTAAATTGCTTTTATGTTTCTCATAATATAATTTTTTCCTGAAATGTTTCTTTAGCCCTGTAATATATACCTACCAACTTTTTGTAAATGTAGCATTTTTAAAACATTAAAACTGGGGGCGTGTGGGTGGCTGTCAGCTATGCATCTCACTTCCGCTCAGGTCATGATCTCAAGGTCCTGGGATGGAGCCCCATGTCCGGCTCTGTGCTCAGTGGGGAGCCTGCTTCTCCCTCTCCCTCTGCCCCTCCCCACCTCATAGTCTCCCTCTCTCTCTTTCTCAAAAAAATAATCTTGAAAAAAAAATAAAATGTTAAAACGTTTACATGTGAACGTGTAAAACGTTCACAGGTGACTTAGCAGGAAATATATCATGCCTGCAGAATATTCTACTGCTTTTGTCTTCCATTCCTGGTGTACTGAAAGTGTTTATTGTCTCTACTAATGACTACCAGAGGCCTTTCGTAATTTTGTCTTCAGCATTACCACCCAATGATGGTCCACACAGATGGTTATTTTTGAGACTCAAAGAATTATAATCCACCAATGCAAAGAAAACGAAGTGAACATCTCACTTTAAATTTACTGTGTGTAGATTTTGTGCCCTGGGGGAAGAGAAGGATGGATTTTGGTGGACCTACGGTCTCTGCCATAGCTGGCAAATGAAAGGGGAAAGAACACAGGCATGAATACACATATGCAGGATAATCGCATTGATTTATTGTTTTGTAAGACATTATCTACCACCAGAGAAAATGCAACTCTCGCTAACCTTGGTTTTAGGCTGCAATTTTCATCAGATAATGTGGATGAAAACGCTTTGACAACTACAGAGTTAGGCACAAGCGTGAAGTGCTGTGATTATTGCTCGTTTTAGCTTCATGCACTGAAAAAAATGCATATTGAAAATGTAAACATTTACCCCTAACAATCGTAATGAATTTAGATTTTATCAGTCCTAAGCCGCATAATTTTTTGATGCTTTCCCATCTTTGCCATCGGGCTGGGTCTGTGTTGCTGCCGGGCAGCAGTTACAGGGAAGTTGCCATGGTTTGTGCATAGCCTCAGAGGCTTAGAAGAAAATCCTGTAGACCAAAGGGGAACACCCTTTTAAGTAATGCAACATCACCAACCCTTTTAAAGGCAGAAAAGAAAATAATGTGTGGAAAGACAAAAATACCGATGATTTCAAAGTTGAAAGTGCTTAGGAAAAGGAGGACTTGGAATCGGAAAAGCCTTAGAAATATATTAACCAATGTATTCCACTTATTATTTGTTCCTTTTTATGCATACATAATACTAACATAGACATAGTAATACTGGTGTATATATAGAACATATATACTAAGAATCGATTTCTATTGTGGACATTGCTGCTATAAACATTGGGGTGCACGTACCCCTTCGGATCCCTACATTTGTATCTTTGGGGTAAATACCCAGTAGTGCAATTGCTTGGTCGTATGGTAGCTCTATTTTCAACTTTTTGAGGAATCTCCATACTGTTTTCCAGAGTGGCTGCACCAGCTTGCATTCCCACCAACAGTGTAGGAGGGTTCCCCTTTCTCTGCATCCCCGCCAACATCTGTCATTTCCTGACTTGTTAATTTTAGCCATTCTGACTGGTGTGAGGTGGTATCTCATTGAGGTTTTGATTTATGGAAAGAGCCAAGATGTCCATCAATAGATGAATGGATAAAGAAGATGTGGTATGTATATATATATATATATATATATATATATATACACACACACACACACACATACAATGGAATATCATGCAGCCATCAAAAAAACAAAAATAAAACCAAAACAAAATCTTGCCATTTGCAACGATGTGGGTGGAACTGGAGGGTATTATGCTAAGCAAATTAAGTCAATCTGAGAAAGCCATGTATCATATGATCTCACTGATATGAGGAATTCTTAATCTCAGGAAACAAACTGAGGGTTGCTGGAGTGGTGGGGAGTGGGAGGAATGGGGTGGCTGGGTGATAGACATTGGGGAGGGTATGTGCTGTGGTGAGCGCAGTGAATTGTGTAAGACTGTATCTCTGAAACATATAATACATTATATGTTAGAAAAAAAAAAGAAGATAGTAGAAAGGGAAAAATGAAGGGGGGGAAATCGGAGGGGGAGATGAACCATGAGAGACTATGGACTCCAAGAAACAAACTGAGGGTTCTAGAGGGGAGAGGGTGGGGGCATGGATTAGCCCAGTGATGGGTATTAAAGAGGGCACATACTGAATGGAGCACTGGGTGTTATACGCAAACAATCATGGAACACTACATCAAAAGTTAATGACGTAATGTATGGTGATTAACATAACAAAATAAAATTTAAAAAAATAAAATAAAATATTAGGCAAAAAAAAAAAGAATCGATGTCTAAAGAAGACTAGTGTATCTCTTTCAACTAGGGTAAAATTAAAATTCCAAGTAATAAGAAAGCATTGGTCATAGTTTAAATTTTTTTTAATTAAAAGAATTCTCCTTGTCATAAAATAATGGTGCATCTTATCGATGGCATTTTATATTAGATAAAACATGGCATTTTGGACTCAAAATTATTTATTTTATTTTATTTTATTTAAAGATTTATTTATGTATTTGAGAGAGAGAGCAGAGGGAGAGAGAGAATCTGAAGCAGACACCCCGCTGAGCACAGAGCCAGACGTGGGGCTCGATCTAACGACCCTGAGATCACAACCTGAGGCGAAAGCAAGAGCCGGTCCGGCCATGCCACCCCGGTGCCCCAGACTCAAAATCATAAACTCCTCAGTACCCTCTAGTCTGGAGCAGCACTCCTTGGCCAGATAGGCTGGTGACTCAGCTGTGTGACTTCAGGGCTCCCCAGCTGAGCGCTCAAATGGTTTGCTAAAACTCTCTTTCACTAAAATTACGTTCTCCAGTGAATAAAATTGCCGGGGAGGCTTATAAAAGGTTCAGAGTTGTTACCTGAGAAAGCTAATGCATCGAGGCATTAATACCATTTACCACCACGTTAGTTTCAATGAACTAATTTTGTACAAAAGGTGAGATGTGACAAGTAATTTCCGATTGCTACATAAAGCATCATTAAAGACTACTGGTTGGGTTGTTAGTCTCAAAAATTAGGTCAGCTTGCCATGGCAAAGGAATAAGAGAGGGAGAAAGATCCCAGTAAAAGCTCAGGGGAGGGAGAGCCGAGACAATCTTTGCTTACCCTTCTTCATTTTGCTTATGGTCCACTTTGGCCTGCATGGTAAACTTTCTTCCAGTCTTCCAGAATTTCACTGGAAATGCAAACCTAGGTAACTCCACCTGGGGTAGAGCTGAACCTGGGCAGAACAGGCCTTTCTCCTCTGACCCCTATTCAATCAGGTAAAATCTGATTAAGATGAGCATTGTAACCGTACGAATATCTCCTACTGATTTTCTAAAGCCTCCTCTGTGTAGATAATATGCAAAGAATCTATTGTTATATTTCTCATTTAATTTTCATCATAACCCTGCAAGGTGTTACTTCTCCCATCTTAAAGATAAAAAAAAAAAAAACAAAAAAAAAAACTAAGGCTAAAGTAAGTTAAATGACTTGCTTATGGACACAGAGATGGGATGTGACATAAATAGGCCTCTCAGGGCCTATGGGTTAGAACTCCAGACTTTTCTAACATAAGATCAGGCCTCTCTTTTCGTTTGCAAGCTGTGGAGGTAAAATAAAATCAGAGGGGACATAATAGAGGTAATAACATACTTGCATTCTGGGGGTGGTGCCATATATCCTGATGATGGAATCTTGTAGGCCCTTGATAAACTTTCCTTCTTCACCTGAGCCTAGATGTGGGAGGTCTGCATTGGTGGTATGACATCCTACCACTGCAACCACAATAGAAAAGTATTTAACCTTCTTAAAAATCTTAGACCAACTTTATAGCCTACAACAAAAGGTAAGACTCTGTAAAGCTGGATGAATCTGGGTTTGAGATCTTCTAAATCTAGATAACTAAAATTCAGAGGACCTTCCAGGAATAATCTCAATGACTAATTCTTCCTCCATTAAGACTCAAAGTTTCTGAAAAACCTGTAAGAAAAATCTAGAAAGTTTATTATGCCTTCCAGCTTCTAGATTAGTTCTCAAGAAAAAGAAATGTACTATAAAAATTTAAATATGGAAACAAAGGAAAATATATCAAATGTCAACAAACTCCTGGTCAACTGAATTGTTACAATAATTAATTCATCAGTTGGTTATTCTGTTAGTAGACTGTCCTGGGGAGCTTACTATGAACCAAGCATAGTGAAACTAAAAGATGATAAATACAACCGTCTCTTTCGTACTTTTTCTCCAGGTCACATCCTGATCCTGTCCTTTGAATTTTATCAGACAGTTTTCAAGAGGAAGTAAGGAGACCAAGCCCAGGATCAAGAAAGCCATTTCCCCCAGATATAGGGTAAAGCTGGCCTAGCCTGTCTACCTCCTTTACTCTGTACCATATCTTGGTCTTGCAACACCTCAAAGTCTTCTCCAAACTAGTACACAGTACCATGAAGAAAACAATACCATTGATCCCTTGCTCCTCCATCTAAAATCTTCACCTCTTAGCATGGCGGCTCACTTGTGATTGTTGGGGGGACCCCATTATATCTTTGACTCACCTCAACATTCCTCCTTTCGAATGTAGTACAGAGGGATGTGCAGAGCACCCCGTAGAGATGAATGTAAGTGACCAACACTTAATCCATCAGAGTTACTATAAATTCCGTGAGAAAAATAATTTGGAAGAGTTTTTAGGCCACACTATGTGCTAATGTTATAAGCACAAAAAGTAAGTTAAAAAGTTAAAGTGAGGAATATTACAGTCTTGAAATTTAAATCTTAGGGAAGGATACAACCTTAGTTGTCCAAAAAAACCTTTTTACTCCTCTCGTCCCTATATTCCAGTTCGTCAAATAGATATTAAATGTGTAGGCATGATGTGAGGAAATGCTGGGATCCCCAAACAAACACATTCGATATGAGGGTGTTCTGGCTATAGCATCTTTTTTACCCAGCTGTAGGCACACTCATTCTGGATAAGACGAATGTTCCTGTCTTCCCTAGTTATTCCATAGGTCCCCTTCACAGGTAGGGGAGAAAGTTTTTTTTCAGTTAAGGGTACTTAAGTGCCTCATCCCTCTGCTGGAATAATAATAACAATGAACACTTAGTGATGCTTATTGTGCACCTCGCACAATTCTAAGCACTTTAGGTGCACTCACTTTTTAAGTGCTCACCAAATATATTGTGAACTATGCATTACTGTCATTCTCATTTCTGATAAGGAAACGAGAACACAGAAGTTAAAAAGTTGCCCCAAGCCACATAGCTGATTTGCGGCAGAGTGATGTTAGGATATGTTCAAATTCTGAGCCCTGAGCACACTCTTCAGCTCCAATGACCCAGAAGAGTAAATCATTGGCTATGACTTTAAGCAGCTCAGATAGTAGTGGTGGGTGAAGTCAGTCCTGTAGCCACCTGCTGGAAGTCTCATTTGGGAATAACAGCGTATCTAATGAGTTCTTCACTTGACTTCCCGAAAAAATTGTGTCTCTTCAAAATATAGAGGAAGAGACGCGGAGGGATTGCTGCTTTGTGTGTAATTCTAACTCACAAGGTGAAATTGGTTGAAAACTTAAAACAAAATAAAACAGGGAAAAATGACTACGCAACCCTAGCATTAGTTATGGCCACACGGAGAAGGACGAGCATCAGCTATGTAGCCCCAATTGAAAGAAGACAGGCTTTCAAAGGCATATTGGAGACAAACAGCCATATTTATAGGGCTTAAGAAGCTAAAAAGAGTGTATGCTTTAAAAGAGTTAAAAGCGGGGCGCCTGGGTGCACAGTCAAGTGCAGATAAGAATAACTATTACAGACCTGTGAAGACCTCTGAAGAGGCTGAGATACAGGAAAATGACCTGGGCTCGCCTGGGTGGCTCAGTCGTTAAGCGTCTGCCTTGGCTCAGGTCATGATCCCAGGGTCCTGGGATCGAGTCCCACATCGGGCTCCTTGCTTGGTGGGAAGCCTGCTTCTCCCTCTGCCACTGCTCCCCCTGCTTGTGCTCACTCTCTCTGTCAAATAAGTAAAATCTTAAAAAAAAAAAGAAAAGAAAAGAAAATGACTTGGGACCATGGAAAATTTGCCCTAATTATGTTCATAATGAAAATAGCAAATGGGAGCATGACCGGTTGCTCTGTGCCAATGGTGTAAGACGTATCTCTCTCACACACACACATGCGCGCGCGCACGCGTGCACATACACGCACACATTTTCTTAAGCTTTTTAAAAAACTGTGTATCAATGCTACATTGGTTCAGGTGTACAACGTAGTGATTAGGCATGTCTATACCTTATGCTATGCTCACCACAAACAACACGCACATTTTTAAAAGTTTGTACTTTCGTGCTATGGTGAGCGCTGTGAATTGTGTAAGACTGATGAATCACAGACCTGTACCCCTGAAACAAATAATACGTTATATGTTAATTTAAAAAATAATAAATAAATAAATAAAAGTTTGTACTTTCGTTGTGATTTAATTTTTCTGCCAAGGAGAACAAAAGAGGCAGAGAGGGTATTTGAAGAAGTATCAAAATCCGAGATGAGTGCAGAATTTCCTTCTTTTTAAAGGCTGAATGGTATCCTATTGATATGTATGTACCGCGTTTTCTTTGCCCATTTATCTGTCAGTGGACATTTAGGTTCTTTCCACATCCTGGCTGTTGTGAACAGAGACACAGTGAATATAGATATGAGCGCTACTATCTCTTTGAGGTCCTGATTTCAATTTTTTTGGATTAATACTCAGAAGTGGGATTGCAGGATCATACAGTAGTTCTATTTTTAGTTTTTTGAGGAACTCCTATATCATTTTCCATACTGGCTGCACCATTTTACATTCCACCGACAGTGTGCAAGAGTTTCAATGTTCCCACGTCCTCACTAACAATAACCGTCTTCTGTTTTTCAGGTAATAGCCATCCTGACAGGTGCGCGTTTCTGTACTATGCAACAACATGGATACACCTTGAGGACGTAATGCTAAGCGAACTAAGCCAGTCACAGAAAGACAAATACTGCATGATTCCATTTATAGGAGGCATCTAATATAGTTAAGGTCATAGAATCGAGGAGAGGAGTGGTGATTGCCAGGGGCCGGGCTGAGGGAGAGATGAGGAGTTACTAATCAACCGGCATAAAGCTTCAGTTAATCATGATAAATAAGCTCTAGAGATCCGTTGTACAACATTGTATCTACAGCCAACAATAATGTATTGTTCCCTTGAAATTTTGTTAAGAGGGTAAATCTCATGTTGTGTTCTTACCACCATAAAATAAAATGTAAAAAGGAAAAAACACCAAAGCCAATATAGGGATTTAAAGAAAGAGTTCCCCAATCCTTTGATGAATTCAAGTGTTTTGATTCATATGAATTATATTCCAAAGCACAGGGGTCGGGGAGAGGAGAGGACGAGCTATTAGCCGTCTATGTGAAATCCGTTCCAAAAGACAAGATAAGGAAATATATTTTAGTGATCCCAAAAGGGAAGAATGCATATCGCCTCAATGATAGGTTGCTAAACTTAACCAGACTGGTGAGAGTTCTTGCCTCTGTTTCATAAATAACAGTTCTTTTTGGGTTGTTTATCCATAAGCAGAGAGGACAGAGGCGAGGAGGGACGTGGGGAAAGTAGCTTGCATGATAGAGTTCCTCAAATTTTTGAAGAGTTGTCACATAGAAAATAAATTCTATTCATACTGCTCAGTGTCTTTGGTTGCAACAAGGACCCAGGGGTTAGAGGCAGATGAATTTGGATTCAATAGAAAGAAGATCTGTCTAAAATTCTAATGAGAGAATAGATTCCTCTGGGAAATAATGAGTTCCCTGGCACTGGAAATGCCTGTGCTGTGTATTGAAAAGGAAATTCAAGAATTTCATCTCACTCCCAACCTGGAGGTGCTGAGATTCCAAGACGAGATGACCTTAAACAGCCCTTTTCAGCCATAAAATGCGAATACAACGTGTCAAGATTTCTTCTTTCAACATGGTTTAAAATGACCAGATGGTCACTAAGAAACCGTTTCTGCTTAAATCTGCCATGAAACTAGACATTTTAAAAAATAATTTAAAAAGCAAATTAGCATATAAATGGCTAAGAATTCCCCATATTCTAGATGATCTTCAAATTGCTATTTAATTTAAGACGAGTACTTTTGGTTTATGGCCCATAATATTTATATGCTCACCTGCTCCCATGGAAATACAAAAATAAATACTGAAATGTATTTCTTACAAATCATGGTCTATTTGGTCTCAGCAGTGATACAACCGAGCAATTTCTGCATTCTTATCCTAACAACAAGTCCAAGGCAATGGCGATTATCCAATCATTTCAATGTGAGTTGCATAGGTTACATTTCGACACAGTCCACATCACCATCTTTCAGCTATCTGGAATATATTTTTAAGTATGCCTGAGGACACAAAATGGAGATTTAATGCAGCAGGAGGAACATGGATTGCACTAAAACACAGCCCACATTCCCACAAACAAAGAAATCTAAAGGAAGGAGGCTTTGTAACTACAGCCGATGCCCAGAGAAAACGAAGGGCAAGGCTTGAAGTGCAATCTAGACTGAAAAGCTGTTACTGAGTATCCAGCTGTGATGACAAATGACGTTTGTAAATCTTAATAACTTCTAACTGCCGTATCCCTTTCTTTGGGCAAACTGTCAAGATGGTAAATGCAGCAGAAAAATCCCCTCCAGTGAGTAAATAACTTTAACTCTCTCCCTTCAAAGGTTCCTAATAGGAGGTTTTTGTTTTTCATTATGTACCTTTCATTTATTTAGCATCTTTTTCACCCTAAAAAAGCCTTAGAAGCATCCATTCCTACTGCTGTCCCTTGTGGTCTTTGTTTTACAAATAAGGCATAAGGAGGTTTTATATGGCAAGCCTCGGCATTAGGGCTAGAATCAAGGTCTTTTTCTACTGAATCCAAAACAAAATCTGGCACATTGTCTCCTTCTGCCACCTTCGTACTGACAACTTTATTAATAAGACCCATTTCAAGTCAATCCAGACTTGCAAATTGTCATTGCCTATCATTCCAGGCACAAGAAAGAAATTAGACCCCTCCTTTAGAAATTCACTTTAGCAGAAAATGGTATGGGAAAGAAATTAAAACACTTACTATAAAAACCTTCCCTCAACCCTCTCAATTTTTACATTTCTATCATCTCTCTCGGTGTAAAGATATATTTACACTGCAGTTATTTTCAACTATCTGTTTTATTATCATCAAAAATACTCTTCCCCCATGAATCAACGTGATAGCTCTGCAAACAATAAACGTCTCTCACGGCTTTACAGAGAAAATGTTTCCAAAAGTCTTTTGTCCAGAGAAGAGATTCAAGCTGTCTGCACCATCTTAATGGTCACTTACTTGATGCCCTGCTTGGGAAGAAAGAAATAAAGTAACTAAAGATGGAAAATGTTATCTTCTCTCCCCCACCACCTCAGAACCTGATTTCCCGCTTCATTTCCAATGCTATAGCATTAACCCAGACCCTTATCATCTCGTGCCTGGAATAATCTTCTAATTTTCCCAACCCCACTATGATTTCTCTGCTTCAGTCCCCTCCTATGGAAAGTGGAGAATAATAATGATTCCTCTTTCATTGGATGGCTGTGGAAAATAAGTGAGTCGATACATGGGAAGTGTTTAGACCGGTATCTGGCACATAATAAGCACTCAATAAATGTTAACTCCACACAAAATTTTATCCTCTACACTATAAAATTGATAATTCTACAGTAAAAATCTGGATATATCCAGAATTCAGCACTCATCATTTCTCTCATTGTTATGCTTCTGGTCCAAACCACCATCATCGCTTGTCTAGATTATTCCAGCAGCTTCTTCACTGTTCTCCCCGCTTCTGCTCTGGACCTACAGCACAGCCTGTGCTTAGCTCAGGAGCTGAACGATCCCTTTGAATTTTAAGTTGGATCCTGTCACCCTCTGCTCGCTCTTGCTCATACTCGCGCGTGTTTGCTCTCTTTCCCTCTTTCTCCCCCCACCCTCTCTCTCAGTCTCTCCCTACTGGCTGCTCATCTCACTACAATATAAACCTAAGTCCTTATAGGGGTCCTGCAGAGCCCATGACCTCCTTTCAGTTACTTCCCTGACCTCCTCTCTTTTACTTAACTCCAGCCCCTCAGGCCTCCTAGATTCTTCATACATGCCTGGCCTGCTCCCAGCTTGAGTGGGACCGGTGAACTAGAGTTCCTTCTGCCTATGACACCTTCTCCCCACCCCTGCCCCCAATCTGCATCATTTCCTCCAGTGCCTTCAAATCTTTGACCACCCTGTTTTGAACTCTATCTCTTCCTCCACCCTAGGACTCCTGATCCCCTTAATCTGCTCTATATTTTTCCATAGCACGTGTAGCCGTTTAGTGTGCTATATAGTGTACTTATTGATAGGATCGATTGTTTCCCACAAGCAGAAAGTAAACCCCACAGGGACAGAGATTTTTATCCCTCAGTTTATTGATGTCCCTCGAATGCCTGGAAAGGTGCCTGGCGTGTAACACGTTCAAAACACATGTATCTTACGGAACCGTCACTAAAGAAATGAGTAGGCGCATTACCAGCCTGCTGAATACCCTCCAGGATTTCCCTGCTGCCAGAGGTCAGTTGAGACTTCTCAGCCAGCACGAAAGGCTCTGCCCATCCGGCCGTCCCCGTTCCTCCAGCCCCACTCTCTGCCAGATGGCGACACTTGCCCTGTCTGCAGTGTCCCCGTCTTACAGTTGAACACCTTCAGCTGCCCCGAGAGCCTGTGCTCTCTTATCTCCCCGGCAGGTATCGCCCACCTTTCACGATGGCATCTCAACAGTGAAGCTTCTCATGACTCTCCAATTCCTGGCAGAACCTACTCCTCTCCCCTTTGTGCCTCTAGTCTGTCCTGAGTGAGTTTTATCTCAGCAACAATCACTGTATTGGCTTCATATATTTCCATAGCTTTCCTCCTTGACCACATGAGGGCAGGGAACCTACTCTTTTACCCAGGGTTTTGCACAATGCAAACCAGGTCATGTGGGTCACAGATACTCAATATAAACTGTTGTATATTCATAGGAAGGAGGGGGAAATGTCCATTGGATTCCGCTAGTCCTAATCTGTCTGATAGCGGAGGGTGGGTTAGAAAGTAAAGCTCCTCCAGGTCAGCTTATTCTGCCTCTGTGCTTGGAACTCCAGACTAGTGCTGATGCTTCCAAGGAAGATAAGGAAGGTGAGGCAAAGAGTACTGAATGTGGACAGAAGGCAGGGATCCAACCAGGAGCATACAGAGCTGATGGAGGCATGGGGGTCAAGGAAGGGTCCCACAGGACCCCTGGATCTCTAGAGCTTTCCTGAATTGCATTACTCCAGGCTGTTTCTCTTGAAGTGTGGGGGCCAGGGGACAGGCGATCACACAGGAGGGGATGACTCCAAGGAGCTTCCAATAGGGGAAGCTAAAGACAATGCTGAGGCAGGAACAGATGAGAAGCCAGAGAGAGAGAGAGAGAGTAAAGGAGAAAGAAAGAGGAAAAGAGAGAAAAAAAAAAAAAGTGCTACTTTTCCTCCATCAAAATCACCCTTGCAATGCCCCACACACCATTAGCCCAAATTTCAACCCACAACCTTTCAGTGGGGGCAATCCCTGAGCCCTAGCCCCATAAAGCTTTTTCTGCTGCTGCCTTTCACTATGGCTTTCAAGTATCCTCCCCTTTTCCCACTGATCATAAACTGTCTTTCGGCTCAGGCGTTTTTCCCTGTTTTGTTATCTGTTCCTTGGGTTAGGGTCACATAACATGCTGACTAAGGTTAATTACTTCATTAATTCCCCTACTTTCCTGATGCGCAGTATTACTTTTATCACCTTCTGTTCTAAGATGAGTTGAATTCATTACTAGGATTTTGTGCATGAAGGTCAGTTAAACTTCAAATTACAGGCCAAGAGACAGGGAATAAAAAAAGCCCACAGGGCTGCTGCCAGAAGTTCTCTTTAAATGTGGTCTGCACTCTCAGTTTATCTTGCTAAGCATATTATAACCCACCCTGGGCACAGTTCTGTTCCCTCCACCCCACGCTTTCCAGCAAAACGTGCATCTGCAACCTAAACAGACCAGGAGAATCCTCTGCCCTCTTCCCGGCTACTTCCTTCATACTCACATCCATTCAATTAAGTCATTCAACAATCAGGAGGAAAGTACCTGCTATGTGCCAGGTACACTGCGAGGCTTTGGGCAGAGCATATGAACTAAGACTCTGCTCTCAGAATGTAGAGTGTGATTAAAGAACAGAAAAATAAATCGACGGTTTTTGTCAAGTACGATGAATAGAATAATAGTGACAATAACAAGAATCACCATGGTGGCTAAAATCAGTTAAATTTGTACTATGTTCCAGCCACGCAGTACTCTTCACATATTATTAACTCATTCATGTATGAAGTCACACAGCCCTATAAAGGCAGGTACTATGATTCTTCTCTATTTTGCCAGTGAGGAAAGTGAAGCACAGAGAGTTAAGTAATTTGTCCAACCTGTTGACGAAGGTCCGACCCATGATTCAAACCCAGACACATATCCTGAGGCACATAAAGCAGACGGAGTGACCATTCTTTAACTCTACCCTGGCTACACATCTACACCTGCAATCTCAGGTCCTGACTTGCTGGCCAGCATGTGTGTGGCACACGGAGTACTTGCTAGGTGCCGTACGCTGCAGGTTATCCAGAAACCTGTAAAACCCTCACAGTGCAAATGGAGTACAGAGCCACGTAAAGGTGCAAGAGTAAAATGGTACCCTTAGCAATATACAGAAAAGCTATAAAGAAGGTACAGAAGAAGCACTGGGCAGGGAGTGGGCCTGTTATCCATGGTAAGGATTAGGGAAGGTTTCCCATGGAAGGAGTTCACACCCAGAAGTAGGAAATAATTCTTGCAAGACATTAAAGGCAGAGAGAATCCTCCATCACTTTTCTTTGGGAAAGTTTCTCCTCTTTCAAAACCCTCCTCGAAATTTTCTTCAGGAAGTCTCCACCTCAATTTTTTGTGATGGCGAATTTCATATGTCAACTTGACTGGGCCACAGGGTGCTCAGATACTTGGTTGAATGTTTTTTGTGGGTGTTTCTGGATGAGATTAACATTGGAATCGGTAGATTGAGTAAAGCAGATTGCCCTCCCTAATGTGGGTGGGCCTCATCCAACCCACTGGAGGCCTAAATAGAACAGAAGGTGGGTGGGGTGAGGGAGCATTTGTTCCCTGCTTGACTGTTTTTGAGCTGGGACATCAGTCTTCTCCTGCACTCAGACTGGAACCACACCACCAGCTTTCCTGGTTCCCAGCTTGCAGACATCAGATGATGGGATTTCTTGGCCTCCACAATTGCATGTGCCGGCCAAGTCCTTAAAATAAATACCACTGGTTCTGTTTCTCTGGAGAACCCAGACTAGTACCATCTTATTCTGGTCCCCTTTTTCATGTATTTCCTTGGCATGTGTAGATCTTTGGCTAGCTATTCAAGAATGCAGATGCTGTGATATGGGAACGTCTCCATATGAACACAGTGAATCCTCACAGGGAGAAATCACAGAATTCAATGTTCTTCCCCTTTGCTCCACCCAGTAGCCACTCAACAGATGTGGCCCCCCTGCTGACTGCACTAGGATTTCTCAGCACCTGGCAGCAGCAGGAAGGAGGCCCATCCTTCTGTGGTTATATGCTCTTTCTAGCAGCGTCGCACACGGCCAGTTGTCATAAGGCAGGTTCAGGAAGATGTAGGCAAAGCAGTCTTCTATTTAGGGCATCCTTTAGATCTGGAGGGCCATTAAATTGTACTCTGGCCAGAGGCACCAGACAAATTCTAGCCGATTAGTAGGTCTGGTCTCCATCATGGGCCCCAGAGGTCTTGGACTTTTTGGAAAGAGAATCTATACCTATTTAGAATATATTTTTGTGGATGGAACCCCAAGTTCCATGCTCTCTCCACATTTACCTCTGGATGCCTCTAATTGAAGAGGGAAGAATTAGAGGATGCTCTTGTTGCAGTGAAATCTCCCCAGAACAGATTGCTGGAAAAGAGGTCTTCTGCATTCACAGAAAGTTTCCATCTCAGAATACATTTAAGACTTGTATTCATTAATTTCCCATGTATGTCTGAGCATTCTCTGTGTGCTGAAACATCATTCTAGTCAGGCATGGATGCAGCATTAAGTGAGATGAAGTATTTGCCTCATAGGGGAGGAAGGGAGATCTACAATGAACTCGAAGCAATTAATACACTCATGAACCCTGTTGTGTGTTGTGAAGAAATTAAAGCAGCATTAGGAAGTAGAGACTGAAATCAGGTTGTAGTGTGTACGTGCATGTGTGTGCATGCATATGTGTGCAGGTGTGTGTTTGGGCTCTTTTAGATAAGGTGCTCAGGGGAGGCTTCTCTAAGGAGGTGAAATCTGAAATGCAAACTAGAAGACAAAATACGAGAAGGATATTTCAGGCAGAGGAAACAGCAAAAGCAAAGCCCTGGAGTGGGAATGGCTTGGTGTGATGAGGAACAAGAATGCCATGATGGCAGAGGGTGCCTGGGTGGCTCAGTCAGTTGAGTGTCGGACTCTTAATCTCAGTGCAGGTCTTAATCTCAGAGCCATGAGTTCAAGCCCTGCCTTGGGCTACATGCTGGGTGTGGAGCCTACTTAAAAAAAAAAAAAAAGTTAAAGAATGCCACTATGTCAGGAGCATCATAAGTAATCAGGAGAATGACAGAAGATGAAGTCAGAAAACAGCCATAGGCCAGATCATTGAGCATCCTGTAAGACTTGGGAACCATATGGGATTTAGGGTTTCCTTCAAAGTTTGATAGGAATCCATTGCAGAAGGGAAACGATATGAGAATCTAATCTATCTTTTCACAAGATCACTTGGACTACTGAATGTGCAAGGGACTCCCAAAGACAAGTTAGAAGTGACAAGTTAGTCCAGGTGAAAAATGATGGTGTGTGGGCCTAGGGTTAGAGACATATTGTGATAGAATGGGATGTGGGATATATTTTAAAAGTAGAGCTGACAGGACTTGTTAATAGTTTGGTTGATGGAACAGGAGAGAGAAAAGCTGACTTTTAGAGAGAGGTTGATACCCCATGAAGCTAAAGACGCTCAAGCTTCCAGGCTGCTCACCTGAAAGGACATTTTCCAGGCATTTGAGACAGGCCCTAGAAATTTCATCCTTGTAATTTTACAATCCTTGCCTTCAACAGGACCCCTAGGACTTCAGGGTCCATAGAGCCTGAATCTTCCTTAGTTCCAGGTTCTTAGCCTGAGTAACCAAGCAAAAAGGATACCATTAAGAAAATGAAAAAAAAGCTGTTCAAATTACACCCAGGGCAAGTGACTTCTAGAGCTACACTAACCAAGTATAACTGGTACATTGATCAAGAACACCTCATGGGATACAATTATAAAGCAACTTTATTTTTTGTCTCCTCCAGTCCTTATTTTGTTGTTGTTTTATTATTGTTACTTTTTCCTTGTTCCTGGATGAAAACTCAGAAGATTCTTTTTTTTATACTTTCAAATACCTTTAAAGATTTTAAAGTGGGATTACTTAAAGTTGAAAAGTCTCAATTCACGGGACCTCTGGGTGGCTCAGTCGTTAAGCATCTGCCTTCGGCTCGGGTCATGGTCCCAGGGTCCTGGGATGGAGCCCCGCATCGGGCTCCCTGCTCAGCGGGAAGCCTGCTTCTTCCTCTCCCTCTGCCCCTGCTTATGTTTCCTCTCTTGCTGTGTCTCTCTCTGTCAAATAAATAAATAAAATCATTAAAAAAAAAATAGAAAAGTCTCAACTCAGAATCAGGACATCTGATCCTCATTCGAAGGTGAGACATCCCCCTTTTCCCCAGCCAGGTCCGGCTGCCAGTAACAAGGCTGAAAGAGGGAAGGAGAGTGTGGTTGGCTTCTTCTCCCTTTCTCTCGTATTCTCCCTAGTCTGCCAGCTGCTGTCTCTGATGCCTCTGAGGTTGGCGACAGGGGTATGGGAGAGTAAGAGGGGAGAAAGGGAAGGGAAGCAGGACAGTTCTTGTTGGACTGACACTATCGTAAGCTAGCCTAGAACTTTCAAAGCCTGGCAGATAATTAGAGCCGGCCTCTCCTTTGATGAGCCCATTCATTTATTGTACAGGAACCTTCCATTACCAGGGGTCTCTCTGAAATTCCCTTGATTCTTTTGAGTATGTTCCTCTTCCACCTTGTTGCCTAGATCCTAGGAATTTGGCTATATCCTTAGCTTCTCTGTGCTGAGCCCTGTGTGTCCATCCAGGGGGGTTTCTGGAACCGGGACAACTATAGTCCAACATTTCCACTGTGTAATACCTGCCTGCTGCCCACAGTTGACAAAAAGGAGACATGCAGGTATCCTTCCACGGCAACCCGAGGTTGCAGGCCAATCCCAGGACACTGATCCATCAGCCCATCCATCAGCAGCTACAATTTTGCTCTTTGTGTCTTCAGGTAGGATTCCTACATAGTCACAGTGAACCCCTCAAACTGCTGGCAACTCACGGTGACCTCAAGGAGCTCTCGATGACCTCCTCAGGGCACCACCTTTTCAGGTGAGATGAAGGGGAAACCCCACCCATCTTTTCCCTTTAGAGGAAGGTAGGACACAGCACACAAACAGCTCTCTCCAAAAAGTCCTCTTCTTCCCCAAATCCTCTTTTCTCTTGTCATAAGTCAACTGATTCTTGGACACCTATATTTTTCATTTTCAAATCAGTGGTCTCTCTCACAACTCACATAGTTAGCTGACACTTCTATTTTAATATCCTGTTATATAACCATTGCTCAGCCCAGTCCAGCTTCAATGAAGAGTTAAGAAGAACTATACTTACCTTATCCAAACATTGCAGATTCAGAGCGTTATGTCATTTTAACTAACTACTTCACCATATCTTATTTATATTCATTCCTCTCCTATACTTCTGAGCTTAACCAATCTCTATAATTTGTAATTCTTCAAATTACCACCCAGGTGAGGTCATGTGGTCATGTCAGTGAGGACGTTCAACCCTCCCGCCACACTGGCAGTTGGCTCATTTGGTGACATGCTAAGAAAGCAAGCTCTTGTTTTACAGAGATTTTCTGAGTTCTCCCTGGAAACTTTCAGCGTTACTTCATTTCTTACCTGTCAAAACACAAGTTGGGACAGTGGATAAAAGAAAATGTCATTCGTCTTTATCTTCTAAGTCAGTAATTCTCAAACGTCATTGTGCATATAGACCCACAGTGGAGTTTGTTTCAACTTCATTCCCCCAGACCCTGATCTCAGAGCTTCTGCTCCAGTAGGTCTCCGGTGAGACCCAGGAAGCAACCATCTCACAAGTGCCCATGTGATTCTGATGCAGGTGTTCGATTCTGGTTCTCAGAGCACACCAGGACAGATCTCGAGATTCACTCTCACAGTGTCTCCTTTCCTAGGCAGGAATTGCAAATTATGAATCAATTATGGTTTGCAGCAGAAATCATCCTATTGCATTTTCTCAGGATCCAGGAATGATGGTTCCCTGGTATTCTAATTAGCCACTCATTGGAGTCACAACCATTAGAGTGACAATGTATGAAGCTTCCCCAGCCCCTTGCTTTGTATCCTGTCTCTTGATTCTGTTGTTCCCCTGAACTCTTTTCTCATCTTTTTTCTCCCTATTTTTGTTTGTGAAGCAGGCTGCTGATTGTAGGACTACTATTATTTTTTTAAAGATTTATTTATTTATTTTAGAGAAAGAGTGCTCATGCAGTACATGAGTGGGCGCGGGGGGCAAAGCGAGAGAATCTTCAAGGAGACTCCCTGTGGAGCCCGATGCACAGGGCTGGATCTCACGACCCATGAGATCATGAGATGAGCCAAAATCAAGAGTCAGAGGCTTAACTAATGGAGCCACCCAAGCTCCTCTAGGACTACCATTATTAAGGAGAGGGTGTTGGAACTTCTTTTCATCTTTAACTGCCTTTATTCCCATTGATACCTTTCTGAAGACTTGAGCCATTGCCAGACCTCCCTGTTACCTCTTTATTATCAAAGGACATTTGGACTCATGAGGCCATAGTTAGCTTGGCCAATTGATTGAGAACATTTCACTCATTGAGAAGCTTAGCCTGAAGTAAACAGAGGAGAGTCAAGTGGGGTCAAAGTTTCAGAAAGCCGTATTATATCCTCATAATGAATCTATCTAGGCTTTGGCTAAAAAAAAAAAAAATCAGTAAAATTCTGATTTATTCATTAAGGCTAAATGGTTTACATAAGTTAAAAAAGTTCTGATTGTGAATATCTCTAGTTCTCAAAGTGAGTTTCTCATGACCACTGATGAAGAGACGGTTTTCACTGCCACCTCTGTTATTATACTCAGAACCCTGTGCTCATCATTAGTTTTCTTTTTGAAATTTTAATACAAATACCCATAATTATCATTTTGTACACTATACATCTTATTTCCACTTTTCCTCTTCATTGTCCTTTCTTTATTCGCACCTTTATTCCATGCCCATACCCCCATCCCAACACAATCACACACACGTGCGTGTGCACACGCACACACACACACAGCCCCAACACGATTCTCTTCAGCTTGGCCCTCCAAAATGAAACCTCACAACTCTGTAGGAGGCAGCAGTGGTCAGAGGGCCAGCGTCACTGACCAATAAGTGTGGAAGCTACCAGAGGTGGTAAGAGTAGACCCAGTGCTAGCCTTGTTAGAATGGCTTCCTGCTGGTTGAAAACCAGGGGTACTAATAGGAATAGATGGTGATGGAAAGAGAAGAACTGACATGTAATTGGAGAAAAATTAAGGATTGGAGCTAGGAGTTCTCTAGAGGCAGAAACGGGATCCTGCTAGTCTGCCCCAAACAATGGTTAGGCCCAGGGCAAGAATAAAAGTAGAGGCCCCCATCCCATATATCTAAATATTACAAAACTATAACTCGAGCTAAGAGACTGCTCAAAAAATATGTTCTATTCTCCCATGTTAACAAATATGCATTCGTTAACAACAAAATAAGCAGTCATGTGAAGCTCTGCTCAGTATCTGACTGAGGATGACTGAACTTAATTGCTACTGCACAAGTCCGGGTGTTCTTTTTTTTTTTTTAAGATTTTATTTATTTATTTGACAGAGAGAGACACAGTGAGAGAGGGAACACAAGCAGGAGGAATGGGAGAGGGAGAAGCAGGCTTCCTGCCGAGGAGGGAGCCCGATGCGGGGCTCAATCCCAGGACCCCAGGATCATGACCTGAGCCAAAGGCAGATGCTTAATGACTGAGCCACCCAGGCACCCCAGGTGTTCTGTTAATAGTGGCCCAGTACAGGTGGCCTAGTGATAGGTGGTTGAGTAATAAAATAGACATACGTGATTTATAAATGATTAATACATTATGTATATTTATATATTTAATAATTTATACCACCTTGAGTTCTATACTTAATCAATTGTAAATGATTAATGTCCATTCTTTAAGATTATTTTTCCTTGTTTACCTTTATTTTAGCAAAATCACTAATTATATTATAATCAAGATTATCCACATAATTTAATGGAAAACAACATGGAGTTTCCTGAAAAATTAAAAATTGATCTACCAAATGATCCGGCAATTCCCCTTCTGCGTATATACCCAAAGGAAATGAAAACAGGATCTCAAAGAGAGATGGGCGCTCCCATGTCTATTGCAGCACTATTCATGGTAGCCAACATATGGCAACCATCTAAGTGCTCACCAACAGATGAATGGGTGTAGAAGATGGGGCATATATTTACAATGGAATATTATTCAGTCATGAGAAAAGAGGACATCCTGCCATTTGCAACAGCATGGATGAACGTTGAAAACATTAGGCTAAGTGAAATAAAGACTGGATGATACCACTTATATGTGGAGCCTAAAAAAACTAAAGTCATGAAAAGAGAGCAGAATGGTGGTGGGTATTTAACATTTAATTATTAAAATTTTAAAAATAAAAAAAGAAAGAAAATCTAAACTAAGTTTAATTTGAGACTTTTGACTAGGAGTTACAGAGTTTAAAGAGAATGTGGTTTGGCCAGAATAATCATATTATTTCTAGGAGGTATTTGAGAGGTTCAGTTTTCTTCTGCCTTTTCTTCACCTTTTGCCTTCTATCTAGCTGCTAAAGCCTGCCCTGATTCCATGAATAAAGCAGGAATTGAGTTAGACAGTAATGTTATCACCTCCAGCCCAACAATCTTCTCACCGTCCGTAGCAATATGACGGCTTATGAAATATTCACAAAAGGCCCACACTAAAGCTGGCGGAGCCTCAGAGTCTGTGCAACGACATGGATGGAACTGGAGGGTGTTATTCTGAGCGAAATAAGTCAATCAGAGAAAGACATGTATCATATGATCTCACTGGTAGGAGGAATTCTTAATCTCAGGAAACAAACTGAGGGTTGCTGGAGGGGGTGGGAAGAATGGGGTGGCTGGGTGATAAACATTGGGGAGGGTATGTGCTATGGTGAGCGCTGTGAATTGTGAAAGACTGTTGAATCACAGATCTGTACCTCTGAAACAAATAATGCAATATATGTTAAGAAAAAAAAAAAAGAAGATAGCAGGAGGGGAAGAATGAAGGGGGGGAAATCGGAGGGGGAGACAAACCATGAGAGACGATGGACTCTGAAAAACAAACTGAGGGTTCTAGAGGGGAGGGGGGTGGGAGGATGGGTTAGCCTGGTGATGGGTATTAAAGAGGGCATGTTCTGCATGGAGCACTGGGTGTTATGCACAAACAATGAGTCATGGAACACTACATCAAAACTAATGATGTAATGTATGGTGATTAACATAACAATAAAAATTAAAAAAATAAGTCACTGCCAAGGAAGGCCTTTCTGAGGAGGTGAACTTGGAGTGGAAACGTGAAATGACATAAAAAAAAAAAAAAAGCCCTCCCCCTCCCCCCTGCACTCTGCATGGGTAAAACACACAGTGTACAGTTTCCGATGCTTCATCAGAGATGGGACTCTGTGTTACGGACTGAATGTTTGTGTCCCCCCAAAATTCCTATGTTGAAGCCCTAACCCCCAATGTGATGTTATTTGGAGATGCAGCCTTTGGGAGGTAATTAGGGTCAGATGAGATCATGAGGGTGGGCCCGCATGATGGGATTAATGCTCTTCCGAGAAGAAACACAAGAGCTCAGGCTCACCCTTGTGCATGCGCACTCTCCCCCCACTCTCTGCCTCTCTCCCTCTTCTCTGCCACGCGAGGACATACCCGCCAAGAGTGCCCTTCCTAAAAATCCAGTCGGCTGGGTCTGGCTCTTGGACTTCCCAGCCTCCAGAACTGTGAGAAAATAAAAGCCACCCAGTCTGTGCTATTCCATTAGGCCAGCCTGAGCTGACTAATATGTTCTGAAATCATTATCATTAACTACACGGAAAGGGGATGTGTGGCAGCAGCAAGTTATATCACAAGACTTCAGAGTCCTGAACACACATAAATCCTCCCCCAATTAAAAAAAAAAAGAAAGATAGTTTCGGGGCATCATTTTTCTTGTATTCTACATGTGGCCAATCTTACTTGAGTGAAATGAGGCAGTTATGTGCACAGCACAGTTTTCTGGGGGCTCAACCTCTCTATCACCTCTGCCGTGGTGCCTGAAATTCCCTCTCTTAGGGTCACTCTTTAAGGGACTTCTGGAAAACAAGCATTTTTAATTGGCTCGTTCTAAAGGAATAACCAAATCCTTGTAACATTTCCAGAGGGATGGCCCGGACTCTGACGAAGCTGTTCCAGGTTTCTAATCTGACTCTCGCAGCAGCTCCATGATGGAGGCAGGGCAAATGCTATTGTCCTGGCTGTAGGAACGAGTGTCCCAGACAATGGATGAGTGACTTGCCTTAATCTACATAGGATGTCAGATCCAAAATACCAGAAATGCATAGCCATCCCTCAGCTTCCTTGGAATCAGAGCAAAGAGTTGGGAGGTCACTTACCGAGCTGGGATCAGTGCAAGTGGCGGGACAGTCTTAAGGAATCTTTGATCCAAGCCACGAGAGAGAACGATGATAGGATGAGCTACCCCCTTTTCCAGCATAGGATGCAGCTCACCCGGGGAAACCGTCTCTACCTGAGTGATGCAGAATTAACATTCACATCTGCATTTCTGGTTCTGATCTCCTTGTTGGCCAAGTCTCTTCTCTGATTTTATTACACCTCTTTCTGTATTCAACAGATTTTCATACTCTAGTGTACTTTAAGAATGTACATTGTTACTGATGAGGCGCAAGGTGATTATGTCCTAACTCCTCGCATCTTTGCTTGTCCTTGCATCCGCCGTTCCCTCCATTTGCATGCCCTTCCTTCCTGTCCGTCCACCACTACCACAACCAACACCATTGCTGGCCTGGCAACTGCTCTGTCTTCAGAGTTAGGCTGATAAGACACAAGTGTATACATTGATCAGAGCTATACATAATAATTATGCATATAAAAAAAGACCAGAAGTTAATTTACGAAGGGAACAACAGGTTTTGTGTTAGGACCTATAAGTGATCTTTCTATGAGATCATGATAATGACTTTATCATTTTAAACTATAAAAAAATACTGTTCTAAGTATTTTTCTCTGGGAATTCCTCTCTTAAACTGATAGTTACTAACTGGTAACTTTATTCTTGTTGCACCGGGTAAATCCTCTCTTTCTGCAGCCTGTTAGAAAGAAAGAGCATGTGGACTTTGGAGCTATGTAAATCCTGCTTCTGCCTCTTTCCAGCAGTGTTTATTTAACCTCTCTGAGCCTGAGTTTTCTCATCCGTAGGACTGAAATGACTCTTACCTAGGAGGGCGGTGGGGAGGACCAGAGGTCTATGTGCTGCAGCTGGTGCAGCGGCTGACATATCGCTGGTATGTCGTACACGGTAGTTCTCACCTTGCTGGGACAGCTTCCATGGCCAGCAGCATATAATCCATCCCAAATTCCTCAATGTCCAGCAGAAGCTCCAGCACAAAGTAGGTGCTCTAAAAATGTTTGTAGAATGAATACATGCATGAATGAACAAATGAATGAATGGATGCAGGGGACGCAGTAATCTCGTCGGTAAGTTACCTCTTAGAACACTGTTATCAATGTCCTCTAGCTGAAGACCAGCAAGAACACATCTGTGGTTGAACAAGTTGGGTTTATTATCTCCACAGCCTGGAAGACTGGACACCATGGACATCTCAGTAAGTGTTGGGAAGGACTTATTATAGGAGTCAGATTTTATATGAAGATACTTGTGGGGAGGGCTTAAGGAAATGGGGCTTTACTTTAGATTGAGTGTTGTCAGGAAGTAGGTATGAATCTAGGATTGGCTCTCTTAATAAATCTTATCTGAGAGAGGGAGAGTAGAGCAGGGTTGACTCTGTGTTTGGTGAAGATCCAGCAGCCACTCGTCTTAGGCAGGATAGGGGGGATGTTGGGTTGTTTTTATGGTTTGGACAATGTTCATGATTTTGTAGTGTTCAGACGTGAATATGGAGTGGTCTTGTTGTCTTGATCCATGACAGTCACAGAGTAGCCTTGTCTGATGCTGGTGTTCTATGAAATTATTCAACAGGAGAGCAGCCAAACCTAGTGTTGGGTGCCAGGCCTTCTCTCAGTACTGGGGCAATGTTTCTTTTTCTCACTCTGGAAGAGCTTTCTGGTTAGCAAGATTTAATTATTATTATTTTTTCTTATAGAAGTTTAGCTGACACACAATGTTACATTGGTTTCAGGTGTACACATAGTGATTCAACAAGTCTAACAAGATTTAGTTCTTGAAAATACGTCCCTAAGGGCTGGGATCTATCCCTTTGTGGCACATTTATCTATTTTTCATCGACTATTAACCAAATCCCTGTATTTAGGCAGGTGAATGTTTAATTTTTGCCAAGAAATCTCCATTTGATGACTCCATTTGTTCAGGTTAAGTTTGCAAAAATAAATGAGAATGACAATATCACACAAAGAAACAAATCAGGGCTTTTTCATTTTCTTCTCTTATATGAAGTGCTTTGGTTATAGGTCCAAAAATGAGAGAGGCCCCAAGACTTAGAGGATGAAATATAACAGGCAAAATTCAAAAAACTTCTAGTACAAGTTAAACTATAACAAAGGCCATAATTGAATGTTATCAAAACCAGCTCATCCTATATGACATCAGCATGGTACCGAAACCTTCCTAGAGTCATAGTATTAGTAGTGTGCCAATCACTGTATATATTTCTTAGATCTTGCCAACAACATTATAAATTATATTACCCTTGTTTTACAGAAGATGGAATCTGAGGCTCAGAAATGTCAAGTAACTTTTTCAAGGTCTCACACACCGTGGGTGATAAAGCTGGGATCAGAACTCAAGACTAGGGGCGCCTGGATGGCTCAGTGGGTTAAACGTCCGACTCTTGATCTCAGCTCAGGTCTTGATCTCAAGGTCATGGGTTCAAGCCCCCCACTGGGCTCTAGGCAGTATGGAGCCGACTTAAAAAAACAAACAAAAACAAAAATCCTCAAGACTGCAAGACCGCCTAGACCACAGCCCCTCTTCACTCTGCTCCTTCCCAGAGCCACTGTCTTTAATGATGTTAGCATGAGATTGAGACCAACCAGAAACAGTCTAAAATTATAAGTAAAAAACTTCTAGTTTTGAGGATTGTCACTTCTAATGAGAATATATTAAAATGAAGATGGATAATGTTATCAAGACAATGGCAAAAATAGGGTGATGAACAAGATGGAACCTAACAGGAAAAGCATTTTATTTTGGGTTTTGCTTCTTTGGCTTGTTGTGTTTTTTTTGTTTTGTTTTGTTTTTTTTGTTTTTGTGTGTGTGTGTGTGTGTGTGTGTGTTTGGTAATGACACAGATCCCCATGGAGAAAAACATGAAATCCAGTAGACGTACCGATTAGTCACTAGAAAGGAATGTCAGTTTGGGTTCTCCAGACAGCGGAAACTAAGACAAACTTAGAAATGCAAGAGGCTTATTGGAAAGGTGAGAGAGGGGAAAATGCCCTCAAAAGGTGTCTTAGTCTGTCCAAGCTGCAAAAAACAAAATACTATCAACCACCTGGCTTAGAAACAAGAGAAATTTATTGCTCACAGTTATGGAGGCTGTGGTGAAAGCAAGGCATTCTCCTTGCACCCCCCACCTTTCCAACTAACTGACCATCACAAAAGACAAAGAGGGAAGAAGAAGCAGGGATGGGCAGGAAAAGCCTTTCAGCCACAGGTTGACCTGTCCCCTGTGAAAGGAAAGGGAGGAGGAAGCAGATTTGGACAGGGAGAGCCTCAGACCGCCATGCAGGTCTCCATCAATCCAACGGGTCATTCTGAACCCACTGGGCAGAAATGACAAGGCCCCAGGAACCCCACTCTTGTTACTCACTGACTGGGGGCTGCCTGGAAAGAGCGTGGCCTCAGCTCCAAGGCTTTGGTAGATTCTGAAGGGGCTGCAGCTGGAGGCTGTCAGCTACCCACCCTCCCTTCAGCTGGAAGGCAAACTCCTTCCTGAACTGAAAGATCTGAGGGGCCCTTCTCCATGGCTCTAACAGCGGGTGCATTCTATTAAGGAGTAGGATGTCTTCCTTAAGGTCTGCTGTGGGCAAGGTGAAATACCTCCAAGGACAGTCCCTTATTTGTCCTGGGTTCATGTTCATGAAGCAGCACTCACATGGCTCATTTGGTTTGGTAGCTACCCCAGCACTGGAAAAGAAGTAAATGAGGAAGCCAACTCAAAGTATAATAGCCACTAGGGAAAGAAGGTACCTGTTGAATTGAGCAGACCATCCGAGCAGCATCCCCTCAAGGTGAGGAGACCAGTCCACAGCAAGGTTAATGCCCTTGCCTACAAGCCCAGAATGACAGCACTAAGTAGAAGCTGGGTCCATTCTACCCACTCACTCTCCTTAAGAAGCTTCAATACACATTAGACTGATCACTCCTGCATAACTAGATAGAAATTCTGTTTCTAAACAGGAAAAGCTAAGTACTTGTTTTGGATGCTGTTAATCATATTAACACTTAACAACCCATGAGATCTCTCCAGAAACAGTCTGTTAAGTATTACTCACACATATCACACTTGGTGCAACACCAGTCATTTGTAATGGCTTTGGATTTTCAGTCCATTTATGTTGCAGTTGAGACAAACCCATAGATGCCAAGATAAAATTCTTCCAAGGGCCCTATTTTAATGAAGTCTCTGTATTCCTAGGTGAAATTTGGTTGTCTTGTATGTCTTCGTGTCTGACTCAATTTTGAGAACATAGCCACAGGTCATGTATATTTTATAGCGTAATTCCATAAGGCATACACAGAGGAGATAAAAAAAAATATTTAACTTTGAAATCAGTCCTTATGCCTAATAATTTCCTAGAAACTTCTAAGTCTTTCAGTTGCTTTTAGAAGACTAGTAATCTGTATCAATATTGCACAGTTTGAAAATTTATTAGAAAATACTGGTAATTTCTGATGATTTGTCCCTTTAACAATACTTAGACAGTTTACTATGTTTATCAGACTCAGCAGTCAAACAAGGGAAAGATCATCTCAACTTAAATGAGATGGCATTTCTACTCCCACTCTCTCCTAACTCACTCCCACTCTCAAATACAAATCAGGTAATTTTGCCCTATTGGTAACACCAATACACAGACATCTAAATATTGTATGAAATAAGGGGCATGGAAATCCCATTTGGTGAAAGATGTCTCAAGTTTCAATATCCTGTGATCATATAATCTGCCCTGCTGTGTCTATAACACTCCTCCGTGTTAGGAGAGAGTAGGAGTAGAAAGGCTATCTCATTTAAATGGAGATGATCTCTCCCTTGTTTGACTGCTGAGAATGGGGTTCCTAACTCACTCTCAATCTCACATACAAATCAGGTAATTTTGCCATATTGGTAAGGGACAGCCTGGCCACATTTCCCGGTCACCTTATTCTCCCACTCTGTAGACTTAGCTCCTTCAGTTCTACTGAAGAAGGGAACCCCATTTTATAGTTTCTGTCCTCCCCAGTTATTCCTTTCTTTTTTTCTATAGCATTTACCAGAATTTTAAGTCATTATTAGTTGGGCATTTGTTCTATGCCTGTCTTCTGACCAGATTCTTGGATCTTTGAAGGTAGGGGCTGTGTTTTCCTTGTTTCCTGCTGTGTTCCAGGGCCTGAGACTAGGAGGCTTATCCCTACTTCCATTTCTCTCACCACCTATGAGACGTCACCATTAGTGTATTTTGTATATAATTTTCAACTCAACATCACTGGAAATTATCAGTATTTTTAAACGAAGTCTTTAACCATGCAGTGGTTACCTAGACTGATATGTATACTTGAAAATGCATGTATTTTATGCGTGTTGTTTTATGCGTGTATTTTTTTAATACAAATTTTATTCAAGTGCAACATCCTTACTGACAAGTATGCCCATCATAGACCTAGAGCTCATGAATTCTCCAAAATGAGCACACCCACATCCAGCGTCCAGATCAAGTAATAGGACATTTCTAGCACCCCCAGAAGCCCCACCTCTTTGCAGGCACTGCTCTTTCCCAGCAAGAGTAACCACTATCCTGATTTTTAACACCATAGATTAATTTTGTCTGGTTTTGGACCTTTTCACGTCAAACCATGTTGTACATACCCTTATGATTCTTCCTTCTTTCCCTCAACATGATGTTTAAGGATGAGATCATCTTTATTATTTTCTGTAGTTGTAGTTTATTCTCATTGTTGTACAGTGTTCCATTGTATGAATATATCATAATTTATTTTATCTTCCTGTATTTATCTATACTGTCATCAGACATATTTATTATTTTGGTTATGTATAGTGTCTATATGAACATGCATTTTTTTAATTTTTAAAGAAATTTTTTAAAGATTTTATTTATTTATTTGAGAGAGAGAAAGAGCACAAGCAGAGGGAGAGAGAGAGGGAGAAGCAGACTCCCTGCTGAGCAGGGCGCCTGACATGGGGCTGGATTCCAGGACTCCGGGATCATGACCCGAGCTGAAGGCAGACGCTTAACCAACTGAGCCACCCAGGCACCCCTATGCGAACATTCTTGTGTAAATCTTTTGGTGAACATACGGACACACTTTGGTTTTCTGTATAGCTAGGAGTGGAATTATAGATCTGTGGCAGGGATTTTTGGGGGGTATATGCCCAGATGTGAGATGGCCGGGTTAGAGGGTGTTTTCACATAAAGTTTTACAAAGCACAGCTAGATTGCTCTCCAGAATGCCGACACAAGCTCTCACTCCCACCACAGTGCACGAGGGTTGTATTTTCTCCACATCTTGGCCAGCACTTCATATTATCTAACTTTCTAATTCTTGACAAAAATTGTGAGGTGAAAAGTGCTATTTCTTTGCTATTCAATTAGCATTTTCTTGACTAATAGTGAGATGGAGCACTTCTTGATGTATTTATCAGCTGAATGGTTCACCTCTTCATGACCTCTGCCATTTTTCTTTTTAAAATTTCTTCCTTTTTGTTGATTTGCAAATCAAAATCATAATGAGATATCACCTTATACCTGCATAAGCTTCTTATATATACTAAATACATAGCAGTATTGGAAATATTCCCTTCCAATCTGTTGCCCAGATGCTGTCTATAGGGTTCCACATTGTACAAAAATATTTAAAATTGCTTTATGTAGTCGAATCCACTGGCTTTTTGTTTTCATTGTTTTGGGGGCTTTGGGGGGGGGTTGTTTGTTTTGTTTTGCTTTGTTTTGTTTTGATTGCCTTTAGTGTTTGAACTTCTAAGGTCTTACTTAAGGACATTTAACCTGTCCTGAGATCAGTAAGAATTTTGTAGCTTTCTCTCTCTTTTTTTTTTTTTTAAGTATTTATACACAATGTGGAGCTCTAACTCACAACCCCAATATCAAGAGTCACATGCATTATGGACTGAGCCAGCCAGGTGCCCCTGTAGCTTTCTCTTTCATAATTAAATCTTGACTCCATTTTTTTAATGCTGTGTGAGGAAGCCAACTTTATTTCTCTCCACATAGGTAGCCAATTTGTCCTGATTTGTGATACCATCCCTGATACATAATAAATATCCACATAAAGATGGATCTGTTTTTGGACTCTATTCTTGCATTAGCATCACACTAGTTATAAAATACAACTAGGAAGATGTATCTGTTATCTTTAATTTTTCTTATTTGTAAACCTTTATTCATCCACATAAATTTTAGAATTACTCAACTTCCTTTAAAATATGCTACTAGTATTATGATTGAAATTACATTGAATTTATAGATTTGTCTTGGGAA
The DNA here is from genome assembly GCF_029215605.1 of Mirounga angustirostris. Classification (NCBI taxonomy): domain Eukaryota; kingdom Metazoa; phylum Chordata; class Mammalia; order Carnivora; family Phocidae; genus Mirounga; species Mirounga angustirostris. Next base: position 59,530,680 of record NW_026991710.1, read on the forward strand.
AATTGATATATTTACAATATAGATTGACTAATCTGTGAACACAGTCTTTCTCTACATTTTATATCTTAAGTTTTCTAAGGAAACTCTAAAATAGTTTTGTTGAACTCTTATAGTACCAATGTTACACTACAGAGAAATATACAAATGTAAATAAAATGTCTCATGTAAGAGACATAAACATAAATTGGTCTTATAAATTATAAATGGGATTGTGCTTGTTTGAGGCTTAGAGAGCATAGAGGTGGTAAAAAAAAAAAAAATACAGTGTAGACTAGAAAGTTATGAAGTCAGGCAGACCAAGAGCTGGATTCCGGATTCTTTACTCACTGGCTGTAAGAATTTGAGCAAATTACTTAATCTCTTGTGCCTTGACTCCTAATCTCCCCAATAGAAACAATACCCATGCATAAATGAGATAACGTGAAAAGTGCCTGGTACATGGTGGGTATTCGATAAATGTCAGCTTCTCTTTTTTTGTTTTGACCTAAGAATCAGTCCCACAAAAACACTAACTCTGTGATTCTCCAGCATCTTTGATAAAGCTAGACTCATTTTCAACACCGTCCCCACCTCCAGCATAGTCCTCTCTCACTTCCAGGATGAGAAGATAAAATTCATTTTGGTCTTAGAAGAAGCCACAGATTGATTCCCCTCCTCCTTTATCTTTTTCCTATGGCATTCAAACACTAAATACTCAGGCCCTGAATACAGATGACCATCATCTTAGCCAGGCATGTGTCACTAATATACAAATATAAAATACTCCTTTTTCTCCACCCCAGAGAGAAGTCTCTGTGTGTGCTATATTCGTAATCATACATGCGATTGCATTCAATATTTCATGTACATTTCAGTAAACGTCCAGCTATTCTTTATCGCATTGTCCTATTTAATTTTTGCATATATTTTTCAAGTTGCAATTATATATTCATGTTACTTTATGCATTTGTTGTCTCCCTTCTCCACTAGACCATAAGCTCATGAAAACAGGGTCTCCAGTTGTTTCATTCATCACTGTATGCCCAGGAGCCAACTTGCCCAGACTATGTATTCAATAAATATGTGTTGAATGAATGAATGAGTTTTTTGATTAATTGATGATCAGGGTCTGAGGACCAATTTATTGTCAACCGGATAAAGAATTTTCTCCATTTGCAAACTTTACCAATTGACTTACATTGTTTCTGCATATCTGATTACTAAATCAGGCCCTTTGATTTTTCAAGATAGAGTTTCAAATGATGAAACTGCACAAGGAACACTAAATATCATAGCTTCAATTGACATTCTCTTTCTATATCATTTTTTCATAAATGTGGTCTAACCATAAAGCATAATTCTACACACAGAGTGGGTATTCAATAATTCTTGTTAAATAAATCAATTAAATTATTATTAAAATTTAGACACTAAAGTCAAGATTATTATTACAAGGAAGTAATAGAGCATAAAGAAAAAATTTTTGAACTTTTGGAAATGAACTGGATACCATGGAAACTGGCACAATCCAGATAAGATGGAACACATGGGTTACGGGTTATGTTACGTTATGACTTGTGAGACATTAACACAAACATTATAAAATTCCCATCACATTTTCCTAACACGTACACATATGTGAACTCATGCACAAAAGTTCCTCCACTGAAGTTCACATAGTTGCGGCATGTGGATACAAGAGAATCAGATTTTTAGAAATCTTAATGGGTGCAACTTACATTTGAAAGCCTGTAAGTGCCAGGTTACAGGGGCCATATGAGAGAAACTGTAGTGTTCTCCTGGGAATCCCTAAATTCCCACACCCTCTGAGTTATGGAGGTCACCATGGCGACATCTGTGGATGGGCCACAGCTGCTAAGCCCTACTGGGGATCCATCACGCCCTGTCTGGCTGCATATTAAGTCACAGTCTTATTCCACAATTTCTGAGAATCTCTGAACCCTTGAGCTCATCCCAGGAGAAATAATTAAAGTCACACTGACTTGAATAGCATATGGGATAGTGTATGTTATTAACTATTTTATGGCTCCAGGGTGACAGGCATTTCAGAAGGTAACCAACTACACCTGAGAGGTGTGGCCCCTTTGAGTGGCCCAGAGGGAAATGCCCTGAGCAATAATGTCCAAGATTGAGTTATCTCAGCCAAGGAGGCTGGGCAAAGTGCCATGGTGCCAGAGTATCAGCCATACTTTTTGTTAGGGGTGATAGGCCCTTTCTGATTGCTGTGACTTAAAAGTCAGAAGTGCAAGCTATTCCTAGTTAAATGCCTCTGGGATTGTCCAGTTCTGAAAATGTCTAAACACAATTGGGAAAATACACACTACAAAGATATACAAGTAGAGAAAAAGAGCCCTACGTGCTTTTTACACGCTGCCAGATCTAATCTACCACGTGATCTGCCATCACAGAAGAGACATATTAGGTAAGTTTTCATTTCTAAGGTATGATCTTCTAAGTATCAAACTTAGCATACCCAAAAGTTTACTTGTTAAGACTCTTACCTGGATATGTTGAAAAACCAGCCATCCCTTCCAGTGCATATGTTCAGGTTGTGCACTGCCCAAGTATGACACATCTAAGGAGGTACTATTCACATCATGTACATGTACTAATATTTGAGAGCATGTAGACAAATGTAGAGATTCAGCCTATAAGCCAAGTCCTGCATCAGCAGTCAAGATTGACCACTACATTAACCCACACTGGCACAGATGGTCATACACACCCTTGGAAGAACATGTATGTACATATGCATTAGCACACACATATGTGCACAATATGCCCCATCATGAGCTTATGCTGGGTGTTCCCTGAAATCATATCTCTTGCCCCTCTTTCCCACTACACTCAGAGTCCTCATTTCCTACCCAACGCTATCCCACCCTGGTCCAGTCTTCTGGTCTGTGGTGAAGAGGAAGTGTGTAAGCTGCTGGGGTCTAGGGATCCGTGAGTCATTTAGAGAGTGAGTCCATGTACATGCGCCCAGGATTGCAGCCTGCTGAGGCTCTCAAAAGTATATACCAAAAAGTTCAAAAAAACTTAAAGAACAGAGACTAGATATTCTAAAGGGTAGCATAAAAAAAAATCCTCTAAAATATGAAGTTCTAAGGATTTAATTACAAAGGGTCTTTATGAAGAAAGAAAAGGAAGGCTTGGTTAGAAAGCCATGTGACTCTCACAGCATGTCAGCGAGCCTGGATATAAAGAGAAAACAGGTGTGAGGGATGTTCAGGATCTCGGAAAACATGAAACAACAGCAAGAACTTGTACCAACAGAGTAGGAAGGCAGGCTCACACTTACTTTGCCCAGAACCTTCTTCAGCTGTTTTGGGCTTTCTCCCTCATGAGAATTGAGCCTAGGGCAGGGAACACGCCTGACTCAATTTTTTCTCTCCAACATCCATACAGGAACACCGGCTGCTCAAGAAATGTTCGTCGAACTCTAAATTACATTCAGTATAAATTCTTCGGGTGGCCCACTGGGCTTGCAGTGAAGTTTCTTCCAGACGCTAATCCTTTATGGTTCTGGCTGCAAGGATGCCCCCAGCTGCAGCTTTTGGGAAAAGGGGGAAGGGGCCGTAGGAGTAGCATGCAGACATTTAGTCAATTTCAAGTTTTCACTCCAGCCTTCTCATGTACCCATGTCCCTGGTCTCTCAATTTTTCTAAAGAGTAAGCCCATACTTTCCTTTGGGGGTGAAGAAAGGAGTGCCAGGATCCATCTGCTCCATAAAGAGTCCTTCAATCAACCTTCTCCTTGCCATCATCTTCTGAGGTAACTGTTTCCTCCAACTCGTGAGCCCCTCTGGAGTTCTCTGGAATGAACAGGCTTCCTGGTCTTCAGCCTCCTCAGCAACATGCTAAGTTGCAAGATCTATATTTACTTTTTACAAAAAATTTATTTCCCACCCTTTCTCAAAATATAAGCTGATGAAAGCAGAAATACTGTTTCATTCACTGCAAAGAAGAGTGCCCGGTAGCACTGTTCTACCTGCTGTATAGATAGATGACTAGATAGCTGATATAGATATCGTGACAGCTGAAATAGTTTCTCTCTTTTTGTCTCTCGCTCTCTTTCCTTCTCTTTCCCGTATGAGTTTATAATTGCTTTACTTATATGCTTTCATTTTCGTGATATTTCAGGAGAGATCCAAGATAAATGCACATAGTCAGTCTACGGGGTTTAATGAGAAGTCTAGTCTTTTTCTTTAATTGTTTATATTCTCTTGCAGTCTATTTCCCACCAGAATCCAATGTGACCCTGTTGAAACTTGAGTCAGATTACAGTCTTTCTGTGCTCAGATCCCTCCAGTGGCTTCCCAATTCACCCTGAGTAATATCCAAAATCCTTAAAACTCTTGTGCAGCCCTGCTGTCTGGCTCCCTCCTCCCTCCCCACTACCTCTTTATTCTCATCTTTACTTCTCTCCAACCATCTCTGCTTCAGTCACCTGGACTTCTTGCTCCTCCCAGAACACACAAAGGACATTCACACCACAGGGCTTCTGTTCTTTCTGTTCCCTCTGCCCAGAAAAGCTATATTTTTAACTCCCTTCACTTTAAGCATTTCATAAAACATCTCCTCAATGAGTCCTGCACTGACCACTCTGTTTAAAATAGCAACTACCACCAGCCCCCATCTCTTCCTCCAACACCTGCTTTATTATTCTCCATAGGATTTATGAAAATCTGACATTCTATGTATTCAATTTTTATTTATTTTCCACTTTTGCTCAAAATATGTCAATGAAGACATATTTGGTTCATTGATAAGAACAGTGCCTGGCACATAGTAAGTGTGTGATAAATATTTGTTCCATGGGTAGATGAATACATGAATGAATGAAAACCCTAATCCCCAAGAATTTGAGTTAGGAAAATCTGTCAGATAGCACAGGGTGTCTCCGACCAAGGTCTACTGGCAAGTGGAGACCCTAGTAGAGGGGAGGACAACTCACCAGGAAGAAGAGGTGAGTCCAGCCTGGTGATCCAGGATGAACATAAGGCCATAGGTTTTATAGGAGAGGCTGATTCCAGCACAGTACATAGTTGGGTCTGGAAACCTCTACACATCAGCTATCTAGCCATCTTGACATGGTCCTATAACATGAGGAACACTGGCCAACTATGTAAGTGTGAACAGAGCTCTGTAAACCAAGCATGGACAAAACCACAGGTTGAACACACATCTGGGTCCACAAGAGCTTGGCCACAGATTGGATGTCTGCACCTGGGACCAGTCAGGACCAGGGTTCAACACTGTCGGCACCGTGGAGCTGGAACAGAAACACTGGTGCTTGTGCATCAACAAGGCTTGGCAATCTTCTCCTTCTGCCTGGCCTATGAAAATTGGACTGACCTTTCAACCAATTAAGGACAGTGGGAAAGGAGAGCAGGGCCATGGGGATGGAGGTTCAAATGATCAAAAGTGAGCTTCCTGAGACTTGGGTGCTACCGTGATTACTTTAGAAAACAAAAGAGATTTGACCCATTCTTTCTATGAAGCTGATGAAATGGAGCATACTGGCTAAAAGAGCAAGACTTTAATGCAGTACTGATGAGGATTACTTACCTTTTAGACTCTTACTCTCTGATAACTTGTTGAAAAGCACCTCCCAGTGTCTAGCACAGAAGGGCACTAAAAACCTAGGTACTAGTACTATTATTAGACAAGGAGTAAAGTGCCCCCCAAAACACGAGTTGTATTTCAACGTCCATACTGCAAAAAAAAAATTGTGAGTATAATTTTCTCAGTTCCTCCTCATGGGCAAATTAAAAAGTTGGACATCTTCCATCTAGGCCCTGAGACTGCCTCACTGGCATTATTATATCAGGGGCAGGTTACGTCAGCCTCAAGGAAATTAGTGTTGGTCACTTAATTGCTTTGCCTTACAAAATAATATAGGCTTTTATTCCAGTTCCAGTGACTGTTTAACTACGTTTCTCCTGTTTTGAATTCAGTTCCCTCCTCTGCAAGAAAGGAAGTAATACCTACCTCACACTCGTTTTATAGGATCAAATGAGCTCATGTTTGTCAGCAGCATCTAAATGGAAGGCTTTGTTGTTGTCACTGCTGTCCATTTCCTTCAAAGAACACACTTTATGCTTGGAATACCCGGGGCACGGTCCATGAAACAATGGGCTTGGGAGCCTCTGAAGGCTAGACTAAGCCAGACATCCATGCTCCCCTCTGACTCCTTGGGTGTCTGCCATGTGCAAAATGGGAACGATCTATGTGAATGTTCCATTTCCATGGTTCTGGAAGGATTTGATAAGAAAGACACTGTAGGGTGGCATAAGACCACTTTTACTTATTTTGCTTATCTTAATTTTACTTATCCTAGGGGCAACTTTGACTTCCCAGGAGGCATTACTAAATCTGAACTGATTATATAAGGCGAAAGGCCACGCACACACCACCACCAGCACTCCCACAGTGTGTTACTCAGATGTCCATTAACAAAAACTCGTCGTGTGGATAATTCAGTGGGATAGATATTAAAGCCATGACAGATAATTCTGAAATCAAATAATCATGGTCCCCTGAGGTGAGAATTTTATGATAGATTTGTATGCTTTTTGTTTGTTTGTCTGTCTGTTTGCTTTTTATTTTGTTTTTAAAGAACTATTTTTTTTAAGATTTTATTTATTTATTTAACAGAGAGAGAGTGGGAGCACAAGCAGGGGGAGTGGCAGAGGGAGAAGCACGCTCCCCGCTGAGCAGGGAGCCCAATGTGGGGCTCGATCCCAGGACCCTGGTTTCATGACCTGAGCTGAAGGCAGATGCTTAGCTGACAGAGCCACCCAGGAATCCCTAAAGAATTCTTGAAGGCTGTCTTGCTCTTGCCTTCAAGGTAGAGTTGCCAGATTTGACAACTAAAAATACAGGCCACACAGTTAAATTTGAATTTCAGATAAACAAGAAATAATTTTTAAAGCTTTTTGTGAAGAGTTGATTATTGATTTTTGTTTTAATCTAAAGCAAATAATTCTCTAGTTTTTTTGGAGGGAGAGAGAAGAATGACATGTATTAAGCTAGCAGCAAACCTACATTCTCTTCATAGGTTTTTTTTTTTTCTTAATATAGTCTGCAACTAGAAGGAACTGAGTGTTTTTAAATATAGGAGTCATATAATCGGGACTTCCCCCTTAGGATGAGAGTTCTAGCACATAACATATACAACAGAGAGATAAGCCAAATCGGTTGAGATCTTGCTGTTCAGGGTAGGAGAGAAGTCTGAAGCTCAGAGACAGAAATACAAATAGAAAAGAAAGGAACAGTGTGTGAGAGATGTTGAGGTGGTGAGTCTACATGTCCAGGCATTCATTAAATGAGGAGGAAAAGAGAAAATTAAATGTCAAGGATAATTCTCGAGTTCTAAGTCTAGAAGAATGTAAGTCTCACTTGAGGAAAATGAGATCAGAAGAAAAGGCTGATTGGGAGGACAGATATTCTAAAATATCTTTAGGACTTACAGAACTGCAAATTTTCTATTAATTAGGCATATCCAAAACTAGGATGTTTAAGTCTGTATGGAAATTTAAATGCATTAAAATAAACTTTCAATAAAAACAGAAAACAAACACACATGCACTTGTGCGCACACACACAGCTTTAAACATAAAGGGGAAAAATAATATAATCTTCCTGACGTGTTAAGTTCTGATTGTAATTTTACCCATTCAATTAGTCTTCCTTCCAAGAAAAGAAAAGCAATCATTAGTATTGTTTAATTTGCTTAATCTCACCAATTCTTAGTACACACTATTGCACCTGCTGGGGACACAGATACAGGGATCGACCAGGCCCCTGTCCTCACGGGGAATGGCAGGTGCACCAAAGAGAAGAGTAGATGCAGAAACATAAGATAGCATTTCAGGGGGAGATGAGCGCTAAGAAGAAAAATGAAGCAGGGTAAGTATTAGAGAATGACTGGGTTTCTGGGACTCTATCTCAGAGGAGGTCAGGGAGGGTTTCTCTGATGCGGTAATATTTGAACAAAGACCTGGATAAAGTGAAGACGTGAAATCTGGTCGAAAAGCAGCCCAGAAAGAAGCAGTAACAGTAGCAATGTTCCTGAGGCCAACAGCTAGACAGCAGTACTTGTTACCATTGTTCTTCCTTCCCCACCCTCGCTATGGTTCCACTCTGGGTCATTTACTCCCCTCAATCAACTGTAGGCTTGGGCGTGCATTTTGCTTTGGGCCCAATGGTATGGGAGTGGTTGTAATAAAATCACGTCTGTCCAGAAGTTTTGCACAGTCTTGTATGGTTTGGCTTGGTCTTTCATGTTCCTGCCATTTGTCATCAGAATGTGTCAGCTTCGGATGGCCATCGCTCTCAGAACGAGAGACTCATGGAACATACCCGAATCTGACCCGAAGCCTGGAACAGGGCTGCCTAACCAACCCACGAGACCATGAGCAAGGAAAAAAGTTTTCATTTTAAGCCACTAAGATTTTGGGAAGAAGAGGGATGACAGAGCATTCCTGCAGCAGAAATGTGACTGACACAACAGAACCAAGCTTGAATGTTTGTGGAATAAGAAAAGGTTGAAATAACTAGAGCAGACTACACGGCAGGAGGAATACTTAAGCACAAGGTCAGAGAGAAATTACATTGGACCCTGTGGGGAGTTCAAGTTTGAAATGTTTTCTAAGTGGGATAGGGAGGATTGTGAGGTTCGTGCTTTTAAAAGATCCTGCTCCCTACTAATGAATCATTGAACACTACATCAAAAACTAATTATGTACTATATGTTGGCTAACTGAACATAATAATAAAAAAATAAAATAAATTTAAAAAATTTTTAAAAATCATAAAAAAGAGTCTGCTGGATGCTGCGTGGAGAATAGAATTAGAGACATGGGTGGGGAGGGCTACCATTAAGAGATGTTTCCAGTAGTCTGGGCAAGGCGTGACAGTGATGGGACCATAGAGTAGCAGTGGGGAGGAGACATGTGACTCCATCTGACACATTTGTAGGTTGAACTGGCAAGACTTGCTGGTGTGTTGGAGGTGGGACTGCAGGTGAAGAGACGTGGAGGGGGATTACCTAGAGTTTGAGCCCTAGAATAACTGAATAATGCCCTAGAATATTTCCAGCACTACTATTTGCTCTATGGGAGGCAAGAGAAACATAAGACATGGTTCTCACATAGTGACACCTTATAAAATAGCACATGAGTTTTGAATTAAAATAGTCTTTGCCTTAAAACAAAAGAAAACTGAAATCTCGTAATAAATATTGAGGATTTCCAGGAACATGTTACATACGAAAAAGCATTATTCATATAGATAGGATGTTCACAGATTTGTACCTATATTCACACCCACACACAGACACACACACAATTTTAACCATGATCTATAGCCGCCTGAAGGAGTACAGACACTCTGAGTCTGGTGTGAGTTGCTGGTGACTCCCTACTTTGAATTAGGATGTTGAGGAACTAGCAGGAAAAGACAAGTGGAAAGAGTTTACACAGAATTTGCTGGGGTATTCACATGACAAGAAGTTAAGCATGGCTTTAAGATTTTAAGTAAGGCTGGCTGGGAAGAGATGCACTCTAAGATCAAGAGTGAGCGAGGCCAGTTTGGGGAGGGAAGTAACGTTGGCTTTTGGAAGTGTCATGTTCAAGGTGACAGCTGAGCATTCTGCAGAAACAAGCCCTAGTCCCTGGAGAGAGAGGCCTGGAATAATAAGAGTAATCACCAGCTGACAGTTTCTGAGCACTTACTGGGTGCTTGGCACTGTCTAAGCACTTTACATGTCTTATCTCATTTGACCCACATGAGACCCCTCAAAACAGGTCCCACTGGAGGAAACTGGCTGAGAGAGTCATATGGCTCCACGAGTGGCAGAGCCAGGCCAATGGAGGCAGCCAGTCTGATTCCAGAGTGGATACTGGGCTGTAGGGGCCAGAGGGAGGGCTGGCATAGAGAGCTTTATGAATTGAGTACATCCTGGCCTCTCCTGTTGTCCCCTTTAGAGTGGTTTTCATGAACTCTGCTACAGGATATCTGCTTCCAGCTTGCCTTTCCTCTCTATCCTGGCTTTTAAACTGCCGGGAAAGCCCCGTATTTGCATGTCTCTCCCTTGATGCTTAGCACAGTGATGGCCATGTTCATTGGTTCGTTCACTCACTCAGGCAACACATGTTTATTGGCCACCAGTGATGGGCTAGCAGAGCGGGCAGACCCAAAGAACAACACAGGCTCTCCATCGCTGAGAAAACACTATCTGGCCGAAGGGAGGGAGATGAGAGCTTGTCGGTGCAGGACAGCATGATGACTGCTGTAACACAGATGAAGCTCCATGACCTGTGTTACATACTAAGGAAAGCAAGAGATGCTTTTGTTCTCTCTGACCAGATAGGAGAAGACTGCATTAGTTTCTAAGGATGGTCAACATAAAATGACTACAAACTGGGGGGCTTGGGACAATGAAATTTATTCTCTCAGTTGAGGAGGCCAGAAGTCTGCAATCTGGCTGTCAGCAGAGCCTCCAGAGACTCTGACGGCAGATCCCTCCTTGCTCCCTCCAGCTTCTGGTGGCTTCCAGAGTCTGTTGGCTTGCGGCAGCATCAGTCTCATCTCTGCCTCTATCTTCACGTGGTCTCTTTCTCTCCTGCATCTGTCTGTCCTCTAAGGAGAGGACATCTCATAAGGACATCAGTCATTGGATTTAGGGCCCACCTAAATCCAGGATAATTTCTTCTCGAGATCCTTAAGTAATTACATTTGCAAAGACCCTATTTGCAAATAAGGTCACATTCTGAGAAAAATGAATGGTCTTCCCAGGCAGGAACAACTCTGGCCACAAGTGACAGACTCATAGTGAGCCAAGCAGGACGAAAGGGGGCAATTGGAGCTCGCGTACATGGAAAGGACTGTAGTATGAAGCAGGGGCCCAGTACTGCCAGATTGTCTCTCCTGCTTTGTTACTCATTCATCCTGGGTTTTCTCTGTGTCTGTGTCATCCTCTACACCTGTAAGGTGGCCTCACCCCCAGGCTGGAGACAGGGCCACTGACAGCACCACACTCTCACCTTCACCTTCACCTTCATCCAAATAGAAAGTAGCATGGTGCCCATCTCCAGCCCAGAAGATGCCAGGGCAGAATGGATTGTGTTGGCTTTTTCCAGAAAAAGAGTGTTGTGCTGTATCAATCATGAAAAAAGAAAAAAAAAATGTCCTCCTTAGATGGCCAAAAAAGAAACAAAAAGTTTGAGACCGTGGCCAATCTAGAGTCAACCAGAAAGCGTATGACTTAGAATGGTTGATAGCTACATATAATAATGATTGCCCTTCTCTGATAAAACAACAGTATAATGCTTTTTAAAGCACTAATAAGAAAAAACAAAGAGAACAATTAATTTAACTCACTGGAGAATGTAAGATAGTTGTCCATCCTGAAGAGGGGGGGGTGGAGTGGAACCTCTCTTTGGACCTAACAGTCATCACAAGGATTTCTATTTTAACTTCTTATGTAGGGTGTGAATAATGCAGGAGTTAGAAAAAAATGTACAGGGCCAGATACTAATATTTAGGCCTTGCAACCAAGAGGCAAAAATTGAGGATATAATGTAGGTACTTATATAACCATGTAAAATATAATCATTTAAAGCCATAAGAAAAATAAAACTTTCTTAGCTCTCAGTTCATACAAAAACAGGGGGCAATCTGAATTTGTACTTCAAGCCACAGCTTGCCAACCCGCAGTGTAGGCCTTCAGGTAGCAAACCCTCAAAGTCTCCCATTTAAGGTCAGTCTTGGCTTTCTTCGAACTCACAATCGAATAGCTTGAGAGATGGTTGGATGATAGCAGTCATCTAGTTGATTTTTCCATTTACCATAAGGAAATGGCCCCGGGCTCTAAAGCCACCTGCTCATGCCTTCAGCTCTAGTCTACAGCAGAACCCAAACACCGTGGTTCTTTAACTCCTGATCCTGGACCTTTTCCTCCAAACTGAGATGCCTCTTACAGATCCATTCTTCTCAAATCACCAACACCAAGCTCCTCAAGTTTAAATACACAGGCATCCCTGCCTAAGTGAGGCCTGATTATGTAGCTGGTCCCAATTTGAAAATTGATGGGGATGACATGGCCAACTGGAGCAAAGAAACATGACCGCTGTAGGGAGGGTGTCGTCCCACTTGAGAAGTGCACTTTGTCAAATCTCCAAGACATCAAGTGCTGCAGCCCAGGCCACCCACCTCCTCAACTACTCCATAACTGGCAACAGCAACACCAGGAACAATGACAACCATAAACATGTTTGAACATTTACTCTGAGCCCCGCCCTTTTATTCACTTTGATGAGCATTCATTCACTGTTTGAAGATTCCAAAAAAGGAGGAAACATCTTCCTTGCACGTTTTCTTCTTTTTTTTTTTTTCACACCGTCATAGGATACATACACAGCTTGACTGCGTTCCTAATGTACATTACATAACCCAATTCATTTGTCATGATTGAGGCCGGTTTTTAAAGCTTATGATTTATGACTCTGACATGCCACTGTGAATTAAAACAGGGTGGGTGTCCAATATAGCTCACAGGAATGACGTTCCACCCATGAAGCACAAAGTGGCAAAGGTAGAAAGCAGCCAGCATGCCACAGAGAGCCTTGTGTGTGATCGCTTCTTGTGTTCCTTGGCATGCGGCACGCTTATATCACAACACAGACCCCTCCCCCACCCTCTCCAGGGCATAATTCCCCTCATCTGTGCTGAATTCTCCCAGCGTTTCATCATGGTCCTGCACCTGGTAACGGAGATGCTTGCAGTGAGACCACCATGGAAACAGAAAGCCTTGCCACAGGAACTCTGAAAATGGGACTCCATTTACTGCCAGAAAGCAGATGAATGAAAAAATTTAATATGGCAAAGGCCAGTTTAAGGTATCTAAGTATTCTAATGACAATATAATAAGCGTACAAAGTCCTAATATTAAAGACCTAAATGATCCTCCAGCTTTATCCTTCAGTGAATCCAAACTACTTTCTATTCTGTCCTTTCTGTTTTCCCGTCCTTGTCCCTTTACCCAAGCCAGCCTCAGTATCTAGAACTTCTCTACCCCTATCTGGTATCTCAGTCAGTTGTTCTCAGTGTTTCCCAGACAGATACAACTGAGGATTTCAGCACACTCCTGTGCATGACAATGGGTCATGTTAGCAGGGTGAAGAGGTAGAGGCCTATCTCCAAAGAACTGTATGCCACTTGAAAAGTACCTCAGATTGAGGGAAGGGGTGTGCAAGCGCCTGACTGAACACTACTGCTCTATCATTGGTTCTCAACTCTGGCTACACGACAGAATGACCTGGAAAGTTTACAAGAGATCTGATGCCCAGGCCCAACCCCAGATCAACTGAATCAGAATCTCTGGAGGTGGGACCAGGGTGCTGCTAGGTTTTAAAAAGATGCACAGGGGAGTCTATCAGTTCTGAGAAGCACTGGCCTAAATTCTCAAATTTTACCCTATCTCCCAAGATCTTAGCTTTCCCAAATCCCCACATAGAACATCAATAAATACTGCTCTACAATATCTTCTCTGAAACCCTGGGTTCAGATGTATTTCAGAATTCAGAATTTTTATTTTTATTTTTTTGGAGACCCAGTGTGTGTGTGTGTGTATTAAAATATGTAACACCCCCAGAAAAGTCTGGGGCAACTCCCCATAATCAAACACATTAACACCCTACAGTGAGACAAACAAATATCCATACAAAGTCAGATAAATAGTCTATGTCTTAGTTGAGATCAGATTTTGTTCCTAAATGAGCTAAAAAACATTTTTCCATTTTCAGAGCTTTGAGATTTTGGAATCATGGGTAATAGATGGTAGACCTGAGTTAATCAAGTAGCTCCCTTTTCCTTAAGTACAGACATTAATGACAAAGATGAACAAAACTTGGATCTCTCCCTTGACAAGGTTACAATTTAATTGGGGAAATAAGGTAAGAGGTATGTAAACAGCCAAGTATAGTCAAGTCCACCTTTCTCAAGGCATGCTTAGGACACTGGTTCTCAGTCCTGCCTGCACATAAGTCACCTAGGGACTTATAAAAATATTCTCATGGCCACCCTCCAGAAATAATTAAGTCAAAATTTATATATACATATTTTTGCATAAAAATACATATTTTATACACATCCATATTTTGGCATAAATAGTAAGCTTAAAAATAATCATGAAGAAAAAATTACAATTAGAAGAAAGCAAGTAGATTGATATCCTTTTGCCGAATATAAGTAAGTGATTTCAAAACTTGTGCTCTTTGGGGTTTCAACAATTGAGAAAAGACCGAGGAGTCAGGAGGAGGCTATGGAGGGATACGGAGCAGTGGTGAGACATAATTCAAAAGGAGAAATTTGGTTTCCTAAAAAAATAATAATAGAAAAAGGGAAAAAATATTTGTACTTCTCTTTCAACCAGTGCTTCTTGGTTAGGCTGGGGAAGAGCCTTCAGCTGAAGAGCTTGAGAGAAGCTTCTCACCTTATTCTGTCTCACCCTGCTTTGCCAGCCCCCAACCCAATACCAGTTGAAGACAACTTCTCCAAATCTCTGCTTTAATGTGGCAATTCGTTATATACTATCTTGTGGCATCTCATCAATTTTTTGAGCTGCAATTTAAGTCTTTTGTTATGAGTTAGGTTTTTACATATGTGTGTCTATCTTCCTAACTAGATCATAAACTAGAAAAGAGAGATTATTTTTTATAATTTCTTATGTTTCCCCACAATACTACCTACCATGCCTTACATAATTTAGATTTTCAATAATGTAATTTTATTTTGCCCCCAAACCATGGACCTGCACTGAGGCTGACTGAATTGGAAACAATATAAATCAAAGAAAGTGAGAAACATAAGAATGACTGCTTTTTCCTGGTCTAAAATTAGGAATGTTCACCCTGGACCCAAAAAAGTGTACTGGGAAATGCAAAACTCGAAGGTGAACAGGAGTACTATAAATCACTAAGCGAAAAGAGAAGGCTGACAGATGCATGAGAGCTTTGAATGTTCATTATGAATCCAGATGACCTCTGGTTTTGTAGCTGCCAAAGTTACTGAATAAACAATGGAAGAGAAATTTTAACTAAGTTACTAACAGAAAACCTTAGTTAGACTAACTGCTAACAAAAAGAAACATCACTGTCAGCTCAGCAAACAAAACTGAGAAATTATAAGCACAGCTTGATGTCAATGAAAGGACACTTGAAGAGAGGTGGCTGAGCCTCCATTGTTTTTTCCAAATTATATGGAAGCACCTGGCACAGTGAGATACATGTTATGTGTGTGCTCTGTGATGTTTAGTTAATTGCACAGAAAAAAATCTAGATCATGGCACATTAGTAAGGGTGGGTATCTGTGGAGAAGGGTCCAGGTGGGTCAAGGAGGACTGCCCCAATGAGGGTTCAAACACAGTAACAGATTTACTAGGAAAAAATATATATATGTTCTTCATATATAATTATATAAAAATATATATTCTCCATATATATGTAAATGCTACACACACACACACACACACACACACCACGGATTTGTTATGAGACTTTAACCTGGCAGTGGGAATAGAAGAGGGATGTGAGGTGGGGAAGAGCAAGAACAGGCTGGAATCCTGGACTGATTGACACCCTTTTGCATCTGACCTTTGTGCAAAGGTGTCCTACGGAAACCAGAGCCCTTTGTCACAAGTTTAAACACATATAGTAGCCCAGGAGCCTGGGAAGCCATCTGAGGATGTGGTGGGCGGTGGGACAGTTCAAGCCCACCTACTGCCCCCACCAAGGATGAGTCCTGGGGTCAGCATCAGCATAGTGAGCTACAAGACGGCTGCCACTTTCTTCGGTCCTCCGCATCCACACAAGACTTTGCCTTGTGCCCCTGAAAAGAGACATAAAGGAAAGCAAATTCTGGGAAATGTAGTTCCACCTAGTCAGGTTGACACATTACAGAGCCTCCAGAAGGACTTTCATTTACATTGTTTATGAGGTTTTTTTGGGAAAAAGACATTTTATTAAAAACGATTTTTTAAGTCCTTAAAGAAGTCAATTCTAAACCATTAAACTATGACACATGGACAAGAAATCAGTAATTTATTTCTAAGGCTGTCATGACATTGACAGTATTTAAGCCAATGATTTAGATACACAATCAAAAAACAGAAAAGATATGCAAGCTGGATATTTGAAAACATTCAAAGGATCAGCTGAATTACCTCAACCAGGAGTTGGTATAACAACAGCACGCCTGTTATCATTTTCTATTTTCTTACATACGTGAAGGTAGAGTTCTGTGCATCTTCGACAGAGGCAAAAGTTCTAGTTTAATGTCTGACATAACATCTCTTTTCCCTTAATTTTGTCTCCAGCAAACTGTTCATCACTTTTGCATGTGATTTCTTTCCAGCTAATTCAGCCCTTTTAAGTCATGAACTTCCAAAAATAAATAGAAATGAAAAATAGCACTCATCAAAAGCAAGAGACCATATGTCTCCACCAGTCATTTTTTTTTTTAAATAAAACTCAGCCTTTTTGTGGAACTTGAAATAAACTATTAACGCTTCTGGAAGGCCTCTCTAAGTGTGACCTTGATAATATGGTGCTATGATTATTTTTATGCAGCCCAGATGAATGTGAAGACTGCATCAAGGTATTGCAGTAGGAATACAGGTCCAATAATGAGAGGCTATCATATTCTTAGCGGTCTTACATATCTGATACATTTGGGTGGCACTGGCTTATTGTCAGGAAGCACTTTGAAAATCAAGTTTTCCAAGCCACAGACTCCAACACAACACTTGTGTTGACAAGTGTTGGTCTGTGCCACAGTTGTGAAGCGTTGACTTACTCCTTTATATTTAAGCCTACCCATGCTATAGCTAATAGCCAATGAAATCAGGCCATAGGCCCTCATTTAGGGACGCTCTAGGCAGCAGTGTGCTAAGTCTTTACAGGTATCATTGACCTTCACTTACACAGCACACCAAGGAGGTAGGTATTATATCTATTTTAGTAATGAAGAGAGGGGTAGAGTAACTTGTCCAAAACCTGATTTCAAAACACTTGGGTGCTACTGTAGTATCCTACCTTCTTCCAGCTCTGTTCATGGTCACAACCTGGGACTTTCCTTATTTAGTAACATTAGTTACTTTCCTCATTTAGTAACATGTAAATTAACATTTACAGAGAACCACCTGTACAGATGTGGGTCTAAATGATTTATGGCTTTATTTTTTTTTAAGATTTTATTTATTTCTTTGACAGAGAGAGAGAGAGAGCACAAACAGGGGAAACAGCAAGCAGAGGGAGAAGCAGGCTCCCTGCTTAGCAGGGAGCCTGATGCTGGACTCCGTCCCAGGAACCTGGGACCATGACCTGAGCTGAAGGCAAACACTTAACTGACGGAGCCACCCAAGCACCCATGATTTATGGCTTTATAATCATTTAATCCTCACCACTGTCCTACAAGATAGAGACTACTATTATCAGCATTATATACAAAAGGAAAGTAAGCCTCAATGAGGGTCCTTTAGTGGGGAAAAAGAAAAAGAATTTGAACCCTACAGTGAGAAGAGGAGAAAGAATTTAAATCCTGGGGTTGGTTCAAATTCCAATACTACCATCTTCTATATCCTAATTTCAAGTTAAAATATGACACCCCAAGCCTATGCGCTTATCCAACTAGCTTCAAGCTATTTTATTTCTAACCTTGCTCTCATTACATTGAATTGCCTCACACTTTTGGCTCTCTCCAATTTGGGGGTCTTACCTTTGACCTTTTTAAAAAGATTTTATTTATTTATTTATTTATTTATTTATTTATTTATTTATTTATTTGAGAGAAAGAGCAGGGAAAGGAGCAGAGGGAGAGGGAGAAGGAGAGGGAGAGAATCTCAAACAGACTCCTCCCTGAGTGCAGTGCCCAACATGGGGCTCGATTCCAGGACCCTGAGATCATGACCTGAGCCGAAACCAAGTTGGACACTTAACTGACTGAGACACCCAGACGCCGCAACCTTTGACCTTATTGAATTTGGTTTTTCTTGCTTCACCCACCACACACTCTACGAATTATGACTGACGGCCAGCCCCCAGCTGTAAAGACACTCCTAAGGACCTTGTGTAACATATTCCACTCTAGCACCCCATGACCCCAAGCCTGGATGTGCTCCTTGCTACTTCACAAGGGGGATGAGGATGGAGGCCAGATCCGACTTCTCTCTGTAGCCTTCCCTCAGGTGTCCATATGTGCCCACTTATCATCCTAGGACCCCTTGCAAAATGCCACCAAGGCCTATCCCCCATAATCAGTGCTTGCTAGTTAATTTCCTCTCATTCTCAGTCAAACAGACTCATCCTGGTTTGCGGAGTCATGCTTCCTGATAAGAGAAAGCTAGCAGCAATAGTGATGTGGGTTGCTGAATTACTGGACATCACAGGGCTAAAGCAAAGTTTCTTATCAAACACTTTAAAACTGTTAATGCGCCGACAAAACACCAAAAGGAGCTTGTAAGATGGAATGCACACTAGGATTAAAAGGATGGCAAAAATGGTCAAAGATATGCTTTACTTGAAACCTTAAGAAATGAGTAAAATTAGTTCATACGCATTTCTTTATAATGAACAAAAAAAAATTAAAATATATCAAATTATTTATTTTATATTTATATTAAACTTATATTAACTATTTAACAAATTAAATATAATAAATATATTAAGTAATATTGATTCTCTTAACAAAAAGACAATATATATCAAGTTAAAACATTAATTTTATAGTTTTGTTATTTTTTTAATGCAAACAGTATTTTGTGGCAGTTATATATTATTTAATATTAGAAGTGCCCTTGCCCTGTCTGAGCATGTATCAGACCTAGCCTTAACTCTATTTTGTTTTCACAAGAACATCCTACGGAAATCAAAATACTGTAGCAAAGATAAGAACATAAAACTGAGGCTTCTTGATGTTCAGTTGGTCCTGCATTTGGCCATTGAAAAAGTCTTCATTTCATCTTATAAAGCACATTCTCGTTTTTTTTAAGAAAGCAGAGGTATATATATACAACGGAATACTCCTCAGCCATAAAAAGGAACGAAATCTTGAAATTTGCAACATGTATGGATCTAGAGAGTATAATGCTGAGTGAAATAACCAGAGAAAGACAAATATCATGTGATTTCACAGATATGTGGAATCTAAGAAGCAGACAAACAAAGAAAAAAACAGACTCTTTTTTTTAAGATTTTATTTATTTATTTGAGAGAGAGAGAGAGAGTTAGAGAGAGAGAGCACAAGCAAGGAAGACAGGAAAAAGCAGACTCCCCGCTTAGCAGGGATCCTGATTCGGAGCTCGATCCCAGGTCCCTGAGATCATGACCCGAGCTGAAGGCAGATGCTTAACCAACTTAGCCCCCCAGGTGTCCCAAAACAGACTCTTAAATATAGAGAACAAACTGGTGGTTGCCAGAGGGGAGGTGTGTGGGAGGATGGGTGAAATAGGTGAAGGTGATTAAGAGACTTCCAATTATAAAATAAATAAGTCATGGAGATGAAAAGTACAGCATAGAGAATTCGTCAATGACATCGTAATTACGTATGGTGATTACACTTACCATGGTGAGCACTGAGTGGCGTATAGAATTCTTGAATCACTATGTTGCACACCCAAAACTAATGTAACATTGTATGTCAACTATACTTCAATAATAAACACATACATAAAAGTTTTTTAAAAGAAAGCAGAGGCTCCAATTGTTTACTTTCTCTCTGAAAGATTTAGCTTGTTTATTTAAATCAGTTTGAATGTTCTTTGTTTAAAGCTTCTCTCACAGATACACACAAAAAAATACGTTTGTATAGTATGAGTGTTTAGCAAAAAATAAACACGATAACATTACAAATGTGTTGTAAGTTTACCGCATCAGACAACACAGGCAAGCAATCGTAAATTGATGGTCTACGGTACCGTGAAGATTTATTTGTAAGTCCTTAGCGTGCATCAGTGTGCAGGCCAACCTCAGAGGTTCCTACATGGAGCTTCTTAGGACTTTGACTCATTTTTTTTTTTCCTGAGCAGATTATCTCAAAATAATAAGAATGGCCAGAAAATGTATTTTATTTATATCTTACATATACATTGTAAATACATTTCAGGAAAAACATATTTCCAGAGCTATTTCCTCCCCTAGCGGAGCAATTCATAGGATCTCAAAGAGCAACAGAATCCTTAACTAGTATGAACAGTCTGGGAAATTCTAGGTTAGAATATTTTCCCTCAATGGTAATATATGTACATTTAAATTTCTGGGACAGTGCCTTAACCCAAAGGGCTGAAAGATTCCTGGTGAATCAGCAACCAAAGCAGATCAGGGACTACTTAGCTTGGTGTTAATCCAACCCAAACAATTTCCATCCTTGGGGCTCAGCTGTCAGGGGCCTGAAGCCAGGCCACGAATGCAGTTGTGGCCAATTGGTAGAGAGGAAGGATTCTGAGCTTGAATCAGATAGTCTAGGGTTCAAAGCCCTGCCAACTTCTACAAGTACGTTCCCTCCGTGCTCCTGACCCTCTGTAGAGCATGCATAACAATACCATTGCATAACAATAACACTGTATATTTTCAATAAATAATTTGAGTTCTTACTATATGCCAAGCTCTGTTCTAGGTAATAAAGAGACAGCGGAGACGAAGATAGAGAATCTCAGGGAGCTTACAACCTAGTGAAGAGAAGATAGACAATTAACAAGGAAACACATACATTAGAAAGATAACTGTAGTTCATGCTACGTACTATGAAAATAACAAAAACCAGTTAATGGACTAGGCTTGTACTATCAGCTTCAGTAACCACTAGTCACATGTGGCTATCCAAGTTGAAATTGATTAAAATTAAATAAAACTAAAAATTCAGTTCCTCAGTTGCAGCAGCCACCGTTCAAGGCCTCCATAGTCATATGTGGCTACCATGCTGGACAGCCCAGATACAGGACTTCTCCATCATTACAGAAAATTCCATTGGTGGCACTGTTAAGTAGAGTGATAAGAAGTTAGGGGGGCGCCTGGGTGGCTCAGATGGTTAAACGACTGCCTTCGGCTCAGGTCATGATCCCGGAGTCCTGGGATCGAGCCCCGCATTGGGCTCCTTGCTCAGCGGGAAGCCTGCTTCTCCCTCTGCCTCTCTCTCTCTCTCTGTCTCTCATGAATAAATAAATAAAATCTTTAAAAAAAAAAAAAAAAGAAGAAGTTAGGGTAAGGGACTGCTTTAGATGGTATTTATATGCATAACCAACTGTGCAATGAGAAAAACAAACTATAGTAGGGACTCGATAAATTGGATCTATTATATTAACATATCTTCTGAGTCTATATATTTTTTTCTCACTTTATTCCTCAATTTATAAAGCCTGGGAATAGACCCACTTAAATGTATTTTGCTTTTTACTTCTTAAATTGTGGACTTCTAATATCTGAAATTCTAGGCCAACAATTTAGGCTCAACACACCTAAGTGAATGATCATTTTTTTTCTGCATAGTTTTCTTTAATTTTTAAAGATTTTATTTATTTACTTGACAGAGAGAGACACAGCGAGAGAGGGAACACAAGCAGGGGGAGTGGGAGAGGGAGAAGCAGGCTCCCCGCCGAGCAGGGAGCCCGATGCGGGGCTCGATCCCAGGGCCCTGGGACCATGACCTGAGCCGAAGGCAGACATTTAATGACTGAGCCACCCAGGCACCCTCTGCATAGTTTTCTTGATCAGAAAAAGGAAGGAAAGGTAAGGAAAGGAAGGAAAGGAAGGAAAGTTCCCCAAATTTTTGATGAATTATAAATCTCGGAAGCAGCCAAGTACTTTAAGCAGAAAGGATAGTTGGAACTATTTCCTAAAGGTTAAAACTTTATTTGAAGTCAGAACACAGGAGATTTCAAGATCTAACCTGGAAAAGCAAATTCTTCTATCCTTGATTCTTTGTAACTCTGGCACAGATGTACTCCATCCACATCTTAAAGATCTTTATGACAACAGAACTTGACTTTGTGTTACATTCCCAAAAGGCTATGTGTAAAGTGAATATTTATGCATTGAATCGTATCTCCCAGTGAATGTTATTTTGAGAATGTTTTACTTAGATAAAAGAAAATAGCACCAATACATAAAACAGCCAATGAGTATTCGTTGAGCTCCTATAACATGACCAGCACAAGAGGCAGAACTACTCAATAACTACAAATTTGTACTTGTCCTTCACCACCGCATTCCCCGGCTCTAAAATTTTTTACTATACATTTAACCATAGTCTGCTGTGCACATTCATTTTAAAAGTCTGGTAAAATAATAGTGAGATGAATGATTGTCAATTTATCTTTGCACATTTATTTAAGAAGCACACACAGGTCAATGTATACCAGTAGATTTCATTTCTATTTCTCTGAAAATGACTAAGCAGCATCATTGGCTCTGCTCCAACCAGGAATTCAGCGGAATTTATGCAATGAAAGACCCATAAGGAGGTATATTTCCAGCTAGAGCTGGAGGATTAATTGCATTTCTGTTATTCCTGTTTGTCAGTCTAATGGCAATGGTGTTAATACCTGTAAGTGTGAAAATCATAAACTACTCCTGTAATAGCCGTCAAAGTTTTGTTGACCAAATGGCTAAATGGAAAAAGAGGTTAACCGTCTCATTAGGAGAACTGAGGAGTGTTGATTGAGCCAGCAGGGAGCTCTGAAAATGATTTTCCTCTTCTTGGACTTGCCACCTGGTACCCTCGGGGGAGACAAAAGTGACATGTTCACCATGTATGTGGAAATCGTGTCCAAACTTATTGAACAAACAAGTGTGAAATGTACAACCCCGCAAGAGGAAGACCTAGGTAGGTTCGGTTAGCTACACAGCTGCTCCCCGGACCCCCAGGCAGGGGCTCAAAGCTCCATTTAAGAAAAACTGAGAGACCCCTTTAATCTTTCCTTTAATGGCTAAGCAAGCAAATCAGCCTATTTATACCTGTTCAGAGTACAAAGAAAAGCTCAAAGCTCTGTCTTAAAAACACTTTAGGAAATGGGCTGTGTCCAATTATAAAACAGTACTCTGGTTACTGCACAATGATTTCACAATAATTTAAATTGCATCTTCTTCCACACCCCCACCAACAACCCTTGGAAGCAAAGTATAAACCTTAGAACAAATTAATGAGTCTTTAGGGTCATGCAAGAAATAACATGGTTTTTTGTCTCAGCCACAAGACCTATTAGCAAATGAAGTGGCAGCCGCATGTTCAAGCTTCCTGGATTATTCCAGATCCCAGGCACAGTGAAGTAATTGTTCATGCAATATTCTATAGGAGTGTGTTTACTTGCCAAATTTTCATGAGAGATATCTTCAAGGAATGTTACTTTGAAAAAAGTTGGTACCGATACTCTACCTTGTAGGTAAGCATATATGAAATATCTATGATGTTGTTTTTTTCTTTCTGCCTCCCAAAATATTCCATGTTCATGCTTTTGGAAGGAAGAAATACATAGAAAACTAAAACCAGGATTATCAAGTTTTACTTATTTTTTAATTGATTTTGTTCACTTCATAATATATCATAAATATTTTCCCATGTCAGTAAATCTTCCTCTAAAGTATGAGTAATGGAATGCTCTAATTTTAACAATCTTTATTTTTGAACTTTTGGGTTAGTTCCAAATTTACTATTATAAATTACAGTTTGAGGAAAATGCTTATATGTAAATCTGTCTGCATATGTTTCTTTGAGATACAATTTTTAAAGTGGTAGAGCTTGGTCAAAATACTTAAAGTATTTTTAAAGACTTTGATAAGTGGGGTCAAATTCAGACAGCCACTCTGATTTATGTGCAACACAAAATGAAAATAAATAATCTTATGGGCAAGAGCTGAACACAACATGACCACACACTTGCTTTGATAGAATTCTTCCCTGCAAGGGCCTTTGGTTGATCTTTCATGACCACCAGATGTCAGTGTAAAACAGAGCAAATTGAACTAGACCTAGATGGGGAAAAGGGGAATCCAGTCTTAGCCTCAGATATACTTGGTTACCTTGCATTTTCCTCAGGCTGCTAGGGAGATTGAGCTTTATCAGATAAATGAACAAACAAACAAATGAATATTATCGATTAGATCAAGCACAAGGACATCAGAGGACCAGATGCCTTTCAGTGACCCTCAGGTTAGGGGCTGATAATCTGTTTTGCCTTATATTTCCCTAAGATCACCTCACAGCAGAATCTTTTCCAGAAGTAGCCCTTGGTTTCCTGAGGAGCGGGCAAGCATTTCACGACAACACAAGTACTTGTTCCCTAGCTCACGATGAGACAGAGACTCCTGGGGTAGAGTGAAATGTTTAATGAGATGTCTCCGAGTTTTTCTTTCTGGTAGCTAAACAAGGAGTGTCACCAAGCAAGGAAGAGCCAGCTCTATGAGATGCCTCTCCATACTGACTTTGGACAGTCATCGTTGTGTCTTCTGACTTTAGTGAATGTCTCCTTGCTTCCTTTTCCTGTTTCTGAGGAAAGATGTTTCGCACCCTGTTTGGAATTTCCAAAGAGGTGGTAAAGTTGTTTTCAAGACGCTTGGTACGTGCGCAAAGCTTTGCTGTGACTAACAGAGTGATGCACCTACTTACACCAGCCAAATGCAGTCGGAGATTCTAGCTGACGTGCTGGTGCGGCTACCTGAGCAAAAGATACATGAAAGGGGGAAAAAACCCACAGGTGCCCCAGCCAGTGCCCACATTATGAAAAACTACATGAGGCTTTAATCTAAAATATGCTAAGGAAATTAAAGGGATTTATTACTGATACTGGTGCTTTTCTCACAAAAACATTAAAGATGTGAGGATAAGGATAGTGACATCTGTTGAGTAATCAACGCTTCATACAAGCAAAAAGAGGTGTTAAATAACAGGGGTAAAGGAAAGTCCTGAATCTATATTCAACTAATTAAATTGCACAAACTGGGACGTGTTAAGCCTGAGTATTTTAGATGACCAACTGGGCAATGGCATCTGGCAAAAGAGGTAGATGGACCTTCTCTTAGCCGACATTCACAGAAAGGCAGTGAGTGTCCTGTTAAAGGAAACTTCCACCTCACTAACCAGAACACCTGTGGAGGGTTTTGCTCAGAGCAGAGATGACAAACTGGACTCCATCTATGGGAGAGGGAAGAGAATCACAGAGTCCCAAAACCTTTTCCTTTCTGCAAGGAATGAAAGTTTCCCTGAAGAGAAAACGTGGGTAACAATGTGATAGTTCTTTTCAAATACTGAACGATTGTCCTATAAGAAAGGCCATGCAGTTTATCCCATGGCTCATATTCACAGAGCCAGCATTGATGAGTGGAAGTCACGGGGGGACAGATTTGGAGACAAAGTCAGGGCTACCTACCGGGAGCTAGAGGAGAGACATGGAGCAGATTTTTCCTCACTAACCTCAGAAGGAACCAACCCCACTGACACCTTGATCTTGGACTCCTAGCCTCCAGAAATGTGAGACAATACATTTCTTTTAAGACACTCAGTTTGTGGTACTTTATTATGGCAGCCCTAGAAAATCAATATAAAGTATCTAAAATCCCTGTACCTCTAAACTTATTGTTACATGAGAAAAAATAAGTACCTGTTTATTTAAACTAAACCACCAGTTGAATTTTCTATTTCTTATAGTGGAATGCAATCTTAGCTAAGAGATCCAGAAAGGGAAGAAAATTAAGTCATTTGGGGGGGGGGGTAACAACTGGGATAAGAGAGTTGGGTCATGAATTTCAAAGATGCCAAAGACCTCCTTTTTTAAATAGGAGATTCGTATTTTATTTCTCCAGCGACATAATTGCAGTTGAATATGAATTAAAGACCTGCTTACACACCAAAGCCAGGTCCTTTGGGTAGTTTGGTCAAATAGGTAGAACCCCCAGCTGGCTCAAAGAGAAGCATCTACTCCTTGGCTCCAGTTTTGGAATTCTGCCAGCCTTGAGCTCAACAATTTCTTCAGTACTCTGAGGTGTCAGATCTCCATGGTAGTTGCTATTTCTTTGAGCCATGGGTACACTTACCCAGACCCCTAAATATTTTACCTCTGTAAGAGTGAAAAGTTTGTCAGGTATAATACCCCCAACCTTTTTTCTAAGCTTTCTCAGAATGGTCTCCTGTATGGATGGTATCAGAGCTTTGAAGCATGCAAAGTATAGTAGGAGAACTGAATTTGATACTTTCCAACTGGCTTTCCATTATACATTGTATAAAAAGTTGCCACTTCATATACTCCCACCAGAGATACTGTAGAACTTCATCCTTGTTCATGGCCAAGATAGGTAGCCATCCATTCTGTCTTTGGGCTAAATAGAAGCACAGCTGCTATTTTGTGCCCATCTGGATAGTTTGGGTTTTTTGTTTGTTTGTTTGCTTTGGTTTTTTGTTTGTTTGTTTGTTTGTTTTTTACAACTGCTTCTATCCTCTAAGCTATTTCTGGTGTGAAATCAAATGGATCCTTAGGTAACCCATGATGAGGATCTGGGAGATAACATGGAAAGACTGAGGCCACAAAGAAAAACCAGGAGGGAGCAGACTTGAATGACACCAAAGAAGGTGATAAAATCTGAGTGTAGGAAATTCCAGAAAGGGAAGGATTTTGCTTGAAGGATGAAACATAATGGTCTAGAAGGATAATGATAGTCTGATAATTGATAGAATTCCAACACCACCTCCAAGCTTCATGGTAGATGAAGGATGAGAAATCAAGTTCGTTCAGCTCAAGAAAGCTACAAGTGAAACAGTGACTTTGAACTGGAGTGATGGATGATACATACACCTTAAAATGTTGGTTATCACATGGATTATTCAAATAATTAATGCCCAATAAAATTTAGGAGCCTAAATTATCTGAGTGAGTCTCAGATTTGGGAGGGATTTTATAGGTATTTAGTTCAATCTCACACCAGAGTAAGGGTGCTTGTCCTTGAGTTTTCATCTCAAGTGGAAGGCATAACCCCAGCCTTAGAGTTTCCCTTGGTTATGTGACTGTATGTGAGAGAATGGAGTGAGGAAAAGAATGGTTAATGACGCACTGTTCTGAATGTGCTGACTCAGCAGATTATTTTTAAACACACCCAATTTAAACTCTCATTTTTTTTCCTTCAGATTCCAGAACAAAGGGTCCTCTCCAAAGAAAAAGCTCTTGTGACTATAAATATACACTGACAAACTGCATACCGAATGTCTCAGAAAATAAGGTAGAATATCACAATTTGCTAGCATTCCACAATCTGCAAAGGATAGTAATAAATATATGTTTATTATACATCATTTTACTCCTTAATTTCTTGATATACTACCATAGTCCTTCAGAAGGAAAAGGATGAAAAAAGTTAGACTTCCAAAGTGAATATATATTCTGCTCCCTGGTCTTTCAGAAATCTACCAGACCTGAGCTACAACAGGATGAATATTCTCTTTGCACTGGGGACAACTATTGACTTACAACTAAATCTGACCAAACAAAGTACATTACTGTTTTTCCCTTCTCCCTCTTCTGTTAGAAACAAGGAAAAAAAAAAACAGGGGTGCTTGGGTGGCTCAATCAGTTAAGCTTCCGACTCTTGGTTTAGGCTCAGGTCGTGATCTCAGGGTGGTGAGATTGAGCCCTTCTTAGGCTCTGGCTCAGCCCAGAGTCTGCTTGTCTCTCGTCCTTCCCCACTACTCCTCCCCCGGCTCGCTCACTCACACGCGCTCTCTCTCTCTTTCTCCCCCTCCCCGCTATATAATATTTATTTATTTATAAATAAATAAATAAATAAAATCTTAAAAAAAAAAGAAAAAAACTACAACAACAACCAAAAAAAAAAAATGTAAAAGCAAAATGATCTGAAAAGTGCTCACTGCTGGGAGGAGAAGCCGCTCTGGATTTGGCAATTTGTCATCCTGACATTTACTGCCTGATGAACACTAGCTTGCTAGATTTTGCAGAGCTAGGCTAAGTGTGACAGACCTCTCTAGATATTAGTTGGAGAGCTCATTAGCATAGGTATTCATTTGGATTTGGTTTTTTGAAGAATGAAAGATAAGGTACTGATTAAGTGCATCTAAATGATGTGCTGAGGAAGCACACCCAGGGGTGCAAACGCCTTACTCTTGATTGAACAAGACCTGGACACCAGGAAGGACTCCCAGAAATATGTAAGTTTGAGCCGCCCTCCTTGACTCTTCTTGAAGTATTGAGGGTTAATGTGATAAGACAAATAGCTCTGTTCATAGATAGTATTCAGTCTCTGCAAAAGGTACATTTTATGTTTCTGGGATCAAAAAAAAGTATCCCAGAAGTGATATTTTTCAGAAATATATGGTTCTCAAATGAAGTAAAGTAGCTGCGATATACAAAATCATACAATTTTCTTTACTTTTCTATACCTGAACGTGGCTTACCAGCCCCAATTTTCATTGCAAACAGAAATACTTAATGGTATCATTTCAAGAAAACCTGATTCTTGTGGTTTACTCCTCAGGTTCTTTTGGCTCATTTCTCTTCAGCTCAGGGATTACTCCCTCTCTTACTCCTAAGTGGCATCTGGATTTGGGTGAAGCTTGTGTTGCATCCCAGAACAAGTTGGTGGGTAGGTGGGGTGCCTTGAGTCTGTGTGCTCTCGTCTAACATTAAAGAAAAACTTATTCTGACACTTTTTAAAATGTTAAGGGAGATTTTATTGGCCTATTGTAGGGAAGAGAGATAGGGCTCAAGTCCAAATACAGAAGGACAAGTGGGAATTTATAGCCAAGGAGCAGAGTAAGGGGAAAAATCACCAAGAGGACACATCATGGATGGGGGATACTTACTAAACTGACCCAACAGGATTCTTGCTAAAAGGAGGCCAACGATGCATAAATCAAAGTGCGGGAATCAGGAGCTTGATCAGATGTCATGGGTGGGGGCTGACTCAGCAGGATTCTTTGTGAACACTGAACTGGGCAGGACCATGGTGGAAGTGAGGTTGGAAAGAGGGTTCAGAGGAGCCTGACCAAAGTTGGGTCATCAAGAGCCTCTGCCAGTCCTTGCCAGCCTCCACTGAGGCACAGCTCATCCTGCTGGTCTTGCGCCTCAGTCACTTCCCTCCTAGCATCTGCTGCTGAGGCCCTCAACCCACGGCACCCTCTGCTTCTCAGTCTATTCATTCTTTCTAAGCCCACTGCTGAAGTCTTTCTGCATGCTCCCAGGGACTCAGAAACTAATCTGCATTCCTACATGATACTGGGGTGCTCAGAACTCTGGGGATGCTTTTGGTGTCATCCACATAGACATCCCCCATAAGCTGCTGTTACTCTAACCTGGAAAAGTTTGGGGACTTCTCATCAAGATTCCCATTCTCTTTGGCTGCTTTTTGAAAAGCCAGGAGTTGTCCCTTTCATTCAAAAACCCCCATCATTTACCAAGGGTTTCCACTAGTGTGGACTAATAAGGAAGGAAGGAACTGTTCTAAACCTGCCAAACTTTACCTCAGATTTGAAGAGAAGAACTGGAAAAGCCCACAATATAATTGGAATTGAGAGACAAAAAAAAAATGAGAAAATAAGAGCAAATATTTCTTCCTTTATGGAATGTTTTTCAATTGGCAAATTACCATCTAGGATTAACAGACATCCCACATATAAAGGGTAGTTCTGAATTAAATTCTGCTAACATTTTTTTTTTTTTACATGTATGGAGTATAATGTTACTTGATTCTAAACCAGGAAATAATTTTCTCCGCCCCACATTCTGTCTGTATAATTTCAGTATATCACTGTCTGTAAGAACAGGCAGAAATCTGAAGTAGAAAGAGTACTTGTCAAGATGTCAGGAGGTCTGGGATCTGTCTCAGTTCTGTCACTAACAAGCTGGGTGATCTTGGGTAAATTATTGTGCCCCTCTCAACCTTTGTTACTACATCTGCCAAATGATAGAGATCTGAATATGTAAGCTTCTTTTTTGTTGTGATATTTGATGACTCTGTTACTGGAAGCTGGGCTCCCAGCTGGAGGCCAAGAACATAGGACACGTCTGTGCATGTTCAGCAGACTATTGTGGCAGCCAGCCCACTGGCCATCGCAGGAAGACCCAGATGCTTCTTGGAAGAACTCATTGCGAAGGAAGACGAAGCGAGGCTCCAGAAGCCTGACTGACAGCAAAGTCTCGGTTGACAGAAAAGTGGTTATTTTGAATGTGTGATAGTATTTATCATTCTTGTCCATGTCTAAGTTCAATGAAGAACTAACTCATTAATTAATAACAAATTAAGAAAAACTGAAAGACGGGGTTCGCTTAAAAAAAACTCTAAAAAATATGGAGTCAAAACATAGTGTTTAGTGACCTTCTAACGAACTGTCACCAAAAGAAAGTGGGCATTTGCAACATGCCAGAGCCAAAGCAGAATCCTGGCCCCTAAGAGCCTCCAGTGTTGTTGCACTGGGCTTGGAGGAAGCACAGCTGCACGCAGAGAGGGCAGGATGCCCACAGAAAAACAGGTGCATCACGCGGGACACCCTGGCAATGCCCAGGAATTGGTCCCCAGCACTTGGTGGTTCCTGGCAGGAGCACAGTAGTTCCAGAGGATTGCCATTAACCTCTGATAGACTTTTCAGAGGCCAGAGGGCCTGACTGAGCACAAACCTAGCACACAAATACTGCTTTCGACTGCACAACGTGCATGTGCCCTTCTTCCAGTAACAGAATCAAATTTTTCTTCAGGAAACCACCCCTCCCTCCCTCTCAGTCTTAGTAGTTTGAATACAATTGATCCATTTCCCTGCTCCAGGGGGTGAACTTGAGTCCCAGAAAAGGCTAATTGATAGATTCCATCCTTTTGGCTGTGGTGATTATATTATGGACTGGCACATAACCAAAGTCAGGCCATCAAATGAAAGTATAGGACTTTTACAGAATTTTTGGAAAAGAGACATTCTGGGATTGCAAATGGCAGGAAAACGGAAGCCTAGAACTTCCAGAGACTGATACATGGCAAAAAGCCTGCCTGAGAAAGAAACAAAAGGCAAGGGTTGTGAAGAATAATGCAAAACTTGGAGATAAGGCAAAATGTTAGGTAATACGTCCTTTCAGGGATGAAGGCCTCCCAAAGACGATCTAGGGAACTGAATTTAGTTTGACTCACTCTTTTTAATTGATTAAAGATCCAGAAGTAGTGAGTCCCATGTTAACCTGCAGATATTTGTCTGGTAGAGATGCAAATGATGTCTGTCCAGTGGAACAGATCATCCTAAACATTTCAGTTTATTGCCTTGTTGGATATTAACCAGTTTATGTGTCCCTCCAGCAATCTTATTTTAGCATGCCTCTACTGAGTTGCCTATAAATGCCTAGCTTCTCAAATGATGGTTGGACCAGTTTTAATATTGTTATTGTTCTCTCACTAATTAACGAGTTAAATAAAGTCTTTGACACATGGTTTATTTTATATTCACCTAAGAGTCATTTTTAAAGAGTACTTTTTTAAAAATTATACTTCAACACAAGAGATGAAGAAAAAAAAAGAAATAGAGAACAAGTCCTGTCTACTTTATTTCAATACCCAGATCCTGCTACTCCTACTTGTGGACTACACCATCCTTTGAGTTGATATAGTCTATATTCTGCAAGCCAACATGAGCTGGGTTTTTATCTTCTTATCCAAGATTCTGACCTCAGTTCCAAAGTTTTTCCCCACACCACCAAGCAATTCTCCCACCAGCTGCATGTCTAGGAATTCAACTCAATTCTGACACTATCTACCCGGAGATAGCATCAGACGCTACAGTTGAAGGATTCAGTCCCACAAGACTGCCCCCCACCCCCCCGGAGGCTAATCACAAGCCTAGGTTGTTTACCTGGGCCTCTGATGCACCCCTATAGGTTCCAATGTCCCCCTCCTAGCGTTTGATTAATTTGTAAGATCGGCTCACAGAACCCAGGAAACATTTTATTTTTACTAGATCCCTGGTTTATTATAAAAGGATATAACTCAGGAACAGTCAGATGGAAGAGATGCACAGGGCAAGGTGTAGGGAAGGGGGTGCAGGGCTCCCATGCCCTCTCCAAGTGAGACACCCTCTTCAAATCTCTTTGCTGTCTGAACTCTGTTCTTTTGGCGTTTATGGAAGCTTCATTACAGACGTATAATTGACATAACTCACTGCCCACTGGTGATTGTTTCAACCTGTTGCCCCTCTCCCCTCCCTGGAGGTGGGGGGGGGGTGCTGAAAGTTCCAAATGTCTAATCTCTGGGTTGGTTCTCCTGACAACCAGCCCCCATCCTCAAGTCCTTCCCAAAAATCAACTCACTAACATAACAAAGATACCTTGATGGCTGTCATCACTTAGGAATGAGGATGAAGACCAAATATATATTTCTTGTAATAAACCACAATATCATAGTAGCCATAACAGTGGTGATAAATACTGGTGAGCTCTACAGCCAGAAAAAAAATGTAGTTTGATACCCATTTGAATATACAGCCTGGTGAGATCTGAGAAATATAAGATTACATGTTAAAAGAGAAATTTGTAGTCTTAATTTTAGCTGAGGTCCCCAAAATAGTAACTACTTTCTGCTACCTCCACAGTGTGCCACCATTAAGGCTACAAAGGCAATTCTGAAAACCAGTTTTGTGACCCTTAACTGATCATTAGCATTAGCTTATAAGAAGAAAAAGGTTGGAGAGGCTGAGAAAAGTATGGGTATTGGAAGACTGTACTATGGGGGATATTGTCACTGTGCTGTGAGCTCCCATCTCATGGGGCATACGGAAAATCTGCCTTCTCCAGACCTCAAGTGAGGAACCACTCAGAGAATGAGGTGTGTGGGCAGCTATCTGAATACAGCGGAGAATGTAAGGAGCTTGAGACTGCAGCTAGTTACTGCTGTGATAGAGAAGTAAAAGTATAGTGGCTGCATTGGGTTTGGCAGGTGTTCCCAGAGTTTGTTGGGGTGAAAAAGGCATGAATATTTCCTGTAGATTAGATGTGGATCATGCACAAGAAAGCTGGTTTCTTAGAAGTTTTCTTAGATCTTGTCTAAGAAGACCATACAAAGGTCCAAGGGCATCTCAGCAGAAAGAATCTAGAAGGGTCTCACTAGGTCCCTAGGTGGTAAAGGAAGGAGTCATAGCAATTAAATGAAACAGTTGCCCTCCCTTTTGCCAAAGGGACTTCAGGCAAGAAATCATAGTAATTTTTTTTTTTAAGATTTTATATATTTGACAGAGAGAGAGATAGCAAGAGCAGGAACACAAGCAGGGGGAGTGGGAGAGGGAGAAGCAGGCTTCCCGCCGAGCAGGGAGCCCGACGCAGGATTCGATCCCAGGACCCTGGGATCATGACCTGAGCCGAAGGCAGACGCCTAACGACTGAGCCACCCAGGTGCCCCGAAATCATAGTAATTCTATAGTTCTTCGCTTGGTCTGGACATATTAAACTTGAACTGAGACTGTATTTTGGGACAAAAGAGTAACCAGAAAATTCATGGGCCTTGGTTTAAGTTTCATTTCAGTGGATGGGAAAGAGCTATAAAAAAAACTTCGAAGCAGACTTGAAAGATTTGCACAGAAGGTAAATTAGGCTGTTTTCTCATGACATTCCATGAGTCCTGCTTGGTTAACATAACCTTTATGAACCTATGAAGTCTTTACATTGCCTTGATTATTACATGAAGTAAAACCTTTTTTTAATTTAAAAATATGTTGTTAGGTTGATGGTGAGCTTTAGAATGAGAGAAATATGGTAATACAGCAAAAACACTGCTGCCCGTTAGCACTCCTTTCCCACCACCACATCAGAAACTGCATAGATCATATTTTATAATGAAATCTGACAGCCTGAATTAAGGAGCAGTGGCCTTTCAACTTCTATTTGGGCAATACCACATTTCTGAAATCCCAAGAACTGTACTATCAGGTACCCATCATCAGAAGAGGTGACAAGGTTGTGATCAGCCAAGCTGTCCAACAGAAAGGGCTAGAAAGCCTAGCACTTCCCTAGGCTCCATCTTGATTTTGGCAGCATCACCTTCAGAGAACCCAAATGTCAGCCACCGCCTGGTGTCTCCAGGCTCAGGGAACAGGGCAGGACAGGAGAGCAGAGACTGCCTGGGCTCTAGAGAAGTTTTCATGCCAGAGAAGGGAGTGACAGTGACAGATGGCCAGAAAGCTACCTGAACAGAACAGAACCAATCAGTTTTATCAGATGTTGAAAACATCAAATGATTAGATTTTATTTCACAGCTATTTAGACTCCTGAGGAAACTCTTTCTGGGTGAGGTAAACAGTGATAGCAAAGCAAGCTGTTTTATCTCCTCTTACCTACAGTCTGTCCCCACCCTCAGGCTGAGAACTCTCTTTCTCTTCCCTCCTGGATGGTGAGTCTGTGAGAAACTGACGAGCTATAGGTCAAAGTTGTGCAGTTGGTTCTCTGAAAACCAAGAGAAAGAGGCCAGTAGAGGTCCAAGGGACCAATCCTGCTTACTCCCAGGTTGCTACTATAACCAAAAGTCAGAAATGTCCCCTTAAAGTTGGAAAATGTCACAAACATCTCCAAGACACAGTTATTTGGGAATGAACTACTGAGCCTCCAAACTAGAGAGCCAGTTTCAAGCTGGTAGTCAGGCAGTCAAGAAATCTTGTGCCTCCTTGTCTCAGGCACGGCCACAGACACTGACCCAGGCCACAGGGAAACTTCCAGGTATGAGGGAAGATGGTGTCATCCTTTCTCCTACCATAAGAAAATGGTCCCCAGACTCCCCGGCATCATCACTTCCCTGAGCACCTGCTTGTCCCAGGAAGCCTGGGCCAGGACATGTCCAGTGTCTATTGCCTCTCAGTCCCAGACCACATTTTTCTTCAGTCACATCCACTGGCAAAGAACAGCTTCTTTCTTTCCATCTGCCCACCTCTGACTGGACTGCTCTCCTCTGCCATTAAGTCTTGGTCAGAAACCTCCCTTCTACCCTTACAAATATCTGTAACTTAGAATTCGGGCTGAAAGGATTCGGTCTTAGTCCTTTTTCTGCCACAATACCCCTGGTCTCCTTTTGCAAACTTGCCAATCCCCTGCCCAGAAAACCTCTATATATTGACAAAGGTTCCCAGCCTGATTAAACTTTAATCAGGCTCTAGGATCTTCCTAAGCCCATAGGTACACTTCCTTGTAAAACCAGTTTCAGCAAGAACCCTGCTAATTCCATTCTACCAGAACTCTCCACCCTGGATATCTCATCAGGTTCCTCATCCTCCAACATCCTCAGGTGATGTCTGATCCCCCCTGGCCTGCGTTTAGCAAGAGTCCCACCCTGTCTGTTTACCAGAAATCCTCTTTTGCCCTTGATGTTTCCACTTAGTGATTTTGCATGAACTGACCCCCACCACGCTGCTCCTTGGCTATCAATTCTCACTGGCCCCTGCTGTGGTCAGGTTTAGCATGATCTCTCTCTTCCACTGTAAAAATCCATTACAGTGGTCTCTACACCTATTGCAATGGTCCTGAATAAAGTCCACCTTACCATCTTTAGCAAGTGTCATTGAATTTTTTTCTTTAATAATATCAATAACTTCTTTTTTTAAATTTTTAAATTTTATTTTATTACATTAATCACCATACATTACCTCATTAGTTTTTGATGTAGTGTTCCATGATTCATTGTTTGCTTATAACACCCAGTGCCCCATGCAGTACGTGCCCTCCTTAATACCCATCACTGGGCTAACCCATCCCCCACACCCTCCCCTCTAAAACCCTCAGTTTTTTCTCAGAGTCCACAGTCTCTCATGGTTCATCTCCCCCTCCGATTTCCCCCCTTCATTTTTCCCTTCCTACTATCTTCTTCTTCTTTTTTTTTTAACATATAATGTATTATTTGTTTCAGAGGTACAGATCTGTGATTCAACAGTCTTACACAATTCACAGCACTCACCATAGCACATACCCTCCCCCATGTCCATCACTCAGCCACCCCATCCCTCCCACCCCCC
Organism: Mirounga angustirostris; assembly: GCF_029215605.1. Classification (NCBI taxonomy): domain Eukaryota; kingdom Metazoa; phylum Chordata; class Mammalia; order Carnivora; family Phocidae; genus Mirounga; species Mirounga angustirostris. Next base: position 59,566,691 of record NW_026991710.1, read on the forward strand.
CCACCACTCCAGCAACCCTCAGTTTGTTTCCTGAGATTAAGAGTCTCTTATCTTTAATAATATCAATAACTTCTGTGGCAGCAGGATTAGTACTCTGTTGTAAACTGGTGTGGATTTTGTTTCCCCAGTAGAGCATGTTTTCTAGTAACCATTCTATCATCATATCTTTGGGGAAGGGTGGGAATAGCAATATTCCACTGTGAAAATGAATAGAAATAGGCACAGGGATGTAAGGGAAGTACGAGAAAACCCAAAGACTGGGGCTCCAGTCCAGGGGTATGTAAGACCAATGCACAGAATGGAAGTGGGAGTCAGCCTCTTGTGCTTTGTAGTGGTCCTAGAACACCTCAGGCAGAAAACCAGGTAGTTGGAGTATATAATTTAATAAGAAATGTGAGGGCTAACGGATTCTGTACCCTGTTCTATTGGAAATTCTGGAGAAGACCAAACTCTAGCGTGGCCCTGTGGTAACAGTAACATGATGCCAACAGAGCAGAATAAAAACGTTAGCACAGAGTCCTTAAAGAGATACAGAAATGGTCTAAGCCAGCACACTAGGTCTTAGCATCTCATGTAATAGAGGGGACTGAGATGAACCTCAGTAGCCCAGAGGCACCATAAAGCCTCAAAGACATTGTTGAATGAAGGATGGCTCTTCCCCACCGCCAACCCCTCACCCAAGAAACCAATCACAGGAGCTTTCTAATGTGGCTTCCCTCCACGTCAAATTTATCCATCCGCCAAAATGGCCATGTGTAGTAGAAGGTTGATAAGCCATGTAAGACTAACTCCTTTTAATCCTTCCAACGGGAGACAAGGCAGTCGGTCTTCCTGGCTGCGGTTATCATGATATTAATCCAGTGTGGCTCTTTTTCTGTACCTCATCCGGGAGGAGACTGAGGAAGGGACTGTGTAGGAAGATCGGCAGACATCTGTGATTTTGTGAACAGGAGCACATCAGCTTTTAAGGCTCCTGATAAGGTTTAGGCACATCCATCTAAGTGTTAGCTCTCATTCCTTCTGATCCAAAATAGAAAATAAGGAAACTCTATCTTCTTTGCACACTTGAATGGTAGAGCAAGAAAATCTGCGACTTCATTTTATGTTTGCCAGGAAAAATAAATTGAGCTCCACTTAACCAAAAATCTTGCCACAACTAGAAAGTCCTTTATTTTTTTATTGGTTTGTTTTCCTTGTCAGAGAATGGTCATTGGGATGGTCATTAACTGAGATGGGAAATACAGGAGAAATAGCAGAGGTAGGAGAGGGAAGGATTGTGAGTTGTGTTGAAACGGAGGTTCATTCTTGTCACAGTTTTATGTCTGAAGTGCACATAAGAGGTCAGAGCTAGAAAAGCAGATTAGTAAAACTATCTGCATAGAGATCATTGTTGAAGCTATGAAACTGAATGAAATTGGTCTCAAAGAAAGGATAAAAAGAATAACTTTGTGAGGCACTTTTGTTTCAGGGTGAATGGCAAAAGATGAGTAGGAGTGAGGTAAAGCCCACAAGAGCCATGGAAACCAACGGTGAAGGGAGTTCTAAGAAGACCACACTGACTGTTCTCAGAGTTCACTTCCTATCTTCATAGGGACAGAGAAGATGGAATTAGGTCACCTGCTAAGATTGAGGGACGGAGGACTGCTCTTGGTGGGGGGAAGCTTAAAAAAGAATCGTAGACGAATGAAAGTATTGTTGGACAGTGGAGAAGATGCAGCTGAAATCATAGCTTCAAGCTCTAACACATCAAATGGGACTAATTTCTGTTGACTCCCCTACAAGCCACCAGGAAAATGTCTTTATTAAGAGAGCTAAGTTTATGGGGCGCCTGGGTGGCTCAGTCGTTAAGCGTCTGCCTTCGGCTCAGGTCATGATCCCAGGGTCCTGGATCCAGTCCCGCATCCAGCTCCCCGCTCAGCGGGAAGCCTGCTTCTCCCTCTGCCCCTCGCCCTGCTCATGCTCTCTCTCTCTTTCTATCAAATAAATAAATAAAGCCTTAAAAAAAAGAGAGAGCTAAGTTTTTTACACTTCAGGAAGAGAGAAGAGCACCTTGATAGAATCTTAGCAGCATGTTGGCAGAGGGAAGTCAGGGGAGGATATTGATAGGATTTAGAACCTGGCTGGGTGATTTTTAGTCAGGTTGGGATTATACAGAATTATGACATAATAGATTGGGAATGATGTACCCAGTGAGGCAAGGGCCTTGAAGCAAATTTTTATGGTCAACCTGTCAGTCTTATTTCTCAGGAGCAAGTATTTCCTGGAACAAGGAGCTATTAGATATTCTGTGCTTGTTCTCAATCATTAACCATAAGGACAGGAAAGTACACCCAGTTATTGTTTAGCATAGGAACAGGAAATTGTTTTGGTTTCAGTTCTCATTTTATCATCTTCTTGGGAGATAGCAAAAAAGGAGCAGGAGTAAAAGGAAAAGTGTGCGATTACTCAGAATTAAGAACTGACAAGTTGTGTAATGTAAACCTGTTAGAGAGAACACAGCTGAAATAGCAGAGCATTGAGTAGGAAGGTAGGTCAAGACTGGAAAGAGTCCAAAGTCTGGTAGAAGGAAAAGAGCAGAGGTTGAAGTAACAAATATTAGAGTCAATGAGAGTAAGAATTTGAAAATGTCCCATGATAGCAGGGTGAGTTAAGAAAGGATAACAGCATATTTTTAAACATGAGGGGTGGGAGTGCCTGGGTGGCTCAGTTGGTTAAGAGGCCAACTCTCGGTTTTGGTTCAGGTCATGATCTCAGGGTCCTGAGATCAAGCCCTGCATCAGGCTCTGCACTGCACGGAGTCGGCTTGAAATTCTCTCTTTCTCCCTCTCCTATTCCCCCTCTCCCTGCTTGTGCACTCTTTCTCAAATAAATAAATAAATCTTTTAAAAAAAAAGAAAGAAAGAAATATGAGGGGTGAAAAAAGGATTTCTAACACTGCTACTAATTACGGGTAATAGGTTCCCCTAATTATACCAATATTTATAGAGTAACCTAGGATAAATGATTCTCTTTTCCTTTTCACCAATTTTCTGATTGGTAAATTCATTCTTGGGCTTTAAAACTAGTTCAAATCTCATCTCTGTGAAGCTGTTCTGCCTGTCCCAGGTATCTCCCCTGAAAAATCTCACCGCACTCTGTCCAGACCTCCATAGCGAATCCCATCACAATACAGTAAGCATATTGTTCACATGTACAAGGGAACTGAAAACTACGTTGCTTTTTAAAACTAAAACCAACTCTGAAACAAATAATACATTATATGTTAAAAAAAAAAGAAGATAGCAGGAGGGGAAGAATGAAGGGGGGGAAATTGGAGGGGGAGACGAACCATGAGAGACAATGGACTCTGAAAAACAAACTGAGGGTTCTAGAAGGAAGGGGGTGGGAGGATGGGTTAGCCTGGTGATGGATATTAAAGAGGGCACGTTCTGCATGGAGCACGGGGTGTTATATGCAAGCAATGAATCATGGAATACTGCATCAAAAACTAATGATGTAATGTATGGTGATCAACATAACATAATAAAAAAACAAAAAACTGATTGCAGACACTTCTGTCCCTGAGGGACTGGCAAAATTTCTCTATAGAGTCTTCTTTTTAACAAAAGAGATTCACAGTCCACTGTGGCTGTGACCTCTAGAGTATGATTTGGAATGGTCCAGTGAAACTAAGAGAGAATAAAATCACTTTCTATGTAAAATGGGCAGGAGTTGGGGGGATTGGAAGGAGATCAATGGGGGAAATGCAAGGAGACTATTGAGAGAGCAAAGGACCAACACACACAAGGGCCAGTGGAGTGAAATCGGTCAGCTGTCAGTAATGAAGTTGGCCTAAGAGAGTCTAAAAAAAGAGTAGGGTAACATTCACATTTAATTACTTTCTATGTGGTTCCTTGTCACTATATGACCCCAAATCTTTAATAGAGTACACTAATGCATGAATGCCTATGTTTTGCAAGAAATCACGGAAAGGGTGCTGAACTCCACATCTGAATCTGTTCAGGGCATAGAAAACAGAACAGCCATGGAAGGTGAGGTGCAAGGAATATTAAGTCATTGAAGTTATCAGGAAATTGGAGTGAAAAGACCATGAGAATGTAAGCCCATGGAATCTAAAACAACAATGAAATCTTGCCAAGGGTGATGTGTTTCTCCTGTGATGTGCAATAAGTATTTGGATGACTTTCCTTAAATATCTAAGGGTAGGGGATCCCAGCTGCCATCTCAGATATATGCATGACTATATATACATCCCACTTACCATATAGCATACGCTGACATATGTATGACATATAGTAAGTGGTCAGTAAGTATTTGTTAAATAAATAGATAAAAAATACATGGATAAAAAACAGTTCTATTTTATTAGGGCTAGAAGATTAGATAGTTTCTTGCTGTTGTGAGAAATTCTCAAAGAGCAGGAGATCATGTCTTACATTTCATGTTCAAAGCCCTATAATAGAAAAGGGACTCATATATCTACATGTCATGTTCTACTTTTGAAAAGTATGAATAAAAAAAAAGACAAGTATGACCAACAAAACTGGGAAGGTAGCACTGCAATTGCTGAGAGAGGTTAAAGCGCAAAGGGAAATGAAATCCTTACTAAAGAATATAGGACAATGCAGAGATTATAGGAAAGAAATAATGACCAAGTTGACAGGCTTAGCCTCGACAGTGCAGTGTTACTTAGGTAATTAATTCTGACATCATCTCTGTAAGGCAGATAGCAGCAACACATACAACAAACAGGAAACCAGAGGCAAAAAGAAAAAAAAAAATCAAGTTGAACTGGTGTGTAATGTTCAGCAAATCAGTAGTAGTGTCCAAAGCCCAGTCTCCTATTCTAACACTGGCAGTGAGGAAACCAAAACTGCAGAGGAAGATCACTTTCAAGATTCAGAAGATTCTCTGGCAACCCCACTGGAATTACAAAGCCTTGTTGGTATTTCATTTCAATACCCATCTCCCTGCTAAAAGAAACCACCCCTGTTGTATACTTGCTGTTGTTTTTAACATTAACCTTTTGGAAATTTTCAGATAACACTGGAGGCCCTCTAGAAAATCAAGAATCACTGTATTAGTAGTAAATTGTGATTTAAAAATAATAGATAGAAACTTGCATTTTATATGCCTAAATCATTTTTCCCATACCATTCTGATGGAATTGAAAGCAATAGACCTTGCTTCAAAGACTTAGATTTATAGGCCACATTTATAATATTAGAGCACTCTTCCAGACTAAAGCAGGAAAATGGAGATTAAAGCAGTGTGTTCTTTTTCTTTATTTATAGAATCAAGGCAAGGAGAGCAAATTTAAGATGATAGAAAGTGCTGTCGACAGAGTAGATGTGAAGTGTGAGGATTACTTCAAGCCATGAAATCACTCTATTTAAATATGTAATTTCAGTGCCAGCTAGCTGAATGTAGTATGGAGAAACAGACTAAATTTAAAAGTAAAAAACTGTTTATTTTTTTTAATTGTTAGGAGTTTACACAGCATACATAATATATAAGAGCCTGCCATACAGACTAGTTTATGGAGTAATATGTTACTGGAATAATTATTAGAATATTTAATTAAAAAGTACAAAATCTTTATTCTACTCTCCTGGAAAAATCAACAGTGCTTGCACTTCTCATTTTTGAAAAAAGGATTTATAATACTTAGCACTAGATGATTTTTGCAAAGTGCTTTTAAAACCTGGGTAAAGAGATTGCTCTCAAATACAAAGCACTGAACATTTTTTCCCTTACTTTTCTTATTGTAAGAAATAAGGACTCCATCCAGCCCATCAAGTCATTTTACAAAGCCAAACAAATCACTTATTTTCTTCCCCTTCATATTTTCCAGAAGATTTCTAGGCAATTTTTCAGAAACCACTTTTCCTTCATTTTTAACAAAAGAACCTTCCCTCTTATCCTCACAGTTGCCTTGCACGCCTGAGACTGACTTTATAATCTTACTACCTTTATGCCCACTGTCATATAAATATCCTAAAACAAAGCTGCCATTGACTGAAAACTGTAAAAATAAGTGAAGGCTGCTGAGATCAGAACAAACGAGTCTATTTATCCAGAGTTTACAGTGTTATGGTAGTCAGCTATCACATGCATTTAGCGGAAACTCAAAGGTGAACAGGGAATGAATAAGCTTGATAGTAAAAAACACAAGGGAAGGCTTCAGGAATGATCTGATTGGAGGTTGTTGGCATTGGGAAACTAGAGAGGGGAAACTAAAAGCTGGGCATCAAACGCAATTTTGGAGGGGAGCATATTTGGCTGTCTCTGATTGGTCCTGAGTTTGGAAGCAGAAGCAAAAAATAAAGAAGTAAGCAGCCATTAAGAATGCCCTGCCCATTGGAGCAGTTGTAAGCTGACTTCCCAAAACAGTTGTTAAAGAAGTTGTGGTTTGGCTTCCTAGGCAGTTAGCTGCAGATTGTGGGCCAGAGTTCTATTGTCATATATGGTATGGTCTGGCCACTGTCTGTACATTCAGTTTCTCTTCTCCCTTTTTGGTTGGTATCTTACCTGTGAGAGGTTAACCAATTCATGGCAGGTTAGAGGTCAAATCTTCATTGCTCACGGACTGTTAAGTCACCTTCATATGCAACAGTATAGCAAGATTTTCTTGATCTTTTGTTATGTCATCAGGGCAATCATCTGATGAGAGATTGGCTATTCTGGGCAGGATGCAATGGAGCACCATAATGACCATTGTGACAAGAACAAGAACAATTAATAGTTTCTACAAAAGGCATGGGAACAGGAATTCCAGTTGTCCAACTCAGGCCAAGAACAAATTTCACAGACCATGAGGACCAACCTTAGAGAGACAAGTGGCTTTTCCATTATGTATATAACCTATTCTGCCATGTCCAATCATTGATACAAGTAGAGCAAGAATTAGCAATGGCACAGATGCCACCATGATGCCCTCAAGAAATCTAAAGCAATATTGTTACCCATCAGTACTTGTGCCAATGAGTTAAGACTGATCTGTATTCCATCTAAAGCAGAGATGGTATCATTAATAACTTCTGCCAAAGTTAATGATAAGTTTCTCACAGTCTTCTCCATTTTTATGATTCCCACAGATGGGAACACTGATTTGATTGTTTGCATAAACTATGAGTCAGTAATTCCCCCCAGTAGAATACCTGAATAATTAAGGGTGGCATTGTTTTGAAGCTTGTATATGAATCAGAATTTCCAGCCTTGATGATTTATAGAATTAGGGTCTCTATGTACAGACAAGTCTCAGAGCACTAGTCCTAAAGTGTATGAGATGTTAGCTGAGGCAAACTGGACCAGGAATCTTGGACACAAAGGAAGTAGTATCCAGTAGTGGCACATAGAGAGCTGGGGGGGGAGGGGGGGGAGAAGGAATGGTTCATGACAGAAGGTCAGAACCAAGGTCTTACATTAGTTGTGTTACATATTTGGATCTCAGTTAGTCTCTTATGATGGCAAGTATTTGGTACACCACCATATGAATGTTGTTGAGTTCAAATTTAGCATAACCTTGGTTTTTATCAGTAGATTGCAATAATTTTTTTTTCTAGAAGAGAGGGACATAGCAAGGTCACAGGTAAAGTTGTTGAAGGTCATTTGCCCATGCTTAAGGTGCAAGTGGAAATGTCATTGGTTATAATTCCCTATGATCCCATTTGATGAAACTGGAATTTACCAGTAGTTATGGGGATAGAGTGATAGATGGAATGTCCAGCAGTCAATAAGATGGGAAGCAGTGACTACCTTTTGAGATAATCTAATAATGGCATTAGTTAAGTCACCTTCATATTCCATTCTGACAACTTAGGTGAATCTATCAACTATCTGAGCTCCTCAGCTTATTCCAAAGGTCTTGGGTCAGTGGTCTACTTCTGAAGATCAGCTGTTTCTAGAGGATCTCTGAAAATCCTCAGATTGAGGTTTCTTATTGGAGTAGCCTTTTAATTATGTGGAATTCAGACTGCTTCTTTTCTTTTTTTTTTTTTCCACCATCAACCGATTGCTTCTTTAGTTGTGAAATGTGGGACCCAAGGATTGACTGGCTTCTATTTCACAGTTACATCTGTTGTTAATAATACCTGATAAGGTTCCATCTAATGAGGTTCAAGAGCAGTTTTTCTCTGATGTCTCTTCCAATAGACAAATTCTGGTTGAAATTCATGAAGGGGCTTTTCCCTCTTGGGAAGAAACTGTAGGAAGGTAGCCTTAACCTGTTGGTGATGGGACTGAGTATAGTATTTGAGTCCCTTGTAATATTTTGCCATGTGTGTTTACCACAGGATGAAGTCTAGTATCAGAGGTGAAATTCCTAAATGTGTGGGCCTTCCAGTTACCAATTCATAGAAGGATTACCAATGTGTCCCCAAGCGAGTGCACCTTATGGCCATAAGGGCTGTTGGGAGTACTGTTGGCCATGAGAGTTCAAGGATTTCTGAAAGCTTTGTTATTTTTAATTTGCAAATGACACTGGTTCTTTCAACATTTCCAGAAGATTGTGGTGGTAAAGGCACTGTAGTTTCTGAGTAAGAGGTAATGCCTTACGGAGTTATTTTATAATAATTCCCATGAAGTGTATATATTGGTCACTTGATATAAAAGTTGGTATACACCCGGTTAAAAACACAAAATCCAGCAGCTTTTTAGCAACTATAAGGGCTATAACTTTTTGGCAAGGAAATGCTTCAATCCATCCTGAAAATAAATATATAAAAACTATAACATATTCAAATCCTAAAGAGAAAGGAAGCTGGCTAAAATCCATCTGAAGGTGTTCAAAGGATGTCCTTAAGTCTTAATTCCTGGCCATGTCCCATTTTTACAGTTTTCCCAAGATTTTGTTATTAATTGGTAACACATGGCCAATGTGCTGTATCATGGTAAGGAGTTTCAGGAAGAAATGTAACTAGTATCCATTTGAAATTATCTGATGTTACGAAGTAGCTAACTTGAGATGCCAGAGGTGATCTGAGTCAAGGGTGCAACCATATATTTTTTATTCTTTCTTTCGCAAATCAGGAGTTCAATATTGGTATTTTATAATGGTCTTTTTTAATTCCTCCAAATATTCATCCTTAGGGGGTTTAGTTAGATCATAACCTTGGTTAAGACTGCTAGTAAGGCATAATAATCTGTAAAAGCATTTCCTTCTGCTTTTATTATCTCTTTTTACATGGGCTTCAACCTTCATAATAGCCTCCTCCCCAGGAGGTAGGGGTGCAAAGTTCCTTAATTGCTATTCATTTTTTATTATGGTTCCAGCAGAAGTGAGAAATTCCCTTTTTTTCCAAAAAATCCCAAAGGCATGTATTGTTCCAAAGTTATCTGTCATTTGTATACATGTTTACTCTCTAATCTTTGGATAGTTGACAAGCTCCGAGAATTACAGTAAGTTCTGTCATCTGATCTAATTTTACCTCATATAGAGGACTATATTCTGAAGGAGAGTTTAAATTAATAATAGCATATCTTGCCTGAGGACCTCCAATTTCAGGGGTTTTTTTTAAGATTTTATTTATTTGACAGAGAGAGACACAGCGAGAGAGGGAACACAAGCAGGGGGAGTGGGAGAGGGAGAAGCCGGCTCTCCACTGAGCAGGGAGCCCCATGCAGGGCTCGATCCCAGGACCCTGGGATAATGACCTGAGCCAAAGTCAGACACTTAACGACTGAGCCACCCAGGCGCCCCTCCAGTTTCAGTTTTAAGGTAGGATCCATCGATATAAAAGATTAGGTTAGGATTTTCAGTGGGAGTCTCTAATAAAACTGAATGAGATAGAGAAAGGGGGTCAAGCAATGGCGAGATTCCCCTTCTTCTGGTCGAGTCAGGATTCAGGATGTTGCAGCAGTGATTAGTAATGTGAGGGGGTGAACGTAATGAAATCTCATAAGAGGTTAATTGGCTGGCTAAAAAAGTATTGTGTATTTTCAGTCAGTAGTAATGTCTATACTGTGTGAGGAGCCAAGCAGGGATCCTAGGACTAGTTCAGCAGAAGTATCAACAAATTTTGCAGTAGCAGCTATTACCTTAAGACAAAAGGGCCCTTGCAACCAGGCCAATATTGAGGCTATAACAAGTAATGATTTTGATGGTTCCCAGGATGCTGAGTTAAAACCTACATGGGCTTGTCCATGTTGTCCCTGCACAAATACACAAAAGGACTGTCTGTAGTTAGGAATGCCATTATGGATTAAGAGCAGGCGTGCTTTCTCTCTCAAATAAATAAATCTTTTTTAAAAAAACTTAAGAGGGTAGATCTCAAGTTACGTTTTCTTACTACAATAGAATAAAATAAAATTATAATTAAATTTAAATATACTGTCAGAACAATTACCATTTCTGATAATGGAGTTTGGAATTTATTCAAGAAATATTCAGAGTCAAACTTTTGGTAGTAAATGTAATGTATTTTGTTTAAATATGAATTCCTATAACTTGCCTTTTCTTCTCAAATGTTTTAATTAATAATGTTGCTCTACATCACTACAGTATTTTTTTCTACAACATCAGAATCTAGTTTTTTGCTCTAAAGTTTGTGTTCAGGCAAAGGAAGAATATTCACAGTGAGAATGAAGTATGTGGCTCCTTTATCAGTCTTCAGCAAGGATTTTAAAGGTTGTCTTTTGACTTGTAAGTGAACATGTGAGAGAGAACGTAAAGGGAATCCTCAGAGGACCCAATGCTCTGTCTAATTTGTGGATTTTAAGGTTATAATTCCATGATTTACCTCTGGAACAATTTATTAAATATTTTATTTTGTTTAGAGATAATTTGATTTGGAAGCTTCTGCACAAAAGTAAAAAAAAAAAAAAAATACTGTCCATCAGCCCTGAGAAATCTTATTTCCATTATTTTATGAGGTGCCTCTCAATGAACAATTTTGTCTAAGTCAAATGCTCCCCAGAGGGGTCAATGAAGGCTCAAATCATCCTTGGTGAAGTAATGCCATTTAGAGATATAGTGGCCTGAATAAGGAAAATAAGGAGAGTGCATATAAGAAACAGCACTTTTCCTTGGAAGAGCAGAGGATTTAGACTTAGAGGATCCAATCATAGCTGGCAAGAGTAGAACAAAAACAACGCTTCCGTTCTTTGTGTCTTGGGTCTTTAACCTACTGTGACTGTCTACCTTTGAATACAGACCCCAAAATCTGTGTTTCCCCCACCTGCTACAAGCAGATGGAAAACTAGAGAGAATGCTCCCTCTGAATCAAAACCAAGTTTTCTGGACAATTTTAGTATATGTGCTGCCGAAGCGAACACAAGTTTTCTGGACAAAAGTCAAGACTAAAGGAGAAACTTATCAAGTTTCATTGGTGACCAACACCAAAATCTGTCCAAATGGATGCGAGACCAGTGAGAACTTCAAATTTCACCTAGCCATGAGGCTAGCTGGAACTATAGGTTTGTGGGCCTGTGCCTTTGTTCACCCTTTTATCCTCCTTCTTGTGACAAATAACACTACTAGATAGCACAACACAAAACAGAAGCACAGAGGGAGGAAAAAAAGAATGAAAAGAAATGCCTTGATTCTACCAAGGATGCCAAACAAATGGAAACCAATAACAAAACCCATATACCAAACTGTAAATAAATAACCAAGGCAAAGAAAGCAGTTTCAGACCTGGTACCAACTTAATATGCTGTCATTGACTTGACAAGCCACGAGCAGCAAGGCATAAGGGGACTCTGCGGATACTGCGCCAGGTGGAAGACAGGGATGCACAGCACTGAGCAATGTACACTGTATCTTGATGGAAACTCAAAGAAACCAAAAATAAACAAAGTCCACCCAATGGGAGCAAACATAGGCTATTTATTCAAAGTTTCCTATATAGCAAAGGAGTCATCACTTGTGTTTTGGAAAGACTTAAAGACAGGCAAGGGAATATGAAAATTTTATAGTGCAAATAAAAAGGCATGGCTTTTCAAGTATGCTATGTTTGGAAGGCGTCCATTTGGGGAAACTGGAGAGAGGCTAACTAGAGAGCAGGTATCTTATGTGACTGGTTTGGGGAACATATTGGCTTTTCTTAGTTGCTCCTGAGTTGGAAGCAGGGGCAAAAAAAAAGAGAGAAGTTGTCAGTAATTGACCAAATCCTGACCATTCTGGACTGGTTGATGCAAAGGTTGTGGATCAAAGTTCTGTGGTCTGGTCATTGTTCATTTGTACAGTCTCTCAAAGCCTATGAATCTATTTTCCCTTCATAAAAAGTATTTTACTGTGGCACAGTGTCTTTGTCTGTTCAAGCTACTATAACAGAATGCCATAGACTGATGGCTTATAAACAGCAGAAATTTCTTTCTCACAGTTCTGGAGGCTGGGAAGTCCTAGATCATAATGACAGCAGATTTGACTCCTGGTGAGGACCGCTTCCTGGTTCATAGATGGCTGTCTCCTCTCTGTGTCCTTACATAGCAGAAGGAAGGAGAGAGCTCTTGGGGTCTCTTTTATAAGGCTATTAATCCCCATCACGAGGGCTCCATCCCCATGACCTAATCACTTCCCAAAGGCCCTACCTTCTAATACCATCACATCAGGCATTAGGATTTAACATAGAAATTTTGGAGGGACACAAACATTCTGTCTATAGCACACAGACACAACATTTAAGCAGAGAAGACATTTTGTAGAAAGCATTTGTTAAAGCATAAATAAGATGAGATTTTTTTTAAAAGGAAGATCTTTGTCTTTGAGATGTTCTTTTCTAGTTACTGCATTAAAAACCAGACTGGTTGGCCCTCAGGCTATAAGTAATTATGTTCATCCAACATGACATTCATTAAATCAAACTCTTGGTTCTTAAATCTCTTGTTATGCTTGCCTTGGGGTAGTCACAGCAAAAAGAAATTTGAAAATATATAATAAAACTTTATTAACTGGTTTCTTAAATTCAGAATACCTTGATAATTCAGATAAGGAAAATACTGAAGCTATTTACCGACACAATTATTTTGCTAAGTAAATTATATATACCTAAAAGTTTAAAATCTGCTTTTCTTTTTTATACTTTTTCAAGTTTTATCAAAATATAACTGACATGTAATATTGTATAAGTTAAAGATCTACAACATAACAATTTGATGTATATATATATTGCCAAATGATCACCACAATAAGTTCAATTAACATCCATCACTTTTCATAGTTGTAATTATTTTTCTTATGATGAGAATTTTTAAGATCTCCTCTCTTAGCAACTTTCAAATACACTGTAAGTATTATTAACTATAGTCACCATGCTGTGCATCACCTCCCCAGAACTTATTTATCTTATAACTAGAAGTTTATACCTTTTGACCCCCTTCATTCAGATCTCCCATCCTTTACCCCACCATTTCTAGAAACCACCAATCTGTTCTCTATTTCTAGGAGTTCAAGTTTTTTAGATATCACGTATAAGTCAGATCACAGAGTATTTGTCTTTCTCTGTCTTACTTATTCCACCTAGCATAATGCCCTCAAAGTCCATCCATGTTATTACAAATGGTAGGATTTCCTTCTTTTTTATGGCTGGATAATATTCACTTATATATTCAATATATCCAATAATATTCAGTATATCCATTGTATGTATATATATATATATATATATATATATATATATATATATATATATATCTCACATTTTTTTCATTGATTCATCATCAATGGACACATAGGTTGTCTCCATATCTTGGCTATTGTAAATGCTACAGTGCATATAAGGAGACAGCTATCTTTGACACAGTAATTTCATTTCCTTTGGATATATACCTAGAAGTGAAATTGCTGGATCATATGGTAGTTCTATTTTTAATTTTTTGAGGAACCTTCATATTGTTTTCCATAGTAATTCCACCAATTTACATTCCCACCAACAGTGCACAAAAGACCCGTTTTCTCCACATGCTCCTCAGCGTTTGTTATCTCTTGTCTTTTTGCTGATAGCATCCTGACAGGTGGGAGATAATATCCCGTTGTGGTTTTGATTTGCATTTCTCTGATCATTACTGATGTTGAGCACCTTTCATGTACCTGTTGGCCACTTGAATATCTGCTTTGGAAAAGTGTTTCTTCAGGCCATTTGCCCATTTATTAATTGGATTATTTGGTTTATGGCTATTGAGTTGTTCGTGTGCTTTATAGATTTTGGATATTAACCCCTGATCAGATACATGATTTGCAAGTATTTTCTCCCATTTTGTAGACTGTCTTTTGATTTTGTTGGTTATTTCTGAGGTTGTGCAGAGCATCTCAGCTTAATGTAGTCACACATGTTTATTTTTTATTTTGTTGCTGGGGCTTTAGGTGCCATATCTAAAACAAATTCCCAAGACCATTGTCAAGGAGATTTTTCCCCAAGTTTTCTTCTAGAAGTTTTATGGTTTCATGTCTTACATTTAAGTCTTTAATTCATTTACAGTTAATTTCTGTGAGTGGAGTAGAATAGGGGTCTAGTTTCTTTTTTCTTTTCTTTCTTTTTTTTTTGTTGTTGTTTGTTTGTTTGTTTGTTTGCTTGTGAATATCCAACTTTCCCAGCACCATTTAAGGAAAAGACTTGTCTTTTTTCCTTGAGTATTCTTGGCTCCCTTGTCAAATATTAGCTGGCCACATATGCATCAGTTTATTACTAGGATCTCAGTTCTGTTCCATTGGTCTATGTGTCTGTTTTTATGCCAATACCATACTGTTTTGATTGCTATGGATTTGTAATATAGTTTGAAATCAAGAAGTGTTATGCTTCCAACTTTGTTCTCCTTTGTCAATAATGCTTTAGATTTTGAGGTGTTTTGTGGTTCCAAACAAATTTTAGGATATATTCTTCTATTTCTGTAAAAAATTCCATTGGAATCTTAATAGAGATTTCATTAAATCTATAGATACCTTTAGATAGTATGGACATTTTAACAATATTAATTCTTCCAATCTATGAACACAGAATATTTTTCCATTTACTTGTGCCTTTTTCAAATTCTTTTTCAATGTCTTATAGTTTTCAGTATAGAATCTTTCATCTCCTTGGTTAAATTTATTACCAAATATATTATTGAAGCTATTGTAAAAGGGATTTTCTTTATTTCTTTTTCAGGTAATTTGTTGTAAGTATATAGAAATGCTACTGATATTTTGTATGCTGGTTTTTGTTTTATGCAGCTACCAAATTAATTAATTAGATCTAATAGTTTTTTGGTGGAGTCTTTAGAACTTTCCATATATAAAATCATGTCTTATTTATTTATTTATTCATTCATTTTTTAATTTAAATTTTACTTAGTTAATATACAGTGCAATATTGGTTTCTGGAGTAGAATTCAGTGATTCATTACTTACACGCAACACCCAGTGCTCATCACAAAAATTGCCCTCCTTAATACCCTTCACCCAACTACCCCATCATCTGCAAATAGTGAAAGTTTGACTTCTTCCTTGCCAATTTGGATGCCTTTTATTTCTTTTTGTTGTCTGATTGGTGAGGACTAAGACTTTCAGTACTATGTTAAATAATAATGGTGAGACTGGATATCCCTGTCTTGTTCCTGACTGTAGGGGATGATATTAGTTGTGGGTCTTTCATAAATGGCCTTTATGATGTTGAGGTATGTTCCATCTACCCCTACTTTGTTGAGGGTTTTTATCAAGAAAGGATGCTATATTTTGTCAAATGTTTTTTCTGCATCTATTGAAAGGATCATATGATTCTTATACTTTCTTTTATTAATGTGGTGGATCACATTGATTCATTTGTGGATGTTGAACCACCCCTGCAGCCAAGGAGTAAATCCCACTTCATCCTGGTGAATAATCCGTTTAATGTACTGTTGGATCTGATTAGCTAGTATCTTGTTGAGAATTTTTGCATCCATGTTCATCAGGATATTGGTCTGTAATTCTCTTTTTTAGTGGGGTCTTTTTCTGGTTTTAGGATCAAGGTAATGCAGTCTTTATAGAATGAATTTGGAAGTTTTCCTTCCATTTCTATTTTTTGGAACAGTTTCAGAAGAATAGGTATGTATTCTTTAAATGTTTGGTAGAATTACCCTGAGAAGCCATCCAGCCCTGGGCTCTGGTTTGTTGGGAAATTTTTGATCTCTGATTCAATTTCTTTGCTAGTTATGGGTCTGTTCAGATTTTCTATTTCTTCCTGTTTCAGTTTTTGTAGCTTATATGTTTCTAGGAATTTATCCATTTCTTCCAGATTGCCTAATTTTTTGGCATGTAATTGCTTATAATATTCTCTTATAATTGTATTTCTTCAGTGTTGGCTGTGATCTCTCCTCTTTCATTCATAATTTTATTTATTTGGGTCCTTTCTCTTTTCTTTTTGATAAGTCTCACTAGGGGTTTATCAATTTTGTTAATTCTCTTAAAGAACCAGATCCTTGTTTCGTTGATCTGTTCTACTGTTTTTTTGATTTCTATATCATTGATTTCTGCTCTGATCTTTATTATTTCCCTTCTGCTGGATTTAGGCTTTATTTGCTGTTCTTTTTCCAGCTCCTTTAGGTGTAAGTTTAGGTTGTGTATTTGAGACTTTTCTTGCTTCTGGAGGTAGGCCTGTATTGCAGTATACTTCCCTCTTAGGACTGCCTTTGCTGCATTCCGAAGATTTTGGACTGTTTTGTTTTCATTTTCACTTGCTTCCATGTATTTTTTTATTTCTTCTTTAATTTCCTTGTTAACCCATTCATTCTTTAGTAGGATGTTCTTTAATCTCCATGTATTTGAAGTCTGTCCAAATTTTTTCTTGCGGTTGACTTCAAGTTTCATAACATTGTGGTCTGAAAATATGCATGGTATGATCTCAATCTTTTTCTACTTGCTGAGGCCTGACTTGTGACCCAGTATGTGATCTATTCTGGAGAATGTTCAATGTGCACTTGAAAAGAATGTGTACTCTGCTGCTTTAGGATGAAATGTTCTGAATATATTTGTTAAGTCCATCTGGTCCAGTGTGTCATTCAAAGCCCTTGTTTCCTTGTTGATCTTCTGCTTAGATAATCTGTCCATTGCTGTAAGTGGGGTGTTAAAGTCCCTTACTAATATTATTATCAATGTGTTTCCTTATGTTTATTATTAATTGATTTATATGTTTGGGTGCTCCCAAGTTGGGGGCATAAATATTTACAATTGTTAGATCTTCTGGATGGATAGACCCTTTAATTATGATGTAACACCCTTCTTCATCTCTTGTTATAGTCTTTGTTTTAAAACCTAGTTTATCTAAGTATGGCTACTCCATTTTCTTTTGCCATCCATTTGCATGATGGATGGTTCTCCACCCCTCATTTTCAATCTGCAGGTGTCTTTATGTCTAAAATGAGTCTCTTGTAAGCAGCTTATAGATTTTTTTTTATCCATTCTGATACCCTATGTCTTTTGATTGGAGCATTGAGTTCACTTACATTCAGAGTGATTATTGAAAGATATGAATTTAGTGTCATTGTATTATCTGTAGAGTTGGTGTTTCTGGTGATGTTCTCTGGTCCCTTCTAGTATTTGTTGCTTTAGGTCTTTGTTCCCCACTCACAGAGTCCCCCTTAATATTTCTTGCAGGGCTGGCTTAGTGGTCACAAACTCTTTTAGTTTTTGTTTGTCTGGGAAACTCTCCACCTCTCCTTTTATCCTGAGTGACAGCTTTGCTGTGTAAAAAATTCTTGGTTGCATATTGTCCCATTCAGCACATTGAATATATCCTGCCACGCTCTTCTGGCCTGCCAAGTTTCTGTGGACAGATCTGCTGTGAACCTGATCTATCTTCTCTTGTAGGTTAAGGACTTTTTTTTCCCCTTGCTGCTTTCAGGATTCTTTCCTTGCCTATGTATTTTGTGAATTTGACTATGATATGCCTTGGCAATGGTCGGCTTTTGTTGAATTTAATGGGAGTTCTTTGTGCTTCTTGGATTTTGATTCCTGTATCCTTCCCCAGATTAGGGAAGTTTTCAGCTATAATTTGCTCAAATAAACCTTCTGCCCCTTTTTCTTTCTTTTCATCTTCCAGGACTCCTATTATATAAATGTTATTCTGTTTTAATAAGTTGCTGAGCTCCCTAAGTCTACCTTCGTGATCCATTACCTTTGTTTCCCTCTTCTTTTCAGCTTCATTATTTTCCACAATTTTATCTTCTATATCACTGATTCATTCCTCTACTTTGTCTATCCTCGTTTTTATGGCCTCCATTTGTGTTTGCATTTTGGTATAGCATTTTTAAGTTCAGCCTGACTAGATTTTAGTTATTTTATCTCTGCAGTAAGGGATTCTCTAGTGTCTTCTATGCTTTTTTCAAGTCCAGCTAATATCCTTATAATTGTTGTTTTAAATTCTAGTTCAGACATTGTACCTATATATGCATTGATTAAATCTCTGGTCATCATTTCTTCCTGTTCTTTCTTTTAGGATCAATTCCTCTGTGTGGAAGGGAAAAAAAAGAAAGAAAATAAATTTTTAAAAAGTGAAAAATAAAATTAAAAAAATGAAAGAAATTTTTTAAAAATAAAAAAGATAAAATACATATAGGAAGCTAGATCCTAGGTGTGTTTTGGTCTGCTTGTTATGAGAAGCTTGTTAGAAAAAAAGGTAGAAAGAAAGAAAAGAAAAAGAAAAAAGAAAAAATTAAAAATTAAAAAAATAGGGTGCCTGGGTGGCTCAGTTGGTTAAGCAACTGCCTTCGGCTCAGGTCATGATCCTGGAGTCCCAGGATCGAGTCCCACATCAGGCTCCCTGCTCAGCAGGGAGTCTGCTTCTCCCTCTGACCCTCCTCCCTCTCATGCTCTCTGCCTCTCATTCTCTTTCTCGCAAATAAATAAAATCTTAAAAAAAATTAAAAAAATATAAAATGAAGTAAAATAATTTTAAAAATGCTCTTTCTGTATCTGAAAAACAAAGCAGAACAACAAGAAAAAAAAGACACAAACAACAAACAAAAAAAACCCCAAAGGACGTTAGATCTTGTTTCCCCTAGAGCTGAAGCTCTGCATCACTCTATGATCAGTAGACTTGGTGTGGGTGAGGGGTTTGCACTGGTCTTTTGGGGGAGAGACTTGCTGTTTTGATTCTTAGGTGGAATTGCCCCAGTGGACATGTGCCTGCAGGGCACAGGGCAGGAGCCAGGCTTGGTGCAGCTGCCGCATTCTCCACTTGGCACTGTTTAGCTCACTGAGATGGATCAAACTCATGGATACGGGGAGAAAATGACTTTCCTGTTCTCTCATGTCTGGAGCAGGAAATGTAAGCCATGCCTCCTTAGTGAGCCCTCATAGATGCACAAACAGTGACCCCTCCTGTGTCCCTGGTTGCTGTCAGGTCCCCGCTTTCACATTGCTGTGTCCCAGTTCTCTGCCTGCCAAATGGTGCAGCACTTCTGTGTTTTATCTCAGGCATAGCTGTGTTTCAAAACCCCACACCTCAGAGACCCCTGAGCTGTGAACCCACACTGATCCTCTGAGGGAGGGTTTCCCTGCTTTGTGGGGGGAGGGTTTCCCTGCTTTGTCTACTGGCTTGTAGCAGAAGACAGTGGTGTGACCACACAGCATTTCGGAGTTTATGGTGAATCACATCACACAGCCGGCACCAGGGTTTGCAGCCCTCTGCTGGCATCTTTGTTTCTATATTGGTGGGCGGGCAGCTGGATGGTGCCCACAGGGTTTTTTGCCTGTGAAGAGACCATATCACCTCTCCCAAATGCACTCCAAGCAGGGGAACCTCATCTTCCCGTGTGACCCTGGGGATCCTCATGCTGCCCTCTGCCAGGGCTTGGCTCTGCTCCCACCACCAGATCACCTCTTGGTTCCCCAGGTACAAATCTGGCTATGTCACAAACTTCCCATACCTCAGAATCTGTGCTCTGCTGTGTATAGAAAGCTGGCAGAATTGTAACTCTTTCCTTTTCCCCTGTCAATGGTTTTGAGCAACAGTTTTCTGGTGCTGTCCCCTGTGTGTGTTTTCACTCTTTTTCTTTTTCTCCACACTCTTTCTCTCCTTCCTCCTTCTCTCTCACTACTCCCTCTTTGGTCAGGGCTCCTTCCCCTCGGGAGTGCCCACTGATCTTTTCTCCCATGAATCAACTCTCCACAGGTTGTTTTTCTGGTTTGGAGACATGCAGCTTCATTCTCTAAGACTTCCGATTGATTTCTTGGGTGTTCAGAATGATTTGATATTTATCTGTGTTCGAGGGAGGAGGCAGGCTTAGGATTGCCCTACTTCTCTGCCATCTTACCTCTCCCCACCCACGTCATCTATAAATAAAGACAATTCTACTTCTTTTATGACTCTGATGTCTTTTATTTCTTTTTCTTATCTTACTGCCCTGACTAGGACTTCCAGTGCTATATTGAATAGGAATGGTGAGAGTGAGTACCCTTGTCTTGTTCCTGATCTTAGATGAAAAGCTTTCAACCTTTTATCATTGAATATGATGTTTGCTCTGGCTTGTCATACATGGTCTTTATTGCTATAAACCCTGTCCCCCTCCTCTGTAACCAACCTAATCTCTGGTGGTCAAGTCTGATTCCCCATGAGCTCCATGAAGCAAGACCTGAACCAGCCTCCAGGGAAGCAGGCCACAATGCCACGGGAGCTGAATGTCCACCTTGGGCTTTTTCCCACCAGAAAAACCATAGGCCCCAGGAGGCCCTCTCAGTGTGGAGATGTGCTATCCTGGGGGAGGGATGATGTGGTCAGAATGCACCATTCCTCTTACCCTCCTAATGTTGTCTCTGGTCTCTGTGGTCCAGGGGGGTGCTCCAGCCTCAGCCCATGTTCTGAGATTTTCACAATGGTGTCCTGTCGATGGATAGGTGTTAGCTATTCTTTCTTTGAGAGGGACAGAAGTCAGGAACAACATATGCTGCCATCTTGAAAGCATCATTGCCAAAACACCCGTTTTTCTGAGCCATTAGTCAGAATTTTTACTAATACTGGTCAGTTCCCCCAACCTCACTAGTCTAAATAAAAGAGGACTTACTAAAATATGACATGTTGTGCTTAAAGTAAAACAACATGACAGTGTGAAATTCCATGTGATTTTCATAATTAAAGATTCCTAGTGCACTTATTATAAATGCAAGCTTCACAAGTTAGTAGTAATTTTTTCCTATAAGATGCACACTATTCAACAATATAGGCATTTTCTTACTATATTACTAAATAAAACAGGGAAATACAAGGTATAGTTAGATTTAAGTAATATTTTCCAGCATAATGTATTGAACTTGGTTACCTCAAAGATCTCTTTTAGCCCCCAAAGTTTGATTAATAGCTCACCTTTGTGTAAAGTTTAATATGTTCTAAGCACTTTGAAAAAGTAAACTTTTTTTAATGTGATTCTAATAATAATATTTTTGTGTGCTGGACCCATTTAAAATTATTACCTCTTTAACCCTCCAAATGGTCTGGTAATGTGGTTATTATTATTATTCTCTTTTTACAAATAACAAGTGGAACCCTGGAAAGCTCAAACACCTTGACTCCAAGCTCATTCTCGCTCTATTTTGCCAACCTGCTTTTGCTCCCTAGCAGGGAAGGGAAGCAGTGGAACTGCAGGATTGGGGATGGTGAGCAGGAGGCCAGATGAGGCAATGTTCTGGGGCTGCAAAACCAGAACCAGGGGTCTTGTCTCCAAGTTATGGGGTGAGGTCGGGCGGCCCAATCCACAAGCGGGGAATCCAAAACCAAAACCAAATCAATCACACCATGGGTTCAAGAACCAAGAAGCTCAAGCAAAAGCTGAGTTGCCAAGTCTCAGCAAGAGAAACCTAAAGTAGCCAAACTGAAAAAAAGTTATTTACTTAAAAATCCAGGATTGTTGTGGTCATGGAGTGCAGCAAAGGGGCCTGCTGGAGAGGGAGGTAACTCCCTAGCTGGCAAGTGACCAGCTGCCTCAGTTCATATTAGTTCTTGCAGGGACAGGGGAGGAGGAATTCAATCAGATTGCCAAAGGAGAAAGCACTCCACAGAAGGACAGGGACTCGGGGCCTTTGGTAAATGGCAGCTTTAGGAAGCAGCAGTGATTGAATGAAAGAGTAAGTGCTTAGGAAATTTCTAGGCTCTGTCATTCATTGCGTGTATGACTTTGGGGAAAGCCACTTAAACTCTCTGAGCCTTGGGGTGCCTGGGTGGCTCAGTCATTAAGCATCTGCCTTCAGCTCAGGTCATGATTTCAGGGTCCTGGGATCGAGCCCCACATTGGGCTCCCTGCTCAGCAGGGAGACTGCTCCTCCCTCTCCCTCTGCCTGCCACTCCCCCTGCTTGTGCTCACTCTCTCGATATCTCTCTCTCAAGTAAATAAATAAAATCTTAAAAAAAAAAACCCTCTCTGAGCCTTAATTTCTTCATCTATAACAATGAAATAATAGCAACCAAACAAGCCATTTGTTATCCAACCTACAGTAATCCTACTGTCTGAAAATAGTAATCAGAGCAATAGACATCCTCATCCTGTCACTGACCATCAGCGCATTCCTGACCAGGGCTGCATCAATACAGTGCTAGCTAAACAACCTGTGTTGAAAATAAATTTAACAGAACCTGGAACATAATAGGAATGTAATCACCGGTAGCTATTATAAGTGTTGGGTTTTTTACACACAAAGGACAAGGGGAAATAGGGGAGACCTTTCTAGGAAGTAATTCTCTTGGGCTGACAGGTAGTCAACTAGTTTCTCTCGATTAACTAAAACCCAATCCAGGTCTAATGAAATTCATCTTGACTCTCTTTTAGGAGACAAATCTTTCAGCCTCATTGTGCTTTTAGAGGTTTTAAGACTATAGTATGATTCCGTACAGATGTTTGCCAGATTGATTTGCTTCCCTCCTGGGTTCTGTGCCTGCTTTGTACATGAAGAAATCAATGCTTGGGGAGGAGGTAGCAGGAGAGAGCTCACAAAGTATGTTTGATATGATAAATATTTCTAATACACAATTACCCAAGGCTCCTAGATACGAGCCACTAGGCGATACAGGGACTTCCATCATTCATTGTTAACCGCCTTTTATTCTTCAGGGGTATCTAGACACGTACAACACAGTAATTCAATATGTTATTTGCCTGCAGTAGTTTTTACCCAAAGAAATATAAGAACTGAAGTGAGGAAGGAAGAAGAGAAGCAGGAAGAGGAGGAAAAGGGGAAGAGGAAAAATGATAAAGTGGAATCAACATGACCTCACCAATTTTGGTTCTGACTTAAAAGTGCATGTCTATGAACAAGCAATAGGATAAAATATTTAAAACAGATACTCCTGGGGAATCAGAGATGCATCATTGCCATACCAATAAAGGACAGCTGCGAAAAGTCTGCTCCTAATGAGCTGGCTTGTTCCTAGTCTGACACAGCAACAGGACAGCTTACAAAAGCAAGATAACAGCTAATCAGGCCATGCTAACTACCCTCATTAGCTTCCATTTCAGATAGCACTGAAACCAATGTTTGATGAGAATGAGCCATCACATCAAACACCTTTGAAAACGTTAGTGCTTTAATTTGTCTGTCTATTAAGAAATACTATACAAGAATATATGAGCCATTATCTTCTTTTGGTTGTTAAATGCCATCCATTTTTCCTTGCTCTAAAGGCTCTCGCACATGGTGTTGTCTTTGCTTCGAACGCTCTCTCGGCTTCCCACCTCGACCTCCATCCCTCACTTCCCAGGCTTTGTCTGGTTCATTCCTACCCACATTTCTAACTTAAGTATCAGAGTCACTTTCACAGAAAGGCCTTCCCGACTCCCTAGATTGGATGAAGTTCCCCTGCATACATGCTCTCCCAGCAGCCTGTGTTCCTCCTTTCACTCATCATACAACTGACCTCTTTTTTTTTTTTTAAGATTTTTTTAATTTATTCATTTGACAGAGAGAGAGCGCACAAGCAGGGGGAGCATCAGACAGAGGCAGAGGGAGAAGCAGGCTCCCCGCTGAGCAGGGAGCCTGACGCGGGGCTCAATCCCAGGACCCCGGGATCATGACCTGAGCCGAGGGCAGATGCTCAGCCAACAGAGCCACCCAGGCGCCCCCTGATTTCTTTTAAATACCTGTCTTCTCCTGTTTCTTCCCCCACTCCATTCCAATAAATCCACCCCTTACACTCTAAACAACAGAAGATCCTGCCTGTGTTTTCATTACCATATGCCCAGCATACTGGCCTGGCACGTAATAGATACTCAATAAATATTTGTTGAATGAATAGATAGATAGGACATTAAAGGAGAGAATCACACAAGTATCCTGATAGAGATACTATATTAGTCAAAATAATACTAGCTTTGATAACAAAAACATCAAAATCATAATGGTTTAATATGATAGAAGTTCTTTGCTTGCTCACATAATATTTTATTTTATTTATTTATTTATTTTTAAATTTTATTATGTTATGTTAACCCCCATACATTACATCATTAGCTTTTGATGTAGTGTTCCATGATTCATTGTTTGTGTATAACACCCAGTGCTCCATGCAGTACGTGCCCTCCTCAATACCCATCACCAGGCTAACCCATCCCCTCACCCCCCTCCCCTCCAGAACCCTGTTTGTTTCTCAGAGTCCATAGTCTCTCATGGTTCATCTCCCCCTCCGATTTCCCCCCTTCATTTTTCCCTTCCCGCTATCTTCTTCTTCTTCTTCTTTTTTTTTTTTTTTTTTAACATATAATGTATTATTTGTTTCAGAGGTACAGGTCTGTGATTCATCAGGCTCACATAATATTTTAATGCAGGTGTCCCTAGTTGGGGATAAGGGATCTCCTTCATGGTGAGTCAGAAGCTCCCTCTGTCCTGGGAAGGGAGGAGAGGGGGCATTAGAGAAGCCTCATCTACATCTTAAAATTCTCAGCCTGGAAGGGACACAGATCACTTCTGGTCACACTCCATTCAAAGGGACTAATCATCTGCCATTTTTGGAGGCACACGTGCTGAGAAGTGGAGACTTTGTCTGGGCCTCCTCCTCCCAGTGACAGTACCACATGTGAAAAAGAGAGTCCAAATTCTCAGTGGACAACTAACATATAACTAGCCATGAACAAACAATAGGCCAATCCAGACAATTAAGCTGAAACAACCCTCCCTACCAAAAATACAAACGCCCAAATTCTCTGGTCCACACATTGCTGGTTAATTACAAAACTTTCTGCTCCATTTTGCATGTGAAGTCGTGACCCTATTAAGACCTTTTTCATGCTGATACAAAGTTCTCTTTAGCCTCCTTGAAGCTGTTGCAGCTTTATTGTATTATTGTTATAGCTTTATTTAATAGTGTGTCAAAATTCTACATAGCAAAAATGACCTAAGTGTTTTCAACATTGCCTTGGCTGCCAATGTTCTCTTCTAATCACCAAGCCTGCCCTTATTTAATTGTCAGTAGTATAACATAAGGTAGCATGACTGTATACCCAGAAACAGCTTCGCAATAATATATAAAAGTGTAAATAATTTAAAATAGGATGACACTGGGCTTTAAACTATAGCTCAGTATATTTTTTTATTAGTATCAAGGAGAAGAACTAATACAAGAATCTCTAATTGATTTTAGTGAACTCTTGCCACATCTGAAGACAAGAATTACTGGTTAATGTCTTCGGATGTTTTATAGGCACACAATGTCAGTTAAGTAATAGCAAGTGTATACCCAACGTTCAGTGAAATAAACAGAAAATAATATTGCAAGTAATAGTCAAAACAAATTTGTTGAGGAGCATAGTCTTTCCTTGGATTTACTATAGGGAAATGGATTCTTATTTTAATGCAAATACTAATAGAGTCATATTTTGAAAGGAGAACATTCTTGTGAGGTCACCTTGATTTAAAAAGTTAAACATGCAGTGCTTACCACCAAAAGCAGGTGATGCTGATTCTATGATGGTGGCCACCAAGATAACTATTTCTGCTCTCCTGAGTTCTCAATATGCTCCCATCCAATGGTTGCTGATGCCGTGAAGAAGCAGTTACTCAGGTCACCACTGGTGACTTGTCACATCCTCTCTACCTCAAGGAGTACATGTTTTATGCTCTTCAGCCAAAGGCAGTTGAGTTGACCTTATTATTTATGTGGCCTTATTTTCCTTCCAAACAGATGACTTGTTACGACTTTAAGGATTAAGTGATATGGGAATCAATTTTGGTGGAAAAGTTATATGCCTCCAAGTTTGTTTTCTACCATGAGTTCCGTTTAGAATGGTAATAACATCAAACTTGATTAAATACTGAGGTTAGGTTTACAATAGTGCTGGCATTCCAGTGATTACCCAGAAGAGTCTATCTCATTGTCTTGAAAGAAAGCAGAACTATCCAAACAGTTGCTATCCCTAGAAGATGGTAGGGCCATCTTCGTTAGTCTTCTAAGGTTTAGATGTTCACTTCTGAGGTCGTAGTGTCTGTTTTCCTTTGGGGACCTCCCTGACCAAGGGGTGGCACTTGACACAAATTAGACCAATGAACTCATTCCCCCAAGATTTTTAATCCTGTACAGATAGTCTTAATTGAAAATGGACGAAGAAAAGTCTTCTTGAACCTCGTGAGGGTGCTCGCCAAAGAAATAGTTCTTGTGTTCCTGCTGTTCAGGAGGATCCCTGGTTCCTGAGGCCTGATGTGTAAATATTACCTCAATTTTGAGTTGCCCATATCCTTCAAATAAACTCATTTATTGCTTAAGACTTTAAAATTCGTGATCAAGTAGTCACCCCAAGGTACCAGATTTCCAAGATTCGACTGGATGTCATTTTTACAGCTTTAAGAGTTGAACGGTTCCACCAAACAGAAGCATATGAAAGGAAGTGTGTCAGGTCTAAAGACTTTACAACTATGTTAAGAGCCAAAGAATGCAATAGAATATTTTTATGCCAGCTTCAGTCAAGCCACCTAGATGGCAATGAAGATTTCCATGTGCAGAGCAGAGAGGTGGAGACTAAACACTTGGCATTATGAAGTCCTTCTAGTAATAATTGGTGCTGAAATGAGAATCCAGTCTTCACCTCAGCTAATATCTTTAGTCATTATACATGTGAGAAGGTATCCCTAAAATGCCTTAGGATTTGGCAAATGTTTCTGTAGTGGGTAAACATATTTGAGCCCAGGAAGATATAAAATTAAGTATAAAAATATTTCAGAGAATTATATTTAAAATAAACCAATATTGGGGCACCTGGGTGGCTCAGTTGTTAAGCATCTGCCTTTGGCTCAGGTCATGATCCCAGGGTCCTGGGATCGAGCCCCGCATCAGGCTCTCTGCTCAGCGGGAAGCCTGCTTCTCCCTCTCCCACTCGCCCTGCTTGTGTTCCCTCTCTCTCTGTGTCTCTCTCTGTCAAATAAATAAATAAAATCTTTTAAAAAAATCAGATAAAAAATAAAATAAAATAAACCAATTAATAATTATAATAACATTTGTGGTTTAGGAGTCTCCACATAGTTTGTATTTTATGTACTACTATTCTAGATAATTTAGCCTATTAATAGAGTCATTTTGTAATTCCCTTTTAAAATATGTAATTTAAATTGGTGATTTTAAGTAGAAATTTTCTTAGTTTATGTAT
The DNA here is from genome assembly GCF_029215605.1 of Mirounga angustirostris. Classification (NCBI taxonomy): domain Eukaryota; kingdom Metazoa; phylum Chordata; class Mammalia; order Carnivora; family Phocidae; genus Mirounga; species Mirounga angustirostris. The sequence continues at coordinate 59,594,201 of NW_026991710.1, forward strand.
TATTTGAATATTTAAAGGAACTAAAGAATCACTATTTGCAAATTTAATTTGTTAGACTTAAAAGAATTATTCAAGAATTCAGAGAGGTTTTGTTCACTGAGCCTGACACCAGAAATATCTAAAAGGGAAATACAAATATTAAGTTCATAATTGAAGTTTAAAATGCCCTAAGATACTTAACTTGCTTTGTATAAGAGGCTATTACGCAAAAACTTAAAAAATGGTATCTAGTACTTGACTAATTAACAAATAGAATAAAATCATAAATCAAATATAAAAGTTTCAGCATTTGTAACTTTAATAAATAGAATATTTTTATGCTCAAAACAACCAAAAATGATAGGGGGAGGGACTTAAGTTTCCAAGCCAGTCGGGTTAGCCATGTTAACAGTAAGTGTGACATAAAATGTAAATGTATTATTTGTCTTTTTTTTTTTTTCTCACACTTGGAGTTAAATTTCTCTGGTGCTTTCCGAATACATTTTTTTCTGAAGACACACATGAAGTGATTAGAACTTAAATTTATTCTCCCGAAGCAACTGGTCTCAAGCTTCATGGATTGTTTGCACTCACAAAGACAAGAGGTGAAGACATGATACTCAGTTAAAGGGTAGGATGAACAAAGCACTGAACCAGAAGTTGTTTGAGCTGGGTTTCTCTCTGAAACCAATTACAGTGTTGGTCATATCACTGAACCTCTGTGTTCTATAATTTCCTCATCTGCGAACTGAAAAGAGAAGACAATAAAACCGCCAAGATTTTTGCCACCCTCGATATATTATTAATTGTGTTAATCCATTACACTAATTGTAATTATTCTATTATTCTAACAAGAATTTAGATAAACACATTAAATAACACCAAAAATTGTGATTAATCCTTTAAAAATAATTTTAAAAGGAAAAGTCGTGACTCCTAAAATAAATTATATCAAAGGTTTTTACTTAGCCCTTAGGGAATGAGGGAACAGACTGACTCGAACTCAAAATACCATACAGTTGGAGGCAGATGGGGGATGCTGAAGAGGATGTACACATGGATGCAAAATTGGCCAAACTGGTCACTATCCACAGAGTGAGGACCCAGCAGAAATCTGGAAGTCACTCTTGACTCCAGCCTCCCCCTCAGCCCCAGCATGTTATCAGTTAATAGTCCTTTTGCCTTTGCCTCCAAAATGTATGTCAAGTCTGTTTTCTTATCCCTCCGTCCTCACTGCCAAGTGCCATCAGCTTTTATCAGAACTACTTTCATCTACCATCACCTTTAAAACATGTGGCAAGAAAATATTTTAAACTATTCATCTACTTCTTAAATTATTGCTGTACTTTTTTTCTTCCTTTGCCCAAATTCAGATAGTCAGTTTTTATTTCCAGCCAGGTAGGGAAGACACAGAGAGAAAAGGACTGTAGCAGAGCAAAAATTAGAAGTAGCTTGGTAACCTCCCAGGCCTTTGTTTCAAAAGATGTAATTCTTAAAACTGGGAGAAAATTAAAGAGAGCACAGACAAAGCATCTAGGCCAGAATTGTCAAAGAAAAATGATTTCCCTAAAACAGGAAAGAAATTCCAGGACTTTAGGGCTTAGGCTGCATAATGAGAACAGAGAGTTCCGAGGGTCTAAATTCAGAGGGAAGGTCCTAGGCAAAGCCACTGGAGGAGTGGGAAGCCTTCAGGAATGAAAAGACTACCCTTCTAAGAGTCTGGACAGCCTTGCAAAAACTCCTACACCCCCACCCTGACAGAGAGCCCTTGGATTTGAACAGCTCTGCTGAAAGGAATGACTGATTCTCAGTAACAACATGGGTTTCAAAATAAATGACCCAATAACCAGAGGCTGTCATTCCCACTCCAAACATTAGCATTGCAGAAGACTCTGGAATAATCCAGAAAGTTGGGGGTAAATCACAATAGTAAGGTTCAAGTTTTCCACCAGCTTAATGGGATGTGAGTCTTATAAAAGAAATCAAGTTAGACAAAGTAAAGGGAATTAAAATGAGAAAATGGGAGGGGAAGCTAAGAAAATATGAGAGACGTTTGTATCTATAAATAGGTAGGTCTAGTTATTCTGAAAAAAACACCTCCTGAAGCAAACCATTTGAAAAATGCTGTATAAACTACTGTAAACTTTTCATAAATCTATCACTGGGCTCATAAGAAAGCCAAGGCTCCCTTACCCCCCAAGACAACAGAACGATGTGTGGAGTGGTCAGCAGTTCTTAACGCTGCCGATGCCCTAAGTTTAATGACCAAATGGGGAAAAAGAGATAAGAGCTTGACTTGGCATAAACTGGAGTAATAGGATTAGATTTCTGACCTCTTGCAAGGGTGACCACATATTTTGTTTTCAAAGACGTAATCACTTTGAAGGGTGACTACAATTTTAATAAAACGTAGGCTAGAAAAAATATGTCTGTTGGTAAAAGGAAACACAAAATATAACTTGTCTGTCAGGGCCTCTGCTCAGCTCCAGGTAAAAAAAAAAAAAGAAAAAAATAGTAATAAGGCAAATAGTCTCTCTCATGAATCAGAACATAGCCCTAACCTCACGTGGGTTTGCAGTGTGACTTTACATTACCAAGTTCAGGAAACCGCAGGCTAATGATTTGAAGTTGTTATAGGTTGGCATCAATCCCAGATACCTAGCAGAATCAGATGCAAACCTTTGCTAAAACAGAGGTTGGCAAACTCTGGCCAGGAGGCCATATCTGTTTTTTGGATAGCCTGTGACCTCAGAATGGTTGGAAGAAATCAAAAGGGAGATATGTCCCAAGACACGAAAATCGTATGAAGGTCAGCTTCCGGCGTCTATTTCTGAGGTTGTACTGAGACACCGCTGGACTTACTTGTTTAATGGCTGCCTGCAGTCCCTTTCACGCTAGGAGCAGCCATGTTAGTTGAGGAGTCGTGACAGACTTGTGGGACACTCTCATGGCTTCACACTGCGGCAACTCACAGAGATGAAGTCACAACCAGGCAGCACTTTGTCTGTTGCACATACCACCATACCACCACGTTTTGGTTGACTTTTTATTATAATTGCATACCCATCCTGTCAAAAGAAATTTAAAAAATGAAAAGTAGGGGGCGCCTGAGTGGCTCAGCCGTTAAGCGTCTGCCTTTGGCTCAGGTCATGGTCCCGGGGTCCTGGGATCCAGCCCCACATTGGGCTGCCTGCTCAGCAGGAAGTCTGCTTCTCCCTCCTCCACTCCCCCTGCTTGTGTTCCCTCTCTCACTGTGTCTCTATCTGTCAGATAAATAAATAAAATCTTAAAAAAAAAAAAAAAGAAAACCCTAATTTAAGTAGTCAAGAAAGAACAATAGTTTTGGCAGCAAAATGGAAACTATAAAAAAAAAAAATCCAATGGAAATACCAGAATTGGAAAATATATCTTTAATTAAGAAATCAATGCTTGGGCGCCTGGGTGGCTCAGATGGTTAAGCGTCTGCCTTCGGCTCAGGTCATGATCTCAGGGTCCTGGGATCGAGCCCCGCATTGGGCTCCTTGCTCAGCGGGAAGCCTGCTTCTCCCTCTCCCACTCCCCCTGCTTGTGTTCCCTCTCTCACTGTGTCTCTTTCTGTCAAATAAATAAATAAGTAAAATATTAAAAAAAAAAAAAAAGAAAAGTAGACCCTAAGTATCACACCGTTAAAGCACAATGGAATGTGGATGATGTTGTTAGCTAATGGAACTGTAAAGCATCAGGCTATTGCTGTGCTAAGTTCAATAATACCAGACTAAATAATCACCACACTGTTACCAATACACAGGATTCCCCAGTTGGAAAAATTATAAAACTTAAAACAAGTATCACATTAGAGTTTTCCACGAAAATTAAAAATCAAAATGAAGCTGCAACAAAAGAAACGTTCTAAGTAGCTCATTTGTTAGCCAAGCAAGGAAAACTGTTTACCAATTGTGAGTTAATTAAATTATATTTTATTGCAGCAGCTAAAAAATACGTGTCCAGAAAAAAATAAACTGGTTTAGACTATTGGCCTTTCTGGTGCTCAAAGTGTTGAGGACATTAGGAGGGACAGCAATAGTTGACTTAAAAACCAGGAAAATGATTTCTAATGGTTTTCTTTGGCTCTTGATGGGTCAGCAGATATTACCAATGCTGTTCAGTTGTAGTTATTTGACTGAGTTTGAAATGACTGGAAAATTAGCCTCTATGAATGGTCAGAGCAAAACTAAAGTCAAGAATATTTTCGAAGAAGATGAAAAAATCCGAACTCAGTACAACCTGGGGTAGAATCTACTAAGATGTATTACAACTGATGGTGGCAAAAACATATGTAGAGCAGAAAGAAAGCTTAGTTGGATAAATTTACCAATATTATGAAAATGTAATCTGTTTACAGCCAAAGTTATTCATTGTATTTTTCATTACAACTATTTGTGGAAATCTTTGGAGTTTATCACATATTATTAAGCTGTAGAGTCATTGGTAAACCTCATTTGCGTTTATGAACTTCACCTCTTTCAGTTTCATGAATATTTTTTTAATCGAAGCTGAATATCCTGACTTGCTCCACCATACATTAGTTCAATAGCTTAGCAGTGGTGTGGTTTTGCTGTGATTTTATTTTTTAGCTCAGAGCTGAGAATGGAGTTTTCCTGACTGAGAAGACTCCCCTCAATCTCTATTATTGAACACTGAATCACTTTGGAAGTTCGCTTTTGCTGCCCTCTGCATGAGCTAATTTCTTTTGGTTTCAGGTGAGAGAAACCCAGTTTGAATTAGCATGACCCAAAGGGGAAATTGATCGAAGTGCTCACAGAGTGACGAGAAGGGCAAAGGTGTGGTGGCATCTCAGAGACAAGTGTGGCTAGGGACCAGAAAGCCACCAGACCTCTTTTCTCCCATTTCTCCTTTTCTCTGAGAGTCAGGTTTCTGAATCCCACCTCAGACTGGCTTTTTTTCACATGCTAGAGTGGTCCACCAGAATACCAGAACCCCATCATTTCATCTCCAGAGAGCAACTCTTAGTGGCATTTCCTGGTCCCAAGTTTTAAAATCCTGGGAAGTGTACTCAGTAAAGCAAACAGAGTCTGAGGTCCACCCTATCCCAGTCACTGTGGCAAGGGAAGCTGTAGTCACCGCTGGGGCCACTTGCTTACAAAAGGGGACTAAGCATCTCCCTTAAAAAAAAAAAAAAAAGGTCTCTGGACAGACAAAACAGTTCATCTCCTTAGCAAACTTCAAAGATGTCTCCCTACACCACCAGTTCTCAAAGTGTGGTCCACTAACTCCTAGGGGTCCCAAGATCCTGTCAGGTCTGCAAAGTCAAAGCTATTCTCATAGTAACACTAAGCTGCTATTTACCTTTTTAATTTTATTTATTTTTTGTGGATGCTGACTTATGCATTGGTGATGCAAAAGCAATTGTAGGTAGAACTTTGGTGTCTTAGCAGAACTGAAGGCACTGCCTTTATATTCTTCACCATCATGCCTGGTAAGTTTAAAGGGGAAAAAAACAAGTTTCACTTAGGAGTGTCCTTAAAGAAGCAGTAAAAATCGTTAGCTTGATCGAATTTCCATCTTAAGTACACATCTTTTTCACAACCTATGTAAATAAATGGGATGTATGCATAAAACAGGCTTGCTGCTTACCAAAATGAGATAATCATCCCAAGGAAATGCACTGATGTGATGACTCAAGTTGCAAGCTGAACTAACCACTTTTTTTGTGGAACACAAATTTTATTTGAAAAAATGACTAAGACATACTATGGTTATTCCGACTTGAATATTTACATGACATTTTCTTCATGATGTTAGCCTGTCACTTCAAAGAAAACAGTTGACAGTATTTGATGCCAATGGTAAGATTCAAGCTGTCAAATGAAAATTAGAATTTGGGAGCACTAGGGTGGCCCAGTTGGTTCAGTATCGAACTCTTGATTTCGGCTCAGGTCATGAGATCAGGGTCATAATATCAAGCCCTGTGTGGAGCTCCACACTGGGTGTGGAACCTGCTTAAGATTTTCTCTCTCCCTCTCCCTCTGTCCCTCCCCTGCTCTCTCTTTCTCTCTAAGAAAGAAAGGAGAAAGAAAGAAAGAGAGAGAGAGAGAAAGAAGAAAGAAAGAAAGAAAGAAAGAAAGAAAGAAAGAAAGAAAGAAAGAAAGAAAGAAAGAAAGAAAGAAAGAAAGAAAAGGAAGGAAGGAAGGAAGGAAGAAAGAAAAAAAGAAAGAAAGAAAGAGAAAGAAAGAAAGAAAGAAAGAAGAAAGAAAGAAAGAAAGAAAGAAAGAAAGAAAGAAAGAAAGAAGGAAAGAAAGAAAGAAGGAAAAAAGAAAGAGAAAAAAGAAATTAGAATTTGGCCAAACATGTATCCACCATTAACTTAACAGCTTCCTAATATTTAAAGACTTTTCTGATGATATAGGTAGAGATATTAACAAATGTAACTTTTTGATGTTGTATATAATGAAGTGCGTTAAAATTTGGAAGGTCTTCATAACTCAGTGAACCAATATTTTCTATATGACAAATGCATGATGTCACAAAATCATATATGGGTAAAAGATGCAAAGGCAAGATAGACCAATGGATTTTAATGTAATAGAATATGAAAATTTCATTGAGATGCTTTCAGATTCCACATTGCTGCTAACTTATAAGAAAATACCACTTGTTGGGTTTTGGTGCAGAAAAGCCATAATTATCGGAAAGGGTCCTTAAAATGGCCCTCCCACATCAACAAATGGGTTTTGGAGTTCTTAATCCATTTTAAGAATGTAAGTGGGTCCTGAGACCAAAACGTTTGAGAAATACTGCTCGAAACTCTGCGTACATACATAGATATCTAGGGACAAGTGATATTGCCAATGTCTCTGAATAGTAAGGAACTTCTAATACAACAATGTTAACTGGAAAGATTTTACTATTAATCATTTTTCATCCTCATCATAACCATTCCTACCAAATATAACAGCAAGCATTTATTGAGGCTCTGCTCTGTCTGGAGTCTGTTCTAAATGCTTTCGCTACATTTAATCCTTACAGTAATCCTTTGAAGCAAGATACTGTTCTTATTTGCCCTCATCTCCATTTCATAGAAGGGGAAACTGAGGGTCGGAGAGGTTAATGAGGGTCAGAGGCCATGCACTCAGCAAATCCTAGACTTCTAAGTACTCCACTCTTAGAGAAAGTCCCAACACTTTAAGAAAGTCCCACGAGCACTGCTCTGTACTTTTACGGTATATATCATGAGACAATGCAAAAGACGGGGCCAATCAATGTTCTAGAGTCACACGGCCCATTGTGATAGCTGCTAGTCACGTTAGGTCACTGAGTTTTCAAAATGCACCCAGTCTGAATTGAGATGTTATATAAGTATAAAATAAACACTGGGTTTTGAAGACTTAGAATGAGAAAAACAATGTAAAAGATCTCATTAACACATTTATATTCATTACACATGAAATGATAAATATTTTAGAAATATTGGGTTAAATAAAGCATATTATTAAGTACACTTTAATTAATTAATTGATTTCACCTCTTTCTCCTTTTAAAAAATGTGACTTCCAGAAATCTTAAATTACATGTACTACTGATATTTTACTTCTGTTGAACAATACAGGTCTGCAGCATCAACTGAATCACGTCTTAGACTTATTTAAATAAAAGGTTTCATTATGTGCATCACCTCCAAGAAGATAGTTTTTCCTTCCTGAAATATTTTAAGGGCTTCCTCCTTAATTAAAATAAAAATTAGTGACATGTGGTTTTGTATCCTCAAAGAGCCCATGCAGCATCAAACAATTTTATTTAAATCAGGGAAGTAATCACGTTTCATCATGCCCTTTTAAAATGGCTCTTGTTCAAGCAAATATTCCTTGGCCAGGTTCCAAATCTATGCTTTTACACATATCTCATAACTGCTTTTAATCTTTTTTTTTTTGCCATTAATATTTAAAAAGAGGCAAATCGGAGTTAAGAGAAAAGCAAAGCGATGAGAGGAAATGTAGCAGAACCTACGGAGATGTTTTCACAATGCAGTGTGAGAAAAGAAATAAAACGAAGACAAAATATATCAGTGTCTTCAGGCTGCTGCATTCCTGCCTTTGGGGAGGAGGGGGGTTGGGGAAGGAGCTGTCAGAGCGGGTTTAGAGCTTTCCCCGGCACCTCAACTGTAGCAGGGTCAGAATTACTGAAGGCACAGCCCAAGTCACATAACTGAATGTGTGAAGAAACAGCTGCAGCAGGCAGGAATGTTTTGCTCCTGTACTTTAGATCCAAAAAAATTTTTTTAATGTACCCCCAAAGTTTGCCCTCTAATAACAGATAACATTGATTGGCACTGAGAAAATGCCAACTTTTTTTACATATCTAATCCATTTAATCCTCCCAGTAATGCCAGGAAGAAACGGAGACATAGCGGTGCCGAGTAATTAGAGTCACTCAGTGAGTAGATGGTAGAAACTAGATTCGAATCCAGCCTTCAGGGGCCATGGGCGAGACATGAGAACCCAGCCTCTAACCACTTCACAATACTGCTTCACCCAGCTCTCTCAACTAAGTTATTCCGTCTCTCCTAGATTAGGAAGAATCCAAGAGCCCAAAGCTAACACTTCTATATTCTTTAACATATATTATTTGACATTATCTGTAAATTACAATAAATTCAGGATGTCGAAAACTAAGTCAATCAAGGGCAATTTTTTATAAGACGTTGAAAGTCTACAACCTTAGAAATTCATTTTAACAGTGATCAAAAAAGAGTGGAAGTCAGTAAAAGGCAGATTTATCTCAGATTTTATCCCAGTGGAGTATTATAAAGGAACTAAGAGAATTCTATGAAGAAACTGGTTTTTGCTATAAGGCGTGACTAAAGAGTTGCATGCAAATTCCATCCCTGGCCCCACTGAGGAGTGTGAGTCCCCCTAATGTAATATCTCATACTTTTGGTTTTCTTCACACTTACAGTCTCTTTAAATATCTCTCAGCTCTTTATTTGTAAAATTAATATAACCTTATGGGGTATAAAGTTTAAACAGATTACATAAAATGCTTGGAATGATTCCTAATACATAGCAGAAGCTCAATAAATGTTAGTGGGTATTATTATTATTATTATTTTTAAAATATTTTATTTATTTATTTGAGAGAGAGAGAATGAGAGAGAGCACATGAGAGGGGGGAGGGTCAGAGGGAGAAGCAGACTCCCCGCCGAGCAGGGAGCCCGATGCGGGACTCGATCCAGGGACTCCAGGATCATGACCTGAGCCGAAGGCAGTCGCTTAACCAACTGAGCCACCCAGGCGCCCTTAGTGGGTATTATTATTTATAGTATTTAATGTAATAACTTATTGCATATATTTTAAAACTCTTTACAAATTCAATTTATTTGAAATGCAAAAACAGTTCACCCATTTCTCCCATCTTCCCATTTTTAACATCATAAATTATTGCATATATTTTTCTGATTGTTCATTCAACGTTTGACTTTCCACTACTAGAATATAAGCTTCCTGATGGCAGAGACAATGAACCACTGTGGCATACATCACAACTGTTCCCTGCTCTCTAGCTCTCCTCTTCATCTGGGCAAAGGAGAAGATTGTGCTTCCTTGCTTTCTTGGAGTTGCACATGGCCACTGACTTGTTTTAACCAATGAAATGTGAGCGAAGTGCCACTTCCGGGTAAGAGACCTAAAGGCTGCACGGAACTCTCCACTTCTCTTTCCCTATCTCAGTGAGTGTGAAAGCAGGTTTTGATATGGAGGTGCAACACTGAGGCCCTTGACATAGAGGATAGCTACTCTGGGAAATGACCTGGATCCACAGCAGATGTTGATGAGCAAAGAAGAAATCATCATTGCTTAAGTCTCTGAGACTTTGGGATGGTTTATGACAGTAGCATAACCTAGCCTACCCTGACTATTACAATCTGCGACATTCCCACAGCCGAGCATAAGGTCTGGCACCTAGTAACTGATCAAATATGTTTTCACTAAATTAATAAATTGGAAGTTTTAATCATTAATAAAAATGAATGATTTCAGTTAAAGAAATCAATCATTTTCAACTCTATTCTGTGTACAGTGAAAACCTTTGGAAATTTTAAATGATTCAGAAGTGGGGATCACCATCCTTTGTGTACCAAACCATCATCTTAGGTATCAAAATCAGAGTCACACATGCTTTGCACTCCAGAGGGGTTCCATTAAAGTTTTGCTGAATTTCAATTGAATATTTTTTTCTTTGCAGGGGTTTTGAAAAACCCTTATTTCTGTCATAGAGTTAGTTACTTAAATAGCCCTTATTTAAAGGCACCATTGCCTTATATAACTTTTACATATAAATATACAAATTTTAGTTTATACATAAAATTCATCTGTGTGTGGCCCTTGCCCCCATGACAACCACAACTCAGATACAGAAATTCTTCATAATCATATAGATTACACCAGAAATTGGAAAAACCTCAAGGTCAATAGCACTCAGAAAACATGTTTAACAAATTGAATTTGCAGTTTCTCTGGCCAGAGAGGAGGGAAGGGGGATAGGCACTTGGTTGTGATATCTTTTACTTCTCATTCCAAATTCCAACAATGATCAACAAAAACCAAGAACAAACACACAACCCCCCCCAAAACAAACAACAACAACAAAACAAACCATCAAAACTGTTAGTCCAGTTTAATCTGGTTGTGGAAGCAAGACGAGCTGCACAAGTGGTAAGGATGGGGTCACGCAGAGGAATGGACGTGGTCACAGGTACAGTGATAAGACCCAAACAAGTGACAAAATGAAACCTGAGGCTCTGGTACAGGAGAAAGAAGCCACAGGAAAAAGAAAGCTGTTCCCCAGGTCTACAAATGGTCCTGAGCTAATTAATTCTTTAGGAAGGCTCATTAATTCCAGTCACTTTCCAGCTCTGGCGACTAGGGGACCAGCAGGCTCCTACTAACAGAGATATTGGAGGTGATCTGGCATCTGATCTGATAGAGGTGTGAGAAATAAGCAAGTCTAAGGTGGTGGGGAGGACTAAGTGCAAGGTCAGCTTTGATCTGTGCGAACATACAGAAACTCTGGGCTTTGGAGAGGGAGTACGGGACAGGGGGTGGCCCGGGGTGCCTGGGCAGGCATGCTCTCTGTACCATTCGCTAGTTGTGTGGCCTTGGACAAGTACTTCAACCTCCCTGTGTTTCCATTTCCTCCCCTGAAAATGAAGGTATAATAGTGCCCACCTCAAAGGATTGCTGTGAGAACTTCACTTGGTTAATACCCTGTACAGCACCGTTGCCCAGCACACAACAACCACTCAGGACATGTTAGCCTTTGTTTTTAAGGCCCTGGTGCACAAACTGTTCAATTATGGGGTCCAGTCCTTACCAGTTATGTGACCTTGAGCACATTACTTGTCTTCTCTATGCCTCGGTCTTCTCGTCTGTGAAATGGAATAATAATAATTCCTATGTCACAAGATTGTTAGGAGTCATAATACCACACCTAGGAGGTTGCCTGGCTCAGTTACCCCATGATCACTATTACCAGACATTAGTATTACTTCCTTTTTTTATTATTATTATGTTACGTTAATCACCATACACCAGACATTAGTAGTATTTCTTCTGGTAGAAGCTGAAAAAGATAAAAGACATCCTGGCTCAGGCACCAGGAAGTGCAGCAGGGTTGAATGTGTGGGAGGGTTTAAAGTACACACAGGAACATTTGAAGAAATGAAGGAAAAGGTTCTCAAACTTGGCAAGGAATGTGTATTCTCTTTTGCAATAGTGGGGTCTTGGCTCTTCGAAGTGACGCCTAACAGGGCATATGCTCACCTGTTGTAAACTCGCATAAGGAAAGTTGAGATAAATTCCCGGGGGCAGAGATCCGCTCACACTTCTTTGCATCCCCTCAGTTCCCAGCACGGTGCTAGACGCCCCGGACCTTTGCTGAACCCCGTCAAAACTCGAGTCTCGCGCCCTGACTGTCCAGCAGAGGCCGCCCTGGGCCGAGGCTCCCGGGACCCGAGCGCCGGGAGAGGGGCGGCCGGGGGGGGTGGGGGGTGGCCGAGTCAGCGCCGCGGGGCCCGGGTGGGAGGGGTTTGGCTGGGGGCCGGCGCGGCGGCAGAGGCGGCCCGGGCTCGGGCGGCTGGGATGGAGCAGAAGCGCGCCGGGCGCCGGACGACACGCCGCTGACGGAGCCGCGCCGCGTTTGCCTCGCTTCTCCGCCCGCCGCCGGAGCAGCCGGAGCCGCGCGGGCCGAGCGCGCAGAGCCGCCCTCACCTCCCGGCTCCCACGGCCACCAGCCCGGCAGAGGAGGAGCCGTCCGCGCTCCGAGCGCTCGGTCAGCCCCGAAGCTCGGCACCGCACACCAGGGTACCATGGTCTGCAAGACTCTCTTCGCTCTCTGCATCTTCACGGCAGGTATTTGGGGGCGCCGTCCTCCCGGAGGGGCCGGGCGCGCTCTGGGCCCCGGTGGCCAGCGCTGGGGCTGGGGCTGGGGCTGCAGCGGGGACACCGGGAAGTAAGTCACCGCGCGCCGGTGGCCGGAGTGGGGGGAGCCTCCGGAGTTGCGTGAAGGTATGTGCGCACTTGGATTTGGGGTGGTGTAAGCCTGTCGAGATCCTGAGCCGTGCGGGACCGGGGGGATGACGGGGTCCTTCTGCCGCAGCCCGCGCCCACACAAACTCCGGGCTTTGTGGAACAGGTGGCTGCGCGACGCGTTCGAACCCCGGGTGGGCGACCCTGACTGGCGTGCGACTCGAGGCTTCTCGGGTCTCTGAGCACACCCTGCCAGAGTCGGGCAGCAGACTTCTTGAGGCGGTTGGACCCCGGGAGGGCCGGGAGAGGCGGGGAGAATCGCAATCTGGAAGGCTCTAAGCAGTGGCTGCGCGCGCGCCCGGGACTTGGCGGTCCCGGGTCTCGGGTCTCCGGCGTCCCTCCGTGGTTGCGCTGGGGATGATGCGGCACTAACAGCCCCACCGGCAGCTGCCTGAAGCCGGCTCGAGCTCGCGATCACCGCCTGGGTTTGCAGTTCTACCCTGTGGCCCGGAGCCTCCCAAAAATGTGTGCAGTGGCAGAAACTGTCAAGTTGGCTAGAACTGGCCCCCGCCCCCGACACCAGTTCTGGACGGCTTCCGCGCGCGCGCCTCGCTGCTCTGGGACCAACGGCGGCCTCTCTGGCAGGGGCTGCGGAGCGAGGAGCAGGAGGGCTGAGCTCGGCTTCGTGGGGGCCGGGAGACGTTCAAACAACGCTTTCAGTCTGGTGTTGGGCGCCCAGTTTTTCCAGAAAATGCAGCCCTACAAGGGACAACCGACCGTGGATAAGGCACCAGTGGAACGAGCAGCCGAGTGCGCGGACACTGGTATGTTTTCGATAAGAATGTTCCAAAGCCACATAGCACAAGCCGATTTGACTCATGCTTCTAGTCCGTGACTTTTTTCCTCCTGAATTGCTTGGGTTCCTGTTTTGTGGACACAGGTCGTTACAATCCCTCGAAAAGAAGCTAGGGGTTTCCTGGCCGCTCACAAAGGATAATGCAATTTTGAGGAAAAGTTTCCCAACGTAAGATTATAGCGTGTTTTGTTTCGTTTTTGTTTTCTTCCTTTACTCGCTGAAAGCCTGAGGAAAACCCCCTTTTCGTTTTGGTATCCGCACTGTTCTCAGTCGCGTCCTCAGACGGTCCCCGAACGATCTGGCGGCTTTGGCTCCGCAGCCGAGTGCCAGGATCCCAGCAGGTGTAACAGCCGCATCCCAAACCACGGGATTGCCATGTGAGGGAGTTCCAGTACCCCTCCCAGCAAGAGATGTTTACCACACGACATGGAAGGTGCCTTTACTTTCCTCCTCACTAGAAATCTTTCCATGAAGCCCAAGGCTCAGAAAACCTTGAGTGAGCCTGCAGAGCCAGTGGGTGGGTTTGTTGGCTAATTTCATCTTGTGGCTTGTCTTTAATTTTTATCGACAGCTCTGGCAGCTGGCTATACCGGATTAACCCTCCCAGGCAGTGTAGGTAGCAGTTTTTTTTCCTAAGGAGCTCAACAATTTTTTTTCTTGGTCAGTTTTGGAGCTTAGTCCAGCTGTTCTGGGGGTGAGAACATTGCCCTTGTCCGTCGCTGGAGTGAGGGGGCTGGTGGGCCCACTGAGCAGCCTCATCCATGCACACGTGGGGGGGGGGGTCAGAACCAAGACGATCACAGTCTCCCAGTTCTGGGGCTCTCCCGACCCCAGAAGACATAGTTCATGTTTCTGTGTAAGTCTTAAAAACAGAGCAATGAAGCTTCAACCATCCCTCTTTAGGGATCCCTGTGTTGTTAGAGCTACTGCAATAAATTGTGAGGAAAATAATATAAAAATTGGCATAAATACCTCAGGAGACTCTGCATCCCCAAAGTAGGGTGTTTTCAGAAACCAAAATATCATTTTTCTAGGGAAAAAAATTGCTGTGTTGGTAAAGGAGAGAGGGGTGAGGGTTCCTGCAATGAAAGTGGCCTGCGGGTTTCTGTGGCTCATCCCCCAGCTCCCTTGGTAAACCTCCGGTTGGTTTCACCCAGCAGTTGCTGCTCTTCTGTTCTCCTTCTCTTCCTCCTCATCCTCCTCCACTCCCCCCCACCCCACCTACTCTTCCTTCTTCTTTTTTACTCCTCCAGTAAAACTCTTAAGGTGATACTTTCTTGAGCCAGGAATGGGGTTTGGCAGGGGACCTTTTTTTAGCTTAATAAATCCACTCAATATATACATAGCATTTTTTCCTGCCTGTATAATAGATACTTGCAAATATGTGGTCATTGTCAACAACAATGATCTCTACATTTATTCACTTGTATTTTAAAAAGAAGGAAGAGAGAAAGCTTGGACTGTCTTCAGTTCTTTCAACGTTGATTGTGGTATGAACTATCATGGCTGGTTTACAGACCATTCTCAAACATCTCTATGTACAAGGCGCATAGGAATACTGCCTCCAAATTAAATTACAAGGCAGCACCCCCAAGTTTTGGCTACAGAACTGATGAGGGAGGGAGGATGGCAGGCCGAAGGAAGCTTCCATCTTCATCTCTCTCTCTCTCCCCTCTGGATTGTCTTCTTTTTTCCCACCACCATCTTTACTCCCCTCTGGTGTTCTGAGTCCCCATTTATTTAGAAACTCCCTCACTGAGACATCGGAGATATACTGGAACTCTCAAAAGGCCTTTTCCAACACTCAAGGAGGACAAAAGGGAAAGAAGCGTAGGTAAAAAGAGGCACAAACCCCATGATCCTACTTTCCTGCCCTGGATTCTGCCCTGTCTGTCCCTGCTCCCTCCGCAGAGAGACCATCACATCCCACCCCATTACCTAGGCCGATGTCTTGACCGTTGGTGATCAAACCCAAGAGAGCTAGACTCCAGTCCGCCACCCAGCTAGAGATCCTATCTGTGTTCTGGGCCTGTCAGATCGCTCTTCTCTGGGTGACTAACATCTAGAATGTCCTTATCATTGAAGGGAGACCCCACACTATACATGTACAGCTCTGTTGTCACTACAGATCCTGATATATGTCAATACCTTATCATAAGCATATTAAAGCCTTTTCATGAATCATACCATAAGCATATTAAAAATAAACCAAAATTGCCCACACATTTATGAGAACAGCAAGGTTGCCTGTGGTTGTTTGGGAGTGGGGGTAAAGGGTTACTCCCATTCCTTTAGCCTGGTCACCTCCCATTCCTCTGAAGTCTGTATCACAGTCCAAGAAGTGACACCTCCTTCCCATGAAATCTGACCTGAGCAGGTGGAAGCCCTTCATTGTTATCTGACACATATACTGAGGCAGTGTTGCAAAGTGGTAAGCCCGTAAGTTCTGCAGTTAGATAGCCTAGGTACAAACCTAAATTTTACTACTTACTAAGTGTGTAATTTAGGGCAAGTAACTTAACCATTCTCAGTTTTCTCATCCACAAAATCGGGGAAATAAAACCTCATAAGTTTATTGAAAGTTTTAAATGACTAAATATCCTCACAGCGCCTGGGACATAGGAAGCACTCAGTAAGTGTTAGCCACTGTTGTTTCTATTAATCTTATTAATAACGTTTACTAGTGTTTGGTACCCATTAGGTCATCCTCTCATAAGCAGAGCTTCTACATTTGTGCTTAGACTATGTAAATCAAAGATCTCAACTGATATTCCAGCACAGGGCCAGCTGTTTTGGCAAACCTTAATGTGCAAATTAAGAAAATATTCAGCTGAGCCTACTAAATGCCTAATTTGAAAAGATTAATAATGTGCCAGCTCAGATTTAGCACAACAGTCCAAAGGAATGCTTTGGAACGAATAGAAGTAGAGTCTCACGAAGGACTTTATTTCTTCCGCAAAGTCTTTTGGAAACTGGTGTGTTTCAGAAGCCCAACTCAGCTAAACCTTTAAGTCAGGTTCCCAGAGCCACAAATTTTAGATGATTCCGATCAAAGAACTTAGGAAAAGGCAGCTCCTGGTACCTGAATGATCCAGAACGGCTCTCTTGAAAGCCCGGAAGCATCAGTAATGGCCAGATCTCTAATGTACCTTGAGCATTTGGGCCAGGTCTAATTGTGCGTGTGTTTTTATAAGGAAAATATTGGCCAAGTATTTACCCTGTTTGACCAGACTTTCTTAAGCAATAATTTTCCCTGTGGGAGTGGGGAGGTGGGGAGGTGGAAACAATGGAGAGGGACATTTTAGAGATACTTTCAAAAGGGATTGGCTGTCTTACCTATCCAAATGAACGGAACCCTGCCATAGCATTTATAATAATTTGCTTCCTTTTGGAAGTATCTGTCACTTAATCTGGACATGTTAGTTTAGAAATCAAATATTTGCTTTGCTAATAAGATACTGAAACAGTTGTTTGGAAAAAAAATTAACGTTTCATTAGAAGACAGGGGCAGGTCTCAAAAGAGGTAGGCAAGTAGTAAGTATGTGCCTTAGGTAATGCTGGCTTTTTACTTGGAAATGCGGGGCTCATGGGTTATCGCCCAGTTAAGGTGACTATAAAATAAGACTGATTTGTGTGCGGCATTACTTTGCTTTTAGTCACAGCTTAAATTATTTAAATGACAGAATTCATGTAACAGCAGATTTTCCGATGTGTGGATCTTTAAACGTTCATCATCATCCTTACACCAGCATAGCCCATTTCTTTGACCTGTCTTTTACCTGTTTTAATGTCATTTATAAACTTTGAGACCTTGGCCACTTTTAAGTAACAGAAATCATTACAACAAAATAGACAATTAAATAATTATTTTCATCTGTGTTTTCCATTGGTGCAGAGCAGTATAATATCAATTGAAAATAAGCTGTTTTAATTTTCCTTTGGCTAGTGTTGCCAGATTTAGCAAATAAAAATACAGATTGCCCAGTCCAATTTGAATTTCAAATAAACAGTGAATTCTAAACATGTCCCACACAATAGTTGGGATACACTTAAACTAAGTAATTCTTCATGGTATATCTTGAATCCAAATTTAACTGGGCATCCCATATTTTATCTAGAAACCCTACATTTGGCCTTTCATCTGCGGTTCATCTCTACAATGGGTTTGATATAGGACTCGCTTTACCTTGAACCCCACCTCACCTAACCTTAGTTGCCCTGCTCCATTTCAGTCTGTTCATGGGAGACAGGGAGATTTCAGAACAGCTGTCTCTAGGATAGCAACTGCAAGGAATATGGTTCAGAAGCAGCTCTCCAATGAAACATTTTTAATCTGATTGCATTTCCTTTTTTTTTTTAAGATTTATTTATTTATTTTAGAAAGAGCATGCGTGCACGCTGGAGTTGGGGGGGGGGAGGGGCAGAAGGAGAGGGAGAGAATCTTGAAGCAGAATCCCTGCTGAGTGCGGAGCTGGAGTCCGAGTCCGGGCTCAATCCCAGGACCCCGAGATCATGACCTGACCCAAAATCAAGAGTCAGACACTTAACCAACTGAGCCACCCAGGCACCCCTCTGATTGCATTTCCATTAACTGTGCATTGTTATGTGTTTCTGAACATCTGGGATTTCTGTAAGCTTCCTGAAGCTACATTACCTTAGCCTCTTGTGACTTTTCCTTTAAAAAAAAAAAAAACAGTATACGTATTTTAAATGGTAGCAATGTTCTTGCCTGGGAGCTGGAACTAGAAGCCTTCTAGAATCCAGCTGGCAGCTAATTAAAAAAGAAAGTTATAGAATAGGTTTGGATTTCAATGCTCTTTCCGGTGCCAGGATCTTAATACATCTCACAAATATTAATTATATAAGGTTTACATAATTCCTACAGGGTAGGTCTATTGGTACACTTGAAATCTGTAGGTATAAAGCCTGAAGCAGCATATTAGAATTTCAAGGCCAATTGGGGAAAAAAAAAAACCCTAAGCAATTAGACTGTGGTAGAAATTTGCATCTTTTATACCTATGGCAGAATCTGTGAAATCTGTGAATAGGTAACTGTTAAGTGGGAAAGAAATTGCGGCAAGTTACCGGTGTCATATTTGGAAAACACATCTTTTCGATTCGAAAGAAGGTGACTGGTAGAATACAACTTTGATGATAATATCTTCCACTTGCAGTCCAAATTCTGACACCTGATTTTGTTTTCTATCAGGGAGGAGATAAGGACAAAGGAACTTGAGTTCAACTTGAGTTGAACATGAAAAGAATTGGAGGAGAGAAAATTTTGTTTGATTTTGTGTATGTGTTTTTGGCCGTGATTGAATGGGGTGATTAAAACATATTACCTTTTAAATGATGATTATTCTTGCCAGTTTTGTGTTGTCCAGAAGTATAACCTCATTACTGACAGTTTGTTCACTTACTATCACATTCTGTGTTGGATTACTATGGGTGCTTCTGCTTCTTATGAAATCTTTTTAGTTTCTGTTAGAAAAGTTTTTGTGATCCTACAGATGGACAGCAGACAGATACCATTTTACTTGGTGTTGAACATTTATTTGATTGCTATGCACTCCATGGCATGTGATTCTTGCTTTGTACTGTAATTTGGATTCTTTAGGAAGAACAATAACAATTATCGTAAGGATAAAAGGATGCTCTCTTTCTTCACTATACAAAAGCTACAATGCCTTGTCTATATGTGTTTAGGGAAATATTTAAGACGCCATCATTCTACTGAGTTCCTGTAGTGTGTCAAATTATGTCAAATTACGAGAGGATTTCAGTATGTCTCAGAATTTCGATACAGGGGATGGGCGCCTGGGTGGCTCAGTTGGTTAAGCGATTGCCTTCAGCTCAGGTCATGATCCTGGAGTCCCTGGATCGACTCCCGCATCGGACTCCCTGCTCGGCAGGGTGCCTGCTTCTCCCTCTGACCCTCCCCCCTCTCATGTGCTCTCTCTCTCTCATTCTCTCTGTCTCAAATAAATAAATAAAATCTTTAAAAAAAAAAAAAAAGAATTTCAATACAGGGGAGTCTTGATGCCCGTTTGTTCATCAGAGGGTCCTAAAGAAATCTGGTGGACTGAACATCTCTTTGTTGGCCTGGGAAAAGAGGCAGGTTATTGGTGGATCACACACTCTGCCAGGGGAGGAATTCTTGCTCTCGGTGGATCTGCTGCATGAGAGGCAACATCAAGATGAATATGGGGGTGCCTGGGTGGCTCAGTCATTAAGCATCTGCCTTTGGCTCGGGTCATGATCCCAGGGTCCTGGGATCGGGTCCCACATTGGGCTTCCTGCTCAGTGGGAAGCCTGCTTCTCCCTCTCCCACTCCCCCTGCTTGTGTTCTTGCCCTTGCTATCGCTCTCTCTGTCAAATAAATAAAATCTTTAAAAAAAAAAAAAAAAAGATGAATATGGCCATCACCCAACCGATGAGGAACCCTGGATCTTGTGTCTTTAAAAATTACAATTTGATAGGGACAGCATTCAAGAGGACAGAGCCCTGGAATTCTCCTTTTCCAAGAGCTGTTCAGACAGGTCTTAGCAAGAGAAAGAATGATCAGTTTTCAAGGTTATAAGATTATTCATCATTTATATTCTAGGAAATGTTGGTGGGGAAGTAAGTGTGATTATCAAATTACATGTGGAAACTGGGTAAGAAATGGACAGTATGAAGGAGTCATGGCTGTTGCAGAAATTCTGCATAGGATACATGGGAAAGCCCAGGGGTGGTCTGTTACGTGAGACGGAGAGAATATCAGATGGCTGAATGTGGTGGCAGTGGAAGGATAATAGGGGGTAATAATTAAAATTATTGGGGGCTACTGAAGACCAAACCAGCCCCTTGGTACTGCTGCTGGGAGTGGAAGATGCATCAAGTTTCATTTTGGGTGGACGGGTAGGGGTTGGGATAAGTGATTCCTCCTCAAATTTATATGAATATAAAGCCTACTTTAGTACACCTTTTTAGCTTTGTGAAAGGTTGCAAATTGAGCCTTTCTGATGAAACAATGTGGTGGCCCTTAGTGGTAGGTAAGTAAGGTATCCTCAGCATTATAAAAGGGGACAAAGAATGAGAAAATGCTTTGAGATGTCAAAAGGAATTTGCTGCTTAGCTTGGATCCATTAAGGAGGGCTAAGTGGCCTGGGGTTGCTCTCTTCAAGGCGGCCATCCTAGACCTCCTTTCAAAGAGTCCTATTTTGAGCAGACTCCCCTTTACATGCTTATAGGATGAGGCGCACAGCCCAGGTATTTATCAGGTGAGGATGAGATTTTTTTTTAAGGTTTTATTTATTTATTTGAGAGAGAGAGTGAGAGAGAGCATGAGAGAAGGGAGGGTCAGAGGAAGAAGCAGACTCCCCGCTAAGCAGGGAGCCCGATGTGGGACTCGATCCTGGGACTCAAGGATCATGACCTGAGCCGAAGGCAGACGCTTAATCAACTGAGCCACCCAGGTGCCTGAGGTTGAGATTTCTGAGAAGCAACAAGGCTGGAACAGGCTTTGGCTACGTCAAGTTGGCATGGAATGCCAACTCCAAGATCTCAATTTTCTATCTTGTTGGGTTATGATATATACATTGATTACCATGTGAGTAAGCATTCAACAAATGTTTATTAAGCAAGTACGCCAACAAATAGAAGGTTTAATTTATTTTAATTTGCTTGCCTGCATCCCACTACTAGATTGTAAGGTGTGGGGAGAGCAGGAATTTTAGCTGCTTTGTCCCCACTCTGTCCCCAGCATGTAGAACAGAGCAAAACACATAATGAGTACTTAGCAAATATCTGTTAAATTAATTTTTTTTAATTTTTATTTATTCATGAGAGACACACACACAGAGAGAGAGAGAGAGGCAGAGGGAGAAGCAGGCTCCCAAGGAGCAGGGAGCCCGATGTGGGACTCGATCCCAGGACCCTGGGATCGTGACCTGAGCTGAAGGCAGACGCTTAACCATCTGAGCCCCCAGGCGCCCTGTTAAATTAATTTTTAATTGAGAACCTACAAGTACTAAACATTGTCCAAGACTCTGGAGAAACAACAGTGAACAAATTAGACAGAACTCTACCCTCAGAGAATTTTCATTCTTTGAGGATGATGAATTTTGACTTGGTCAGAAGAAATCAATGGTTGACTATCTAATAGTCATCTTAAACTCAGCATGTCCAAGTCTGAACTCCTGGACTTCCCTCCCCCAGGAGGCTCCAGATGAAGCCTTCCCTATCTCAATTAATGGCAATTCAACTTTCTAGTTGCTCAGGCTGAAAATCATGAGTCCTCCCTGAGTCCCTCACTTCCAACACCCCTCATCCGATCCTTCCAGATCTCTTTGCCCTACCTTTAAAATAGATACTGATTCAAACACTATTTGCCACTTCCACTGCTCTCGCTCTGGGTGAACCACCGTCTCTTTCTCCTGGAATACTGCGGTGGCCTTCTCTCAGGTCTACCAACTTTGACCCTTTCCCTCCTAAAATCTGTTTTCCACATGGCAACAATTGATCCAATGGAAATGTAGCAGATGATGTCATTGCTCAGTTCGTGGCTTTGCAATGGCTTCCCGTTGCACTCAGAGCAAAATCCCAAGTTCTTCAAGTGACCATTAAGACCTATGAGCTGCTGCCCTGTTCATTCTTGGACCTGGGCTTCTTCCTCTTCTTTGCTCACCCTATACCAGCCACACTGCCTTCCTTATAGCATGCAGCAGCTGGTTCCTCTGTCTACGACATACTTTTTCAGATGGCTAATTCCCTCACCTCCAAAACACCTTTGCTCAAATGTCACCTTCTCAATGACCAGCATTTTAAAATTGCAGCCTGTTCCACCGAACAACATCACATTCCCAGTGCCCCTTAACTGCCTTTTGCCTCTACTTTTTCTTTAATGTCTATCTCCCTCCATCCCTTACCCATCCCTGCTCCCCTGGGATTTTGTCTCTTTTTTTCTGTGGTAGCCCCAGTGCTAAATACCACATGGCACTTAGGGTGTGCTCAAAATATATTTGTTGAACCGAATGAGTAAAATACATTTTTGAGGGGTGCTGGGTGGCTTGGTCGGTTAAGCGTCCGCCTTCAGCTCAGGTCCTGATCCCAGAGTCCTGGGATCCAGCCCAGCATCGGGCTCCCTGCTCAGCAGGAGGCCTGCTTCTCCCTCCCCCTCTGGCCCTCTCCCCACTCATGCTCTCTCTCTTGCTCTCTCTCTCAAATAAATAAATAAAATCTTTTAAAAAACACATTTTTGAGGGTTGGTAAAATGAAGACTTAATTCAAATTTTGCCTTAAATCACCCAAAAATGAGACATTGGCAAACTTGCTTACTATCAGATGCTCATGTCTAGTGTTTCCAAATAGCTTTTTAAAAAAATGTGAGTCAGCCTTTAGTTTTCATTGAGGGTTACAAAAGCTAAATTTTAAAATCAGCTCTTTTTTGAGCTATGCACTTACAAAACATTTCTTTTAAAAATGTAAGCCTTTCCCCACCTCCATGGATATCACTTTGAAATAGCTGAAACGTTAAAAAAAAAAAAAGAAAAAAAGACATAGCTGAAACGTTTTAAGTTCTCTGGCCAATTAAGAAAATGTCACCTCTGAGCTCAGCTAGAAAAGATAAAGATACCTCCACTATTTGAACATTTTTGAGAATTTTCTGAATAACTAAAAATAACCTGATGATAAAAAGTGATCTGAGTCTAAAGGAAGCATGACGGGCAGTTTTCCAGTGATGTTTGAGAAAGTTAAGTAAATTCTAATGCTGAGTATTGAGAGTGTAGGTTAGTCACCAATAAACTGAAGAACAGAATGGGAGTTTTCTTGGCCTTAAAGACTCTGCATTGTGCGTCCACTGGTGATCCTGAATTGTGCTGTAGTCCAAGCAATAGTTCGAAGTGGTTGAATCCTGGCTGGAATCAGACCTGCATTCCTGTGAACGCTTCTTATCAACACTGCAGGGCGGACCCCCCCGACAGGGCTGGTGTTACAATCACCCAGGCTGGCATAGCCCTCAGCTTCATCATCCAACAAATACTCACGTACTTTCTGGCTCAGATAGAAACATTTAAGTATTTAGCAGCTGCCAAAAAGAACACGAGTTTAGGAAATAACAACATACTTGCTTGAAGCCTCAGGGACAATGGTAAAACTGAAGACTGTACTTGCAGAGCAACCTATAAACAAACCAAAGGACAGGAAAGATGACACTTTATATTAAAAACATCTGCCTTGCTTGTTCAGTGAGGTCCATTTGCCCATTTTTGAGGGGGGCGGGTGCTCAGGCAGCTTGAAGGAGAGCAGCATGGGCTGGAAGCTGGGGAATGGCCAAGGGCAATAAGCCTGTCCCGGTGCTGGGGGCACTGCGTCGGGTGGTGTGAGCGTGACACCGGAGGACAGGGGGGACAGGGGGCCATTCCCCGACCTCTCCTCTGTGGGAGGGACTGTGTTCCCGAAGGCAATGGAAAGCAGGGCCTGTGGTAATTCTAGGTTTCATTTTTGAGGAACTGTCAGACGGTTTTCCAGAGTTGCTGCACCACTTTATATTTGTGTATCCTATCTCAATAAAGTGACTCAAGTACATTTTTTAAGAAAAGAAAGGAAAAGCCACGCGCATTGACAAGAGAAGCTTCCCCAGATCGCAAAGGCAAGGGTCACTACTGAAGGAGGGGAAATTATTACATCACTGAGAACCATTTGAGTATGGAGGGTTATCATAAAGGGGGAGATGTGGTTTTTGAGATGAGGAAATTTACAGCTAAATTTTTGTTAAAAAAATTAAATATCAGTAAGTGACAGTCATGTCTTATTTTATAACAGTTTTTTTTTTTTAAGATTTTATTTATTTATTTGACGGAGACACAGCGAGAGAGGGAACACAAGCAGGGGGAGTAGGAGAGGGAGAATCAGGCTTTCTGCTGAGCAGAGAGCCCAATGTGGGACTTGATCCCACAGCTCTGGGATCATGACCTGAGCTGAGAAGTCAGACACTTACGACTGAGCCACCCAGGTGCCCTTATAACAGTTTTTAAAAGCTGCCCTCAAGCACTGGTTGTTTTTTTATTATTATTATGGAAACTATAAACAGGCACAGAAATTGACAAGAATGTATCTATCACCCACCCGGAACTGATTCAGAGTCTGTTTGTTTTGGTAAAGAACTTTTAAAAATTTTAATACATTGGAAATCACATAAATGTCTAACTATAAAGTGCTGGTCAGATAAACTAGCATACGTTCAATGTTCATTCAACTGGGCAACACCAAGCAACTGCTTAGAAGTAGGAGGTGGTTGGTTTGTTTATGTATGAACACATTAAGTGGTTACAGTATATTGAACTAGTAAGTGTAACTTTATATTTCACAATTATATCAGAAAAGTAAGCTACAGAATAAATGTACATTGTGATGAAATATTTAAAACACTTCTATGTGTGTGCCTGTAGAGAAAATCATTTAGAAGAATATGGTGGTTATTTCTGGCAAGTGAGCTTTGGGTTACTTTCACTTTTTATGCCCTTTTCTTTTGTCTGACATTGTTAAAATAGTTTGTATTGCCTTCACAATTAAAAAAGTAAAGATATTATCAAGATTTTAATCCCTCTTTATCAACAGTGTAGCTGTTATAACTGCTGGAGAGCTACTTCTGTCCTCAAAATCTTGAGTCATGAAATCCTTCTGATGGAGCCCTCAAAAAATACATCTTAGAAAAGCAAATAACCTCAGAAAGGTTTACAGGATATCACTGATGTAATAGGCCAGGAAGGTTCTGGGAAGGAATTGACTTAAAGTAATATTATATTTTATAAAACCAGAGTGCTACATAAATCATTGATCAGAACAAACGTCTTGGATAGTATTTTAAGAAACTCTGACTTAACTGATCGGTATTTGAGATACTTTGTTTCAATACCTTGGTTGTCACTTATGGGAGCAATTTTCTAAGCTTTTCTATAATGAAATCTGTCATCTTACCTATCAAATAAGAAAAAATGGCCCTCAGAAGAATATACGATTTGTTTTCCTTTGGCAACATTAACTTTGTTATATCATCTTTTCAATAAAATAATCAATAAAATGTGGTTTAGGCAAATGCTGGAGCATCCATTACTAATAGTCCATGAGCAGATAGGCCGACCCCTTCATATTCTAAATAAAGCTAAATATGCTGTTGTGGGGTGGAGATTCCACATTTGTAATTTTTAGTTGTAGTAGGTATCACACATTATATGATGCTCATTTCATTTGCAGCTTCATCTAATCCTCCTAACAACTCCATGAGATAGACTGTACCAATCCCACGGTGTAGTTCAGGTCACCAAGTCTCAGAAGTTAGGTAATGAGATGTAGATCACACAGTTGATAAGTGACAGAGCAAGGCTTTGAACCCAGGTCTGTCATCTTTTACCGACCTTAGGCCCTACTGTCTTGAATGGCCAAATCAGACTATGTAAATTTAGTCTCTAAAGTTTCTCTTGACTCTGATCCTCTTTCCCATCCCCACACCTACAGACTTGATCGAGACCCTTGTCATCTCTTCCTAGCCTGTCACAGTAACTCCTAAATGGTCACTGGCCACCCCTGCCCTTCTCACAGTCTCTTGCCACTCTTTTGGAAGTCATTCAGGCCAGGCGAAACTGCCTGCCCCCCTCCAAAGGAGCAGAAGCAGACCTAAATCTGCTTAAGAGTCTTCCAGGTGCTCAGACTGTGGCTGCTAAATCCCATTTCCCACCAAAAAGAATGAAGGCTTCTGGGAGAAGTGGTTAATTCCAGGTGTGAGTTAGAAAATATAAAAGATGAGCCTGGAATATCTTGTCATACCAGATAGCAAGGATGCTGTCAAAGACAAACATGGGTCCTGTGAAAAGGACTCAGAACCCCTCAGTGAGGCCCCCACTGGCCAAAGATGGAGCAAACTGAGCATCAGTAAGGATAACTGCAATGGACTGAATTACATTGTTCAAACTCATGAGTTAATTATGATACCAAAAACAAAGCAATAACACAAAACTTCATTTGTCTCTACTGGAGGATGCTAACAAACCAACACATTATTTTGAAAAATAATAGATAAATAGGAAGATTTAAAATTCTTGATTGATTGATTGATTGATCTTTTTTTGCCTTTATTTTATGAGGTGTATCACTGGGTGACCAAATATTAGATGATGGGATGACCATCTTTATACAGGTTTTCCAGCTAGTAAATGAAGATGGCAGCTAGTAAATGGCCCGGTGGGAAACAGAACAGCACCATACTACATCACCTGATGAGTTAGTGGGTCTTGGCACTGACCATCAGTGGCTGCCAACATCGTGAGGTGTGACACAACCAGATACTATATCTCCTGATGGAAGGGTACACCATCCCCTGTGAAATAGCCTTGACACCTTGAAAGGAACCCAAATTTGATCAAGCCTCCACATCCAACTATCAAGTCACAGGAAGTACAGAGGACCAAAGAAGGTGTCAAATAACACCACAGGAATGAAACCAGCAAAAGCCAGACCAAGAAAACTACACGACAAACAGACTGGTTTCTTCAACAAATAGATTGCAAGGGAAAAAAGAGCTATTAAAAGAAAGATGGGAAGGCAGGATTTATTGATGAAAAAGAGACATAGCAACCAATCACAACTGTGGGCCTTATTTGGATCAAACCAGAACTGTGGAAATAAATTATGACCTTTATGAGACGGTTGTGAATTTAATCATTGACTAGACGTTTGATGATATTAATGTATTATCATTTTCAGTATGACAATGATGTAGGCTGTATATTTTCAATGACAGCCCTTATCTTTAAGAATTACACACTGTTATATTTACATAAGAAGTGCCACTGTGCCTGGGATTTGCTTCAAAATAATAAGGGAGTGAGATATAAGTGGGGGTATTACAGAAAAAAAAAATGATCATGAGTTAATAATTCTTGAAACTGAGCAAAGGGTACATAAGCATCCATTACACTCTTCTCTCCCATTTTGTAGATGATTAAATTTTTCCATTATTCAAAGTTTTTAAAAAGAATCTTCCAGAAACTCCCATTTTTTCCAGAAACAAGTCCAAGCTCCTTAGCAGGTGGCTTAAGATCTGAGTTAGAGGCAGAATGAAAGCAAGGTGGTGCAGGTAGTCACAGTGTGAGAGGCTAGAGAAGCAAAAAGATCATTCTTGTTTGGGAAGTCTTCCCCAGGATGGGAGCACCTGCCACATACCTTCAGGCCTTTGCCCCTGCCAGTTCCTCATTCTAGAATGCCATACTCCACTGTCTGCCAACCAAACTTCTCTATGGCCTGCAAGTTCAAATTTCCCCTCCATTTGTTTGCATATGTTACCCCTTTAGACTTCTGGCCTCTGGAGAGCAGGGATCTTAGTCTTAGTTTCGTATCCCTCCTGCCCGTGTATGAGTGTGTATACAGTAGGTGCTCAGTACTTACTGAATTGACCTGAGGAAGCTGAAGCTCAAACATGTAGACCGCAAGGTCTCACAGCTCATTCGTGGCTGAACTTAGATTACAAATCTCATGTATAAAGGAATAGGTGTCCCCTGACTTCAAAGACTCCAAAGCCCCTTCCACATTGTTTCCCAGCACGCCAACACTTGAGAGTGATGCTGGAAGACTCCATGATCTCTGAGAGAAGTAACACATTATCTTAGAGTAGCTGAAAGTGATTTATGGATTGGCAGGTAGAAGGGCGTAGAGCCTCGAGGGGGTGGCCTATCGGACAAAAACCTGCTGAGAGTGTAAAGTGGCCTGGGAGCTGGGACACCACGTGGGTAAGGAGTTGCCCAGGGAGAGACACCACGAATGTACTGGACATTGAAGGCCCCGGGGGAAGCACAGAAAGGGTTCGCCTGCTTCACGGGATCCCACAGCAGCTCGCGACGTTTGGAAAGGAATTATAATCGCTTTCCAAACAAGCCTGCTGTCTTTGGGCAGCCCCCCTTAGCTGCACATATTTATGAAATAAAATTTCACTCTAGACAAGGAAATCCAGTAAAGATTGTCCTTTAAAGGATGCACAGGTGGAGGAATTCAAAAGAAAGTGTGCCCTCCTGGGGAGAAGGGGGATCTGGTCCCTGTGTTCTCGGTTACCCAGCAGCAGGGATGCCAGCGAGCGTCCTGTCCCCAAACACCACTCCCCCATTCTGCTGCAGACTGCTCGCTCCCTTGGACTGTGCCACACTGCCAAGCTTGGGATAAATATAGATTAGCTATTGTCTTAGTTTCCTAGGACTGTCATAACAAATTACCACAAACTTGGATGGCTTAAAACAACAGAAATTTATTCTCTCGCTGTTCTGGAATCTGGAAGTCTGAAGTCAAGGTTTCAGCAGGGCCCTGTTCCCTCCAAAGCCTCCCTTGAGGGGAGGGCCCTTCCTTGCTTCTTCCAGTTCCTGGTAGCCCCAGGCATTCCTCGGCCTGTGGAAGCATTAACGTCAATCGCTGCCTCCATCTTTACAGGACCTTCTTCCCTCCGAGTCTGTCCGAGTCAAGATTCCCTTCCTACAAGGACACCAGCCATCCAGTCATACTGGTGGATTAGGCCCACCCTAATTCAGTATGGCCTCATCTTAATTTGATTATATCTGCCAAGACCAGATTTCCAACTAAGGTCACATTCACAGGTACCTGGGGCTTGGGGCTTCATTATATCTTTTTGCGAGGACCCGATTCACCCCAAGCCAGCTGTATTATTCTCAGATCTAAGCCATGTTCATGAAAGACCCACCCCTACTGGTAAAAGAAGCAGTTAATAGTTTAATCAGTTATAAGTGACTTTTATTCAAGATAGCAGCTGCAATCACGTCAAGTATTTTTTGGTTTTACTTGTTTACTTTTTGATTTATTTATTGCTCTTGGTGATAGAAGGCTGATTGATACCGTTTAAATCAGGCATTTCTCAACCAGAGTGCTGTGGGCATTTGGAGGGGACATAGGATGCAGAGACAGCGTCCCTGGTCCCTGAACACTAAGTAAGGGTATTATTACCCTACAGACATTGTGACAAGCAACACAGAAGAAAAATAGGGAAAAAAAGAAGGGAGGGAAGGAAATGCCTTCACATATTTCTAAACTTATCAGCCTCATTGAAAACCAATGGTGTAAATCAATGAGATTGTTAATGGCTCTCCTTAGAATACAGAATGGGTTGCGCTAAACAATAGCAGTTCTGCTTATGTAGCCAGAATAACTTTGAGAGTCCTCTGGATGCTTCCGGAACGTTCTGATAACTGGCATGACTTGTAGCACGTGTGCTTTTGGGAGGCATGGGGCAAATTTGAGGGCATTGTTTCACTACTTCTCTGCTGTGGTTAACACTGTATTGTTTTCAACCTTTTGCCTGAGGTAGAGTCAGGAAGAGAACAGTAAGAGCAAAAAGTTACACAGGATAAAAAATAGCCTCTGCTCTTTTTTGGTGTAGCTCATTGCCTATAGATACGATGCCTTTCCTCTATGTGCAGGGAAAGCATGATCCGCTCCCTTAAAAAAAAAAAAAGCCTCTTTTCCCCTTTCTGTGTAGTGTGTTATTGGATGTGGGACATGGGAGGTCACAGGAATCTTTCATGGGAAACTTCAGAAATCGTGACATTCTAGAACATTGGACTATTGTCTGCCAGTGTGAGGTGTGTGTGTGTGTGTGTGTGTGTAACATATGTATATTTGTGGGTAGGATGTGTGTTTCCCTCCTTTCTTACCTGCATCCTTCCTTACCAAAGTAATTAGAAGAATTTTAAAAGGAGGAGACCAGGTCACACGAGGAAGAATTTTTTTTCAGGGAAAATTAATATTCAAGGGATTCATACATTTTCTATAATATCTGAAGTTCAACTCTTCCTCCCCATAAAAAGCTGAATATTCTATATATTTAATTAGCTATAATCATATACATCCACATCTTCTGATTAGTAACTAGGATATTAATTACATAGGACATGGACATTCATTTGGTTCTATAGCTACCTAGTCATTTGTTTTGGAATTAAAGCTTTCCTTACAAGTCAGAGTGAAAATCAACATTTGAAATTCTTTTCCCTGGAAAAAACACAATTTCTCTTATAGAAGATTTAATTACTCAGTTTTGCTTATATAGGCAAGAGAAATATTCTAAGAAAAGTGAGAGGTGTGCTATCTAAAGTCGTTATTGATTTGCGTTATTCTCAAAGGAACAGAAAAAATTTAAGGCTATAAACAAAGCTCCTTGATGAGAACTGAGTTCATGCTGAGATAAAAAGTTACAAAGCAAGAGAACAGCCTCATTATATTTTTAAAATCCCGGGGAGAGCCATTGTTTTGCCAAAGCAATGTGGTAAAACAGCCTGGGACCCAACATTGGTGCCCAGGAGACGAGGAGTAAAGAAAGAGCTTTAGAAGCTTTGAATTTTTTTCTAAAACAATTAAGATTAAAGGAGTTAATCAGGAAATCTGAGGTTATATAAGGGTTGAGCAAGTCAACCAGCTCATATATCTGGTTTGGGGCACATGCTTGGGATGACCAAACTTTTCCATGGAAGATCGTTCTTTATGATAATTCTTCCAGAATGAAAGGAGTGACAAGAAACATTAAAGTCTGAAAAACGATCCCACCACCGACATCTGAGAACATCCTGGCCTCTCCAGAGACATCTGACCGAGGAAAGCTGATGAGCCGGCTGGGGCTTGAACCCCCAAGGGCCTGACAGGAAGAGGAAGGAAAGTGGGTCAGGTGTGGCGAAACAGCTTGTCTCCCTTGCCAAGTCAAGCTGGCCACTGTGGAGGCTACCCATTCTATCGTGACTGGCCCGGCCACCCCACCACCTCCTCTCCAACCTCGGCCTGGCAGCTGCTTGAGACAGGGCCACTCGAGGCAGGAACTCGGAGCAGATCCGGAATGGAACCTCCAAAGCTCTAAGGCTCAATCCCCACAACAAATGCTTCTCAGAATTGGTGGGAAGAGATCATTCACTATTTTTGCAGGAGCTACTCCAGGAAAATTAAAAGCCTTCTGAGATGGGGCGTGAAGACACAGGAGTTCTAGGGAAAAGGCCCAGTTTCTCTTTGACTTCATTGTGGTTGGGTTTCTAGGAAGGCCCAGAAAACTTGAATTAGAGACACAGTCCCCACTGACATGTGCCAGGTAGGACTTCACCAGGTCGGTGCTAGCCAGAGTGACCTCATTTCTCTTCTTTCTTCAGCTGTGCCTAGTCTGATCAGACTATCAACGGTAGCGGCTTGGATTTGAAAGGGCACCTATGTTCTTTGCTTACTGCAAAGGTTTTTTTTTTTCCTTCCAATTTTTAAAAATTCTGGTATAGTTAACACACAGTGATATATTAGTTTCAGGTGTACAATGTAGTGATTCAACAATTCTACACATTACTCAGGGCTCATCATGATAAGTGTACTCTTCATTCCCTTCACCTATTTCCCCCATCCCCCCGCCCACCTCCTTTCTGGTGACCATCTGTTCTCTATAGTTAAGAGTCTATTTCTTGGTTTGTCTCTTTCTGTTTGTTTTGTTTCTTAAATTGCACATTTGAGTGAAACCATATGGTATTTGTCTTTCTCTGACTGGCTCCTTTCGCTTAACGTTATACCCTCTAGATCATCCATGTGGCTGAAAATGTCAGGATTTCATTCTTTTTATGGCCGAGTAATATTCCATTGTATTCATACACCACACCTTCTTTGTCCATTCATCTGTCGATGGACACTTGGGCTGCTTCCATAATTTGCTATGGTAAATACTGCCGCAATAAAATGCTGCATATAACTTTTTGAATTAGTGTTTTCATTTTCTTCGGGTAAATAACCCATATGGTATACTTTGGGTATAACCGACTGGATCATATGGTAGTTCTATTTGTAACTTTTTGAAGTTTTCGTAACTTTTTGAAAATCATGTTTTCCACAGTGGCTGCACCAGTTTGCATCCCCATCAACAGTGCACGAGGGTTCCTTTTTCTCCACATCCTCACCAACACTTGTTTCTTATGTTTTTGATTTTAGCCATTCTGACAGATGTGATATCTCATTGTGGTTTTGATTTGCATTTCCCTGAGGATGAGTGATGTTGAGCATCTTTTCATGTGTCTGTTGCCCATGTGTATATCTTCTTGTGAGAAATGTCTGTTCATGTCTTCTGCCCATTTTTAATTAAAAACTACTTGGTTTTTTTGGTGTTAAGTTGTATATGCTCTCTCTATATTTTGGATACTAACCCTTTATCAGATATGTCATTTGCAAATGCCTTCTCCATTTCAGTAGGTTGTCTTTTACACACTATAAGGTTTTTTGTTTTTTTTTAAGAGATGGTGCCTGCTGGCTTTATTTATTTATTTTTTTAATATTTTATTTATTTGACAGAGAGAGACACAGCGAGAAAGGGAACACAAGGAGGGGGAGCGGTAGAGGGAGAAGCAGGCTTCCCGTGGAGCAGGGAGCCGGATGCGGGGCTCGATCCCAGGACTCTGGGATCATGACCTGAGCTGAAGGCAGACGCTTAACGACTGAGCCACCCAGGCGCCCCCACACTATAAGGTTTTTAACAACCTAAATTTGACCTGTGTTTGACTCATAATGCCTGACCAAAAAAAAAAAAAAAGCTGCTATTTTGAAACTACGCAGTGAGCAATGTGTAGATCAGACTTTGCTGTAAACTCAGTGTTCTAAACCAGCTCATTTGCTTTTCACTTGTGACGCGTATGGTATATTCTAGCATCGCATTCAGAAAACAACCAACCCCACTGCACCACAAGAGAGAAATTTTATTGGTTGTGATGACAGTGAACAAGCAACAGGCACCAAATCCCCATCTGCAAGGGAAGTATTAGCTCTCATCACCTGGACTCCATAATGTGAAAATTATATTGTTCACACATTTTCTTGGTTTTATTTTTATAAGAATATGCTTTTTTAGCATCAGACTTAAGCAACACTTGATTTTTCTTTTTGGTGAGGAGTCAGGCAAAACATGGGTAATTAGCTAGGTGCTATGTAAATTCAGGAAGCCTGATTAATAGTTAGATCAAAATTCATCTAAGAATTTAGGTTTAAACCCTGGTGGATAAAGTATCCTTCTAAAAGCTTTAGCAGTTTGGCTTTAAATGGGACATTGGATTAATTCAGTCTATCCTTCCTTACGACACAGCATTCTTTCAAGGTATAAATTCAATTTATGGTATGGAAAATGGATGAGATATGCATAAGCTTGTCTTGATTTAACAGGGATGACAAATTAAATATTTGGGTAAATAAAATATTCCAAATAACTGAGCTTTCTCTATATAATCTGGGTTGTCAGTTTTTAAAAATGGAAGAACAACGTTTTTAAAACTATATTTAACATCTGTGGCCAGGCCCCTGATAAGCTCCATGCGTCCATGTGTCATCTGTTAAATAAAATTCTTAAATGAGATGACCTTTGAGATCTGCTTTTTATGATCTGCAACAGACTCTTAACCTGAGGTCCACCAAAGCCTAGATGATCTATAAATGAGCACCAGGAAGTCCACGAAACACCTAAAGTTGTACCCAACATTGCATGCTTGTATTTTTGTCTTTTTCCCTTGGGAGAAGATCCATAGACTGCATCCACTACTTGAACTCTGGGTCCCTAATAAGGTTAAGAACATCTGACGTTCATCCTGTGATTCATTTTACACTTAAATGATTTACTCTTTCTTTGAAGATCCTTAGGACTCCTCAGGATGGTCTGGTGCTAGAGGATGGCATAAGCCTAACAGTGGTGCTTCCTCAAGTTTACGTGAGCTGTGGCTTCCAATGTCCAGATTGCTCTTGTATGCATCCACGTCACCCTCTGATCATCCAGAAAGGCAGAGATTGTCCTTTCTAGCTACAGATAAGGAAATCATGGTGGGTCAGGGAAGAATGGTTCAGAGACATGTCACTGAAGTGGTGGGTCACTGAGAGCCCTGGGAGTAAGTCATGGGCATTCTGATTTCCTGGCTTTGTACTCTTTCCATTGCAGTTTGTTTTGTAGAATGCCGTAAAAGCCATGCTTTAATGCACGGCTTAGTATTTTGGAAACCACTAATTTAGTTAAAGTCTTTAAACTCTAAGCTTCCCAGATACCTGATCCAAAATTAATCAGACTAGTGGCAAGTATGAATTTCAGTTTAAAAATGGAAAATACAACTCTAAGCATATAGGTCTTCAGGCTCTTGCTCCTTAACTTCTGATAAACACATTCGAATAGTCTCTATGGTTTCCACAGAGCTTTCTGGGGTAAAATGACACTCAAACCTCACAAGCTCTCAGTTGGCTCATACCCCCATTATGCAGATGAGAAAAATCGAGACTCAAAGAAGTGAGGCAACGTGTCCGAAGTCCCAGTGAAAGGCACAGAGCCAGAACTCAGTGCCGATCTCGCGACTCCAACTTTGCACCTTCTCATTGTACTACAGCTGTTTTTACAGTGCTCTGAGGGCACCGAGCATAGGGAAGGGGTGCACAGGCTGGGAACTGCGTTGTCACGTGACAACATATGTGCAAATGTGAGACCACATTTGCAGAGACTCATGCATTGGAGAGGAAGCTGTCTGCAGAAGAAATTCCATGAGGGGATCAATAGTGCACTCCCTGGAGTCTAGATTTGAAGAATTTTTCTAAAAGTGCAGAATCTTCCAGCATACCAAGCGAAGAACAAAGATATCTCCAGCCAGCGAGAAAACTACTGAGACTGAAACCCTCCCCAGTCCTAAATGCAGCCTACAACTTTTTACAAAAATATTTTGTTTTTTTTCCAGGAGAATACATAGCCTACTTCAAAGCAGGGGGACTACAAGAGAGATTTAGGACAAGAAAGGCTATTGTTGCTCCCTATGTCTTACTGGCTTTTTGCAAATTCCATAGAAGCCGAAACCCAGTGATTATTCTATTATCTTTTGCCAACGTTAAACCTTCTTCCTAAGTAGTTTTATGACAGTAAGTGGCTGGTAGAGACATTTTTATGAGCAGGGTGTGCTGAAGGTACATTAAAATGCACTGGGGGATGCATGACTTACGTATTTTGATTTTGATTTCTAAAAGACCTAAAACTGGGCATAGATATATCAAATAATGGGGAGAACGTTTGCCAGAACCCCTCAAGTTCAGCTAGTGGTAGAGGAGCACCTCAGTCAAGTTCTCATTCCAGGTCTGCAAAGAACTTGGGGTTTGGGGCCCGTGACCCTGCTTTTGAACTCCTGTTCAGCCACGTAGCAGACAAGGGAAGGGGGAACTTACATTAAATCTAATAAGGTGCCAGAGACCGTGTTAGGCACTTTATGGACATTTTCCTGCCCAGCTCTAAGGCAGCCCTGGAAGGTTGGTACTACTGCTCTCTATTTCCAAATGAGAAAACAGAGACTCAAGAAGAGCCAACAATTCGTTCAAAACCAAAGAGCTAGTGGCATCCAAATGTGAACCCAGCTCTCTCTACCATGAAGCCCTGGCTCTTTTTAAATTATGTTAATTATTCTTATAATTAATAATTATAATTATTTTAATTATTTATTTAATTAATTATACAGCCCAGCGCCTGTATTCTGGGCTTCAGTATCTCCATCTGTAAAATGTGATCATTCGATATACCTTTCAGCATTGTTGGATCACAAGAGATTAATTCACCCAAAACAATGCCGCTACACAGGAGGTCTTCAATAAATAACATTTTTCTTCCTACTCGTTGTTCTGTCGATAGCTCTGATTTTGTTTTTGTTTGTCCGGTTAATTGATTAGGGGTTTTGTTTTGTTTTGAAGATTGGGACCTAACTCAGCTCTTTTTAAAATGCAGAAGCAAAAAGGGAACTCTAAATGCAGGTGCCTATATGACTTTAGAGGAAGGGAGGGCAGGCAGGGATAACTTTTTGTTCTCCTGCTTTTTGTCCCTCGGCGGAGGCGGGGGGGGGGGGGGGGGGGGGAGCCGCAGGGCAGGGAGTGGGGTAGGGCTGTCCTGTTCCTGCCGAGAATGTGTGGGGTTACCAGGTCTCTTTGTAACTGTGCACCAAGGCCCTTGTGAATAACTTTAACATCCTTCATAAAGCAGGTGCGGTCCTGTTGCTTTGGGGAGGGGTTAAAGCAAGACAGCAGCCCGGCTGCACCCTGTCAGGCATGCGGTGTGTCTGAGCAGATGTAGGCAGTTAGTCCAGAACACTGCCCAGGCCTGGTGCCTGGTGGACAGTGTGGATAGGACCTCACCAGCTTTGGTAGGAATGGCAGCAT
Organism: Mirounga angustirostris; assembly: GCF_029215605.1. Lineage (NCBI taxonomy): Eukaryota > Metazoa > Chordata > Mammalia > Carnivora > Phocidae > Mirounga > Mirounga angustirostris. Next base: position 59,630,747 of record NW_026991710.1, read on the forward strand.
CTCCTTGTCTAAAAATGACAGCCTGCTTGCAGAGAGATTTGTCTCCAAAATAATGATCATTTATATATGTGGCTATGTATTTAACTTTGCTCCCTGCCTGAAGGTCCCAGAACCCTCCACTTGCATCTAAATGAATGCATCTAAACTGCGAGTTCTAGGGAAAATGGAAAGCATCTAGATCAGCTGGAGTAGTTGGAAAAGGTGGTGACTCTTCTCATCTTAGAAAGATATTTAGTATTTTTGTCCAGAAAACATTGACTCAGCACCTTTTTTGAACTGAGGATATACAAAAATGATTGAGGCACAGACTTAATCTTGAATGCACTGACAGTCTGGTAGGAGACCAGACTTGCAAACAGATGTCCTAACAGAACCTCGTGGGCTCTGTGTTTGAGGCATGAATGGGGTGTAGTGGAAACCCAAGGCAGACAGGGCAACTATTTTGCCTGATGGACAAGTGATATCTGAGTTAGTTTTTAAAGCATAAATAAGAAGTTGCCAAGCAAAGGAGAAAAGGAGAGGAAGGGGATCCTACACACAGCATATGCAAAGGCTCAGTGTCCATCCCAGGAGAGACTGTGAGGAGTCCAAGAGGCTTGGTCGTAAGACAGTGAGAGGAGAGAGCAAGCTTTGGGCCAGGGTAAAAACATCGGGGGTTCTAGATTATGACAGTCAGTGGGCTCAAGTCCTGCCCCTGCCACTTCTAGGATGTGGCTCTGAACCCCTTACATAGTCATTCTGAATCTTGTTTTCCTTATTTATAAATAGGGAAAATAACAGTCCCTACCTCTAAGGGTTGTGTGGATTAAATCAAAATAGCCCATAGCACAATTCTAGCAATAGGAGTGCTCAATAAATGTCAACTCTTAGTAGTATTTGTGGTAGCAATAGTTAATTTTACAATAAAATCAATCACTAGGAACATGAGTAGTGTTCGCGTTAGACTCCTCAAGAGTCTCTTTTAAAGAAAAAGGTCTAGAACAGTGCCGTCCAATAAAGCTTTCTGTAGTGATGGAAACGTTCTCTTTCTGCACTAGCCGTCACCTGCATCGGGCTGTTGAACATTTGAAATGTGACTAGTGCAACTGAGAAACCAGAATTTTCATTTAATTGGATTTCATTCAAATGGCCACATGTGCCTAGCGGCTACTGTATTACACAATGGAGGTCTAGCATCATGGAATCATAGAAAATTCAAATTATAAGGGACCTTAGAGATTGATACAAACATTCTTCAGACTCCCCCCCTCCCCACACCATTATATTAATGTGGAGATGGTGGCTCAGAGAAGGAAATTGACTTGCCCAGGGTCACAAAGATAGTTAATGACAAACTTAGTGCTAGAACCCACAGGTCTTCTTGCTCCCTGGGCGAGGCTCTTATTATCCTAAAGTTTGGTTGGATTATCCTTTTTCCACTCTGGAGTGTTCCTGTTGCATAAGCCTTGTAGGATCTGAGCCTTGGGCCACCTCTCCTTCCCCCACCCATAAACGTTTCTGCTCCTTTTGTTTCTCACACACATGCTGCACCCAGTAGACCCCCAGTAACCCATAACTCATTGACAGATATTAAATTTAGTCCCTGGTTTTGACAGATGCTAGTGGGGGGATTACGTATTGGCAGCAGCTCATTTGGTACAAAATGCTGAGCACCACTGTTTTCATAACTAGTGCTTTTGTTGTTGTTGTTACACTATTATTATTTTTTTGTGGCTTTGCCTGGTTGTTAACCAAACTGTCGACAAAAATATGGACCTTATTATACTATTTACAAAACACGAGCCCAGATTATAACTGGAAAACTGAGGCTATTGAACCACTTAGCAGAGTAATGGCTTGAGGAGGAATGACGGGGCATAGACACAAGTCTTTGCAAGAACCAGTGTAATTTGTTATCCTTGAATTCAGAGGCAGCCATGCTCAGGGAACTGGTATGGTGCCCAGTCTACAGATGTAGCTCTTTCCTTCTTCTGAGAGGGTAACTTTGGCCTTTATCTGTATCAGACCCTGGTTAGGAATGGCACGTGGTGTCAGGGAGCTGATCTTCGGGTTTGCTGCCTTGCTGTCCTTCCTAAGATGTGGGTGTGGGTATAGAAGGAGCAGGGTGGTCGATAAGGTAGGTAGCCAGGTCAGTTAGCATGTACCCAGAGTTCACACAGGGCTCTTCCAAGACCTGAAGGAGGTACTTCATTCTTGCCCTCCTGGGCACTTGCCATGCACCCTACAGGGAGGACAACATTCACAACCTTGAACATGGTCTTAACCAGGCCCTGCATGATTGCTGAGGTCATTAAGGGTCTCTATGCTCCAAACATACTGTCCTCTGCAGTTTCTAGAACATTCCTTTCAGCCCAAACTGTTTTTCATCCTCAGCTTACCTAATTTACTCATCCTTCAGGTCCCCTATAAATGTTACTCCTCCAGAGAGGCTGACCTCTACTGTCAAAAAGAAAGTCTGCTGCTCCCCACGCCCTACATCTCTCTCTCTCACACACACACACACACACACACACACATCCAGTAGGTCTCGTTGCATCCTTCCTGATGCTGTCATGATGATTCTTGTCATAGCTTGAAATGAGCTTAGTTTTATGTTTATTTGATATCTCCTTGGACTATAGATTCTAAGAAGGTTGGGACTGTGTCTGTTTTATTTATTACTGTTTCGAGGGTCTGGTCCAGTCCCACACATTTTGTAGGAGCTTAGAAAACATCTGTTGACTTAAAGCATAAAGAAATAAAAGCTGCATTAAGGGCAGGGACTACCTGATTTCGCAACTAAGCACAAGGAATGATTTTTTTGTCGAGTGATGGAATGAATGACTGAATGGCCTGTCCTCCTGATCTCTAGACTCGTTTCCACTTCTCCAGGAATTTAGGGGTAGTCCTGCCTATAGACTGTCTGGGACACAGAGAGGGGGACTGGGTGGCAAACAGCTGCAGCAGAGTAAATGGGTGAATGTGGGATTGCCTGTGAATGTGACTGTGAAGAAAGGCAATATTGAACCTTTAGGCAAAATAAATTCCTACTCCCCCCCCCTCCTGCCCCCCAGATACCAGGGCCAGGACAATTTGCCTCCACTTTCCAGTTCATCTGCCATGGGTGGACTTTTTTTTTTTTTTAAGTCATTTTTTGCCTCCTAGATTGTGCATAGAAAAGATTTTAATAAACTTTATTTATGTAAAAGAGATAATGGTGATTGAAAAAAATGATTTATTTATTATCCCTAGGTGACTTTTGTGCAAATGGGTCTTCAGAATGGCCTTTGCTGAGCCAGATGATGGGTGTACAGATGCATAAGAAGAGAGTTGGAGGGATCTGGGGTGCAGATTGGAGTTGGCAGGCTCCAGAGGCCACCTGGGTACATGGAGGCCGCAGGAGCTGACCTTCCTGCATATGAGGGAACACGGATAGCAGTGAGGGTTTCTTTCTTTCTTTCTCTCTTTCTTTCTTTCTCTCTCTTTCTTTCTTTCTTTCTTTCTTTCTTTCTTCTTTCTTTCTTTCTTTCTTTCTCTTTCTTCCTTTCTTTCTTTCCTTCTTTCTTCTTTTTTTTCTTTCTTTCTCTTTCTTCCTTTCTTTCCTTCTTTCTTCCTTTCTTTCATTCTTTCCTTCTTTCTTTCTTTTTTTAAAAAAGATTTTATTTATTTACTTAAGAGAAAGCAAGAGAGAGCACAGAGGGAGAGGGAGACGTAGACTCTCCGCTTAGCAGGGAGCCTGACATGGGGCTCCATCCCAGGACCCTGAGATCATGATCTGAGCCGAAGGCAGATGCTTAACTGACTGAGCCATGCAGATGCTCCTCAGTGAGGATTTCCATGAACCTGTGCTCTGTCATATGCCATGCAACATTCTCCTCCTTACCCTTCCCCACCTTCTACCATGAAACCTCTGGTAAAATTTCTTACTAATGCGTTGGGTAGTGGGTTTCCCCTTGAATAGCTTTGGAACGTGAAGAGTCATGCTCTAAAATGAATGAGCAAAAAGCTGCCCAATTTGTACTACTCAGAACAATCAAAATAATCACAAAAACATGACCACATAATGAAAAGGACACTTCACCTCTGCGATATTCTTTCTGAAACCCCGTAACCCCAGTCTCATGAGAAAACCATCAGACCGACTCAGATTGGGGGACATTCTACTGGACACCTGATGGCCATCCAGGTGATGGAAACAAGCAGAGGCCAAGAAGCTGTCACAGACCGCAGGAGGCTAGGGAGACGTGAACATCGAGTGTGGTGTGTACCTGGACAGGATCCTGGAACAGAAAGAGGACATTAATGGAACACCTGATGAAATCTGAATAAAGTCTAATTAATAAGAATTTTAATTAAATAAAAAATTGTAATGAATAGTGATGTACCAAGGATGATTTCTCAGTTTTAACAAAACTAAGATATCAACAATGGGGAAAACTGGGTGGGGGTATATGGTGACTCTTGGTACTATCGCTGCAATTTTTCTGTAAACCTAAAATTTTTCCAAAATAAACAGTTTATTTAAAGGTAAAGGCTCATAAATAAAATAGCCCATGTTTTCTATAAATCTGAAATTATTCCAAAATAAACAGATTATTTAAAAAGAAAGCCTCAAAACTAAAATACTCAATGTTGGCTCTTCGTTAAACCAGTAGGGGAAGCAAATAAAATAAATAACTACAGTTTTTTTAAAAAAGTTTATTTAAACAAAGTAATCACAGAAAGGAAAACTTAAGCTCCCCGCTAAGCAGACAGTGATATTTGTTGTCACCAAAATGCTTGCCCTCTGGCTCCTATAGCAGCGCAGTCATTACCGTCAATGAAAAAATTATTCCGACATGTGTCAAAATGGTAAGGAAGAATTCATTCAAGACTGTTGCAGTAGGTTCCAAGACTATCGAGTTGGAGGAGAGAGATCAGGCTCAACTCCAAATACAGCAAGGACAAGTTGGGTTTGCCAGCCAAGGGGGTGGGGGAAGTGGGTGAAAATCACTAAGAGGACACATCAAGGGTTGGGGGATTCTTGCTAAACTGACCTCACCGGAACCTTGCTGAAGGTAGGCCAAAGACATGTATAAGTCAATGTCTAAAACATCAAAGGTGAGGAATGAGGAACTTGGTCAGGTACCAAAGGTGATCAGGTATCAAGGTGGAAGGATTCTCACTAAACTGACTTGGCAGGATTCTTGCTGAGACTGGGCTAAGCAGGCACAGACAGGATGAGAAGGGGAAGGAAGGACCCCAAGGTCAAGGACTAGTTGAGAGAGAACCCAGAGGAGCCTGACTAAAGTTTGATCAAGGAGTCTTTATCATCATCAGTCACACCAATACCATCTGATTCCAATTTGAGTGGCGCCTCTACTACCAGCCTTCACCTTATTTGACTCCTGTCCAGATGATTTGGTTACATCCATAATCCTGGCATGTTACAGACTGGGAGCAGATTCCACCTGTGATTTCACATCCAGCAGCTGGATCGTGGCCACTGGCATTACCGGGTTGATATTATATGAGCCAATTTCCTCCCAAATTGATTAGCTTTGGGGTCTGGAAATAGCAAGCTTTGAGAAGTTGGCATGCAATCTTGCAGATGGTTTGGTACCCAGACTCCACCCTGCCGTTCTTGCCCAGGGCAGAAGTCCTTTTCCAGTCAAAAATCTTTATGCGGTTGTAAGAACTTCGGGTATAGTGCAAACACAAATTCCATGAATCGGCCAGTTTAGGTCAAGTAGATCAACTAACTACAGGAGGCTTTTCTTTCCCTCTGTACCAGTCCAGCACATTCATTCACATTGACATATCCAGGTGTGCACGGCTTTGCAAGAACTGATAAGCTCAGTCTCCACTTTGCATTACTCTTGGTGGAGAATGTCATGGTCGTTTGTCATTTGGTAAGTCCTGGAGCAGTGTCTCTCCATGTAAAGCCACGTGATGAAATGAGAACAGTCAGGCAGTTTTGAGCAGAACCAGTTTTGGGTTTGGGCCTGTATTCTGACCTAAAATTATCTTCACAATAGTCCCATTTCTCCAGCTGGCTTTAGCTAAGGGAACACCTTAGCGCCCAGCCTGCAGAGAGACAGACTGTGTCATGGGGAGCACGAAGCAGGAGAGCTTGTCGGGGGAGCCAACAGAGGTTGACCTTGGCACATGGGCCAAGCTGGTGAAAACTTAAATTCAAAGTTGTTTTCTTTTTTTTTTCCCTTTGGTTTCAGTTCCAAAAAAAATTTCATAAGCTAACATATTCTGACTCCCAACTCCTTAAATAAATTCTGAAAGGACATGAAAGAAGGTCATAAAATCCAACTATATCCATGCCTACCTGTAAAGTCCTCTTGTTCTGTTGTTATTTAACTTGTGGTGTTTCCTTGGGGGATATTTTAATATACCAAGAAGGTGAAATAGTGGCTAGAATATTGGGCAAAATGTAGCCATTATTAAGCAACACAGTGACGAATTGTCAGCTAACAACCCCAGCACTTTGGTAGGTTACTTGAGTATCCAAACCAGCACAGTGGGTAAAGCAGCAAACACAGGATTCTGATGTCTTGGGAGAGGCCCGGGAGGATATTTGGGGGTTTCATTATTTCTGAAGTCTTCCCAGGATTTTTTCCCGCTTTTTATTTTCCTTCTTGCAGAACTCTTTACTTTTAACGTCATCTCTTACCCGGCTTTCAAAATAAAACTAATCTATGTCTATGACTTCATTTCTTTTCAGCAGTTTATATTTAAAGACAAGCTAACCATGATTTATTTATAGAATGATTCCCATTTCTGTTTCTCTATTTTGTCTCTCCTAGAGAGCAGAGGAAAATAGCTCTAAATATATCAGAAAAATTAGACACTGAACTTTCCTTTCCCCCAAATGCTACAAATAAAATTAGAGCATTTGTCTCAAGAAAAAAATTAAGGAAAAGAACATTGCATCATTTGGAAATCAGATTACTGAAACATCAGGTCTAGATAATTAAGTTTGTACAGGTCAGGAAATAAGAAAGTTGATTTATTCTGGTTTTATGCCCCACCCTTTACGTGGGTATTGTATTCTGTAATAAGACCTCTGTGCTTCCTGAATTCTGTACCATCTCAACCTCAAAAGAGATTTGAAATTTTCACATGTCATACTCTATTTGTCAGTGTGCAGAGAAGAAGGAAGAGGAGGGAAAAATAATACTGGCACTTAAATGAACTGAGACAGTAATTAATTGTGAAATCAGCCTCCCTCCCCCTGATGTGGTCCTGCCGACTGCAGAGAGAGAAGGCAGTGTAGGATCAGTTGCCCACTGTGCTTTCTTTGGCCAATTTTGCATCCAGTTTCTTTTTTTTTTTTCCCCCCAGAACAAACAAACAAAAAAGAACTTTTCCTTTTGATCATTTACTTCTGTCTCCCCATTACTCAAAGGTAGCGAAATACGTGATGTGATTTCAGCAGACTGAATTAAACCAAAGCTGAAGTTTGGGAGGGTGTCAAAATCGTATTCTAGAAATACAGGCAGATCTGCAGGATTTGGGTTTCTGTTCCTTCTGAGTGTAGCAGTGTGTTCCGTATTTAAGCAGTGCTGCAATGAAGTGAGACAATCTCCAACGACATGATTAATGTCTGGAGGTGTGACACCTGTGTTGTCCCGCTGTCCCTGCCCCATGCCAGAACACTTAAACCTGAAACTCAGGGGACAGAGAACTTGGATACTGGTAATTTTGCAGCATCACCACATGCTTCTAATATATAACTCAAGTGAAAAACCACAATTGTAAAAATATTTCTTTGCAAATGAAGAGGAAGGAAATGCTGCAAAAGACAATAGTAGATTATGAGCTAGTTTGCCAGAGCTGTTCATGTTCAAAAATAGCAATAACCTTCCAGACGGAGAACCGGACTAGATGGAATTCAGGCTGGAAGTCAACCACGTGTGGCTGCCAGCTCTTGGGGCAGGTGGCTGTGGTCAAGGTGGCCAAGGGGGGCGCACATAGGGCTTCTGCTGGTGACAAGGCCGAGGGTGCAGAGGAGTGGCCCATAGTCTCCGGCTGCTTTGGCTTACATTCAGGACTACCCAGAGGGAGCCCAGCTCACAGGCCCCTTGTGGTCATGTTTTGGGGTCCAGGGCCCCTTCCTGGCTGTTAAGTAGCTTAAAGAGGGTCTGTCAGCAGCGTTAGGAAGGAACACGCAAACCTAACCTCCTACAGAACATACAAGAAGGCACTTAAATGCAGAGCCTCTGGAATGTTGTGTTATCCAAGTTGCTGCCATGCAGACACCAAATCTGAATGCCATTGCCTCCCCCATCTGCTCCAGGGCTGGCCTGTGTGGCTTGCCTTCCTGAGTCACGCAGCGGTCCTCCAGAGAAGATGGGGGGGCGGGGGCAGATGGCCTCACATTTCATCCCAAGAGCTGAAGGGCCTGTCTTGCTTGTGAAAACAGTGTCTTTAGAGCAATGATACATCTTCTCAAGCAACGGGTCGGAAGGCATGGCTCCGCGAGGGTTTCCTTCCCGAAGCAGGGAGCGACAAGAAGACAAAGGCCACAGGACCTGGCGTTGGCATGATGGGAGCAAATACCTTGTGGGGAGGCTTGCCTCTGTACTGCCCCAGCACAGGCAGCCTGGCCGCTTCTTCTCTTTTGGGTGCTCTTTGACACCTTGCCATCAGGCCAGGCAACCAGACAGTGGCCAGGGCCCAGCAGGGTTTTGTTTCCCGCTGCTTTTGAGATCACAGTGCACCGCACTCACATCTTGAGATCTGTGGGCTGAGCTCCCAGGGCTCCTAACAATGGGCCAAGTGAATCTGGGAGCAACCTTTTTTTTTTTTCTTGTCTAAGGCATTGGCATACTCAGGAAAGCAAGGCAGTTCACGGCCAGATGACCAGCCCTGGGCCCTGGGGGTGAGGGGTGGGGAGGGGATGAGAGGGATATTATGTGCAGTCACCTGCAATCCAGATATTGGAATGCTCTGAGTTAAAGGAGGCTTGTCCCCACGTGAGGAATTAGAGGCCATGCCTCCCTGAGCTAAACTTAGAAGTGACAGTATGTAGACAAGTGATACACAGGGGTTCCTGGGGCACCAGCCAGATGAGACATTCCAGATCATTCTCTTCCAAGCCTAATTTATGCCTTGATGCCAGCCTGACCAGAGGAGGCACTGAAGTGGGGGCCATCTTCCTGTGTGGCCTTGGCCCTCTTCTCAAGTCTGAGGGGATTCTGGGCCACGTGGAACTGCAGAACTCACATGCCAGCTACCAGAGCTTTTAGTGACAAGCAGGGCAAGTTTCCACCATGTACACGGTGGCCCAGAACTTGTGGAGGACTCTTAGCCAGCGTTGGGGAGGGAAGGGCTAGGCCCGCAGAAAATCAAGTAGTTCTCACCCCCCTTCCACATTCAAGTAAGTCCAGATCGAGGGAAACATCAAATCTAACTGCCATGAGTAGCTCCTCAGTTGCCAGGCATGTGGGTGATCTTCGTAGATTTTCCAGAGTGTATTTTAAATCCAGAAGCACTGTCTTCCCCATTGGCAAATATCTACCCTGACGGCTTCCAACCCGCTGCATGTGTTCAGGACGGCAGTTTAATTTTTATGTTATCATCAGCAAAACCTAATCAGGAGGCAAATGTTCTGCAGACAAATGTAGTTCTGTTTTCCAGAGCCAGAGATCAATACCTTGAAGTAGAGGCTGTATAGACTTATGGGGGCCACCAGTAGGGGTCGGGGCGTAGCCGGGGCCCCACCTCTGCTCCTCATCAGCTCAGAGACGAGTAAGTCACCCAGTGACTGGACTCCTGCTTCCTCATCTGCAAAGTGAAGCTACAGGGTGCAGCAGAGGACAAAAAGGACACCCAAAGGCTGAATAGGTGGCATTGGGAGGCAAGTGGCCTTCACACCTCATCAGTTCTAAGACACTCACTTTTGGGGGCGCCTGGGTGGCTCAGTCAGTTAAGTGTCTGCCTTCGGCTCAGGTCATGATCCCAGGGTCCTGGGTTCGAGCCCCACGTCAAGCTCTCTGCTCAGCGGGGAGTCTGCTTCTCCCTTTCCTTCTGCTCCCCCTGCTTGTGCTCTCTCTCTCTCTCACTCTCTCTCAAATAAATAAATAAGATCCTTAACAAAAGAAAAGACACTCACCTTTTGTTCTTTACATTTACCACCTCTGGACCTGGATGCATCTCAACAGTCAATGGCCTATCGTGGTTTGTCAGCAGCATTTTGCCTCTCTTCCCAGTACACGAAGTAATGGTACATCAGATAATCACGACTTTTTAGGCTTGATAAAAATAGTCATGTTTCTGGGCTGGGGTTGCTTACCTGAAAATGAAGAGGTTGGGGAGGCCAGCTCTGAGGTTCTGAGTGTCGCTTTGCTGAATCGTTCATTCCATCACCTTCCTCCACGGGTGGGGTGAACGAGGGGCTGGCTTCACCTTTTAATAACCTCACACCTGATCCTAATTTTCTCCCAGCCGGGGCTGCCCTTTTCTTTCCAGGAGAAAGTCCTCAAGGTTTCCGAGAAGTCTGAGGTACCAGCACACATTCTTCCCGCAGCACAGATTAGCTGGACGGTGCTACTCCCCACCAGGACCAGAGGACAGCCACCAGCATAATGATTTCTTGTCACAGATCCTTCTTTCTTCACCTCTAGCTCCTTGAGGTCACAGGTAGTAGGGGCTGGGCTGGGGTGTACGAGGGTGAGCAAGGGTGAGCAGGGGTCTTGAGGACATCATGTCCCCGTCTCGGAGCAGGTCAGCAGGGTGGAAGCATTGAAATTCCTGAGTCCTGCCGGGTTGCTGGGTGGAGCAAGGCTGCCCGCACCACCTTCCTGAGGAACCACAGAGCTGAGGAAGGATAAGCTAAGGCCGTGCCACTCAGCTCTGGAATCTCCCGACCATCCACATCTTGTGCCATTGTGAGGGATCCCTGCCCTTTGCCCTAAATACTGGATTTGTGTGTTTTGTTCTGTTTACAACGTTAACAAAAATGCCTGTGGCGATATTTCCTTTTCAACTATATATGTCCCCTTGGTTTTGAAACCGTTCTGTTTCCCTCAGAATTCCTCTGTTTATCATTGAGTTGTATGTTTATAGGTCTCATAACAATAAGATAACTTCAGAAAGAAGCACAAATCTAAGTTAAAACCTTTTTGAAATCTTTGCCTTTTTTAAACATCACAGTTGAATCTGAATGTTCTCAAAATTCTGTGTTTGTAGCGCAGCTCTTCAATAGTGTTACGAGCTCTGACATTCTGCTGTAAATAGCTTCTTAGAATCAAGAGTCATATTTGAGGGACTTACCTTTTACTTTAACACCCTTGTGAAAACTCTTCGGGTAAACACTCAAAGTAGTAGTACTCCACGATTTCTTACTCTGATCGGCAGAGACTCTAAGAAAGTAACGCAGACTCAGTCTGAGCCTGGTAACAAAACAGGTACCTCTCTGTGTCCTCTGGATTACTTCATTTTAAATATAAAGTCCTTGGTGATGTAATTTTGATGATGCACTGTGTTTCCAGGCAGAGAGGTGAAACGAAAGTTTACAGTTTTGGCTTCGGAGAATTGAGGGGCGTCTGGGAGCTGGCCCAGTGTAGCAGAAAAGGCATGGGCTTTGCTTTCGGACAGGTGATGGTTGAAAACGTTGGTTCTGCCCCTTATCTGCTAAATGGTCTTTGTTTCTCTGAGCCTCATTTTCCTCATTTGTAAATAATGAGACAATAATACCTCAGAGTGTTATTCTTTTTTTTTTTAAAGATTTTATTTATTTATTTGAGACAGAGAATGAGAGAGACAGAGAGCACATGAGAGGGGGGAGGGTCAGAGGGAGAAGCAGGCTCCCTGCCGAGCAGGGAGCCCGATGCGGGACTCGATCCCGGGACTCCAGGATCATGACCTGAGCCGAAGGCAGTCGCTTAACCAACTGAGCCACCCAGGCGCCCATATTCTTTTTTTTTTTTTTTAAGATTTTATTTATTTGTCAGAGATAGAGCACAAGCAGGGAGAGCGGCAGAGGCAGAGGGAGAAGCAGGCTCCCCGCTGAGCAGGGAGCCCGATGCAAGACTCAGTCCCAGGACCCTGGGATCATGACCTGAGCCGAAGGCAGACACTTAACCGACTGGGCCACCCAAGCGCCCCCTCAGAGTGTTATTCTTAAGATTAAACAAATAGTATACCAATGTACCTATTACAATCCCAGCGCACAGTAGGTATTTAAATTTACTCCTTCTTTCCCATTTCCACAATGCTTTTAGAAGCTTTATTCAATATTTTTGTTGGTTTGAATTTTTTTGGTTTTGCTTTTGCTTCTGTATTGCCATCAGCAGAGTGTAAAATCGGGATGTTCTCACCGTGGTACCCGTGTATGCAACATAAACTTGAAACAGGGTAATTAGCAAAATCTGCCATTTAGGTGATGCTGGAGAGAATATCTGTGGAAGAAAGTAACATATTTTTCCAATAAATGTGAACGGATTTTAAAGAGTATGAAAGAGTAAATGATCTCAGCATATAAAATACTTCGGTTTCCTGCATAAAATTCTCAGCATCTTGAAAGCAGTCAAGACATTTCCCAGCGTTAAATCACAGTGCAGGGGTAGAGCTGGGTGTCTCTCCTGGAGACCACTGGAGGAGGGTCAGGTCTCCTCATCTGCATCTGAGTCCTGGATGGGAGTGTGAATTGAAGACAAAGTCCTGCTGTGGGGTCTGGATCACCTCATATCCTCCCCCAGGTCCTCTTACGGTGGCATAAGCCTCAAGCTGGACAGTGAGTCGAACATACCTTTTTCAGGCGTAGAAAACCCATACTGTCCACACACCACAGATGCTGGCTGTCTCCTCTGTCCTGGCTCAAGGAAGCCCAGGCCACCTCCCTCAGGTTTCAGGACCCTGGGACCCCCAGGTGCCTCCTGACCTAGCAAAGACGTGCTGGGGGAAAGACCACTGGGAATGTGTCCAGCTTTCTAGACTTCCATATCTATGCCCATATGGCTCTGTTCATGCCATTTCAGGAGACAGGGAGACATAGAAGACTTTTATTGGCCATACCAGCCTGTCAGAAGTTTTCCCTCCCCGTTTTTGTTCATCAGCAGAGAAGGTGGAGGTGGCTGCATCCACAATAGAGTCTCCCGATTTGATCACCTGAAGGGGATGAGTTTCAGGGGCAGCACTGGACACAGCAACAACCCTACCAGCCCACTGTGTGTGTCAGTAAGACTCCGTCCAACTGATGCTACCAGCTCATGTTCCTTCCTCAGGGAATAATTTGCACATTTTCCCACCCCCCACCCCCACCTTTGATTGTCAGCAGAGCCCCTGAAAGGCCAGAACAGGTGGACCATAGCATCCAGTTTTTGAAAGATTACAGCCTCTATCAGACACATTAAATTTGGATATGTCGGTTTTCTTAAAAGCATCTTTAGCCTAGCGTTAGAGCTCAATGAGCTCTAATTAGACATAACCAGACAATGTAGTTAATGGGAGTTTGGCACGTCCCAGTCAAGCTAGATTATGATTTTGTTTTTGTTTCTGGAAAGCAAAACAAAATAAAACAAAAATGTGGGATATGAAGTTCCAAGAGCAGTAGTTCACTGATCTCTCAATTTCCTTGATCGACTTTGTGAGTTTTGAGGCAGTTGGAAGACAAAAGCCTGCCTGTGAATACAAGGAAAGGATGTCTCTTACTAGGATTTGACCCTTGCCAGACATTTTACAGGCATCCATGTACCAAAGAAGTTTGGGAAACACCGGTATCGAGTCGCCTTTGACTCCATTCATTGTATTGATTAGATTAATATAGTTAGGAAAGACAAGTGAATTGGTAGTTTACCAACCCCTGTATAATCAACCCTCCCACAATGGCTTGGGTATAGTTTCTTTCTTTTTTTTTTTTAATGAGCTTTGCATAACTACAGTTGCGATTTATATGTTTTATAGAAAATTAGAAAATTCGGGGATGCCTGGGTGGCTCAGTCAGTTAAACGTCTGCCTTCGACTCAGGTCATGATCCCAGGGTCCTGGGATCGAGTCCCACGTTGCGCTCCCTGCTCAGCAGAGTCTGCTTCTCCCTCTCTCTCTGCCCCTTCCCACAGCTCATGCACACACTCTTGCAAATAAATAAATAAAATCTTTTTTAAAAAGAGAAAATTAGAAAATTCAAACAAGCAAACTTTTAAAAAGATAACAACTTACTCTTCCAACCACCCATAGATCACCCTTGTTCAATCTTAGTGCATGAGTATATTTTTCAAATCAAGTTGCTGTGACCTGGGATTAAGATTTCAAACCGGGCCATCACTGGTGAATGTGAGCTTTAGTCCAGAGGCAATGGCCCTCCATTTCCAGGGTGACTTTCAGAAACACTTCCTTCAGGAATATTTTCTGAGAAGTTCAGTCAAGCTTTAAAAGAAAAAAATTCTAAGGCAATTTCCCCAATGATATGCCTGAATTAAGTTGCCATTATTCTAAGACATGTAGAGTTTGGTTCTAATTCTTTTTATACAGAAAATCATTATCACCTCTGGAGTCAATCAGCTCACTATTCAGAGGATTCTGGGCTCTGACCCCATAAAGTATGCTTGCTAGTCTCATGCATATTTTCCTACTTTTCCACTAACACTTTACCAAGAGAAGAAAATCAGGTCTCCCTTGCTTTACCTCACCCCTAACGTCATTACAAAAAATTGTTCCAGGGACCAGATACTGTCATGTTTCTATGATGACAGTTCAGAATCTTATGCTCTGTGGGAAGAAAACCAGAGGAGCCAATGACAGGTGGGCACCGGGAGAGGTTCATCGAGGGGGACCTGCACCGTCCCTCACATGCTGGGAGATTCATAGCAGACTGTGGCTTTTGTTACTGACAGTGGTCTGGGAATGAGGTCGTTCGGAAAACAAAAATCTCTATCCTTTTATGGAGAGTGTTTCTGAAATCTTAACCCCTAACTCTTTAATGGGGGAAATCTTTCTGAAATGCATGGTTTCCTGACTCAGGAAACAAAGCAGGCAGTATGTACAGCATTCTCGCATCTCTGGGTGACACAAGGTCATTGTTAGGGGAGCGCCGTGATGCAGGAATGCCATGGGATGTGGGCGCGTCCAGCCATGGGACCCTGGTGGGAGAGTGTCCTTCCATGTGCCGGTGGCCTTGCCGCAGCTGAGTGCCCCTGGTCACGCATCTGCTCCTGCTCAGGTGCGTAGCTTCCACGGCCCACGGCACTTCACCCCACTTCTTCCGTCTCCCTCCCATTTACTCCTCTCTCCCACTACTTTTCCTCTCTTCATTTTGTACATTAGGCCCCAGAGAGTTTGCCTTTTGAACTAGAACCAGTGCCTGGAAATTCGTGGATACTGAATTATTGCTTCTTTCCGGCTTCCCTTTCCCCTCTGACCCTTCACCTTCCAGTCAAGCCATCTTCCAAGACTTACCTTGTCTTTCGTCTTTGTGTCCCTGATGTCTTCGTGGCTGCTTGAGTTCATCCTTCTCCTCAAAGGCCATCTGCACCATTAAGAGTTAACCAGTTAGTGAGACTTACCTGTTCTCCTGTTGGAGAAACCATCCCACAGTCACCTGGGGTCAGTAAAGACACCTGTGAGCCCCTCTGAGTCCCAGGCTCCCTGCTCTATTCGCAAATAGTGATTTGAAAATGTAAAACCCCCCCGCATAGACCAGAGCTGTATTTAATCAAACAATAACTTACTGGCTTGAAGCAGAGCTTAACAACATTTATCATGTTAAAAATGATAATGTTTGCCCAGCACACAGGGGTAAACAGAGGAGAAGGTCCAAGCCCGGTTGCCCAGCTGCCCTGAGAACTGAGGGGTTAGATGTCTACATCCACACTTGTAATCTACTCTTTTTTTTTTTTAACCTGCAACCCATTCCTGGCATTGCATCAGGAAGCCTGATAATAAAGAATTGTCCTGTAACCAAAGAGGCAGAACTCACTTGCAGGAGTGGAAAAAATTAGTCCCTGTGCATTATACGTGTACCAGAAAGTTCTCCATTATTTGGGAACATTATTTTGAGTACTAACAGGGTTGCCTTGGGTTTAAAGATGGACAAGTGAAAAGCATGAAGTGTAAGAATAGCTAGTGTTTTCTGAATTTTCACTAATCTAGTACAGATTGTTTTAAATGCTTTAGGTGGATATCAGGGAAGAACCCCAGCTTCATGAAAGTGGAGGTCACGTCCAGCCCTCAGCCTATTTTTGTTCAACTTGTGAGTTAAAAATGGTTTTCACATTTTGAAAGGTTGTTAAAGAAAAGAAGTTCACAAGAAGATTATGCAATGTAAATCACATGTGGCCCCAAAGCCTAAAATATTGGCTGCCCCTACCAAAGGCGTTTGTCACCTCCTGTCACAGAGGATGTGAAAAGACCCCCCAAAAAGATCCAAAGGACATGAGTAAGCAAGCAGGAAGACTGGCTTGCCAAAACTCCATAGCTGCCGAAAGTAGACAATGAGCCTCAGCGGATTCCCGCAAGACAATTTTTCCTTCCAGCGCAGCACACAGTAGGGCGTCAGGTGATGGTGCGGGCGCCTGCGCCACTAAGGGTCGGCACAACAGGGTGGACCCAGAGGGTGCCTGTGCAGGCAGGTGTGCTCCAGCTGAGGAGTCCGGGGCCAAGGACTCAGCAGCTCTGAGGGCCGGGAGTGAGCAAGCCAGGTTCCCCCTGGGGAGCTCGTAGTCAGATGGCAGTCACTCCGTGTCACCTTTGCTCGCCTAACTGGCTACGCGACTAGTTACAGAAATGGCTCAGCATTGGAGGACGGTTGGGCCTTGCAGTTGGGCACACTCAGCAAGGAAGTTTCCAGATGCTTGGGCCTGGGGTACACCGTCTTCCCCAGCAGTGGCCCGCCTGTTTCGTCCTCACCACAGTCCTGTGAAGTAAATAAATACTACCGATCTCCCATTTTACGGTTGAAGACACTGAGGCTCAGAGAAAGGAGAGCAACAAAGTAACCCGCCCAGGGTCAAAAGTAACTTGCCCCAGGTTCCATAGCCCAGAGGTGGGGAGCAGTGATTTAGCCCTGATCTGTCTGAATGCAGAGCCCTGAATACAGTTGCCTCATTTTATTCAGCAGGAAGCCAAGAACCACAAGGGCTAGACGTGCATTCTGTACCTGATAAAGTAATTCATTGTTTTGCCTTCTGGCTTTAATAACGGTAATGCTGAGAGATGGCATTTTTACAATGCATAGGGCCTGCCATGCATAACCCGTTGGAAGATTTACACGTGTTTAGATGCCAGCAAAAGTTTGCCACAAACTTTCCTAGTTAAAAAAAAAAAAATGGATTTGGCTAGGTTTTACTTTTCTCGGTGGTTTTGAAAGGTTTCCTTTGCAGTATGAAAAGCAAAACACGGATTTAATTACCCTTCTCTAGCTAATGTTGGAACTGCCTGATTACACTAAAAACATTAATTGCAGATATTATGGACAGCAACTCACAATAAAATGTTTTCTCATCATTTATCCAGGCCCATCAATTAAGCAAAGTTCCAGGCATCTTCTTCCAAAACGCTTTTGCGTTATTCTCTCTACATTTCCACAAACAAGTAACAATTTGTATGTACAGCGTAGTAGCAGGTGCAAAGACGTGGTGGTGCGTGTGTGTTGCCTATGTGCAGAAACGAACACAGCAGCGGAGGAGGTTGCTGGAAGTGGGAACTCGAGCACATGCATGTGAACTCCAACGACAAAGCTAGGTCTGACATGGGGTGTAAATGAAGGGGGCAGGGCAGTTGTATGTGACTTTTGCATTGCAGGTAACAGAAACCTCTGCAATTGTTTAAGCCAAAGGGGGAGAATTTAATAAAAGAAATTGGTCTTGGGCGCCTGGGTGGCTCAGTCGGTTAAGGCTTCAGCTCAGGTCATGATCCCAGGGTCCTGAGATTGAGCCCCACGTTGGGCTCCCTGCGCAATGGAGAGCCTGCTTCTCTGCTTCTCCATCTCCCTCCGCAGCATCCCCTGCTTGTGCTCGCTCTCTCTGTCAAATAAATAAAATCTTTAAAAAAAAAAAAAAGAAAGAAAGAAATTGGTCTTCCTTATAATATCCAAAGGCAGAAAGTTCAGACAAGTCTCAGGCAAGATGAGGAAATGTGATAAAGGAGCCAGCCAGCTCTGCTCCCTGGGGTCTCAGGGCCCCTGACCCGGCTCTGCTGCTCTGGGGCTGTCTACGTTCATGCTAACAAGCCTGGTTCTGGAGTCCGACTGCTGGATTCACGTCATAACTCTGCCACTCCCATCAACCTCTCTTTGCCTCAGTTTCCTTGACTGCAAATGCCTGGGTTTAATTGAGTTCTCTGAGAAATAAATGAGATAGTACCTGGACACATATTAAATGGTCAGTATTATTTGTGTTTCTTTTCTCTGTTTGCTTCATTCTTTTCCATCTAAAAATCTGTTTCCCCTTCTTCTTTATGCATATGCCATCCCAATGTAAACAATAATTCTGACAAACTACCTGATGTCTCAGTCCCAAATACAATTAATTTTCCAGAGGAAGGGGTTTGATTGGTCCAACTTGGGTCACGTGTTTACCCCCGGTCAGGTCAGCTGTGGTTGGAGGACAGGCCAGTGTTTGGGTGTGACCACAGGGGCCCATTCCATTGTTTGTTCTTAGAAGAGAAGACACATAACATTTTCATAACACTTTTGTATTAACTGTAAATATTCACAGTTAAAAGAGGCAGTGAATATTCTAGTAGCCCTATCTATAAGTAACAATTATATTAAGGAAAGGTGTGTGTAAAGCAAAGCCTATTTTAAATGGTATACAAGAGGACCATGAAGTAAAATTATTTTTATGGTAAGACTCCTTTTAAATTTGAAGTAATAGCTTGAATATCCATTTTGTATATTAAAAATTAAAATATTTGAGGTGTTATTTAAGCCAGATTTTGTCAAGGTCAGCAGATGAAATTGAAGTTTTAAATTCTGCCACTCAATTAGCTTGATTACCTTTTGAAGAAAAACAACTTCACAGATTTTGTGTTGTTTGTGGTATTCCCTTATAGTTGATCACTAAGGACAGAATCCTTTCAGTTTTGAAAGGGATTAAAGTCAAATGAAAAGAAATAAATGAGGGGCTCCTGGGTGGCTCGTCAGTTGAGCAGCTGACTCTTGGTTTTGGCTTAGGTCATGGCCTCAGAGTCCTGGGATCGAGCCCTGTGTTAGGCTCCATGCTCAGTGGGGAGTCTGCTTGAGATTCTCTCTCCCTCTCCCCCTCCTGCTTGTGCTCTCTCTTTCTTTCTCTCTGAAATAAATAAATCTTTAAAAAAAGAAGAAGAAGAAGAAGAAGTCAGTCAGCACCTTCCTCCTCCAGGGGTATTGAATGACCTTTGTCCTCCTTTCAGTTATTTGAGACATAAACAGATTGTCAGTATCCTGACTCTTATTTGAGCTACATTTATTTCATTAATTCAGAAGTCATTCAAGTCATTCAAGGCCCTGTGCTAGGTTCCATGAAGGAAGCCAGGAGGAATAAGATGTGGTCTCTTCCTTTGGGAACCTTGCTGGGGGGTAAAAATGACTGTGTATGTGGTGGACACATTCACGGTGCCATGGAAAAGAGATGGCCAGGTATGTGCTGGACACATTCACACTGTTGTGGGAGAGACAGCTGTGTATACAGTGGGCACCTTCACACTGCTTTGAGAGAGATAGCCGTGTATACAGTAGACACATTCACACTGCTGTGGGAGAGATGGACCATTATTCAGTTAACTCTATAGCAGGGAACCTTGCACAACATGGGTGCTCGATCATTTCTTGTTGAATGAATAAACTAATTAGTGCATCAAGGCAGGATGATAAAAATTCTATTGGACAAGTACAAAATGTTACAAAAGCATAGAAGATAATCATTCATTCATCAGATGAACACTTCATTTGTGCCTTCTGTGTGTCAGGCACTATTCTAAGCATAAGCACATGGCTATTACTTCTGGCTAGAAACTTTGAGAAAATGACATGAAGGAGCTGGCGTGTGTACTGGACCTTAAAGTTCAGACTCATAGGTTTAAAGAGGCATAGCTGGGCCTGAGAGAATTCCAAGAGAAGAGAGAAGTGCAGTTTGGCTGGAGATGGCAGCTATGGGGTGAGTCTTGATGGCTAAGGTCACAACAATGGTATAAGCCAGGATCACTGAGGAAAGAGCCTCCAGTGCTGTAGGATTCTTTTGGACTTCATTATGTAGACAGTGGACACCTATTGAAGCTTTTGAGGAGAGAAGTCCCCTAAGCAGGGTGTCCTTGCAGGAGATTTACCTGGAAAGACCATGTGGGCCATCCCATGGTCTTTCCCACTCACCATCTAGTGGTGACACTAGAGGCAGGGTGTCAGGGATGAGGCCTGAAGGAAGGCAGTGATGATGGGAATGTAGAGAAAAAATGAATAAGAGAAACATTGGAGGTTGAGAATCTGTAACATACAGGAGACATCATAAATATGAAACTGTTGGAACTGGAAAACAGATCAGGTGAAAACAGTAAGAGACTGAGGCGTCCCAGATGAGTCCTGAGCTTCAAGCTTACTAATTAGGAGACTGAAGTCACCATTAATGAAAATGGGAACCACAGGGGGAGGATCAGAAAGGCATGAGAGATGACAAGGTGAGTTTGTGGATAGACTGGGCTTGAGGTGAGAGCAGAGTATCGACATGGTTGACAGAGTTTCTAATTCAAGCAAGCAAGGCTTGGGAGCCACTGCAGTAGGTCCTTAAGGGAATGACTTTCACCTATGAGATAGTAATTTCATTGATATCTTCATCTACAAAACCAGTTTTTCTGGCTGGAAGAAGAATTTTGCAACTGCAGTATAAATAGGGATTACTGAGCTCCTTCAGTTTATTGTTGGCCTCAGCACAATACAGATCTAGCTAGGGATGAAATTTAGAAAGTACCAGAAACAGCAAATGGACCTTGTGCTCTGTCTGTGATCCAAGAGACAGGGACTTAGGATCATCCAGGGAACATCTTGGAAAGTCACAGGTTGCTACCATCTGAGTTGGGAAGACATTGACAATCACAGCAGAAAGCTGGAGCTCAGGATCAGAAGGCAGGGAGATGGCCAAAATAATGGGAGTCAACCAAGTGTAGTAATTAAGATAATCAGACTAATCTTTCCAAATGGCAGTTTTTTTGCCTGTGTTCCTCTTTGAGATATTTGGCACATAAATTCCAATTTGGGGCCCTCTGGTGTTGTAAAGTTGCCACTGAGGATTTAACAAAGTTAATAACTGAAGCCATCAGATTCAGTGGTATTATGCAGAGGAGCTCCTGTATCTATGGAGTGGTAAGAAAAACTAAATATGAAGAAAACAGAGATAAGAGAAGGACCACAAGGATGCACTTTTATAGAGCAAACAGAAGATACCTCACAGCCAGCCCTTCCAAGAAACCGTGCAAAAAGAAACATATTTTTCAGCATATGCATAGCACTGTGTTAGGGCAAAAGAAGTCAAATGATACATGTTCTGCCCTCTGGGAGCACTTTTTCATGAGCATAAGGGATATATGAAAATGGAGGGGGGAGAGTAAACTGGGTTATAGATTACTAAAGAACAGATTTCTTCTTCTGAACATAATGGAGTGACAGAGACCAGATTTAACTTTCTGCCTTGACTAAAAAACAAAAACAAACTATATGATTCAGTGGTTTCCCAATATTGGACAACAAGCAGTAATCTCTAAGAGAAGGGAAGCGAACAGGATGAGCCTCACAATTGCCTCAGTTTGATACCTAAACAGAGTGCCAGGCTGGGGTACAGAGAAAAAGAACTTAGGGAGAGCCAGGCAATCTCCCTAAGTTGAAGAGATAGAATTGAGAATCTTCGAGGAGGACAAAGCTGCTAAATTCCTAAGGCAGTGTACCAGAAATACACACAGAAAGAGCTCCAGAACCTGAAGAAGTTTCCTTTCAAGTCCTAAGCTGAGTACTAAGTCCTGCATGCTTGCATGGAAACTGCTTAAAGTTGAGGAAAGAATTACCAGACATGAACATGATTTGACAGAAAAATTTCATTCAAGACTGGAAATAATTCAAGTTCCCAGCAGCCAGAGGAGAGAAACTCCATAATACATGGGGCATCAGATTTAGTACTCAAAAGGATATTGCCTAAGTAGAGGGGCCAAATTAACTTTAGCCTAAAGCCAGCTATGGTCCCACCTAACAAATGTAAGCTGTGAAAAGATCAAAATGATTCCAAATAACCATGTTACAGAAAAAAGTTCATAAATGGTTTAAATAATGCATAAATAAATAGATAAATAAATAAATACCCAACATGATAAGGCACACTGCCTATCACCTAATCAAAAATTACCAGGCACATAAAGAAACAATAAAATACAACTCATAATGAAGAGAAAATTAATGAATAGCATTTTAAGGAGAGATGTGGAAGATTTTTAAAAGAGCCAAATCAAATATATAGAGAAGAAAATTACAATGTCGAAAACCCAAACCAAACCAAACCAAAAAAAAAAAAAAAAAAAAAAAACCAAAGCAAAATAGCACTGAATGGGACTAACAAAACTTAGACCTGGCATAAGATAAATTAGTAAATTTAAGGACAAAGTGATAGGAATTTTCCAATATAAGATAGTGAGAAAAAAATTTAAAAAATAATTGAAAAAGGCAGCAGTAAGTGGTGGGACCTCTCTGTGTGGCCTCCTCTACATGTCCTCAAGGGAAATGGGGAGTTCAGAAAAAAAATATTTGAGGACCTTATGGCTGAAATTTGTCCAAACTTGACAAAAACTATAAACTTAGAAATCCAAGAAATTCCAACAAACTCCAAGCAAAAGAAACATGAAGAATACTACATCAGGCCACATCTTAATCAAATTGTTTAAAACCAATGAAAAAGAGAAAGTCTTTAAAGCAGCAAGAAAAAAAAATACAATGAAGAACAAAGATAAAAATCATAGCAGATTCCTCATTGGGAACAGTGCAAGTCAAAAGACAGTGAAGTAACAACATTAAAGTACTTGAAAAAAAAAAAACTGTCAATATAGAATTCTGTACCCAGGAAAAACAAACAAATAAACTAACTTTAATAAACAAAGGTGAAATAAAGATTCCTTCAGACGTATAAAAGCTGAAAGACTGTGTGTACAGTAGTAGACAAGCAATGTAAGAAACGTTAAAGGAAATCCAGAAGGAAAATGATGCCGGGTAGAAGTCTGTATCTAACCAAAGGAATGAAGAGCTCCAGGAATTGTCTTTCTAAAACAAAAATGATAACAGTGTGTTGTGCACTTTATAACATAGGTACTGAAAAAACAAAACAACAACAACAAAAACAATAGTAGTCTAGTTCTAAAATGGCTCCCCGTGATCCCCACTTCCTGGTGTAATCCCTTTCCCTGTGTGTTCGAGAGATCTGGAAACTTGTTTCTGGTGAATGGAATATAGCAAAAGTGCTGGGATCTCACTTCCAAGATTAGGTTATAAAAGACTGTTACTTCCATCTTGCTCACGCTTTCTGTTTCTTCTTGCTTGCCCACTTGGATGAAGCAACCCACCATGTTGTGTGAGCAACCCATGTGGCAGGGAACTGACAGTGACCTCTAGCCAATGGCCATGACAGAACTGAAGTGTTCAGTCTAAACACTCCTCAGGACCTGAATCCTGCCAACCACCAGGTGAATGAATTTAGAAGCAGCTCCTTCCCCAGTTGAATCTTGAGCTGACTGAAGCTCCAGATACTTTGTTTACAGCTTTGTGAGATACCTGGAGACAGGGGACCCAACTGAGTCCCATACTAATTCCTGACCCACAGAAACTGTAAAATGATACATGTTGTTTTAAGCTACTCAGTTTTGGGGTAACTTGTTAGGCACAATATATATCTGATATGCCAGGAGAAGGAAAATGGAATCTATATAAGGATAAATGTAAAATACTTTTGCCCTATTTTTTATATATCTTTATAAGATAATTGAGTGTTTAAGGCAAAAGTAATTTTATAACAAATGAAGAAATGTATGGCAATTTTTTTTTAATTTTTGTGACAAAACAGATCAGTGGTTGTTTAGAAACAGGGTGAGATAAGAAAAAGGATGGAATTTCAAGGGGGCACAGGGAAACTTGGAGGCAATGGATATGTTCATTCTCTTGACTGTGGTGATGGTTTCATAAGAGTACACATATGCTAAATCTTATCAGTTTTGTATACTTTAAGTATGTGCTGTTCATTGTGCATTACTTATATACTCAAAAAAGATATGAATAAAAGAATAAAAAATAAATAATAGAAGTTTGGAGAAGGGGAAAGTCCATGTAGGTTGTAATTATTACAAAAAATTTCACAAAGGACAGAAGACCAAGCAACAGAGTCAGGTTTTGGTCAAGTGGTAGAAGGAAGGCGGGGAGACACTGAGGCAGAGGGTAGAGTACTCAAGACCAAGAAGCAGGAAGCGGTATTGGTGTATGGACGGGGAGAATTAGCCAGAAAACCACCTTCCTCAATCTTCCAAGGGTAATTTCTTCCTGAAAATCTCCATAGGGCAAATTCCTATAAGTCTAAGACACAGATACTATTAATTCCAAGAGATGTTGATACTTCCTGAGCCCGGAAATTAAGCTACTTATACTAAAACAATATCAAATCCCCTTAAAACAGACACTGTCACTTAAGTAAGTGACATTAATTATCATGGCATGGCCTTCCAAGGCAATTTCCCCTCATTAATTACTCTGTGATAAGGCTGGATGCCTCAGTTCAGCTCATTTATGGCTGTTGCATCCCATATATTTAAAGGTTTACTATTCTATTTTAGCCAACAAAAGATAAATCAATAAAAGCAATGTAAATGGTGCATCAGATTGTCCCTACTATAGACTTACAAACCAAAAATACTGGGACTCTTTCCCCAGTG
The DNA here is from genome assembly GCF_029215605.1 of Mirounga angustirostris. NCBI lineage: Eukaryota > Metazoa > Chordata > Mammalia > Carnivora > Phocidae > Mirounga > Mirounga angustirostris. Next base: position 59,655,578 of record NW_026991710.1, read on the forward strand.
GGAAGATGACCTCATAGATGACTGTGTATTTACTATGGGGTGTGCACTGTTATTATCCCGGTTTTACATTTGAGAAAACCAAGGCACCAAGAGATGAAGTAACTCCCCCATGGTCAGAGAGCTACTGAGGAGCAGAGCTGGGGTTTGAAGAAGGTGGTCTGGCCCCGGAGTGCCATGTTGGTTCTGCAGACCCTCAGGTGTTCAGGCTGTGTGGGCCCCATGATAGTACCGAGAATGACGTGAAAGGAGCCCAGTCCACAAGACCCTGAGTGCACTCACAGCTCTCCGTGTCCATGGCCCCTGCCTTCGTCCCAGACCGTGGCTTCTCTTCTCTGAAACAGCCTCCAGCTGCCTGCCCCAGCTCCAGACTTGTCAGCCTCCAGTCAGTTCTCTGCTCTCCCCAGAGCGATCTTCCAGAAGCTAAACACTGATCACATTGCCCCCCTGTTCAGAATCACTGGGATGGAGTCCAAAGCTCATCCATGCCATCTAAGGCCCTACATGATCTGATCCCAGATCCTTTGGCATTCTAGGTTCCAGACATGACATGAGACTTCATGCTGTCTCATTTCTGGCATTTGGTACATGATGCTCTTTCCTTTTAAAATACTGCTCCCCCTTCCTCCTACCCTTCCTGTTCTTCATGGACTAACTTCTACCCATCCCTCACATCCAATCTGAGAGGTCACTTCCCTCAGAAATTCATTACTGACACCCTGAGCCGCAAGTGCCTGAGGCCCTCCCTTGATGTGCGTGCCCAGTGCCCTGTACCTTCACTAATTATACAGCAATCTAACCACACACTTCATAATTGCTTCACTCCCCTGAATATTAAGCTCTGTGAGGGCAATGACCTTGTTCGTTATTATATCCCCTGCACTTAGCATGGTACCCAGTATATAGTGGGGCTCTAAATATCTCTTTTAATTAGAGGATAAACAAGGATTGAGTTTGACAGGATATAGAAAACAAGAGTGAGAGAGAAATCAAACTTTCTTCTAATACACCGGACCTAACTAGTGCCATTGGCAGCACCAAGAGGGTGTTTAGGAAAATCCTTTGGGAATTGCTCAGGTTAGACTGGGGCCTGTGGAATCTGGTTATGATACGTCATCCGAGAAGAACTGATCTGTATGCAGCTGAAATGATGGAACAAGCTCATTCGTGAGGCTGGAGATTCCAACTTGCTAATGTTAGCCTCCTAAGATTTTACCACTTTTTTTTTTTTTTAAAGAAAATCTTGCTTTCCTGTCTTTGCTTGGTAGTGTTTACTTAGACTGATTGTGGCTTTATTACAGTGAAACAGAAATCGAAGTTATTATCAAGCATATTCCTCCCTAGGTTGTGTGTACAACCACACACAGAAAGGAGAATTAATTTTCTCTGCATTGTTCAGAAAGTTTGCTTGTATCTTTTTTATTCTGCTCTTCTTTGCTTAGGCCGTAAATGAAAGGACGGATTTAGGAGAGAGAAGCCAAAGCCGAAATGTTCTTGATTCAATTACACAGCAAATAGGAATGCTATTCCTGATCTGGCAAAGAATAATTTGGCTTTTCTATACATCATTATTTGATAAGGACCTAGTAAAAGGTAGATTTTCTGGATGAAGACTTGTGAATGCAATCCCAGCCCCACAGCCATACCAAGCCAAAGTGCTTCTGCTTCCACCTGCAGGGACCCAATTAACCATTGATATGTGCTGTGAGGGTGAGATGTGAATCTGTCACGCTCAAAGTAGCCTCAGAGCCAGAGAGAAGGCGCATCAATTGTCTGGCTGGCAGATAGCCCCTGCCAAAGGATATGTGGGCATCTGTCCTCTAATCTAAAGAATGACCCACCCATTTCCTTCTGGTTAAACATCTAAGGAATTTGTATATTTGGCTGGACTCTGTGTATGTGTGTGCGTTCATGTGTAGCTTAATATTTCACCAGAGTGCAAACAGAGTACTTCCCTTCTAGCTTCCACATCTACAGGAATAAGATCCTCCTTACAAAAAGACCTGAAGGATTACTTGAAAGAGTTAGACATACCGGGAACCAAACCCCTGCTTTGCCTCTTGTGGGCTGTGTGACTTTGGATGAATGGATAAAGAAATTATGGCATATATATTTATATTTATAATAATTCAGCCTAAAAAAAAATAAAAGAGATACTGCCATTTGCAACAACATGGGTGAACCTGGAGGACATTATGCTAAATGAAATAAGCCAACACAGAAAGAAAAATAAAAACCAACTTTGTGACCTCACTTATATGTGGAATCTAAAAAAGTCAAATACATAGAAGCAGAGAGTAGTAGAACCGTGTTTACCAAAGGACTAGAGGTAGGGAAATGGAAATGGGGGGAGATGTGGGTCAAATGATACAAAGTTACAGATACATAGGATGAATAAGTCTAGAGATCTAATGTATGGCACCGTGACTGTAGTTAATAATACTGTACGGAGGGGTGCCTGGGTGGCTCAGTCGGTTAAGCACCTGCCTTTGGGCTCAGGTCAGTATCCCAGGGTCCTGGGATCGAGTCCCGCATGGGGCTTCTCCCTCGGTGGGGAGCCTACTTCTCCCTCTGCCTGCCGCTCCCCCTGCTTATGCTTGCTCTTTCTCTCTCTCTCTCTCTGTCAAATAAATAAATAAATAATCTTTAAAAAGAATACTGAATACCAGAAGTATGCTAAGAGAGTAGATTTCAGGTGCTCTCATCCTACACACAAAAAAATGGTAACTTACATGAAGAGATGATATGTAAATTGGCTTGACTGTAGTAATCATATCACTTTATATATATATATGTATATATATACACATATATATATAAAATCATCATGTTATATTCCTTAAATATATACTGTTTTTATTAAAAATAAAATAAAAGGAACTTGGCTAAGGAGAAGGGTGATGACAGGAATAAGGGAAGCCCGGAGGAGCCAGTTTGATGGGGAAAGGCAAACCAGTTGCTGGACTTAGTGAATTTGAATGCAAAGCCCAAAAGGCATTTGGAGATAGAGCCCTGGAGCCCAGGAGAGAACAGCAGGCTGGAGAGGTAGACCTGGGAATTGCTTTTAAAATAAAGCCACAAGGTAGAGCTAGCTGCCTCTGCCCCAGATGAAGCCCATGTGTGTTCCGGGCGTCGCCGCGCCATCCCAACATTGCCACAGGGGATTTAGGAATATATTAAGGAAGTGGTTCAGAGTTACTTTTTGAATAATTTTTTTTCTAAGCAGCCACACTTACAAATGCATTCTAAATCAGTATACCGAAAGCAAAATGCCGCTTCGGGTTGAGCTACCAATTTTTATACATCTTCTGCAATTCACCCAAGTTAGCTCATGTCGCCAGCTTCTGTCCTTCCAGACTGATGCGTTTAATAGCATCTGTCAGCAGTGGCTGCAGAGTGGCATTTTGATGGATCCCAGAGATTTTCATCAGAACACGCTGGACGCCACGAACGGTGCCAGGGGCACCTGCCCCGGTGGCGTTGCTGACACTCTTCCCAGCAGAGGTGGCCTGGCTGCGGAAATACTGGAGGGAGAAGCGGCTGGAAGTCGGTTAGCAAATGAAACCCTGAAGACGATGTTTATGTGGCTGTGTGTACCCAACCAGTGATCTACAGTATTATAAGCAGAGATGTAAACTCTGTGATTAAAGGGAGTAAGCTAATTCTTTCTGGAGCGGTGAATGTGTTCAGGAACAAGAGCCTAAGAGAGTCTGGATTTTTAGGCAAATTAAAAATCAGAAAGCTTTCTTTACACAAGTGACAAATTAGGAGGTAATTAATCACATTAAATGAAAATTCACCGTGGAATTCCTTCAAACAGCCAGTTTCCCTCATCACTTAAAGAATTTGATTAACATTCATTACCCTCTTCTATCAAGCATGGTTCCTCACAGTGATTTCAACTGATTTGGTTCATCATAAGGAATATTTCTGCAGAGAAGATTCATTCCTACAAAATTAACAGGGTCCCCTAATAGCACATAAACTGGAAATAAGATTTGTTCCCACTTAGGTTCTGTTCTTCATACCTTCATGTGAGCTATGAGCTTGCACGTGTGACTGCAAGCTCCTCATGACCAGGGTCCCTTCTCTTTCCTCAGGGAAATACGGGGACTTGCTTCTCTATTCCCCTAGGATGGTGTGCCTCTCTTTCTTTTTCCTTGGCTCATTTGTTTTGTTTCTTAAATTCCACATGAGTGAAATCACATGGTATTTGTCTTTTTCTGACTGATTTATTTCTCTTGGCACAATAAACTCTGGCTCCATCCACGTCATTGCAAATGGCAGGATTTCATTCTTTTCTATGGCTGAGTAATAGTCCATTATATATATATATCACATCTTCTTTATCCATTCATCAGTCGATGGACACTTGGGCTGTTGCCATAGTTTGGCTATTGTAGATCATGCTGCTATAAATATTGGGGTGCATGTACCCCTTCAAATGAGTAGTTTGTATTCCTTGGGTAAATACGTGGTAGTGCAATTGCTGGATCATAGTAGGGTAGTTCTATTTCTAACTCTTTGAGGAACCTCCATACTGTTCTCCAGAGTGGCTGCACCAGCTTGCATTCCTACCAACAGTGCAAGAGGGTTCCCCTTTCTCCGCATCCTCACCAACACCTGTTGTTTCTTGTGTCATTGAATTTAGCCATCCTGACAGAAGTGAGGTGATATCTCATTGTGGTTTTTATTTGCATTTCCCTAATGATGAGTGACGAGCATCTTTTCAGGCCAACGCTGTAAGTTTTTAGACCTGTTGTTTAGGAGACAGTTTAAAAGGCAGAAAGAGAGCTAAAGCATAGAAATTAAAATTAATTAATTCAGTGTGTTATTTAATAGGCTACCAATCCCTTTCACCTTGTTGTTTATCTGCTTCTGTCTCAGTGTGTTCAGACTGCTGTAACAAAATTCCACAGACTGGGTAGCTTAGAAACAACAGAAATTCATTTCTCCCAGTTCCGGAGGCTGGGAAGCCCAAGATCAAGGCACCGGCGTTGTCAAGTTCCGTTGAAAGCCCTCTTCCTGGTTCATAGCTGGTGTCTTCTCTGTGTCCTCACAGGGTGGAAGGCACTGGAAGCTCTGTGGGGGTCTCTTTTATAAAAGCACTGATCCCATTCATGAGGGCCTACCTTCCCATGACATAAGCACCTCCTAATGCTATCACATTGGGGGTTAGGACTCCCACGTATGAATTGGGGGGTGGGGGCAGACACAGACATTCAGACCATAGCACCAAGCTTTCAGCATGCTTGGCAAAACAGATGATCTGTGGGGAGAAAAAGTGGTAGAGGAGCGATCATGGCCGTGCCAATATCAGAAGTCTTTATTCAGAAGGGTCAGGTACAGAAGGCATTAATCATCAACATGCATGAGGGGGAAGTAGAGTCACATTGCAGTGGTCTTTGGAAAGGCTGTATGAAACATAAAACACATTTATATCACTTCCGGGATGCCTTCTTCCGGAGCAGGCACTCAACAGGGACTTGTCACGTTGGACCTAAACAAACAGAAGTCTGATTGAGTGTTTACAAAGTAAACTGCAGAGTGAAGTCTAAAATTTGAAAACAATAGGAGGGTGCATTCTGGCGAGTGTGTTCTTGCTTGATGCGCCGCCGCCCCGCCCCCCCCCCTCACCCAGGCACTGAGGAAGGCGGGCAGCTGGTCTAAGAATAACAAAAGGCGGGTCCCTGGTGGTTATTCGGTGCTACTTCCTCAGCGACTGAAGCCAGTCAGCCTCATTCAGGTCATATCAAGATTCACGGTGAAGTTGCCCAGAAGTTTCTGAATGTTTTGTTTTTTTTTTTCAATAAAGTGGAAAAATATAAATTCCCTTTAGCTGGGTTTTTTGTTTTGTTTTGTTTTGTTTTCCATTCTGAGGCATTCTGTGGGTGTGGGAGGCAGCTCAGCTTTCAGAGGCATCAGCCTAACAAATGCCTCCAGGAACGCTGACAGGTCCTGTTACCTGTTGCTTCCTTGAAGGATGTGGGGAGCTCTCCGGCCCTGAGACTCACAGCTGATGCTATGAAGAGTGAAAGTCCCCCTCTGATTGGGCCTGCAAAGTGCCTTTTGCAAATTATTAGCAGATTAGAGGAGGTGAAAGCACGTGGGCCCAGTTTCCAATTAGACAGAGGTCAGCACAATAGCCTAATATTTACTGAGCTCTTACTCTGTGCAAGGCGTTGTGATAGGCCTTTTTACATGGTCTGTCATCTATATTGCAAGTGATGGAAAACCTGACCAACAGTGCCTTACTGCCCAAAGGCATTTATGGTTTATTTAACGGGAAGTCTGGAGATAGGCAGACCAGTCTTGGCTTGGCAAGATCAACAGTATCATTTTGGAGAAAGGCTCTTTCTTTCACTTTCATCCCTAGTGGATTGACTTTCAGCCTTAGCTTCACAAGATGGCTGCCCCTATGCCAGACATCACAACTGCATTAAAGTCAGGAAGAAGGGGGAAAGAGGAGGTACCATGGGAATTTCCCTTTCTTACATATTCCTTTTATAAGGAAACAACATTTTTCCAGAAGCCCCTTAACCTACATCCCATCAATCCCGCTGTGCAGAACCTACATCCCATCAGTCCCTGCAAAGGAGGCCAGGAAGGGAGCATTTAACTTTCATAAATTTCATAGCCTCTATAGGGAGGCAGGCAAGAGGGGATGGGGAGTGGATGTTAGCTTAGTCAAACAACAGTGTCTGCCTTTTATGGATTATTGATTTCATCCTCACAATAGCTCTATGAATGGAGTACTGTAGATACCCCAGTTTGCAGGCGAGAAGACAGAAATTAAGCAATTTGCCCAAGATCAAGCAGCTGATAAGTGGTTTGGCTTATAGCTTCCACCATAGCTGCCAACCATCTAGCAAGATGGTTAGGAAGGCAAGTCACTGAGATAGACTGCCTTCTAGACTCTGAATCCAAGCTCTACTTCCTTTTAGTTATATGTCTTGAGGCGTTATTTAACTTCTTTTCACCTTGGATTGCTCATTTGTAAAATGGGGATAACCTTCCATTTATGGTGAAGAGTCAGTGATGTAATACTTGTAAAGTACCCAGAAAGTTTAGCTTGGAATAAGCACTAGCAACTTGTTAACTAAGAATCTATGAAGCAGGCTCATTTATAATAGCCCCAAACTGGAAAGGACCCAAATGCCCCCCATTGGCAGAAGGGATCAATAAATCGTGGTGTAATCATACAGTTGAATACCATGCAGCAGTGAAAAAGGATGGGTTATTAATAAACACGACGACACAGGATAGTCTCATGGTGAGTGAAAGAACCCAGACGTAAACGAGTGCACACGGTATGACTCCATGGATATGAAGTTCAAAAACAGGCAAAACTAACCTATTGTGACGAAAGTCAGAAGAAGAGTTCTCCTTGGGAGAGTTATGTCTGCAAGAGGGGATGAGGGAACTTTCTGGGCTGCTGGAGAGGGTCTGTACCTTGATCTGAGTGGTGGTTATGCCGATATATACACATGTAAAAATTCATTGATTTGTACACTTACGATGTGTGCATTATACTGCACATATGTTATATTTCTATTTTAAGAGTACATAAAAAATATTAAAAAGAGAAAACCAGAAACGATGAAGCATACCTGTTTACGCTGACTGGCATTTCTGGAGGACGCTCTTAGAAAAAAACGGTGGCAGGAAGAGGAAGGAGGGCTATTGGTCTTCTCTCTGAAAGCCTCTGCTGCACGTCCCCCTCCCTTCAGAGGAAACTTCCTGAGTCATTTGCCCAGTCATGGAGATGTGTTTGTACTGGAGCCATCCTCGCCCTCTTGCCTGACCCCTGGGTGGTCAGTGGTGAACTTTAGTGGGGCGGCAAACAGAAATACATCTGATTGCATTTCTCGGGCATTATCCTGCAATGAGTCAGATTGCCTACTAATTGACCAGTACGAATGCCAGGATGCATCAGCCTGGGATGCCCCCAGGAACTGTCCTTGCAAAGGCAGACTGCCATAGAGCTGACCACCTAAAGAGTGGAGCTCTTTGTGTGGAACAAGAGGTCATGGATGCTGCCCTCAGCTGACCTGGGGACAATGTTGGGGGAAGAAGTGGGCAAGTACATTTAGGCTGAGAAGGCAGTGGTGCCCATGGCCCAGGGCTGCCTCAGCCATCAGGGCAGTTCGAAACCTGAAAGAAGATCCTCTGAAGGAAGAGGTTCAGAGTCAGACCAGGACAATATTAGTGGCTTTCTTACATTTTATACTTCGCAGGGGCTACAGGGGATGGGAAATAACCTATTTGTCATTTGCGCTTCTCAGGGATAGGGTGGAAGGAAGGGTATGCCACCCTTCAACCAGGCAAGAGACCACTGCATTTTACAAACACCCAAACACAAACACCTTTTTTTTCTGTTCAATCCCATGAAGGTGTTTTTCTTTTTGTTTTAATTTCAGAAATTGATAGAACAAACAGAAGAGGGACCGGGCTGCTGAATTGTGCCCCCAGGCCAGACAGTGTGGCCAGCAAGCCCTCCAGTGAGTGTAGAGAAGAGAGAATCACAGCCTCAGCTCTGGGTCAGCGGAGGAGTGGCTGCCTCTACTTAAATTTGGTCACTGCAAGTCACCCAGAGTGCTACCTGCACTCCCTCCGTCCCCTGTGCTGGGGAATGCCTGAAAATCCTGCAAAGTGAGGCCTGGGGAGAGGGAGCCTGCCCATCAATGCTGCCTGGGAAATGTGTACAGGGCGGGCTCCATCCTGGGTTTGGGGGGCCCAAGCCCGGCTCTGGCCTGCACTGCCCCAGCAGGTGCCTGGCCCCATGCGTTCCCAGGGCACCAGAGGGATCCCCTCGCTGTGGCCTGCACGGCCCTGGATGGAATGCAGCCTGGGGCACAGACACGAAGTAATGTAGAGCAGTTACATATTTAGACATTCTCTGGGCGGACCTTTGTGTGTGCTCTGGTCCTGGACCCCACAAATGTTGGGACTGGACCTTTGGAAGGGAAGAACGAAAGAACCTGACGCTTGTTCAGAAATCCCCCTGCTCCCTGATGGAGAGGTTAGGTTGTCTTCTTCTTCCAGCCTACTACCCATGGCACACACCCATATTCCCCGCAACCACAAAGCAGCCAACGAGAAGGTTCTCGCCCTCCCTACTTTGTCTCTTTCTCTCCACTGCTCCACCCTGAGGAACCCCAATACGGTACCTTTGGAATTTCGGGTACCTGTGGGCATCCTTGCTCAGCACAGCCGCTTCCTGAGACCAAGCACCACAGTCCCCACGCAACCAAAGATAGTGAGTTTTGGGGGGACATCCTACTGACAAAAGACAGTTGTTGCTTCTGGGGCAAAGAAAGAAAATGTTATATTTTTTTTCTCCAGGAAATACAACCTTCTTCCCAAATGTTATTCTGTCATTAGCATTCCCAGCACCCACAGGGAGCCCAGTGGTATCATGAGTCCTGACTTTATGGAGAGAGAAATTGAGTCATACACCAGGTCTGTAGGTTCTCATTTGGTGGCTCAAAAACAAAAGCGTTTTTCCTCTTTTTGGACTAGGATTGCATCTCATTTCCATAAACAAAACACTCGGGAGAATTGGCTTTTCTACTTCAAACAAGTGTCTTCTTAAACACAGTTTAAATGGCTTTGGGGCATACACATTCCGTCTAGATATGTGATAACCTTCAAATACCATACAGGCGGACCAGGCTCTGATTAGTGATGGTTTTGCAGATGTTAGATGAATCTTCTGGAGTGGTGGGTGCCCTCAGTTGGGAATTTTTGTGAAAGTCCCTAACAGTGCCTTCACTCAAACTAAAGAACACAAAGACCTAGTTTTGATATTAAAAAATATCTATCATCGTAAGATTATTTTTACTCCCTTTTTTTCTGTCTCTTGCACAGAAGGGTAGCCCACTCAGTGAAAAAATGGTAAGGCCAGCCTGTGTTTGGGCCAACTGACCGATGGCCAGCCTTTTGAGGGCTCTGTGTAACTCTGGTCTGTATCATGCCCGGAGAGAGCAAAGTCCTGCAGTCTCCAAAGTGGAAACGAGCAAGCAAAAACAGCAAACGTCTGCTTGGAGACCCATCTACAATTTCACATGAGCTGATGGTTTTTATGGAACTTACAGACAAATCAAAGGGAAGATGCATTTGTCCTATCAGGACCCAGTCTATAAGCCAGAGAACATTTCTGTTTTTCAAAGGGTCGAGAATCCATGTTTTCACTCAATGAATATTTATTGAGTCCCTTATCTGTGCCAGGCACTAAGACACAAAAAGCAAGCTGCAGTCCCTATTAATAGGGCTCCCAGACTGATGGGAGACAAGCATGGAGAGAAATCATGGCTCGGTATAATGTATGCTACAATTAAAATCTGTGTGAAGTGCTGTGACCCCATCAAGTTAGAGAATACTCTACAGAGGGGTAAGGCTCCCGAGTTCTCAGAATTGGGATGGGGAGAGGGATTCAGGGTGGGAAGAACAGCACAAGCAAAGGCAGGGAGGCAGACAGTAGGGAACAGTTCAGTTTGCTAAAATATGTGTATTTTAGGAATCATTTGAATTCCTATTATGAGCCAGGCAAGGAGGATGCGTGGTGAGCAAATCCACCACGGCCCATGTTCCGTGTGCATTTTGGAGGCTGGAGAGGGAGGCGTGCGTTAGACAAAGCTTCCTGTAAGCAATCACATAGTTAACACACTGAGGTCAGGGCTAGCCGGTGAAGGTACCGGGTGCTCTGAACCCAGGAGGGCTTGGGGGTGGGGGAGGGACGGATTTAGCAGGAGAGTCAGCAAAGGCACTTCAGCTAACACTGGCATGATGAATAGGAGTAACTCAGGCAGAGAAAAGAGAGCGCTGTTTAGGCAGAAGGAATAGAATTAAGGGAAAAGCCTCGTGTGTTTGAGGGCCTGGTGGGGAGCAAGGCTGGAGGGGCAGACTGGGGCTGGATGGTGGAGAGCCCTCCAGGCCTTGCTGATGAGGGAGCAGAAGGCTAGCTGAAGACCAAGCGTAAGCTGACACCCTGCATCCTCCCCCCCCCCCACACCCCCACTCCTGGGTGGGACTTGTGTGACATTCTTCCAGGAATCTCCCAGCTATCTTAATGTTAATACCTTGCTAGAGGGGAAAACAACCTTAACTTGACAGTGGCAAGGCCTCTGGTATCTTGTAGAGCGCCTGCGTGGTGAAGTTGTTAAGCGTCTGCCTTTGGCGCAGGTCATGATCCCAGGGTCCTAGGATCGAGTCCTGCAGCGGGCTCCCTGCTCAATGGGGAGCCTACTTCTCCCTCTGCTTGTGCGTGCTCAATCTCTCTTATTCTCTTGCTCTCTGTCAAATAAATAAATAAAACCTTTAAAAGAAAAAAAAAGCATATGAAAGTTCTTTTGAAACCTTCCTTTTCCTTACTCCCCCCAACTCCCGAGTACATAATCACGACTCCTCAAGACCCCAGGGCAGCAGCTCTTTCTGCCCACGGGTCCTGCCCCCGTGCTTTAATAAACCACCTTTTTGCACCAAAGACGTCTCAAGAATTCCTTCTAGGCCGTGGGCTCCGGACCTCACCTATGTTCCAAAACCCCATCATTGCGGGGCATTTGAAGTTTTAGCCTCAGGTCGGGGGAAACCAGCGCAGGCTGCCCATTCTCCTCTCAAGCCTCGGGGGGGCTGTGATGCGGGCCCGCTTGCGGCGGCGGCCCTCTGGCTAAGCTTAGCGCTCGTTGAGCGCGCAGCCCTCCGCAGCCGTGGGGCCTCCGGCAGGCAGGCCTGGCGTGAGCCGTGAGACCGCAGGCAGAGGCACCACTCAGCCTGACTTGGCAGCAACGGGAAAGGGCCTGAGTGCGTTTTGATCGAGTTTCACTGAATTTGTCAAAGCTTTGTCACATGTTTCCTCAGGTACTTGACAAGCCAAGGGCAGGAAAGGACATGCAGGGGGCTGGGAGGGGGATGGGTAAGCAACACTGGCCGTCGAGCTACCTGGGACTCTGGCCCACGCGGCTGCTCATGAAACCCAGGAAAAGGCGACAGTTCGGGGCGTTCATCGTGCACAGGCTGCCCATGCGGCCGAATGTCGCTGACACCCGGTGGGGGCCAGGAGGCGGCAGTACGTGTGCAGAATGCAGCCTCTCTACCCTGGAATATCTCAGCACGGGGAGAACTCACCTACCCAAACCTGGCGGCCCCCAGATCCCTTCTCCTAGCAAGGCAAGAAACTGGGGATCGAGCCAGACACCTTGCTCTCGTACATCAAAGAGACAGAAACTCTGATCCTGGCCTCTCCCATAAAGGACAATGTACATGGCAATGAATAATTTTCTTTCCAACTACGAATCCGCTTTTTTTCTGAGCAACAAGCGGCCAGCTCTTCTTGCAATAGAAAAGCTTCAACCTGACCAGACTTCAGGAAAGACTGCCATTTGTCAGCCCACTAGGAGGAATTTCAGATTAGGTGAAGTTGGCCATCATTCCCCTAGAACTCTCCTCTGGGCCAAGTCTAAGAGATTTCCTTCCTTGAGTCAGCCCAGTTCAGGCACGTAGGCCTGTCGCTGCCCAGGCGGGACCCACCACATCTGGCGATGTCACTGTTTTGGAACAACGCACATTCACCTCTAAATTGAGAGTAACGGGTTCGATTTCTTCACTCTAGTTTTTCTGCCATTTTTCTCAAGGAAATATGAGAGCTAATCCTTTCCTTCAGGGGAAGGTGGCTGTATTTGGAATGGGAAGGTGTATGGGGCACTGCATGATTTCAGCTTGTTCAGCTGCCCGGCCTCCCCTGGGGCGCCCCCACTTGCTTACCGGCTACAGTACATTCTACCGCTCTTTTCCAGTCAAGGACACAGTCTGATTCTGTCCCTACATGATTCTTTCTGGGCCACATAGCCCAGCTACTCGTCTTAGAAGTATGAGTTCACTTACACCACTTCCTGCGTCCATCCTCCATGTATCAAATGAGGAGCTGTACTCACATCACAGAGCCCCTTTCTAGCTCTAAAAAAAATTTTTTAAATCCTGACAAAGTATACACCCTTATCTGTTTGACTTACACAGTTTGATATTCCTTTGGAAGCACAAATCCATCATGTGAGAAAGCAGAAATGATACTTCCTCAGACTATCTCCATGACTCTGAATGTTGAGGTCCTAACCCCCAGTGTGATGGTATGTGGAGATGGGGCTTTGGGGAAGTGATTAGGCTTAGATGAGATCGTGACAGTGGGGCCCTAAGGATGGGATTAGTGCCTTTATGAGAAGAGACAGCAGAGAGCTTGCTGCCTCTCCCTCACTCCATGAGAAAAAGTGGCCACCTATAAGCCTGGAATAGAGCTCTTACCAGAAACTGAATGGGCCCACACCTTGCTTGAACTTGCCAGTCTCCGAACTGTGAGAAGTAGACTCCTGTTGTTAAAGCTGCCCAGTCTATGTGGTATTTTGTGCTGGCAGCCTGAGCGGAGGAAGATAGCAGGCATTCCCTAGGATAGTCCTAGTGGGCCTTGGATGTCTTCATGCTGCAAGAAGACCCACCACCACCATGCGATCGCAGCAGTATGGAATGCACCATCAAATAAGGCAGAGCAGAGGCTTCTAATGCCTTATTCAAGTGAAGATGACCAGCACTGTCACAATCTCCTGCATTGTTGTTTTGTTAGGAGTAGGAATTGCTTGAACTGGATGTAAAGTATTTTAAATAAGTACTCAGAAGGTAGCCATGGAAGATGAATGACCACCTCCAGTCCTCTTTGGAAGCAGGAAGGTAGGAGTTATAATAGTATACTAGTCAGAGTTAAACAAGGAAATAGGTATTTCTAGCAACAAAACCAATTACTGGAGCATGTTCTTTTCAGCACTTTAATGATTTTCGTGGTCCAGCTTTTAGCTCCACTGGAAATGACAAAGCAGGTGTCACCCTGAACATCAAACACCTTCAGTGGCATCTTGTGTGTTCTCATCCTTTCAGAACCAACTCAAATGTCATCTCTTCTGTGACTTTTCTAAATGTCATTTGAAAATGACGTTTGTATACTTTTGCATTCCACGGTCTCTATACAGAATGTATCCATCATACTTCAGGGCTCCCACTGTAACCTGCTTTTACTTAAGTGAGGCACTTGCCACATCATATTACAGGAAGGTGTCCTTTCTGTCCTGCTGGATATTGAATCCTCTGAGGGCAAAGCCACAGGCATAGAAGCTACTCAGTAAAGGAAGGAAGGAAGGAAGGAAGGAAGGGAGGGAGGGAGGGAGGGAGGGAGGGAGGGAGGGAGGGAGGGAGGGAGGAAGGAAGGAAGGAAGGAAGGAAGGAAGGAAGGAAGGAAGGAAGGAAGGAAGGAATTAGTGAATTAGTGCTCCTTTGTGTATGACTCATTCCTCACATATCCCAGGCTTCCAAAGGCTCTGAATCAGCTACCAGACTGCGGCCATCTCCGCCTCCATCTGCCCATCTATTATATGATACTATCAACAGTAGTTGAACATTGTCATCTTGGGGTTTTGGCCACAGAATAATGAGCCATGGGAGCTACCAGGATGCAGAGCCAGTAAGCTCCAAAGGTCCCATACGAAGATCCAGCATTTTAATAATATTTTTCCCAACTGGTGTTCTGTCCATATTTTAAGGTTCTTTTGCTCTGTATTCATTCTGAAATCGTTGACACTTCAGAGCTGCCAAAAGTCCAGTATAGCAGCATGGACTATTATGTGGCCTAATATAGGAGGTCTGCCCTCCTATTTACTAGGAGAGTAACTTATAGTTTATGATCTTTACCGACTCCTTTTCAACAAGATAAAACCGAGTACTTCGATAACAATTCAAACATTAAATTCAGTTAAATATGAGAAAATAAAACCAAGTACTTCAATAACAATTCAAACGTTAAATTCAGTTAAATATGAGAAAAGTGTTTTCAGAATAGATTCTGTAGCACAACTTTTCATCAGCTACAGCATCTACTGTGTGCCAGAATGAAGAGGTAAGCAGTGTTCCCCCAAGTGCCTGAATGCCTCCCCATATATCTTTTCCCCCTTCCTCTGTGCTGGAATCTAGCCCGTGTTTTATTGCTTACGAATTTTGATCATGGCTGGCCATTACCTGTAGGCTACCGGCAAGGAAATCTCCTCTGAATATGGAGGGCTAAAGAGTTGAAGACCTAACATGACATGAGGCATAGGTAGGTATGTGTCACTGTAGAATGACAGAGCCTGAGGCTGACTTTGAAAGCAAGGTTCCTGCGCTCATGTGACACCAGGTAGGCAGCCATTCCTGAGGTAGCTCTGATGGATGTGGCCATACTAAGTGATATGTAGAAGAGAATAGAGAGATTCTGGAGTATTTTTGGATATCGTTCTTTTTTTTTTTTTTAATTTTATTTTATTATTTTTTAAAGATTTTATTTATTTATTTGACAGAGAAAGACACAGCGAGAGAGGGAACACAAACGGGGAGTGGGAGAGGGAGAAGCAGACTCCCTGCCAAGCAGGGAGCCCGATGCGGGACTCGATCCTGGGACTCCAGGATCATGACCTGAGCCGAAGGCAGTCGCTTAACCAACTGAGCCACCCAGGCGCCCTTGGATATCGTTCTTAAGTTAATTCATCTTCCTTCCTCCCTCCCTCCTTCCCTCCCTCCCTCCCTCCCTTCCTTCTTTGCTTCCACAAGGACTTACTGAGCACTTACCATGACCTAGACACTGTCCTAGGCTTGGGGGAAACAGAAATGAATAAGACCAGGTCCCTGGACCCTCATGGAGCTTACATTCTGATAGAAGAGAGAGATAATAAGTAAATAAATAATAATATGATTTCAGGAAGAAACTTTTATTTTATGAAAAAAAAAATGAGCAAAGGGTATAGTGGTTCCTCAAGAAATCAAACATAGAATTACCATATGATCCATTACTTCCACTTCTTGGATATATAACCAAAAGAATTGAAGGCAGGGTCTCAAATGGATATTTGTACACTCAGATTCATAGCATTATTCACAGTCACCAAAAGGTAGAGACAACCCATCAAAGTCCATAAGTGAATGAATGGATGAATACAATGTGGTCTATATATACAATAGAATATTATTCAGCCTTAAAAAGGAAGGAAATTCTGACACATGTTACAATATGGATGAACCTTGAAGACATTATTCTAAGTGAAATAAATCAGTCATGAAAGGACAGTTGTAATATGACTCTACTTACATGCATTACCTGGAACGGTCAAATTCATAGAGACAGAAAGTAGAATAGTGGTTTCCAGGGCTGGGGAGAGGGGGGAAAAAAGGAGAGTTACTGTTATTTAATGGTACAGAGTTTCAGTTTGGGAAGACGAGAAAGTTCTGAAGATGGGTTAGTGGTGATGGTTGAACTTAATACCACTGAGCTGTACACTTAAAAATGGTTAAAATGGGGGGCCTAGATGGCACAGTCAGTTAAGCGCCCGACTCTTGGTTTCTGCTCAGGTCATGATTTTAGGGTTGTGAGATCAAGCCCAGCATCAGGCTCCACCCTCAGCGTGGAGTCTGCTTGACACTCTCTCCCCCTCTCCCTCTGCCCCATCCCCCCCACCGTGTACTTCCTCTCTCTCTGTCTCTCAGATAAATAAATCTTTTAAAAAATGGTTAAAATGGTGAATGTTATATGTATTTTAACAATTAAAAAATTAATCTTTTAAAAAATAAGCAAGGAGCTGGAGTAGGAATGATTTTAGTTAGGATCATCTGGGAAGGCTCCTCTGAGAAGGAGGTGGCATTTGAGCCGAGACCAACCTGAATGATGAAGCGAGCATGGGGCAATGTAGGGGATTAGTTTGGAATTTTGTTCTAAGTGCAACAGAATGACTTTGGAGGGTTTTGACTAGATAAAGAACATGCTCTGATGTACCACTTTAAGAGATCATACCGGCTGCTATGTGAAAAGTAACAGAAAGGGAGAAAATCTGGAAGGCAGAAGACTAATGAAGAGATTATGGCAGTTGTCTCTGCGAGTGACTGGTGGCTCGGGTGATGTTGAGATGATGCGGGAGGTGAGGAAAAGTGGTTGGGTTGGGATATATTTTCAAGGTAGACTCATTCTGATTCGCCAATGGATTTGATATGGGGTGTGAGGGAAAGAGGTGCATTAAGGGTGATGTCTCAGTTTTTAACTGAACAACTGAGTGAAAGAAGGTGCCAACCACTGAATAGAAATGACTAGGGGAAAAGCTAGTTGGGGGATGGTGAGGGGCATGGGGGCTCAATCAAAAGATGGTTTACATAAAAAGCAAAAGCAAAATCCAGGACTAGCTGAGTGATAGCACATAGAAGCCATTCATTAAGTACTTGAATGGATGAAAGAATTAATTAGTTAATTAAACGGAATGCGCAAATGGAGGGAGGAAGGAAGGAAATTAATTCTAAATGTTACAAAATGTGAAGGAGAACATTTTGCAAAATGCTATGGTTGTAAAGACCCCAAGCTAGAATTTGAAAGAACTAGGTTCCAGTCCCAGATAATTTTTCCAAACCTCAGATTCCTGCTCTCAGCTTTTATTCTGGGACTTCGTGCCTTTCCCCCTTCAAAGGCAATGTGTTCACATCTTGACTCATCCCACCAGCAAGCCCATAGCCCTGGTATCCCTGTGCATAAATGCAAAGCGCGCGTGCGCGCGCACACACACACACACACACAGACGCACACACACAAGCAGAGCTCACAATCTCTGGGGCAGGGAACAGCCAATCCATAAGCCCCTCCAGCTCTGCACTCACCAACCGTTGCCTCCCCCACCCTCAGCACACACCCTGGGCATCCCCGCAGGTATTGGGGTGCAGGCCCCATAGCAATCCAGACAATTCCCGGTAAAGGTCAGTTCCCCAGAGAGTCTCACTTTTTAAGGGCACAGTTTTAAGCAAGCAGGAGACAAGATTAGGTCATTCCATGCATTGGCTGGAAGTGTGTCGATGGACCCACTAATGGTTCTTACTGGGCCTCCAGGCTGGTTCCCACTGATAGTCACAAAGGGAGGAGGGAGCAGTGAGTGGACAGAAAATATTCACAAGTCACCTTCACAGTTGGGAGGGCATGATGCAAAATGAGAAAGACCTGTGGAAATGCTGTGAAGCAGGCTTCCCTCAGAGGTTTTCACATACTAACCATGTTTTGTGCCGGCTCTTCCACAGGATTGAGGGTACAGAGCCTGCCTCCGTCTGCCCCCTTGCCCGGTTCTCTTCCGGCAGCCTCTGTCCCTTCCACGGCCATCTGGACGAGCTCTCCACAGAGCCCTCCCGCTTCCCCGACCAGTGGCACTCCCAGCAACTCGGTCTTCCCAGCCACAGCCTCGGCGCCAGCACCTCTGCTCCCCAAGAACATTTCCACGGAGCCCAGAGAAGAGGAGACGACGAGCGGCCCGGCCTCTCACCGGGAAGGCACGAGCACAGACCCCTCACCAGCTGGCGGTGGGGTGCACTCAACAGCCACTCCCCCAGAACACAGCTCAAGCACTCCCGAGGAGGCAAGCACGCCCCCCACAGGGTCCCAGCACCCCTCGGCGGCCCCCACTGAGTCTCCCACCCTCACCTCCCCTCAGGCTCCAGCCTCATCACCCCCACCCCTATCAACCTCACCCCCGGAGGTTTCTTCTGCCTCCTCGGCCAGCACCAATCACAGCTCTGCCGAGACCAGCACCAAGCCCACCGGAGCCCCGACCCCACCAGAGGCCCCAGCAGAAGAGCACAGCTCTGCCCACACACCCACTTCACATGCCACAGCCCAGCCGCTGCCCGCGGAGACAACACCCCAAGCCACAGTGCCGACCAAAGTGACCTGTGTGATGATGGACATGGAGACCACTGCCTCCCCTGGGGTGAGCATGCAGGAAGTGGAGCATGCGCTAAGTTCAGGTGAGTCTCAGTCACCAGAACACGGAGATGTGAAGAATGCAGTTCCATTAACCCCACCCAACTGATCTCAGTTTGAATTCTGGAGAGCCAAGCCTGAGCTCCATTCGCCAGAACTGCCACCAGGGTCAAACGTTGCTTTTAGTCACTTGATTAACTTCCACATGCTGTCTCACTGATTGCTGCCGCTGGTCCTCATGATGTGTCTTCCCATATGTCACAGAGAATGTCCATAGGGGAGACAGTGTAAACAGAGGGGTTAACTGCGTGGCTTTTTGGCCGAGCTTCCTAGGTTTTAAGTTCTGGCTCTGGCCCTTGGGCGAGTGACTTCATCTTTTTGTATCGTTATTTTTCCTCATCTGTAGAATGGGGACAAAATAGGTTCTGTTGGACATGATTCTTGTGGGGATTAAATGAGATGACCTATGAAGTGCTTAGAACAGTTACCAGCGGGGAATAAGTGCTCAGGAAATGTCAGTTACTAGTATTTTGCTCGGCCTGTTAACGAAGTGCTTACCTCATGGAAACCAGTCAGGCCAAGTAGGATGGGGGAGGGGTAGAGAACTTGCTTATTCTTTATAGTCACTGATATAGTTCATGGGAAAGGCAATAAATTTTACAGGACATCGCATTTGTTTTTATTCTCCCAGCAGTCCTCTGAAGTCAGTATTATTCTTATCTTGATTTTGCAAGCTTAGAAATTAGGGTGGAGAGAGATTTAGGGTCTCTTCTGAGGTCACAGGCATCTGGTATTGACGTAAAGATGGTAAACTTTAGGGTATTGAGCAGGAAAAGGCTTTAGTGGGAGTGTTTGTCCTCCCAAGTGAGAAACAGTGAGGTGAGAACAGCCAGAAGGTGAAGGGGGGAACAGAGCTGTGGCTCCTCCCCTGGGGAATGTTCAGAACACAGCCACATGACTAGCTGGGGTCAAAGGCATGGCTGTGACGGAGGAGAAATGAATATCTTTTAGCAAACAATCAATAAGCAACCCCTATGAACAGAAACTCCCATTAAGAGAAGAAGTGGGGAGAGAGGGCTAAGATGAACAAGACATGATTCCTCAGGGAAGAGCTCACAGTTTACCAGGAGATAAAGTCCCAAAGAATTGTGTATTCTTATTTCAAAGGCCCAGGATATCTGTGAGAGTCCCAACGAGAGAGAGAGAGAGAGAGAGATCCAGTCACACTGGGATAAAGGAATTAATCACAAATTCTTGCCTGGGGTCTGGGGAAACTACAGGGGAGCATAATAGCAGAGCCATTGTGAGTCAGGCCTAGGAGGAGGGAACAGTCACCAGAACCCAGAAGGAGAGTCTTGTAGAACAGACCACCTTGACAGAAGCAGTGACTCTTGGTTGAGAGACACCGCTAACCCAAGGTTCATCTCCTGGGAGCGAAGGAAATAAACCTTCTGCCCTCCCTGTCTCCCTTCCCTCTGATACGCAGCCAGAAGCCAAGAACAGGGAAGCCACGATGTCGTCCATCCAGCTCAGCCTCCCGGGAGGGCTCATCAGAAGGCTGGAGAGGGGCACAGCCAGTTCGAATGTTGATTTCCTCTGTGCAGCCCCCATCCCCACTAGCACCCTGTTTACACCTCCGGCCGGCACTCACCCCACAACATTTAGATGTGCATTTTCTATCTCCACTCTAAGCCCACGCCCCCACTTGCTGGTCCCAGCGCACCGGGACCATCTTAACATGGACCTAGTTCCTGGAACAGAGTGGGTGTTGACGTGACTCCGCGTCTTAAGGACTGTCCCTAGCAAAGGGGCCAGCAAAGTACAGGCTTGCAGGGGTCCTGAGCTCTTCTCTCTGTCCCAGTTCGGGCCCTCCCTGCCACGCCCCCGTGACATAGCTTCTTCAGTTTTCTAGCTGATCTCCCTTTCTCCACGTTCTGTCCCCTCCAGGATACTCCAGACATGGTAGATTCATATTCCTGAGCACAGACTCTGAGCTTGGCATTCAAGAATCTCCATAATCTGACAAAACCTACTACTTTCCGTGAGCACCCTCGTTCCATGGGCTGGATTAGCTAAGACAGTCTAGTACCAGCATTCTGGTTTGTGTTGTAGAACCTGTGTCTTGATTTCCTCAACTCTAAGCCAGCAGGGTCAAGAGGCACAAAATTAGTGACGGACCTGGGTCATGAGCCTTTATAGTTCTAGGGAATACCGCACCCAGGAGCAACCCCAGGGTGAATTAAGGAAGGACTGAGGCACTGACCTGAGAAGAGATATGGGGGGGCAGGGTGGAGAGAGATCGGGCCAGGGTACATTTCGTAAAAAAAAGTATTTATCCTGGTGATCTAGTAAATCAAAAGATATTTACTGTGCATCTACCAGTATACTGTGCTTGAGGCAAAGAAGGAGAAGACCGGTCTTTGAGATTTCATAGCTTCAGTAGAGAGAAAAGGGCACGACTAACTCTTCACACCACTATTATGACCACATTAGTTTCTAATCTGAGAAGGACCTGAAATGGGTAGAAGGATCTTTGAGCAGATGGGATATAATCTGTTCATTTCAAAGGTGAAGAAATTATGTCCCAGAAGTTTGGAGGGGCTCGCCTAAGGTCACGCCGCCCAGGGGCAGAGCTGGGCCCGGAGCCCAGATCCTGAAAACCACGATCGAGCCTCCTTTCAGCAGGCGGGGCTCGCTGCCCGGCTCCTTCCCCAGCCCTGCAGGCCAGGGGAACCCAGAGACTGGGCTAACAGATTAGCGTCTGGGGCTGTTCTCCCTGAGAGATCCCTGAGCTGCCTTCATAGTGGCAGTAATTATACCACACTTCCGTGTCGCATTTTGTTATTCTGCATGACGTTCACCTGGCGTATTTTTATTCCTCCAAGGACTCGTCCACTCCACGGATATCTAGCCATGGTCAGCAGTGAATAAATCTAAAACAAGGTAAATGCCATGGCAGTGAAATGTGACTAGGGGCTGAGGGAAGGTTCCATGATGCAGGGAGCCCAGGAGCTGAGTCTGAGGAGAGGAAGGGAATTGGGACCTAAAGAGAGCCAGGGCCAGGGAGATTCAGGGAGCCAGAGCCGGAGTAGCTGAGAATCCACATAGCAGCTGCAGTCCCCGGAACTGCTCTTGCGGAGGACGGGTCCAGCGCCTTCCACCTCTGCCAAGTCTAGGGGTTGATGTGAGGCCCGGCTTGACCTGACCTGTCAGCAGCATTGGCCAGGGATGGGCACTACCCTGGGCTTTGAGGCCCTGTCTCCCCCTGGCCTCCAGGGCACATCTCTCAGGTCTTCGCCTGCCTGGCTGAGCACTCCTTCCTTCGCCCCTCATCCTCCTACCCTGCAGCTCCCCAGGGCCAGTCCTGCCCTCCTCTGTCCCGACCTCTCCGCACTCACTCCTGAGATGATCTCATCCCGTTGCAGGACTTAACATGCCATCCATTTGCTGATAATTCTGAGACAGAAAGTTCTATCCCTGTTTTGTTTCAGTGAACTAAAGTCATGTATAGCCGGCTGTCAGCTAACTCATATCCCCACATGCCTGGCTCGTAGGCGGCTCGCGCTGAATATGTGTATGGTGAGTTCCTGATCCTCAGCCCTCCGTCTGCTCCTCCCTCACCTTCCAGAAACCCTGGGCTAGTCCTGGACTCCTTCTTTCCTCACAGACTCCTCAGGCAGCCCATCAGAGCCCAGGCTCCTCTCAGCCCCCTCCCTCTCTCACTGGTATGACTTTAATATTCCTATAACGGATCCCCACTAGCTCTTCCTTGCCAGAGAGATCCTTTTAAAACCTAGGATGGACCCTGTCACTTCTTGGCTCTGTGACCCTTCTGTTGCTTTCCCTCCAAAGCACAGCCAAAGCCAAGTCTGTGTCACACCTGCAGTGCTCCCACAATCTAACCCGTGCAGTGTCTCTGCTCTCCTCTTTTTCTGCCACGTTTACCTGCAAACACACCGGCATCCTTACTGTTTCTGGAATATACTGAAGACACTCTTGCCACAGGTCCTTTGTACTTGCTGTTCCCTCTGCCTGGAAGATTTTCCCTCTAGGTCTTCAGTGGCTCACTCCTTTTCACCCATCAGGACTTTGTTTGGCTGCCATCCCCTCAGTGATCCCCATGAGCCTTTCCCCTTACCCCTGGGTGAAATAGTCATCCCATCACTGTTGGTCCCACTACCCTGACTTACTTTCCTTTTGATTACTTACCACTTTCTGACTTTATCTCATTTATTTAGCGAGTGGGTGTCTGTTTTCCACCATTAGACTGTCAGCTCCATGAAAGCAAGGAACTTGCTCACAAAGAGGAAGAGATGTAGGTTACGTCCCCGATCCCTAGGACAGAGCCTGACATGTGGGAGACCCTCAGTAACATTTGTTGAATATGTGAATGAAAGAGTCAGTCAACCAATACCAGAGAGG
The DNA here is from genome assembly GCF_029215605.1 of Mirounga angustirostris. NCBI lineage: Eukaryota > Metazoa > Chordata > Mammalia > Carnivora > Phocidae > Mirounga > Mirounga angustirostris. The sequence goes on from NW_026991710.1 coordinate 59,678,784, forward strand.
TTGCTTAACCTCTCTGAGCGTTGATCATCTCATTGGTGGGGTGAGATAAGGATAGTAGCCCCATGATGAGATTATTGTAAGGTTTAATTAAGAAATTTAGAGCTTGGTGGCTATTGACCAATGGTTCAGTCAATGTCTATGATTGTTATTTCTCTGTGATTTATCATCATCATCATTATTGCCATTTTACTATCATTACTAGTATTTTTGTCATTGTCGTATTTATCATAATGAAGAATGCCCACCATCTTCAACAAACTTTTACTGAGCTTTGACTGTGAGGCTAGGTACTAGGGTTTGGCCATGAATAAGACATTACTGTCCTCACGGAGCTTACAAGGTAGCATGTGCACAGCATGGCAAGTAGCCTAGTTTAGTGGATCCCAGATTGCATGGAAGGGGGAATTTGTAGAAGCAGGAAGCAAGGTTTCAGGACAAGTGTTAGAGGAACCTGAGTAGCAGGATGAGGTGATTTATTTTACTTACCAGACCATTGATAGTCATCAAAAGCTTTTGACTGGGGGAAGAAAATGCTGAGAATCATATTTTAAGGATATTCCTGTGGCAGGAATAGGTATGATAAGTTGCAGGGCATTCGGTACCGGAAACACATAGACCAGTTTCTTCCTTGTTTCCAGTTTGCCATTGCCCCTGATAGACCATGTCACTTCATTACTCTGACGTTAAGGGCTCTTAGCTATAAACCAAATACAAGAAAGGCAATCTTTTGGGTCCTTTTGGCTTATCATACCAGGAAATTGTGTATTACAATTATCCTATGCCAAAGAAATGAGATTCATATTCATATGAGGCTTACTGAGAATATACATGTTCTAAGAATATACAAGTGAGAATATACACGTTCTTTGTATTGTTAGTCTGAACCCCAGTCTTTATTCAGTATGGCTAGCAATGGACACAGGTAAGCCCCTGGGTGATCTTCAGAACATTCCGGTTAGGTGATCTCGATGGTATCTTTTCTACCAAAGAGATTCAGTAACTTACTCAAGTTTTCACTTGAGTGACCAGACCAGGATTCCAATCAGTTCTCCTGACTGACCCTAAGTTAAACGTTCGTTCCGCTACACCGATCCTACCTGACATCACAGAAGGGAAAAGTTGGGGGAGGGCCGATGGCCTCCATCACTACTGTGGAAATCAGCTACGTGGGATGTTGTCAAAGGCTGCGCGTGGCCTGCCGAGGTTAAGGGGCGGGGCTGCCTGGTGGGAAGGGAAACAGGTGGTAGTCACAGCCTTCCGAAAGCGGCTATGCAGAAGAAATGAGTTTTGGTTTTTGTTTTTCAGTTTTTGTTTTGCTTTTGAGGAAGAGAGACATGATCTGTTAAGTTTGGATCCTCTTGTGTTATTAAATCAGCTCTTCAAGGGTGGACAGTATGAGAACGATATGTTTTGACCCATGACCTAAATTGAAGGGCGCCGTGCGCAATTTGGTGCGCAACAGGTGCTTGAGGGATTAACTGACGTTGCACACCAAGTTATATTGGAGATATCTTCAATTCTTGCAAATGCAAACTTTAAAATTATAGTTACTTTGCTTGTTGCGGAGTGGATATTCTCTTTTGTCTGTAAAATCCAAGTGTCCACTGGCCTTACTGTGCTAGCTTATACTCCTCATTACAAAGGGAAGTCCATGTAATTGTGAAAATTGATGAAGGTCTTTGAACTTTGTATTGTTAGTCTGAACCCCAGTCTTTATTCAGTATGAACTGTGCTAATAAATACCCTTCCCTAAAGAGCATTTGGCAGACACAGACGTCTACACAGCCCTGCATCCATACCTGCGAGGGACTTCTAGCTCCACATGACATTTCCTTATTGCATGATTAACTCTTAGGATGTGCCATAGATTTGAAAAAGAATGAAGTCCTGAAAAAGGTGGAAGACTATTTTTTAAAGTACACGTGGAAAAATTGTAGGAATAAAAAAAAAAATGTGCATCGTGGTAAGTTAATTTAAATGATGTATTAAAAATATGTTAAATATGTTAAAAATATATATGATTTATTAAAAACACATAGGTGGGAAGATCATCTAAAAGAATGTTGAACATTTACTGATCAGATTCTTTTGAAATGCCCAGAATGTGTCAGGACGCGATAATCCTAAAATGCATTCTATGCATCTTAGGCTCAGTGGTGCAGACATCCCATCATTGTACATGCCCAGGCCTGGCCTCTTAGGCTGAGTGGGGCCGCCATCTTTTCATGTCGCTCCTTCTTTACTCCCTGTGTCCTCTCCATCACCAAAGTCTTAGTAGCTGCCAAATTCGTCCACTTCTCTTCATTCTCCCTCTTGTGTCCAGGCTCCCATAATGGCACCCTAATGGTCCCTTCACGTGCTCACCTGCCTCAATCTCCTCATCCTGCCCATTCTCCACATGGCAGCCAGAGGGACGATTATACACAGATCTGCTCAGGTCACACACCACCTTGCTACCACCTGCATCCCAGCCCCTCCGGGGCCTCCTACTACCCTGAGGTTGAAACCCATAAGCCCAAAGAGTCCTGCGAGGCCAGGCTGTGCTGCCATCCCTGCCTCATCCCACCCCCTACCCTTCACTCTCTGTACCTCCCACACTGGGGTCCCTCTGTTCCATGAACATGCTGATCTCCCTCTTGACACAGGGCCTTTCCTCATTAGAATGCTTCTCCTGGGAACCCAAAACACATCCCTTCACTGGTTAACTCCAGCTCATTTCAGCTCAAAGATCACCTGTTCAGGAAGTGTCTCCTGGCGCCCCACCCCCACCCCCCGCCCAGTCCCACTCTGGTCTTCCGGTTACAAACTGTCACAGTTCAGTTGTATCTCTTCTTCACATCTACTCCTGTGGCTCTTTGTTCACCATTTACGCTGTGTTTCCAGGTACACGAGAGTGGGGCCTTGTCTGTGTGGGCTCACAGATATATTCCTAGCACCCAAGAGTCTAGTTTAATGACAAAATATCAAACTTTAGACAATAAATCCATATATTTTCTTAGCCTAATAAACCCTGACTTTTGAGAATGAAGAAAAACACTTTCACCTATTGTCTTCATCAGTCTGGGCTATGAGGACAAAAATCCCATAGGTGGGGTAACCTAAACTACAATGTAGTTCTCAGAGTTCTGGAAAGCACAAGATGAAGACACCTACAGATTTAGCACCTGGTGAGGCCCCCTGCTTCTTGGTTCACACGCAGACATCTTACCGTGCCCTCACTTGGCAGAAGGGGGCACAGGAGCTCTCTGGGGTCTCTTGTATAAGGGCACTAATCCCATTCATGAGGGCTCCCCCCTCACAGCCCAATCACCTCCCAAAGGCCTCACCTCCTAATACTGTCATATTGGGGGTAGGATCCAACATATGAGTTGGGGATTGGGCACAGACATTCAGTTCATAATACCTGTGCACACAGATACCCCCCTAATTAACACACAGCCATCATTATAGACCGTCTAAAGGGCTCTCTGCTGCCACTGTGGGTTTTAACCCACCCTCCTTCCCACCACACCTCTCTTCTACCCTGCTGACTCCCTCCTGCCTTTGGTTCCCATGGACTTCAGAGTTGAGCTTATGGGTTGCTATAAACCTTTACTCACTTTTTTTTAAATTTTGTGCCCACTTTTTGAAACTTAGGCTAAACCTCAAAGCTTGTGAATCCCAAGTAAATTCCCATAAGGAGCTCCAAAGATCAGATTTCATTTTAGGTAAAAATTATTCTGAATTCTTGTCTCTACTACTTTTATTTCTCCTTTGGCTTATTTTACTACCTAAATCTTAATCTGAAATCTGAAGATGAAATATTTCCAAAATATCCTTTGAAAAATATATGTCCAGGTAATAAAACCAGCTACTTACCATCTATGTTGTTACCTGGTAGTGGTTCACCTCCATCCATCCAATATGTTAACTGTCTCGGTATCACCTTTCATTACATTTGGACAGTTTCTTATTTTCTGTTTCAAATACTTTCACCAGTCATATATGACTAAAGTGATTCTGTAAATGCTTCACTGAGAGAGTGGGATTTCGCTTATAAGCACAGCTGATGTCATTAATGAATCTATGGCTTGCTATCTCACTGGGGAAACTGACTGGAATAGACTCGATTCTATATCTAGACCCTTTTCTGTAATCTTCTCACTCAAAAGATCGCGTCTTTTCGTTATCAAATAATAACAGTAAAGTGAAAAGGGATCAGCACCAATTCATCATTTTTATCAGATAAGAATCTAAATATCCCACCCCAGAGTACTGACTGGGGAGCATTGTACTGGGAGAACACATAATAGATACTTAATTAATACTGCTCTCAGCATGCCTTGTGTCTCAGGTCTTACACAAGAAAAATATTGGCCAATAAGAGACAGCATTTCACTTAACAGTACCTTGCTTTTATCATCAGACTCATGGTTTTCAGGTGGGAACCACAGTCTCAAAAATGAAGGTGAGGGACATCTGGGTGGCTCAGTTGGTTAAGTGTGGGACTCTTGCCTTGGGCTCAGGGCGTGACCTTAGAGTCATGAGATCGAGCCCCCCTTCCAGCTCCCCACTCAGCACAGAGTCTGCTTGAGATTCTCTCTCTCTCCCTCTGCCCCTTCCCCCTGCTTGCATGCTTTCTCTCAAATAAATAAATAAAATCTTTAAGAAAAATAAAGTAAATTTAAAAATGAACTTGAATTTAGGTTAAGATCATGAAATCTCAGTAAGTCCATGGGAGTAGGCCATCAAAAACACTTTGCCATATTTCTGTCTGGAGAAATTGTGGGTCATCTTAAAGCCGAGCTCTAGAAGGGTAAGAATATTACTAATAGTACAGACTTTGGCATCAGACTGCCTGATTCAGATCTCACCAACGCCACTTGCTGGATGGGAGACGTGGGCAAGTTTGTTCATCACTGGGTGTCACGCTTTCCTCATCTCTAAAACGAAGGCCATAGAATTGCTGTCTTGCCTCATAGGCTGCTTATTAGGATTAACTGAGACAAGCATGTGAAGTGTCTCTTGCAGAGTTTGCACTAAAGTACATATTAGCGATTATTATTACAGTGGGTAGCCAGCTCTTTGTGTGGATACCAACAAGGGTTTGACTCTTCTAGACTTTGATTTTCTTAACTTGAAAAATCAGAATGTTTGTAAAACACTTGAAGACTCCCAAAAGGATTATTACTGTAAACCTTAGGTAATAAGGATCCATTTAAGTACCTGTCTATAACCCAATACAGAAAAGGATAATCAAGAGTGTGAAAGGGAAAAATAACTGCATTCATCTGTATTCCGTGATAAAAATCATAAATTTGCACATTGCGTGGCACACAGGGTTCAGACTCTGTCTTGGACTCTGAGAGGTTCCTTCCTTCCTTCTTGCACATGTCCTCTGAACCAAGGAAATAGCACCATGGAAGGTCTTACTTGCTAAGGCTGGTGAACCCTGAAGGAATCTGAGCCTCACCTGCACACCAGTTAGGTCTCAAAAAGGGCATATGCCAACTTTTCTGGTTTATTTTACCCTCGGGATTGTTTTATCCATGGTCATGCCTCATTTTCATCATTGAAATACTAGAGAAACAACAACAAACCTCCCCTTCAGTGTCCATGGAGCTAAATGACAGCTCTAAGCAAGACAGTGGCATGCTTCCTGCAATCCATTATTTTTCCCCTCTGAGTCATTCACAAAGCGATGAGTTGAGATTCCCAACTTGGTCCTTCATGTTGAAAGTCAGAGGCTACAAAAGGCTGACTTCTCAGCCGCCACATTCCTCCTCCTACTCCTTGTCATGCAGCTAGTCCCCAACGGACAGAACCCCAGGAAATTCTTTTGGATCATTTCAAAGCTAATTGTATTAAGGATGCTCAGATAGCAGAGCGATTTAGGGATTTCTTTTCCTCTTTCTGATTAACTCCTGAATAGAAATATCTATATCCCCCAGTCAAGGAATTAGATGAGCTAACATGACACAGCTGACCTGCTCACACTTACAGATCAGAATTTTCAGAAGAGGAAAAAGAGAATTCTTCATCATCCAGGGCAAACAAAAAAAATCTGTTCTTTTTTTTTTTTTTCCTCCAGAAATCACTCCAACCTGCACTCCCCCTTCCCTATCCCCCAGGGATCTGAGCTGAGATTCCCACCCATGGCAAGTTGTGGTACTCTTAGCTCATTAGAAGTTCTAATTCAGCCCAGGCTGAATTATGTTCATTGTATAAAGTAATTTAAAAATAGTGACGATGGGCAATGATGCCAGGCAATGCAAATCTGTGCTACGGGAGAGAGCGGAGAAGGCAGAACTGACATGGGGCATGTGAGGGAACAGACATCCAGGCTTAGTTAACATCATGGACCCAGAAGTGCAGTCTTCCTCCATGTCTGCACCGCTCCAGGGAGGGGCTGAGGCAGGGCAGTTGGCCCTCCTGTGTCACATTTCCGCCAACTTTGGCCTCCCCCAAGCAGCAGTACTCATGAAGCTGCCGCATTCCTGAGAGCAGTGGCAGGTGGCGACACAGGTGCTGCTGGCCCCAACTTCCTGCCCTCCATTCTTTTTGGCCCCTTCCGGAGGCCTGAGGGCAGCTGATTTACCCCCCCCCCCCCGCCCCGCCCAGCGTCTCATCCCCCAGCCCCTTTGAGAAACTGGTGTTCCTGGAGCAGTGTTCCCAAAGTATGGTCCCTACATGGCTATTATGCAAGGTGCTAAACCTTTTTTTATCCTAATAAAACCTTTCTTTGTTTTCTTGTGAATTTGAAAAAGGAATAAAATAGCACATTGAATTCATGACCCCATAGCTATTATTTTTAGGCTATATATAGTAAGTATCTAAAGAAAAATAATGACTTGATTTAAAGACATATATTAAGAAAATTATAGTGTAGGAGGTGTGAAGATGGCAAAAAAATTAAAAAATAAAAAAACCCACGAGAGTGGTATGGAGATGTTTGAATTTTGGAAAAAGTATACTGTGAGGCAGAGGCCAGGAGCTTATCCCTGTTTATTGTCTCAGCTGCCAGCTTCACTTGGGATGAGTCCAAGAAATAGAGAATTTAAAAGAATGCAAACCAGAAATCAAAAGGTATCTAGTCCCAGCTCTGCAGTTGATGGAGTCTGATCTCAACCAAATCCCTTAATTTCTATAACCTTCCGTTTTATCATTTGTAAAATGAAGAAGTTAGATTCAATGAACCTTCTTAGAACTTCCTTTCAGCAGTAAGATGACATTATCCCATTGGTCACGATCTCACTGGAAACAAAACCTGAATTTGAGATCCACAGTCATTTCTAAGATACCCGGGTTGGCTCACGTGTCCTCACATCAAGCTTTCTTACTGGCTTTAGGGTTTTATGGGTAAGAGGTGCCCAGAGCCTGTGAGACCCTTGTATTGCACTACACTATTTAATTTGGAAAGATGCTCTGAGAGGAAGAGTGTGTTTCATCAAAGCTTGACACCTCATAAACAATAAACATCAGCTGTGTGAATGGTTGAATGAGTCCTTATTTTACAAGTAGAGATAGAGACACAAATGAGGCCAGGAAGGTGGGGAGGAGTAAAGTGACTTGCCCAACACTATTCAGCTCGTGGGAGCGCATGGATGGCTCAGACGGTTGACCCTCCGACTCTTGGTTTCAGCCCAGGTCATGATCTCAGAGTGGTGAGATCGAGCCCCGCATCGGGCTCCTCGCTCAGCGCAGAGTCTGCTTGTCCCTTTTCCTTCCCCTTAGCCCACTCTCTCACTCTCTCAAATAATTCAATAAAATCTTAAAAAAAAAAAAAAAAGAAAAAGACTATTCAGCTGGTGCCTTATTAGGCCAGTCTCTTTGCCAGGCCTTCTAATCACACAAAGTAGAAAAGCATGGGTTTGGGGGATCCAGCCTTAAAGGTTGAATCCCATTTCTGCCCACTACCCAGTTGAGCTGGTAACTTCTTGAGTTACTACGTTACTTGAGTTACAACTACTTGAGTTTTTGGTAACTTCCTGGAGTCCTTATTTCCTAAATGCCCAAATGGAGAGGCGACACATCTGTGCCTAGCTGGGGCCTGGCACGGGGTAGCTCGAGGCAATGATGGTGGCTGTTCCAGCTGTGATGACCAGGGTCGCTTTCCTTCATGATCTCACTCCTGTTCTCGGCACAATACTCCGCATGTCCCCTGAGAACAGCTGCTGAGCCAAGAATGGACTCAGGGCAATCTTTAAGGAGACTCTGTGAATGGCATTCAGATGGAGGCTCAGCCACGTTTCAGGAGAAATTCTCATTCCCCGCGGGCTCCTTTGGTCTGGGGAGGGCTGAGTGAGAGGAATGCTCCCTGACATTGACCGGCGGCTGCCATGTGATCATCAAAATGCGGATGGGGAGCGCCATTTGCTGTTTCTAGAAACCCAGTCTAGTTCCCAGTACAAGTGTCAAAGGAGAGCTGGGATCGGGAGACCTGAACACGTAGTTTGAACAAATTCCCAGGTGGGAAAGAGGTTTCATTTGTGTTGGGAGACACTGTAATTGTGAGTGATGTGAAGAAACTTTAAGACCATGATAACCAGGGATAGTGCCCATTTGTGTGCCCTGGGTTGTGTTCACTGCAGACCTGGGCTCCCTGTGTCCCTAAAGTGTAACTCCTGTGCCCGCATGAGAGGGACATGAGGAAAAGGAAACGAGCATTTGCTTGACTTATATTAATATTAGTTAATATTCATGTTTCCAGGACACATCTTTAAAGAGATTAATATTTTCAGTATACATCTTTAACTACATGCTACCTAGGTAGGTCAAATGCTTTGATAAAAGTGAAGTCAGTCCCCAAACCAGGTCTTCTGATTACAAGAGGAAGAGGATAGGTATTGGGGATCCTGTCCCGAAGTTTGGATCCCCAGTCTGCCCACTAACCAATTCTGCCCATGAACGAGCATCTAAATAAGAAAATAAACATGAAATAAATGGTGCCAGTTGTGGTAATATTTGACTAAATTTTATAAAGTTTACCTCTGCCACTCTGTGGAAGGGAATGAGTAAGCAATAATTTAATGATTTAAAGATTTGGGGATATGGGGCAGTGGGGAGAAGGACTAATTTACTGAGGCAAACTTAGGTTTTGCTAATTAAAAACATTTCTGTAACATATTTGGATGCAAGCTGTGTGCCTTATAAAGGAGCTCTATATTTTCATCATAACGACTAATAAAGTCCAATTTTAAAAATAGCTACACTTTCAGAAGAAATCGTATATTCTATATACGTATATACTTTGGGCCTAGACAAATGAAGAAGTATATTTGGTATCCCAGGATTTAAAGGACTTTCAATCGAGAGAGAGCAGACATTAAGTCATGAGAGGGCTCACATAAAACCATTAGTAAAACAGCATATATTGTCTTTATCTTGTATGTATGTGCATAACTACCCAGAGCTACATGTGTCGGTATTCGCTATATGCTAGAATGTTTACTGAATTGTGCCATGCTAGGTAAAAGGGCAAACACCTAGAAAAAGAGGGCTCAAAATGAGCAGACATCATTGCGGATGAGTTCCAAGAGAAGACTAGATTTGAGAAGGTTCTTGCAAATCAGCCCTCTGCCCAAAACACTTCCATGGTCCCCATTCCCCGCACTGTCATGGTGTCCCCAAACACCATGTCTGGCTTTGAGAATACTCCCATGATTTGGTCCCAAATACCCAACCATTTCATGGTCCCTACTAATTTCCATTACATCTTTTTATGTAGACTGTGCCCTTGGTTTTGTCAGCTCTGTAAATTGGGTGACCTTGGGTAAATTGCTCAGTGAATCCCTCAGTATTGAGGTCTCTTGAATCCTAAAGTGAAGGGGATGGGCTATGTTAGGTGTCTATTCTCCATCTAGCTGGCTCCAGCCTCAAATCTTCATTGCTGTCCAAGTCCTACCCATCCTGCAAAGAACAGCTTCATCCCCAAGATTCCAACTTTTATAGACACCCCCCCAAGTTAGAGGCAAAAACACTGAGTTTGGTACCACCCACCTCCCCCATTAACTACCTACCTATCTGTCCACCCAGTCCTACACTCTGCTGGATGGTGCCTGACACCTGTCTCTGCAACCAGGGGTGAAACCTAGGAGCCCTGCCTGCTGCTTCTCCACGCCCTACACTGTCCTAGCTCAGAGGAAACCACGCAGCTTATTCAGGAAAACCTCATGGGATTAATTCGGAATCAGAGGGAGATAAGCTCAGCTTCCCTTGTTGTAGGGTAGAGTGGGAGGAAAAACAGGAGTGAAATCCAAGCAGAATTCAAGGACAGAAGTCCAAGTGAACTGAAATAATGGTAAAATTCGGATCCACCTAGGTGGTGGATCTCCCAAATACTGAGATTTTCTTTTTCACTTTCTCTCCCCCATACCACATCCCGCACACACGCAGGGACACACACATGCCCCAAAGCGAGTTGCAGTGAGCGTCTGCCCCGGTGTCACTTCATATGGGGCAATGAATAGCGCTGGGCCATGCTCTCAGCCATTCTCTCGGACCACAACACATGCTAGAAACCAGTGACATGGGCCTGATTAGGTCGCTGTTCTGTGGCTGTTGTCTGCTTCTAACTAGTCCTGCCTGCGGTTACTCTGAATTACAGAGTTTTAACCAACTTTCACCAGGACCTACAAGAAGACCCACCCCACAGCACAGCGCAGAGTTAGGCCGGGCGTCCCGGACAGCCAACAGAAAGCAGGTAGGGGCGGTGCGGGGCCGCGGGGTTCAAACCTGGCCGACTCGCACGTACCAGCCCAGGGCGGCGGGAGAGCCTGGCGAGGCCCGGCACGGACCCGGGAACCTGTGCTGGGGTCTCGGCAATTCCAGCGATCAACTCTGCGCCTCCCGGCCCTCAGTTTCTCTGTGCCTCGGTTTCTCCATCTATACAGTGGAGATAATGAGAGTCCCTACCTTACAAAGTTCTCGTGAGAATGACATGAATTCGAGTAAGTGAAGCTCAGAATAAGTAACGAGAAAGTGTGGGTTGCAATTGTTCTTGTTGTCGTTGTTAATACTATTAACGTTGTTTGGAGGACGGAGGTGTGATGCGAGACTATGACTGTAAGGCTGGGAGGGGCTTTTCCTAGAGTCAGAGAGTTTGGGGCCCCCCGCGGAGGTCTCACCTCCCCGTCGCCCCCGCCCCTCCTCCAGCACATGCGCAGACACACGCTGTTAGAGAGGAAGAATTCCGTTGAGACGGGACGTTCCTTTCCTCTCCGTGACCTTGACTGAAGGAGCAGCCACACGCTCTGAAGTGGTCCCCTGCTCCTCTTCTCCATTTCTTACCTACTTTCTGGACCAGGAAGAGGAAAGAAAAGAACAAGACATGTCTGCTGTGTGAGAGGCAGGTGCGGGGAGAGAGACCCCTTAACAGGATGCCATAGTTTATTCCAGGCCAGCACAGGGCACAGAACAGACTCAAAGCAGGGCAAGCGATGACCTCCAGGGCAGCCGCCTGCCTCCCGCGGGTGCCAGGTCTGACCGGGAGCATAGCCTTCTGGGAGTGAGCTGTGGCTACTTCAAGGATGTTATCTGACTCTTTTCGGACAGTGATTCCCAAAAAAGCTCTCTTCCAGTTCCATCATCCTTGGGAACTCGCAAGCACATGCTGCAGGGGTCGGACCATAGCTGTAGAGTATCATAGGAGGAGATGCTCGGGTAAGACCTGGAGCAGGGGATTCCAAGATGGAAAGACAGGAAACCTGCTGCTGGGGAACTTTCTCAGCACAGTGACTGGGCTCAAAAACTGCCAGTTTCTTTCTTTCTTTTTCTTTCTTTCTTTCTTTCTTTCTTTCTTTCTTTCTTTCTTTCTTTCTTTCTTTCTTTCTTTCTTTTCTTCCTTTCTTTCTTTCCTTTCTTTCTTTCTTTCTTGCCAATATTACATTTATTCATTCGGCATTAAATAAATGAATCAAGTACCCACCACGGGCTAGAGACTACACCTGGGGTTGAGAGTGCAGGAAGTAGGGGAAGAGATGCAGGATGAATATGGTTAGAACCTGCCTGGGGAAGCTCATAAACACAACAGAGAGCGTTTGAAAGAAGCAGACACAGAATGCTGAGAACCCACAATAACATGGTCATTTGCATGGGGGTGTCAGGAAAGCTAATCAGAAGGGTTGGTATTTAGTTAGGTCACCAAGAAAGCTGGGAAAGGGGCCAGTGGAAGTAACCTGTATATGTTAGTGATTACAAATGCCAAGCCGGGAATGAAATAGTCCAGGGTTCGAATGTCAGCTTAACCATTTATCAGACTGTAAAACTTGAATCAAGTTCTTGATTTCTCTGAGCCTTAACTTCCTCATCCATGAAATGGGACTCAGTCCACTCATCTCATAAAGAGAATCAAGTGACAGGATCGCCATCAGGCTCTTGGCACAGTACTAGCCCAAAGTACCCACAGGGTAGAGGTGACTATGGTTGTTCTTTAGCCTGTTTATTTTTGTTCTGCGTTGTTGTGAAGGTGGTGAAGTGGCCCGCTGAGAAATGCCAGCCTCCAGAGAGGCCGGGTGTTCCAGGAGGCTTGGCATGGATCTTCAGCAGCCCTCTGGTCAGGCAGAACATGTTGGCAGGGTGGAATGTGCTAGCACAGTGGAATATTCTTGCATCTTGGCTTATAAAATATACAGATAAGTTTCCTCCAACTCTCTCTAATGCCTTCTGGCTCCAGGGCTCTTCAGCATGCGCCACACCCAGTCTGTAAGGAGCATGTCCCACTGAGGAGGAACCGAAATGCCAGCCACCTTCCCATCCCCTGCTCTCAGCGCCCTGCCCACCAAGTGGCCATACCTTCCTCACAGGGCAAAGGCTTCGCTGCCCCAGCCACACCTTCCTCATTCTCTGTCTCCCTGCCCCTCCTTGAAAAAAGAGTCAGTAGGAGGAGAAGGGGAATTCCAGTTTAGTTTAAACAGAACTCGGGGGCGGGGCGGGGGGGGGATGACATTTGTTTTCACAAGGAGGAAATCAAGCCTTTTCAGTTACCATAAAAATTGTGCTGATGTTGGCTCAGCAACCCCCTCATATGCTCGAACCATGATGCCCTGAGGTACGGAACTTCCCAGGATGAGGTTCCTGGCTGCTTCTGAAGGGAGCAGCCGCTCTGGGGGTCAGAGCAGGCTCAGCCCACAAGACCTCCTAGGCTCAGGGCCTGATAGAGAGCGACTTCCAAGGGACCCTGGCTCCCGTGGCTGGCACCCTGTGAGAAGAGACGGCGGCTGGCAGAATAGTTAAGAAGATGTCCTGAATATTTCAGTACAGCCTATTTTACCCCACACGTCTTGGCCTCATATCCAGCAGTACCAACCCTCAGGAGTGCCCCTTTGCTCAGCTGCCCTCAGGAGCCCATCGGGGGAGAATCACCTGCTAATCCCTGGTCTGGTCATAGAGGCTGCCCTCTGTGAACAAGGAAGGATGGCCTTGAGAGCCCCATTTGAGGATTGGGGCTACATCGAGAGCTAGAAGACAGCCACCAGCCACTGAGAGGGGCAGCGGGTCACTCTGTCACTTGCCTTGTTTTGAAAAAGAACAGCACTTGAGTTGGGGAACTGCCTGATTTATCTTTAGAAAGAGGCGACGTATAAATATATCCAGTAAATCGCAGAATTGGAGGCGATCCAACTGCCTAGGGTTACGAAAGAAACTTTGAAAAAGGTCAAACCTACAGTTTCCTGTATTAAACTCTGCTGGCACAGGAAAGAAAAGTCTTATAGAGAAATCAACTATAGTCTGTCTCTTCTCCTGTTTTTTTTTTTTTTGGAAGGGGCAAATTAAATTTAAAGGTCAGTTTTTAAACAGCTCCTAATTGCAACCACTGTATCTCTTTGAATCTTGAAAGGCCCCCATCACCTTACCTTGCAGTCATAATCCTCATTTCACAAGCTCTTAAAAGAGCTTTTAAGAGGCTTCAGTGAACTTTGAATTGTTCTAATTTCAGCACAGTTTGGAGGCCGTGAAGCTAAATGCAGCCTTTCAAAGCAGGGGTGGAAGTTTTCCATAAGGGGATCTGACCTTGAACTTTCTCTACATCGATCGGATCTGCACATCTGAGCATTCCGTGCCATAATTCTGTCTTTACGGTGGTAAAAAAAGGGGAAGAGAATTAACCTGATAATTACACGAATCTGGCTCTGAAGGGTTCCAGGAGCAAGGAGGTGGGCATGTGAGCGTCCACATGTGTGGAAGCTCTGAAAGGGTGGAATGTGGTCAGCCTGTGTGGACACATCAAGCTCTGGCCTTAGCCTCAGTGTTAGTTAGCAGTGGACCTCTTTGGCTCTCTTTTAGAAATTCTAAACCAGCAGAGAGAGCATGGATGTTTGATGTAGCCTTCTTCCACTCAGAACTTTTGGGGAGTTACTAAAGAGTTAATAACTAGACTGATTTGCTTCTTAGCTCTGTTCTAATTCCTTTGGTGGAAGGGCTAATGAGAAGAACAATATACAAAAGCCATTCATAAGAGAGGGAAAGAAAGAAAAGGAGAAATGACAAAATAATCTACAAACGACAAGTCTCCAAAAATGTGGGGGCAGATCCATCACCCTTGAGATCCAGTACACGACAGGTGGGCACTGGCCCAGGACGGTACATTTTGGATAAGACTTCCATTCGGTGTACGTGGCACCTGCTAAAGTCATGGGGGCAGAGGGAGCAGCTCTTCTTTCTCGGTTGCTGCAGGTGAATGGCATGCGAGTCAGTGTTACCTAAATAGCCCATGTTACATACGCAGCGACTGATGGAGGCACACTTGAATCCACATATTCGGACTCTAGATCTCTGATGCTCTTTCCAGTGCGGTCAAGAGTCCCGTTCATTTGTTGAAGTAGTAAACAGTTTGCCAGTGGCCTGAAAGAGTACATGGTGTCCCTAACACCAGGTTTAGTGCCCAAAAAGCCCCTTTCACTATTAGGGGACGAGAGCCCAGTTGATTCTTTGCATTTCTCAGGTAGAACAAAGCTGAAGTAAATACATTCTTGGTCCGAAGCTCACACAAAAAAGAGTGTTGTGCTTCAAAGTAGTCATCTTGGGAAGCAGTACGGTGGTTCTTACAAGGCTACCTGCTCAAAGGGTTTTTAACTGCCCACCAATAGTTGCCTTTGGAGCCAGATTTCAGATTACACAATAAAACATTCATGTTACTTTATAATTACACCTGGTAATTTCCATACACAGAAAACAGCGTTACCTCTCAGACCAGACCGTAGCTTTACACCAAACTTGACTTTCGTCTCTACAAAATCAAATTTACCTTTCGAGGATGAAAACTCAACACACTTCCCAAAAAGGAGTTTTTTTAAAAAATGCTTTGACTTGATGGCATCATTGAAATGAGTGCATCTCCTACCAAGATGATCCTTTTGAAGTGGACACTGCTGATAGAGCTGTGTGGTTCTGGTTTATTTAAAAACCAACCACTGGGGCGCCTGGGTGGCTCAGTCGCTAAGCGTCTGCCTTCAGCTCAGGTCATGATCCCAAGGTCCTGGGATCGAGCCCCGCATCGGGCTCCCTGCTCTGTGGGGAGCCTGCTTCTCCCTCTCCCACTCCCCCTGCTTGTGTTCCCTCTCTCGCTGTGTCTCTCCCTGTCAAATAAATAAATAAAATCTTTAAATAAATAAATAAATAAATAAATAAATAAATAAATAAATAAATAAATAAAAACCAACCACTTACTTTGTAGTGACCCTTGAATAAAACATCCCAAGCCTCCCAAGATCTCCCGAGGGTAGAGAGAGGAGCCAGAGCCTATAAAAGAAGAAAATAGGATGTCGGGAGGTTTGCAGTCCCCCACCCCTGCCACCAGTGACAGCAGGCAGCAAACGGCCTGCTGTCGTTCTTAAAACAACAAATATCACTGGACACTGTTTTCGGAACTCCAGGCCAGCCACACGGTCTTAGTAAAGTTGGCCATTTACCCAATCTCTCAGAGCCTGAGAAGCATATTGGTAACAGAATTAAGATCCTGGGTTTGGGGGCGCCTGGGTGGCTCAGTCGTTAAGTGTCTGCCTTCGGCTCAGGTCATGATCCCGGGGTCCTGGGATCGAGTCCCGCATCCGGCTCCTTGCTCAGCAGGGAGTCTGCTTCTCCCCTGCCTGCCGTTCCCCCCTGCTTGTGTTCTCTCTCTCTCTGTGTTAAATAAATAAATAAAATCTTTAAAAAAAAAAAAAAAAAGAAAAGAAAAGATCCTGGGTTTCGTTCTAGCTCTGACTTCTGTGCAGACCGATGGAAGTGAATGCCCTTGCTTCATCTTCTCCCTCTGCCTCTCCTCCCCTGCAGGCAGCATCGCCGCCATTACGGTGACGGTCATTGCCGTGGTGTTGTTGGTGTTTGGAGTCGCAGCGTATCTGAAGATCAGGTGAGACGCACCTTACTCTTCCTTACGGAGAAAAGGGTTCCATTTTGTCAGGCTGTGGGCTGAGAGCTGGTTTGCTGAGGGCTTGTGTCCTGATAAGCACCTGAGCTCTTGGGAATGCTGGTAGGGATGGAGCAATGGCCGTCGTAGCATGCGCTGGACAGGAACCCACGGTGCGGTGTTTGAACCTTGGCAACGCAGAAGAAATAAGCGGGTGTATACGGCATGATGATGGAAGGAGGATGGACCTGCAGTCAGGAGACGGAGGCTGTGGCCCTCTGCCCTTAACTCCCCTCCTCACCCTGAGAAAGCCACATGCCCCCCGAACCTCAGGTTCTTCATCTGGGAGATGGGGTGGAGGCTCAGTGGTTCGTAAATACGAATACCACTGTGTGGATGTGTGCCCAGTCTGTAAGGAGGTTTTCACTGATTCTAAAGCAAAATGTTGAAAATACAAGGAAAGTGTAGTATTTTCGGGGCGCCTGGGTGGCTCAGTCGTTAAGCGTCTGCCTTCGGCTCAGGTGATGTTCTCAGGGTCCTGGGATCGAGTCCCGCCTTGGGCTCCCTATTCAGCAGGGAGCCTGCTTCTCACTCTCCCTCTGCTCCTCCCCTCTGCTTGTGCTCGTTCTGTTTCTCAAATAAATAAAAAATCTTTAAAAAAAAGAAAAAGGAAAAGAAAGTATAGTGTTTTCTATAAAATTAGATTCCCCCCCTGAGATTATGTCCTTATATTTTTGGCTTTAAAATAGCTCATCTTTTATGAAATGAAGGTGATCATGGATGGCAGCTGAGTTTTTACTTGCTTTAGCTAAATAGAAAGTTGCAACAGTCTGTGAGCCCCCAATTTTGTTGTCTACTGCTTCGTGAAATCCCAAAGGCTCAAAAACCACATTACTTACCCTGAGGGTCCTTACAGCTGGAACATGCCTAATGGCAAATGACAGTCTTATTTGCCAGTCTCTGCAGGGCCTCTAACAAGGGACAAAAGGCCATGTGCCACCATGAGCACAGCCACTCTCTGACCTCCTCCCACAGCTGGGGCCATCTTTACGGTAGCTCCGGGCAGACCCTGTCACTCCGTCCCTTAAAAGCCCCCAGTGACGGGGCGCCTGGATGGCTCAGATGGTTAAACGTCTGCCTTCAGCTCAGGTCATGATCCCAGAGTCCTGGGATCAAGTCCCGAATCGGGCTCCCTGCTCAGCGGGAGCCTGCTTCCCCCTCTCCCTCTCTCTCTCTGTCTCTTATGAATAAATAAATAAAATCTTTAAAAAAAAAAAAAAGCCCCCGGTGGCTTCCCCCGTACTTAGAATTATTTTCTTTTTTAAAGATTTTATTTATTTATTTATTTGAGAGAGAGAGAATGAGAGAGAGAGAGAGAGAGAGCACATGAGAGGGGGTAGGGTCAGAAGGAGAAGCAGACTCCCTGCCGAAAGCAGGGAGCCCAATGTTGGACTCGATACCAGGCCTCCAGGATCATGACCTGAGCCGAAGGCAATCACTTAACCAACTGAGCCACCCAGGCGCCCCTGTACTTAGAATTAAATTCTAACCCCCCAGCTTGGCCCTCAAGGTCATTCATGGAGCCTGTCCTACCTCTTCTCACTCATCACTTCTCTCTCTCCATCTGAACCACCGAGTCGCAGTCACACAGGCTTTCTGTCTGATTCTTAGAACGTGCCAGGCTCTTTTTCTCTCCAGGCCCTTGGCTCTTGCCCGACCCTGTCTCTGAAGGCTTTTCTCCTAGCTCTTTCTCATGCAAGGTTTTCACATCACATCCTCCAGAAGACTTCCCTTCCAGTTTGGTGCCTCATTACTTTTGTTCTGGCTACCACCACTGTTTATTATTTTATTCATTGTTTTATATATTTGTTTACTTGTTTATTGTCTCTTTTCCCCACACAAAAAATGCTAAGCTCCATGAGGACCCAGACTTTGTGAGCACAACACTGGGTGCAAAGATGCTCAATAAACTGAATAAGTAAACAACGTGTTTATCATCTCTGCCGCACATTCCCTTTGCTGCCCTCTCTCATCTCTTCTGCTCACCCCAGCCCAAACCAACACCCACCAGGAACCTCTCCCATGCTCTTTCCCTTTTACCTCCCTCCATCTTTTGTTCTAAATTGTGCACCAGCTCAATCTAATGATGGTGTCAAGTCTGAGAATGCCGGGTGATATCACCAGTATCTAAGGTACAAGGAACAGGAAAGCCAGGTTTCAAAGAGAAATTGGAATTAAAGGGCCAGCGTTACCTGTATCTAAAAGCCTTTATGAAAGCATCCTTGTCTCCTTCATTGCTTAAAACATCTCTTTTCCCCACTAAGTCTGTATTTCCTTGACCAAAAATTAATTTTATGAATTATATCTTACTAAATGGTACACTTTTCAGTCCATTTCATTACTAGTTTATCACTGCAGATACGCTGTTTTCATTAGGAGTTAAATTGGCTCTTATGAGCTAGTCTGGAACCCTCATTCCCACTTTGTGTTGGGGTGGGAGGAGGCAAAAGTGGAACTTACGGATAAACTTTAGAATCACTCTGCAGTCACAGTGGTGAGTTTCTGAAGGGCTGGGTCACAAAAAATATGACCTCCACTGAAATGTGGAGTGGAATAGAAATGCTTTCGTCTTGCCACACATTTGCCAAAAATGATCTTTGTCTTGACTCCAGGCAAGAATTCAGGTTTACCATCTCAAACCACTGCCTAATCTACAGGCAGTCTAGAACAGTGGTTAAGAATTCAGACTCCTTGGGGCGCCTGGGTGGCTCAGTCAGTTAAGCATCTTGCCTTCGGCTCAGGTCATGATCTCGGGGTCCTGGGATCGAGCCCTGCATCGGGCTCCCTGCTCAGGGGGGAGTCTGCCTCTCCCCCTGCCTCTCACTTATTCTCTCTCTCTCTCTCTCAAATAAATAAATAAAATCTTAAAAAAAAAAAAAAAAAAAGAATTCAACTCCAGAAACCAGGAGGCCTCAGTTGGAATCCAAGCTCTACCAGTTTTCAGCAGGTTCTAGTGTGACCTGAGCATGTCACAGAGCTTCACTAAACTTCACTTCTCCTTCCTGTGTAAGATGGGGGCCATAATACTTACTTGGTAGCATTGTTGGGAAAATTAATGGACACTGCTTCCCAAGTACATAGCACAGCCATCAGCATCAGCATCATCAAAGAGGTCACCGAGAAGGAAGGGCCCCCAGGAAAACAGTTGCTTGACAGTTACTGAGTGTTAGCTATGTGCCAGGCCCTCCTCTGAGCACTGGGGTCCCACCAGTGATGTGACACAATCCTGCCATCACAGAACATACTGCATTTGGAATATTTTGTTAGCAGGTCATTAAAATCGGTTCTAATGAGTGCTGATTAAAATTGCATAACGTTTTATTTTAAAAATTTAAAGAGTGTTTTCTCTAGGCATTCTCAACACCAGATAAATTCAGTGAATAATTAAGATGAAGTAGTCACTGTTTCTCTCCCCCATATAGGTCCTCCCTCTTAAATGTAGAAAGGCCCCAAGGGGATAAGTTTAAGGTTGTTCTTTTTCTTTGGGACTATAAATTTAAGGATGGATAAAGTGACCAGACCCCTGTTTAGAAACCCCCTAAGGAAAGCCCCTTTCTGCTGCTCTGATAATTATTTTGGCAAAATGATAACATAAGGAGGTTAAGAGCCCTCACGAATATTAAGGCTATGCCAAAACCCTTTCGAGTGTTATTTTGCCAGATTCTTGGAAAGCCCCACTTATCATTCATCAAAAATACATCTGGATCAATTGACAAATATGTGTGTGTGTGTGTGTGTGTGTGGGTGGGTGGGTGGGTGTGCGTGCGCGTGCATGTGTACCTAGGGTTAGGTTTTCCCTTGGCTGCAAGTTTATTGCATTCCTATCATCCCAGACTTCTGAGAACAGTAACATGACAAGAGGCCTGTCTTCTGTGGTCCTTCAGCTCACTTGGCTGGAGCAGCAAGTGACTGAAATCACAACCCAGAAGGGAACCATTTCTGGCCTGCAGCCAGTGGGCTATCAGCCTGGCCCAGCCAGGGTCCCTACAAATGCAAAAGAAGAGTCTGCTTCAAAAGGCAGCCCCACAACCAGGAGAAGAGCATGTCTTGTAAGCTCTGCTAACTGGCTCAGTCGGTTCACCTTTTCCCAAATCCTGATTCCCTCTGAAGGCATCGGCCGCCTCCACCATCTACTTCCACACTCCTATTCTTCCGGGACCTGTGACCCCTAGTTCTGTCACAATATCCCCTGCCTAGAGAACCACCTCCTCCTGTCACTAAGCCACTGTTGGAAGTGACTTATAAACACGAACTGCCCTGAGCCTGCCGGGGCTCTTCTCCATCAGCGACCCCACATTTTCACTGGCAGTGGTGTGGCGGGGAGGGAGGAGAGTGGGCTTTGCGGTCAGGTTTAACACGGACCCTTCTCCTCACTGGTTAGGGGGCCTTGGGCAAATTATAATCTCCCTGATCCTTAATTTCTTCATCTGCAAAAATAGAGTGGATAACACCTCTCAAGGTTGTTTTGAAGATGAAATGGAGTAATGAAGATAGAGCACCTGGTGGTTAAGAACATGTACTCTAAGCAAATTTATTAATCACTGTGATCAGTTTTATAGTTCTATGAGTATAACTATATATAACTGTGTTAGTATTACGGTACTAACTCAGGTTAGGTAATACTAATACCTAACTAATCCTATACCTAATACCGAACTCGGGATCGTTACAAGGATTAAGTTATAATACAGATAAACATTCGGCGCCGGGTGCAAGGTGAGGGCGGAGGAGGGGCTAAAGCCTGTCATCGTAATTGTTGTCACAACAGTACTTACTACCTCGGTGCTCAATTAGATGGTCGCAGCGGACAGTTCCATTCACTAGGCATCGGGGATTCAGAGAGGGGAGGGGGAAGATGACACAGCAGCTCAGGTTTCTAACTATGCCCCGATGGGCAGATGTCCACGTTCCCTTTGATGGTTTCGGTTGTGTTGTCTTCTGCACGCCTGTGAGGCTGCGTCCATGTTATAGGTTCGTAAGCAGAAACTACTTCTGAGCAGTCTTGATTCCAAGGCTTATTTGCAACTTGAAAAGAAAGCAAAAGCCCTGCCTGCCTCTTGCAGAAGGGTGTCTTTAATTCGTGCTGATTGAAGAATGAGGTAAGTCGGTTTTGTTTTTGTTTAAATGGGCTCAAGACTGTTCTGCCAGGAGATAATCCCCTGCGCGGGAGACGGTGTCTGCTATCGCCAGCAATGTGGATGCTGCTATAATTAGGTGTGGGTAACCCAGGGGGAGAACACGGGCTGTTCCCGTCACCAAAATAAATGTGATCTTGATTTATAGACACAACAGGGCCTGGCTCGTAAGGCATTTTGTTAGAAGTCACCTGTTCTGCTTTAAGTCTTCCAGTGATTACATTTTATACAACTGGATGCCTTTTGGTTGGTGGTAGGTTTAACGAGTTAGCCCAGCCAACCATTAAGTCTAAGATCTTTTAGAATTTGTTACTGACGGGCTGACTTTTCAGATCAGCTTTTGGCATTCTGTAGGTCCAGCTGACTTGATTCGCTAGCTCCATGGTTCTGAAACGTTAATGTGCATAAGAATCAATGGGGGAGCTTATTATAAACACAGTTTCCTTTCAGGTGATGACTCGACAATGTTAGCAGCTTCTCCTGAATGTTCTCCTAAACCCAATTTAGTCATGTCCTAACTTATTTTGACAAAAATCCAAAAAAGGGGAAGATGCTTAGAGGTGATACTATACAAAAGCTTCATGAAGGAACTAGGTCTTAAAAGAAATTAAATGAAAATGAAAATGAAAATGAAAATGAAATTCAATTTAGTATCCTGGATTTTATCCGCAGGATGTGTCCATGCCTTATCTAGGCAAAGTTAGGTACTCTTCTCTGCTAAACATTGGAAAAACAGCTTCGATGAGTATTGGACAGCTCATTGTCATGTTCCAACTTAGCATACTTATGCTTAGCAATCAATTTTACCCACTTATAGGCCAATATCAGTCTGTGAAAACATGTGGGATTAGCAAATACCAGTCTATAGAAATGTTTATCATTGAAAAAAATCTGTATTTATATCTGAACTCACTTATGTAACCCATTCATCACTTTTTCCCCTTCAAGTGTCTAGTGCGTTCCTCATGGCCATTGTCCCTGTTCACAGATCTGTCATCATGGGTCTTTAGAAGAAATACATTTCAAGACAGTCCCCCCAAAAAACAAACAAACAAAAAATCACAGTTTCCTGGGTGTGGTCCCCATAGGTTCTGATGCAGTGTGGCAGCTCACAGGTGAGGACAATGCTGCAGGCTGTGAAAACCATACTTTGAGTAACCCTGATCTACCTCTGTCCGCCAACACTCCCAACACACACACTGTAGATACGGTACCCCCAGTGCCGTATCTTGGCTACTTTGGACATGTTGATCCCCCTGCTAGAGGTGTCTTGGCTACTTTGGACATGCTGATCCCCCTGCTAGAGGTGTCTTGGCTACTTTGGACATGCTGATCCCCCTGCTAGAGGTGTTTGGTTCGTCTCTTTTTTTAATCTGGCTAATTCCAAATTGTCTAGTGTGAAAGAGATGCTCTCCGGGAAGCCTCCTCCCCACCATCTCCACGGGGAGCCCCTTACCACAAGCTTCTCCTTTGTATGACTCAGTTCCCTATCCTGGACTCACTGCCTTCTTTGTCAGTCTGCTCCACTAGAAGGATAAAAAGCCCCTCACAATACCATTCATTCCTGGAGGAGTGAATGATTCTGGGTAGCAAAATTTGGGGTACAGCAGCAGTGTTCATTTATTCCAAATAGGGGGAAATGGGGTTTAGAGAAGGGGGAGCTTGTGGGAATCTGTTAAAACCATATACTTTCATTAGTTACCTCATGACTCTGAACTTCTTTACAAATAAACAGGTGTTTCAATATGTGGGCCTCTTCTGTGATGAGTGTCTGCCAGGATGATACTGGCAGATCATTTTAAAATAGAAAACAAACAAATTTCGGGCGCCTGGGTGGCTCAGTTGGTTAAGCAACTGCCTTCGGCTCAGGTCATGATCCTGGAGTCCCTGGATCGAGTCCCGCATCAGGCTCCCTGCTCGGCAGGGAGTCTGCTTCTCCCTCTGACCCTCCCCCCTCTCATGTGCTCTCTCTCATTCTCTCTCTCTCAAATAAATAAAATCTTTAAAAAAAAAAGAAAACAAACAAATTTCATCTACTCCTTCAAAGTAAAGGTGATTATTTATAGATAAATTCAAAAGTAACTGCTCTTTAAAAGAAACCCAGACTGTGGACAGAAGACCTTGAAAATGAATGATTGGAATGTTTCCATCGTTGGGATTTGAGTACAAAGACAGGACTGATAGGTTTCCTAAGTTACGATACTCATTCTGCCACCGACTTGCTACAGTCGCTGTAAATTCACCCCTAATGGTCACAGCTTTCTTAGCCTCAAAACGTCGCTGATCGTGTTCCTTTCCTAGTTTGGACAAATGTGACATGGCTATATAAGATGTCACTATCAAGGGAAGCGGGGTGAAGGGCATATGGGAATTCTTTGTACCATCTTTGCAATTTTTCTATAAATCTAAAATCATTCCCATAATTAAATAATTTACTTTGAAACAATTATAGTTCAGTAGCTATCACACAGATACGTTGTTTGCTACTTCCTCAGAGCCTCTGCGCTTTCTGTTCTCTCTGCATGGTTTACCTCAGGCATCCACGTGGCTCATCCCACACTTCTTTCACCTGTCTGTTCAAATGTCATTTTAGTGAGACTTTTTTCTGATCACCATATTCCTAAGGACAATCCCCACCTCCCATGCGGAACTCCTCATTCCCCTCTGTTGCTCTGCTGTCCTCTACTGCACAGATTACCTTCCGCCATATTATTTTTCATGTCTTATCTGTTGTGCCTGCCCCCACTGGAACGTAAGGTCCCTTAGGACAGGGGTTTTGGGGGCGCCTGGGTGGCTCAATTGGTTAAGCGGCTGCCTTCGGCTCAGGTCATGATCCCGGGGTCCTGGGTTGGAGCCCCACGTCCGGCTCCCTGCTCAGCGGAGAGCCTGCTTCTCCCTCTCCCTCTGCCTGCCACTTTGCCTACTTGTGCTCTCTCTATCTATCTGTCAAATAAATAAATAAAATCTTAAAAAAAAAGAAGGACAGGGGTTTTGGTCCGTTTAGCTCACTGAAGTATCTCCCAGCCCCCGAATAGGGCCTAACAGATTGTAAGGTTTCAGTGTATCTTTAAATGAAAGGAACCAGGCAGGGAAATGACAGAGAAAGCAAGCCACCCAACAGAAACAAAGGAGACCATGGCAACTGTACCAAACTGGCTTCGCAAATGGATGATAAGAGTCTGAAGGCTTAATTACCAGTGACTAATGAGCTGTACATTAGGCTGTGTTTTCCCAGCACTAAGCCATATCTTTTTCATCTTTATGCCCCTCCTTCTTAGCACATAATAAGCGCTCACAATTGAATGGCAAGACTCACTTGACTCGAGAGGAGACAACTTGGGGGGTGTCACAATAAGCAAAGCTGGAGCCTAGAGGGAGATCGGGGCTTGACCCTTGTAAAGGAGAAGACATTTTCTCAAACAAGTGTGTGTCGACACAAGGGAAGTAAGACACTTCATTCATTTTCTTTTCTTTTTTTAAAAAAATTTTATTTATTTGACAGAGAGAGACACAGCGAGAGAGAGAGAGCACAAGCAGGGGGTGTGGGAGAGGGAGAAGCAGGCTTCCCACTGAGCAGGGAGCCCGACGCAGGGCTCGATCCCAGGACCCTGGGATCATGACCTGAGCCGAAGGCAGACGCTTAATGACTGAACCCCCCAGGTGTCCTTCGTTCATTTTCAAAGACATTTGGGTTCCATTAAGTATCGATGCTGCAGTTATCTTAAAATAGGTACCATTGTGCAGTTGTGGGGAAGGCCTCCAACCGCAGATGTCTTCACTTCATGTCCCAGTTGTCACAGGCCATCAGCAATTAGGGACAAGGTGAGTAGGAAGGGCTGCTTCCTGTTAGAGCAAAGCCATTTGAGAAGGAAGCCATGAGGCCAGGGCTTGACACAAATCACTCCCTATTTTGTTCCCCCAGGTTCTGCTTTTAGCTCACGAACCCATACGGTAGCAGCAACATGGGGCTCACAGCACAGAACCATTGATTAACTGTGAACTCTGTGCTGAGGGCTTTCAAGCCACATCATTGCCTCAGAGAAATGCAGAATTCTCTTTCCTCTTGGCAATAATTAAGGTCAAAATGGTGGCTCTGACCCTTTGTACTCTTTAGCAATATTTTCACCCAGCCCCAGTTATATTACGCAGTGAATTGCCCCAGACCGTACGAATCCCTGCTGGTATCGACCAAGCAAACTCTGTCTATGCTATTTATGTGTACCTGACGTGAGCCCGCATCATCAAGTATTTACGAAAGAACCACTGCCTCAAGAGCAACGTGTGAGATGTTCTGAGAATTCAAAGAAAAGTCAGAGGCAGCCTGCCCCCAAGAGGTTTACCATCTATGGGAGCCGCGGTGCAGCGAAGAGGAAATGTAGCTATGTTGGATGGTGCCAGTCTTGACAAAGAAATTGAGTAGACAAAACTGTTCTGATCTGGTGATGATGCCATTCATACCGACTGCTCTTCCAAGGGAAATGAGATGAAGCAGTGTTTCAGAAGAGAGCCGGGAGACCCAGATTTCAGTACCAGCTCTGCCTTTAAGTCATGTGCACACAGGCATCTAGATTCCTCGCGCCCCACTTTCCTTATCTCGAGGGTGAGGTTGTTTGCCCCTCGTGGACTCCACAAGTACCAATCTGAAAACCGCCCCATCACCATCTAAGACGTGCATGATTTAAGAAGTTCTGACCTAGAGAGACAGTTTAAAAGGATCATTAGTTATTCTCCTTTTATAAATTTTTAAATTTTATTTTTATTTTTTTATTATCATGCTCAGTTCGCCAGCATATAGTACATCACTAGTTTTTCATGTAGTGTTCAGTGATTCATTAGTTGCGTGTAACACCCAGTGCTCATTACATCACATGCCCTCCTTAGTGCCCATCACCCTGTCACCCTATCCCCCCACCCACCTCCCTTCTGAAACCCTCAGTTTGTTTCCCGGAGTCCAGAGTCTCTTATTCTCCTCTTAACTCACACACACACACACACACACACGTGTTTATCTTCCTCTCTTTACAGTATGAGAGGATTGATGCAAACCTGGCTTGCATCCCAGCACACCCAGTTCTTCTTGCTTAGGCTCATTAATATATTAAAACAAGCCCTCCAGCTTCAGTACATTCCCAAATAGGGCTTATCTATAGCTTTTGCTTCACTTTCCTCAGTTATTGGTATTGTGCTCAACTCCCTGTACATTCCAACAAGAAGGCAAAGACAAATGAAAGTAAAGATCCCCCCTTTCCTTTCATTTTTCTAGTATTCGTATAGTGAACGTCTCTTATAATACAGCAGATTCAGGTACAGCTCTGATCAAATAGTCTTGGCCGGACAAACTATAAGCAGGAAAACCCAACGACCAAGAAAGTTTTAATCCTCTGACCCCACTCCAGCATAATGCTTTAAAAAAAATGCAAATACTAATATAAGAAACTGGTTTTCTAACTGTGCCCGTAGTGTGGTTGCAGGAGTTCCTGATGGAAGGGAGGCTTGCTTTTCCCTCGGTGCCCTTTTCCACTCTTTGCAGATTGGCCCTGTGCTTGTGTAAGTTTCATTATAATAAAAATTAAAAAGCGGTACCGGCCAACATTTACTGTGCTTTTACTATGTGCTAAGGCTTTTATAGGCATTACCTCATTTAATCCTCCCACCAGCCCTAACACATTTTAAGTTTCTCCAATTTATAGATGGAGAAACGGGGGATTACAAACATATTCGAGGACATACATCTGTTGACCCAACTGATACTTCTTGGGGATAAAATTATATGATAGATAATAAAATGCTGCGAGAAGTTATATTACCATACAAAGGCGAGGCAGGAGTACCCTATCAATAAAGGAACAGGTTTATTAGGTAGCTGTTGGCCAGGCTTGCAATGGTAAGTCATGCTAAAATTTAGGCTCGGCTCCAGTCATACAATCCCCAGGTTTTTACTTGTTCATTCTCTAGCTTCCATTGCTCAACCATCCTGTTGAAGGATTTGCTTGAGGCTGGAGGTGTTAAATGTGGGGGAGGTGTTGGCGATGCGTGGCCAGTGACCTTGTTTACCAAAACTGGCCTCCCCTCTTCCCGGCGATCAGAAGGTCAGTGGTGTATTACCTGTGGTCTCTGTCCTTCTCACACCCATGGAAATAAGTGGGCCTTAAGGGCAAACAAAGCATATTGTGGAACATCCTCAAATGTCCAGGTGCACAGCTGGGCCAGCTGAGCCAGCCCGCAGAAATCTGAGGACTAAGAATCTAAAACCAACTCAGCAAGGGCCTGATGCTTTGCAACAGATCATCTCTTTTCAAGTATCTGGCATATGGGAAGCAAGCTTCAGAAGAACAACAGCAGTTATTTTAACAACAGATAGAAGTGTAACAAATGCTTTTTGTGCCTTTCACACTGTGTTTTCGTTTTGTTCAGGTTTCATATTGAGTTGAGACAATAATTAGGGGGCGTGGGCCCGTTTGTCAGTACTATATCTAGCAGACGTGATCTCCAGTGGTAAGGTGTAATCATTCACACACGAACATGAACCTGAGAGCCATTCTATGTTCATTTTGTGATGTTCTCCTCATCCTGAGAGTACTTTTAGCCATACAATGACTACAGTCCTCTCTGGGAAGCTCCCATCTTGTGAACAGATTGGCTTTTGGGGATTTTTTTTTTTTTCCAATCACTGGTTCTTCCGCAAACATTTATTAAGGACTTACTATGTGCTAGATATTCTTCTAGGCATTGGAGATAGTGCCAAGAACAAACAAAGTCGTCACATCATCCATACTTAGAGTTTAGTCAGGGAAGGTGGCAATCACAAAATAAACAAGTGAATTATATAGTATGTTAGAAGGTGATGAGTACTTTGAGAAAATGAAGCCAGGAATGCTGGGAGTGGGGGGTGGGAGTTGCAAGTTAAACAGAGTTCCTGAGAGAGGCCTCACTGAGAAGGTGACATTCGTGCAAAGACTTGACAGAGGTGAAGGAAGGCGATCTGGAGGCCAGCTGTTCCAAGCTGCGGGAACAGTACATGCAAAGGCCCTGAGGCAAGAGTGTGCCAGCCGTGATGGGGCGGAGCAAGGAGGTGTGGTTGGAGCAGAGGGAACAAGAAGGACTGGAATAGCAGCTGATGTGCTCAGAAAAATAACAGGGGCCAGATCCAGAGGGCTTTGCAAACCATCCTAATGATTTGGCTTTTACTCTGTGAGATAAGGAGCCACTCCATGGTTTTAAACAGAGGAGCGAGAACTATCTGATTTCAGTTTCTTACAGAAATAATACTAATTGTGAGACAGGTTCCCAGAACAACTAGTCAAAGCCTGTTAAACCCAAGTTGCCATTGAACTAAGGATGCTAATCAGACTCTGGGAAGCTCAGAGCACGGGATCTGGACCCAGGAGGTGAGAATCTGACTCATAGCTCACTGGGGTAACTTGGTGCACGTCAGATCAACAGCTCGGAGAGAGAACTTCTCCCTGTCAAAGAAATAAGCAAGCAATACCCGCCCATGGCCTTATTTTGAGGATCAAGTGAAAATGGAACACAGAAACACTGTGTAGGTTGTAAAACACGATATGCAGGTCAGGAGGGGTGGTGGGAGCAACAGTGGTTGTGGTGGCGTCCTTATGATTCCTGGGAAAATTCAGTCCAGGACTGAAGTCAAATGCCAGGAATGCAACCTTCCCTTTGCTATTACTTATTAAGGAGCCATAGGAATGGGTCCTCCTCCTTCTCCAGCACTAGAGGTCAAGTAGAGAGACAAGGACCCAGCTGATCTCAATGGAAGGGGCCAGCTGGGCTCCCACGTGAGCAGTCCTAACTTCCAGGGGTCTGTAGACTGGGGCCTCCAGGGCTGGCAGGTGGAAGAATCGGGTCTCCCCTCCTGCGGGCCCCGGAAGCCTCCCCCGCACAGGCTGCCAGCCATTCGGCTCCCCTCAGGTGGGCAACTTCTCCAGATAACCACAGCTCTCTGCTCCCCCCACCAGGCATTCCTCCTACGGAAGGCTTTTGGATGATCATGACTACGGATCCTGGGGCAACTACAACAATCCTCTGTACGACGACTCCTAACGAAGGAACGTGGCCGGGATGAGGAAGAACTGTTGTTTATTTATAAAGTGCTTTCCCAGTAGAATTAATACAAGTACCTGATATGCATTGAGCGACAATCTCTTAAGCCCTGTTTCATTGGTTTGTTTTGTTTTCCTCCCTCTCCTCTGGCTGCTATAACTTCCCCTTTCTGCAAAAAGAATCATTGTTTAAAGGTGAGTGGAGGCTTCTTTGCAGCTGAAATGGGCCAGCCTGGAGCCGGACCACCGTGGTGGAAGCTTCCGTACCCGCTGCAGGATCCACCTTAAGAGGGACTGAGGGCCAGGGATCCAGTCGTTCCGTCGGGGGCTACTTTTAGGGGAACTTTTTGTTGGTGGTATTTCTCAAACTTTTTAGTTAGGAAATTACATTCAGTCTCAATGAGGGGAAAGGAAATGAGTACTGGGAGGACTTCCCCTTCAGGTGAGGGCGCAGGGGCTGCTCCGATTCCTTTTTAATCTCTGTTTGTATCTGCCAGGATGCCTGCTTGGCTCTGCGAGCGGGATCCCGGCTTCTTAACTGCCCAGTTAGTGGAAGAGAAAACCGGAAGGCACCCCGGGGAGGCCAGGAGGCCGAGGGACAGCTAGCATGTTGCTGTCAGATCGCAGCATGCCCTCTACCTGTTCTCCCCTCCAGGCTGCCCATCTCTGCTCTGCTCGGGATGCCCGTTCTGGTCAGCTGCAGCCGGCTGGCATCGGCCCCGGGGCTCTCCGCAGGAGAAGGCTGGGAGAGGAGTTTAGTTAGAGAAGAGAAAGGGGGAGGCGTGGGAGGGAGCGAGCGCTGGGGCAGTGGAGGAGGCTGGGAAGGGAGGGCACGGAGGTCCACCTGGGGGAAACGAGGAATCAGCCCCCAATAACTAACAGAGATATCCACTGCTCTGAGGAACCTCTAGAAAGAATCCTTGCTTTATACCCACAAAACAGCTAGCTCACTGCCTTACTGTCTGTTGGATAATGGCTGTAGACTGTTTTGTAAAAAACTGTGAAGGCATTAGTCTATCTGCGGTTGCTCAGTGAGGCATTTCCATAGGAAACAGACACCACGATTAATCCATTTATTCTTCCTGTTCACTTACCTTACTAATTCTGCCCTCTAATTAACGAACACCCCCAGGTACATGGTCTTCAAATCCTCGATCTCGAATTTTGAAAAAGAACTGATATTGTTTGCAGATGGCCATTTACTGCAGTGGGTATCAACCGGCAGACAATTTTGCTCCCCAACGTTAGCCATTTAAAAATGTCTCGTGTCATTTTTGAGTGTCACAACCTGGGGGTGCCACTAGTAGATAGAGGCCACGGACGCGCTGAACATCCTACAATGCACAAGACAGCCCACTACAACAAAGAATTGCCTGGCCCAAAATGTCGGTAGTGCTCAGTTTAAGAAACCCTGGTTTCTTGAAATGCCCCTTGTGACAAAACAAGACACTCCCAGCTTAGTAACATTTTTTATTTTTACCTAAATGAAATGATTTGTTAAATTGTTACCTAAGAAGTATTCAGTTTGTTGGCTGATGGGTTGTTTTGGCATGTGTGGTTGCCTTTTTATTTCTGTGTGTTCTCTAGATAGCTTTATTTCGTAGCTAGAACTCTATCCTCCCGAAACACCTGATGTTAGTAACGGGCATCTTGTGTCCTGATTGGAGTAGGAAACTTCACGGATTAGGAAGCATCCATTGGGTCCTGATTCGGAATACATTCTCTTGTCCTACAGTGTCCTAAAGAACTTGAAACTGGATCAATTTTTATTTCTAAACTTGGACTTGCTGCCATGGCTGTTCTCAGAAATGTGACCCTCAGCTCAACCTATCACTCGCTGTGGTCCAGCAAAGTACTGACATGAAGACCACTGTTGCCATGCTGTTCGGAGATGCTAGGACCTGTGCTGTTCTCCACAGCCTGCCTTCCCACACTCTGAAATTATTCCTAAACTCCTTACGTATCAAAGGAGAATGAGCAAGCCCCAGAGGTACTTTACAACAGGACCAGGTAATGAGAAGTAGGCTGTCAGGAAATCTGATTAGCTCTGATTATTAAAAAACAAACAGACAAACAAAATGGACATTCTCAGAAAAATGGCCAGGGATGACCCATGTTGCCCCCTCCGGCTGTGCCGGGCCTGATTAATTGTCTCTCTTCCCTATCCTCCCCCCTTTATACAGCCTGTAGGCCTTCAGTTTAGCAAAGGAGAATTCAACAAAAACAGGACATCCCTTTATTTTCTCCCTTGGCCACAAACATTTTGACAAAATGTCCATGAAACAGCTAGCTTTAGAGCGTTGCTCTCCTGGATGCTGCTCCTATTATGACCACAGACTCAGTAAGCATCTTCCCTTACCAGAGTCTTCTGTTGTGCAAGAGCACCTGATGGGTTTGTTGCTCCTATTAACTTCCACATCCTTATGGCAAAGAGAGGGATCTGGGCCTAAAGCAGATGTATTCAGCAAGGTGACAGCTTCCCATAAAAAAACTCTAACCCTCCTTGTCATGGCAGTATAAAATACCTCCAGGGTGAACCTTATTTTGCCAAGTACTTTTTTTCTGAGTTGGCCAAAGAATTTGAACTGTATTCAACACATGTTGCTTGAAACACATACACCCCCCTGAAATACATGCTGATAATTGATGTCAGGGAGATATTCTGTCCAGGTCTGCGCAAGGGAAATTGCTCCAGTGGATCTAAAAAACAACCACGTTCATCCAGGAATAGGACTAGTCATAAAGTGATAGACTGTCAGAGCAGGAAGGAGGCAAGCAGCCTCTTCTAGACCGTACATTGCAAATGATGAAGAGTGGGATTCAACTTTGTTTTCTTTTCTCTTGGCCCCAGTGAAGTCTCCTGCCCTCCCTGGATGCCTGTCTTCATTTCTTAAATGAGGGTGATGCTTTCATATTGACCTCACCCCATGCTACCTCACAAATGTGTTGTGAGGATTCATGAAACGATGTCTACAGTGTTTTCAGTTTCTGGAGAGAAATATTTATAGACATCTTAAGTATTACATAGGTATATAAGTGATCTCAGTTTCAGTTTCCTGTTTGTAGTTATACTGGTGTGTTGTTCTGACTTAAATCTATAAAACAACAGCTGTATCTTGGCCACATCAGGCAGCTGTCCCAGCTCTGAGCTACCCCCCAGTGCATCTGACTGCAGGGTGAACCATGCCTGGGACCAGGAGAATGGTTTCCATCTCCAAATGAAAAGATGTCCCAGGACCTAGGTCTCACAGACTATTGAGTTAGGATCCAGAAGGTTAGGGTAATATAGGAAGGATACCTGAGCACTGATAGCAGTAGGCCTCTGGCCTTCACCATCCTGAAGTCTTCTGAGTTCTTTGTGGAGTTGATTTTGGTTTGATGTCATCCGTTTGCCCTTCATCTTGCTTGCAAGGGTGCACGGTTCAATCCCTCACGTATGGGAAATGAATTTTGCAACTGCGCCGTGTTGATTTGCACGTTGGATTCACCCTCTTTGCCTTTAACCTCTTTTTGGCAAACGAATGTACCATTTCAACTTTGATTTTAAAAGTGCTAGTTGGTACTGCTAAGAGTGGTAACCGAGAGACCAACGCCACATTGCTTTCTCGGGGTGAGTTAGCCAACATCATCTAACGATGGAAAGATGTGCAACTTCTTTGATATTTGATGTCATTGTATCTACATTTGTTGTAAGACATATTGCATACTAATTATATCGATTAAAGTTGTTAAAAGCTTGCACCTGACAGTGGTGACTCACATTTTGATATGTTTTGTTATTCAGGACATTCAGTTGATATGCTCCTATTAAGTACCCTTGATTTGTTCTTAAAGAAAATCTATCCCCCATCAATAAATAATATTTTCTGCACAGCGGGAAGGTCTCTCTGATCTCGAAACAGAATTGAAGGGTGTCAGAAATGAAGAAACTTTCCAAGCCGTCATTTTGCTCTTAACAATACATCATGTCTTCTAAAATAATTGTAAAAATAAACACTTTGATTCAATAAGTAGGCAGGGGTACAAAACCAAGTCATATTAAGGCATATCGGCATTAGTAGTACATCTGATACCTGCTTGTTTCATTCTCCTTCAAAAAAATTAAGTTCATCATACCCATCCTGACAGTTAAAATAGCAAGCAATTTCAATCATTCGGAACATAATATCAACCCTCGGGAGCTAACCAAAGATTATTCTGATTCAGAAGAAAAGAGCAACGATAAAACCCATGCATTTTGCAACACAGGGGAGGAATGGAAGCACCTGCAAGCTAGAGCGAGGTGATATGATGATTTGAAAACTTGAGGTCAGATTTAGTAAGTTTAGGTGCCTGATGTCCAGTGACACAGCATGGAGGATTGACTGGAAAGAGTCAAGAGGAAGAAAGAGGACCAGACGTGAAACAGACCCTTTCCTGATGATGACCCAGTCATCTCTGGAGGCCCTCCAAGGGCACAGAGGCAAGTAGCAACTCCATTATTCCAAGCTTGCCTGAACACAATCGGTTAGAAAGCACTTCGAATGTGCATGGAAAGAAAAGGCCTAATGATAATGTGTAGGGTTTACCTATTACGAATTATTGGGTCCAAAACAATATATTTTCCTACCCTGTAGCTTTTCCAAGTCAGATCATAGTATGTTTCAAGGATTTAGTAACCTCGCCACCATCTTTTACTCTCCTAAAGGTCGGCAGTACTCACCAATCGCTGGCTATATTTTGATTTTTGTCAGAAAGCGTCGAGATTGAAAAGTACTGAACAGATTGGAGGACAAAGCCTGTGAGAGGTATGCTCTCTCCTCTGAAAGGATCTAAACTTTGGCAAGTACAGAATGGGCTCCATTTACTGCACTAAAGCAGCATTAATTAGTTTGACTCAAGAAATGCATTGCGTTTCTATTTTAAGCAAGATACTGAATATTTACTATAAAACAGGAGGAATATAGTATCCAGTAGGAACTTTGGGTGCCTGCGGGCATTGCCTGATGCCATCCTGCATCAACGTCGTGGTCACTACACTCTCTCCGTGTTACAGGTAGGGAAACTGAGGTTCCACGATACGAAACGCACTCCGGCGCGTACTGAATCCTCCTATGGACTCCGTATCGAATAAGATGGGCCCTGCTCGCCACATATTTACAGCCGAGTCAGCGGCAGAGGTGGCATTCCAAGCAGGTCTGTCTGTCACCAAAGCCCTGGGTTATTTTCCACTCGAGGGACTGGTTTCTGGTCTAAGTATAACCCAGTGCTCACACCTTCTACTAAAATGGGATCTTCCACCTCTTGCCAAGTCTCCCCTCAGCTATTTTAGGTGATCTCAAGGGGGTCTGGCATGCGGCCCAGAGCAAGCCCGGTCGGCTCCCAGGCACATGTCCCCTGCCAGGTACTGTTACCTTCCTGCCAGTTCACGTGGCCCTGCTGGGCTCTGTTCTCTGCCAAGGAAGAGGCTGCCTCCACCTCCCCCACTCTGTTAGAGCACCAGCACAGGCCCCCCTGCCTCCCCGGGTTGAGTGAAAACCTCTCCTAGCTTCCACCTGCAGCCTCCCCGCTCCCCGTAGGAGACCGGTGTGAGCCCCCAGCAGCCTGGACTAGAGATTCTGTCCTCGGAATCTCTTCCCCTCTTGCCCTAAGGTTCCATTATTTCAAGAACGTGTCTTTCCTTGGTATCCTAACAATAATGATAGCTTATTCTCAGCTAACACTATGAGCCAGATCCCGTTCCGAGCACTTTACCTGGATTAACATCCCTAGGAGGTAGATACTATTAATGCAGTATCCCCACTGTACAGATGAAAAAACTAAGGGCTGAGGGTGTAGAGACTTGCCCAAGGTCACGCAGCTCCTAAGTGCTGGGGCAGAATTCAAGTGCCAGCAGTCAGACTCGAGAGCCTGTGCTCTCCATCACCTCCACAGAGCCCCCACTCGGTGCCAGGGGTTCCTGCACATCCGCTCAGCCCGCCGTCAGACAGGCTCGTCTGTGTCTGAACTCCGTGTGGCCACGGCTGGGCACCGAGCGCAGAAGCGAGCTCCCTCCCTGAAGGAAGGCTTCTGGCCTGGCCGACTCTGTGCTGCTTCTGTCTAGATTCTGGCGCTTCCAGACAAGGTCGCCCACCCGACAGCCCCCAGCTCGACAGCAGGCAACTCCAGGCTGACCCGTCCCTTGTCACCAGACCCACACAGTAGCTGTGGTGAGAGTGCAGAACACTCTCAGGTTCTCCCACTAGCCACGCCTGCCTTGGCACGGGGACAGAATTCACTGCAACCAACACTGCTGGGCAAAGTGCTGAAAAGTTCTAGCCCGTCAGAAGCCAGGGGTTGTCAGGTGGTGTGAGAGACAAATGCCTGCCCCCGCACCACCACACTGAGGCCTGCAACCGGCATCCATCAGGGAAAACCAAAAAACACTTCTCCGTGTATTTCTGGAATATATATTAAAAGCTTAATACAAAGCAAAGGATTTCACGTAGAAACCAGAGTCTCACATGGACTTTTTGAGAGCGGGAAGAGAGGTGGGTAGGGGAACCAGAGCAGGTAACTGCTGAAATTCTTGGGTGTCTGGGAAGCTGCCACCAGCAGTGAGGTGGGGCTGGGGAGTGGTGGGGTCCTCAAGAGCTCACTGGGGGCCACAGCTGCCCCCACACCTGCCTGCAATGGTTTTGGGGGAATGGCTTTCCCTGTTTTCCATCTTTCCTATATCACTGGAGAACTTCCCATGGGCCAGCTCCAGCCCATGGGAAGGGAAAGGGAATTGGAAGAAATGCAATTTCTGGCTTCCCCCCTGGTTTGCCAAGGAGACCTTAGGCAACGTGGGAAGGATGCTGAGCAGCAAATAAGTGAGCACAGTCCACCCTCACTCCTCCAAGGTTAGAACTTCCCCAAAAGGAAAATAAACAACATCATTTTATCCCTAAGGTGATGCAACTGTCCCTTACACAACTGAGGGTACACTCACCTGCCCCCTAAAAAGAAAGACAAAGACACGGAATATGCCATGTGTGGCTTCAGCTCTGGGAACATTCACTCCTAGTCCAGATGCAATCTTCCTTTGATATCCAGCAACTTAAATGCCCAATTATAGGGTTCACCACCTTATATTGGATAAAGGTGGGGGGATGAAGAAAGAGAGAAGAGGAACTGATGAATACAAATGCCTATATATATATATATATATATATATATATATATATACGCATATATGTATCAAATTGAGGAAGAGAATATGCATAATTACAAAAAGACTTCCTTTCTGCAACTGATCAGGAGACAGCATTGGTATTGAGAATTTCCTTCTTCTGCTAGCCTGTGCATTTTCCTTTGTCCTCAGCCACATCTCATCTGGACATGGTTCTTTACGTGGCAGGGTGACTCAGACCTTCTGCCGAAATGTGAGGAAAGCTTGGGGCCTGGAAAAGCAAAGAGAGCTACTGAACTGGATACCACAAATAAATGAACATGAGAGAGAGATGCCCACATGGTACCTAAGTGCCAAATACTCTCCCTTCCCTACTTCCATTGCTCTTTCCTCTCTCCGTTCCCATCCCTCCAGCCCACCTCATCCACCCCCACTAAACAGAAGAAGAAAAAAAGTAGGGTAGAGAAGAGGTTCAAAATCATTCTCAGCACTTAGCTTGCTGCATGCAGAGCCCTGGGTCATTCCACACCCCCATCCACCCACCAACTCCCCCAGCTCCTCATCTCTGCTTGGGATCTTCTGAAGACAACGGTGCGTTCTTCAGAAAGCCAGAACTTGATAAAAGACCTGCTCAGGAGTGTGGGGGGCAGTAAGAGCAAAGGTTTCCTTGCATTCATTCACTTTCAACATAGAAGTCCCATGGGCCATTCCACATCCTCCCAACTCCCCCATTCCTCTCCTCCCGTGAGGAAGTGCCTGGCTGTAGATGGTCTTGCTGAGCCATGATTACAAGCTCTGGGGCTGATATGCAATGAATCGAAATACATTTAACTTACAGGATGAGTAAGCCCCAGTGGCAATTAATCTCAAATCCTGAGGCCCGGGGGCTGCTTGAGGGACTGTGCTCTCTCCTTCTGAACAGCCATTTCTGGAAAGCAGCCAAGCTCACTAAGCAGCCCTAATCATGGGGGCACAGCCTTGAAGCATTTGCCTGGCCCCTGCCAAGGGCACCCAGCAATACCTGGCTGCTGGACTCTTCTCCTCCAGAGTGGAGAGGCCGGATTCTACGTCTGTCTCCCATAGGCCGGTTTCAGTGCCCCCCATGAGTTCAGGTAAACTAACTCACTCCTCGGGGACCAACATCCTGAGCTATCCAGGGAGCTGACAGGTGGCTCTTCAGCTAAAAAAAGGCAAACCATTCGGGGTGCCCGGGTGGCACAGTAGGTTAAGCATCTGTCTTCAGCTCAGGTCATGATCCCGGGGTCCTGGGGTGGATCCCAGGCTCCTTGCTCTGCGGGGAGCCTGCTTCTCCCTCTGCCTGCCGCTCCCCCTGCTTTTGCTCTCTCTCTCTCTCTCTCATAAGTAAATAAGCAAACAAACAAATAATATCTTTAAAAAAAAAAAAAGGCAAATCATTCTTTCCTAGCCTCCATAATTTCCTGCAAACTGAGGCAGCTGGTTCCCTGGAGAGTAACAGGCTCTCAATCCAAGCATAGTCAAAACCATGGACAAAGGCTAGAGATTCTGCTTTGCATCCTTCCCCTCTCAGTGCCTTCTCTATGCTTAGGACACTAGCTGTAAGAAGGGAGCGGGGCAGTGGGAAACCCAGGCTGCTACCTGACAGAGGCATTATGGGACTAGGGGCCAACTGGGAAGCACTTGTTCATGGACAGCCTCACTGTTTGCTCGATTAAAGGCCCCATGGATTCCACTAAGGAGCAGACTGTGGTGGAATGGTAGCACTGAAAGCAAAAATTTCATTCATTCATTTATTTACCATTCAACAAACAGTCTTCATTTATACATTCTAGATGTATAAACAAGTGAAACAAAACATGATCCCTAAGATAATATTCATCTTCAAAATGCTTTCAGTCTACAAATAAAACAGGCTAAAACTAAGACTGGGACTCGGCACAGAGTGATGGGTACCTTGGTAATGTGCAGGGGACACTGGAAGCATGGAAGAGGATGTAGTAAAAAGATCGGAAAGTGTCCTGACAAGTTTAGTTTCATTTTCTTTATTCCCAGATGTCTCTCTGATCCTCATTCCACCACCATCTGCCTAATCCATTCCCTGGATCTGAACTTGCCCTCTGGGCTATTCCTTTGAAGATCCATCCTTTGCCATCAGTCCCAGATTTTCTCTTAGAAATTTACTTTGTTCCTCCTAACTGACATTTGAGCCAAGGGTACTGGCTTCTGCCCACACTGGTCACACCCAGATCAGCCCT
Source organism: Mirounga angustirostris (assembly GCF_029215605.1). Lineage (NCBI taxonomy): Eukaryota > Metazoa > Chordata > Mammalia > Carnivora > Phocidae > Mirounga > Mirounga angustirostris. Next base: position 59,717,726 of record NW_026991710.1, read on the forward strand.
TGCTTCCAGTGTTTGTCGTGGCCCAGGGATGCCTCGGCTGGAACTTGATATTGTGTCTCTCACTACAGAAAGAAAGCAGGGGAGTGAGGAGGGGGCACGGAGAGAGAATATCATCCTCTCCTCATCTTGCCACATTTCCTATGGTCATAATTCCCTAAGGATCACCAGGGCGTTTAACTGGTTTTCCTGACTATGTCCTCTGATGGAAGAGAGAAGAAGGAGAGAAGGGAAATGACATTTGTTGAATGCCTGTGATGTGCCTACACCATTTGGAAGATTGTTAGGTCTTTTTAGAGACCAGAAAACTGAGGCTCGGGAAGGTTAGGAGCCTCAGAATTGTTACAGAGCTAGTAAGAGGTGAAGTCTTGATCTCAATGTTGGACCTTCTTACTCCAAAGCCCATGTTCTATCTAGAATGATGATGCTTCTCAAACTTTAATGTGCATGTAACTCATTGGGAATCTCATTAAAACACGGCTTCTGATTCAGAGGTAGAGGATGAGGGGTGAACATCCGCATTTGTAATAAACTCCCGGCTGGTGCTGATGCCAGGGGTTCCCCATTGCCCCCTGATTTTGAGCAGTAAGTCTCATAATCCCAGGTAACCCCCAAGGGCCTGCCAGCGGGCCCTTCTCAATAGGGCTGATAACACCACCTCTTACCCACGGGCAGCGAAGCGTGGCAGCATCTTTTGGTTTTGGTTCTTAGTTGTTGCTATGACTGGTGGAGTTATGAGCATTTCATATCTGGGAGTCGAGGATGCCACAGATCCTTCAGTGTATGCAATAATCCAGGGTTGATTTTCTTGGGACAGTCGTACACAGCATAGATTGTCTCACCTAAAATTCTCAAAGCATCTTCATCAAGGAACCCTGAGCAGCAGCTGGTGGGGGGCAGTGGAGGGCGCACACTACTGTCATATGCGATCCCTCTGGCTGCCTTATCCTGTTCTCCGCGGTTGGAAGCATCAGCTCCGCGCCCCAGTTGCTCTGCTCCGCACCGTCTTCACCAAGGGCCGCTCTAGAGCGTATCACTGCACATGCGCGTGCGGGTGGATGCCTTGCTTCCTGGGACTCCAGCGTTTCGGCAGAAAAGATGGTCCAAGGGGGCCGCATCCGAGAGAGGTATGTTCACATATTTCTTGGCACCCCCCAAGGGCACAGGGATGCTGCTATGACACAAACGTGGACATTTTAGGAAAGCATGTTGGCTGGCTGATAAATTCATATTTTGCATTCCATGACAATTTCAGAAGGTATTTCTTGAGAAGGTGGGAGAGGAGCTGACATCTACTAAGCCTCTGCTATGTGCCAGGAACTGGACAGACGCTTTACGAGTATTATTTCACTGCAGCTGTGGCATGGAATAGATATTACAAACTCAGACTCTGGAGCTCGAGTGTCTGGGTTTGAATCTCACCTCAGCTACTTACCAGTTGTGTTACCTTGAAAACAATATTTAATCTCTCATTCCCTCAGTTACTTCATCTGTAAAATGAGGATCAGAATGGTATCTGCCTCATTAGCCTTTTACAAAAGTTAGATGAATTAATACCTGAAGAGCACAAAGCATAGATTAAAGACATAAAAGCATATGCTCGCTAAACAGAATCACCATATAAGTTATTTTTACAGATTTTACAGATGGGGAAACTGAGATACTCAAGATCACATAGCTACAATGTGGTACAAGCTGTCTGATCAATCATAATAAAAACTATTATTCACTGAGGGGTGCCTGGGTGGCTCAGTCAGTTAAGCGTCTGACCTTTGGTTTCCACTCAGGTCATGATTTCATGATTTCAGGGTTGTGAGATTGAGCCCCACATGGGGCTACACGCTGAGCGTGGAGCCTGCTTAAGATTCTCTTTCTCTCTTTCTCCCTCTGCCCCTCCCCCACTGCTTATGTGCTCTCTCTTTTTCTCTAAAAACTAAAAATAAAAGATAAAATAAAAAAATAAAATGCCAAATACTAATCATAAAAAGAAAAACCTCTTGCTTTAGATACACACTTTGACAAACATATATTTAAAATCCAAAACCAGGGGCGCCTGGGTGGCTCAGTCATTAAGCATCTGCCTTCGGCTCAGGTCATGATCCCAAGGTCCTGGGATCGAGCCCCACATTGGGCTCCCTGCTTGGCGGGAAGCCTGCTTCTCCCTCTCCCACTCCCCCTACTTGTGTTCCCTCTCTCGCTGTGTCTCTCTCTGTCAAATAAATAAAATCTTTAAAAAATAAAAATAAATAAATAAATAAAATATAAAACCAGGGGTGCCTGGGTGTCTCAGTCATTAAGCGTCTGCCTTCGGCTCAGGTCATGATCCCAGGGTCCTGGGATCGAGCCCCGCATCAGGCTCCCTGCTTGGCGGGAAGCCTGCTTCTCCTTCTCCCACTCCCCCTGCTTGTGTTCCTGCTCTCACTATCTCTCTGTCAAATAAATAAATAAAATCTTTAAAAAAATAAAAATAAATAAAATAAAATATAAAACCAAATACATAGTATAAATCTATATTTAAAAATATCTGGGTAAAAAAACCCAGAAAATATCTGGGTGTGGGCATAAGCTAACTCTTTGGTTCCTGAAAATTTGAGTCAAGCAAAATGTACATGAAGGGTCCTCCTTTCCTGGTAGGTTTCTTTATAATCAGAATCAACAGTTGTCATTGCTCTAGGGACCCTGCAAATGTTCACTATTTGGTTCACCTCAGGCAAAATTTTCCACTGATGAGTTATTGAGCATAAATGGTCAATTCTCAGGGAGGAATTTCAAAGGTAACTTCTCTCACCTTCTAATCTCCTGTTCCCTTTTCAAAAACATGAAACACAGATCTTAACAGCAGCCTTCATCTTCAAAGACATCAGCCAACTTCTCCAGAGAAGCCTTCCATGTCTTTGGATCAGCCCCTTCAGCTTCCCCTGAAATCTGAAATTTACCAGCCAGTTATCATCTTCCTGAATAATTAAACCATTCCTTACAGCATTTATTATCTTTTCTCGATGGTTTCCCGAGTTGTGTCCATAGAGTTTTAAAAAGTGACAACCAATACCTATTAATAAGCTAAGAATTTATAGCTTAGTTGAGGAGCATGCTCTTTAGCCAATCAGGAATTCACATCATCCAATGCTTTTTTTCACCTTTCAAATCAGCACACCACATTGTCAACACTAATTATTTGAATTGACTGAAGTCTATTCTAAAAGTACATCAGCTTCAGCTGTTAGGTACTCATAAACACAAAGCCTGTTCGATATGGTTAAAGTGTTACTTATGATAAGCCTATAAAGATTGTACTTCTCAAGTTAAGCCATCCCAAGTCAGGTGGTGTCTGTTTCCAAATATTCCATTAAGTACATGGGCTGTCTTTGCTCAAAATGGGAATTCTGGTCTGTTAACTAATCCTACTAACATTGCCTCTCTCTGAGCTGGAAAAAGATGAGTTATTTTTGGCAGTAGGTAATTCCTTGTCCCAGAGACAAAGTTCTTTGCATAATCAAGCTTTTAAATGTCAGTAGCAGTTTGGAGTGTTATTAAAGTATTTCTGGCTTCTGAAAAGGTTTCCAAATATCCTTCAATGTGTTTAATCTTTCCTAATGAAGTCAGATAAAAGCTGAAGTTTTTGTCAGTCTGAAGTGGATCCCAGTACACGGCCATGGATGCTGAGTGCTCTGTCTGCACATTTTGTCCTGAAATATGTTTCCCTGCATCCAGAGAAAATAGCCCAGCCTTGGAAAATTTGAAGTCACAAGCTGGAAAAGCTTAAACAAACAGAAGTCATGAAGTATGTTTACGGTCCTCTAATAAAATACCTATTTATATTTAGCCTGTTTCCAACCCATTTTTATTAATTGGCCCTTCTAGGAATTTGGGAGATTGAAGGGCAGCCTAGTGTCTTATTTGATGGTAAACAAGACCAGCATACTTCAAAATCTTCTGCTGTGTGACATGTAAATAAAGGAGGAAAGGCAAAAAGAAATGGCCATTGGTCTGGATGACATGTAAAGACCGGGTCCAACAATATTTGTGTCTCAAACATTTTAAGATTATTTTTAACCTTGCTAGTAGTTTTTGAAATTCCAAATAAAACTAGTGCACCATTTTGCATTGTAAATTTAGAACACAAAAACTGAATCCCCAACTTTAAAAACCCAAGGTATCCAATAGCAGAAATTCTGGGATGAAACTATTATATCATATATTTCTAGTGGGATATAATTTGGAGCAAACCTTCTATCACAGGTCATAAACCCAAAAATCATGCTCCAAGATAGAGATTCATGTGCAAGAGATTCCTTGGGAATGATTTACATAGAGACCAACACCTGAGAGGGAAAGCAGGAAGCAGGAGTGGGCAGAGAGGGTGAACTGGGACTCTAATACCATTGCAGCAAAGGTCTCGGTCAATCCTAAAGGGAGCTCTGGGGCTGAAATGATCCCACAGAGTTGTCTCAAACTGGGGTGTTAATTGCAGGTTCCCCTCTGTATAACTTTAGGCAAGGCAGCTCTCTCCAGCCTACAGAAAGTTCCAGAAAAGGAACTCAGCTGAGAGCCATCTGCCACCAATATTCCTACCAGCTGGAGTAATGAATGAACTGACCTGGAGGGTGATCTGGGTGGCACGCAACAGCATCCTTTGTAGACAACTCCTTGCTCCACTTAGATCCACTAGCTTCATATAGTAAATTCTGAGAGAAGCTCCTCCAGTATTCTGGATTCTTTCCCTGGGAGAATCTTACAGGAGGAAGCTTAGTGGGAAAAACTAGCCATCCCTGCCATTGTACCTGATCTTGAGGAAGGAAAAACTCATCTTGCCTGTCCTCCACCATCTATTCTAAAGTCTCTTTGCCCTCAACTAGTACCTCTGCTGGTCTAGGTGGCTGGGCCACTGAGATGACACAGACGTTCATTTTCTGAATAAGAGAGGCAATGGGTCAGTGGTCACCATGACCTGCCCGGGCTGTGGTTGCTGCCACATTTATCATCAGAATCAGGCAGTTACCAAGAGCAGCCCAAGTGGACCCCCTGAGTGCCAAATATAGACTTCCCTGATCCTAGTGTGGAACAGCAGGTCTACCTCTGCCGGATGGTCAGGGGCAATTATTCCTGCCAGTATGGTGATGACTTTCCTTGCCTGCTGGTCTCTTGAAACAAGATCTTTGAAGTAACCAAGTAAGAGCCTAATCCTATTATTACCTTAATAGAATCTTGCTGGGTTCCTTAGTGGACCCATGACCCCTCTAAGAACCAAGACTATGAAGTGTCAGGATTCACTGTTGTGAAGAAGGGAAGCGCAAGCTCCCTAAAAGGACCCTTGGGGCTGATGGTAAGCACGGTCACTGCTATTTTCACCTCTTGCTTCCTGGATCCGTGCCTCCTACATCTTGAAAACACGGCACCATATGGTATTTAATGATTTGAGGTGTATACTACATCTTAAAGGATAGCGTTTCATCTGCACAGTGCAATCTCTCCAAGATGGTACATCTGCTAGACCTTTGACAGACCATTCCAGTGTTCTGTCAGTCCAGCAGCCTGTGGATGGTGGCACATGTGATGGGACCATAGATACCATGGTCATGTGTCTACTGCTCACCTCTTTTGCTATATAATGACAGTGGGTCTCTTGATCCAATACAATTTTATGTGGGATCCCACCTTTAGGGATCAGACTCTTTCTAAGCCCTTAGTTAGTGGTGTTGGCTGAGGCACTACAGGCAGAAAAGGCAAACGCATATTTGGAATAGGTGTCAAATCCAGTGTGGAAAAGCCCACCAGCCTGGACCTACTTGCAGATCCCTTTTCTGTTCTGAGACCCACACAATGATGGCAATCTTATGGGTCATCCTGTAAATGGGTTGAGTCAATATTCCCAGTATGCTGCTCCCGGAAATCAAAAACTCCAATTGGGTACTCTGTTCTATCCTGGTGGAGGGAAGTGCAGGACGCAATAATCTGCCCCTAGCAGGAGAGAATGTTCTAGTTTACTTCAGACCATTCGCCTAAAAAATTGCACTAATGCTGTGGGCCCCGGAGTCTTTTTAGAGTTTAACTCCCATCCTCTGGAACACATATTAATTTGTATTAATTTTCTGTCTTTGCAAAAACTACCACACGTTTAACCGCTTGAAACAATACCCATATATGACCTCACAGTTCTATAGGTCAGAGGACCAGGCAGACTTAACTGGATTCTCTGCTTATGGTCTCACAAGGCCAAAGTCAAGGTGGTTGCTATATACCATCCCAAATCACGACTATTAAAGTTTTAACAATTGGGGCACCTGGGTGGCCCAGTCGGTTGAGCGTCCGGCTCTTGATTTTGCTCAGGTCATGATCTCAAGGTTGTGGGTTCAAGCCCCATGTCAGGCTCCATGCTCAGCAGGGAGTCTGCTTGAGATTCTCTCTCTCTCCCTATGTCCCTCCCCGCCCACCACCCCCTCGCTCACACTCTGTTTCTCTCTCTCTCTCTCTCTCTCTCACCCTCTCCCTCTCTCTCTAAAAGAAAAACAAATCTTAAAAAAAAAAAAAAAAGGTTAACAATTGTACCACCACCTCCCCTTGCCCCAGGCTGTGTTCCACCTGCCATCAATAGATTTCAAAATTGCTGCCCAATTTTTTGCATAATACATTGAACATAATGCACTAGGTAGCCACTATTTGTATTTACAACTGTGGCCCATGTCAATGCCAACTATTCCATGTGAATGAAACAGAGAGTGATTTCACATTCCCATCGAATCTTTTACTTGCTGTGAACAGAGCTGGTCCTCCTTCAGAACTAATCTCAATGTACATCTTCCCATCTGCATCGTGACTTACAAAGTTACGATTAACTGAATGAACTAAAACCTCCCATATCATGTGTTTTCAGGAATAAATAAAACAAAAAATTATCAAGCAATTTTCCCTCATATATAATGTGACCAATGTCAGGAACTATTTAAAACTCTGAAATTGGTGATTTTTTTAGAACCACAAAATATTTACCATTATTAGGCACTCGTGATAGTAATTGCCCCTTCACATTATAATTCGTTGATATTGAGCAATATACAACAGAGCCATTTCATACACAGATTTACCAATAACCCTCATATTTGACATTTATCATGAACTTGGTGAATGATTTTACAAGATTCTTGTGATTTGTGAGATTAAATACTCATTCTGTCATAAAAAGTACCACTTTAAGTGATTCTTCTTCCATTTTGGTCTCTTCTTTGCCTTTAGCAACAAAATTTATTGGTATTATACTGGAAAGCCGTATTTTGTGCTTATTCTTAAAAACTGATTAATTTGCTTTGGAGGTCATTTGTGGAAGAAAGTGCTAGACAATGTCCATTCTCCTCTTCCTCCTTAGTATCAGAACCTCAAATTTTAGATGGACACTCTGTTGCTCAGATGAAGGACTACCTGCCCACCTCCCTTGCAGCTAAGATGGTCAGTCATGTGACTAAGTTCAGGTGAGTGAAATATAAATAAATATGTTTGTGTAGGATTTCTGGGAAGTCTCCTTGAAAGGGAACAGGTGTGTCTGTCCTTACTTTTTCTTGCTGGGTATAGTAGGATGTGATGTATGGAACTCTGGCAGCCATCTTTGGCCATGAAGTAACTAAGAACAGAAGCCACCTAGGGGGCTCTGAGGATACCACAGGCCCACTATACCAAACCTAGACTGCCTGCCTTAGACTTCTTTGACAAACAAAAATTAATCTCCCTCTGTTTGAGACACTGTTATTTTGGAGTTTATTTCTTAAATGCAGCTAAATTATTCCTAGTGGATATATTATTCTACTCTGTTTTTAAAATATGCAAAAGCTATAATGACTATGTTTTTTAATAGATAATACACTAAGTATTAGGGAAATTTAAGTTGTCAGTCCATTAACATTCAAATTTCAGATATTTATGGTTATGCTTTGTAATAATACTGAGTTTCATTTTTCTTATGCAGAATCATCATTCCCATGGATTTTCTTGTCCCAGTTGATGGAAATTCACAGTATTATGTTCATTATATTCACATTCTATTTTGAGAAGTTCTGTTCATATATCCTGAGTTATAGTATTGATGTGACTATTGTTATCATTATATTTATACTTTGATAAACTCTTTTAAGCTTTTGAATCATTGTGCTAAAATCAAGATATCATGCAATAGCCAAAATCAAAAGTAATAACCATTAACACTAACAGCAAATAAAATGCAACGGTAGAAAGGGGTTGAGGAAAAATACTTAAATTGCCGGATTTTTCTGTGCATAACAGTTTGTAATGGCCTCAGATCCAGTTTGGGTGTGAGGTGGACAGAGAGACTGTGAGTGTGACACCTTAAAGTAAAAAGTTATTGGTGTGAGAGCACAAGGCATGCACATGTATGTAATATTAGCTCACTTCTGTAAACTACCTAAGATGACAAATAACATTCATTAAGATGTTGATCCTAAATTGATGGCTAAGGTAACATCTGCCTATTTTTTAATCTGTAATATTAAGTAAAAACCATTTGTTAGGTTTTGGCAGGAATTGAATGTTAGAGTATAGTTCAAAGAAAACAGTTGTGGACAGAGAGAGGAGGACCAGATCTCCATTCTGGCCAAGGGTATGGCAGCTGGGACTCAGATTAGGCTCCTACAACCCACAGACCCTACTTCCTTCAAACTTCCAAAGCCACCCTCAAATAAAGTGGCTTTATGGACAGCTTCCACTTAAGTATTTGTGGGGAGCACCTGCTACTTGTGCACTCATTTGCTAGAAGGCCCCAGTGGCTGCTCAAATGTATCACATTATCTCTGTGCATCTCCATGTTTCCAGCCAAGAATAAGAGAAGGTCATATGCCTCTGCATCCCCTACCTAGGCAAAGAGAGGTGTGAGAAGTAGGGAAAGCCTGAATGTTTAAAAACATCTTGTTCTGCCATTTATTTTTGGTCCCTATGAAGTCTGGGGCAAAATCTGTCTGCATGTGGAGAAGCGATTAGGAACTTTGTGAAATTCCCACCCAACACAACATAGTAATGGAGATGAACCTAACGTTAGCAGGGACAGCTTATCCCCATGGCCTTTTGACATAAGCAACACTTTCAGAACAGTTTGGTTTGTTGGGAACGTAGCAATTTCTCTGAAGCCTATCGTTAATCTTACTTTGCAAATATTAAAATAAATATGAGCAAAATGGTCATTTCTTTTTCCTGTAAAACTGCCACACTTTGTGAGGACTTCCTGATAAACCACTGGGCTAACCAGTGATCTTGGGAGCCCATTCAGACCTCCTGGACCTCAAAAGCGGAAATGTCAAAACAAGAGAGCAAGCGTATAGTAGAAGAACCAAGACGCCCTGAAAATACAACTTTGGTGTAAAGATTCTAAGAAGCCAGTGCACGGCACTCAAACTATTTCTAAAACTAGGGTGCCTTCTGAATTCATCAGGAAAGCCGAAAACCGCAGCAGGCTGTCTGCAGGCCCTTGGTGACACAAAGGTAGTAACTGAGCAGGGAATGATAGCTGCCTAGGAGACGGGATTGGGTATTAAAAGGAAAAAAACATTGTTGGGCTTTATATGGTTTTAGAATCTCTGGCCTCTGCTCTCATTGTAACTCTAAGAAGGAGAAAAATTAAGAAAAAAAAATAGTTTTCTAACCGCCCCTGGACTTGGAGAAGAAGGGTGTATTATGGAGGCTTTAGGGATTCCTGGGGAGTGTAGCCTTCGGATTCCTTCCATCCTGCCCCCTCCTAGTCGTGCCTGCCTAGCAGGGGAAGCCACCTTCTTTGGCACAAGCAGAGGAGCCCGGGCACCGAACTGAAGACCACAAAGGGCTCTGTGTCGGGTGGCCCCCCGGGCAGTCCTGCAGGGGCCAATAGTGTCAACAGCACCCCCTGGAGCTGTCCATGTGGGGGCTCTGGCTCCGAAGGCCCCTCTGGCTCGAATCTTTTTTTTTTTTTTTTAAGATTTTATTTATTTATTTAATTGACAGAGAGAGAGAGCGAGCGAGAGAGGGAACACAAGCAGGGGAAGAGGGAGAGGGAGAAGCAGGCTTCTGGCCGAGCAGAGACCCCGATGCGGCCCTCGATCCCAGAACCCTGGGATCATGACCTGAGCCAAAAGCAGTCGCTCAACCACCTGAGTCACCCAGGCGCCCCGCCTCGAATCTTCTCTTCTAGTCTGTCCCAGTGCCCAATTCCTAGAGCCTTTTCAGTAACAATTGTGAAAACACTTTACAAAGTATAAAAAAACCTGTGCAAATCTAAGGTATTTCGGGGACTATAGTACTATTTCCAAGAGCCCCCTGTTCACCTATCAATATATTACCCAGAGGGACTAATTTATTAATATATTAATTCACTCTAATAAGTTGATCAAATAATGTGGTATGTTTATAAGCACCTAGCAAACTTTCAGGAACCCTACAAATGTTAGGTGTTTGGATGATGATAAGGAGTGTCTGGGTAATAAGTAGTCTATTAAACAGAGCCTCAAAAGAATAAGACAAAGACACGTACAGTTTAGTGGGGGAAAGAGAGTCCCGGTGAGCCAAGGTATGGCGTTACAGTAGAGAGAGCAACCATAGAGAGCAGAAGGTGACTGAGAACTCAGTGTCAGGGGATAAACGGAGATGCTAAAAATAAACTTCATCTCCTTAACAATTTACCTTGCACAATCACAAACTCATTCTGTTTGGCTTGTTCTCTGTTTTCTCCCCTATCCATTCTTGTCAGATTTCTATTTGTTAAAATAAGAATGAAACTTCTCCAGAGGTTTCACTCAACCAGGGCTGTTACAAGATTAACCATCCAGATCTCCTTGAGTTTCCTCCCCAGGGAACAAACACCCTGGCTGCTCTCTTTGCTCCATGAACTCCTCCAAGGGCCGACAACTGAAGGCACTTCTCTAGTTGCTTTCCCCAATTGCTGTTCTCTTCTCCCCCAGAACTGGCTGTGTTTTCCTCTAGAGAACCTCGCTCCTAAAGTTATTTTACCATCTGACTTCCCTTTCCCCTGGACACACTAGATTTTAAATCCCTTGAGACAGTGCTAGCATCTTATTCATCTTTCCATTCCCTGTTGTTTAATAAGGAAGATGACAGATGCTTTAAACTACACTGAACTCCTGAAGTCAGTGGCCTCACAGCTGTGCTCTTAGCCTCGAGGAAGGGAGGGCACATTTTATTAAGAAAATTTTAAGGACTTAACTTTATATACTCAAGAACCTTAACACTTATTTTTCCTTAACAAATCAGAGATGGTACTTAATGTTTTAGTCTTTTACCTACAAGTGTTCTGGGTCCACTGGAAATAGAGAAGTGCAGGTCTGAGAGTCCAGACTTCTCACGCCCGAGTGCCAAGTGGCTCAGAAAAGAGATGGCAAGATAGACAATGAAACTTAAAATCTAGTGGCAGGAGACAAATAGCAAACAAATGAATAAACTGGAAGGACCCTGGCCATGGTCATTGTAGCATATATTTGAAATTTAAACCTAATTATAATCAATAAAATCTCCCTTTCCCATTTGTAAGGAAACTAATAAGTGATTACCTTAAAAATCCTTCTCTTAGGTGACATTGTATTTCAAAGTAAAGGGCCTGACCGCTCTAGAATATTACTCCTATAATTCCATAAACTTAAGATCATGATTAACCGGTAACCTTTGTCATTTCTTTAAAAAAAAAAAAAAAAAGATAATTTAAATCAGATCTAAAAAAAGTTAGCCATAAAATGGAAAAGATTGGTATGGTGGTTTTTCTGGGTCAACCTGGTAAAGCTGAAACTACATTTCCCAGAATTCTTCTCTCTGTGTATTACATGGAGTTAAAGTTGGTGAAAATTGGAATTTGCGGTGAAAGGTAGAAATGAAGCAGCAGCCATTATTCTCTAGGGTCTTCAAGCTTAGATGTGGGTGACAGACGATACAGGTGCCAGCAGGTTCCATATTGTTGTCACTCTCCTCCACTCAAGGTCAAGCTCTTCTTCCTGACTGTTCACCCTGCTGTTTAACAGAGACCCCAGATGCATCAACAGATGGGTAGCTGTGGATCCAGACAGGCAATAGCCCCAAAGACTTCTCCATCAGCTCCCCTTTTGGTCTCACTTTGGTGGTTGGAAATGCCTGGCTTTCAGATTGACTGGTTGTTGTCTCCTGTGATCTTCCAACTCACCCTTCAGACCATCACTTCCCCAGCCTCCCACAACTGCATAGGGTTTAATTTCTGTAATAAATCCTTTATCCGTAGCTCAGAGAGGTCAGCTTCTTGGTTGAACTCTGATGTTACAATTGGCTAGAAAGAATCATCTAATCCCATTACCATTTGTTGAGCATCTATGTGGGTCAACTGTCTTTCACATATATTAACCTCATTTTATCCTCATGACATCTATATGAGGTTGGCATCACAATTCCCTCTTACAGATAGGAAAACAAAAACTGAGAGGGCTTAACTGGCTTGTCTACGAGAATCCCATTAGAAAAGAAAGAGGAGGGGAGCAAAGCATCTCTCCTTGGCCTGCCATCTTCTGCCCTACCCACCTCACACACATGTCAACACACCCAGCAAAGAACATGCTAGGTTTTCACCTTCTCTAGACCAGCTGGAGAAATGGGTGCCTGTGTGGCTCAGTCATTAAGTGCCTGCCTTCAGCTCAGGTCATGATCCCAGGGTCCTGGGATCGAGCCCCACATCAGGCTCCCTGTTCTGTGGAGAGCCTGCTTCTCCCTCTCCCTGCTGCTCCCCCTGCTGTGCTCTCTTGCTCTCTCTCTGTCAAATAAATAAATAAAATCTTAAAAAAAAAAAAAAAAAAGACCAGTTGGAGAAAGAAATAAATGACATCATGGCTGAGGAAATTAAAGTAATCAAATAATTAGTGAAATGGGGGCTAGGGCTAAATTAAAGGTGGGGTTGGGGGAGAATTAAGCCAGCTGGGAACACTCCACAAATTCTCACAAAAACCCTGTAAGGCAGGCACTACTACTATCTGCCTTTTACCGATTAGGAAACAAAGAAAGAATAAAGCCTCAAAACAACCCAATCAAGATAAAGCAAGTCTTCGAACACTCTGGTTTTTCAATGGCAGAATATTCTGCCAGAATTCTGGAAAAGCTGCATGACTATCCCACGTAAATAAAAAGAGAAAGGGAGGGGCACCTGGGTGGCTCAGTCGTTAAGCGCCTGCCTTCGGCTCAGGTCATGATTCCAGGGTCCTGGGATCGAGTCCCGCATCGGGCTCCCTGCTCAGCAGGAAGCCTGCTTCTCCCTCTCCCACTCCGCCTTCTTGTGTTCCCTCTCTCGCTGTCTCTCTCTGTCAAGTAAATAAATAAAATCTTAAAAATAAATAAATAAATAAATAAATAAAAAGAGAAAGGGAAGGGGAAAAGATGACAAGCAAGTGACAGAAAGGGAAGAAGAAAGAAAGAGAGAGAGGGAGGGAGGGGGAAGGGAGGGAGAGAAAAAGAGAGAAGAAAGAAAGAGAGAGAAGAGAGAAAAGAAAAAGAAAGAAAGAAAGAAAGAAAGAAAGAAAGAAAGAAAGAAAGAAAGAAAGAAAGAAAGAAAGAAAGAAAAAGAAAGAAAGAAAGAAAGAAAGAAAGAAAGAAAGAAAGAAAGAAAAAGAAAAAGGAAGGAAGGAAGGAAGGAAGGAAAGTGACGGAAGAAAATGAGAGGTAAAAAGGCAAAATTGGAAAGGAAGGGGGAGAGGCTGGCAAATGATCTCCATTTATTCCAACAACATTTCTTGGTCACCTGCTCTGGGTGTAGAACTTCACAGACTGTAACATATAGGTGGGCATTTTAATTTATATTTAGAGGTGGTGGTTAATATCTGAACTATCCTAATCAGAAATACACACTCCAGGGGTAGTTAGTTAGCATGTGAAAAACTCTATTCAAAATTTACACTCCAGGGACACAAGGCTACAATTAGCTCAATATTTGATCAATATCAGATTTGTTACTTAGTGTAATAGATGTTGGAAATAATTTTTCTTTGGTGAAATAAATAACCTCCAGTTGTATGGAATGACTACAAATATTGTATAAGCCCTATGAGCCTTCCATAAACAAATATAGAAATCTATCAAACCTAATAGCTTTTATATATTTTGAAATGATGCCCTAGGCCTTGGTATTTCTTCTGGTCCTATATCCTATCATTTAGGTGGTATTTGATACTGCTTAAAAATGTAGCTGAGTCTTGCTGCTAGAATATCTTCGCATTTGCCTCAAAAACCCCTTAATTTAAAGGTTGTCTGGGTGCATAAAAAGAGAACTAGGATTTCACTGAGCTTACAGAACAGGCTGTGTGATAGTTCTTGTGCCTGCCTGATGATATTTGTTGTGCAGAATCCCTTTGGGGACTTGCCTTCAGTGTAACATCCCTGCTGGTTATGAGTTCTGGAGAAGATATAATAATTATAAATGACCAAGTTAGCTTAGGTCATTTTACAATAGCAATTAATTTCAAATGTTACAAATGCCCTAAGGGAGAAATATTGGGTAACAGGGAAGCACATGACATCTACTCCTGATCTAATCTAATAAATCAGAATTAGAATTTATATGAGGTGGGGGGATTAAGCCATTGTAGGTAAAATATCAAAGATCAAGAAGGTTGAAATATTTAAGGTTGAAAGGAGGCTACCTGTGATGAGTGAGCTGAGTCAGGAAGGGAATTAACACAGGTAAGATGGATGGATGGATGGATGGATGGATGGATGGATGGATGGATGGATGAGAGACATTCCAAAGGAGTGACCAGAGGAAAGAACACTAGGTCCAAACACACAAATCCTTTCTGTTTGACAGTTGAAGACCAAACTAGAAAGGAGGTGCTGCTTGGAGAAGCTTGATCTTGGATAACTGAGACAAGCCTTCAACCTTAGGAAGGAAGATTAGTTGTTCCAATCAAAGTCCCTGGCCTTAAGTGAATTATTCTGGCACTTTATCTTTGTTCTTGGACATTAAGTTTATCTTGTGGGTACTGGTGTGCTTATAGAGACCTCAGAGATAGAGAGGAGGGAGATACTTTTTGGCCCTGTGTTTGGCAACGGTGTTTTTGTACCAGTGCCCAATTAGCCCACAACTCCTCAGTGAACAACAAACCTCATTCATTTGCATAATTATTTCCTTTGCTGCTTCCTTTATAAAAAATAATGAGCCATTATGCACATAATTAAAGCAAGCTTAACAAATGAGGGCCAGGCTGACAAGAATCACATGAGCAGGTCAAGAGAAATTAGCCTCAAGGCCTGTCTGCTAAGCAGAAGGCCAATCTAATATGCACTGTCTCTTGGGAGCAGAAGGACTCCTTTGGGGCCTCTGCTTTCAGATTTCACTGAGGTCAGGCTTCCTGGAGAAAACATGATTTGATTTCATCCGTCCCTTCTCCGGTTTCTGTCCTTTCCCTTCTGTCCTCTATGAGAAGAGGCTGGCTTGCTTATTAGCACACCTCTCAACAAGTCCTGTCTCTTCTCCCTCCCCCTTCCCCTGAGTCACACATTTTCCCAATGATCCTTACTAAAAATCTAATGCAAATAAGCAAAGTTCTTTCATCCTAAGAAGCCCAATGATAAACTTTATGGAGACCAATATTTCCTTCTTTAAAATTTTTTGATCACAAAGTGGCTAGGACAAGGCATAGATGGGTAAGTACCTCTTCTCCCAGCTACATGTGGGTCTCCTGGTCATGTGATCTCTAAGTAGTTTCTTTCTTCTGGTACCAGTGGATTGTTCCACCTTAGTATCTTACACAGATCCTAGTCAGTTTCCAATTCTTTAGGCTGAATGTCCCAGTTTGTGGAAGGTACTATCAGTCATTCCTGGATGGGCTGGATCCCTAGATGACTGGAAGGTCATTGATGAGCGATATAGCAAATGTCCCAGGGCTCCCTGGCCTGGACTCGGTGTTCCTTGGGGTCTTGTTGTTCAGTGTGTGGTCTGAGGGACAGCAGTATCACCCGAGAGCTTGGTAGAAATACAGTATCTCAGGCCCCACTCCGGACCTACTCCAGACCTACTAGGTCAGAATGGATTTTAACGAGATCTCCAGGTAATTGCTTTTCACATTAAAGTTCGAGAAGCAATGATCTAGGGCATTCAGTGGGACCCATTCCGTTCAGTTTCTTCTAGGGTATTTGACCACCTCCTATTCACCCTGTGGGTAAAAGAGGGATTCCTGTCCTAGGGCTAAGGGGATGCCCAACACACAACACCCAACACTGGGCAGATGAGATAACAGCAGTTTATCAGTCACATATATTCACAGCCCAGAGGCAGGGAGGATAGCACACACCTCATGGGCCACATTGGGGTTGTGCTCAGGAACAGAGTGAACAACAAGGGGCTATGGGAGATAAGCTTTGTAGTATCAAGAAAGTGAGGCACCTCCTGTTTCCCACGGGAGGATGTGATTGGCTTGTTTGAATAACTCTGTGGTTGGCAGGGAACTGAAACCTGCTATCAGGGATATGTGGGAACTGTACCTGGTTCATTTGATGAGGAGGAGGGTGGTTTGGCTTGGGGACCTGACCTGCAGCAGGGTGGGAGGGAAACTCGTGGTTAGGATATTCAAGGACCCCATTTGCCCTCCTGATTCCCCCAGATATCAAGGTAGCATGTAATATTGGACTTTAATTTTAGGCATTGTACCACAAGGGGAACTCATCTTATAAAAACACTTACTAATTTTACAGTATCAAACTATGTGTGGAAACCACCAAGCATAGTGTCTGGACTATAGAAAATGCCCAATAAATCAATACCACTCCGTATCTCCTCTCTGCCTTTAGTCTGAGCCCTGCAGTAACCGTAACCTGGAATGATTCAGATTTTACCAACATTACTTGAATGTCTGCCACATGCCAGGCACTACTATTGGCCCTCATATACATGATCTTATAATATTCATCCCAACACTATGACTCAGTTTTTCCAATCCTTGTTTTAGGATAGACCAGGAAATTGAACAGAATTTTGCCCAGTCTAAATGGACTATGTTTATCATGTCTCAGTGTGGCATTTATCAATGCAATCTGTGATCTGTTATAACAACACAATGAGAATCTAGCAATGCAATGGAACCTTCATAAATATACAGATGCCAGTTAAAATTTATGAGAAACCAGCAGTAGAAAAAGTTGAATGTATCTGGCTAACTCAATAATGTGAACAGCAGGGAAGATGGACAGGTATAAAATGTTTTGGATTGATTTGCTAATCTGATACAGATAAAGTCCGACAGTAACTAGAAGGTTACTTGAGAAATATGTAATTGAAAGAGATAGCAGCTATCCATTTTTTTAGGTTTTCTAAGTTTTATCTGATTAATTTGGATCATCAGGAGCAATGAACCTGGACTATATTTTTTTAGTCCCCAAAAGAAAGGCCTTCACTGCCTCATGGTTAGAGGTGGTGTAGCATAGTACTTAGGAGTGCAGACTAAATGCAGACTTCCTAAATTCAAATCTCAGATCCTCTGCTTTCGGGCTGTGGTAACTGTGCCAGTGGTTTACCTTCTCTATGCCTCATTTTCCATCTGCAAAACATAGATAACAGCAGCTCTCTTTACAGAGTTGCTGTGAAGATGAAATGAGGTAACACACATGAAGCACTTAGAACAGTGCCTGGTAGAGTAAGCTCTATCGAAGCAGAGACTATTATTACTATGAATCACTGTTATGTCCTCGACTCACATAAAGGGTCAATAAAATAAAGTGATCATGTGAAATTTATCCAAATAAATGGGGAATAGCCCAGGAACAGACCTCAATATATAAAAGAATTTCGTTTATGGTAAAGGAGACTATTTCAATAAGTAAAGAAAGATTGGGTTATTTGATACATGGGTCAAAGGAATTGGATAACTTGGTCTCCTGTTACTTTGCCCTCCATCTGTTCTCCATCATATGATATTCCTGTTGATACTTTGAGTATTCATGATGACACTATATACTATCGATCACCAATGTACCATTTCCCCCAGGGGAAAAAAAAAAAAAGGTTATTCATGTATTCATCAAATAAGTCAGAATCTCAATCAGAGTCCATTTTAAAAGCTCAGTTCTGGGGCCTCCCCTGTTACCAGTTATATAATCTCTTAGGTTGCTGGCAGGATGTAGATGGCATGTCCAAACAGGGTAATGAAGAAGAGTTAAGGTAAGGGACTATTGACAAAAGTGTGGTGGAAACCAATAAGAACGGTGAAGAACGACAGGGCTATAACAAGACGTTGAATACCATACCTAGGTCTGAAGAGATGGAGCAATTATCAGAATGCAGTAAAACCTTTAGTTATTAGACAGCCACCTGAAAAGAGCTGTGGCCTTAGCAGGAGAACTCAGCCACTACCAACCTGAAGCCTGGCAGGGAGGAAGACATGGAAAGAAATACTTTGCCTGTATCTCCTCTGACACCCTCTAAACTTCTGGAAGAATGGGGGCCTGGTTGATCCAGCAGACACATGTCAACCTTCAGGGGCACAGAGGAGGGTGAGGAGAAAAGAGTGAGCCTGAAAGAGTAAACAGAGAAGAAGAGAATATCCACTATACCCAGTAAGGAAGAAAATGCGTCAGTCCAAATAACTGGGGGGGGGGGGGGGGGGCGGGGGGGAGAGGAGAAAGGGACATTGTCTTCTCACTTTCCTAACCACCAGAGGATGGGCCTTAGATAGGACTAGATCCTTATCTGTTATACTAAGAGGAAGGGTTCTATTTGTAGTCACTGTATAAATGGTGCCAAAATTTAAAAGACAAGGCCACATGACCTACATCCCCTAGATTTACTCATATTATTATTAATCTTCAAGATGGCTTAGAGTCTATAACCCCATCCATGTAATGTAAACCTTTGATTGGAATCTAAAAAATGTAAGTAATAATGAACTATCAGTAAGAGAAATTAAGAAAATAATCCCATTTATAGTTGCATCAAAAAGAATAAAATACCTAGGCATAAATTTAACCAAAGAGGTAAAAGAACTGTACACTAACAACTATAAGACACTGATGAAAAATATTGAAGAAGACACAAATATACGGAAAGATATTCCATGCTCATAGATTGAAAGAATTAATATTATTAAGATGTCCATACTACTCAAAGTAATCTATAGATTCATTGTGATTTCTGTGAAAACTCCAATGGCATCTTTTACAGAAATAGAACAATCCTAAAATTCACATGGAACCACAAAAGACCCCCAATAGCCAAAGCAATCTTGAGAAAGAAGAACAAAGCTGGACACATTAACACCTCCTGATTTCAAACTATATTACAAAGTTGTAGTAATCAAAACAGTACGGTTTGGGAAATACAAGCAGACACATAGATCCATGGAACAGAATACAGAGCCAGAAACAAACCCATGCATGTATGGTCAATTAATTTATGACAAAGGAGCCTAGAACATACAACGGGGAAAGGCGAGTCTCTTCAATAAATGATGTTGAGAAAACTGAACAGCCACATGCAAAAGAATGAAACTGGACCACTTTCTTAGACCATACACAAAAGGCTGGGTGATGGACATTGGGGAGGGTATGTGCTATGGTGAGCGCTGTGAATTGTGTAAGACTGATGAATCACAGACCTGTACCCCTGAAACAAATAATACATTATATGTTAATAAAAAAAATTTTTTTAAATCAACTCAAAAATGGATTTAAGACTTGAATATAAGATCTGAAACCATAACATTCCATGAAGAAAACAAAGGGGGTCAGCTCCTTAATAGTGGTCCTTTCAATGATTTCTTTTTTTTGGATTTGACATCAAAAACAAAATTAACAAAAGGAAAAATAAACACGTGGGACTACATCAAACTAAAAACTTGCTGCACAGAAAAGGAAACTACCAATAAAATGAAAAGGCAACCTATGGAATAGGAGAAAATATTTGCAAATCACATACGCAATAAAGAGTTAAAATCCAAAATATATAAAGAACTCACACAACTCACAGCAAAAAGAAAAAGTGGGGTTTTTTTTGGTTAAGAAATGAAGAGTGGAACTGAATAGATTTTTTTTCAAAGAAGACATCCAGATGGCCAACAGACACATGAAAAGATGGTCAATATCACTCATCATCAGGGAAATACAAGTCAAAACCACAATGAGGTATCACCTCACACTTTTTAGAATGGCTATCATCAAAATGACAAGAGATAACAAATGTTGGTGAGGATGTATGGAAAAGGGAATCCTTCTGCACTGTTGGTACAAATGTGCAGCCACTATGGAAAATAAAATTAAAAATAGAAAGACCATATGATCCAGCAATCCCACTTCTGGGTATATATCCAAGAAAATAAAATAAAAACAGGGCATTGAAAGGGTGCCTGGGTGGCTCAGTTGGTTGGGCATCTGCCTTTGGCTCAGGTCATGATCCCAGGGTCCTGGGACGGAGCCCTGCATCAAGCTCCCTGCTCAACAGGAAGCCTGCTGCTTGCTCTCCTTCTGCCCACCCCCCACTCATGCTCTCTCTCTCTCTCAGATAAATAAATAAAATCTCTAAAAAACAAAACAAATCAAAACAGGGTATTGAAGAGATATCTGCACTTCCAATTTATTGCAGCACTATTAATGCACAGTAGCCAAGATATGGAAACAACCTAGATGTCTCTCAGTGGATCAACAGATAAAGAAGATGTTGTACATATATATATACACACACAACAGTCTCCCCTTATCCAGTTTCACTTTCTTTGGTTTCAGTTACCTGTTGTCAGCCATGACCTAGATGCAGATGATCTCCTCTGACCTATCCTCAGAAGGTCAATGGCATCCTAAAGCTAAATCATAATGCACGCCATTCACCTCATTTCATCTCATTACACAGGCATTTTATCATCTCACATCACCACAAAAAGAAGGGTGAGTGCAGTATAGTATCGTAAGATATTTTGAGAAAGAGAGAGGCCACATTCACATAACTTTTATTACAGTTTATTGTTAACAATTGTTCTACTTTATTACTAGTTATTGTTATATCTCTTACTGTGCCTAATTTATAAGTTAAACTTTATCACAGGTACATATGTATAGGAAAAATATAGTATTCTAAGCAAAAAGGGGGCGTTAACATGTGAGGTGATGGATGTGTTAATTAACGAGATGGAGGAACCCTTTCATAATGCATATGAATATCAGATCATCACATTGCACACTTTAAATATCTTAAAATTTTATTTGTCAATTATACCTTGATAAAGCTAGAGGAAAAAGGAAATTACTAAAAAAGCAAAATAATAAAATAAAATTTGTTGGGGAAGTGATGTATGACCGTTTCTTTGAGATTTGATAGGACACTTGAGAGAAAGCGAGGCTGAAGCCCTTTTAGACCCTGCCCAAGAGAGTATCTTGTAGGTGCAATGGGACTTACCAGAAATAGCTAGTTATAGTTAATTTTATGTGTCAAGTTGGCTGGGCTATAGTGCCCAGTTACTCCATCAAGCATTTGTCTAGATGTTGCTGTGAAGGTATTTTTTAAGATCTAATTAACATTTAATTCTATAGATTACTCTCCATAATGTGGGTGGGCAACATCCAATCAGTTGAAGGCCATAAAAGCAAAGCCTGAGATTTCCCAAAATGAAGGAATTCTCTTCAAGACTGCAACATAGAAACCCTGCCTGAGTTTCTACCCTGGAGATTTCAGATTCAAGACTATCATAATTTTGCCTGAATTTCCATCCTACCTGCCTGCTGTACAGATTGGCACTTGCCAGTCCCCATAATCACATGAACCCATTCCTTAAAATAACTTTATCTCTCTCTCTCTTTCTGTCAGTTGCTCTCTCCCTCCTGCCCTCCCTTCCTATATATATATACTTCCCATCTCACAGGACATGCATTCAAGAATTCTCAGAAGGGGCCTCCAAAGGGGAAGAAAGAGAGAGAGAGAGAATAAACACCAACCAAGCATAAAGAATACACAGCCATCTCACAATAATATCCGTCCTGGAAAAACTTCTCTGTCCTTCTCACTTCTCCTTCCTCTGTCACTCCTCCCTCAACCACATCAATCCAGGTAAGGATAGAAAACACAACTAGCCAAATAAAAAAGGAGGAATGGAAGCCCAACTTGGGAAAGGAGAGACAAGGTGACCCATCCCCTTCCCTGCCTTCCTGCCTAAAGAAAACTACCAGCCATGGAAGCAGAAACATTTTAACTTTAGACGAAGTTCAGAGTTGTAGTCATCACTTCGGATGGATGTCTTAATTTCTGAATTGAAACTGAGGTTGTAATTGTACAATTATTTTTATTGTTATTATGGAAAATAAACCAGGGCAGGGAAACACATCCTCCACTGAATACATTTGAAGTAGATCATGGGACATAAACACGTGGGACTACATCAAACTAAAAACTTGCTGCACAGAAAAGGAAACTACCAATAAAATGATACTACCAATAAATATGCTTTTTGAATATATCCCAAGAGTCCTGCCTATTCAAGGTACCAGTTACACAAGTTTTTCTTTTTGTGATTAAAAGTCAGCCACTAATGGGGCGCCTGGGGGGCTCAGTCGTTAAGCGTCTGCCTTCAGCTCAGGTCGTGATCCCAGGGTCCTGGGATCGAGTCCCACATCGGGCTCCCTGCTCAGCGGGAAGCCTGCTTCTCCCTCTCCCCTTCCCCCTGCTTGTGTTCCCTCTCTCGCTGTGTCTCTCTCTGTCAAATAAATAAATAAAATCTTAAAAAAAAAGTCAGCCACTATTACATTTTAAATATCAATTTAACGAATATTCTCATATCTCTTATAGATCCTAATTAAATACATTGTCTGTTAAACTACCTAATAATGTCTTTTATATGCAGACTTAGATGATAAAGTCTTCAAAGAATAATTTGATCCCCCTAAAGTTAGATTTCCCAGAAAATATATATATTTTTAATTTACAATAAAAATTAGATTCCTTTTTTTCCAGCAGATACTTATTGCCAACCTGCCACATGCGGACGTGTGCTAATGATAACAAAGTGGACACTGCTCCTGTTCCCTGGAGTCACTGGCTGGTATGGGAGATAGTTCCTACATACATAAATATGAAATTACATATGTGGATAAGCATTATAAGGAAAAGTATTATGTGAGAATATAACAGAGGATGGCAATTTAAATCAATAAGTTTAGAAACTGTCCCTCTGAGGAAGTGACATTTAAGCCTAGACCTAGAGGAGGAGGAAGCGCTGACTAGCTCTATAGAGAGCAGGAGAAGAGCATCCTGGCAGAGAGAACAGCATGCCCTGTCATGAGGTGGGAGAGCCCTGGGCAGGTTGAAAAAAATGTGGCTGGCGTATAAAGTGAAAGGTAAGTGCTGGGGAAGCAATCTGGGGAAATAGTCAGATTATGCAGGGCTTTGTAGGACACATTAGGAATTTTGGGTCGTATCGTAAGTTCAGTGAGAAACCATCGAAGGATTTTAATAAGGGAAAAGACATAATTTGATGCATGATTTTTAAATGCTCACATTGGCTGTGGTGTGGGTGATGGATTCAAGGTGGGCCAGAAGGAGAGGGAAGACCCCTGGATGGCTAGTGCAAGGGTCCAGGGACATAATGGTGGATGGGTGGGGAGGGATGGGGGGGGTGGAGAAGACTGGCAGGTTTGAGTTTTAGTTGGACAGGCTGAGTGGCTGGTTGGATGTGGAGAGTGAGCTGAAGGAAGGAGATGTTGAGGATGACTCTCAGTGTACAAAGGTTTTTGCCTCCCTTCACTGCCCTCAGCCCTGGTCCACCTCTCAACACATCCTCCCCTCCAACCTGCCATCCACTTAGCGCTCAGCAAAAATGGTGTGAGACAAAAGGACAACCTCTCCTCTCTGCCCTGGAGTCTGGCCAGATGTCCATACTGAGAGAGTGGAAAACCAAAGGGAAGAGCACAGATCATGGCACCAAAACCACAGATAAGGAACCTTACCACGTGGCCTGTGACAGGCTGTCAGGCCACAGTTATGGGCCCTTAATGACAGCCCTTATCAACATACATTCTTTTTGACAATTGCATTTACAACAAGAATTCATCACCCAAATATTAACATAATATTAAATTTTAAATAATATTTAAAAATTTAAATGCTAATGATTCTAATTTATCACCCAAACATTAAATAATAATGAGGGCATTTGTCTTAGAAACACAGTGGTCTCTTGCTTTAACTATTTCTAAAGTTATTCTGCCCATTCTATCACTGCTCTCTGGGCCGAATTCAGATGATGCCCTAGTGCCAGAAATTGCACAGATCCATAAATCAGACATACAAGTACAACAGACTGTCTTGGGTAATGGGCTCTGAAACATGCCAGAGAAACCTGTATTATAGCTGGAATAAACTTTAAATTACTATATTAAAAGAGAAAATAAAGGGGGAAAAATGACTCCTGGGTATCTGGCACAAGCAAACAGGAGGATGGAGTCAGCAGCATTTACTAAGACAATACCAACCAAAAGGGGCTGATTAAGAGGGATAAGCAAGTTTTGAACATGTTGAGTTTGAGGCACCTGTCAGGTACCTGGGTAGGGCGATCAAGTTGGCAGTTGTATAGAAAGATCTGAAGCTTAGAATGAAGATCCAAGATGGAGATAGAAAACAATTTGAAACTGCTGGAATATAATTTACACATAAAACCTTGTTAGAGGATACAATTTCAAAACAAAGTAAGTGTAAAGTGAACCAAAAGAAAGCCCAGGTCTGAATCCTAGGAATTCCTACATTTAGAAGCAGAGTTGAGAGAACGTGCAAAAGACACTGTGTGGTGGTGACTGAGAGAGAGAGGTGAAGAGGACCGTGGGGTCATGAAATCTAACAAGAAAACCATTTGCTCCCTACTTGTTTTTAGGTTCTCAACTATGGTAGCTAACTCACTCCACCTTTGACATATTCTGGGCACTAATCTTTCTCCTATAAATAGTCATGTTGCACTAACTTTGCCTGCTCATTCCCAGGTTGTACTGCAGGCTATATGAGTTACGTTGGGCATTTGCTCAGGAGCACAAATGAAGGTAAGACCCGAGGGACTGCAGTTGGTCTAAGAGAATAACCTCATAGCCTTAAAATCTGCCTTCAAATAGCCTCCATACCCAGACCCCCAAATTTAACTTAGTAACCTCCTTGATTGAGGAGTTGGTGCAGTAGAAGGATTAAAAGAGAGATGCTAGAAAGCAAAGAATAAAAGACAAGAAAAAGAGAGAGAGAGAGAGAGAATCACTTTAGAGTTGTATCTATTCTACCAGACTTTCATCATTAAAATCTTCAGCCAGGCTTTCAAATCCTTAGGTCCAGCAATGGCTAATTTGGAAAATAATAATCTCAGTCGAATCACCATGCTATACCACTGAAACTAATGTAACATTATGTGTCAACTATACTTCAATTGAAAAAAAAAAGAATGATCTTAATTTGGCAGTGATCTCAATTTGGTCAGTGAAGTAACTAGTAACTAGTAACTAACTCAAGTAACTCTGTACTTGAGACTAGCTTCTACGACTTACTAGCTAGATGACCTTGAGCCAGTTGCCTAGCTTCTCCTAAAGTCTGCATCTGTAAAATGGGTATGTAAAATGGTACCTCACAGAACTGTTTTGTGGATTAAATGAGATATAGCATATGACACACTCAGCTACTTAATTTATGTTCCTAATCACTGCATTTTACTGCCTTCCTAGTATATACTTATAAAATGATCCTCTGTGCAAAATTTATACATTCCCTTGGAGACCTCACATTGGATTGGGCAAGAAAGTAGGGCATACAGTACTGTCATAGCGGATATCAAGTAGAGTTCTGATATTAATAACTGGAGGGTATATTGGAAAACCACTAGTTATTCAGGTAAAGTAAATCCTTCAGATTTCTGTGTAGGAGCATGAACAGGAAGAAAATTAACATGGTGTCAATAGTCACTCTGAAGACCAAGAAAGAATGCCCTCCCCTACCCAACTTTGCATTACTGGACATGACATTACTAGAGAAAAATTCTGCTCTCCTCTCTTTTCCTTTCTTTTTATTTATTTATTTTTTGTCAGTAACATATCTTTGAATGGTGAAAGAGGCAGTCCTGAGCAGCATAAAAGAGTGTATATGGGCATCACTACAGGAATTCAATGATAGCAAATATATGGCCATATATACAGAATAGGAAAAAGAAAAAAAAAAAAGATAATTCAGTTTAAGTCCAGTAGTTTTACAAACAAAATCTGACCATTTTATTATTTTAGTTTTAGAGATGAGCAAGTGAAGACTGCAAAAGATTAAGCAACCTTTGTAAGACATTTAATTAGCAAACAATAGAGCTGACATTTGTACCCAAGTCTTTCTCAACTTCACACAATGAGGGAGACTAAATTAATTTCCCCCCCCAATTCTTAACCATCCCTGTATCCATATCCTTTGCATGTAACTTCATAGTTACTCCCATTATGTGGATGAAGCATATTTTCCCACCCCTTCCCATTGGGTTCAGCCTTATGACTTATGCCCAATAGAGTAAAAGGGAAATAATCAGGTGCCAAGGTCCTCAGTGGCCTTGCTTATTTTTCCACTTGCCTTGTTGGACCTCTGCTGTCCATGAAAAGTACATGTCAAGCTTCACTGGTCCCAAGAGGAGGAGGAGAGACACATAGAGCAGAGCCCAGCCAAGTCTAATCTCCCACCCAACCCAAAGCTGATTTGTAGGCAAAAGAGCTACAATATTAAATGATTGTCATCGTTGGCCACCAAACTTGGGAGTAGTTCATTTGGCAGCAATAGCTACCTAAAGCAAATACTGTCAACAGATTGAGCTTGACATTAGCCATGTCACTCTCATTAAAAAGTTGCTTTGTAAAGAAATAAAAGGCATCCAAATCGGCAAAGAAGTCAAACTCTCACTCTTTGCAGATGATATGATACTTTATGTGGAAAACCCAAAAGACTCCACCCCAAAACTGCTAGAACTCATACAGGAATTCAGTAAAGTGGCAGGATATAAAATCAATGCACAGAAATCAGTGGCATTCCTATACACCAACAACAAAACAGAAGAAAGAGAAATTAAGGAGTCGATCCCATTTACAATTGCACCCAAAACCATAAGACACCTAGGAGTAAATCTAACCAAAGAGGCAAAGAATCTATACTCAGAAAACTATAAAATACTCATGAAAGAAATTGAGGAAGACACAAAGAAAATGGAAAAACGTTCCATGCTCATGGATTGAAAGAACAGATATTGTGAAGATGTCAATGCTACCTAGAGCAATCTACACATTCAATGCAATCCCTATCGAAATACCATCAACTTTTTTCAAAGAAATGGAACAAATAATCCTAAAATTTGTATGGAACCAGAAAAGACCCCAAAAGGCAGAGGAATGTTGAAAAAGAAAAGCAAAGCTGGTGGCATCACAATTCCGGACTTCCAGCTCTATTACAAAGCTGTCATCATCAAGACAGTATGGTACTGACACAAAAACAGACACATAGATCAATGGAAAAGAATAGAGAGCCCAGAAATGGATCCTCAACTCTATGGTCAACTCATCTTCGACAAAGCAGGAAAGAATGTCCAATGGAAAAAAGACAGTCTCTTCAACAAATGGTGTTGGGAAAATTGGACAGCCACATGCAGAAGAATGAAACTGGACCATTTCCTTACACCACACACAAAAATAGACCCCAAATGGTTGAAAGACCTAAATGTGAGACAGGAGTCCATCAAAATCCTTGAGGAGAACACAGGCAGCAACCTCTTCGACCTCAGCCACAGCAACTTCTTCCTAGAACCATCGCCAAAGGCAAAGGAAGCAAGGGCAAAAATGAACCATTGGGACTTCATCAAGATAAAAAGCTTTTGCACAGCAGAAGAAACAGTCAACAAAACCAAAAGACAACTGACAGAATGGGAGAAGATAATTGCAAATGACATATCAGATATAGGGCTAGTATCCAAAATCTATAAAGAACTTCTTAAACTCAACACCCAAAGAACAAATGATCCAATCAAGAAACGGGCAGAAGACATGAACAGACATTTTTCCAAAGAAGACATCCAAATGGCCAACAGACACATGAAAAAGTGCTCAACATTGCTCGGCATCAGGGAAATCCAAATCAAAACCTCAATGAGATACCACCTCACACCAGTCAGAATGGCTAAAATTAACAAGTCAGGAAATGACAGATGTTGGCAGGGATGTGGAGAAAAGGGAACCCTCCTAGCCTGTTGGTGGGAATGCAAGCTGGTGCAGCCACTCTGGAAAACAGTATGGAAGTTCCTCAGAAAGTTGAAAATAGAGCTACCATACAATCCAGCAATTGCACTACTAGGTATTTATCCCAAAGATACAAATGTAGGGATCCGAAGGGGTACATGCACCCCAATGTTTATAGCAGCAATGTCCACAATAGCCGAAGTATGGAAAGAGCCAAGATGTCCATTGACAGATGAATGGATAAAGAAGAAGTGGTATATATATACAATGGAATATTATGCAGCCATCAAAAGGAATGAAATCTTGCCATTTGCAATGACGTGGATGGAACTGGAGGGTATTATGCTGAGTGAAATAAGTCAATCCGAGAGACGTGTATCATATGACCTCACTGATATGAGGAATTCTTAATCTCAGGAAACAAACTGAGAGTTGCTGGAGTGGTGGGGGGTGGGAGGGAGGGGGTGGCTGGGTGATAGACGTTGGGGAGGGCATGTGCTATGGTGAGTGCTGTGAATTGTGTAAGACTATTGACCTGTACCTCTGAAACAAATAATACATTATATGTTAAAAAAAAAAAAGGAAAGAAGAAGATCACAGGAAGGGAAGAATGAAGGGGCAGGAATCAGAGGGGGAGACAAACCATGAGAGACTATGGACTCTGAGAAACAAACTGAGGGTTCTAGAGGGGAGGGGTTGGGGGGATGGATTAGCCTGGTGATGGGTATTAAAGAGGGCAGGTACTGCATGGAGCACTGGGTGTTATATGCAAACAATGAATCATGGAACACTACATCAAAAACTAATGATGTGGGCACCTGGGTGGCTCAGTTGGTTAAGCGACTGCCTTTGGCTCAGGTCATGATCCTGGAGTCCCTGGATCGAGTCCCACATCGGGCTCCCTGCTCGGCAGGGAGTCTGCGTCTCCCTCTGACCCTCCCCTCTCTCATGTGCTCTCTCTCATTCTCTCTCTCTCAAATAAATAAATAAAATCTTAAAAAAAAAAAACTATGTAATGTATATGATTAACATAACATAATAATTAAAAAAAAAAAAAAGTTGCTTTGTAGTTACCAGGATGGTTACAGAGAAGATCAAATGTCATCTTTGAAAAAGCTATTCAAGGTATTATTAAAAAGTCAAAAAGGTCTCAAAAAAAAAAGTCAAAAAGGCTATTGGGATATTTGATGTCTTATATATAAAAAGGAAAAATCTATTTCTGATTGTCACAGACTGAGTTTTTGCCTTAGTTTCCCCAGTCTCAATCTTAGCTTTCTGTTGCCCACTGTGGCCTACTGTCCACTCCATCAGCACTTCCCAAGTCCAACCAGCCCACCCACGAATGGCTCTTCAGAAAGTCTCTTTTATTTTCTCTTAGTCTAAGCCACTTATGACTTTCAATTCCATTTTCTGAAGCAAACTAGGTCTCCATTATTTATGGGAGCCTGTTATTCATGGAGCAGTCTCTTGAACATAGATGTCACCTCCAAAGTATTAAATAATAATTGTGGTAGCTTTCCATCAGTAGCAATCTGAGCCAGATGCAAAGCTATTTATTCAAAGTGAAGGCTATGTCATTAATCAGTAAGTCCCCAAATGACTGTCTTTTTCTATGCTTACCCTTCTCTATCATCCTTTGTATAGTCTACTTTTTCAGGTTTTCATTAAAAGTGCACTGTAAAATTATGATAATAATCTCTGGGGGGATAAAACACACTGGTGGTCCTCCTTAGAAAAGCTACTACTGAAAGATGATATAATTAGTTGTCAGCCGTATGGTCATTTTTGTTTCTTAATTTAACTTGCTATGCAATGTTTCCGTGTGTGTGTGTAGATAAATGCATTCGTTTGTTTTGCTATTCCTAATAGGTTGTGAGATTCTTAAGGATAAGGACTATGACTTCTCCCTCTCTTGTGATCCTAGTATCAATCAGTACCATGAACATAATAGATGCTCAATAAACACTGGTAAATAAATGAATAAATCCTCATTCTGCATGGCTCATTGTTCTGTAGGAGCAATTCTCTTCAGTTACGCTTACCAAGTAAAACACCCTGCAAAAGCCCAGTGCCCGTGACTCATGGAGGCTGCTATGTTTGCTAAATTATGTTTCTGACCCTCAGGGCATTATAGCACACTCATAGAGAGAAGTGCCAATGTTGCTTTAAAGCAGTTACTTTCAAGCAGAAGTAACAGAAAACATCCTTTTCCATGTGCCCCAATTAGCTGCAAAATTAACAACTCTCTGATCCTGCAAAAGTCCCTTCTTTTACCACCTTTTCCTCTCCCTCCTGTGCCCTATGCCACCCCCCAGCCACACAAAAATCAGCAGTGGTTGGATAATATTTACATGATATAACTTCCTCATTCAACAATCTGGTTCCAAGGGTGGTCCTCACAAAATAAATGAAGAAAAACAGCATGAGATCTTTCTCGATCACTGTTACCTACCTTCTGTGTTCCTAGGTGGGCCCTAAAAGAACGACTCCCAAAGGCCCGTTTAGGCACCCTTGGCTGGGATGGCTGCAGTCGCCTCCTGCTCTCCCTCTTTCCAGCTACCCTCATTCTGTTCCATGTTCCATACCACACCAGAGTGATCTTTCTAAAATGCACTTATTCCTCTATTTGAGAAACAAAATAGCTTGAATTTCCAAGAGCAGTGGTTGTTAACTTTTGATGGAGGACTCTTCCCACCCCACCCAAATATCCATGTGCATAAATCCACTAAGCATCACATACAATTTTAGATGTTCCTTGGATCACAGGATTAAGATCCTAGGGAGCCTAGGGAGAAGGTTCTGCTCCTACACAAAATACCAAGGTCCTCCACAATCTTCCCAAACTATGTTTCTAAGTCATCACATCTCCCCGAATTCTCCTAACAAACAAAATTCCAGATAGATTTATCACCCAAAATGCCTTTCCCATTTACATTTCCATGTGTTAGAAAACTGAAGTCAGAAGCCCTGGATTCCAAGTACCTGAGGGACTTTATTAATCACATACTTTCTAAAGTTCAGTTTCCACATGCACAAACTGACAGATCTGATTTAGATCTGTGTTTCCCAGAGTGATATGCAAACCACTGATTTTGGATGACCCATGATTATTTTTTATTGTAAGAATTGTATGTTTGCAGAGAGCAGATTGGTGGTTGCCAGAGGTGTTGGGGAGGGTGGAAGAAAAAGGTGAAAGAGGTCTAAAGGTACAAACTTCCAATTATAAAATAAATAAGTCATGGGATGTAATGTACAGCATGGTGACTATGTGAATAATACTGCATTGTATATTTGAAAGTTGCTAAGAGAATAGATCTTAAAAGTTCTCATCACAAGGAAAAAAAATTTTGTAACTATGTGTGGTGATGGATGTTAACTAGTCATATTCTGGTAATCACTTCACAATACGTACATATCAGAAATTATGTTGTACACCTTAAACTAATGTTATAGGTCAATTATATCTC
Organism: Mirounga angustirostris; assembly: GCF_029215605.1. NCBI lineage: Eukaryota > Metazoa > Chordata > Mammalia > Carnivora > Phocidae > Mirounga > Mirounga angustirostris. The sequence goes on from NW_026991710.1 coordinate 59,749,360, forward strand.
AATATAAAACTTAAAATAATTTTTAAAAGAATTGTGTGTTTATTTTAACATAATTTGGGAAAAATATATATTTATAAATTCTATATTTTTAAATTTGTAATATAACATTAATGGCACATCTCAACTATAACATACAGATATTATTACACAGGACAAAGAAAAGTGTTAAAAATAAGTCAGTCTGAAATCTATTTAAATACATATTAAGTAGATAATAGGTGATATAAAGATACTGCAAAAATTAACAAGATCATAGGCAGATCTGAAGATCAAGGGGCACTGGACCAAATGATCTCCATGACTCATCCCAGCCATCGGCCATGATAGTTCCTTAGACCATTTCTTCAAGGAGAACTTGGCTCCCAGAGCTGAACATAAGCTACTCTCCCCAAAACAATAAGGAAGGAGATCAAAGAGCTGCCTTTTTATTCTCAACAAGAAAATAAAAAAGGGTGAATTAAAAAAAAAAAAACAAAAAAACAATTTCTGAGGTGCCTGTGGGGCTCAGTCAGTTGAGCAGCCAAGTCTTGATTTCAGCTCAGGTCCTGATCTCAGGGTCCTGGGATCAAGCCCCGCTTCAGTGGGGACTCTGCTTGAGATTCTCTCCCTCTGGCCCTCACCCCACTCCTGTGTGTGCTCTCTCTTTCTAAAATAAATAATCCTTTAAAAAAACATTTTCCATTTTTAGATGGAGTCAAAGATAAGGGATTTTATTTGAGTTGCCCAAAATCCATCAGGAGAGTATTTCTGGAAATAGAACCCAGAACTTGCTCCCTTGGGACTGGCATTGACAGTTTTGTTGGGACCAACCAATGGCAGAGTTATGACTCAAAACATAAATGAGCACAAATTTCTTTCTTAATGACTAACATATACACATTCAGATTCAGATAGAAACTGCAGCTGCTCCCTCCATCTACTCCAAGTTTGATGAACAGATGGCAGGCTTCCTCTGGGAATGGAAAGATTTAGGGCTGCCTCACAGATAGAAATTGCATAAAGTTAGAACAACAGGAGGAGTGGGTGTTATAACTACAAATGCATTTAAGAATTGCCACAAAAATGATCTGGGTCCTATGTGCTGCACATCATTCATGGCTGTGCCTGTTTTATAATTAAAATATTGATGATTCAGAGGCCAAGTATCATTCCACCTATAGATATATATATACAGATAGATGGATAGATAGATAGATGGATGGATAGATAGATAGATATACACACATACATACATACATACATACATACATACATACATACATATATGATGACTACTGCACCCAACAAGATGAAAGTTTCTTCTGGATTATATTTTTCCCCTAATTTAAAAATAATCTTCCTAACATCTTCATCTTTACATAAAATTAAGTCCTAGGAATTGGGAGCTGTTTCCTTCCTTAATGGCAATACAGACAATTGTTTTGTTCTATGATGCTATCCCATAATGTAAAATCAAACCAAAGGGAGAAAGAGAGAATTATTGTTTAGTGGGTACAGAGTTTCAGTTTTCCAAGATGAAAAAGTTCTGGAAATCTGTTGTACAACAACACAGATATACTCAACACTACTGAACCAAACACTTAAAAATTGTTGTTAATTTTTAAAGATTAGGCAAAGCTAGGAAGTGTTGGATGTAAAATCTGAAGAACCTCCAATAATCGTGGATTGAAATAAACCCTGAAAAAGCAAAAGAAGAAAAGGAAATAAAGCAAGCATTTGGTGTACATTTAAAGATGCCTCTAGCTAATACCCTCTGGAGATAAGCCCACTGAGAGGAACATAAGGCAGCTCAGACTGAGCAATGAGTGATAGGAAATTGTCAGGAGAAACAAAGGGACCCCTTTCAAGGGATGTAAAAAAGTAACATACCAAGAAAGTCTACTTATATGAGAGGACAGCTCTGATAGTAAAATATGGACCAGCTTGCTGTAGGCTTAGTGGAGGGATAATGAACAAGGTGAAGAGGTACAAACAAGGTAATTTTTAACCATTGGTTTGATGATAGCACAGAGGGCTCATCCCTTCTAGCCCTTACTATCTCCTTCCTCTTCACCTAATTCCTCATCAGTTGTAGTTCTCATTTCTAAGAAAAAACCATGGCATAATTTTTAATGAGTTGAGAGTAAGGAACCTTAGATTCTGGCCTCTGTACTGTAATTAACCAGCAGTTCCCTTTGAAAGCTCTTTCTCTCTGTATCCTCATCTCTAAAGTGAGAGCCAGATACCTAGGGATCTAGGATCTCCTCTTGCATCAATAGGCACTGACTGTCAGGATGAAGAATATTAGAAGTTTGCTGTGATATTTGGTTCTCTGCCTCATCCCCTCTACCTGAATAACATGCTACCTGACACTTCGTAGGGAAGAGATCTCGAAATTATACCTGGGAGCTATATTAGGCTATTAGGTGTTGCCTGGGTTTTAGGCATTGAGAAAAAAATGAAGTTTGGAAAATAATGTATCTTTTTTTTTCTTTTCAAGTTTTTATTTAAATTCTAGTTAGTTAACATACAGTGCAATGTTGGTTTCTGGAGTAGAATTCAGTGATTCATCACTTACATACAACACCAGTGCTCATCATATCAAGTGCCCTCCTTAATACCCATCATCCATCTAAGCCCATCCTGGAAAATAATATATCTTAAATTTTACAGATAACATGATGGAAAGGAAATAATAGAAAAAATATAGACACCTTTGTACAAAGAACTCTTAAAGCTCCAAAGTAGGAAAACAAACAACCCAACAAAAAAAATGAGTTAAAGACTTTAGCAGACACCTCACCAAATAAGATATATAGACAGCAAATAAGTATATGAAAAGATGCTCCACCTCAGATGGTCAAGAGGGAAATACAAATTAAAACAACAAAGAAATACCACTACACGTCTATTAAAATGGCCACAATCTGGAATCCTGACGCACCAAGTGCTGGTGAGGATGTGGAGCCACAGGGACTTTCATTCATTGCTGGTGAGAATGCATAATGGTACAGCCACTTTGGAAGACAATTTGGCAGTTTATTACAAAAACAAACATGCTGGGATGCCTGGGTGGCTCAGTCGGTTAAGCATCTGGCTTCGGCTCAGGTCATGATCCTAGGGTCCTGAGATCGAGTCCCACATCGGTCTCCCTGCTCCGCAGGAAGCCTGCTTCTCCGCCTGCTGCTCCCCCTGCTCATTCTCTCTCTCTCTGACAAATAAATAAAATCTGAAAAAAAAATAAAATAAAATAAATATGCTTTTACCTCACAATCCAGCAATTACACTCTTCAGTATTTATTCAAAGGAGTTAAAAATATATGTCCACACAAAAACCTGCACACAGATGTTTATAGTAGCTTCATTCATATTGCCAAAACTTGGAAGCAACTAAGATGTCCTTCAGTAGGTGAATGGTTAAACAAAAGGTGGTACATCCAGACAATGGAATATTATTCATAAATGAGCTATTAAGCCATTAGAAGACACAGGGGAGCCTTAAATGCATATTGCTAAGTGAAATAAGCCAATCTGAAAAAGCTACGTATTATATGATTCCAACTATATGACATTCTGGAAAAAAACTATGGAGACAGTAAAAAGATCACTGGGTTGCCAGAGGTTGGAAATGTAGAGAGAAACAAATAGGCGGAGCACTGAGGATTTTTAGAGCAATGAATATACCCCGTATGATACTATAATGGACACTACAATGGTGGATACAATGTCATTACAGATTTGCCCAATGTACAACACCAAAAGTGAATCATAATATAAACTGTGGACTGTGGGTGATAAGGATGTATCAATGTAGATTCATCAATTGTAATAAATCTGGTGGGGGATGTTGATAATGTGGGGAGGCTCTGCATGTTGGGGGGCAGGAGGTATATGGGAAATCTCTGTGCCTTCTGCTCAATGCTGCTGGGAACATAAAATTGCTCTAAAAAATTGTCTTAATAAAATCTTTTTAAAAAGAATAACTGAAAAAAGTTACTGAAAACTACTAAACATGATCATTATGGTGAACAAAAAACTAGATATATTTGAAAATATATGTGGCATATAAGAACCACAATATGGTTCTAAATCAAAGGGAATGAAGTCATTTAACAGAAGTGCCATGAGTAGAACTATCTTAACTGACAGGGACACCTGGGTGGTTCAGTTGGTTAAGTGTCTGCCTTTGGCTCAGGTCATGATCCCAGGGTCTTGGGATGGAGCCCCATGTTGGGCTCCCTACTCAGTGGGGAGTCTGCTTCTTCCTCTCCCTCTGCCCCTCATGCTGGCTCTCTCACTCTCTCTCAAATAAATAAATAAAATCTTAAAAAAAAAAAAAGAACTATCTTAACTGACAAATAATCCAAGATAACAAATGGCAAGCAGAACAAGGTAAGAAAGATTGGTATTTCTTAGGAAACTAAGGTAATAGTTAAATTCTTTTCTAGAACATTCAAGATACAACAGGGGCACCTGGGTGGTGCAGTTGGTTGAATGTCCAACTCTTGGTTTTGGCTCAGGTTATGATCTCAAGGTCAAGAGATGGAGCCCCTCCTGGGCTCTGTGCTCAGCAGGGAGTCTGCTTGAGGATTCTCTCTCTCCCTCCCCCACGCCCCTCCCCCCATCTCTCTCTCTAAAAAAAAAAAATTTCAAGAAATAACAGTACAGAGTTTATAAAGTCTGGCTCTCTCTATAGCTTAGACATCTTGATTCAGGAAATCAATACAGAAGGATATACAGGTGAAATAGCTTTGGAGCGTTCATGGATATCACAGAAAGTCATTCTGTGGCCTTCACATACAAAAGGCATCCCACCTAGATGTTTCTTCTTTGATCACAATATTTTCTCCCAAAACTCTGCAGCTGCCGTCATTGTCCCTTAGTGTTTTGGGTCTCCAAAGAAAATCACCTGAGAAAGACATCATTTTTGTTCCCTTTGTTAGTATGTTTTGCCCACTTTGTTGCTTGAGGAACTTTTTCCCCTGTCCTTTGTAATTCATGAAAATTGAGAGGATGTGGCCAGTTACGTAAAAACAAGATTTCCAAAAAAAGAATGTATATATACCTATGTGTGTTTATTACACATTTTACTGATAAATAGTATGGATAGCACACAAATGCTAAATAATAATAAAATACATAATTCTCTTTATTCTAAATCCCATATAGCTAATTGATTCTCATTGAATGTTTCCTTGATTTTTACTGAACTCTTGTTACTATGGTTGCAATCAAGAAATTAGTGTGATTCCAACATGAATGTTGGTTGATCGTTTCTTTTACACTAACAAAAAGAAAGAGAAAAATTTATATTAGAATTTTACTCATCTGTCAATGACCTGAGAAAATTCTTTTTTTAATAGATAACTTCTGAATACTGGAAGAATGTTCCTTTAATTTTTTGTGCTATTCACAATATAATGATGACAGACATAGCATACTTTTTTTTAAATTTATTTTTATTTCTTAGAGAAGGAGGCAGGGGGAGGGGTAGAGGGAGAGAGAGAAGGAGAATCCCAAGCATGCTCCATGCCCAGAGTGGAACCCGACACGGAGCTCGATCCCACAATCCCGAGATCATGACCTGAGCCAAAATCAAGAGTCAGACACTCAACCAACTGAGCCACCCAGGTGCTCCCAGGCACAGCATACTTTTAAGTTTAATCTTCTTTATTAATGTTTTCTCCATGTACTTTCTTCAGTCAAGACAAGTAACAAAACAAGAAACCAAACCATGATGTGTAGCATTGACTTCAATGGTGTAAATACTCCCACTATGACTGATTTCAAGTCACCAGTGTGACGTCACTGAGCACAGAGTTGGGAGGGGATGTGCAGAAGCAAGCCATTAGATAGCATTTAACCTGTACAAGAGGTGTAAATAACCTCAAGAGCACAGATAATAGTAAAATAATTATAGAGTGATAACTTTTGAGTATTTGCTACCTTTATTTTTAATATGATTTACTTAACTGTAAGTTTATAACTTCATTTTTAACAATGACTATGTTTAATGACCAGCTCACAGAATTTCTAAAAATTTAAAAATCAGCTCTCAAAAGCTAGTATGAGGTTTTTCCAGCACACCATTGACTGTGGCCCTATGCTGGACTGTGAGCACTGATTAGCCTGGAATTTGGGGAGTCCAATCAGTCTGCATCTGTCTCCTCTCCCTCTCTCCCCCACCCACTCCATTCTCTACTGCTCCCTTTTCCACATGTCTAGCTCTCTAGCCTTCTTTCTCATTCTCTCTCAAGTTCCCAATAGTTTTTGTTTGGCCATGTTTTTGTTCTATTTGTTTTTGTTTTACCCCCAAAGAAGACCTATGATTCTGAAGATAAATCACTGATTCTCTATGTCCATGTCAGTCATTTTCACTTTCATAATGTTTCTTTTTAATTTAGTTTTTTTCCCATGAACCTGAGAAAAATCTCTCATCTTTGAATCAGATTTTTGCAGCTTAAATTCTGCTTTTTACTGCTATTGCATTCTCAGTTTCTTTGTTAACTTCCAGTGACTCGCCATTATACTTTTGGTTTAGGCATTTCCGGAAGCACTTTTATTTTTAAACCATTACAGAGAAAGGACAAGAGTGATCTGCTGTCTCAAATTTCAGAAATTACACTGTATATCTATATTGAGGAACAAAAACCCAGAAAGAAGCAGAAGTGGAGAAAGGGTGAAAAATCCAGTAAGTTCGATATAAGCTTGTTACATGCAAAATGAATGACATAGTTACCATGAATGAACTGTTAACCGTCTCGTACACTAGCCAAGTTCCACACCTTTTTACAATCATCTAAAACTTGTTCCACCAACTTTTACAAACTGTAATGCTTAAATTTCAGAATGATAAACTCAAGTGCCCTAATAAAATAATTTGACAAGGTCATCCACTTCGTTTTACTTTGAATGACAGGAAAATAAAATAGAGGACTTTGTCACTTATGATAAACAAGAGAGGACAATCAAATTGAAGTGGTGAGAACTCTTGCTAATTAACTAACAAAGGCTCATTTATAGTTTACTAATTCCTAAACTCAGTGGCCTTATAAAACAGAGTTTGCAGCACAGCTGTTTATAAACATAGCATGTTTAGGTTCAACAGATGTGCCTTTTAGTTTTCCTTAAAGTTGACTCTCTTTGTAAAAGAAGACACAGAGTGCTGATTTCATGTTTTTCTTTTGTAAAGAGGGGCTTATGTTATTTTTTCCATACATGTATTTTCTTCCTATCTCAGTCTGTTCTTTCCTTATGATTTTCTATTTCTATTTCATTGAATCTGAGTCTTCTTGAATGACATTGAGAACTCCTAATTTTTTTTAAAAAGCATTTTTCTTGTTCTTTCTCCATAAATATCCTTATATATCCTTAGGTATATATTGTCTCCATTCTTGGAGCTATATACCTTCTCTGGAGCCTCAGAATATTTCCCTTCCCCCACCTTTGCATGGAGTCTATATTGTTGCTCTTGTTTTTTTTCTTTCTGTATTCGTCATCAAATAAGGAAAGAGTCATCAGTGTTTGCCAGAATACTTGTCCTCCTGAGTGCTGATTCTTAGATCTATACCTGGAAAGCAACACAATAAGCAGAACTCCCTCTTTTACTTCTTGCATTGAGCAGGCCTTCATCATATGCAGCTTTATTATACTGAATTAAAATTACCCTCTAATCCCATTGCTTGATCCTTTGAAACCTGAATTATTAGAGTATGTTGACAAAGACAATGCCCAGGATATAATGCTACCTGGTCTCCTCTCCTAGTTCCCTAGTCTTATTTGAGGAGACCAAATCTCTCAAGATTCAATGTACTCCTTTAGCCCCCTAATGCATCCTGCTTTGTTCTTTTCTAGGAGCTTCAGGTTCCTTCCTTCCTTCCTTCCTTCCTTCCTTCCTTCCTTCCTTCCTTCCTTCCTTCCTTCCTTCCTTCCTTCCTTCCCTCCTTCCTTCCTTCCTTCCTTCCCCCAGATCCAGAAAGAGCATGGTAAGTTTAGGGAGGCACAGTACAGTGGCTCTTTCACAAGCAAAATCCATGGAGTAGAAGAATGAATAGCCAATTATCTTTTTGAACAAACTCTGAAGATTTTGTCCAGACCAGATGGTGGCAAGGTAAAATATCTTCTCCCCCTTTATTAGATAGATGGGATAATATTGTGTCATAAGATAAAGTGTAGACAAACTATTTGTGCTTTTCTAAATACAGTTCCACTGACATTCATTCATTCATTCATTCATTCAGCTAGCTAAACACACACATAAGCCTAGAATAAATACATGGGGGGAAGGAAGGAAGGAAGGAAGGAAGGAAGGAAGGAAGGAAGGAAGGAAGGAAGGAAGGAAGGAAGGAAGGAAAAAAGGAAGGGAGGGAGGGAGGAAGGGGGAGAGAGAGACAGAAAGAAAGAAAGAGAGAGAGAGTAAGAAAGGAAGGAGGGAAGCAAGGAAGGAAGGAAATGAAGGAGGAAGGAAGGGAGGGAAGGAGGGAGTCTGGGAGGGAGGGAGGGAAGAAGGAGGGAAGGAAGGAAAGAAGGAAGGAAGGAAGAAAGGAAATTTATATCCTAAGGGCAAACCTCAACCAGTAGGGGCTGGAACCAAAGATTAAATAGTCCAGATTCCTGATCCCTATGTAGGACAATTCTGAGATGTGCTATGCATGGCTCCTCAAGGGGTCTCCAGCAGGACTGAGATCCAGAAGTCCACAGCTCATTAACACACTCTCTACTGATTTTTCCCTTACTTTCTCACTTGTGCTTACTTCCCCTCAAATAAACTATTTGCACCCAAGTCCCATGTCAATGTGCTTCTGGGTGAATCCAAACCAAGACCTGGATGCTATAAAAATATTACATAATCAATCTTTGTTTTGGTTTGGGATAAGAATTTCAGCCTGAAATTTCAGCCTAGGACAGTAATAAGATGTCATCAGTCTTCAGATGGCAATGCCATCTCATATGATAAACTCTATTATTATTTTTCAATTCCTGATCCTTATTTCTTCCTCATTCTTTCTTGGCTTCTGCTTTATGAGCATGAGTTCATTAGAATCATTCACCTACCCAAGACTTGCTCTGATTCTCTCATCTCTCCCTCAGCCAGTCTGCAGAGAGGCAGTTCTTCCCAGGATGTCTTTTGGTGTTGTCAGCAGGCAGAACAAGCCAATGAAAGACTGACGGATCTGGAGGTCTAGAGGCCTGAGTTTGCTTTTCCTCTTTCCCTACATGTCAATACCAAACCGATATAATCCATCTACAAGGATTTAATAGCAGTGAAGTACTGAGTTACTATCAAATTTAACAAGTGGCTTACTCTAATGCCAAAACCTCCATTAGGATCTTTAGAAGAGCTATACATAACTCACCAAAAACCCCAGGTAAATTTACATAGCTGAGATATCCACAGAGGCAGTGCAAGCCTCCTTTGTGATTTTCACTTTTGAATAATTTAAGTCCTTTCTAAAGTTTTTGATTGTTTTGTTTTTCTGTCTGAGTCATAGAGATTCCTTCCTCTATAAAGAAGAGGGATAAGGTTACGGTTTAATTTTTTTTTAAGTTGAAAGATATTACATTAAGTAAAGGTAAAAGGAGTCGTGGAGGATCCAGACACATCTGGAGAAAGCTTCTCTGGTCTGTCAATACTGCCTGGGGCCCAAGGCTTGCTATTGGTGCTATTTGGTCTATAAAGAAGCAGATGGCATGCAAGAAGACTTTTCCTATGTTTCATTTACTTGCAACAAAAGCCCTAAATCTCTGGCTTTGGACTGGTGTTCCCATGACTAAGCTATCTAATCCATTCATCTTTGAGATTCAGGTTCAAATGAGGGTCACCCCAAAATCAAACAAACACTACCCAGAATGTCCACGAGGTGACTGGCTTTCAGAGGCATTCAACCTCAGAGGGATCCTGCCCAGTGCCAAGAAAAATTTTACTCAATTTTATCATAAGCTTACAAGCCTCAATGAATATGAGGGTGAGACCGTAGTAAGCTCCTTCTGGAAATTAATTATGCTGGGTCACTTGAAGAGTGTATGGGTGAGGTGTGCTGGAGTAAAGTGTACTTGGTTTCCAACATCGTTGTGGCCATGCTATAACCAAATGACCCATGTCCATTTTCCAGGCTAGCTTGAATTTCTTCTTATCCTTCCCCTCAAGGTTCACTTCCAAAGGATACAACAGCCTCAGATCCAGGTATTCTTCCTTACAGAGCCTTAGATTCAGGTATGTAGTGGCATCATTAAAACCACAGGCTAAGAGTAACTTTCCCCCAGACTTTCCTTAGAAATGAGGCTGGAATAAGAAGTAATGGGATACCCCATTTTGAGGTCAGCAGGCTTGGAATCCAATAAATGATGACAACTAATACTTACTGAGCATTCATGAACCAGATACTGTTCTAAGTGGACTACATTCTGTGGCACATTGGTTTTTCTACCACAACTTACCCCATCCCATATACTCTTCTTACAGTGTAATGTTGACACTCTTCCTATTGACTGGTAGGATGTGGGACCTTTCCCCTTGAACCAGAATGGACCTTTATGACTCCCTTATCCAACAGCATGTGGAAGAAGTGATGCCATGTGACTTTTGAGACTAGTTCATGAAAAGTGATATACCTTTCATCTAGTTCTGTTGGAATACTTGCTCTTGAAATCCAGTCTCCATGCTTTGAGGAAGCCCAAACCATATGGGGAGCCCAGATGGAAGTGTTCCAACCAAGAGCCCCAGCTGAGGTCAGGATGACTCCAGCCCCAGCCATCATCTGACTGCAACTGCGTAATAGACCCTAAATAGGAATGGATCAAGTGAACCCAATCAACTACTAGAGCCATGAGCAATAACAATAAAATGATTATTTTTGTTTTAACATACTAAGTTTAAAGTAATACAGTAATAGATCATGGGAACACGTTTATAAACTTACTTAGTCTATATAAAAACCCAACAAAATAGGTATTATTACCCCTACTCTATAGATGAGGAAAAACCAGGGCATTGAATGGCTAAATAATATGCTGGAGTTAAGTTGCAAAGCTTGGTTTCAAGACCAAACAATCTAGTTTATTAGAGTGGATGTTCTTACCCTCTATTCTATGCTGCTTCCTTTATGCCCTTTCTTTCCTATGAAAAGACACCGAGGGCAAGAAAAAGTGAAAAATCAGTGCTAGAAGGGGTGGGAGAGGGGCTATTCTCCCAAGCAGCTAGCACCCATCAATTCAAAACCTCCTTCAGCTGTCAGCTTCTCCCCCTACCTGGACAAGTACAGACCTCTTTGGGAAACTAGCACTGACTCCTCTCTGCACCTGCAATGGCAGAGACTGTGCTAGAGGTGGCCCCTGAGAAGCTGTTCATTTCACTCCGCTCTCTGCCTCATCTCCTTCCACTGGAAGGTTTACCCACTCTACCTGACCATAGAAGCATCCCTGGAAAACACCGATTTCTCTGGAGTGCTCTAACAAAACCAGCAAGTTCTGTTGTAAAATCTAAAGCCTGTAGAGAGGAATCCTGTAAATATTCAGCAGCAATTCCTCCCTGGCTGGCAGAGTGTCCCCGAAGTGGCCCATTACACTCGGGTGGTGGGGGAGGATAGAGGATAGAGTGATTTGGGTACAACTCCCAGAGGGAATCAGATCAAACCTTCATTACTTACCATATAATGTGAGAAGTGCCAAGAGTTTGTAATAATCTCACCTGAAACTTCACACCTGGCTGCCCCAACCTACTAGCAGCCCATATGTTTTGGTGACTTCTGATGTTGTAACTTTGTACTCCAGGAAGACTGGAGTTACCTTTATGAGAACAGGCCTCTGGGAGTGAGGGACACTAGAGATAAAAACACGTTACATAGAAATCACATCTAAATATCTGTGGGCAAAATTCAAAGCCAGCCCTCACCACAGGGACGGCTGGCTAAAATCAGAGCAGGCAGACACCAGCAGCCTGGCTTTCTGAAGAATGATAAATTACTTCTGACCTCAGAAGTTACAGAAATGACTCTCCAAACTGTTCATTTTTAATATCAGGCTGATTACCCCCATTCAGCTTCACAACAGATTTCACAGCACTGGCAGGAAAATCTATCGGCATTAAAAAGAGATTAAATCACCGAGTCTCAGACAGGCAACTTCAAATTAAAACTGCTGATGTGAAAATAAAAATCCAAATGAATCGGTACTTTCCTTCTAGTTCCTTCTAGTCCTTTCTACCTGAGATCTAGCCAGCGTAGCTTTAAGAGCCCCTCATGCTCCTGCACAAGCCCCTGTCCGTACCCCCACATCTTCACACTCTCACTCCATCCTAAGGATCACACAGCATGTGAACCTCACTTTACATTACAGAACACTTCTTAAAGATTGTCCATCGGACTTAATAAGCCATATCATAGTCCCCCTTGTGCTTGTTTTATGTTCCCGAAGTTTCTGTCTCTTCATCTAATAGTTCTTCAAATAAGCATGCTCCCCCAACCCCATTCTTTAATTCTCCAGGCCATTTTTTCCTCCCTCCACCACTGTCTCCTCAAGTCATCTTCAAATGGTTAGAACACATAAGTACACAGAGGGAGGTGGGTATGGCTTTGTGACCCCCCATCTCCTAACTGACAGCTCTGAAATTCTGGAAGTTTTTCTGATCACTGAGTGTACTTACAAATGTCCACAGCACAAATGCCATGCAGCCCATTGTGATTTGAACTAAAATTTAATTCAAGAATTAAAGCACATTTCTCACCTACAAGCATTTTGCCTTCCTAATGAATCTATCTTTATGGTATAATGCAGGAGCCAAATTTCAACTATTTCAGGTCATTAAAACCCACAGCACATTTTTAGAGAGTAGACAGGTACTAAATCATGTCTTCTGGCACACTCCACTTTCAGTAATGACAACTGGAACCTGCAAATCCCTTTTGTGACACAGAGATGAGATCTGCAATTGTTTTGCCCCAGGAGACGTAGGTCCCCTGAGAAGGCTGCCTCACATAGACATGATGTTTCGTAGACCCTCCTTCTAATCATACCCCTCAGGAATCGTCTTCTGAACTATGGAGGTCCTCCCTAAAGTCCTGCTCACTCTCATCACAAAACAAAGAAAGCTGGGCCACCACACAAATTTGTACCCTTTACCCAGTTTTCCCCAGTGGTGTGGCCACCACACAAAAAACACCCTTTATACTACATGGGTCTCTGCTGTCTTTACAATTACTTTCCCTAAGTCTCCAAACATAAAAGGAGGATGGTCAAAATCAAACTATTCCTTCATAAGTACATTTCTTAACCTTAGAAGTGGAAAATGGCTGATATTTCCCAAAATTGGAACAGAAATAGTCTGTGAAAAAAACACATTGATATGTTATATCCCTACTTACTCAGCAATAAGAGACAAAGTGATACACACAACCATGTAGATGAATCCCCAGAACATTACACTGAGCGAAAAAAAACCAATCTCAAAAGATTATATACTGCATGTTTCCATTTATATAACATTCATGAAATGACAAAATTATAAAAATGGAGAAGAGATTACAGTGGTTGCCAATGATTTAAGAGTGGGTTGGGTGAAAAGTGGATGTAGCTATAAAAGAGCAGCATGAGGAATCTTTGTGGTGAGGGAACTATTCCGTATCTTGATGGTGTCAAGGTCAATATCCTGGTTATGATAGTGTGCTATGGTTTTGAAAGATGTTACCACTGCAGAAAACTGGGTAAAGGTACAAAGGGTCTCTGTATTATTTCTTTTTTTTTTTTAAGATTTTATTTATTTATTTGCAGAAAGAGAGAGAGAGAGAGAACACAAGCAGGGGGAGTGGCAGGCAGAGGGAAAAGCAGGCTCCCCATTGAGTGGGGAGCCCGACGCCGGGCTCCATCCCAGGACCCTGGGATCATGACCTGAGCCGAAGGCAGATGCTTAACCAACTGAGCCACCCAGGTGCCCCTCTGTATTCTTTCTTAGAACTGTGTGTGAATATACAATGATCTCAAAATAAAAATTTAATTAAAAAAAAGAAATCATTGGATTGGGACTGACAAAACCATACTCTAGCTCAGGGTCTGCCAATAACAAGCACAAGCCAAGTCATTCAACCTCTTCCACCCTCAGATTCATCATCTGTGAAATGGCATTGGACAAGATCATCTCCAAAGTCCCTATGAGTTCAACAGCTGAGTAATTCCAGAACTGCTCTTGGTCCACAACAGCCTTTGAAGCTGCAGGAGCCATCTGAAGAATCAGGCCACCATGGCAGAGTGGGGAGTTTACATACTCTCTCTAAATGCCATTTAAAAAAAAAAACACAAACCCATTCTATTAAACATAACATGCAATGACATGAACAAAGAAATAATTTGAAAGAGGAAAAAAAGCAAATACTATTCTCATCATTAAAGTCATTACTGGTTAAAAAAAGAAATATTCTACAGAATAGTGTGATTAAGCAGTGTATTTTGTTTACTATAAACCAATAAAGCTAACCAGCATTTCTGCCATTTTCTTGACATAGTACACCCACATCGCCCCTCATTTCCCAGTCTCTTTTCATTGTTAAACTATTCTTGTTCTTAATGTTCTACTCTCTGGGGACCCATAATACACAAAACAGGATGTTCTCTAACATAGCTTACAATTTTAGAAGGGAAAAACCCAAGCAACTGATTAAAAAATGAAAATTTCGGTCCAATTGTTGTTTGATTTTCATGTCACCAATTACCAGCATGCTTTTATTCATCAGATAAATTAAATAGTTTATTTAACATCAGATGTATTATCAGTGTTAAAATATCAACAAACTGGATAGTCTGTTATATCAAATTAACAGCCTTTTACTATTTTCTGGGAAAAAAGAGGTCTTTCTCAATGTACATTTGTTCTATGAGTAGTAAATATTATGAAAGAAAGCCACGTAGAAGGAATGGTTTAAAAAAAAAAGAGGTAACAGTAACAAAACAATATGTAGTCATCATCATCTGCAGTATCTGAGAAGTCGAGGGGGTATTTCATTTCACCAATTATGACAGAAATCGGTTCCTTGTGGACTGTGATATCAAATAACTCAAATATATTATCATTATATCTATTAAACTATGCACAATAATTTCTCAGGTAAAACACACCGCTAAGGCATTGAGCTGATTTTGCCCAGTGTTCAAACCTTCTAAACAGATTTGCTGAGTACCAAATATGTAATTTCTTTTCTCTCTCATAACCAAATTTCACTTGTATGAAAATTTTTAGAGAGAAGAGAAGTAGGACACCAAACTGGAAGAGACATCATGGTGCCTTTTTCAGATATTTTTCCCAACCCAGTGAAGTCCAGTGAAGAGGGGGCTGCAGGTAGAAGCCAAAGGAAATGCTTTCAAAGGACTGCCATGAGATATGGTGACCTACTCAGTAAGGCATTGATGTTTTGGGTGACAAAGTATGGCACAAAGTTAGGAAGCAGGGCCTTCTCCATACCTCTGTGTGAAGCATCCCTTCAGCACAGTGAGGACTTTAGGAAGTACATGGGGAGCCTGCATCCTTAGCAGGACAATACTTACTCAGAAAGAGTATCAGCGGTTGGACTCTGTTGGGACGTATCCCTCAAGAGGCCTTTTCATGTATGGAACATCTCAGTAAAAGTTTATTAAGAAGGAAAAAAAAACTATGCACAATATAAGTTATCCCCTTTTGATGACTTAGTAACCACCATAAAATTTTGTGCTATCTCAGACAAGGATAGACATAGCCTCATTTGCTACTGAACAGTGCTGAGATGGACATGGTTTTGATGGATTCGATGGAATCTGTTGTGATCCTGTGAAAAACAAAGCTACTTTAAAATTTTGAAAACTCCTCACTATCGATTTAATGATTCCATTTCTCTCTCCAATACAAATTCCCTGGATGGAAAATAGCCTCCTTGTCTTTCAGGAACTGTCATTTTTCCATCTGAGGCTGAAGGGGTGTTTTTCTTAATGATTTTGTCTTCTACACTAAAATAATCACTGCCATTAATTTCTCAAGATTCAGAAGCTTCTATATTCTTTTATATTTAGAAGCTTCACACACTAGCTTTGTAATATCATTGCTATGTACATATTCAACTTCTTGCCACATATAAATACTTCCTTTAGTTGCTCTATATCAATCAAAAAGTTGGTCAAAATATTTATTTATATATAACATTTATATAGTTCCCATCATGCGTGAGGCACATTATTTCCACCGCATTATTGTCTGAGTATGAAGGAATAGGTTTAAAAATTTCAAGAACTGATGTTTATCTATTCCTATAAGATTTATTCCAAAAAGCATTCCAATGCTTTTTCATCATGAGAAATTTTGCAAAAATAATGTTAGGCATGATTTTTTTTCTATACTAGCCTTGAAGTGTCATAATTTCAGGCACAAACAATAATCATAGAATTATAAGCACAGCATTTTAATGAAACCCATTATTCTCCACCAGATATCTCTAGCTTCCTGATATCACTTTAAGATAAGAAAGTAATTTTTCACCAAAAAAAAATTGTGTTTGCTTGTGAACTTACTATGACTTTGCAAAGATCATTAGATCGTAGATGGGGGCTCTTTGCAGTGGTTGATTTTGAAGCACTTACAGAAAATTTTATCTGGCTATGGAGCTTAAGGCAGACGCTGAGGATCACAAAGCTTTTTTCCTTTTTATTAACCAGAAAAAATAGTTTTTATTAAACCTCTTCTTCGATTTTTTCATTTATTGAGGTATAATTGACATAATATTATATTAGTTTTAAATCTTTTTTTAATTGATTAAATCCCAAGATCATAAAGGACTTTTTTTTTTTAAAGGACGATCTGGCTACCATTCAATGCTTTAAACACCCACATCCCACTGCTAAATGTCCATTAGTCCTTCACAGAAACAGGAAAGGAGATATATAAGTTAATTCAGTGTGTCTCAAATCAGAATCACCTAAGGTGCTTCTAGTAAGTCAGATACCAACCTACTACAACTTGGTTACGTACAATTTTCAGGGGATTTTCAGTAAACATCAGGCACCCCCAACAGTGAGTCATAGGTGAAGGTTATGAGTTTCCTCTCTGCAGCTCTCCTGAAAGCAAATCTCACACTGAATCCTGGCACACACACCAGCATTTCTCAGCAAACATGCAACAATCATGCCACAACTTTGGCAAAATCCAGTGGAGTTCCAGCTCTCAATTCCTCTAACCGCTCCAACAGAACCTTCCTTGAACAGTTCACTGGAGGCAAAGGAAGCAACATTCTCGCAGCAGAATTCAGCTCACTACCTAGTCAAAGTCAGGAGACTAAAACATCTCCAAATTAGCAGTTAAAACAGGCTACTAGGAATCTGGGTACCATTCCTAAGGATGCAGACAGTGGGTCCGCTATATTTTTTTACCCTGTGTAGGTAGGAGCAGTGAGGGTCTCTATGATATTTCCAGAAAATCCACATATTATGAAAACTAATAATTTCATCAAGAAATACCCAGTTGAATTATTCATTAGTCAAATACCAAAATTTCTGGTGTTCATTGGGAATGAATACAATTGAATTCCTCTGCTTTGTGGTCTTTTGAATAAATGCTAGCTAACCACCTTAGAGTGTATATTTCTGATTAAGGCAACTAACCATGACAAGGATATAGATTAACAGTAACACAGACACACATGTTCATATAACACAGTCTATGCTGAAGTACTTCAAAGAAAATTACCCAAGACCTGCTGACTCAGGATATCTGGGCCTGAAAATCTGCATTTTTATGAAGTTCCCCATATGATGCCTATACACACTAGAATTTTATGAACCACTGTCACAAATGTTCTAGGGGTTTTGTTTCTAAATAAGAAGTAAGTTTTAACTTATGTGCCAACAACAACTAATTGGTAGTGCCTGCCCACAGCATAATCTTAACAATGATTCTAGATCCTATCCAAACACAGCAGTCATGAATGCTATGATCTGGAACACCAGGGTGGTGTAGTCGGTTAAGCGTCCCGACTCTTGGTTTCGGCTTGGGTCATGATCTCGTGGTTGTGGG
Source organism: Mirounga angustirostris (assembly GCF_029215605.1). Lineage (NCBI taxonomy): Eukaryota > Metazoa > Chordata > Mammalia > Carnivora > Phocidae > Mirounga > Mirounga angustirostris. The sequence goes on from NW_026991710.1 coordinate 59,767,358, forward strand.
GTCAAGCCCCACTCCAGCTCCACACTCAGCAGCAGAGTCTGCTTGAGACTCTCACCCTCTTCCTGTGCCCCTCCCCACCCCTCTCTCTCAAATAAATAAATAAATCTTTAAAAAAAAAAGAATTTTATGATCTGATTATTTAGCAATATTGTCCATGGATATACAAGGTAAAAAAAGTGGTAGCACACTTGTAACGTATTTATGTCATCCTTGAACTGGATTTTGAAAATCTAGCCCTTAATTTACTAGAGTGTAGAATCATATCTGACCTGCCATTTATAGAGTCCATCTTTTTCCTCCTATAGACAGAATAATATATACCAATTTTCCAGTGTACCAGTGTCTCCTGTTCTTCACATTTATTTAAGATGGTGAAATGCCTCAGTAATATGATTTGTGAGTTTTCTTAGTACTGTGAGATGTAATTCATCTGGGTGAAGAGACTTTAACTCACTCACAGCAAGAAAAATTTTCTATTATAATGTTTTCAACTATACTGGTCTTCTAATTGTCCTTACTAATTTTTTATAGTTTTCAGTTAAATGATTGGTCTCAATGGCAGATTTTATCTTCCAAACATAGCCACAATACTCCCGTCTCGCATGCTTTTCTCATGATGTCACCTTGCCAGCTCATGAACCTGCACATATCTTTGTAATTCTCTCATCCTGATGGTGTATGATAGAAATGATATCATGTGACCTCCAAGGTAGGTTAGAAAAATAACACATGCTCCCACCTTGCTCTTTTGAGACATTCACTCGTGGGATCCAGCTGCCATGCTATGAGGAAGCCCAAACTATCCCATGCAGGCAGACATATGGAGAGGCCACGTTTTTCTGAGCCAACAGCTCAGTCGAGGTCTTAGCCACCAGACTTCATCAACTACCAGGCATGTGAATGAAGAACCCTCCAAATGATTCCAGCTTAAAGCAGTAGAGTCACCTTCAGCCTTCAGATCTCACTACGTGACGCCCCAGACACCATGGAACAGAGAAAATCCATAATCATAATAAAATGGCTCTTTTATGCCACATACATTTTGGGGTGGTTCATTGCACAACAATAGTAACTGGAATAATCTCCTTGATAGAACAGACTAATGCAAGATAGAAGCTCTTTTTTTAGATGTCAGTATTCCTTTGTTACTGCCTATACTGGAAACACCTGATATGCTTGTTAAAATTCAGATTTCTACACACACACACACACAAGTCCTGGAGCAACTATGCTAAACCCAAAGGAATGGTGGAATCACAGGCCCTGGAGAAGGCCAGCAGTGTATGTGTGTTGAATGTCCTGTACTTAGGGCAACCTGAGCATGGATTGAGAAATCTCATTTCGCGTCCACTCTAGAGATTACTGGCACTGTTCCAAAACGCCTCATGCCAAAATTCAATTTTTTTATTATTCAAGAAGATTGCCAAAATAGATAAAGGTCAGATAAAAAAGAAAAAATATCATTTCAACTTGAAATGGATGATGAAGTAAAGGAACAAGTTATTGTACGAGACTACGAAAATATCACCTTTTTTATTATTCTGACCCCCAAGTCCTGGACCTGCTCCTGGCCACTCATAACTTGTGTGGGAGGGAACTGTCCAGCACCACTGCTTCCTGAATGAAAGCCCTTAAACCCAGAGAAAGGAAATCTTGGCTCAGCCTCCAACATGTGTTCTAGAACTGAACCTCTCCCTTCAAGAAAAACCGAGGCCCTTATTCATCTAAACTCCAGAGTGAGCCACAGCCTCATATGCATGAATACATGTTAATGCCATGGCCAGTAAATGACGCAGAATAGGGCCAGTCTACACGACCTATGCCAACTAGAACTTCCATAATCCCTGAAAGAGGAAAATTTAAAAGTTTGGCTTTTCATGAAAGCAGAAATTGTACCCTCAACATGTCTTCTTGCCTAGTGAGTACTAGATTTAAAGAAGAACCTAAACTGTAAAATATATTCAAACATGCAACTTTTTTATAATTACCACTAAAGGGTAAAGTCTGATCTGTAAAATAAGAATGGTAGGTGATGATTGCCAGGGAGCCTTCAACATTACCAATTCTGTGGGTATAAAATTGACTACTTCTTTGTAAGTAGTTATTTACTGGGGGCCAGGGGGCTGTATTAAATGACATTTTTTCCTTTCCCTGAAATGTAACCACGGAAGAGTAGTTTTGAGAGAATAAGAATTCGGCCATTAATGGCACAGATTCACGCTCACAAAAGGTGGGGACTGGGTGAACATTTGTGAAATGGTGGCTAGACTTCAGATGTTTTAGAATTAGCATATTTTAAGATCAGGTCTATAGCTTTTAAGAAAGCCTGTTTTTATTCCATTTTTCAGGCTGATGTTTTTAATAAGGAATGCTAAGGAAGCAGGATACCAGTGCAGTCACTCAGATAATAAGATACTAGGCTAGGTGCTACAGAGATTTAAAATACAAGATACAGGTGAAATACGCTCCATGAAGCCCACTCAGTGAAACTTTTGGACTGCTACATTTATCATCATATTTTACTTTTACTAAGCAGTTCTTCAACTTACATTTCCTAAATAGTAAATTATAAAAACCAATAGAAATTATGCATCTTCTGGCAAAACATATCCCTAGTCCCTTCTGTTCTGCAGGCATTTTTGTCCTACAGCCCATGAACGATTTGTATTTGTCCACATAAAGGACAACATATTTTATATTTTGACTCCTGTCTTCTATAGAGGATATTATTTAGATTTGTTTCTTTGGATTCCAAGAATGTAAGTTAGGATGATCAAATGGTAACCATGGTGACAGAAAGCAGAGTTCAAATCTTAGTGGGGTCATGTCATTCTTTCCCACAGTGCAGAATTCACATTCTAAGACTAATCCAGTATCTAAAAATATATCTCAGGACAGCTCATGTTGCCATTTATGGGAAAATATGACTGAGTCAGTCAACTAATCTTCCTGTTGCAGAAAAAGAATCCATAGTTGGTAAACTTAAGAAATCTCAATTTTAGGGAAATGAAATGACAAAGGGAAAGAGAGAAATCTCTTCTTAAGAGTAATCTTTGAAGCTTAGAGCTACTCCTTAACCAACAGGAATGTAAAACCAAATCCAGTAAGAAGGTCTACCATAAACATAATAGCGATGTTGAGGAACTAACCATATTTGACAGGACTTACATTGTATCCACATATACAGTGGCAAATTGGTCACTCACTAAACAATTCCTCCAACTGGGACTTTCTCACAAGCTGACCAATACTGTATAACTACTTGGCTTTGTTACTGGCTAAGACCCAAGAACATCTGTGGCCTCAGTCACACCATAGAGTGGCTGGTTCACAAGCTGATTGTGCACATGGCCGTGACCCTTGTCTGTCCCTAGTAGGACCTAGTTATGTGTGAGAGACAAGCTCAATGCTTCTCCTCATGACTACTTTAAAGTTTATAATGACCACTATAAAGTGTTTTTAATTTTGATCCTTGGGCTTCATTCAGATTAGGAAAATTCTGAATAACAGGAATGGCAACTAGATTGACAGAATAAAAATCTTCACTTACTCAGAAAAAATATACTGTTGAGTATCCAGTCTTGTTGCTTAAACTAGCTGGGAATAGTTAAACCTTTACATTAACATCTACTCATGTATTATTTTACTTCGCAGTCTTAATTAAACTCGTATTTTTTTAGCTCAGATCCTTAGATATCCCAAATTTGCATCACTAGTCCTTCCCACGCTCTTATTCTGAAACTGAATCAAAATTATTTCTATTACATAATACAGTGCTGCCAACTATAGTCTAATGTTATACACTAGATCTTGAAACCTTATTCATCTTATAACTGAAAGTTTGTATCCTTACCAACCTCTCCCTATTTCCCCCACTCCCCAGCCCCTGGCAACCACTTTCCTACTCTCTGTTTCTATGACTTTAATATCAAATTATCATGTTGTACACTTAATCTTATAATTTTATTTGTGAATTATACCTTAATAAAGCTTTAGGGACAAAAAAAGAAAGATTTCTCTTTCAGCTTCACTGGACATTAAGGAAGGATGTTTCCTTGTCTATTTTGGTTCCTGGGCCTTACTTTCCAGCTTAGGCCATTCAACTCTAGGTAATAATATTTATTCAGCTTCCTATTAGCGCAGGCCTCCTCCTTCCTAGATACATAGCCTGTTTATATTCTCTTGATTCCTTTGACAGTGTTTAAAGCGTTCAAGTGGTACAGATACAACCTAAGACTGAGTCATAACAAAGACTGGTGAAATAAGTCTATTATTTGGCAACGTAATACGCATAATTTATATTATAAATGTGTGTGTGTGTGTGTGTGTGTGAGGCACTGTGAGAAGAATATGACATAGTCAAAGCACCTCTCTTAAGAATGAACCTGACTTGAATGGCCAGGAGTACACAAGACCAAGGACTGGAGATCCTCTTATGCAATTCTGCAATAAGGGATTGATGGTGAAAGAAAAAAATAAAGCTATGGAAATAAGTCAGTCAGAGAAAGACATGTATCATATGACCTCACTGATAGGAGGAATTCTTAATCTCAGGAAACAAACTGAGGTTTGCTGGAGGGCGGGGGGAAGAATGGGGTGGCTGGGTGATAGACACTGGGGAGGGTATGTGCTATGGTGAGTGCTGTGAAGTGTGCAAGACTGTTGAATCACAGATCTGTACCTCTGAAACAAATAATGCAATATATGTTAAGAAAAATAAAAGGAAGATAGCAGAAGGGGAAGAATGAAGGGGGGAAAATCGGAGGGGGAGACGAACCATGAGAGACAATGGACTCTGAAAAACAAACTGAGGGTTCTAGAGGGGAGGGGGGTTGGGAGGATGGGTTAGCCTGGTGATGGGTATTAAAGAGGGCATGTACTGCATGGAGCACTGGGTGTTATACGCAAACAATGAATCATGGAACACTACATCAAAACTAATGATGTAATGTATGGTGATTAACATAACAATAAAAAATTTTTAAAAAATAAAGCTATGATAGAATAACTGGAAAAGGCACTATAAAGTAAGTGTGATGGCTAGAGAAAAGAGCCTTAAGATAAAGATAGCAAGCTAGTATAAGTACATCACCATGCACAAGTAATTTACCTTTCTGAAAATAGTTTGTATCATGAGATGTTTTCACAGCACAGAACATAGTTTTGTGGTCTAGCCAGCAAACCAAATGGGAATGATCACAGGAACAGTAATAAAGAGGAATTGGCATTCTCAAAATCTCCATCTCCAGGAAAGAAACATTAGGCAATGATAGCTGAAAATCTACAAGCCATGAAACCAGAAACTTTCCAGATTTTCAGTTTAGGAGGTAGATGGGGCACATTTAGTTTAGATTACACTGTATCTTTTTTAAAGGGATGCCAGTATTTAAAGTTGCTACGTTGGAACGAAGGGATGTGGCTTCAGCCCTAGCAAAATTGGAGGCACATGCCTTCTTTATCCTTCATTTAGCAGAGTTCCCACAACCAAGGTGGAGGACATAAGAACATGGAAGATTCCTTAGAGAGCCAGACCAGTAATCCATGCAGCCTGACCCTGAGACAGCTAGTGTCTAAGCACAGTAGCTCTGCCCTCCATGATATTGTCCACAAAGACCGGGAATACACCTGAGAACTTCCAGTGCCCTTTATTCACCAATGATAAGAATCAAATCCTTTCTTTTTTGCCAGGCTCTAGTTAGAGGCAGTAAATAAAAGAAATCTAGAAAACAGGTAATAGAGAAGTTTACAACACAGTGCTTTTTACTCTTTACTCAAAATGATATTAAATAATGATCAAATATCTCCAGTTCTAGTTTTTCAGCCCTCTGCTGGTAAAATTTCTTTCCCTGAACTATTTCCAAAGATTGAACCTGATTCCATCAAATCAGGAATGTTGGGAAAAGAGCAGCTTGTCCTTCAGCATATAATATATGCTGGACATATAGATATAACCTGGTTTCTTCTTCCCTATAGGCTAAATGACATGTCTTCCTCTTTTATACCAAACATAAATGACTGCATTGAGATCCAACTGTAATTCTTCTTTTCAAATATGGAGCTCTGAGAAGTGAGACTTTCTCTATCCTCTAATAACTAGAAATATCAAGGAGTAACAAGTGACATGACATGAAGCGAGATATAAAAATTTCAAAAATCTCTTGCCTTCTTTCCTCCCCCTTATTGTTAATTATATAAAAGATCACTTGGAATGCAGAAGCCCAAGCCTTGGGGGACTATAATATCCCATGAGAGATTATTAAGTCCATACATTTTTTAGATGAAAAAAAAGATTGTCACAAGTCAATAAGACACTTGGATTCCTGATGCAGGATTGTTCAGGGTCTCCTGGCATTCCAATTATAGATATGAACTATTTACTTGAATAGATTATGTTTTTCCAGCAATAAAGAGAGATGGTAGTGCTCTTAAATATCCCCCAGGCTTTCCTTCCCTACACTTCTCAGCCTTCTTGTGGCTAGGTTGGGACCCTGTGCCTGGCTCTGTGTAATGGCTGTGAACTGGTATGTCACTCTCCGTATGAGGCATTGAAAAGTAGGTGAGTTTTCCATACTCTCTCCCCTTGAATCAGCAGCTCTGCAGAGAGCTGGGATTCCATAGCTGCTGCAGCCTGGTGTAGTGCCCAGGAAAGACAGGCAATCTGCGCTGAACTTTACATGAAGAAGGAATAAACTTTTGCAATGCTTGGCCACTGATAGCTCAGGGTTCATTTCTTCCTGATACATAGTTTACCCTAACTTGACAAATTCAAAGGGAAATAAATTTTGTAAGTTTACTAGTTATTGCCCAAGGTAGTGAATTATGTGTTTGTGTATGGCAAACTCTTTCAAGTATTCTCAGTGAAAAAAAAATCTTTGTTTAGTATATACTGGCTAAAAATTCTGATTCTGAGCCTGGGTTAGAATCCAGCCATTTACTTTGGGCAGCTTACTTAACACAACAAGCCTCAATTTCTACATCTGCAAAATGTACTTAATAATATTAGTTAGGTCATAAAATAGTTGTGAAGATTAAATATGTTAACATTTAGGGGTGCCTGGGTGGTTCAGTTGGTTACGCATCTGCCTTCGGCTCAGGTCATGATCTCAGGGTCCTGGGATCGAGCCCCGCATCAGGCTCCCTGCTCAGTGGGGCGACTGCTTCTCCCTCTCCCTCTCCCTCTGCTGCTTCCCTTGCTTGTGCACTCTCTCTCTGTCAAATAAATAAATAAAATCTTTAAATAAGTTAACATTTATAAAACACTATGGATAAGCACTGAATAGATATTATTATTTTAGGCAATGTCATCATAATATTTTGGTCATGATGCTCTGAAAAAAAACTGAATTAAAGCGATATCAGGATTGTAAGGTGAAGAAGGGTTGGTAATGATGCCATGGCCAAAGGTAATGGTTGTCAGGCTAGGAATGGTGGAAGTTCTGGTGCTGGTAGGGGTGGCGGAGGCTGTGATTGTGTTGGACTGTGGGTCTATAGAAGGGCGAATGGGCTTTAAAATCAGGGTCTGAGACCATAAATCTTGCTGGGGAACTGACTCACAGTGCAAGGCCAGTTACGCTTAGCTTCATTTTCCTACTGGTCATGTTAGTGGCAGATGCTCTTTGAAGGACTGCAATAAATATCACCTACCATATTCAGCAAATCCCTTCTCTTAATCCTTTAAGAAAAGATGAAATATGATGGCTTCAGAAGTGTGGGCAACATCAGTCAATGGAGTGACATGGGCCTGTTTTGTGGCATGGAGTCTCTTCTCTCTCTAACCCAGGTTCTATAGAAGGGAGGGACCCTGTGGAGTCTTTTTTTTTTTTTTTTTTAAAGATTTTATTTATTCACCTGACAGATAAAGACATAGCGAGAGAGGGAACACAAGCAGGGGGAGTGGGAGAGGGAGAAGCAGGTCTCCCACCGAGCAAGGAGCCCTGTGGGGCTCGAGCCCAGGACCCTGGGATCATGACCTGAGCCGAAGGCAGACGCTTAATGACTGAGCCACCCAGGTGCCCGACCCTGTGGAGTCTTGACCAAATCAAAATTAAGGACAAGTGTGGTGAGTTTATCACTGCCACTGCTCTAGCATTGACTGACAGAAATATTCCCTATCAACCTCTACAGCAGATTTCTCCTGAGAAGGTGGCAGCACTTGGGTATAGTAATAACACCCCTCACAAGCGTCAGGTATCAGTTAAGGAACAAATCAAAGCCATCAGCTATTATTTTTAAAACTTAAAAGAAAAAAAAATGTAAAGGCCAAGTACGTAGGAAACATATTGTATGTGGGAGGGAAGGAGGGAAAAGATTGCTTACGGAGAGAAGCATCATACCTTAGACAGGGCAACCATCTGGAAGTTCCACTTGAGTGTCTGAGCAGAACTATGGAGCCGAAAAAGAATAAGAGGAATCAGGATGTGGGGTGAAGGGATTAAGTAAGTGCTTTCCTGACAACAAAACACCAGAACAAGTTCATTTTCTCTTTCCCCTTAAGAAATGTTGTAGGACACAATGTTTCGGCTTTTCTCTCCTTCCCAGCTTTTCAATATAATTAGCAAACAGTGCACATTCTTTTACTGCAGGTGACTGGAGAGACCCACACGTCAAGTGGAGGAACAACTTAGGACTGTCCTGGTTACAGTGTGTCAGTAGCTTCCTTTTTGTTTACGGAAGACTATATTTTTCATGAAGAAGAATTTTAAAAGCCTGTCTCTTCTTGCTCTTTACAGAAGATTTTAAAGTCATCGATTCTTTGATAGAAGACAGTACAGGTGGTTGATATTAATCTCCTTTTATAAATAAGGTCCCTGAAGCAAAAGCAGTTACAGAGTTTTAATAACAGAACCAGGACTAGAACACAGGTTCCTGACTCTACCTAATGCACAATTTTTTTTTCCTTAGGGCATATCAGAAAGCAAACAGTTGCTCTAGATTCTTCCTATCTGATCATAAACTCAGATACGAAGTCTCAGACTTCTAAATTCAAATGTAACCATCTCAATCTTTGTGAGTAAATACAATTGTAGCATTATAGCCCCCAAGAGGTAAGTGGGCAATTATGTAAAGGTAGGTATTTATTTTACTCTTGGTTGCCAGGCTTCCTTCTTCATGTGATCAAGTTATTCAACAGGCATTTATTGAGAGCTTATTATGTGCATGATACCACTGTGCTAGTTAATTGGAGGAATCTAATCAAAAGTAATGAGAAACAGTTCAAATTTTACTCCTAGGAGTCATTTACCCACTCTCCTATAAAAGAAGCTAATCTTTAAAGAAGCTTAAGAAAATGGCAGGGGAAGGAAAAAGAAAGAAGGGGCAAAGAGAGGAGGGAAAAGGAAAACCCACATTCAGGTAGCACTGTTCTGTGTATGTCACACTTGAGAATTCTCTTGGCCCACTAAAAATGGTCCATGACCACAGAGCACTGTAACGTACCCAAGACTAAAATGCAAGATTTGAAACTAAATATTCACAATTAGATTGCCTCAGAGAGACTAACTGGGAATAACTGGCACTGCTCCAGCCAAGGAGTAATAACAAAATCCTGTGTATTTCACCCCTTAACAGGGCTCATGACAGGAACATAAGTTAAATAAAAGCAAACTGTAAAATCACCCTGAAGACCTAATAGTCATAAGAGAACAAATTGAGAATAGCTCCAAGGCAGTCTTTTATCTTCCTCAATACTGTGCACTTTTGCACTCTAAAGTGGCAATTGACCAACTTGTCCTCTCTGCCCCTCTTCTAGTCAAATCTCCGCCATGACAAAAAGATGGACTTGAAATGCAGTGGAAAAATACCTGCCTTGGATGGGTTTCTAATGAGATTTTCAAGATGCTGCCAGGAAACTGTGGTGGTGTAATGTGCATAACGCTGTTCTACCAGGAAAGACGTGCCAGCTCCCTGTCCGAGGGTTTTCCGGGCTGTTAGTGCATAGCCCCTAGAGCTGAGGACACCTAGAGTCCCCCACATGCCCTGGCCCCATTAATTCTGACTGTCACCTTCTGGCTGAGGCAGGAGGCAGGATGACATACATAAACAGCAAGAGAGTTAATAACAGCACTTGAATCAAAATGATATGGGGAACAAGCTGCAGAGGCTGCACTCAGGTATAGAAAAAAAGAATCTATCAAATCATTTGATATTTAAAAACCTTTCTTAGAAAGTAATACAAGAGGAAATCCTGTACTTTAGAAATAAAATTCCTTTATGTTCAAAATCCCATTGGAACCAGTTCCCAGAAAAGCCCACCAGGACTTGATTCATACCACAGTGTTGGTTTGATCAACAAATACATCTTCACTGGTTACTATGACCTTGGTGTATTAGGGTGTATGTTGTGGAGTTGGGAGTGGATTAATCCTCAAGAAGACAAAACATGTAAGAAGGAAAGAAAGAAGAAAATGAGACATAATACTAATGAAGGTATCAGGAACAGGAATCTGGGTACACAGAACTTACTTAGAAGATGGGCTCCAGGAAGTGCTGGGAGGGAGTAGGGTAGCAATATGGGGAAGGAAAACCAATAGGGGTATATGACTGAGGAGATGATCATTGTATGGAACATGCTTGAAGATTATCCCAACACAATGTGAGCAAAAGCAGTATCTGTCAACTTCTATTCTCCTTTTTGAGGGTAGCTCATGGGATGTTAATTCCCCAACACCTCTGACCTATGCTATGCCTGGACCAAAGATGCACTCAGATGAGAACACCATCAGGCAGGGAGCTGCAGGAAGCCATCCGTGTGTAAGAGAGGTGACTTCTGGGCTAGGTGTAGGGATGTGGGCATAGGTGTTGTTCCAGCATGCTGATGCAGAAGATCCATGCTATTGGTGCTCAGGGGAGGAAGACATTGTCAGGGGCAAAGAAAACCAAGGCAAGCTTTCATCTGGTCCTTTAAGGAGTCAAACGTCTGAGACAGATTAGAAGTAAGACCTCTCGTGTGTTCATAGATCCCTTTCTAATACTGGGATTTTTCACCAACATACCCGAAGGTCTTTAAAAGTAAACACCATTTTCTATTTAAAGCACATTTTAGTAAATAAAAAATCCTTCTACAATTTTCACCTTATTCCTCATTCACCCCTCAGCAGGTATCCCTCCCAAAGGAGACTTGTTTACTGTCCTGACCATGTTCTCATGAGGCAAAGTTCTTGAACATTCTGAATATGGATTTAGTATGTGCTTTAATATGGATGTACTGAGCTCAGCAAAATCTTTCACATTGTCAAAATCTCATATATATTTAGTTGTAACAAAAATTAATTTTGTACACTGACAAAAAGCTGATGCCAAAATGCATGGCACTGCTTAAGTTTGAAGGATGCCCCATCCTTTATTCTTTTAAATTAGCTAGACATAGCAAATGGAGAGCAGTGTTCCAGATGAGAGGAATGGTATCTTCGGGATAGGAATGACAAGAGGAATGGTTGGTAAATGCTAAATAAACTAGTCTGACAAGAGTGTAGGGTCCACACCAAGGAGGAGTAGCTAAGGGTGAAAAAGGAGGTCTCTGGAGAGTTCTGAACATCAGGTAAGGGCTGGCACTTCAACCCCCAGCCATAAGGAGACACCATCATTATATAAGAAGATGAAATGGCAAAAGCTGTTCAGAGATGAAGGATAATGAAGCATATATGAAACATATCATAATGGTGAAAGGCTGAAAGCAAGGAGACCAATTATGAGGTCATTTACTTACTCACACATATTCTAAGGGCTTATAAATATTTCACAATTTATAAGCAAATGCATACAGTTGCACAGGACTTACAGAAAGGGAGTCCACTGAGAGAGGAAATGGAGGAAAGAGCAACTTTTCCTAATTTGTCCACCCAGAGGGGGAACCTTTTTCTAATTCCAGCAAAGGAATTGCATGTGCCAGCAAGAAGCCTGTTTTCAATTAAAACACACATGCAAATATACACACACAAAGAAGTGTTTGTATTAAGTAGATAGCAGTGGAATGGGGGCAAAGCTAAGTGGGAAAAACATTTAAATTGGCATCAATAACACCTGCCCTGCAGAAATATGGTAAAGATATATAAATTAGAAGATAGATAATACTATTTCATTCACATTAATAAACTCCATTTAATTCAAAAAAGTTGTGGGATGGGGTCATCTAGGTTTTAAAATATTCTTATTAATACTATTACTGAATCTATAAAATTTGTATAATCTCTACCTTGCAGAGCTTGTGACCATAAGAAAATATAGGTGGCCATAAAATCAAAGGGAGAGGAATGTATTCCTTCCTCAGTAATTCAGAGACCCTCAGAAGCTTACAGAGCTTCAGGTAATGGGTGGGAATATCAAAGACCATCATACAGTACTTTGATAAAAGAAGTGGGCATTTGATTCTCTCTGGTTGTTTTAATGCTTTCATCCTTTAATGTATCATTTTGTTTACAAATGTAGAAAGGCACCCACACATGCACACATACACGTGCACACACACACAGCCAAACCTGTAAATACTCCCCTTGGAGCTCTTTATGACATTGTTTTCAGATTGACCTTTGCAAAGAGCTTACTCAACCAAAATTAGATCAGAATGAAATGTGAAGGATGTTCCATCCCTTATTCTTTTAAATTAGCGAGGAACCAACTCTTCAATATTTATGATCACTCACTGAAAATACATGATTGTTCTACTGGGAAAATAAGGTTGCCTTGAGCAGAGTTGCAGGAAATCTGATTTGAAAAATCCAACTTAATAATCTCCACAATTCTAATAGGGCAATGCTGTAAATGAAAGCTCAGTTAATAGGTACAGCAAAAGAATGACCTCTGTGGATTCCAGTTAGAATAAACATATCAAGGAGGACAGATGGGGACCCAGGCTATAGTCATAAGTGGTCATTATGGCTTTTGTCATGAATAAGAAACAAAATTAAAAGCTGAAGAGAAGCAAACTATTCCTCTGTCACTCTCTAAGATCTTTATTATCTAAAGTATAAGTATTGTCAAAGGTTTATTCTTTTTTTTTTATTTAGATTCAATTAACCAACATATAGTACATCATTAGTTTCAGATGTAGTGTTCAATAATTCATCAGTTGCATATAAATACCCACTGCTCTTCACAGTGCTCCTCCTTAATGCCCAGCACCCAATTACCCCATCCACCCATCCACCTCCCCTCCAGCAACCCTCAGTTTGTTTCTTATAATTAGGAGTCTCTCATGGTTTTTCTCCCTCTCTGATGACTTCCCTTCAGTTTTCACTCCCTTCCCCGATGATCCTTTGCACTGTTTCATATATTCCACAGATGAGTGAAACCATATGATAATTGTCTTTCTCTGATTGACTCATTTTGCTCAGCATAATACCCTCCAGTTCCGTCCATGTCGAAGTAAATGGTAGGTATTCATCCCTTCTGATGGCTGAGTAATATCCCTTTGTATACACATACCACATCCTCTTTATCCATTCATCTGTCAATGGGCATCTCGACTCTTTCCGCAGTTTAGCTATTGTGGACATTGCTACTATGAACATTGGGGTGCAGGTGCCCCTTCAGATCACTACATTTGTATCTTTGTTGTAAATACCTAGTAGTGTGATTGCTGGGTCATAGGGTAGTTCTATTTTTAACTTCTTGAGGAACCTCCATACCGTTTTCCAGAGTGGAAATTCCCACCAGTAATGTAAGAGGGTTCCCCTTTCTCTGCATCCTAGCTAACATTTGTTGTTTCCTGTCTTGTTAATTTCAGCCATTCTGACTAGTGTGAGGTGGTATTTCATTGTGGTTTTGATTTGTATTTCTCTGATGCCAGTGATGTTGAACATTTTTTCATGTGTCTGTTGGCCATTTGTATGTCTTCTTTGGAGAAATGTCTGTTCCTACCTTCGGCCCATTTCTTGACTGGATTATTTCTTTTTTGGGGAGTTGAGTTTGATATGTTCTTTATAGATCTTGGATACCAGCCCTTTATCTGATATGTCATTTGCAAATATCTTCTCCCATTCCATAGGTTGCCTTTTAGTTTTGTTGACTGTTTCCTTTGCTGTGCAGATGCTTTTTATCTTGATGAAGTCCCAATAGTTCATTTTTGCTTTTTTTCCCTTGCCTTTGGAGACATGTCTAGCAAGAAGTTGCTGCAGACAAGGTCAGAGACAAGGTCAAAGAAGTTACTGCCTATGTTCTCCTCTAGGATTTTGATGGATTCTTGTCTCACATTTAGATCTTTCATCCCTTTTGAGTTTATCTTTGTGTATGGTGTAAGAGAATGGTCCAGTTTCATTCCTCTATATGTGCCTGTCCAAATTTCCCAACCCCATTTATTGAAGAGATAGCCTTTTTCCATTGGATATTCTTTCCTGCTTTGTTAAAGGTGAGTTGACCATAGAGTTGAGGGTCCATTTCTGGGCTCTCTATTCTGTTCCATTGATCTATGTGTCTGTTTTTGTGCCAGTACCATACTGTCTTGATGATTACAGCTTTGTAATATAGCATGAAGTCAGGTATTGTGATGTCCCCAGCTTTGGTTTTCTTTTTCAATATTCCTTTGGCTATTCGGGGTCTTTTCTGGTTCCATACAAATTTTAGGACTTTTTGTTCCAGCTCTGTGAAAAATGTTGATAGTATTTTGATAAGGATTGCATTGAATGTGTGGATTGCTCTGGGTAGCATAGACATTTTAACAGTATTTATTCTTCCAATCCATGAGCATGGAATGTTTTTCCATTTCTTTGTATCTTCCTCAATTTCTTTCATAAGTGTTCTGTAGTTTCTAGAGTACAGATCCTACCTCTTTGGTTAGGTTTATCCCTAGGTATCTTATGGTTTTTGGTGCAATTTGGTGTAAATGGGATCAATTCCTTAATTTCTCTTTCTTCTGTGTCATTGTCAGTGCATAGGAATGCAACTGATTTCTGTGCATTGATTTTGTATCCTGCCACATTGCTGAATTGAGTTCTAGCAATTTTGGGGTGGAGTCTTTTAGGTTTTCCACATCAAGTATGTCATCTGCAAAGAGTGAGAGTTTGACTTCTTTGCCAATTTGAATGCCTTTTATTTCTTTTTGTTTTTTAAGATTTTATTTATTTATTTGAGAAAGAGAGAGAATGAGAGAGAGCATCAGAGGGAGGAGGGTCAGAGGGAGAAGCAGACTCCCTGCCAAGCAGGGAGCCCGATGCGGGACTCAATCCTGGGACTCCAGGATCATGACCTGAGCCGAAGGCAGTTGCTTAACCAATTGAGCCACCTAGGCACCCGAATGCCTTTTATTTCTTTTTGTTGTCTGATTGCTGAGGCTAGGACTTCTAGTACTATGTTGAACAACAGTGGTGAAAGTGGGCATCCCTGTCATGTTCCCGACCTTAGAGGAAAAGCCCTCAGTTTTTTCCCATTGAGAATGATATTCGTTGTGGGCTTTCCATAGGTGGCTTTTAAGATATTGAGGTATATTCCTTCTATCCCTACACTGTGGAGAGTTTTAATCAAGAAAGGATGCTGTATTTTGTCAAATGCTTTTTCTGCATCTATTGAGAGGATCATATGGTTCTTGTCCTTTCTTTTATCAGTGTGATGTATCACACTGATTTGAGAATGTTGAACCATACTTGCAGCCCAAGAATAAATCCCACTAGGTCGTGATGAATAATCCTTTTAATGTACTGTTGGATCCTATTGGCTAGTATCTTGGTGAGAATTTTGGCATCCCTGTTCATCAGGGATATTGGTCTGTAATTCTCTTTTTTGGTTGGGTCTTTTTCTGGTTTTGGGATCAAGGTAATCCTGGCCTCATAGAATGAGTTTGGAAGTTTTCCTTCCCTTTCTATTTTTTGAAACAGCTTCAGAAGAATAGGTATTTAAATTCTTTAAATGTTTGGAAGAATTCCCACTGGGAAGCCATCAGGCCCTGGACTCTTGTTTGTTGGGAGATTTTTGATTACTGTTTCAATTTCCTTGCTGGATATGGGTCTGTTCAGGTTTTCAATTTCTTCCTGTTTCAGTTTTGGTAGTTTAAAAGTTTTCAGAAATGCATCCATTTCTTCCAGATTGCCTAATTTGTTGGCATATAGTTGCTCATAATATCTTCTTAAATTTGTTTGTATTTCCTTGGTATTGGTCATGATCTCTCCTCTTTCATTCATGATTTTATTAATTTGGGTCATTTCTCTTTTCTTTTTGATAAGTCTGGCTAGGGGTTTAGCAATCTTACTAGAACCAGCTTCTAGTTTCATTGATCTGTTCTACTGTTGTTTTGGTTTCTACTTCATTGATTTCTGCTCTACTCTTTATTATTCCTCTTCTCCCGCTTAGTTTAGGCTTTATTTGCTGTTCTTTCTCCAGCTCCTTTATGTGTAAGGTTAGCTTGTGTATTTAAGACTTTTCTAATTTTTTGAGAAAGGCTTGTATTGCTATGTACTTCTCTCTTAGGACTGCCTTTGCTGTATCCCAAAGATTTTGAACAGTTATGTTTTCATTTTCATTTGTTTCCATGAATTTTTTAAATTCTTCTTTAATTTCCTGATTGACCCATTCATTCTGTAATAGGATGCTCTTTAACCTCCAAGTGTTTGAGTTCCTTCCAAATTTCCTCTTGTGGTTGAGTTCAATCTTCAAAGCATTGTGGTCTGAAAATATGCAGGGAATGATCCCAATCTTTGGTACCAGTTGATACCTAATTTGTGACCCAGTATGTGATCTATTCTGGAGAATGTTCCATGTGCACTCAAGAAGAATGTGTATTCTGTTGCTGTAGGATGGAATGCTCTGTATATATCTGTATATACCAGAAGTCCATCTCGTCCAGTGTATCATTCAAAGCCCTTGTTTCTCTGTTGATCTTCTGCTTAGATGATCTGTCCATTGCTGTGAGTGGGGTGTTGAAGTCCCTACTATCACTGTATTATTGTCAATGTGTTTTGTTAATTTGGTTATTAATTCGTTGATATAATTGGTTGCTCCCAAGATAGGAGAATAAATATTTATAATTGTTAGATCTTCTTGTTGGATAGACCCTTTAAGTATGATATAGTGCCCCTCTTCACCTTACTACAGTCTTTGGTTTAAAATCTAATTTGTCTGGTGTGAGGATTGCTACCCCAGCTTTTTTTGATGTCCACTAGCATGCTAAATGGTTCTCCATCCCTTACTTTCAATCTGGAGGTGTCTTTGGGTCTAAAATGAGTCTCCTGTAGACAGCATATGGATGCCTCTTGCTTTTTTATCCAATCTGATACCCTGTGTCTTCTGATTAGAGCATTTAGCCCATTTACATTCAGAGTAACTATTGAAAGATATGAATTTAGTGCCATTGTATTACCTGTAAAGTCCCTGTTTCTATAGACTCTCTCTGTTTCTTTCTGGTCTATGTTACTTTTGCGCTCTCTCTTTGCTTACAGGATCCCCTTTAATATTTCTTGCAGAGCTGATTTATTGATCACAAATTCTTTTAGTTTCTGTTTGTCCTGGAAGCTCTTTATCTCTCCTTCCATTCTGAATGACAGCCTTGCTGGATAAAGTACTCTTGGCTGCATATTTTTCTCATTTGGTATCCCGACTATATCATGCCAGCCCTTTCTAGCCTGCCAGGTCTCTGTGGATAGGTCTGCTGCCAGTCTAATAGTTCTACCACTGGAGGTTAAGAAGCTCTTGCCTTGAGCTGCTTTCAGGATTTTCTCTTTATCTCTGAAATGTGCAAGCTTCATTATTATATGTTGGGGTGTGATCAATTTTTGTTGATTTTGAGAGGGGTCTCTCTAAGTCTTGTACTTGAATACCTGTTTCCTTCCCCAGATTAGGGAAGTTCTCAGTTACGATTTTCTCAAATATACCTTCTGCTCCTCTCTCTCTTTCTTCTTCCTCTGGGACCCCAATAATTCTAATATTGTTTTGCTTTATGGTATCGCTGATTTCTCAAAGCCTCCCCTTATGGTCCAATAGTTGCTTTTCTCTTTTCCTCAGCTTCCTTCTTTTCCATCATCTTGTCTTCTATGTCATTGACTCTCTCTTCTGCCTCATTTACCCTAGCTGTTAGAGCATCCAATTTAGACTGCATCTCAGTTAAAGCATTTTTAATTTCAGCCCAATTAGATTTTATTTCTGTACTAAGAGATTCTGTAGTGTCTTTTATGCTTTCTTTCAAACTGAGCCAGTAACTTTATAATCATTATCCTGAATTCCAGTTCTGACATTTTACTTATATCCATATCGGTTAGATCTGTGGCAGAGAGTATTACCTCTGGCTCTTTCTTTTGTTGTGAATCCCTCCTTCTAGTCATTTTGCCCAGAGAAGAATGGATGAACAAGAGAACAAAATCAAAAATATCAACCATGACCCAAGGGAAAAACACACTAGACAAATCTGAAAAGATCAGAAACCAAAAAAGAAAAGAAAAAGAAAGGGAAAAAAAGGAAAAGGAGAGAATATAATCTCCCAGGTGGGCAAAAGAGGGTGCTCCACTTGGTCCTGGATATATTTTGGTCTGTTTATTAGAAAACACTAAACCCCGAAATTGCAAAGAAAGCAAAATTTATATATATACAAAAATAAAACTGAATAAAGTGAAAGGAAGCCAAAAATGAAGAACATATCTATAAAATGTAAGTGTAAAAATGAAAGTTAAAAAAAGACTTAAAGAGTTGATAAAACAAGAAACTAGTTGAAAAGGAAAAAAGAAAAAGAATGCTTTAAACTGAAAGATAAAAGAATCATGAGAAAAAACCTTGAATTCTATATACTATTTTCCCCTAGTGCTGGAGTTATGCAGTTCTGTGTGCTTGGTAAACTTGGTATTCCCCTGATGTTCCAGCTGGTCTTCTGGGGGAGGGGCCTGCTGCACTGATTTTCAGGTGTCTTTGCCTGGAAGTTGCACTGTCCCTTGCCAGGGTGCCGGGCTCAGTGTAAGCTGCTATGTGGCTTTTGTTCACTGAAGGCTTTAGAGGATGAAAATTTAAATGGCCATGCCCCAATCTCCAGCCCTGGAGCTAACAGATCATGGCCCCCTCTTCAGTAAACCCTCAGGGAAAAGCAGTCTTCACTTTTTTGTGTGCCAAACTCTGCAGATTCCTACGATGCACACCCATGCCGATCCTCCTGGGGGAGGGAGGAGGGTCACTGCATTTCTGCCCTTTGCAGGGCCCCTGCACAGAGAGCAGTCACTGGATCATGGTGTGGTTTGCAGTTTATGGCAAACTGAGCTGAGAGCCCACTCCCGGCTCACTGACCGTAGCTGGCTTCCCACTCCAATGCTTGGGAACTCTGCCAGCTCAGGTACCCCCTTCTTTCTGTGACCACTCAGGGGATCCTGAGTCCACACTGTCCCATCTAGGATTCTGCCCCGCTTTGCCACCTGAGCACCTTTCAGGCAGGGACGTCTCTCACTGAAGCAGACTTCTAAAAGTTCTGATTTTGTGCCCTGATACCACTTTCCCATTGCCAGCTTTTGGAGGCTCCTTCCCCTGCCATTTATCTTCAGATACATCCCCTCTGATTCACTTCTTCGCACCTCCTACCTTGCAAAAAGTGGTCGCTTTTCTATTTGTAGAATTCCAGCAATTATTTTCTTACAACTCAGATTGAATTCATAGGTGTCCAGAATGATTTGATAGTTATCTAGCTAAATTCAAGGGACCAGATGAAACGAGGTCCCCTACTCTTCTGCCATCTTGCCTCCATCACCAGTATTGTCAAAGGTTTAAATAATTTTTGAAAGAAACTCAAAGTATTAACAGTAGCTAGAACATAAGTATTCAAGATCAATAGTATCAAATATCAGCTCTGTCACTTATTAATTCAATAATTTGGCCAAGTTACTGATGTCTCTGAGCCCCCAAGTCTCTTAACTGAAAACTGGGTCTGATAATATCCATCTTATATGATATGTGAAATATTTATATAATGGGAGCTCAATTGCTCTGTTACTCCCTCCTCCTCTTCCTTCTTAGGTAGAAGAATAACCTTCAGGAGTACCAGCATGGGCATGCCTGGGTGGCTCAGTTCATTAAGTGTCTAGCTCTTTATTTTGGCTCAGGTCATGATCTTGCAGTCTTGAGATCAAGCCCCATGTCGGGCTCCATGTTCAGCACAGTCTGCTGGAGGTCTCTCTCTCTCCCTCTCCCTCTGCCCCTCCCCCTACTCTCTAACTCTCTAAAATAAATAAATAAATCTTAAAAAAAGATAAAGAAAAAAGTACCAGTGTTCTGAAACCTGTACACATTGGACATTCTTCCAGGAGTAACTGGTAAATTTTTCCAGTATAACTTTGTCTTTTAGGGTAGCAGTCTCCTTGCTAACAACATGAACTTGACAGCCCCGTGAGGCAGTGGGGCATAGTATGTAAGGCTGTGGGCTTTCAGGCCACACGGCCTGGGTTTGAATCCTGACTCTGCCCCCTTAGAAATGTTGTTTAATTGTTCTCTGCTTAAGTTTTCTTGTTACAAAATGGAGATTAATTTAAAAAAAATTTTTTTTCTTAAAGTTGTGAGAATTAAATGACCTAATTCATGAAGGAATTTAAAACAGTGCTTTAGGGGCGCCTGGGTGGCTCAGTTAGTTAAGTGACTGCCTTCGGCTCAGGTCATGATCCTGGAGTCCCGGGATCAAGTCCCACATCGGGCTCCCTGCTCGGTGGGGGGTCTGTTTCTCCCTCTGACCCGCTTCCCTCTCGTGCTCTCTGTCTCTCATTCTCTCTCTCAAATAAATAAATAAAATCTTTAAAAAATAAATAAATAAATAAATAAATAAATAAATAAATAAATAAAACAGTGCTTTATACATGGCAACCATTTGATTGAATATGAGACCTTTATACTAAAGTTTCAAACCTAGAAAACATAAATACAGTGTGATTTTTCACAGTAGAGGAGCACACTTCCATTATTAAGGAATTCCCCCCCCCCAAGATTCCTTCAGAAACTGAAGCAATTGACAGTTTGTTGACTGGAAGAGTACCCACAGTGGCAGCAGTGTGCTCAGTGTAGACACAAGTCATCCACAAACATGCATTAATTTTTGTGCCCACTATGTGCAAGACCCTACCACAGTATCACAGCTCCCAACTCCTCACTGTCTGGAGAGTTCTACCCAGAAATGTATGTGGCGTGTTTGAACTTATTTATTTATATACTCACAATAGATGTTTTCTCTAATGTTGACTTATTTTAATGCAAAATGAGTTCCTTCCTCTAATAAAGGTATCACATTCTACATGAAGTCGGTAAATCATAAAGAAAGAATAATCACACTTCTCAGAATGTGTTTCCCTGTTGGAGCCAATCCTGAATAGCTATTAATAGGACTCACTAGTAGTTGAATTTCAGGGAATGCTAACATTTGATTTAATCAGCCAGAGCTCCTCCAGATTAGTGTAACATGCCAAAAGTGTCACCTCTGAGTTTCTACCACATTCTCTCCAGGGAAAGTAGAGGAGGTGCCACAAACACTGGAGGCTAGTGAAGTGGCAGAGCATGCATGCTTTAAACCTAAGGAAAGCTCCAAAGATTAGCAATGGAAGGCCATTTTCATTAGAGGGAACAAAAGGAGGCAGAAAGAAAGAAGCTCAGAGCTACCTTTGATGATGACTGGTATGGCGAAGCTGGGCCCTCAGCAAAAGGCCATGTGACTGCTGCTCCCACGTCCTTGCCTTTGGGTTCTAGCAAACACTGAAGAGCCTGTGCTTCAGGTGTGTTTCTATTATCCTTATCATCTTCCTCACCTTCTCAAAAGGTAGGAAGGCAACATGTATTATTATCATGTGTGCCAGTTATGAAGCTGTTAACTCTCAGTTCCAAATCCATGTTGCTCTGCTTTACTTTGGTGCTGTGGCTGGGATTCTGAAAACTATGTTCTTCTTTTGTCATCTGTTCTTGATAGGTTATTACCAACAGGGAGCACTAGACGGAGTCTGGGAGACTCGAGGAAAGGTCTTAGTCTTCCTGTTTGCTTGCTGTTTCAGTCAGCATCTCTCAGCAATGGCTTTTTGCCCTGGCAAGGCAACCGACCCTGGTCTCCATTGTCTTTTTTGGCATCCTCAGACCATCTCACCTTGCCCTCCCCCAAGATCTGAGTGCAGTTCTGTGGGACCCCTCCTCTCACTTTCTAGGTTCTCATCACCCCAACCTCTTCCCTTGGTTCACCCAGTGCAAGGGTGGGATTGCTTCTTGCAGTTACTATCTCTGTGATATTCTAGAGTCCCTTTCTGTTTTTTCCATTTTTTCAACAATCATTTAACCAGTTTCTTATTCTAAATTCACTCTGTTGAAATACCAAGTGAGGTATCTGCTTCCTCTAATTGATCACTATGTCTGCTCCAAAAGATTTGGGAAAACAGGGGCAACAAGTACGTGAAATCCATTCTCTATCCTTCTCCATAGCCCTATCTGCACTGTCCCTCCCACATGAATATACAAGTTACCCAGTGAAAGTGTTCATGTCCAAGTAAGGTGTCAGCTGGTAATGGCTTAAAATGTAAACTCTCAAGTTATCGATATTGTTCAAAAGCTTTCTGAAGTTATGTTTTAAGTCATATGGAAATGTTTAGTTAATTTCTGGATGTTTGGCACTGAGCTGGACACTATCAAGGAGAGAAGGAAGTTATAAGGATGGTATAAAATAATGTCCCTTCTCAAGGAACTGTAATTAAAAGAGGAAGAGTCAATGTACACATATTAATAAGAGAAATATATGAAACACAATATAATTATAAACAGTTGGATAGTACATACCACAAATGCATTAGGAGGTAAGAAATAGAAGAGGTCATTGGGGCCAAAGTAACCAGGAGGACCTCACATAGATTATGAGGTGGACTTGGAAGGATTCAGAAATGGAAAGAGAATGGGGAAAAGCTGTCTCGACCTGGAAAGCAGCATAAACAAGGCCACAGAAATGGAACATTAGACTTTGCTATGCATATCCATTCGTACCAATTAAATGTGAGTTTGCCATTATATAGATCCTCTACTAGGTTTGCCACCCAAGTAGAACCCAGACTCTGGTGAACTTATAAATAGTCAAACTAACTGGGATATCATCTGCCACTTAAAAGGAGTGTGAAAATCAAAGTGTCACTCAACTGTGGTCATTTAGAACCATAGCTTATATATTGTTACTAACAGCTGGGGATTTAATATTTGGGATTAATATCCTGGTAATCCTTTTGATTGACTTGGAGGTTTGTCCAAGAAGTTTCCATCCTTCACAAATGACTCAGATGCAAATACCAAACACAACTGCTTGTTGGAGAAAGCCTGAGGAGCCCACAGTAGCCTGCTTAATTAAAATCAGATCTCCAGAATCAGATCTATTTTTTTTATTTATTTATTTGAGAGAGAGAGAATGAGAGAGAGCACATGAGAGGGGGGAGGGTCAGAGGGAGAAGCAGATTCCCTGCCGAGCAGGGAGCCCGATGCGGGACTCGATCCAGGGACTCCAGGATCACGACCTGAGCTGAAGGCAGTCGCCCAACCAACTGAGCCACCCAGGCGCCCCAGAATCAGATCTATTTAAAACAAAATACAAACTGAGCAAATTATGACTCTTGATACTGGTTAGAATCAGGTTTTAAAATGGGATTTTAAATGCCTTTTATAAAGTTACATGAGGAATCCAGTAGATTATGCCACCACTTTCACCAAGCACTTTCTTAAATCAGTAAAGTCATGTGGGAGCAGAATTCTTTAAATTACAAGCAAAAAGATAATAATAGAATTAAATCCTGACCTTTCCCATAAAAGCAACCACCCTCTTCCTCACCCCTACCCTTCTCTAATTTACAGTAACATAATCCATATGGAAGAAATCCCTGTGTGTTTGGGAACCAAGTCCTACACTTCTTTTCCATCACAAAAGCCAGTTGTTCTTCAGAACCATCCATCAGGATCATATTACACTCTGAGGCATAAAAAAGGAGGCCTGAGCTCAGACCTCCTGCTGAAAAGTTAAGTTGTCAGTTGTTAGGCAGAAAATCAATCAGAAATGCATTTGGGACAATGGCGTGCTGCCTGGAATTACACCAGGCTGGAAAAGAACCAACCCAGAGGCAGAATACTAATGGTTGGAGATACCCTTTCTGTCTTAGACAAGGCGGATCAATTTATTTAGACACATTTGCTAAACGGAAATACGCTTACCAAGTCTCAGATTTACATACAATTATAGCAGAACATTTGCAAAATTTTCTCAGAAGGATCAAGATACTCTATTTCTCAACATGTGCCAGTAACTTCAAAATTGTTACGGATTGCTTTAGCTAACTCACATTCCTACCCCTAGGTCTTGCAGCAGATACAGAGACTTTGCCACAGTTTGGGTAATTTATCATATTTTTGCAAATGCTCATGGAAGACACATGGGTAGCTAGTATTACTACAAGCTCACTGTAGCCCCTTACTGAGTGAATAGGAGGCAGGCAAAAATCTTGGGCCACTCTTCAACATGTTGATTAGTCTTATTTCCAAAGTAGTAAGAGAGTTCGTTAGAATCTAATGCCAATGAAATTGGTCCTTGGTCCCTTATGAGTAATTAAATATTAATATTTAAAATAATAAATAATAAAAATGAATATTAAAAATAATAGCTAGCATGATTTGAGCACTTATTATGAGCTAAGCACTTCACATGCTCCTCTAATCCTCCCAACCATATTAAGAAGTAGGACCTCTTCATTTCACAGACAGAGAGAAACTAAAGTTTAAAGAGGATGAGTCATTTATTCAAGGTCACCTGGCTGATGGGAGGGACCAGAAATCAAGGTCAAGCTGAAGGATCCCAGATTTCCAGGCTCACCACTTGGTAATGCCACCTCCTACACAGGTAAATATCCACGCACAGAGGAAGATGGCTCTAAATCATGCATAACTGCCTCAACCCCAAGCGAACCACCTCCCAGGGGTTTTAGTGCCAACAGTTTCAAGAAAAACCAGAGAGCTTGGCACTATCACACTCAGAGCCCTCCTGGGTAGGGGTTGTGGTAACTTCCTGTTTGTTATCTTAAGTATGAAGGCCAACAAGTTATCAACAACCTTGATTATGTGCTTAGAAAGTTTGAAGCCAGGCTGTGCTCATGTTCCAAGCCTCATCAACCAATCACTAAACAACTAGCAGTCCCTGTAGTAGTAAGAAGTATGCCTTTCTACATTCTCTATTCACCTCTTCATTGTGGCATGCTTTTGCCTGGTCTTCTGGAATTTATCAAACACAGATGTGTTTATTTGAGCGATCCCTTCCTTACCACTAGCTAATGTAACTGCAGTAGTCTTCCTTATTTGTGGGGGATACATTCCAAGACCCCCAGCAGATGCCTGAAACCACAGAGAGTACTGAACTTTATATATACTAATGTTTTTACCTATATATACAAACCCATGATAAAGTTTAATTTATAAATCAGGCACAGTAAGAGATGAGCAACAATAATAATAAAATAGAACAATTAGTACACTGTAATAAAAGTTACATGAATGTGTGCTTTCTCTCTCTCTCTCTAGGTATCTTACTGTACTGTACCACCCCTCTTGTAATGATGTGAGATGATAAAATGCCTACATGATGAGATGAAGTGAGATGAATGATATAGGCTTTGTGACTACTCACCTTCTGATGATTCTTCAGAAGGATGATCATCTGCTTCTGGATCTCTGTTGACCACGGTAATAAACTGCGGAAAGCAAAGCGAAATCTCAGATAAGGAGGGACTACTGTTCTCAGAGTAATTGCTTTAAATGCTGTAATTAAAATCTCCAAAGACTTTCAAGCTTTTATTCCTACTAAAATACACCTGTGGGGAAAAGAATTATCTCTACAGATGCAAAGACTGAGGCTCAGAGAAGTAACAAAACTAAAATTTTCGGGGCGCCTGGGTGGCTCAGTTGGTTAAGCGACTGCCTTCGGCTCAGGTCATGATCCCGGAGTCCCGGGATCGAGTCCCGCATCGGGCTCCCTACTCAGCAGGGAGTCTGCTTCTCCCTCTGACCCTCCTCCCTCTCATGCTCTCTGTCTCTCATTCTCTCTCTCGCAAATAAATAAAATCTTAAAAAAAAAAAAAAAAAAACTAAAATTTTCTAAGTGCACTGTTTGAGTTAGTGAAATAGGAAATGACGGAAACATCTGGTCATGCTGCTGAGGCTCTCGGAACTTGGTAATACAAGTTCCTTGCTACAGGGCGGACAGTTCACAGCCTTGAATGTATAATTGTTTCTTCTGTAACTCCTTCACTCTCGCGGTCCCCCAGTTAACTCATAATCAAGTTCTTACTCTAGTGCATGCTCTATGTGCAACAACCACATTTCCCAACATTGAATTATGCACACACTGGTCTGGGATTCTCATGAGATAACCTCCATTCTTAAGAAACGGCTGCTGAGATAGCACAGTGAGGCAGTTACATGCACTGATAACTGCAGTCAAAATGCCTATGTTCAAATCCCAGCTTCCACCGCATGTGACCTTGAGCAAATTAATTAATAACTCAGTGCCCTGTTTACCCCATCTACAAAATGAAAATAATAATGGTTCTTAATTCATAATCACTGTGAGAATTAAATGAGTTCAGGCTAGCCTCTAAACAATTCCTAAAACAGTAAATATTTGCCATTTTTACTTTTCAAACAACCTTCTTTCTTCAATCTCAGAGAAATCACTCTTTTATGCTGACACATTTGTATTCCCTCTCAGTCTCATTCAGAAGGTTCTAATCAAATAAAACGAATCATCTACTTCTTCCTCTCCTCCCTTCCTCAGAACCACACTCAAAGCTGACACCATAGTTGTTGGATCTTATCTTAGTCCCATATGCAGGCTGTGGATGTACTGGTTTTTCTCTCAAAATGTCAGGCTTCCCTATACACAGAAATGATTCTAATTTTATAACCCTCAGAATAGATGTCACTTCTTAGTAGAATCACAGGCCATTTCTGCCTCTTAAGAGCCAGAATATGATCAAAAAATAATCAGAAATCCCCTCTTCATCTCCACCCCCAATTTAGGGCACTATTCTGGGAAATCTGGCAACATGGACCTCAGAGTCCAATGGTCTTGATGGCATCTTCCTTTTTCAACCTCAGATTGCTCACTAACACAGACACTGCTAATGGTTTCCAAATATTTATTCTTCCCTTTTTCCATTGCAGTAGAATTTTTGCTGGGCTCATGGCCACTAGAATAAAGATTACATTGCCCAGCCTTTTGTCCAGTTTGGTATAGCCATGCAGCTAAGTTCTGGCCAATGGGATATAAGCATAAGGTGATATGCCCCACACCACTTCTAGATTGTGTTCTTAAAGAGGGGGGGGGCAATCTCTTTTCTGCCCTCCTCTGAGCTACTGCTTAAAATGTACATTTGGTAGCAAGATAACGTGGGCCATGTGGATGACAGCAATATCCAGAGACATTGAAGCAACAAATAGAAGGAGCCTGGGTCTCTGGAGAAGCTAATAGAGCAGAACAGAACTACTGTACCAGCCCTGGTCTACCTACCTTGGGACTGTACAACAATTAGAAATAATATAGGTCTAATCCACTGTAATTTGGGGTCTTTTTTACATACAGCTTAATCTACCTCCTAATACACTCATCCATTTTGTATTCATTTTAAAGGAATTTACTTCTGTCCTGATTTTAGATTTAGCCTTCTGTAAGAGTTGCTATATTTCCTTGATTCTAATCCTTTCCATTTACCCTTTTAAAGTGCATGCTCAATAGTATATAAATTTCATCTTAAGTCTTAATGTTTTGTTATTTCATGTAAAGGTAGTGACTTCACTGCCAAAAAATAATTTCCCCCCCAGATGTTCTATATTAATTTGATGTAGGACTTTGGACTTACCTGGCATCCATTTTCTTGATCTCCATATACTTTATCTATGCCAGAATTCCACATTTCTGAACGATAATGATGCATATTATGTCTTTGTTATAATTTTATTTATTCCTTTCTTATTTTCAATGATATGACTACTTAGGGATAAAACCTAGGTTTGGTGAAGCAAAGATATATTTATGTACATTTTTCATGTGTTGTATATCTTGTTTCACCAATAAGAAATTTCATTTGAGCATTTGGTTTATGCTATACATCTTTAAATATTTTTGTGGGTATTTCAGTTCATTATTGTTAATGTTTTATTTATAATTTCACTTTTCACTTCAAAGATAAACTTCCTCAAATTTATCTATATGAAATTTATTGTAGGTATCAATGTGGTTTTTTGAGTTGCTACCTCAATTCAGGGTGGTTTTTTTCCTAATTAATATTCAGTTTATTAATGTTACCAAGGCAAAAAGTTTTCCTTAAGCTTTTGATTTCAATTTATAAGCTTTATTCTATTTATAAGTTGTGGTAATCATTTATATGTATATATCAAATCATTATACTGTGCACCTTAAACTAATATGTTATATGTCAATTAATCTTAATAAAACTAGAAAAAGTAAAATAAAATGATTAATTTTAACAATTACTCTTAAAAAGTCAAATCAAATATTTTATTAATCTTTGATCAACTCAATTTGTTCGGTTCTTTTATAAACTTAATATCTCTCCTAGGGGCGCTTGGGTGGCTCAGTTGGTTAAGCATCTGCCTTCCGCTCGGGTCATGATCCTAGGCTCCTGGGATAGAGACCCACATGGGCCTCCCTACTCAGCAGGGCTCTGCTTCTCCTTCTCCCTCTGCCCCTCCACCGCCCCCCCCACTCATGCTCTCTCTCTCCCTCAAATAAATAAATAAAATCTTTAAAAACAAAGATCTCTCCTAAACATTTTTTTGCTATATTTACATATTTAATATAATCATATATTTAAAATCATCTTTTAAATGCCACTATAAGGAAAACTCTTCCAGGCACTTAAAAATTCAACTAAATTCAATATATTAAATTTAAAATACAATGAATTTTAAGCTCTCCTAAATACTGAATACTATTTACAAACTTAGTAAAATATTTTATGCATTTCAACTTAAAAATCGTTAAGTCTAAATCAGCTGCTGAATTACATATCTTAAATTGAAATCATAAAGCTCATGTGTTTATAATATATTCAATTTTCTTCAAATCCAAGTGTGTACCTATTCTAGTTAAATTAACAGAAAATTAGTAATATTATGGGTTTGACTTAAATCATTATCTCTAAGATTAATCCATGTTTCCCTTGGGTGAAAATAATTTTGTGTACTAAAGGAAGCAAGTTGGAATTTGTTATCTCAAGTGAATTGGAGTGACTGTCTTGGCATAGTGAGGTTGCTCGTTCTCCAAAGGCTTTGGCCAGGATTGACTTTCCACAGGCCATTAATGGACAAGGGTAACCCTTTCATAGAGCCATTCTGTCAAGAGGGAATCCAAGCCTGTGCCCTCCAAATAGGTCAGTTTTACGGCCCCATGAATTTAAGTTACACATTTTCTATTTCTTCAATCTGATTTGAGTCTACAAATCTCCACCAAAATTGTTTCAGCACTTAATTAGGTTTAACTAATCCATTTACTGCTGGATTCTGTTCTGAATAATTTTCATATTTTGCCATGGGCTCCCACTACAAATCTATAGATATTTAAATAACATCTGATTGAATTCTGCATATTTTTCATTTCTGTATGACTTGACAGACCCCAGACATCATACTAATGATAATAAGGAGAGGTGTACATCTGGACATTATTAGTTAGAGCCCACTGATAACAATACATGCCTGTAAACTGCTTTTACATTTTTCAAATCATTTTCATCCACAATTGACATTGTTAAAACTGATATTTTTGTTGTTAAACTTGCAGAGTAAATCTTATCCTATTTTTTTTTAAATCATTTGGGTTTTTATTATAAAAGCAATGCAGTAGGCAGGGCAACCTGTCTTTAAAGCATAAAATCATCTGCTATCCAAGGAATCTCCTGCCTAACCTCATGCTAAGCTACATGAACTGTGGCTCCAGAGCTAACTCTTTTTTAAAACTGCCACTCCACATAACCTTTATAGGTAACTTAATTTTGAAATAATTTCAGACTTCCAGGAAAGTTTTAAAAATAATATGAAGAGGGGCGCCTGGGTGGCTCAGTCGGTTAAGCGTCTGCCTTCGGCTCAGGTCATGATCCCAGGGTCCTGGGATTGAGCCCAGCGTCAGGCTCCCTGCTCAGTGGGAAGCCTGCTTCTCCCTCTCCCACTTCCCCTGCTTGTGTTCCTGCCCTCGCTATCTCTCTCTCTCTGTCAAATAAATAAATAAAATATTTTTAAAAATAATAATAATAATAATAATATGAAGAATTCTCACATACAACACCAAGATTTCTCAAATATTTCTCATTTTATCCCATTTGCTTTATCATATAATTGTCATATATTTTCTGAAACACTTGAAAATAAGTTTTAGACAGAATATCCCTTTACCTTTAAATGCTTCCACTGTATTTCCTAAAATAAAACATTCTTATACATTATCACACTGCAGTTGCCAAAATCAGGAAATTAACACTGATGCAATACCATTACTAATTCCAATACCATTACCTAATTTATAGACAGATCATTCGCAAAGTTTGCCAACTGTCCACTACTGTGCTTTAAATGATCCAGGAGTAAATCTAGGGTTACAGATTACAGATTACAGCTAGTTGTCTTATATTTTTTTATCTTCTTCTTTTTTTTTTAATTGGAGTATGGTTGACACACAATGGTACATCATTAGTTTCAGGTATACTAGTCTTCTTTAATCTGAAATGGTTCTTTATTCTTTTTGTCTTTCATAACTTTGATAGCTTGAGGAGTTCAAACTAGTTAATCTGTAGACTGTCCCTTAATTTAGGTTTGTCTGATATTCCCTCATGATCAGATTCAGATTCAGGAATGCATTGTTGTCAGGAATATTATATGAATGCTCCTTCTCAGGAGGCACATAATGTCTATATGTCCCATTACTGATGATGTTAACTTTATCACATGATAAAAATGATTTCTGGCAGTTTTTTCCACTGTAAAAATACTATTTTTTCTTTGAAATTAATAAGTATATTGTGGGAGATACTTTGAGACAATGTAAGTATATCATTTTTCATCATACTTTCATCTTCTGGTTTTAGGAGTCATTGGTGATTTCTGCCTGAAATAATTATTACTATAGTGACTGCCAAAAGCTAATTTTCTAGATCCACCAGGCTTTCTGTCTTTATTAATTGGAATTCTACTGTAAAGAAGAGCATTCTTTTCTCCCCCATTTATTTACTTACTCATTTACTTATATGAGTATGGACTCAGGGATTTTTATTTTATTCTTTGGGCTATACTCCATTACCATCAAAAGTCATTATGATACCCAAATTGTTCCAGATTCGGTCAGTGGAAACCCCTTCAAGCTGGCTTCTGTGTTCTTTATACAATCTCCTTACTTCTTTGAGCACTTCCTTTCTTTTCTGTTACAAGAAATGCTCCAAGTTCACATTGTACTTTTCCTGCCCCACACTTGGAGTCAGCCACTTCTCTAAGGAACACTGTGAGAGAATGATATTTAGAAGCCAAGACCCAAGTCCTATAGGTGCTCATTGCTAGTGAGGTATTCTTGGAAACTTTTTCCTAAGAACAACTATTTCAGCTGACAGATGCCTTTGGGGAGTCTACAAGTTCATCACCCAACAGTCTCATACCAATTAGCTCCACCCACACAGCTATAGCTGGGTCTGCTTCACATCAACCTGTCCAACTGGCATACTCCAGGGTTATTCTTGGTCATTGGGCTTCCTAAGGATCACTCCCACCTGGGCTGTATCATTTATCCTCACCCCAAAAGCAAGGTACATTGGAGAGGATTCCCATCTCCCCATACCCCTCCCCAATCTGGAATACATTGCTCCCTTCCTGCCTTGAAATTCTCCTTAATACTTCCTCCTCTCATTCATCCCTTTCTTCATACAAACTTATTGCACCTGCTTTTTAATCCTAGTATTCTTAGAAGTGACTGTGCAGAACTTGCTTCTTGGGCTCTTTTTATAGATTCTGGAGTTTGAGACTAAAGGAAAAAACTAACATAGACATCAACTCTTTTTCTTCTCTATCCCTAAAATTCATTATGCATATCCCAGGGAACTGGGAAAATAAAGACCAACTCATCAGACCCTGAGGATTGTGAGACTTAAGGCTTGAGACCACTAGAATCAGATCACTTAGAACAGCGTAATTGCAAAAGAAAACAAAATACAATGAAGATTAAGAAACTATTTAAAATATACACTAGACGTAAGAAGGGATGTAAGTGGGGCTCTTACACAGAGAATATTTAAGGTTTAGGGTTGCCCAATGAATAATGTATGCAGAGATCACATCAAGGAGTATAATTTTCTGTTCACAGGGCAGAGGTCAGGCTTGGTCCATTATGGAGAAAGCCTTCAGGGAATCATTCTGAGGATGGGAAGCAGAAACTATAGTGAAAGGATTTCTATGTAACCATGAGGCATCCCACAGATCTGGAATAGAGAAACTAAAGGAAAGTTACATGGAAAAGTACATGAAGAGTTAACTTGGACATTACTAAATATCTCATTGGTAAAACATTTCTTCTATTTATGGATGGATTTACACACACACACACACACACACACAAGGCTTTCACTTTAGAAAAATAATAGAAAGAAAGAAATGCGTATGTTGCACTTTTAGGTTAAAATATTTTTTATATTATTATTCATATATATAATAATTTCAGAAATAAGTTTATATCCTCAAGGGATTTATATACTTATTGGTTGTCCAGAACCAAGTCCGGTCCAATATTCCACATGAATTTAACCTTCAGAAACCTGGTGTGCTGCTGGGGTGCCTGGGTGCTCAATCAGTTGGGCGTTGGAGTCATGACTTCAGCTCAGGTCATGATCTTGGAGTCATGAGATAGAGCCCTGCTTTGGGCTCCATGCTCAGCAGGGAGTCTGCTTGGGAATCTCTTTCTTTTTCTGCCCTCCCCCACCCCCTCTCTCTCAAATAAATAAATAAATCCTTAAAAGAAAGAAAGAAACAAACAAACAAACAAACCTGGTGTGCTACTGACCTTTTGCTCAGGCTAAAATCCTTGCTATTCTGCCAAGATAGAAGTAAAGTGAGACATAGAATATATTCCCTTTTCTTCCCTATGCCACAACTCTTCCTAGACCACGGAAATGAAATTCCATGTTCTCTACTCTCACAAAAGAAAAACCCTAGGGTCTCTCCTACACATCCCAGTATGCCTCTCTTCCACTGCTGCTTCTGCCTCCACACTCTCCTCTATACCTGCTGTAGACACCTGGGGTTGTAACACAGCCCTAGATCCAGGATGAGCTCTTAGAAAGATTTCCCTGGACAGAGTTTTTCTTTGAGCCCTCTATCTTTCAAATGGTCTTGTTGCTGTTATTGCACATGTATTAGTTCTTTAGTTTTATAAGCCATAAGTGTTGTTTTAAAGAAAAGCTATATCTCGCTATGACAATTCAGAATAAAGGACTAGAGCACACTTGATTCTTGGCCTTGATGTTCCTTTGTGCATACACCACTGATCTAAGATTAAACCACACCCAAGTTGGAATCCCTGCAAGGTTGGGGGGAGTCTTGCTGCTCTCATTTTGGGGATGGGTAGGAAGGAGAAGGGTAAAAGAAACATTGTAGACAAATATATTGAGGTAAATACTGACTGCAAATTACTGTTTTATAATCTGAAAGCTCTTGTCTGTGATCCATAAAGACAAGGTGTTATATTCCTTCCACTCTTCAAGACAAGGAAAAGCTCATTTCAAATGTTTTGGGCAATGGGAAGAACTTAGGGTGGCTCCTGCTAAATTTTTACTTTCTTTCATTAATCTTGAACTTATATTAGTCTTTTCATTATTCTGTGTGTGCGCTCTATTAAAAGCCCATTTTTCTACCCAAGGGTCAGGGGTTAGGCTTGGATATGTCACAGATGGGATTTACATCTGGGCTCAGAAGCTTTTGTCTGTCACTCATTTTCCTTCCCTCAGGAATGATGTCCCTGAGGGAGGATTCTCTTCCATAGCTAGTGGTGAAAGGTTCAAAACTATACTCTTTGTTCTGGAAGTCTGGAAAGAGAAGAATCAGGACAAATAGTATAAGGAGAGTTAACTTGGGCTTTTCATTACAGAACATTTGAAATAACAAATTTCTTCCCAGTGAAAACCAAAGGCACTTCTGCTTATCTGTCTTTACTCATATACTGTCCTAATTTGAAAAACAAACAAGGAAAAAAAAAGCCCTAAATTTTTTAGGTCAAACTGTCACACTCAGTAGCCTAGCCTCCACTCTTTTAGGACTTTTTACCAGTTGGAGCAAAGGGAGATCCCCTTCCACCTTTTCTTCCCTGCTTCTTCCCAGAAACAGCAAGAGAAGGTTTACAATACTATGCATGTCTTTCAAAAACAGATCCAGAACATAAATGCAATCTATGAATGGTCTACTTCTTGTGGACCCTTTTCTGTCCAAGATCAGAAGTGATTCTCTAAGGAGAAAGTAGGAGATGCTTTCTTTCCTGTACTATGCATCATTTACACCAAAATCCATAGGAATGATGAGGAGGGAGAAAAGAAATGGTCCAAACTCCTCTTATCATCACCCCACCCTCCCACCACCATCACTGACAAATGCCATTCTTGGTCTCTACAAAACTGAGATTTCCCTCATCCACTTCTTGCTCCTGACATTTCTCTTCTTCTCTAAGAGCTCTGGACCCAGCTCTGTTGATCCAGCTGTTGCCAACCATCTCAGACAGACTCCAACTCTGGTAACAGTCCTTAGAGAAGTCTGGCTGGTATCCTTGCACAAACCCTAGGGACTGAAGTTTGTAGCAAGTATGGAAACAAAATATTTAATGCAGATAACTTGGTATGACCCAACTAGGCAAGTCAAAATGTTACAACACTTCTTTTTTTAAATTAAGCAGTATTGGTCACCTGGGTGGCTCAGTCGTTAAGCATCTGCCTTCGGCTCGGGTCACGATCCCAGTGTCCTGGGATCGAACCCGCATCAGGTTCCCTGCTCAGTGGGAAGCTTACTTCTCCCTCTCCCACTCCCCCTGCTTGTGTTCCCTCTCTCACTGTGTCTTTCTCTGTCAGATAAATAGATAAAATCTTTTTTAAAAAATTAATTAATTAATTAATTAATTAAGCAGTATTATACACAAACTTTTCTTCATGAAAACTATGGAGGTGATAGAAAATAGCATGAAGGCCTAGGATTTGGATAGGATAGAAGGACAGGGTGAAAAATGTCTAAAAAAATGGTTTGGCCTTAGGCCAAATTAAAATGTCCTGAGGGTTATGACAGCTTTGTCAAAATGGCCATATAAAAAATAGATTAATTACTTCTCTAGATTAAGAGGACAGGCAGCATCAGTACAACTTCACTGCACTTTCCCTACCCATAAACCTGGAGGAAAAAATCTCTGGGCTGGTCCCTGAAAGGGGGAAATATTACTATCCAGGCCCCTACTAGGTAATCTGAGCCCCAAGAACATTTTAGGCAGAGATAACAGGAATAGGAGATAACTGCAAACCCAGAATAAGCAACAAATTTACCTGGAAAACATCCTAACATCCATATTCATAGATAAAGGGACCATTTCAAACATTTTAAATGGGAGTTGGATTCTTATAGAATGTTTTAAAATTTCAAAGTTACATACATGTAATCACCATTTCATACTCAAACTCTCTCAAGGATCCCAGTTCTCTAATTCTCTGTCCCTCCAGAGGGGGACATCTCACGGACAGGACCCCCGTGGTACAAAATTCCCTTCTTTGCTGAATGAGAGGTTTCTCCTGCTCCAGGCTGTGCTGTGATGAGCGCTGCAGAACCTCAGGTGTAAATCATCAGGGATATGTCATGATCAACACACCAGGCCTTTTCATTTCAAAGTGCAAATTTATTCCTGGAATTATAAACAACTACCTTTCAAACTAAACAAATTTTAAAGGACATATCAGTCTTGAAAAACACTAGAGAGGAAAGAAAATGGGTGCAAAAGCAAAAAAAAAAAAAAAAAACGGATCCCAAAAGAAGCTTGTTTGGCTCTCTGCATTAAGCAAGTTCCTATTTTACAGAAAAGGTGAAGGAAAACATCATCAGGTGTCTTTTGTCCCATCTCACCCACCACAAATATCAGTGAGTATCTTGTTCTACCTATTTATAATAAGAGAAGATGTTAAATTCCTTCAGAATTGATATCTGATTGCAATATGTCCTTTGTCTTAGATTTGGGGCTGTGGTCCTGGCTCACTTCTCCAAGGAAGTCACCCGAACCCTGCTAGCTTTTAAAACTAAAGCCCATGTGCTGTTGTCAGGGGAGAAATCATAGAGCCCTCTGGTGAAACCAAGTCTGTTTTTCCCCAAACAAAATTCTCCCAGCCCCTTTCTGCTCTTGTCACAAACTCCACTGCCCTCATGGATCTGTTTTCTCCAATGTCTCAGTGCATCCAGGTGGCCCAGAACATCTCTAGCTTCTGTATAGGCTTTGGGAGGAAGGTGTACAATATGCACCCCAGCTAGAAACAGGGATGATATTTGGGGAACAAGAGCTTCCTCTCATCTTCCTTCACCACTGGGGTGATGCTCACACCCATCCCTCCTTCAGGGCAGGGCCAGCCTGGAAACATGGAATAGGAGAGAATGGCCACTTCCAAAGGATGAGTAAAATAACCTCAGCAACATGTCTATAAACCTGTACTAAGTGGGAAAGGGGCCATTTTACATGTTTAATAGGAACAACAGAAAACATGTTTTATGTTTGTAAGTCTCAATTATTCTTACCTTTACGTTTTGGTCACCCAATCTGAAGAAGACCAAATTTGTGTCCCTGGAGTCCGAGGTGGGTCTTGGGTATATAACAAAGATAAGAAAGAATAGAATTTCTCTTGGTATACATGGGTCTCCCTCTTTGTAGGAGTTCTAGTGGAGGGATTTTCTACCATTCCAGATTCTAGAAGTCTTCATGCTTCTCTCTGAGATGAAAGGAGAGAATCAAAGGGGCTATAATTTGTTGGTCCTCCACTCTAGTTACACATTAGAATCGCCAGGGGATATTTTTTAAAATACCAGTGCCACAAAAACAGACACATAGATCAATGGAACAGAATAAAGATTCCAGAAATAGACCCTCAATTCTATGGTCAACTAATGTTTGACAAATCAGGAAAAAACATCCAATGGAAAAAAGACAGTCTCTTCAATAAGTGGTGCTGGGAAAATTGGACAGCTACATATAGTTGAATGAAACTGGACAATTCCCTTATACCATACAAAAAGATAAACTCAAAATGGATGAAAGACCTCAATGTGAGACAGGAGTCCATCAAATCCTAGAGGAGAACATAGGCAGTAACCTCTTCGACATTGGC
Source organism: Mirounga angustirostris (assembly GCF_029215605.1). Taxonomy (NCBI): domain Eukaryota; kingdom Metazoa; phylum Chordata; class Mammalia; order Carnivora; family Phocidae; genus Mirounga; species Mirounga angustirostris. Next base: position 59,804,665 of record NW_026991710.1, read on the forward strand.
CACAGCAACTTCTTTCAAGCTACATCTCCAAAGGCAAGGGAAACAAAAACAAAAATGAACTATTGGGACTTCATCAAGATAAAAAGCATCTGCACTGCAAAGGAAACAGTCAACAAAACTAAGAGGCAACCCATGGAATGGGAGAAGATATTTGCAAATGACATATCAGATAAAGGGCTAGTATCCAAGATCTATAAAGAATTTCTCAAACTCAACACTCAAAAAACAACCCAATCAAAAAATGGGCAGAAGACATGAACAGACATTTCTCCAAAGAAGATATACAAATGGCTAACAGACACATGTAAAAATGCTCGACGTCACTAGCCATCAGGGAAATACAAATCAAAACCACAATGAGATACCACCTTACACCAGTTAGAATGGCTAAAATTAACAAAACAGAAAACAACAAATGTTGGCGAGGATGTAGAGAAAGGGAAACCCTCTTACACTGTTGGTGGGAATGCAAGCTGGTATAGCCACTCTGGAAAACAGTATGGAGGTTCCTCAAGATGTTAAAAATTGAGCTACCCTATGACCCAGCAGTTGCACTACTGGGTATTTACCCCAAAGACACAGATGTAGTGAAAAGAAGAGGCACATGCATCCCAATGTTCATAGCAGCAATGACCATGGAAGCCAAACTGTGGAAGGAGCCGAGATGCCCTTCAACAGATGAATGGATAAAGAAGATGTGGTACATATATACAATGGAATATTATTCAGCCATCAGAAAGGATGAATACCCACCATTTGCATCGACATGGATGGAACTGTAAGGGATTATGCTAAGTGAAATAAGTCAAGCAGAGAAAGACAATTATCATATGGTTTCATTCATATGTGGAACATAAGCAATAGCACGGAGGACCATAGGGGAAGGGAGGGAAATCTGAAGGGGGGGAAATCGGAGAGGGAGATGAACCATGAGAGACTATGGACCCCGGGAAACAAGGTTTCAGAGGGGAGGGGGTGGGGGGAAGGGGTAGCAGGGTGATGGGTATTAAGGAGGGCACATGTTGTGATGAGCACTGGGTGTTAAGTGTAACTGATGAATCGTTGAACAGTACATCAAAAACTAATGATGTACTATACAGTGGTTAACTGAACATAATAATAAATAAATAAAACAAATAAAGTGAAAAACAATTCTAAAAAAAATTAAAATAAAATAAAATAAAATACCAGTGCCAGGGGTTCCCATGGAAATTAACCAAGACTCTCTAGAGGTAAGAAGAACTACTACTTCAAAACAATTGAAATATCAGGGCACCTGGGTGGCTCAGTTGGTTGAGAATTGGACTCTTGATTTAGGCTCAGGTCATGATCTCAGGGTCGTGAGATCAAGCCCTGCCCAGCACAGAGTATGCTTGAGAGTCTCCCTCTCCCTCTGCCCCTCCCCCCCACTCACTCTCTCCCTCTCTCTAAAATAAATAAATCTTTAAAAAAAAAAACAATTGAAATATCAATTCTCCTCGCCTCCAAAATATAACTATGCTCTCTAGTAATCTCTATTTTAAAGGACAGTAGAGAAAAAGATAAATATCTTTTTAGCACTATAAGAAAAAAATTCACTCCAAATCATCCTACCTGATCTATCAGCTCAGCCCTTTTCCTTCTAAGGAGGTGCTATTCTGATGGATATATACTTACTTCTCTCCACCTTTCTTTCACAAATATTTTTTTAAGGTATATGTAATATATGTGTAACCCCAAGCTCTTAAAGTTGTACTCGCAGAAGGGCTGAGACTATAAAACTTAAGGTTATAAAACATCCTAGGTCCCAGACAGGTGAATTTTTCTTCTCCAACCAACCAACAAAGGAAGCTGCATGACTTTCCCAGCTCTGTATCCTCCGCCAATCCCCCTACCCAGACCTCTGTTATGTACTGAATTGTATTCTTCAAAATTACATATTGAGGTTCTAACTCCCAGACCCTCTATATATGACTATATTTGGAGATAGAGCCTTTTAATAGGTAATTAAGACAAAATGAGGTCACATGGTGTGTCCTAATCTGATATGACTGATGTTCTTATAAGAGGAGAGATTAGGGCACAGAAAGAGAAAATGTGGGTGCACTAAAGACAGAGGAAGAAGATAGCCATCTACAAGCCAAGGAGAGAGGTCCCAAAATAAAATCAACCCTGCTGACATCTTGAGCTTGGAATTCCAGCCTCTAGAACCATGAAGAAATAAATTTCTATTGTTTAAGCCTCCCAGTCTGTGGCATTTTTGTTATGGCAGCCCTAGTGGACTAATACAGCCCCTAAGAACCAAATCCCTTTCCTCTTGTTTCTGCCCCTGCCACAGCCTCTCCTGCCTGCCAGCACTTGGTTTTCCATTAGGTTGTCTGGATATGACTCAGCAGGAAATATACAAAATCCAGATATTCCAGAGAGGCAAACAGGATTTTTTCTTCCCCAGTTACCTGCTACATTTCTTCCCTTCTGCATTCCTATTGAGGAACAGGATTTGTTAAGAGAGCCAGGAGAGAAATATTTTGTTGCCATAAAAATGCATGAGAATTATGCTACAACAGAGATATGAACCATGGACCTGGACAAAGCAGGAGACTCAGCACTCAGAGAAGAAGGATAGGAAGCAAGAAGCTTGGGACCACTAGGAAGAGTTATATTAATGACAAGAACCAAAATAAAATTATGATTTTAATTATATCTTCTTTCTGCTCAATGACCCATATTGAGAAAAGACTAACTAGACATTCGTCAAACCTGGAAAATATTCCCATAATCTATCAGAAAGATGAGAAGCAATCAAATATTTTAGTCAAAAGGAGACATTTAGATTAGACTCATGAAGAATTTTCATTTTACCTTCTTAATCATATATCAGTTATTAGCCCTTTCCTTTCTCTATAGGCAAGCTCAATTAAGGAGGCCAATTTTCTGCCCATGGGTTGGTGGACAGAGGTGGATATATCTAAAGATAGTGAAATCTGATCACTCCATATGCAGGAATCCCTAAGGGAAAATGATCTTCCAACAGCCACAAGGACAATTTAGAAATTGAGACTCATGTTAAATAGCTCAGGATGAATTAAGTGTTTGTTTTAACTGTCACAATACTGAAATGATAACTCTTCTCAAAACATAAACCAAAAAAATTCTTCACTACATGTCTAAATTTAGTGAATTTACTAAATGTCTCCATTTGAAGTATAACAGGGAAAACATTAGCTTATTTTTTGAAGCCTAATGTCAAACAGGATAATTCCTTCAAGGAAGTCACGGGACCAGTTAGGAGACATAAAAATGACATAATTATAAGCCCTTTAACATACTCCTCCCAACTCTTATTTACACACTTGTTTTTCCAGCTCTAGCTGACATAGGTATGGCCTCCCTCTGCTATTTTCTTCCTGGATTGGGGTCAAAGGTCACTTCCCCAAGGAGCAAATGAAAGACTGGTAATTCTTCTCTTTAACTTTCCTCATCCCACACTGCTCAAACCCAGTGAATGCTGTCCCCATCCTTCCCCTCCGCAGTCTGCCAAATGAACCTAAATGTCAGTCTATCATCCATTCCTCATTCCATCTTTTGTTTTCTCAGAAAAACAGTGCCTTTCACCCTCTTCCTGCTCCTCACTTGGTCTAATTCTCAGAGAACTCAGCTCTTCTGGGAAGAGACCTGACAGTTCTAACCATTCAGGGACATATCAAGCTTGGGCCCTGTGTGGGCTTCCATCTGTATTTCCCCTTCTTGTTTTACACTTCTCTCAGAAGAGCTAAGTGGTAGGTTTGGGAGCAGAAAAGTACTGGAAGACATTTTGGCTTTTGTTTTGCAAAACCTAAATCTTCAGAATATTTATGGAAGTAGAAGGATCAGCTTGAAGAAACATGAAAGGAGCAGGATTTTGCTCATATTTAAAAGAGATATTCCCAAGCTGGGGAAAGAAAATAGAGAAATTGTGGGTCCCAGAGTAGCAGCATCCATCCCAGTCTTCTAGTTCTACACTGAGAAGGCAGTAAGACCAGAATTAGAACAGCTGCATGAGGTATCGAGGAAGACAGAATCAGAGGCAGACTCATAAAGATTCCCAAGTTCCATACATGGTATTGTAGCACTGGAAAATCACAGAATTGAGCACCTGAGATTTTACTCTACTTGCAAGCTTACAAGTTAAATGTTCACAGCTCCACTCATGCTAGCAGAAAACAAAAGCCTCCTGGGTCAGAGGCAAATGATGTCACTACTCTCAGCATAGCAGGCAGCATGATCTTCACATTCACACTGTTTTTACCTTGTCCTTCAGGGCCCACAGGGACAACACAAAACAGCACAAGTGAATGCTGCACATGCAGTGGGCATGAATCACAGCTGAGGATTCTGAATTTTTAGAAACACCAATATGTTAAAGAGACTACAAGAAAACCTGCCCAAACCTTTGTCCAGGAAGATGATGTTATCTTTATTATACTGTACAGCAAACAAATCTCTCTGCTCCAGGAAGAGATACTATCTCTATCTTCCAAGGCTGTTTGCTGTATGAACATCCTTGAAAAGATCATCCACAAAAAAAGTTGTTAATGCCTCTGCTCACAAGTCAGTAGAATACAAAAAAAGCCATGATTGGTGGAGAATTGTCTCCCAACACTGCATAGCCAGGAATAATGGATGTCTCAGCTGTGACCTGTGTGGTCTGATGATCAAGGCCCAGAAAAAAGTCCCTTACCTTCAGCCTCCACTGGACATGAGAACTATAGCATAACCCTGGACAGAACAGCAGGGTGAGTAGCTATACTAAAAGCAGAGAGATGAAGTCAAATCTGAATACAGAATATTCAGTTCTCTTTCTCCTTCAGGTACTACAATGCCAGGTTTAGTGCCAGGCAATATACCTGAGGATGACTCTCTGGGAAAAAAAAAAAAGACAATCCTATGAGAAAAGACCATCAGAAATTGGCATTCCATAAATTTACACCATCCTTCAAGAATGGCTAGATCCTTGCCCAATAATCTTGCAGTGAGTAGCTGGTCCCACCCCTCTCCCTGACATAACTTCAAGTTTTATACTATTTGATCTTAAAAAGAATAGACAGCCAGGGAACCATACCTCTGAGGAAAGTCTTTAAAATTAATTTTCTTTAAAATTAAAGAAAGAAATAGAAATAAATACACAGAAACTCAGAGGAAACAATGAAGAAAAACCAAATAAACTTTTTTTTTTTAAGTTACAGCTAAGTGTTCCTCTTCAAAGGTGGAACACATAAACTTTTCCCTATCCCTTCCTCTAATACCACTAAAAGTCCTGGACATTATTATTAGCCATCTGTTCTTGCATGTTGTCCACTCCATTAGAGCCCTTAGCATATTAATCATAGTTGTTTTAAGTTCTAGGTCTGATCATTCCAAAATCTCTGCCATGTCTGAGACTGATTCTGATGCTTATTCTATATCTCTTCAAACTCTGTGTTGTTTTGGTTTTTTGTCTGGTAGTATACCTTGTAATTTTTTGTTGAAAGCTGACATGATGTGCTGGGTAAAAGGAATTGTAGTATATAGGCTTTTCATGTGATATTTTGTTTATCTGGCTAAGAATTATGTTTGTTGGAGCTGTAGGTGTCAGAGGCTAAAATTTCCTCTGGTATCCTTGTTTTTGTAAGCCCCTGTTGTCTTTGGATTTCCTTAGAGATTTCTTCTTAAATAAGATCTGAGATTGCCCGATATTCCATTGAAATTCCCTGTTATTATACAGGAGTCCTACTGAAATTGTAGTAAATTATGGGGGGAGAGAAAGCATTCTATAGTCCTATGATTAGGTCTTAGCCTTTTATTCAGTGAGCCTGTCCCCAGAGTGGGACCTTCACAAGTGCTTCTAAGTTCTGTTTTCTTCCACCTTAAGGTGAGACAGCAAGGTTACAAAGGGCTAGAATTTGCTATTTCTCTTTCCCCAGTCTGTTGGACTCTGGTGAAATAGTTTCCCATGATGCAGGCCTTGTTAAGAACACAATGCTCTAGGCATATTTCGAAATGGCTATTCCCCACTACTGAAGTCTGAAAGAATTTCTCCTATCTTAACTATGAGAATGTGTTTGAGCTCCTGGAGGTAAAACTCACAAAAGTGTAGGAACCCCTTAAGCCTAGATCTGGAGTTTTAACTCTCAAAATTGTCCTCACTGAGACTCCAAAAATTCACTAATTATACTTTCAGTTTTCTACCCTGGTATTACTTCTTGCGGAGGTTTCTGCTTGTGGGTTCTGCTCTGGTTAATTGTAATTCTCTATGTCCACCTGTCTGACTCTCTAATCTGGAGGCAGCAGTTTGCCCTGTGACCAAAACTATCAGAGGGTTCTAAGAAGAGGTTTTTTCTTTTTTTTTTTTTTTCAGTTTGTTCCACATCTTTTTGTTGTTATAAAGATAGGAGTGATAATTTCCCAGCTCTTTGCATGCTGGATGCTGGACTGAAAACCAGAAGTCCAATTTCATGAACTTTCAATAACTTTCTTTCTTTCTTTCTTTTTCTTTCGTTCTTTCTTCTTTCTTTTCTTTTTCTTTCTTTCTTTCTCTTTCTTTTTTTCTTTCTCTTTCTTTCTTTCTTTCTTTCTTTCCTTTCTTTCTTTTTTCTTTCTTCCTTCCTTCATTTATTTGATGTAGTGTTCCATGATTCATTGTTTGCATATAACACTCAGTGCTCCATTCAATATGTGCCCTCTTTAATACCCATCACCAGGCTAACCCATCCCCCCAACCCCTCCCCTCTAGAACCCTCAGTTTGTTTCTCAGAGTCCATAGTCTCTCATGTTTCGTCTCCCCCTCCACTTTCCCCCATTTTTCCCTTCCTACTATCTTTTTTTTTTTTTTAACATATAATGTATTATTTGTTTCAGAGGTACAGGTCTGTAATTCATCAGTCTTACACAACTCAATAACTTTCAACTCTCATTCCTTTAGAAATCTCAGCCCTCTGTTTCAATGGCCTGACTTCAGGTATAGGTACAGATTAGACAGAGGTCCCAGAACAGCAAATCTAGCCTCCTCCCTTCAGTGCAATCGTTTCCTCCCTTAACAGCCTCAGTATAAGAGAAACAGGGAGTAGACAGAAGTCTAAACCACAGTACCTTTAAAAATACCAAAATTGGTGAACAAAAACCCTTTGCAAAATACTGTTAACCATGCTCTTAGGAGAATCCCTAAAAGAAAAGAGACGATAAGACATCCAATTAACCTGAGGCAAAACATTCCTACAAACTGCTTTCAGGATGAAAGGGGCTATTTCAAAAGTTTTTAGCTAAGAGCAAGAGTTAGATTGGGCTCCTTTGAGTTTTAAAATTCTAATCCTTTTTTAGCTCTTAATTGCTTTGTACTTGGGGTGAATTAGGAAGTTTAATTTTCTTTCCATCGGTCTGAAGTCAGAAAGGAACTCTCATAATTCATTTTGGGTAGAAGGAGACACAAGCTGATTATCTCAATTTAAAGTAAAACAGAGAAGAAAATGGGTAATAAACTTTCAAAGCCAAACCTTGGGTTCAGTACAACATCCTCTTTTGTTATTTTTACCCCCTAACTTGGGGGTTAGGGGGTAGAGAAAACAAAAGCCCACTGCCTATTCCCAGCAACTCTGAAACATGGAAAAGAAAGACACATGGTCTTTGTTTTCCCAAAGCAGGCCCAGGTGGAGTTCTAGAAAAAGTTTCCCTGTTCCTATTGTTGCCTTCTCACAGGCTACCCACCCAGAGTGAGTAGCGGAGGGGGTAGAGGGGGTCTCCTCTCTTTATTTTTTGTCCTCTTATCCTTCTTAAGTCCAGTGGGATGAGATTCATTTCAAACACATACACACACACACACACACACACACACTCCCCCGTATCATAAACCTTACTCCTAGTGACTCCAGAGACAAAATTTCTCTTACTTTTCTCTTTCCCCTGACTCATGCCCTGGCTTCCTCTCAGGTTCTCTTCATGGGAGAACTATGGTTCCCATCCAAACAGGGTATTCTAGACTCTGTCCTCTAAGTGAACCCTTAAGGATAGGATTCTTAAACTCTACAGTGCCAAAAAACAAAAAAAAAACAAAAAAGGAAGAAAGAAACGAAAGACAATGGGCTGCAGTTGATTAGAATTTGTTCAAAAGGGCTTATTATGCTCCTTTTATAATTCACAGGGGTTGACAATCTGCATTAACGGTTGGAAGCCAGAGCCAGTGAAATGTGGATTCTAAAAAGAATCTAATGATTGGAGCTCGGGTGATTATTCATAGAAAATAGTGATAGTAATAGGAGTTTACTGGAATTTTCCCTGAAGGGCACCTCCTGAGAGACAAGTACCTGGAAACATTTAAACCAGCCCCAAGCTTTTGCTACTTTCAATTTATTGTGTGACTCAAGATTCATGAGGAGAAAAGGGCTAGCAAGAGCCATACAGGACATAATGTTGATGAGAAATAAGGGAAGTTGGAGATCTGTGAGGGGTATTAAGAGGAAAGAAGTAGGGGTTAGGAATCTCTTTTCTCCTACTGATAACAGTGATTTTCAGACTGCTAAAGAACCTGTGAGTTTCCCTTCTTGGTCTCCCCAACCAGCTTCCCTCTTTCTGAGGCTGAAGTAGGAGCGGGCGTGGGCAGGTGGCAGGGGGTGGGAGGGCAGGGTCTCCATGGGGGCCCCAGTGCTCTAGCTGTCCTTTTCCCATGGTATCCAAGTGGCCCCCTCCCACCCCTATCTCACATATATCCCCTATCCCACCCTCGTCCTGTTTCACCTTCAATGAAAAGAAAAAAAGTGGGCAGTTAGTTTTGCCAGGAACAAAGAGTTAAAACCACACCTCTTTCTCTCCTCAAGTCCTTTTTAGAATAAATATTTCCATCCCCTGTACTGATTTCCTTCCAGGTCAGTAGAGAATCTCTACTACAAAATGGAAAAGATTATCATTAAACCCAATTGCTATTTCATTTCATGTGAGCTTCAAAATAACTCTGAGCTGTAGGGAATAAGGTTTCACCCTCCTTTTACAAATGGAGAAAATATGTCACCTGCTTATCATGAAACCAGTTTCACTGTTCAAACGTGAATTAATTTTTTTTAATTTTATTCACAATGCCCCATTTTTACAAGGAAAAAGAATTAATACAGAAACCACTCTAGTTGACATTAGATTCTATCTCACACCTTCCTAGGAGCAACAAGTAAAGTAGAAGTCAAGTAGATTTGATAAATAGTAAAATAGTTTAAAAGGAGTTCCCAGCTTAAGCACCTGTGGGAGAGGAGAAATGAGAATACATATTTCCAAAAAGATGAGTTAAACTGACAGGAACATTCTGCCATTGAGGAAAACCTAGGGAGTAGGGAGTGTCTTTCCTTCTCAAGACAGTGACATCTTTCACAGCTGTTATTATTTTCTGCTGAGACCTATAGAGAAACGAAGCAGGAGATCTCAGAGCAGGATGTTGGGGAAAAGCAAATTAGGGCTTTTCAAGTGATTGAACTGAACAGGCTACCCTGAAAGATTGGATATGTGACTAAGTTCGGAAACACGGTTCACTGCCTAGACCACCAATTTCCAAGGGGCATTAAAACACCCCTGAGAATATTCCAAAATGGAAAAATCTCTACCTGCCAGATGGCCTCTTAGGAAAGGTAGTGGATATAAGTGAACAAAAATCCTTCTGTTTGGAGTGGGTTCTGTGAGACCCCCAAAGGGGATGCTTGAGTGGAAGATATGTGTTAAGGAAGATGAATGTAACTCCACAGCTTTGTTTTTAAATTGTTTTGGATACATTCAGGGCCAGAGCTGAATTACCTGGAATAAGAAAGGAAAGTTTGAGCCCCACTCCTGTTTTTTGTCCTTCCCACATACAGAATTCAGCTTCCCTTCTACACACAGAATAAAATTGTCTTTAAATATCCATCTGAAGGGGAACCAAATCAATAGTCAGTCTGGACTGCTTAGATGTCTTTGTATCATCCTGATTAAAGACATTAGTGTTTAGGGAGAGAGGCAGGCTCAATGTTCAATATCTAGTAAGTATTTATAGAACACCTACTGTGTGCCAGTTACTGTTCCAAGTACCTGGAAAACATCAGTGAAGAAACAGACAAAAATCCTTGTCCTTGGGAATTATATTACAGTTTGGTGGAAGGAGACACAAAATAAATTTAAAATATGTTAAAATAAATTACAAAGTATGTTAAAAAGAAAAAAAGTGCTCCAACCATAGTAAAACTAGAACAGAGTACGGAGGGTAGGGTGTGTGGCAGGCAAGGATATGTGTGCAAGTTTGCTTTTTGCACAGGTCAGTCAGGGTAGCCCTTCTTGAGAAGGTGACAGCTGAACAAAGACTCAAGAGAGGTGAAAGAGTGAGCCCAGTCATATATAGGGGTGCCCAGCACATTAGAGGAGTGGGAAAGAAGTAGGAAATGAAGTCACAGAAGTAGGGACAGGGGGTACAGAGTAGCCAGATTATGTAGGGCCTTGTAGACATAGGATTTCTATTTTACTCTGAGGAAAATTAGGAAGACCTTGGAGGATTTTAAGCACATGAATGATGTATCTGGTTGATTTATGGTTTAATAATATAGTTCTACCAGCCATGTTAAAAATAGCCTGCAGAGGAGGAAGGTAAAGCAAGGAAACCAGTTAGGAGTCCTCTGTAACATTCTGGAGAGGAATGTTAGTGGCTAGGAAGCAGGGTTTTGGCAACTGAGGTGGTGAAAATTGACCAAATTATGGATTTAATTCTAAATGTAGAGGCCACAAGATTTCTTGACAGATTAGACGTGTATCAGGAAGGAAGGAAGGAAGGAAGGAAGGAAGGAAGGAAGGAAGGAAGGAAGGAAGGAAGGAAGGAAGGAAGGAAAAATGGGAGGGAGGGAGAGAGGGAGGGAGTCAGGAAACGGAGGAAGGGAGGAAGGAAGAGAGGGAGAAGAGAGAAAGGGAGAGAGGGAGAGATGTAGAAAAGAGAGGGAGAGAGAGAAAAATTCAGGCTGACTCTAAGGTTTGTGGTCTGAGCTACTGAAAAGATGAAGTTGCCATCAACTGATACCCAGAAGACATCAAGTAAGGCAAGTTTAAGAAGATGAGTAATTCCATTTGGGACATGTTGATTGGAGATGTCAAGAGAGTCAAGCAGAGATGCTGAGAAGGCAGTTAAAAGTCTCAAACTTAACATGTTCAGAACCAACCGTTGCATCCATCATTTCCCCCAATCCAAAGTATCTCTTTGCAATCTTCTATTTCTCAGGGTATGGCAATTCTATTCAACCAGTTGCCCAAGCCAGAAAACTAAGTCATCCAGTATTCCCTCCTGTCACATCCCACACCCAATTACCAACAAATATTATCAGTTTTACCTTGAAATGTATTCAGAATCTAATCATTTCTCACTCTTTTCAATGCCACTCTCTCAGTCCAAACCTCCATCATTTTTATCTATTAAATATACAAATATACATATACTATATTAATATAGTAATATTAATCAGCCATAAAAAAGAATGAAATCTTGTCATTTGCACCAACATGGGTGGCTCTAAAAGGTATAATGCTAAGTGAAATAAGTCAGAGAAAGACAAATACCATATGATTTCACTCATATGTGAAATTTAAGAAACAAAGCAAACAAACAAAGAAAAAAAAAGACAAACCAAAAAACAGACTCTTATCTATAGAGAACAAACTGATGGTTACCAAAGGGGTGGGGGTAGGGGGTGAAATAAATATAAGGGATTAAGAGTACACTTACATGATGAGTACTGAGTACTGTATAGAATTGTTGAATCACTATATTATACACCTGAAACTAATATAACACTGTATGTTAACTATACTGGAATTTAAAAAATTTTTAATCTGTTCTTAAACACTGGATCTAGATATATGGCAACAGAATAATGTAACTTTCTTTTAAAATAAAAAAGTTAGCTCTGATTTTCCATCTGTATCTCCATTTTTATTGCATGAGCAGCTATATCAGCACCTTCTCTGTAGTCAAACACTAGGAGAATTATGTAAGGTATTATGTAAGAAATATTTGCACATTCAATACATTCAATATACTTTATATTGATCATTTCTTCAGTGGGTTCTTTCTTTCTTCTTTTTTCTTTTTCTTTTTTCTTTTTAGAGAGAGAGAGAAAGCATGAGCGGGTGGGGAGGCAGAGAGAGAGGGAGAGAGAGAATTTTAAGCAGCTCCACACCCAGTGCAGAGCCTGACACAGGGCCTGACATGGGGCCCAACTCGAGGCCTGATGCAGGGCCTGACACAGGGCTCAACACAGGGCTTGATCTCCCCACCCTGAGATCATGACCAGAGCTGAAATCAAAAGTCAGAGGCTTAACCGACTGAACCACCAGGTGCCCCTCTGCAGTGGGTTCTAAACACAAACTACTTTCTGTTCAAGCAATCCTTTGATAGTAAATAGTGTCATGTTGATATTTTTGTCTGCCAAATGTAATTGTTCCTATTCCATCCTGTTTGAATACCTTGTGTAAATCCTTGACAAGGTAGTTCAAAAATTTCTTATAGGTCATGAAGCTTGTCTTTGGCTGAAGAAGAATGTTGACAGTGGCCCAGCATCTCCTGCTCATGGCTCAGTAATCTTGTTATATTCTTTGGTGCTGTAATTACTTTCTGAACACACAACTAAAGGGTATGAACAAAATAGTGATTGTGATTCCTGAATCACACAGAGCCTTCAAAATGTCTGTACTATTGTCAATGCCAATCACATGATCATTTCTTTTCTCATTTTCTATTTATAAATATTTCTTCAATCATATTTACTATGTTGTGGGCTGTGAGAGGCCCGACATCTTTTGGCAAGCCAGTACAAAGAAACAAAGTTGAATTTATCATGAATCCACCAGACTGTCAAACTTTAAAAGACATCTGGTTATCTCTGTATGCCCAAATGTCTGATAAATGATTTATGAAAGTAGCACATTTAATGGTGTTACTGCCTTTGTGTTCAAAGCAGATACTATAATCCAGAAAAAGAGATTTTCATTAGTATGCTTTCTAGAAGGAACTTTTATCTAAGATTTATGTGCATACCTCAAAAATTCTTCATGTTTAACTATTGAAAATTATAAACAGGCTATAAAAATCATTTTAACAATTCTTTTATTTAAGTCTGTAGCCTTCATAGCCTCACAACTAAAAAGAATCATTTTCTGAAAGGATTCTAACAGAGTATGTTTCTAGACTAGTTACATAAACAAAATGTGTTTAGGTACCTCATTCTTCTCTAACATTTTATTTTCTTCATATTCTTTATTATGTATTAATTGAAGATTATTTTTCATAGATGTTGTAAGACATGATTAGAGAGCCTTTCAACTCTGTGAAATTTTGAGGTGCCGAAGTTAACATTCTGCTTTTAATCCATTCTCACAGGATGTAAAGAATCCCATATAAGCCATTCTTATAAAACACTCATGGCCTAAATGGAATTAAATAACTGAAACTTGAATACAGTTCTTAAAAATTATTTTGTTTAATGTTATCAATACTAGCATACAATCAATAAGGATTAGAATAATGATATAACTTAATCATCCTCATCATTATTACTATTACTACTACTCTTACTGCTATTAGTATAATAATAATATTATTGCTATTTATATTTTTACAAACATTTGTTAGCACAAATATATATAATATTCTTCCTAAAATCATGTAGATAATATACTCTCATCATTTGTATTAACCATCAATTTACTTCCTTATTAAACCATTTGAAAATACCTAATGTTTATTTTTTACATAAAATTAATAACTTTGACTACCATCACTAATCATTTTACTCTTATAATAAATGTGCATTTATACTTCAATCAACTGATAAAATTTCAGCATATAAACACATAGTGAAATTTTCCCTTCAAAAAAATGCTTGCTGATATTTTATAGTGATCTTATATGTTAACAATAAATCTGAAATTCAAACCTCCTTGAATTACTAACTTAGTTTTCCTAACTACACTTGATGGTAACATATATGATCATGAGGTTATGGGTCACACAAAGTTCAAAGACGCCAGGAATGACATTGAAGCAGGCCTCCTCCAGCAATCTGGCCTTGAAGATGAGGTCCAAAGTGAAGAGTAGAACTTGGCTGTACATAAGGGATGATCTTTGGTATACCCCTAAATGTATATTTGCATTTATGTATCTATTATAATGTATATTCTCACCCTCAACTAGGGTATAAGCTTCATGAATACGGGGACTCTTTCTATTCATTGCTGTATCTTTGGTGCCTGGGCCAAAGCCAAGCAAATAAATACATTCAATAAATGTTTGCTGAATGAATAGATGAACGAATGGATGGATGGATGGATGGATGAATGAATAGTATGCAGCTGTTATAAAGAATAAAATATCTACTCAGATATTTTCCGTGTAGACACGGAAAGATGTCTACAACACACCTACAGAGTTGTATGCCTTTTACATAGTTACTTTGCTCAACATAGTATCTCAAGGAGCTAGCTTAAAGTCTGGTATATGGGAAGATGTAACAAACACATGTTGAACAAATGAATGAATGAAATGAATACAATAGCTTCCCTGTGGTTGCGCTCCCTTCCTCCAGTTTCTCAACTTTCCAAACCATCTTCCTCCATTCATTCATTCGTTCGTTCATCCATTTATTAATACATTCATGTAATCAATGTCATTGGAGTGATCTTTCTAACATGCAAATCTGATGGCATTTTCCTGCCCAAAATTCTTTAATGGCTCCTTATAACCTCCAGGATAAATTCTAGCACCTGTAATAGGGCACCAAACACTCCTTATTATCTGATGCCAACAAACCTATGCAGGCATATCTTCTGCCACAGCCCCCTGTCCATCTCTTCATGCCCTACCTTGTACCTTAAGTATTACCAATACCAAGTGCTTATAATTCCTTAAACATAATATCATATTCCTTCATTCTTTCTGATAAGCAAACTGCTGCCACTCTTATCTTTGTTTCTCTATATTTAACATGTCTTTTTTCTCTGTCTGCTTTTAAGATTTTGATTTTATCATTGGTTTCAAGCAATTTGATTATGTACCTTCATGGAGCTTTCTGCATATTTCTTGAGATTCAATTTTGTCTATAGTTTTTTATTAAATTTGGAAATGTTTCAGCAAAATTATTTCTTCAAATATTTTTTGTTCCCCAGCCCTCTCTTTCCTATGGGACTCCAATTCCATGTATATTAGCCACTTGAAGTTCTCCCATGGTTCACTGATGCTCTTTTCATTTAAAACAATTTTTTCTCTCTGGTTTCATTTTGGATAGTTTCAATTGCTGAGTCTTCAAGTTTACTTATCTTTTTTTCTCATGTATAATCTACCAATAAATAGACTGTATTTTTTTATCTCAAGACTTAGAGTTTTCATCTCTAGAAATTCAATTCAGATCTTTCTTATATCTTCCATTTCTCTACTTAACTGTTTGAACATATGTAATACAGTTATAATCATTTAAATGTATTTGTTTGCTAATTCTAACATATATGTCAGTTCCAGGTTGGTTTTGATTAATTATTTTCCTCATTATAGGTCATGTTTTTCTGCTTCTTTGTATGCCTGGTAATCTTTGTTTTAATGACAGACATTGTGAATTTTAACTTGCTGGGTGATGGGTATTTTTGTACTCATATAAATATTCATGAACTCTAAGATACAGTTTAGTTATCAAAAACCATTTGTTCTTACTGGGTCTTGCTTTTATGATTTGCTATGCAGGTCCCAAGTGGTAGTCCCATCTTGTCCCCACTACAAGTATTCAACACAATGTCCCCATAAACTATGAATTTCTCCAGTCTGGTTTGTGAGAATATACAACATTCCCAGAACTGTGTGCCAGGCACTGTTTTCTAATCCTTTCGGATTGCTTCCCCCTCCAACCTCCCTGAGTAGTTTTCTCACACACATGCACTGATCCGTAATCTGCTGCCTATTCAAAGAGAAGCTTCTGTGAATCTCCAGGGAGCTATTTCCTCTTTGTTACTTTGTTTTGCAAACTCTAACCACCTTGTTCTCCCCAGACTCTCAATTCCATCTCCTCAATGTAGGAAGACTGCCAAACTCTGCTAGGGTTCCTTCTCTGTTATGTTTTAAATATTCATCTTTATTAATGTTGTCCTTAATGCTCACTGAGGTTTTTGGGTCAGAAACATATTTCTTATTATACTCACAGCAAGATCAATAGTCAGAGTAACATTGCAGCATCACTTCCCCATGTCTCCAGAGCAACACGATGAGAACCAGATATGAAAATTTGTCCTGTATGAGTGGCAAGCTCACCCCATAGGTGAGGGTGAAAAGTTAATTTCCTATGCTTTTATACAGGAGAAAGAGGCAGTGCCTCCCCTTCCACATCTGAGAGTCTCCTTGGAAATGTCTTGCTCTAACCTTTTAGAATGTAAATAAATTTCTCTAGGGAAAAAATAATCCAGTGTCTCCAGATTTACAACTCAGAGATGCTTCTAAATTCCAGGTTTAATCCCCTCTTGAAACATAAATATGTATCTCTGGCATTAGGTAAATCTCTGAAGAGTTCTTACTCTCTATACAGTTACAAATTAACCTCTAAGACTTGCTCTAGGGTCAGATTCCAAGGTTCAACAAAATCTGTTCAGAAATCCCTAACTGTGCAGAAACATGAAAATATTTTCTCTGTAATCCCACATCTTCCCTGTGCCATGACTTGTAAACTCTCTCAAAACAGTGAACCAGAACAATTGTAGCAGTGACCTTGTTAGTTTCCCATTTCTCAGGAATCACTATCCTTTGTTACCTGAAGTTCAGTGTCTTGAAAACTGCTATTTTATATATTTTTTCTGGTTTTATTTGTTGTTCTAGGTGGGAAAGTAAATCTAGTTCCTGTTACTCTGTCTTGGGAGGAAGTAAAAGTCCCATACTACTTCATGTTTCCTTGCCTTTGCACTTGTTCTTCCCTCTGTTTAGTATACTCTTTACTACCCAAAACAATCCCCTCCTTATTATCTGTCAAAGTTTCTATCTGTTATATCTCAGTTCATGGCACTAACTCATATGTAAGTTTTCTTGACTCTCAGGCATATCTGGATGCCTACAGTGAACAAGATTGGCTCCTGCCAAACATGCATCCTGTCCTCACTTCTAACATAGCCTTCATTTGATTCAGGTCTCCACCCTTCCCCATACATCCATGTACTTTGAGAGAGGTTAATGTCATCCCTGCTCCAGATTCTAAGGGTAATCTCATTCTTCTTGGCAGCAATTGTGCAGGATGGGCACATATGACAGGACAATGAGATGAGACAAGTTGGCTAGTGGACTCCCAGGAAAAGTTTCTTCATTCATAAAAAGAGATAAATAATGAAATGTTTTCTTCTATACATGATCATTTTTTAATGTGCTTGGGTATTTTGAATGTGCCTCCTTACTAACAGTCTTAGAAGGAAGGCAACACTGTTACATTAGAGAGATGGAAGGAATCTGGGTGCTTGATGCCATCACTGGGCAGAAGACCTTCTCAACACAGGTAATGTGCAATAATAAATTTTGAGATTATTTAAGATAACTTGAATTGGGTTTTGATTTATTTCAGCCAAAAACATCCTCATCAATGAACTGCCATTACCCCCAAAAGCTCTTGTATCATCTTTTACATGCCTCCTTTTCAGTTGTGGTTGGCTGCACATCTGTCTTCCCTCTAGACTCCAAACCTCTTTAAGAGCCAAGAGGACACATGCATATTGTTTCTCTAGGGCCAGGGCCTGATACAGAGTAGGTACGGAAGGCATATTGAACGAATGATTGTTCATGGCTCAATCTCCGAAGGCTGTGAGATTTCCATCAATACTATTATACTTAGTTAATAGTATATACTATAATAATATTTATTAAAAGGCTCACTGTATGGGGCGCCTGGGTGGCTCAGTCATTAAGCGTCTGCCTTTGGCTCAGGTCATGATCCCAGGCTCCTGGGATCGAGCCCCACATCGGGCTCCCTGCTCAGTGGGAAGCCTGCTTCTCCCTCTCCCAGTCCCCCCTGCTTGTGTTCCCTCTCTTGCTGTGTCTCTCTATATCAAATAAATAAAAAATCTTAAAAAAAAAAAAAGCTTCACTGTATGCAGGCCATATGCATCATCTCATGTAATCTACCCAACAGTCCTCTGGAATTGAAACTATTACAGTATTACATTTATTTTATAGTAGGAAAACTGAAAGTTGGGAAAGAAGTTCAGTAACTTGCCTAGTCTTTTTTTTTTGAGAGAGAGAGCACACATGCAGGGGGAGGGGCAGAGGAAGAGGGAGAAGCAGGCTCCCCACTGAGCAGAAAGCCTGATGTAGGGCTTGATCCCAGGACCTTGGGATCATGACCCGAGCCAAGGGCAGCCACTTAACCAACTGAGCCACTCAGGCACCCAACTTGCCCAATCTTATATAGCTACGAAGTGGTAGAACCTGGATTATTAGTACCTGTCAGGAGCTCAGCTGAGCTGTCAGGTGTCAAAGCAGCCAATTAAACCAACAAGCCAAAATGAAAGTAGCAGTGAAGTCTTTAATCACTTGCTTTGAGAGTATAAAATGCTAAAGTCAGAGAAAGCACCAACTTCCCCCTTTTCTGTTTTCCCCTATGAAATGCCACACCCATCAAGAGTCAGGTGAATCAGTGCAGATGTAAGGGTTGCCTCACTGTTGAGAGACCCCAAACAAAAGATTCCTGCCATTTTATGGACAGTAGGGACCTTGGGGGCACGGTGGGGGGGGGGGGGCAGTGGGGAGAGCTAAGAATATGAAAATACTGACTACTGAGGCAGAGTGGGGAAAAGCGTCTTCTAAGTTTCCCCTACCTCCTGCCTCCACCCATGAGGAGGCCTTGACAGAGGCATTTGAAGAACACCTCAGTCCCCAGTTAAAGAGTCCTAGGGATGAAGGTGCCTGAGCCAGGAAGGAAAATATGCAAAGAGCATGACCAGCCAGAGGAACCTGAGCTGTTGACTGCATTTCCCTTCAGAGACTTCGACTCACTGTGTACTAAGTCCAACATGGGGAGCACACATGAGGCCTGTCAGGTAAGCCTTTGTAATTGCATATGGTTAGGCCCAAGAAAATCACACGTTCTTGGGTTTTGTTTTTTGATGTTGTTTTTTTTGGCCTGGAGCCAGGCTCCTCAAGACCTAAGTCTCTTAACCACTAGACATTTTCTTTGAGCAAATGACTTTATTTTATTAATTTCTATCTTCCCAACACAAGTCTAGCACTGGATTTTGGTACATGATACATATAAAAAAGGTGAATTAAATTGAATTGAATTATAGAAAGCAGAGAGGGGGTAGTTGTTGACATTCAAATACCAGCCAAAGATTCTGTCATAGTTTATATTTCTTCTTAAAGGAATAAATAGATACTTCAGAAGCATAACTTATTAGTTCTGAGAAGATATATTCAGGATCCTGCTAATGAGATCTCCTCAATAAATTTCAAAATTCTTCAAATAGCTCATATTATGCTCAAATGGTTCATTTATTCCCTTTTCTACCATGCCACTGAACTTATAAGTATTTCATCAACTACCATAAAATTCCAAATTCTTTTCCTTTTTCAACACCAAGCAAGATGTCTAGGCACCCAATAAATATTAGTGAAAATGATGAAGGTCAACTTCATATGTTTCTTTACCCTAATTGCTCTTGAAGACCCTCAGCATCATTTGGCATTTGATTTCAAAGCTTCAAAAGAGCAGCTTTCAAATCTAGATTGTGTTAATTAACATTGCCAGGTACTGCCATCTTTCTTTGTTCAGAAGACTTTGCGGTCATTAATTACATATCAGAGCATTAGGAATAGATTCAGTTTACTCTGAGAATCCTAATGCCAGTTAGAAGATCCTCCTCTTATAGCTACAGAACAAAAAGCAACAAAACGAAACCCTATCCGTTAGTGTCTGGTTTCTCCTTCTCTCCATATTAACACATCCTTAAAGAGAGAAACCCTGAGAAGGTGTTAAGTAAGAACACAAAGTGAATTTATACATGTATTTTTAAGGTAACCTGTCCTTTATAGAAGTGAACTGCTCTCTGGGATTTGTTTCCTGAACTTCCCCCTTGACTAAGGCCTCTCGGATTCTTTCCCACCTCCACTCCCCCTTTCCGTGCGAGCCAGCTCCCAGACACAGACACATACATACACCATGACCTTTAGGTCTTTAAGATTCTCCAGTGTGTGCACCTATTCAAAGTTGTCCTAACCTGTTCAGATCACCAGGATGAAGGTGTTAACAATTACCGATCAGCCATTCTCCCTGGTATAGCATCCTCACTCTGCACTCCCAATGTTGGACAATAATTCCACAGATACTTATCCCAGTCCTGGGTTTCTAGCTCTACTTGAGCTTTTAAGCTTCAGGCCCAGCTTCCTTAACAGATACATACAGTAAGATTTTACAAAGCAAGTTCCTGGCTTCTCCTCCCATCAGGCTTCCTCACTGTGGCCTCTTTCCTCCCTTGTCTGCCCTTCTTTTCCAGCATGCACTAGCCCTTCTCCCAAAATATTGTCTTCTCAGGCGTTATGGATCATAGCTCTGCTATCTCATGATCACATAAGCAAGATAAAAATAGGGGGCTGAAGATTTAAAGTAATTGAAGCAGCCACTGGCATTCCACTTTTTTTTTTAATTTTATTTTATTATGTTATGTGAGTCACCATACAATACATCATTAGTTTTTGATGTGGTGATCCACGATTCATTGTTTTCATATAACACCCAGTGCTCCATGCAGTACGTGCCCTCCTTAATACCCATCACCGGGCTCACCCATCCCCCCACCCCCTCCCCTCTAAAACCCTGTTTGTTTCTCAGAGTCCATAGTCTCTCATGGCTCATCTCTCCCTCTGATTCCACCCCCTTCATTTTTCCCTTCCTTCTCCTAATGTCTTCCATGTTATTCCTTATGCATTCCGCTTTTAATCAGAAAGAGCATGCACTCTGGTACCAGAGTCAGGGCAATACCATGAGCTATGAGAAGAGGGGAGACGGAAAGTTCAGGGGAAGAGAGACTTTTGGTCCATAAAGGAGACCCTGCCAGAATTCTTCCAAAGATAAAGTCTATGGGTTTCTTTTCATTAAATTAGTTGACTGTCTAAAGCAAAACACAAATTCCAAAATGATTTTTTTAAAAAGGAAATATATAAGATTAGCACTAGACATCTGCATTTGATTTGGGCAGATAAACTTCTGATCCTTAAAGAGGGAGAACTAACTCCTTTGATATGTAAAACCTCTCAAAACTATCTTCCTCTGCTTTTCTCTCTCTCTGGGTAGGGGCTTGCAGATATTAGAGTCACTTTAGATGATAAGGAACATCCCTTCATGTTCCCAAAATTCAATGAAAAAGGAGTCAAAAAGCCTGGGTTCTAATTTACAGCCACCGTGGATCTGGTGCTGTGGATAACCAGCCTTTCCGAGCCACAGTTTCTCATTTGCAAAATGAGTATAAGGGCACCTTTATTCACAAGGCTGGTGTGCATAGCCCTTTGTAAACTCTAAAAGGATACATAAATAGAAGGGACCATTAGTATGATGATCCAGGCACATTTCCAAAACCATATCGTCACCATCAAAAAGTTGGAACTACAGGTTGGTAACCCATAGGCAAAGCTACTGACCTAAGGAAGGAGGATATTTTCTGCATGTAAGGCGTGTGTGTTGCCACCTGAAAAGAGAGTAAGAAGTCTCTACTAAGAACTGAGACTTGCCCTTATCATTGCTTTGGAAGGTGTAAGTCCTGGCAGGACTCACTGCCTGAATCTCCTAAGCAAAAGTATAATTTTGACCGGAAACACAATGGAAATAGATTATGTTTACATATACAATAGTTATATGACTTCCTAACATTTATGAAATGCTTGGTATGTGCCAGGCACTGTTCTAAGCACTTTACTAGCTTTATCTAATTAAATCCTCCCTGAAAAGTATGATTTACCTCACTTTACAGATGAGACATAAAAGCTAAGTAACTTGTCCCAGGTAATAATGGGATAGTAACAGAGATTTGAACTCACACTCTTAGCCACTTCTCTACTCTCCCTTCTTTAAAGAGCTAGATAAAATTAATTGTTCCAGAGAATTTTGGAAAGTTCAAACTCCTGGGGGGTGGACAGGGCATGGGGAGTGAAGAGCACTTCTCTACTCCCGTTCCTTCTGGCTCTCACCTCCTGCTCATGACTTCCTGTTTGGGGCGCTATCAACCCAGAAGTGGGCTCAGTGTTCCCATAACTTCCACCCAAAGATTTTTTTGAAGGTTTCTAGAAATAGGGCTTACAGTCCAGTAGTGGAAACAACTTGTAATTTAATTCGAAATAATTCTGCTTCCACAAATCCTGAGGCAGTTTCAACACCTTGGGCCCTAGCCTCTGCCCTCTTGCTCAGCCCTCCTGTCTCTACCTTCCCTTCCTCAAACTCCTGGCCAATTCTGCTGGCTCTTTGGTTTCGTTAGTTCCTGCCATCCTGTATTCACAGGATCTCCCTTTGCCCCCAAGTAATTTATGAAGATATTTTCCTAATCAAAGTTTGTTCCCTCCCTATGAGAAATTATGATGTTCATTTTTAAGATGAGGACATTTTCACCTTGATATATAGCCATTTAATAAACATTTATTCCTAGGAATTAAAAAGAGGGGGTGGTAATACACAAAACCATACACAAAATCAGATTTTTGATATCTTGAACTCTTGTACTGCTAAATCACTGAAGAATAATTAATAGAGGAGATCATAAACTCAAAGTCACTGTAATTATGATGATCACATTTGCGTAACTCATCTTAATCTATTATAAATTCATTATAGCAGGAGGAGTACTCTAGCCCCCAAAACATTAAAATATTCTATTAGGAAAGAAAACAACCTGGTGACATGACAATGTGTCATGTTTTTTTGTTGTTGTTTTTTTTTTAATGTGCCATGTTTTTAACATTTCTTTTTTTCTTTTTTTTTTTTTTAAGATTTTATTTATTTATTTGACAGAGACAGAGACAGCAAGAGCAGGAACACAAGCAGGGAGAGTGGGAGAGGGAGAAGCAGGCTTCCCGCTGAGCTGGGAGCCCGATGTGGGACTCGATCCCAGGACCCTGGGATCATGACCTGAGCCAAAGGCAGTCGCTTAACCACCTGAGCCACCCAGGCGCCCAATGTGCCATGTTTTTAAAAAACTATATTTTTCACCCAAATATTCTGGCAGCTCCTAAGGCCCATGAGATATCCAACTAGAAGTTAATGTACTCCAGTTGTCAGATACAGCTTTACTAGCAGCATCGCTGGGTTGTAGGCTTTTCTTTCAGTTTTCTAACAAAATCGGGGCACCTGTGTGGTGCAGTTGGTTAGGCATCCAACTTTTGGTTTCGGCTCAGGTGGTGATCTCATGGGTCGTGAGACCAAGTCCAGCCTCAGGCTCCTCACTCAGCAGGGAGTCTGCTTGGGTTTCTCTCTCCCTCTCCCTCTGCTCTTCCCCACTGTGCATACTCTCTCTCTAAATAAATAAATTAATTAATCTTTTTTTTTAAGTTTTCTAACAAAATCAATTACTTGTTCCCACTACACTCCCATTTTGTTAATGAGTTCACAAAATTATAACTTAATCACAAACATATTGGTAAATTAGCTCTGCCATCTCTTTTATTTGCCCACTCCTACCACTTTTCATCCATTCTTTCATTTGTTCATAAATCAAATATTTATGGAGCACTTTCTGTGAGCAAAGCCTCAAAGATGTAAGTGGGAAGCATGGTGCTTGCCCTTAAAGAGCACTGACTCCAGGGCAGGAGTAAAGTTTTTTGAATACTTTTAATGGAGAATTATAAATATTATTATTCATTTATTGAACCCATGTTTTGAGGATCACCAACTGTCCTCAGCAACTACATTATCTCATTTAATCTTCACCACACCACCACTTCGAGGGATGCATTATCAGCCTCATATTACAGACAATGTAACTAGTGATCAGAGAGATCAAGTGACTTACCTACGTCAATGGTAAGTAGCTGGTAAGGGGCAGAGTCCAGATCTGTACCCAGATCTGTGCTGTGCCAAGTACTGTGGAAATAAAGAAAAAAGGGGTTGCTAACTGTCTGAGTTAGCCATGAAGGCATTTCAGGAGAGCAGTGGCTTAACCTGATCTATAGGGAGTTCACCATCTAATGAGAAAAAGGGATGGCATTTATCATAGAAAGAATCATAGTCAAAGGCACGATTATATACTGTGCCTGGCCCTGAGTCAATCTTACCAATCCACTGCAGTGGAACAAGGGATTCATGAAGACCAGCTGCTCTACGCCCAATGCTTCCCAGAGTAGACAGGGTACTCCTTGAGGGCAGGGATCATGCCCTACTTATTTGGTAGGCCTCCCAGAGCCCAGCACAATATCTTATGGAGATGATGATCAATTATTCTTTGAAGAAGTGAGTTAAAGAATATGAAGTGAAATGGCAGGCAGGCAGACAGGCAGGGAGGAAAGAAGGAAGAAAAGAAGGCAGGCAGGCAGGCAGGAAGTAGAAAATACAACTTCTATCATTAAATTTTTATCACAGGGCATCTTATAGTGTTTGTTTTCCAAAACATTCTCAGGTTGTTCTTGGAGTGCTGAGTTAATTCTCTTATCAATCTCCCTTCAGGAGATAATTGCTGGTGTATAATCTTAGCCACATGATTATACTTTTTGTTATGATCCAGCAACCATAAGACTTGGCATATGCTTCAGTCATGATAGATATAGCTTTGTATATACAGTCCTGGCTAAGATGGAGTATGTAGGTCCTTGATATCAAACTTTGTTAGTTATTAATTGTAGTATTTCAATTCCATAATAATAGCAATGATAGCTTGCAGTATTTATCAACTCTACTTCCAAGGCGGTTGTACCTCTATTATCACCTCACAATAACCCATGAGGTCATTCACAGCTAATGGAGCCAAGGTTCGGGTCTGTGAGCCATGGGCTCAGGGAGACCAAGCTCCATGCCCAAACCCAAGTCTCTTAATTCCTGGTCCAATGTTCTCTCCATTCATTCAGTCTCCTTATCCAGAAAGAAAAAAACTGCCTTCAGGAAATATATTACTGTTTTTCTCTTTGTTAATCTCTCACCATTTCACTCTTTCTTTTACACACACACACACACACATACATTTTTGTCTTGGTTTGCAAGAATCTGAACTTGTTCTGAGGTACAACTTGCCCTCGGCTGGTTTTAACCCTATTCATGTCGACTTAAACGGTCTCCTTATCACTGTGATAATGGTTTTTAAAGTAGTCCGGAGGTTCAGAGGTGTCTCAATAAGGTCACCCTGGCACTCACACTATTATTAACATTTAGGATCCAGCAGCTTCTACACCTTCATTTCTGACATGAATTCACTTTTACTATACCTTTGGTATTGCTTAGTCACTCTTCTCATATACCTACTGGGTTTTCGTTTAGGACCTCCCTCCACAGCCCCAAAATGAAAGCCACTGCTCTGAGAAGTTTCTGGCCTAGAAACTACCTATCCCCACCCTCACCATAAGACCCTGGAATTGAAAGGATATTTTATTATACATGGAAGCCTTCTTAGTGTTAAACGACCATATGTAGGACTTTCAACAAGTTCAACAAGTTGGGATTTTGTATCCCTTCCTCCATTATGTTTTGAAAACCATCTTGGAATCTCTACTACCCCCTTGCTATACTGGGGTTGTGGAAGATAAAGAGCCTACATGCTATCTGCCACCCTTAAATAATCACATGCTGGAGATGGTTGGGAGGGAGGGGAAATGGGGAACAGATGCAAGAAGGAAGCATGTGACAGCTTATATGTCACTAAGCAGCAGATGACCCATCTGCATTGCTAAACACTCCAAAGGAGCTAAGTAATAAATGCCTCCCAAAGCAAACCTCCATAGTCTGAGAGTGAAGGCCCTAATCGTGGCTAAAAGCTGGTGGGAAAACTACTAGAGGCTTGAGTACAATATGGGGTTCTCATGTGGGTCTTACTTGAGACAGAGGCTCACACCCACCTTCTTCCCTAGACAAAGCTCCTCCATATCACTTGTTTTGATAGTTCCAGCCAAAAGATGGCCAACTTTTGTGTAACACCTCAAGTCCACTATGGCACCTCAAGATCTCACAATTTATTTTGGTTCATCAAAGATTTATAGAGAGTCTACCATCTGCCAAACATGGTCTTAGTCACTGGTTATCAACAAAATACAATCCTTGCCCTTGGGAGCTCTCAATCCAACAGGGAAGGCAGAAATGTAACATTTATAATCATGGAGATATTCAAAATATATAACTACCCTCATACTATGGATACCAACCAGTCAGAAGGGATATGGGCCAGTGTACATGGGCATGCTGGCTATAGACTAGGCCTGCCTATAATACCACATGGTAAGAATGAGGCAGGGGTCTCCAGAAGATGCTACGGGAACTCAGAAAAAGCTCAGTTAACACGTAACTTGAGCTGCTACATGATCAGAATCCTAGCCCTTTGAGGAGGATGGTTTTAGACCAGTAAGGTAAATAAAAATAAAGATAATGACAAAATTACCATATTTAGCACATACCATGTGCCAGCTCTGCATTAAGAACGTCCAAGAGTCCCTTTATTTGATCCTCACAATATCCTTTTTTAACAAATGAGGAAACTGTGACTTAGAGTTCAAGGGATCACACAGATTCACAGGTTTGAGCAGGGTTTGAT
Source organism: Mirounga angustirostris (assembly GCF_029215605.1). Classification (NCBI taxonomy): domain Eukaryota; kingdom Metazoa; phylum Chordata; class Mammalia; order Carnivora; family Phocidae; genus Mirounga; species Mirounga angustirostris. Next base: position 59,831,362 of record NW_026991710.1, read on the forward strand.
CCCCACAAATCTGACTCCAGAGCCTGCACTTATACCTGAAATTTGAGGGATTGATTCTTCTGAAGAAAAAGAGGCTCTAAGATTTAAGGATACAGAGAGACTTGAAAGAGCTATTTGGAAGAAAAGGTGAGTTTCTTATCATCTTATTTATTGCAAAGGTGAACTGGGAATATTTTAGGTAGAGAGAGATGGTGAAGTCCTTATTCAAAAAAGTCAAACCCAGGTCAATATAAGTAAAAGTAAATATCCGGTAGTACAAAGCTAACAGTCACTTTTCTTAAGAACCCTTACAGAATAAAAGACAGGCACAACAGCCATCAGGCAGATATTGTTCAAAGTGCCTCAAGAGGTGAGCAGTGGGCACAAGGGACCCTTGTTCCAACTCTGAAGAACCCTGTTGAAATGTGAAGAGTAAACTGGCTTTTAGAACATGCGTTTGGATCATAGAAATGTTCCCCTTGTCTGTCTTTTATCAATTGCATGGAAACAGCCTTTTTAAATCTAAATAGTTGATCTGTTCTCGCTGCCTGATTTACACGTAAACTCATATAATTTCCTCTTGGAGACCTTTACAACCAGGGTGGGGAAAAGGCTGTGATGTCAGCCCAAGAGAACTATAGCTTCATTTGCAGGCAAAACAGCGGGAAAGGAAAAAAAAAAAAAAAAGAGAGAGAGATTTTCTGGAAGAATTTCTAAAAGATCTTTTCATATGGAATTTTCTAAATAATAAGAGACAGGTGGAAATTTCACCCACAGAACTGATTTTTTATGGTACCTTTCCAAGAGTCCAATGTTCTCAGGATCCCAGGTCACAGGAAATTCATTTCTGTGGATTTAATGAAAATACAAAAATAAGTAAAAAACAGCCTCTCCCATTCTCTTCTATCAAAATGCAAAGATTTCTGTTTAAAAAGTGTAAATCCCAAGCGCTGAGGTTGAGGGTATCACTGAGGGAAAAGCTACTGTTCTAAAGACAAAAAAAGTAGTATTACCCAGAGTATCCAACACGATATTGAAGGAGAAGAAAGTTGGAGAACTGGCTCTACTTGACCTTGAGGCTAGAGGAAATCTGGTTGTTTTGGACCAAGTACCTGTTTGAAACAATGATCTTATTTAGTCTATGAGGAAACCATGTATGTGCTGGTGACTCCAAAATTTATGCCTCTCCCCTAAGGGCCAGACTCGTGTTTCCAACTGCTTACTCAGCATCTTCACTTGGATATCTCACGGACATCCCCTTAACATGGCTGGAACAGAGCTCTTAACTTCATTCCCAAACCCGTTCCTTTCCCAGTCTTCCCCATCTCAAAAAATGGCATCAAATCATCCTTAAATTATTTCTTTCTTTCAACCTCCACTTACCATCTGTTGCCTCTCCTGAATATATTAAAAATTTCTGTTTACTATCATTCTGCTTGAAACAACTGTCTTTTTTATATACTCTACTGTAAAAGCATCATATCTGGTGTCCTGACTTCTCTTGCCCCATAGCAATCCATTCTACAAGATGATTTCTTTTGTATAAAGTTTTTCAAATTTTTATTTTGTACAATCTCAAATTTATAGGAAAGTTGCAAGTGTCATACAAAGAATTTTCCTTTCCTGGACTATTTTAGAGTAAGTTGCCAATACAATGCCTGTCACCCCTAAATACCTTAGTGTACATTTCCTACAAACAAGGGAATTAGCCTATATAACCACAATACACCTCTCAAAACCAGGAAACTAATATTGATTCATTGTTACCATCTAATCTGCAGACCCCTTTCAAGTTTCACCATTTTTGCCAGTAAGTCATTTACAGCAACAAGATCCAATCTGGAATGATGTGTTGCTTTTCTTTGTCATGTCTCTTTATAAAGTTTCTTTCAGTCTGGAATGGTTCCTCAGTCTCTCTTTGACTTTCATGACCTTGACACTTTTTAAGATCATAGGCCAGTTTGTTTATTGCTGTTGTTTTTAAAGAATGTCTTTTAATTTGCTTTGTCTGATGTTTTTAACATGACTAGATTCAGGTTACACATCTTTCACAGGAAGATAGAAATACTTTCATTGAACTCTATCAAACGTCACACACTTTTAATTTGTCCTCATGTTGGTGATGTTCACTTAGATCGTTTGATGAAAGTGGTCGCTGCCAGGCTTTTCCACCCTGAGGTTATTCTCGTTTCTCCTGTTATTAATAGGTATTTGTGGGGAGGTACTTTGAAACTATGTTAACTGTCCTGTTTTAATCAAACTTTCCACTTATATATATTTATCCACTTATTTATATCAGTGTGGACTCATGCGTTTTATTCAGGGGATTAAAAACTTTGCTAACATTACTTGTTCCCAGTTGCTATAATTGTCTACCAAAGAGGGGATTTATGGTAGGTTTATTCTTGGTCCCTCTCCTAAGAATAGAAGTGCCCCAAAGAAGAAATTTATGGCAATTCTCACTTCTCAGAATTGTCTGCTTTTAGTCAAATAAAGGAAGCTCCAAGAAGGCTTCTTTCTGCATCTGTTGAATCCCAAATATCTCCAGCTTAAAATAATCTTTATACCAACTCTGAGGTTCCAAGTGGGTCCACACACTGCTAAGTTATTTTCCAAAGTGGCTGTACTATTTTACATCCTCACCAGCAGTGAATAAGAGTTCTGATAGCGCCACATGCCTGCCAACACTTGGTATGGTCAATCTTTATAATTTTAACCATTCTGTGGCTAAATATGTAGTCATATCACACTGTGGTTTCAGTCTGCATTTCCATAGTAGCTACTGATGTTGAGCATGTTTTCATGTGCTTATTAGCCATCCAGATTTTTTTTATTAGTGTTTGTTAATATCTTTTCTCTGTTTTTATTGGGTCATTTGTCATCTTAGTGTTGCAGGATTGCAGGGTTCTTGTCTCATGGAGCCAAAGAATAAATCTTGCTGACACAAAGGGTGAGGTGAAGTGAAAGTTTATTAAGGAAGGTGAGAACACAAAGGAAAGAAAAAAGCTCTCTAGAGCGAGAGAGGTCCCAAATGGGTTGCCACTGAAGGCTTTTAGTGCAGTCTTTTACTGAGAACTGACTGGGAAGCGTGTGTCCTCGAGATGCCAAGTTGATTTGTTCCCTTATCTCTTGTTTAGCCCTGTCTTAGCATCTCCACCTGCCAGGAATAGTTTTGAAGACTAGTTAGGGAAGTTAGGGGCCTCCTATCTCTCCTGCCTAGACCTTAACTCCTTCCCTATTCATGGGACAGTATCTGTGGGCAGAAAGAGCTATAATGGGATTGTGAAGAGTGATTGATTCTGTACTTGTTAATTAGTGGAGGTGAGGAATAGCACAAGTCTCCAAGGAATCTGGAAACAAAGCTTACAGGACCTTGAGGGGACAGCTGCTGCCAAGATAAGGTTACTTTTAAACATTAAGACACTAAGGCAGCCACAAGTTCCTTGACGAAGGACACGGTCTACATGTTTCAGGTATCTGTCAGTGAGCTGCAAGCTGTAAGGAGATTTTAATTTAAGTTATATTTCTTTTGCTTTTGTTTCCCACATCATTATTATGGACTTGTAGGATTCTTCATACATTCTAGATATAAGTCTGTGCCCTGTGTTTTCATTTTAAGTTTCCTTTTGAAGAGTAAACTCTTCAAAGAAGAGTCAATTTTAGTGCTCTAAATTTTCCTCTCTAAAGTGTATCCCACAAATATTGATACATCATGATGTCAATGAAATTCACTTCCAAATACTTTTGGAATCCTAAGAATCCCATTTCGAGACACATTACTCCCTCTTTCTTCAATCAAAGACAGACAGAACAACGACCAACTTGGGTGATGGCAATTAACTATTACCAAAACATTTCCTCCTTAGGTTTAAATAACCTAACAATACTATTAGCTCCATTTCACAAATAAAATGAAACTATAATTTAATCAAGGAATTGAAATAACTTGCCCAAGGTTGAAATATTAGCAAAAATAGATTGAAGTTGTATTCAGGTCACGTGACTCCAAATCTCATCCCCTTTTCTCTGTGCTTTGCCCAAATCTGTGACAGTCTAAGTTAAAATCTGTTCACAAGTTAAGTTTCTAATATAGTTTGTAGTTTAAAAGGACAGGGATGCCCCACTCTCACCACTACTGTTCAACATAGTACTAGAAGGCCTAGCCTCAGCAATCAGAAAACAAAAAGAAATAAAAGGTATTCAGACTGGCAAAGAAGAAGTCAAACTCTCACCCTTTGCAGATGACATGATACTTGATGTTGAAAACCCAAAAGACTCCACCCCAAAATTGCTAGAACTCATACAGGAATTCATCAACATGGCAGGATATAAAATCAATGCACAGAAATCAGTTGCATTTCTATACACTAACAACATGTCTGAAAAAAGAGAAATTAAGGAATCAATCCCATTTACAATTGCACCAAAAGCCATAAGATACCTAGGAATAAACCTAAACAAAGAGGTAAAGAATCTGTACTCAGAAAACTATAGAACACTCATGAAAGAAATTGAGAAAGACACAAAGAAATGGAAAAACATTCCATGTTCATGGATTGGAAGAATAAATATTGTTAAAATGTCTATGCTACCCAGAGCAATCCACACATTCAATGCAATCCTTATCAAAATGCCATTGACATTTTTCACAGAGCTGGAACAAAGAGTCCTAAAACTTGTATGGAACCAGAAAAGACCCCAAATAGCCAGAGGAATGTTGAAAAAGAAAACCAAAGCTGGGGGCATCACAATACCTGACTTCAAGCTATATTACAAAGCTGTGATCATCAACACAGCATGGGACTGGCACAAAAACAGACTCATAGATCAGTGGAACAGGATAGAAAGCCCAGAAATGGACCCTCAACTCTACGGTCAACTAATCTTCAACAAAGCAGGAAAGAATATCCAACGGAAAAAGGCTATCTCTTCAATAAATGGTGCTGGGAAATTTGGACAGCCACATGAGGAAGAATGAAACTGGACCGTTTTCTTACACCACACACAAAGATAAACTTAAAAGGGATGAAAGACCTAAATGTGAGACCAGAATCCATCAAAATCCTAGAGGAGAACACTGGCAGTAATCCCTTTGACCTTAGCCGCAGCAACCTCTTTCAAGACATGTCTCTAAAGGCAAGGGAAACAAAAGCAAAAATGAACTATTGGGACTTCATCAAGATAAAAAGCATCTGCACAGCAAAGGAAACAGTCAACAAAACTAAAAGGCAACCTATGGAATGGGAGAAGATACTTGCAAATGAAATATCAGATAAAGGGCTGGTATCCAAGATCTATAAAGAACTTATCAAACTCAACTCCCAAAAAAACAAATAATCCAGTCAAGAAATGGGTCAAAGACAGGAACAGACATTTCTCCAAAGAAGACATACAAACGGCCAACAGACACATGAAAAAGTGGTCAACATCACTTGGCATCAAAGAAATACAAATCAAAACCACAATGAGATATCACCTTACACCAGTCAGAATGGCTAAAATTAACAAGACAGGAAACAACAAATGTTAGCAAGGATGCAGAGAAAGGGGAACCCTCTTACCTTGCTGGTGGGAATGCAAGCTGGTGCAGCCACTCTGGAAAATGGTATGGAGGTTCCTCAAGAAGTTAAAAATAGAGCCACTCTAAGACCCAGCAGTTGCACTACTATTTATCCCAAAGATACAGATGTAGTAAAAAGAAGGGGCACATGCACCCTAATGTTCATAGCAGCAATGTCCACAATAGCCAAACTGTGGAAGGAGCCAAGATGTCATTCAACAGATGAATGGATAAAAATGTGATTCATATATACAATGGAATATTACTCAGCCATCAGAAAGGATGAATACTGGGGCACCTGGGTGGCTCAGTTGGTTAAGCAACTGCCTTCGGCTCAGGTCATGATCCTGGAGTCCCTGGATCGAGTCCCGCATCGGGCTCCCTGCTCGGCAGGGAGTCTGCTTCTCCCTCTGACCCTCCCCCCTCTCATGTACACTCTCTCATTCTCACTCTCTCAAATAAATAAATAAATCTTAAAAAAAAAAAGAGAGAGAGAGGATGAATACCTACCATTTACATTGATGTGGGTGGAACTAGAGGGTATTATGCTAAGTGAAATAAGTCAATCTGAGAAAGACAATTATCATATGGTGTCACCCATATGTGGAATGTAAGAACCAGTGCAGAGGATCATAGGGGAAGAGAGGGAAAATGAATGGGAAGAAATCAGAGAGGGAGACAAAGCATGACTGACTCTGGACTCCAGGAAACAAACTGAGGTTTGCAGAAGGGGTGGTGGGTGGTGGGATGGAGTAACTGGGTGATGGGCATTAAGGAGGGCACATGAAGTGATGAGCACTGGGTGTTATACACAACTTATGTATCATTGAACACTACATCAGAAACTAATGATACTATATGTTGGCTAATTGAAATTATTTTTTTATTATCAACATAATGTATTATTTGTTTCAGGAGTACAGGTCTGTGATTCATCAGTCTTACACAATTCACAGCACTCACCATAGCACACACCCTCCCCAGTGTCCATCACCCAGGCGCCCCATCCCTCCCAACCCCCTCCACTCCAGCAACTCTCAGTTTGTTTCCTGAGATTAAGAGTCTCTTATGGTTTGTCTCCTTCTCTGGTTTTGTCTTGTTTCATTTTTCCCTCCCTTCCCCTATGATCCTCTGTCTTGTTTCTCAAATTCCTCATATCAGTGAGATCATATGATATTTGTCTTCCTCTGACTGACTTATTTTGTTTAGCATAATACCCTCTAGTTCCATCCATGTTGTTGCAAATGGCAAGATTTCACTTTTTTGATGACTGCATAATATTCCATTCTACATATATCAGATAAAGGGCTAGTATCCAAAATCTATAAAGAACTTATCTAACTCAACACCCAAAGAGCAAATAATCCAATCAAGAAATGGGCAGAAGAGGGAGAAGCAAGATGGCGGAGGAATACGAGACCTAAATTTCATCTGGTCCCAGGAATTCACCTAGATAGGTATCAAACCATTCTGAACACCTACAAACTCAACAGGATATCGAAAAAAAAGAATAGCAGCAACTCTCTGAACAGAAAAGCAACAACTTTCTGGAAGGTAGGACATGTGGAGAACTGAATCAGAGGCGATATTCGAAGATGGTAGGGGAGGGGGCCTCGGTCAGTTGCATTTCTCTATACCAACAACAAGACAGAAGAAAGAGAAATTAAGGAGTCGATCCCACTTACAACTGCACCCAAAACCATTAGATACCTAGGAATAAATCTAACCAAAGAGGCAAAGGATCTGTACTCAGAAAACTATAGAATACTCATGAAAGAAAATGAGGAAGACACAAAGAAATGGAAAAACATTGGGCGCCTGGGTGGCTCAGTCGGTTAAGCATCTACCTTCAGCTCAGTTTATGATCTTGGGGTCCTGGGATCGAGCCCTGCATTGGGCTCCCTGCTCAGCAGGGAGCTTGCTTCTCCCTCTCCCTCTGCTGCTCCCCCTGCTCATGCTCTCTCTCTAATAAATAAATAAAATCTTAAAAACATAGACGAACCATGAGAGACAATGGACTCTGAAAAACAAACTGAGGGTTCTAGAGGGGAGGGGGGTAGGAGGATGGGTTAGCTTGGTGATGGGTATTAAAAAGGGCACGTTCTGCATGGAGCACTGGGTGTTATACACAAACAATGAATCATGGAACACTACATCAAAAACTAATGATGTAATGTATGGTGATTAACATAACAATTAAAAAAATTTTTTAAACCATAAAAACAAAAAAAGAAATGGAAAAATATTCCATGCTCATGGATTGGTAGAACAAATACTGTGAAAATGATGATGCTACCTAGAGCAATCTACACATTTAATGCAATCTCTATCAAATACCATCCACTTTTTCAAAGAAATGGAACAAATAATCCTAAAATTTGTATGGAACCAGAAAAACTCTGAATAGTCAAAAGAATGTTGAAGAAGAAAAGCAAAGCCAGTGGCATCACAATTCCAGACTTCAAGCTCTATTACATAGCTGTAATCATCAAGACAGTATGGTACGGGCACAAAAACAGACACATAGATCAATGGAACAGAATAGAGAGCCCAGAAATGGACCCTCAACTCTATGATCAACTAATCTTCGACAAAGCAGGAAAGAATGTCCAGTGGAAAAAAGACAGTTTCTTCAACAAATGGTGTTGGGAACATTGGACAGCTACATGCAGAAGAATGAAAGTGGACCATTTTCTTACACCATACACAAAGATAAACTCAAAAGGGATGAAAGACCTAAATGTGAGACCAGAATCCATCAAAATCCTTGAGGAGAACACAGGCAGCACCTCTTTGACCTCAGTCACAGCAACTTCTTCCTAGAAACATCACCAAAGGCAAAAGGGCAGAAATGAACTATTGGGACTTCATCAAGATAAAAAGCTTTTGCACAGCACAGAAAACAGTCAACAAAACCAAAAGACAACCGACAGAATGGGAGAAGATATCTGCAAATGACATATCAGATAAAGGGCTAGTATCCAAAATCTATAAAGAACTTCTTAAACTCAACACCCAAAGAACAAATGATCCAATCAAGAAATGGGCAGAAGACATGAACAGACATTTCTGCAAAGAAGACATCCAAATGGCCAACAGAAACATGAAAAAGTGCTCAACATCGCTCAGTATTGGGGAATTCCAAATCAAAATCTCAATGAGATACCACCTCACACCAGTCAGAATGGCTAGAATTAACAAGTCAGGAAATGACAGATGTTGGCGAGGTTGTGGAGAAAGAGGAACCATCCTACACTGTTGGTGGGAATGCAAGCTGGTGCAGCCACTCTGGAAAACAGTATGGAGGTTCTCAAAAAGCTGAAAATAGAGCTACTCTATGACCCAGCAATTGCACTACTGGGCACTTACCCCAAAGATACAAATGTAGTCATCCAAAGGGGCATGTGCACCCCAACGTTTATAGCAGCAATGTCCACAATAGCCAAACTACGGAATGAGCCAAGATGTCCATCAATAGATGAATGGATAAAGAAGAGGTGGTATATAATACACACACACACACACACACACACACACAATGGAATATTATGCAGCCATCAAAAAAATGAAATCTTGCCATTTGCAACAACATGGATGTTACTAGATGGTATTATGCTAAGCAAAATATGTCAATCAGAGAAAGACAAGTATCATATGATCTCACTCATATGAGGAATTTGAGAAATAAGACAGAGGATCATAGGGGAAGGGAGGGATAAATGAAACAAGACAAAACCAGAGAAGGAGACAAACCATAAGAGACTCTTAATCTCAAGAAACAAACTGGGGTTGCTGGAGTGGAGGGGGAGTGGAAGGGATGGGGTGACTGGGTGATGGACATTGGGGAGGGTAGGTACTATGGTGAGCGTTGTGAATTGTGTAAGACTGATGAATCACAGACCTGTACCCCTGAAACAAATAATACATTATATGTTAATTTTTAAAAAGTTAAAGAAAAGAAATGGGCAGAAGACATGAACAGACATTTCTGCAAAGAAGACATCCAAATGGCCATCAGACACATGAAAAATGTCCAACATCACTCAGCATCAGTGAAATATAAATCAAAACCTCAATGAGATACCACCTCACACCAGTCAGAATGGCTAAAATTAACAAGTCAGGAAACGACAGATGTTGGCTAATTAAATTTAAATTAAATTAAAAAATAAACAAATAAGAGACTTTCAAGGGTATTGGAAGGATTCTCAGATTTCTAAATTTCTAACAGAAATATCAGACACAACAGCCACAGGCAGCAAGCAACACTTCTGCCCAACCATACCTCTCTGACCTTTGAAATCATCTTCTGATGGCTGACCTGGCTAATGAAGCAGAGTTCACGACAGCAATAACACAGGTGGCTTACATTTCATCTCTGTTTAGCAATTTCAATGGCCTAGCAAATGGTTCTCAAATTGGTATTTAGAAGCCTCCCCTTGGGAGCTCCCAGGGATTCTGGTCCAATCAGTACTGGATGGAATGCAAGGATCTGGATTTCTTAATGAGCATTAGGGTAATTCTAATGCAGGATGTTAGTGGGTCTCTGTAAACTGGTAGGGAGAGGGTTGAGGGTAGGGATCAGGTGAGAGAAGTGGCAGAGGCAGGCAGAGGATGGGTTATGGAGTGCCTTGTAAGTCCACTTGGAGATTTAAATTTTATCCTAGAGTACTGAGGAATAACAGGTTTTTAAGCAGGGGAATTACATAATGGATTTAGACTTAAGAAAAGATCATGATGGTGGAATGTAGAGGATGGACTAGAGGGGTCAAAGACAGGAAGGGAGAGCAGTTGGAGCTTGTACAGCAATCTGGGCAGGAGAGTCTGGTAGTTTGGACTGTGAGAGTAGCGGTAGAGATGGAAAGAATTGAAGGAAAGGAATTAACATACATGAGACAACACAGTGAAAAGCTTTAGTGAAATGGGAAAATATAAAAAAGCCGAATGTAAACTGCTAGTAAGAGTCTATAAACAAAAAATCAGCATAATCCCAGAAACAGTGATCTGGGGACAGGAGAATGCCTCACTCAGAGGACCTCTTCTGTTCTGAAGCTTCCTTAACTCTGTCCTTTCGGGAGACTCATTGTTTATGTTAATAAAGGGAATTTACCGCCTCAGATCATAAAAGGCTGCTGCTCAGCCTGAAATCTGGGCAACAACCACACCAACAACAACCATATTTGTTAGTAGCCTCTCAAAAGCAGTTTTATGATTCTCTCCCATGCAAGTCCTTCCCAACCAGCCTCATATCCCCAGTGTTGCACTTGTTTATGGGTTCAGGTGCTCTGCCCTTCGTGATAGCACTATCACTCAGTCGGCAATAAAGCCTGGGCATGAACTTCGTCCTGAGTCCAACAGGAAATGTATTCAGAGAAACCTGGATATGGATGGCTATATTTTAGTATTGGGATTTCACGAACTGCCTCTCATGAGCAGTGTAAATCCAGATTTGTGTATTTATGTATATATACTATATATTTATTTGCCTAATAATATTTTTAATCATATCATATGCCATCTCCCTGAGGCTGGCACAAAAGGTTATGGGCTCAAATCCTACAGAGGTTGCCACCTGAATAAGTCAATTATATTTTTAACCCACATGTGCTCATATAACTTTACTATTTTTCTAAGCCACCTCAATCACAGTCCAATAAAAGGATCATTTCCTTTGTACCCAGTCAAAGGAAGAAAATTGCAGGAAAAATATAGAGATGACACCTGCCAGAAAATCCTAAAAAAGAAAAGAGGATTAATGTGGACTTTTTAGCATCCAAGAATCTGTATTTGACACATTGTGAAACAAGGATTATTCCAAGCTACCTGTGACTTCTTCTCCATACTAAAATGTCTAATTTCTCTCGATGCTGAACTTTTAAGGGAATAAAAACAATGAATATAAAGTGCTTTTTTCAAATTTTGCATTTCAGAAATAAATACAGCTTTATTGTTTAGCTTTTAAAAACATAAATCAGAGAATGTTACTTTTAGAAGTGAGTTTAGCTTTCCACTTTTTATCCTTTAGAAACATGAATCAGATCATGTCACTTCCTTGAAGGCCCACTCTTTGTATTTGCAGGGCCTGGGTAGAGGGACAAATGGAAGCCACATACTATTTATTTAAATGTTTAAATTGATAGATAAAGCTAAAAACCCGTTAAATAAAATATACTCCATCCTCAGGGTGCCTGGGTGGCTCAGTCATTTAAATGTCCAACTCTTGATTTCAGCTCAGATCACAATCTCAGGGTAGTGAGATCAAGCCCCATGTCAGGCTCCATACTTGACAGGGAGCCTGCTTAAGATTCTCTCTCTCCCTCTCCCTCTGCCCCTCCATCCTCCTACTTTGACAAGTGTATATGTATATATAAAAACAAAAATCAAAAGATATGCATATCATCTTTACATCATTAAAAATTGGCAAAATATCAAAGATGACTGAATTTAATTATTATTACATGTATCTGAGTGTTCTATTGATGGGCCAGCAATGTTTGCATGAGTAATAAAATAAGGATATACATAGCTCATAAATTATTATTTATTTATGGAATAAAATTTATTTTTCTTGCCTTCATTTCAGCAAAATCCATAATTATATTATTATAATCAACATTTTTTTTTACATTTGCACTCTATTGAGAGTAATGTCAAATTAGATGCCCTTTCTTGAGTTATTATAGTTCTTAGTTTTTTTAAATTAATTTCAACATGGAGAAATTTTCCCCAGAAAACAACCAGAACTGTTCATTTAAACCAATATTTAGATTCAAAAATAAACCTCAAATTTTATATATCATGTTTAAACATTTTAGTGGGGTTGCATATAATTATTGTTATTGCAGAAAGCAAACATTTTAATTTTATCATATAAATTGTTATCATTTATATCACTATTTTCACCAGAAAGCAATACCTAGAACCTGAAGAATCTGTTTTGTGTATGTGTGTGTGTGTGTGTTCACACTTCTACGTATATGTGCCATATGTGAGACCCACTAAAGCACAGAGCCCAGGATGGAAACCACTCTGACTCGGTCTAAAGGCAGGACTTTAGACCTTCTTATAACCCTTCAGTGGCTTCCCTTAGAATTAAATATAACTCCTTGCCAAGAGCTATAAGGCTTTACAAGTTCTGGTTTTTTTGTCCAGCTATGAGCCCCTATTACTGCTTTTATTCACTCTGCTTCAGCTACATTGGTCTCTGGTCTGCAACTCAGACTCCACACAATTTTTTCGGGCTCAAGAACTTTGCACTTGCTTTTCCCTCTGCCTAGCAGAGCTGCTTCCAACTCTTTACATGGCTGGCAGTCAGTATCTAGTAATTGAAGGCACAGAGCTCCCTGGGTTCAAATTTGGCTCTACCACTTACCATCTGTGTGGTCCTGGGCAAGTCTCCAAATAGCTGTGTCCTTCAGTTTCCTCATTTGTACAAAGGAGATGATCATACTTTCTCATAGGATTACTGTGTGGATTGAATGAGTTAATATAAACTCAAAACCCTTAAGACAGGCCTAGCTTACAGAGCATTCAATAAACCATAGCTTAAGAAAGGAAAAGCCACCCCCTCAAAGAGGCTTTCCCCAGCCACCCAACCTAAAGTGGCCTCCCACCAACACATCACTATTTCATTTTTTCATGGTATTTATCACTATCTAGAATTGCATTGTTTATTTTTATAATTGTTTCTTATCTCTCTCCTTCCTCTGGATTACAAGTTTTATGACAACTGAGCCTTCACCTGAAAATTCACTGCTATATCTTCTCATTCCTGGTATATAGCAGGACTCAATAAACATTGAATAAATTACTTATTCTTATTTTTGAAAGCCTGCCAACTTTAAACCAAATCAGAAATTACATACTCTCCTTTTCTTAACCCTTTTCAAATCATGATTGTTTATGATAGGTTAACAGGCACATATGCAGGGCTGAAAAGTAGGTGATGAAAGCAATCTGGAGGTCATGGTGCTGAAGACAGCCAATAATTCTCCAACAATGAGAGAGTTCTCTTCTAGCAGCCCCAAAAGAAGTGACGTCTTTGCAATTATCCAGTTAATTTAGTCAATGTGGACTTTCCAATAGTCAATGTAAGCTGTTGTTTGTTGTCAGTGAGCAAATTCACTAGTAAATGACTAACTTGTGCTTTATACAGTGGAGAGAGTCATAAAGTATGGAGGGAAATACTCCCTGAAGAAAAGGCAAGAAACATGGATCTTAAGAGATCATTCTCAAAATATGTGAATGAACACAAACTATACCTGAAATCAAACCTTCTAAATAAGAACAAGAATCCTGTTGTCCCACTCTATGTGGGACAGAATGGATAAAAAAAAAAAAAAGAAAAACAAGACCCATCTATATGCTGCCTACAAGAGTCTCACTTTAGACTTAAAGACACCTGCAGATTGAAAGTGAGAGGATGGAAAAACATTTATCACGCAAATGGATGTCAAAAGAAAGCTAGAATAGCAGTACTTATATTGGACAAAATAGACTTTAAAACAAAGACTGTAATAAGAGACAAAAGAAGGGCACTGATATTATAATAATAAAGAGGACAATCCAATAAGAAGATATAACAATTGTAAATATTTATGCACCCAACATATATAAAAGTAATAACAAACATAAAAGAACTAGTTAATAATAATACAATAATAATAGGAGACATTAAGACCCCACTTGCATTAATGGACAGATCATCTAAACAGAAAATCAACAAGGAAAAAATGGCTTTGAATGACACAGTAGGCCCGATGCACCTAACAGATATATTCAGAACATTTCATCCTAAAACAGCAGAATACACATTCTTCCAAAGTGCACATGGAACATTCTCCACAAGAGATCACATTTTAGGCCAAAACAGGCCTCAACAAATACACAAGAAGACTGAAGTCATACCATGCACCTTTTCTGACCACAACACTATGAAATTAGAAGTCAACCACAAGAGAAAATCTGGAAAGACAACAAATATATGGAGGTTAAATAACATGCTAATAAACAATGAATAGGTCAACTAGGAAATAAAAGAAGAAATTTAAAAAATACTTGGAAACAAATGAAAATGAAAATACAATGATCCAAAACCTTTGTGATGTAGCAAAGTAAGGATGTATACTTCCCTAAGAGGGAAGTATATAGCAATACAGGCCTACCTCAAGATTAAAAAAAAAAAAAAACCCTCAAATAAACAACCTAACTTTACATCTAACAGAGGTAGAGAAAGAACAACAAATGAAGCCTAAAGCCGGCAAAAGGAAAGAAATAATAAAGCCTAGAGCAGAAATAAATGATATACAAACTAGAAAAACAATAGAATAGATGAACAAAACCAGGAGCTGGTTCTTTGAAAAAATCAATAAAATTGATAAACCTCTACCTAGACTTATCAAAAACAAAAGAGAAAGGAGCCAAATAAATAAAATCACAAATAAGAGAGGAGAAATAACAACTAACACCACAGAGATACAATTATAAGAGAATATTATGAAAAACTATATGCCAACAAATTGGACAAATTAGAAGAAATGGATAAATGCCTAGAAACATCTAAATTACTAAAATTGAAACAAGAAGAAATAGAAAATTTGAACAGACCAATAACCAGCACAGAAACTGAATGAGTAATCAAACAAAAAACAAACAAACAAACAAAAAACTCCCAACAAACAAAAGTCCAGACCAGATGGCTTCATAGGCAAATTCTACCAAACATTTGAAGAAGAGTTAATACCTATTCTTCTCAAACTACTCCAAAAAATAGGATGGGAAGGAAAACTTCCAAATTCATTCTATGAGGCCAGCATTACCCTGATACTAAAACACCTTTCTATGCATCCTTGCCAACACCTGTTGTTTCTTGTGTTGTTAATTGTAGCATCCATTTTTTATAAAAAACCCTCAACAAAGTAGGGATAGATGGAACATACCTCAACATCATAATGGCCATATATGAAAGACCCACAGTTATATCATCCTTAATATGGAAAAACTGAGAGCCTTTCCCCTACAGTCAGGAATAAGACAAGGATGCCCACTCTCACTGTTACCATTTAACACAGTACTAGAAGTCTTAGCAGTCAGACAATGAAAAGAAATAAAAGGCATCCAAATCAGCAAGGAAGAAATCAAGCTTTCACTATTTGCAGACATGATACTCTATGTAGAAAACCTGAGAGACTCCCCCTCAAAAAATTGCTAGAACTCATATGTGAATTCAGCAAAATTGCAGGATATAAAATCAATCTACAGAAATCTGTTGCATGTCTATACACCAACAACAAAGCAGTAGAAAAAGAAATCAAGGAATCAATCCCAATTGCAACTGCACCAAAAAAATAAGATACCTAGGAATAAACCTAACTAAAGAGGTAAAAGATCTGTATTCTGAAAACTATAGAACACTTATGAAAGTAATTGAAAAAGACACAAAGAAAGGGAAAAGCATTCCATGCTCATGGATTGGAAGAACAAACATCATTAAAATGTCTATACTACACAAAGCAATCTACACATTTAAAGCAATCCCTATAAAATACCACAGCATTTTTCACAGAACTAGAACAAACAATCCTAAAATTTGTATGGAACTACAAAAGACCCTGAATAGCCAAAGCAATCCTGAAGAAGCAAAACAAAACTGGAGGCATCACAATTCCAGATTTCAAGCTATATTACAAAGCTGTAGTCATCAAGACAGTATGGTACTGGCACAAAAATAGACACATAGAACAATGGAACAGAATAGAAAACCCAGAAATGAACCCATGATTACATGGTCAATTAATCTTCAAAAAGCTGGAAAGAATATCCAGTGGGGAAAAAGACTATCTCTTCAACAATTGGTGTTGGGAAAACTGGACAGCTACACACAAAGGAATGAAACTGGACCACTATCTTACACCATACACAAAAATAAATTCAAAGTGGATTAAAGACCTAAATGTGAGACCTGAAACCACATAAATCCTAGAAGAGAACACAGGCAGTAATTTCTCTGACATTGGCCATAGCAACTTCTTTCTAGATATGTCTCCTGAGGCAAGGGAAAAAAAGCATAAATAAACTACTAGGATTAGATCAAAATAAAAAGCGTCTGCACAGCAAAGGAAACAATCAACAAAACTAAAAGTCAACCTACAGAATGGGAAAAGATATTTGAAAATGGTATATCCAATAAAGGGTTAGTATCCAAAATACATAAAGAACTTAAAACTCAACACCCAAAAAATGAATAATCCAATTTAAAAGATGGAGAGAAGACATGAATAGACATTTTTCTGAAGAAGACATAGAAATGGCCAACAGACATATGAACATCACTTATTATTAGGGAAATGCAAATCAAAACTACAATGAGATATCACTTCACACCTGTCACTTCACACCTGTCAGAATGGCTAAAATCAACAACACAAGAAACAACAGGTGTTGGCAAGGAAGCAGAAAAAGAACGCTCTTGCACTGTTGGTGGGAATGCAAACTGGTGAAGCCACTCTGGAGAAGAGTATGGAGGTTCCTCAAAAAGTTAAAAATAGAACTACCCTATGACCCAGTAATTGCACTAGTAGGTATTTACCCAAAGTACAAAAATACTAATTCAAAGGGGTACATGCACCCTGAGGCTCATAGCAGCATTATCTACAATAGCCAAATTATGGAAACAGCCCAAGTGTCCATCGACTGATGAATGGATAAAGAAGATGTGGTGTGTGTGTGTGTGTGTGTGTATCTATCTATCTATATATATACAACCCACATTCTGTGGGTTGCCTCAGTTTGTTTCTCAGTGTATATATATATATATATATATATATATATATATATATATATATATATACACACACACATATATATGGAATATCGCTCAGTCATAATAAAGAATGAAATCTTACCAATTGCAATGACATGGATGGAGCTAGAGAGCATTATGCTAAGAGAAATAAGTCAGTCATAGAAAGACAAATACCATATGATTTCAGTCATATGTGGAATTTAAGAAACAAAACAAATGAGCAAAGGGGAAAAAAGAGAGAGAGGCAAACCAAGAAACAGACTCTTAATCATACAGAACAAAACTGATGGTCACCAGAAGGGAGGTGGGTCGGGGGATGGGTCAAATAGGTGATGGGGATTAAGGAGTGCACTTGTCGTGATGAGCACTGGGTGATGTATGGAACTGTTGAATCACTATACTGTATACCTGAAACTAATATTATACTGTGTATTAACTAACTGGAATTTAAATAAAAAGTTAAAAAGAATCAGTTGTCCCAGATTTGAATCCACGTGCTTGCTTTCCCCAAACAGATTTCTTGAGTATGCATGACACTGATCTCATAACAGTGACAGTGAGAAAGCAATAAATTCTAGCATAATTTGGGTAATTTTACAGACAGCAAATTCTCAAGAGTCCATGTGACTCATCCATAAGGAAGTTATTGGTCACTGCAACCTGTAGTAATAATCTTCACACCTCTATCCCCATGGACTCCCTGCT
Organism: Mirounga angustirostris; assembly: GCF_029215605.1. NCBI lineage: Eukaryota > Metazoa > Chordata > Mammalia > Carnivora > Phocidae > Mirounga > Mirounga angustirostris. The sequence continues at coordinate 59,849,409 of NW_026991710.1, forward strand.
ACCACTGTTCCTGCAGTTCTCACTTTCCCAACACATTCCTATTCCTTAGGCTGGAAACCTGATTTGGATCCCTTAGAGGTCTTTTTTTTTTAAATATTTTATTTATTTATTTGACAGAGAAAGAGACAGCGAGAGAGGGAACACAAGCAGGGGGAGTGGGAGAGGGAGAAGCAGGCTTCCCGCGGAGCAGGGAGCCTGATGTGGGGCTCGATCCCAGGAACATGACCTGAGCAGAAGGCATGACTGAGCCACACAGAAGCCCCCCTCAGGGGTCTTTTATTTTTTTTTAAGATTGATTGATTGATTGATTGATTGATTGATTTGACAGAGAGAGACACAGCAAGAGAGGGAACACAAGCAGGGGGAGTGGCAGAGGAAGAAGCAGGCTCCTGGCCCAGCAGGGAGCCCGATGCGGGGCTCGATCCCAGGACCCTGGGATCATGACCTGAGCTGAAGGCAGACGCTTAACGACTGAGCCACCCAGGCGCCCCTCTCAGAGGTCTTTTAAATAAAAATAAAATAGAAATAAAAATTTAAGACAATGATTATTGGCATCGCGTAGAAAGAAGCCAGACATCTGAACTAAAACCTGTATCAGAAGCGTATTCTATAATGCCAAAAATGAGTTTCAAAAGTGGATACCACTCTTGCTGCTGCAAATATAGAGAAAGGTATAAGGAATGACTCTGCCTTTTTCACACGGTGTTTTGTTCCCTGGCCAGGCCACCACAAAGGGTTCTATTAATTAATTACGTCAGCTGAGCATTTCCCCAATATTCAACACATCCTGCAAAATAAAATAATGGGAGATGGCATCTTACTGAAGCCACCCACCAGCAACTGCAGGGGCTGGTTATTTGGTTTTGGGTTTTTGGATTTTTTATCTCTAGAACAAATTTCCAACAAGACCCTGTCAATAATTCCTTATATCATATCCTTTTGCCTGATGGTTTATTGTAAATAAAGCAATAAAATAAAATAAAGATAACAAATTTGCTTCATGCTAGAGAAGCTATTATTCTAAGTCTTCAAAGAGCAAAAGAGTAAAACACCAGAAATACTAAGATATGAATTCACTTATGGAGTTACTGTATAGGAAATTTGCAAATGTGTATCATTGTATTATCGGTGGTGAGAAGACAAGGAAAAGGGAGTGAGTTCAGCATATTTATAATCCGCTGGCACACCCATAAAGCAGTAAGAATAATAATATAGCACTGGTCAATACCACCTAGCTCCAAAAATTTTTTGATTCCTGGTTTTGGTTAAACTTTGTCTCCCTAAGTGAGGGAGGGAGTTGAACTGATAATAGTGTGATCACTCCCACCCACCCACTTCTCTGGGTGGGTTTTAGACTAAATCAATGAAAGAGAAGCCCTAACTGTAATGTAGGAGTCTTTGGAACATTATAGGTGAGGGACAGGGCTGCCCTATAAGACTAGGCAATCTGAAGGATGCATAAAGTCTCCTGGCCAACAGGGTAAAACCCAGCCTAACTCTCACTCACCAATCATGTGTCTGGCTCAAGCCTGTGCCCAGCCAGAGGGAGCATCTTTGTCTTCTTTGTCTTCTCAGACAGAGTGCCTTTTTCTATTTCATTAAAAGGGGCCATATAGGGAACTACTACTCTATTATGAGTATAAGCTCTAGCATTACCTTTCCTACATTATGAAAGTTTAGGCCTTTCCTTCTCCATGATGATCTTTTTTTTTTCTTTAATTTTATTTTATTATGTTATGTTAGTCACCATACATCATTAGTTTTTGAGGTAGTGATCCATGATTCATTGTTTTCTTGTAACACCCAGTGCTCCATGCAGTATGTGCCCTCCTTAATACCCATCACTCATGGGGCTAACCCATCCCCCCAACCCCCTCCCTTTCTACAGCCCTCAGTTTGTTTCTCAGAGTCCATAGTCTCTCACCATTCATCTCTCCCTCCGATTCCCCCCCTTCATTTTTCCCTTCCTTCTCCTAATGTCCTTCATGCTATTCCTTATGTTCCACAAATAAGTGAAACCATATGATAACTTGCTTTCTCTGTTTAACTTATTTCACTTAGCGTACTCTCCTCCAAGTCCCATCCATGTTGATGTAAAGTTGGGTATTCATCCTTTCTGATGGCTGAGTACTATTCCCTTGTATATATGGACCACATCTTCTTTATCCATTCATCTGTTGAAGGGCATCTCGGCTCTTTCCACAGTTTGGCTATTGCGGACATCGCTGCTATGAACATTGGGGTGCATATGGCCCTTCTTTTCACTACATCTGTGTCTTTGGGGTAAATACCCAGGAGTACAATTGCTGGGTCAGAGGGTAGCTCTATTTTTAATTTTTTGAGGCACCTCCACACTGCTTTCCAAAATGGCTGTACCAACTTGCATTCCCACCAACAGTGTAAGAGGGTTCCCCTTTCTCCACAACCTCTCCAACATTTGTTTCTTTTTTTTTTTGCCATTCTAATTGGGGTAAGGTGGTATCTCAGTGTGGCTTTGATTTGAATTTCCCTGATGGCTAATGAGGTCGAGCATTTTTACATGTGTCTGTTAGCCATTAGTATGTCTTCTTTGGAGAAGTGTCTGTTCATGTCTTCTGCCCATTTTTTGACTTGATTATTTGTTTTTTGGGTGTTAAGCTTGAGAAGTTCTTTATAGATCTTGGATACCAGCCCTTTATCTGTAGTGTCATTTGCAAATATCTTCTCCCATTGCGTGAGTTGCCTCTTTGTTTTGTTGACTATTTCCTTTGCTGTGCAGAAGCTTTTTATCTTGATGAAGTCCCCAAAGTTCATTTTTGCTTTTGTTTCACTAGCTTTTGGAGATGTATCTTGAAAGAAGTTGCTGTGGCCCATGTCAAAGAGGTTACTGCCTATGTTCTCCTCTAGGATATTGACGGATTACTGTCTCACATTGAGGTCTTTCATCCATTTTGAGTTTATCTTTGTGTATGGTGTTAGAGAATGGTCGAGTTTCATTCTTCTGTATATAGCTGTCCAATTTTCCAAGCACCATTTATTGAAGAGACTGTCTTTTCCATTGCATATTTTTTCCTGCTTTGTTGAAGATTATTTGACCATAGAGTTGAGGGTCCATATCTGGGCTCTCTAGTCTGTTCCATTGGTCTATATGTCTGTTTTTGTGACAGTACCATGCTGTCTTGATGATCACTGCTTTGTAATATAGCTTGAAATTGGGCAACGTGATGCCCCCAGCTTTGTTTTTCTTCTTCAACATTTCCTTGGCGATTCGGGGTCTTTTCTGATTCCATACAAATTTCAGGATTCTTTGTTCCAGCACTTTGAAAAATGTCATTGGAATTTTGATTGGGATGGCACTGAAGGTATAGATTGCTCTGGGTAGCCTAGACATTTTAACAATGTTTATTCTTCTGATCCACAAGCATGGAATATTTTTCTATTTTTTTGTGTCTTCTTCAATTTCTTTCATGAGTGTTCTGTAGTTCCTAGAGTATAGATCCTTTACGTCTTTGGTTAGGTTTATTCCAAGGTATCTTATGGTTTTTGGTGCTATTGTAAATGGAATCATTTTTCTAATTTCTCTTTCTACAGTTGCATTGTTAGTGCATAAGAAAGCAACTGATTTCTGTGCATTGATTTTGTAGCCTGCCACATTACTAAATTGCTGGATGAGTTCTAGTAATTTGGGGGTGGAGTCTTTGGGATTTTCCACAGAAAATATCATGTCATCTGTGAAAAGAGAGAGTTTGACTTCTTCTTTGCCAATTTGAATACCTTTTATTTCTTTTTGTTGTCTGATTGCTGTTGCTAGGACTTCTTGTACTGTGTTGAACAATAGTGGTGAGAGTGGGCATCCTTGTCGTGTTCCTGATCTTAAGGGAAAGGCTCTCAGCTTTTCCTCATTGAGGATGATATTCGCTGTGGGTTTTTCATAGATGGATTTTATGAACTTTAGGAATGTTCCCTCTATCCCTATATTCTGAAGAGTTTTAATCAGGAAAGGATGCTGTATTTTGTCAAATGCTTTTTCTGCATCAATTGAGAGGACCATATGGTTCTTCTCTCTCCTCTTATTAATGTGTTCAATCACATTGATTGATTTGCGAATGTTGAACCACCCTTGCATCCCAGCGATCCACTTGGTCATGGTGGATGATCCTTTTAATGTATTGTTGGATCCTATTAGCGAGGATTTTGTTGAGAATTTTGGAATCCATATTCATCAGGAACATCGGTCTGAAATTCTCCTTTTTGATGGGGTCTTTGCCTGGTTTGGGGATTAAAGTAATGCTGGCCTCATAGAATGAGTCTGGAATCTTTCCTTCTGTTTCTGTTTTTTGAAACAGCTTATGGAGAATAGGTATTATTTCTTGTTTGAATGTTTGGCAGAATTCCCCAGGGAAGCCATCAGGCCCTGGACTCTTGTTTTTTGGGAGGTTTTTGATCACTGCTTCAATCTTGTTACTGGTTGTTGGCCTATTCAGGTTGTCAATTTCTTCCTGTTTCAGTCTTGGGAGTTTATAGGTTTCCAGAAAGGCATCCATTTCATCCAGGTTGCTCAATTTATTGGCATATAGTTGTTGATAATAATTTCTAATAATTGTTTCTATTTCCTTGGTATTAGTCGTGATCTCTCCCCTTTCATTCATAATTTTACTAGTTTGGTCCTTTCTCTTTTGTTTTGGGTAAGTCTGGCCAGTGGCTTATCGATCTTATTAATTCTTTCAAAGAACCGGCTTTCTAGTTTCGTTGATCTGATCTACTGTGTTTCTGGTTTCTAATTCATTGATCTCTGCTCTAATCTTAATTATTTCTCTTCTAATGTGTGGCTTAGGCATCATTTGTTGCTTTTTCTCTAGTTCTTTAAGGTGTAAAGTTAGTTGGTGAATTTGGGATTTTTCTATTTTTTTGAGTGAGGCTTGGTCCAAAAATCCCATAGTTTTTGGACTGATGTGTTTTCATTCTCATTGGTTTCCATGAATTGTTTAAGTTCTTCTTTGATTTCCTGGTTGACCCAAACATTCTTGAGCAGAGTGGTCTTTAGCTTCCAAGTGTTTGACTTTCTTCCAAATCTTTTCTTGTGGTTGAATTCCAGTTTTAAAGCATTATGGTCTGAGAATATGCAGGGAATAATCTCAATCTTTTGGTATCAGTTGAGACCTGATTTGTAACCCAGTATGTGGCCTATTCTGGAGAAAGCTCATGTGTGCTCGAGAAGAATGAGTATTCTGTTTTAGAGTGATGTGTTCTGTATGTATCTATGAGGTCCATCTGGTCCAGTGTGTCATTCAAAGCTCTTGTTTCTTTGTTGATTTTCTGCTTAGATGATCTATTGCTGAGAGTGGAGTATTGAGGTCTCCTACAAGCAATGTATTGTTATCAATATGACTTTATTTTGGTTAACAGTTGGCTTATGTAGATGGCTGCTCCCATGTTGGGGGTGTAGATATTTACAACTGTTTGATGTTCTTGTTGGATAGACCCTTTAAGAATGCTATAGTGTCCTTCTGTGTCTCTAACTACCATCTTCAGTTTAAAATCTAATTTGTCTGATATAGAATTGCTACCCCAGCTTCCTTTTTGGTCCGTTGGCATGGAAGATGGATCTCCAACCCTTCACTTTCAGTCTGGAGGTATTTTTAGGTTCAAATGAGTCTCCTCTAGACAGCCTATGGATGGGTCCTGTCTTTTTATCCAATCTGCAACCCTGTGCCGTTTTATGGGAGCATTTAGGCCGTTCAGGTTGAGAGTGATTACTGAAAGATATGAATTTATTGTCATCGTGTTGCCTTGAAGACCTTGTTTTTATAGACTGTTCCTGTAAATTTCTGTTCTATATCACTCTTGAGGTCTTTCACCTTTTATAGAACCCCCCTTAATATGTATTGCAGGGCCGGCTTAGTGGTCACATATTCTTTCAGTTTCTGTCGGTCTTGGAAGCTCTGCATCTCTCCATCCATTCTAAATGATAACCTTGCCAGATAAAGTAGTCTTGGCTGCATGTTCTTCTTGTTTAGGACCCTATGTCTTGCCAGCCCTTTCTGGCTTGTCAGGTCTCTGTGGATAGGTCTGAGGTTATTCTGATGTTCGTCCCTCTGTACGTAAGGAATCTCTTCCCCCTAATTGCCCGTAAGATGATTTCCTTGGTTCTAAGATTTGTGAGTTTTACTATTACATGCCAGGGTGTTGGCCTGTTTTCCTTGATCTTGGGAGGGGTCCTCTCTGCCTCTAGGACACAAATGTTTGTTTCACTCCCCAGATTATGGAAGTTTTCAGCTACGATTTGCTCAGATATATCTTCGAGTCCTCTCTCTCTCTCCACCCCCTCAGGGATCCCAATAATTCTGACATTGGAATGTTTCATGGTGTCACTTATTTCTCTGATTCTATTTTCATGGGATTTTGAGTTGTTTTTTCCTGGCCTCCTCTTTTCCCTTCTTGTCTATTAATTGGTCTTCTAGATCACTAATTTGTTCTTCTGCCTCAGTTACCCTAGCTGTTAGATTATCTAGATTGGATTGGATCTCATTGATAGCATTTTTAAATTCTGCCAATTCAGCTTTCATTTCCACCCTTAGAGACTCTATGTTGCCATTAATTGATTTCTCCATTCTAGCTATTGTCTTCACAATTGCTAGCCTGAATTCCATCTCTGACATTTTGGTTATATCTGCATCCATTTGTAAATCTGTGGCATAAGTCATAGTCTCTGAGTCTTTCCTATTATGGGGGTTCCTCCTCCTAGTCATTCTGTTGAGGGGTGGTTGAGGGAATGTACAGAGTCCAAATTATTGGCCAGAACCCAAGCAAGATGCACCTGTTTTATAGGGACCTTAGGGTTGCTGGCCTCTTGTTTTCCCAGCCTGTCTTCTGGAAGAGGGACCTGCTGTGCTGTTACTCAGGCAACCCTGTTTGGGCAGAGTTAACCTGCCCCCTGTGGTGGGGGATGGGCTGAGTGAAAACCATTTTTTGTGGGGATTTTTGTTCTCTGGTGGCTTTCCCTGGTGGTTTTCCGCGTCCCTTCCAAGAGTCAGAGCAGAAGAGATTGTTTCTAGCCCTCTGCCTCAGAGCAGAGACATTGCAGTCTGTTCACCAGTGAGCTTCCAGGCCACACTATTTCCATTTCTGTCTGTGCTGCTATAAACTGCAGCGTCCTGGGTTGTGTGCCCCTCAGCAGGGCTCCCAGTCCTCATCTCCAGGTGAGGGCATGTCTCTGCTCTTTGTGCTTCTAAAACCTCCAGCCACCCCCAGTTTGCATGCAAGGCCCCACCACTCCAGTTTCGGGGGGGAGCTTCCCTAAAGTCCTTTCCCTGCCACTACTGGTCTGCGAGTCTGTGCCCCATCCCCAGCACGGGAGGCTATCACTCACCAGTGGTGTAGGATCCGGACAGCTCAGCTCCCTCCACCTTCCGTTTATCCTCTGATATGTGCCCAGGGAATCACGGCTCCCCACTTTGTACCTCGAAACCAACTGCCTGCGATATTCTGTTTGTAGAGATGGAAATCCATCTTCTTACATCTCAGGCTTATTTCGTGGGTGTTCAGAGTGGTCTGGTAGATATCCCAGTCAATTCCGGGGACCGGTTGGAATAGGGTCCCCTAATCCTCCGCCATCTTTTTTCCTATCTCCATGATGTGCTTTATATGCGTGTCTGTAACTCTTATCACATGGCATAGTTTATTTGCATATCGTCTTCTTATAGAACTGCAAGATTCCTGAAAGTAGTCACATTCCCCTCTTTATACTCAGTCCTTAGCACAGAACCTGGTGCAAAATAATTTATGCCAATGCTTGAAAAACATATGCTTGCTGTATGAATGTTTGGAAAAATGGATGGATGGATGGATGGATGGATGAGTGAAATCCAGAAAGGATGTTTCAAGAACATGGGAATGGGCTTGGAGTTAGGGCAGAGGATTCTTCTTCCTACTCTTTTTCTATCCTTTAATACTATTGGTGAGAGGACAGAGAACAAAAGTCAAAACTGTTCAGGGAAGATTTTGTTAATGATAGCATTCCTCTCTCAGTAAGCCCACACAACTGTTTGTGACTAACAGTGTCCTGTATTTTTAGAGGCTATGCTGGGTATCCCATTTGCCCCTTCAGATCAAATATCCATCCCTCCTCCCACTCGGTGCCCCAGGAAGCTGACTTATATGGGCTACATCAAGGGACTAAAGGAACACTGCAACAGGTCAGTCTGGGGTACCTTATTGACTCTCCCCTCCCCTCTCTTCAAACATTTTCTGTATATGTTCCTTTAAGTGAGAGAATATAGAAGGAAATATCATCCTTCCCAAAATTCCCCTGTACATCTGGTGAGACTTTCACTAATCGTGAACCATTAGATAAGCGTTCTAACACTTGTGTGGAAAGCAGCTTTAATTTCCTTGGAAACCAGCCCCTGGTGCAGAGCATTGTGTACTTGAACATCAACAGCAGTAAATCCACTCTAAACACATCAGAACAAATGAATGTCTCCAAATTAACCAAACCGAATGCTTTGATCCTTGTGATTTATTATCCTCACTAGAGGCAAGCTGGGGGTCCTTTCTTTTAAAGCTTGTTCTCTAATCCACTGCTTCCCAAACTTTTTCAAAATAAAACATACACAGAAAAGTATGCCATGTGTGGTGCCAGCAGAACTAACAGTTGAGGCTGTTTGCTGCTACAGACCCCCAGCTTGGGGGTTGCAGCCCTAGAATCGGCTGCAGTACTAAACACTGAGGGAATAAGTATATCAGCACATTGGCATCCATGTGGGAAGCACAGAGAAGACACCAGGGCTGGACACAGACACATCGCATCTACTACCCACATCTGACACTGAACCCTGGACACAAGAGGCTGCACTAGAGCCACAACCTCCATGCCTCTAAAAACTGGATGGCATTGTGGCCACCACTGCTACTATCTTGGAAAGGACGTTGTGTGGCTTATCTCATAGGGCTGGCACAGTGATTGGTCTGTTGTTTCCAAAGAGTAGCCTCCCAGCCTGGTTACTGGGCCTGCTAGGAAATTACATCATCTTTTTATTCAATGATCTAAATTCATTCACAGTGTTCTAAATTTGAAGCAATACAACAAGGTATGCAAGAAGGTTTACTCCCTTTTCCTTTGTACCCTGTTGCCCCTCACAACCTTTAGGTAACCATTCCTAAAGTTCACGTATCCTCCTAGCATTCTTTTTGCAGACATAATAAATACAAATAAATATTCTTACAACGTTCTTTTCTTACACAAAACATAGCATGTTATGCACATATACTATGTGTGTGTATATGTGCATTCTTTTGCACTTTTTCTCACTTAATAAAGTATCTATATGAGTATATAAAAGGCTTTCTCATCCTCTTTTACAATGGCATAGATTTCCATTGTGTGGATGTACCAGTTTATTTTAACCAGTATCTATTGATGTTTATTTGGCTTGTTCCCAATTTTTTTGCCATTGTAAACAGCAACAGCATATATCTTTTTTTATATATGTAGATATGCCTTTAGAAGAAATTCCCAGAAACAGGATTGCTGAGTTCAAGGACCAGTGCATTTGTAATTTTGATAAGTATTGTCAAATTTCCCTCCATAAAGGTTTATCCCTTTGCACCCCTAACCAGTAATGTCTGAGGGTGCCTTTTCCCCCACAGCCTTGCCAAAAGAATTTGTCCAACTTTTTAATTTTTACCAATGCAATAAGTTGAAAATTATATCTTAGTGTAGTTTTAAATTTCATGTATTTTATTATGAGTGAAGTTTACTATTATTTCATTTGTTTAAGGCCATCTGTATTCCCTAACAATAAATCCTCTTTCTGCTGGAATTAGCTAGAGCTGGTTTCTGTTGCTACATATGTTAGTTAACACTATTTAAAAAGCCTTTCTCCTGGAAGCCAGTGTGTTTCTCCATTTATTTTGATATTGGTCCTTGAAGGGCCAAACTAGAAGAGCTGGATTTTACCCTAAGTATCTATCCTTCTAGAGATAAAGGAAAAGGAGTCAGAAGTGATTGTAACTGGCTTCTACCTCCAGCATTGGCTCCAGCTTCTGAGGCTTTATCAGGTTTTGCTGCTAAGTGCTTGAGCTGAGAATAAACAATATGGTGGCCTGTTGATACACCATTTTTTGAAGTTCTAGCTCCACTTCATGGTTCAATAACTTCAAAACATCCACAGATGTTACATTCTTATATCTTCTTCATGTTTGCTTTCTTTTCCTGCCTTCCTTTTATTCTTTCTTCTTCTTTTTTATTCCTGAATACGTCAATCATTATAAATTCAGGGGCTGGGTGGAGTTATCAAACCATCACAATTTTCCTCAATTCTCCCCTAGTATACATTGTTTTTCCCAATGGATTTCAAAACTTCTGCAAAGTCTTGATATTTAGCCTGACATATGGATTCCTCCAAGTCAGTATCTCAACTTGGAGAAAATCAGGACTGGGAAAAGTCCATGCTGAAGGGACAAAGCTGGAGGGAACTCTCCTAGTGCCAGAAGCCAGCTCCAGTCAAGCAGACTGGCAAAATCCCAGCACAAAGCAAGCAGTGGATATTGCTGAAAGGTTCAAACCAGCAAAGAGGACTCAACCAGAAAATCTAACCAGATACAGCACTGTTTTATAGGGAAGCTCCAGCAAATCTGCCCAGGCATGGTAGGATTCCTGGGAATAGGCAGGGGTAAATATAGGATATGGGAACTAGCATCAAGTAGAACCAGGGGGCGCTAATATGGGGTTCAGAGTTGAATATTGGTGCAGATAGGATTATGTAAATAGAAAAGAACTGTTGAATGAAGAGCCAAGGAAAAAGGTCAGTCTTCCAGCCCAGGACAAATTTATAATAAGGAAAAAATGCTACCAAGAGCCACATGGAAACCTAAAACTGGGCCCACATTTTTATATGGTCATTCTGATGAAATATTTTAACATTGGCCTATAAAACAAGCCTTTAAAATGTCAATCTTTAAAGTAACATCACCAAGATGGCAGGGTAGGAAGCCCTAGACCCTTGATTCTCCCACAAACACACTGATTCAGCACCAATTCACAGACAAATTCTCTTTGTGAGAAACTAATTGAAAGGATGCTGTACCCTGGGTGAATGTGAAACCCTACTCACCAAAGCTGGTAGAAAGATTTGGCACATCTGCTCAACCAAGTCCCTACTGGCAGAGTGCCATCCAATCAGGAAGAGATCCCCTAGTTCCAGCTTTTTCCAGGGAAGAGAAAAAGCTGGTTTATATGTCCAACACCCTCAAATTTCCTAAGGGGGCTCCACAAAGGACTGCCTTCTGTCTTGCCAATCTTGGAGCTCTGATGGGTCCAGCACAGTCCAACCACCTGGGGAAGAATGGAGATGGCAGCTTGAGCTGGTAAATTCCATAGCTCCTCCTTTACCTCAGCAAAGAGCAAATAGATAAAAAGCACAGCTCCCAGCTTCTCCTTGGGGAGGAAAGATTTGGTCCAGGCACCCAACTTTTCCAGGAGCTGCCAAAAGATTAGCTTCTGACTTGCCTGTCTCAAATGCTGATGGGACCTGGCATTATCTAGCTTCCTAGGAGCTAGTGAGAATAGAGACAGAGATGTAGACAGGCAGTTGTCCTAGCATTCCCTCCCAGTTCAGCCCAGAATGAGTGGAAGAAAAACTCAGGTCGGGTGGAGCATCCAATGAGCCAAATCTTCTGGAGGCTACCTGAGGAACTGGCTTCAGTCTCATTTGTCCCAGTGTCCAGTTGGGACTCCACATACACTAGATACCTGGGCCTGCAAAGAACAAAGAAAGTGAGTTGGGCTATTCAGAAGGTTAGAAAGGCCCCCGGAATCTCTGGCCGAGCTGATTGGTGGGGGTCTTCTCCCTGTACAAAGCCAGACTGTGAATACTGGGAGAGGTAGTTGCTTTGTCTAATGCACAGATACCAACACAGAAAGTCAAAAAAAAATGAAGGATCAAGGAAAGATATTCTGAATACCTTGTTACCAAAGGAATAGGGTAAATCTCCAAACACTGGCCCTAATGAAATAGTGTATATGATTTACCTGGCAGAGAATAAAGGATAAAAATCACATGATTGGAAACAAGTGTTGGCGAGGATGTGGAGAAAGGGGAATGCAAGCTGGTACAGCCACTCTGGAAAACAGTATGGAGGTTCAAGACTTTAAAAATAGAGGTACCCTAAGACCCAGCAATTGCACTACTAGGTATTTACCCCAAAGATACAGATGTAGTGAGAAGAAGGGGCACGTGCACCCCAATGTTCATAGCAGCAATGCCCACAATAGCCAAACTGTGGAAGGAGCTGAGATGCCCTTCAACAGATGAATGGATAAAGAAGATGTGGTACATATATACAATGGAATATTATTCAGCCATCAGAAAGGATGAATACCCACCATTTGCATCAACATGGATGGAACTGGAGGAGATTATGCTAAATGAAATAAGTCAAGCAGAGAAAGACAATTATCATATGGCTTCACTCATATGTGCAACATAAGGAATAGCATGGAGGACCAGAGAGGAAGAGAGGGAAAACTGAATGGGAAGAAATCAGAGAGAGAAACAAACCATAGAGACTCTGGGCTCTGGGAAACAAACCAAGGGTTACAGAAGCGAGGGGGGGTGGGGGAATGGGGTAACTGGGTGATGGGTATTAAGGAGGGCATGGGTTGTGATGAGCACTGGGTATTATATGCAACTAATGAATCGCTGAACACTACATCAAAAACTAATGATGTACTATATGCTGGCTAGCTGAAATAAATAAATAAATAAATAAATAAATAAATAAATAAATAAATAAATAAATAAATAAATAAATAATAAATAATAAATAAATGTAAGAAAGCTCTAAAAAAAATCACGATTGTCCCAATAGATACAGAAAAAGTGCTTGACAAAATTCAATACTCTTTTATGATAAATACCTTCAACAAATGGTGTTGGGCAGACTGGATATCCACATGCAAAAGAATGAAATTGGACCCTTATACCATACATAAAAATCAACTCAAAGTAAATTAAAGACTTAAATATGAGACCTGAAAACTGTAAAACCTCCTAGAAGAAAACAGAAGAAAAGCTTCATGACATTGGTCTTAGCAATGATTTCATGGATATAACACCAAAAGCATAGGCAACAAAGTCAAAAATAAACAAACAGGACTATATCAAACTAAAAGTCTTCTGCACATCAAAAAAGTCAATCAACAGAGTAAAAAGGCAACCTATGGGATGGGGAAAAATATCTACAAACAATATATCTGATAAAGGATTAACCTTCAAAATATATAAGGAACGCCTGTTAAGTCAACAGCAAAAGAAATTAATAACTGGGTTTTAAAATGGGCTAAGGACCTGAATACACATTTCTCCAAAGAAGACATACAAATGGCCAACCGGTGTATGAAAAAATGCTCAACATCACTAATCATTAGGGAAATGCAAATCAAAACCACAAGATATCACTTCACACCTGTCTAGATGGCTACTACCAAAAAATGAAAGACAAAAAGTGTCTGCAAGGCAATGTCCACAATAGCCAAAGTATGGAAAGGGCCCCAATGTCCATCGACAGATGGATATATATATATAATGGAACATCATGCAGCCATCAAAAAAAGAAATCTTGCCATTTGCAATGACATGGATGGAACTAGAGAGTATTATGCTAAGCAAAATAAGTCAGTCAGAGAAAGACAATTATCATCTGATCTCACTGATATGTGGATTTTAAGAAACAAAACAGAGGATCATAAGGGAAGAGAGGAAAAAATAAAACAAGACGAAACCAGAGAGAGAGAGACAAACCATAAGAGACTTAATTATAGGAATCAAACTGAGGGTTGCTGGAGGGGGATGGGGTAACTGGGTGATGGACGTTAAGGAGGGCACATGATGTAATGAGCACTGGGTATTATATAAGACTGATGAATCACAGGCCTGTACCTCTGAAACCAATAATATATTGTATGTTAATTAATTGAATTTAAATTAAAAAATGTTTAAAAACATTTTTTTTAAGTGTCTGCAAGGATGTAAAAAAACTGGGAGTCCTTATTCACTGTTAGTGGAAATGCAAAATGGTGCAGCTGCTTTGGAAAACAGTGTGGAGATAACTCAAAGAATTAAAAACAGAACTACTAGATGATCCAGCAATCCCACTTGGTTGCACAAGAACATGAATATACTTAAAACTACTGAACTCTACACTTAAAATGGTTAATATAAATTTTATGTTGCATGTATTTTACAATTAAAAATTTTAAAATGGTTAAAATGATTAAAAAAAGAAAAGAGTGATGAATGATAGGAATTAAGAATTCCATGGCACACATTACTTGCTAATTTTAAAAAATAAAAACAGTGTAAACAGTTTCTCATGTTAATGAACCACTTTGAAAGAGAGTGATGTCAAAACCTTCTGCTTCACCAGGACTCTGTCCAGGTGCATTCTCCAGGCCTAAGTACTACTGGTGGACCCTAAATGGCCTCCCCAAGAGGCTGTGGCACTTGGAGGACTAGGAGTTGAGGCCAAACTTCCAGGTTATACCTTTGGCTGAATAGGATGATATCAAGCCCCACTGAATACGCTGTACCATCAGAATCCCCTCAGAACACAGACACACAGCCCTTGAAAGTTATGAGAAGGTTTAAGTCCCTGAATTTGGCAAGAACAAACTTGAAAGACCAGAAGGAGAAGCACATGAACCATCTCTTGCCCCTGCAATCCAGAGCCAGCATCTGGCTTCATGTGCAGGTGCTCTTACTCACTCAGGCCCAGCCGGACTTCCCAGGGTGAATCACAGAGTGTAACACAGTAAGTGAGATTTTTCTGGATTACATCAGATCTCACGGAACTTTTATACAGGATAGGTGATTCCACAGTCCTCATGGAAAGCACGTGCTTATTTTACATTTCTTCGTTTTCTTAACTGGTTTTCATTGTATATGTAAAATTATGGTTCAAAATAAATTCTTGCCCAATGTCGAGGCAAAACAACCTACCTCTTTAAACCTCCTTTACTCAGAATCTATATCACAGAAAGAATATAGATCTCAACTAAGTATAAAAATAATGGTATCTGTTACAAGTGAGATCATTCAATGTGATTAATTTTCTATTTAGTTCTCTCTTACTACCTTTCTATCATAAGTATGTTTCATGTGCCCCCCCACAAAACCTGTCCTTGTGACACAAATGGAACCACATACACTAGCGACTGTCACCTGTACAGCCTCCCTGACGTCCCATTAGGGTTAGGTCTTCAGCAGCTGGGGCTGTCAATAACATTACTAGGTTAAACTCGTGTAGTTTCCTTTTGGGGTGTTTTTTTTTCTGTCTAAACCCTCTAATCTCGGCATTTGCAAACCAGCCATAGCAGAGGTGTCCACTGAGCATTCATCAGACATTAACTAATTCATTTGCTACACTTTCTCCTCTGGGGGTACTGGCATGGAATAGGACACCTGTCAGTACACTCTTGCAGAATTACTGGAACAATCTTGACAGGATACTGATATTGTGTCTTAATAATTTATTGAAACCACCTGGTTTCAGATATCTTACTCTGGATAATACCATGAATGTGTTATTTGGTTAAGCATCTGCCTTCGGCTCGGGTCAAGATCCCAGGGTCCTGGGATCGAGCCCCACATCGGGCTCCCTGCTCCACAGGAAGTCTGCTTCTTCCTCTCCCACTCCCCCTGCTTGTGTTCCCTCTCTCGCGGGGTCTCTCCCTGTCAAATAAATAAATAAAATATTTTTTTTTAATTTTTTTCAAACCTACAGAAAAACTGAAGGAATAGTATAAGGATCAATCACATATCTTTCCTCTAGATTCACCCATTTTAAACATTTGCCACATTTTATCTCACTCTCAGTGTGTGTGTGTGTGTGTGTGTTACCATTTGAAAAAACTGCAAACATCGTAATACTTCAACCCTAAATATTTTAGCACTTATATTTCAATAATAAGAACATCCTCCTACATAAACACAATACTATTATTGTATTCAAAGTATTTAAACTTGACACAATATCATCAAATATACAGTCCATGTTCAAACTTTTCCCATCAACCCAAGTAAAGTCCTTAAAGCTGTTTTTCTTTTTTTAATATCCAGGATCCAATCAAGGATGATGCATTGCATTTTGTTACCATATCTTTCCAGTTTCCTTTCATCTGAAACAGTGCTCCCCACCACCTCCCACCCTCTCCCTCATCCCCAGCTTTGGGGGGGGGTCTTTTATTACATTAGCATTTTATAAGAGTCCAGGCCAGTGGTTTTGTAAAATGTTCCATTACATGTATTTACCTGACATTTCCCTATGATTCGATTCAGGTTAAACATTTTTGGCAAGATTTTGGCAATATTACATAAGTGATGCTGTGTCATCCCCATTACATCGCATTAGGAAACATAAAATGTCTCATCATTGATGATGCTAATTTTGATTGCTTCAATAAGGAGTCTGCCATATTTTTTCATTGTAAAGGTACTTTTGCCCTTTGAAATTAATAACAGACACTTCAAAATGATGTGAATATTCATATAAACATATATGACTTTACTTTTTAGAGTGGTTTTAGGTTCACAGCAGCATTGAGCAGAAGTTACAGAAATTTCCCATATATCTCCTGCTCCCCCCATGCAGAGCCTCCCCACATTATTGATATCCTCCACCAGATGGTTACATTTATTATAAATGATGAACCTACACTGATACATCCTTATCGCCCAAATTCCATAGTTTATAGTAGGGTTCACTCTCTGTGTACATTCTATGGGTTTCGACAAATGTCTAATGACATGTATCCACTGTTACAGTACCATACAGAGTCATTTCACTGACCTAAAAATTCTCTGTGCTCTGCCTATTTATCCCTGCCTCCCCACTAACCCAGACAATCACTGATCTTTTTACTGTCTCCAAGTTTTGCCTTTTCCAGAATGTAATATTTTGTAATTCTACAGTGTGTAGCATCCTCAGATTGGCTTATTTCACTTAGTAGTGTGCATTTAAGATTCCTCCCTGTCTTTTCATGGCTGGTAGTTCATTTCATTTAGTTCTGAATAATTTTCTATTATCTGGATGTACCACAGTTTATTTATCCACTCACCTACTGAAGGACATCTTGGTTCTTCCAAGTTTTGGCAGTTATGAATAAAGATGCTATAAACATCTGTATATAGTGTTTTGTTTGGACATGAGTTTTCAGCTCCTTTGGGTAAATACCAAGAAGTGCAATTGCTGGACCATATGGTGAATATTCTTTCCCCTGACAACTTTTCAGCTGTTGGTTTAAGGATCCATTAATGACTCTTGCCTGCACTGATTGTTATAATGGTGGCAAAATGATGATTTTTCTCATCATTTCTTCCACATGTATTAGTTGGCATTCTTTTGTAAAGAAGAGCTTTTACTGCACCCACCACCACCACCACTATGAAACTTAATGATTTTTTTTTAAGATTTTATTTATTTATTTGACAGAGAGAGAGAGACAGTGAGAGAGGGAACACAAGCAGGGGGAGTGGGAGAGGGAGAAGCAGGCTTCCCGCTGAGCAGGGAGCCCAGTGTGGGCCTCGATCCCAGGACCCTGGGACCATGACCTGAGCCAAATGCAGACGCTTAATGACTGAGCCACCCAGGAGCCCCTGAAACTTAATGATTCTTTTAAAATTCATTATGTTATAATCTATTCTGTCATTTTTTGACACTCATATTTTCACAAATGTGGTTAGAGGGACCTGCTTAAAGCTAGGAAAATTTATGATTTTACTATATTATTATACACTATTATTCACTACAAGTAAGCAATTTGCTATATTAAAATACTAGTTTTAACCTCTAGTCCCTTTTCTTTTTTTTTTTAAAGATTTTATTTATTTATTTGAGACAGAGAGAATGAGAGAGAGAGAGCACATGAGAGGGGGGAGGGTCAGAGGGAGAAGCAGGCTCCCCGCCGAGCAGGGAGCCCGATGCGGGACTTGATCCAGGGACTCCAGGATCATGACCTGAGCCGAAGGCAGTCGCTTAACCAACTGAGCCACCCAGGCGCCCCAACCTCTAGTTCCTTTTCATTGGGAAATTAGTAATATAATCCAAATGCCCCCAAGCACTCCATCTTTGGAACCATCTTTCTCCTTATCATTCAAACAAAATAACTTATGCTCCTAGCCCTCAAATAGTTGGAAATCCAGCAGCATCCCCAACATTTTCAAAAGTCTGGGACAGTATGAGGGAGACAGTCTTCTATAATTACATTCTTCTCTCAGGGCAGCCCAATTCTGGATCCCCTCAGGTCAACCCAACGCCACTGTGCATGTTGCCATCTCATGCCTTATTTCCCCCAACCACAGATTCAGTACCTTCCTCATTTTTCAAGGCTTTGCTGAAAATATAGAGTTAGCACAATACCAAATAGGAAGTAACTTAATATTCACATCAGATATCATTGCTTTAGGACTCTTCTCTGAGCTCCCTCCCTGGGCCATTCATTGCTTTCATTCTCTCTATTCAATCTACCATAGCTCCTTTCCATATCATCTCCACCTCTAAGACAAGCACTAGGAAAGTGCAAATGGAGTGACTACAGCAAACACTTCATTCATAGACTAAGTCTAGAGTCACTCAACAAACAGTTTTTAAGTTCCCCAGTGAATAACATCATTTTCCTCTCTCTGCCTCAATCATCATACCTATGAATATCCTTTCAACCACTTTCCTACTCCTCACCTTGGCAACCTATCCTTACATCATCTGCAGCCATGGCCCCCCTGGCATCCTGCCCCTACTGGCTAGTCCCAGGTGGCCATCCCTCCTGGCTCACAGCAAGCTCAGGGTAAGGCTCTTAGCAGCACTTTTCTTGCAGCCATCTGCTCCTTATGGCCACCCCTCCTATCCTCCTATCACTGTTCACAGCTCTCTCTATGAAAAAGCCCGCAATCTGCTGCACTGGACCCACTTCCTTACACACAGACTATTGAACGTTCCTTTGTGACCAACCTAACGCATCTGACTCTTTGCGGGATAGGAGGGGCTGTTGAGTCACAACTGCAATTATGAGTCAGAACATTCCAGCTCCCAGCAGGAGAGGAGAGACATGTGGAATATCATCCCTCCCAGGAAATAAATACATGATGAATATATGGGATCGACTCACTACGTCAGAAGTCATACATACTTACACACACATACATATACACACACACACGCACACACTTCTATTTATGTTATTCCTGCCTATGGCATCTAGAGGAAGGAAGTGAGTAAAAATTGCTTTTAAAAAGATAAGGAAATCAGTGATCTAACTTGCAGCAAACACAGTGTCAGCTCCACTAAGTAGCACTGACTTTCCTGGGTCATTATGAATTTTCTACCTCATTTGGTGCACATGACCTGGCCTAATGCCATGCCAGTGAGAATTTTAGCCAAACAATTACAAGCAAAATGATGAGGAAACAGAACTTAGGCCTTAGCCTTGGGCCTAGATTACACTGGACTGCACTGAAACATAAAACAACCATTAACTAAGTGTCTGTGAGTCCATTTCTTGGTGAGAGACTTTTGATAAGTAAATACAGTCAGGGGATTGAGGAGGGATTAATCAATAATACATTTTCTAGGCAGAATAATGGTCCCCCCGAAGACATCCACATCCTAGTTCCCAGAACCAGTGAATACGTTACCTTACATGTCAAAAGGGACTTTTTAAAGATCTTGAGATGAATAGATTATCCTGGAATATCCAGGTGGGCCCAGTATGATCACAAGAGTCTTTAAAAGATGGAAGAGGGAGGCAGAAGTTCAAAGTCAGAAAGAGATTTGAAGATGCTAGACTGATGGACTTGGAAATGGAGAAAGGGACCATGAGCCAAGGAATGTGGGTAGCTTTTAGAGATAAGAAAATTGATTTTTGATGCCTCCAGAGCCTCCAGAAAAAATGCAACCAGGTGATTCACTGATTTTAGCTCAGTAAGAGCCATTTCAGCTTCTGATCTCCAGACTTATAAGATTATAAATTTGTATTGTCTTTAACCAGTAAATTTGTGATAATTTGTTACAACAGCAATAGGAAACTAATATACTCTTCTTCCCCAGTTGAATTTTGCACAAATTTGGAGAAAGACAAGGGATAAAATACAGAGCAAGATATCACCTTTATTGCTGATAAAGCTGAGAGTAGGAACTGTGAATCAGGTACACAAAGATAAAGGGCTCCCTAAACCAAACCCCAGATTAGACAGACTTTACCACCAGCCAACTGCCATCTGGGGCCTGTCTCTGTAAAATTTATGGCAGGAGGTGCAAAGGGGAGCAGAATGTATGCTTTCAGTTGGCAACTAGACTTGAAAGAGAAAAGGGAGAGAAAGAGACATAGATGGGCATCCCTAGGTTCTCATCCCAAATGCCCCAGTCAGGTAATTCACCCCTTATCCCCAGAGGGGGAGTAAGTGAGGAGATTCACTGAAGCTAATAGATGTCCTTCTATGTGGAAATAAAAGGGAAAGGAAACATTTTTTTTTCTAGAATTTCATTTTTTTAATTTTATTATGTTATGTTAATCATCATACATTACATCATTAGTTTTTGATGTAGTGTTCCATGATTCATTGTGCATAACACCCAGTGCTCCATTCAGTACGTGCCCTCTTTAATACCCACCATAAAGCTAATCCATCCCCCCACCCCCTCCCCTCTAGAACCCTCAGTTTGTTTCTCAGAGTCCACAGTCTCACATGGTTCGTCTGCCCTCCGATTCCCCCCCTTCATTTTTCCCTTCCTGCTATCTTCTTTTTTTTTTTTTTTTTTACATATAATGTATTATTTGTTTCAGAGGTACAGGTCCGTGATTCAGAAAAGACCCTGAATAGCCAGAGGAATATTGAAAAAGAAAAGCAAAGCTGGTGGCATCACAATTCCGGACTTCAAGCTCTATTACAAAGCTATAATGATCAAGACAGTATGGTACTGGCACAAAAACAGACACATAGATCAATGGAACAGAATAGAGAGCCCAGAAATGGACCCTCAACTCTATGGTCAACTGATCTCCGACAAAGCAGGAAAGAATTTCCAATGGAAGAAAGGAAACATTTTTAACTTACTGCGCAACATAGGTATTGCTCCTTTCAACCAGGATATATTATTCCCTTGGCCATACATTTTTATTTAAGGGCTGACCTTTTTTTTTTTTTTAAGATTTTATTTATTTCTTTATTTGAGAGAGAGAGAGACCGCATGCAGGGGCTCGAGGTGGGGCTCCATCCCAGGACCCTGAGATCATGACCTAAACCGAAACCAAGAGTCAGGCGTTTAACACAGTGAGCCACCCTGGCACCCCCTTGGGCCATACATTATCCAGAGAGGCATTATATTATAGATATTAAGAGCATTATTCTATAGTTCATTTGCCTGAATTCACATACTAGCTTCATTACATTCTAGCAAATTGCTTACTCCTACTGTGCCTCAGTTTTCTCAACTGGTTTAAAAGGCAAGGAAGAAGGGCGCCTGGGTGGCTCAGTCATTGGGTATCTGCCTTTGGTTTGGGTCATGATCCTGAGGTCCTGGAATCAAGCCCCACATCGGGCTCCCTGCTCAGCCAGGAGCCTGCTTCTCCTCCTGCTCCCCCTGCTTGTGTTCCCTCTCTGTCTCTCTCTCTCCCTCTGTGTCAAATAAATAAATGAAGCACCACTTTCTGGAAGGTAGGACATGCGGAGAAGTGAATCCCAGGTGATATTCAGGAAGATAGACAGCGGGAGAGGGGACTCCATCAGCCGCTTCTGGCAAGTGATAGAGCCGCGGAGCACAAAATCGGAACTTTTAGAAGTCAGCTCTGCTGAGGGACGTCGCTCCAGTGGCTAAGCGGGGATTGGAACCTTCTTGGGGACAGTGTGGTCTCAGGACCCTTGGGGTCACAGAAAGACCAGGGGTGCCTGAGGGCAGCAGAGCTCCCCGGTATCTGAGCAGGGAAGCTGGCTGCAGAGACAGAGCCGAGGAGCGGGCTCTCAGCTCCGGGTTGCCATAAACTGTGATCCGTGGCACAGTTGGGCCACTGCTGCTCCAGCAGGGACCCAACAAGCAGCAGATCCAGGGAGACTCCCCTCCTTCCCCCAGGAGGAGCGGCGTGGGAGTGCACCGCAGGACTCTGCTGGGTTTGGAGACTCTACTCGGGGTCTTGTGCCAGAGACAGAAACACTCGGTCACAGGCCGGGTGAGCATGAGTGTGGCCGGAGACTGGGGAGAAGGGAGTGACTGACAGCTTTTCTCTGGGAGCACACTGAGGAGTGGGGCCCCGAGTTCTCGGCTCCTCCGGGGCAGAGATTGGGAGGCCACCATTTTCACTCTCCTCCTCCAAAGCCGAACAGAAAGCTTGCAGGGAACAAAAGCTCCTGAGAGCAAACCCAAGCAGATTACTTAGCCCGGACCAGCAAGGGCGGGGCAATTCCACCTCCAGCAAAGACCTCTGGGAACCATGGCAACAGGCCCCTCCCCCAGAAGATCAGCAAGAACAGGCAGCCAAGACCAAGTTTACTGATCAATGAGAACGGCAGAACTCCAGTGCTAGGGGAATACTGCACATAGAATCCATGGCTTTTTTACCATGATTCTTCAGTCTTTCAAAGTTAATTTTTTTAACTTTCTTTTTCTTTTATTTGAATTTTTCTTTTTCCATTTTTCAACCAACATCTTATCAATCCCTTTTTTTAAAAATCTTTTTTATTTTTCATTTTTAGACTCATGTTCTATCCCTTCATTGTAGTTAATCTTATTTTTATATATATATAAGTTGTTCTCTCTTAAAATTTTGGGATACAGTTCCTTCTAACAGACCAAAATATACCCTAAATCCCTAGTGTATGGCTTTGTTCTAGTATCCTGCCTGATCACATTTGGCCTCCCCCCCCTTTTTTTTTTTTAATTTCTCTTCTTTCTTTTTTCAACCAACTTCTTATCTTATATTCTTTTATAAAATCTTTTATAATATTCATCTTTACAGTCATATTCCATCCCTTCATCGTATTTACCCTTATTTTTGTACATATATAAGTTTTTCTTTCTTTAAAATTTTGGGAGGCAGTTTCTTCTAACAGACCAAAATATGCCCAAAATCCAGTGTGTGGCACTGATCTATTCACCAGCCTGATCATATTTGATCATATTCTTTTTTTTTTCTTTCTTCCCCTTTCTTTTCCCCCCAGTTTCGGGTCTCTTCTGGTTTGTTTAGTGTATATTTCTCTGGGGTCGTTTTTACCCTGTTAGCATTTGGTTATCTCATTCATCTATTCTCCTCTGGACAAAATGACAATACAGAAAAACTCACCTCGGAAAAAAGAACAAGAGGCAGTACTGACTGCCAGGGACCTAATCAATACAGACATTAGTAAGATGTCGGAACTAGGGTTCAGAACGACGATTATAAAGATACTAGCTGGGCCTGCAAAAAGCATGGAAGATACTAGAGAATCCCTTTCTGGAGAAATAAAAGAACTAAAATCTAATCAAGTCAAAATCAAAAAGGCTATTAATGAGGTCCACAAAAACGGAGGCTCTAAATGCTAGGATAAATGAGGCAGAAGAGAGAATCAGTGATATAGAAGACCAAATGATGGAGAATAAAGAAGCTGAGAAAAAGAGAGATAAACAACTACTGGATCACGAAGGCAGAATTCGAGAGATAAGTGATACCATGAGATGAAACAATATTAGAATAACTGGGATCCCAGAAGAAGAAGAAAGAGAGAGGGGGGCAGAAGGTATATTGGAGCAAATTATAGCAGAGAACTTCCCTAATTTGGGGAAGGAAACAGGCATCAAAATCCAGGAGGCACAGAAAACCCCCATCAAAATAAATAAAAATAGGTCAACACCCTGACATCTAAGAGTAAAACTTACAAGTCTCAGAGACAAAGAGAAAATCCTGAAAGCAGCTTGGGACAAGAGGTCTGTAACCTAGAAACATTAGATTGGCAACAGACCTATCCACAGAGACCTGGCAGGCCAGAAAGGACTGGCAGGATATATTCAGAGCACTAAACAAGAAAAATATGCAGCCAAGAATACTATATCCAGCTAGGCTGTCATTGAAAATAGAAGGAGAGATAAAAAGCTTCCAGGACAAACAAAAACTAAAAGAATTTGCGAACACTAAACCAGCCCTACAAGAAATATTGAAAGGGGTCCTCTAAGCAAAGAGAGAGCCTAAAAGTAACATAGACCAGAAAGGAACACAGACAATACACAGAAACAGCCACATATAGGCAGTACAATGGCACTAAATTCATGTCTTTCAATTGTTACCCTGAATGTAAATGGGCTAAATGCCCCAATCAAAAAACACAGGCTATCAGATTGGATTAAAAAAAAAGATCCATCAATATGCTGCCTGCAAGAGATTCATTTTAGACCCAAAGTCACCTCCAGATTGAAAGTGAGGGGGTGGAAAACCATTTACCATGCTAATGGACACCAAAAGAAAGCTGGGGTAGCAATCCTTATATCAGACAAATTAGATTTTAAACCAAAGACTATAATAAGAGATGAGGAAGGACACTATATCCTACTTAAAGGGTCTATCCAACAAGAGATTTTAATAATTATAAATATCTATGCTCCTAACATGGGAGCAGCCAATTATATAAGCCAATTAATAAAAAAAGCAAAGAAACACATTGACAACAATACAATAATAGTGGGGGACTTTAACAACCCCCTCACTGAAATGGACAGACCATCTAAGCAAAAGATCAACAAGAAAGTAAAGACTTTAAATGACACAGTGGACCAAATGGACTTCACAAACATATTCAGAACATTCCATCCCAAAGCAACAGAATACAGATTCTTCTCTAGTGCCCATGGAACATTTTCCAGAATAGATCACATCCTAGGTCATAAATCAGGTCTCAACTGGTACCAAAAGGTTGGGATCAATCCCTGCATATTTTTAGACCACAGTGCTTTGAAACTAGAACTCGATCACAAGAGGAAAGTGGGAAAGAACTCAAATACATGGAGGCTTAAAAGCATCCTACTAAAGAATGAATGGGTCAACTGGGAAATTAAAGAAGAATTCTAAAAATTCATGGAAACAAATGAAAATGAAAACACAACTGTTCAAAATCTTTGGGATGCAGCAAAGGTGGTCCTAAGAGGGAAGTATATAGCAATACAAGCCTTTCTCAAGAAACAAGAAAGGTCTCAAGTACACAACCTAACCCTACACCTAAAGGAGCTGGAGAAAGAACAGCAAATAAAGCCTAAACCCAGCAGAAGAGGAGAAATAATAAAGATCAGAGCAGAAATCAATGAAATAGAAACCAAAAGAACAATAGAACAGATCAACAAAACTCGGAGCTGGTTCTTTGAAAGAATTAAGAAGACTGATAAGCCACTGCCCAGACTTATCAAAAAGAAAAGAGAAAGGACCAAATAAATAAAATCATGAATGAAAGAGGAGAGATCACAACCAACACCAAAGATATACAAACAATTAGAAAATATTATGAACAACTATATGACAGCAAATTAGATAATCTGGAAGAAATGGATGTATTCCTAGAGATGTATCAACCACCAAAACTGAACCAGGAAGAAACAGAAAACCTGAACAGACCCATAACCACTAAGGAAATTGAAGCAGTCATCAAAAATCTCCCAACAAACAAGGGCCCAGGGCCAGATGGCTTCCCAGGGGAATTCTACCAAACATTTAAAGAAAAATTAATACCTATTCTTCTGAAACTGTTCCAAAAAATAGAAATGGAAGGAAAACTTCCAAACTCGTTTTAGGAGGCCACCATTACCTTGATCCCAAAACCAGACAAAGACCCCATCAAAAAGGAGAATTACGGACCAATATCCCTGATGAACATGGATGCAAAAATTCTCACCAAAATACTAGCCAATAGGATCCAACAGTACATTAAAAGGATTATTCACCACGACCAAGTGGGATTTATTCCTGGGCTGCAAGGTTGGTTCAACATCTGCAAATCAATCAATGTGATACAATACATTAATAAAAGAAAGAACAAGAACCATATGATCCTCTCAATAGATGCAGAAAAAGCATTTGACAAAGTACAGCATCCTTTCTTGATTAAAACTCTTCAGAGTGTAGGGATAGAGGGTACATACCTCAATATCATAAAAGCCATCTATGAAAAACCCACAGCGAATATCATTCTCAATGGGGAAAAACTGAGAGCTTTCCCCCTAAGGTCAGGAACACGGCAGGGATGTCCACTATCACCACTGCTATTCAACACAGTACTAGAAGTCCTAGCCACAGCAATCAGACAAGAGAAAGAAATAAAAGGCATCCAAATCAGCAAAGAAGAAGTCAAACTCTCATTCTTTGCAGATGATATGATACTTCATGTGAAAAACCCAAAAGACTCCACCCCAAAACTGCTAGAACTCATAAAGGAATTCAGTAAAGTGGCAGGATATAAAATCAAAGCACAGAAATCAGTTGCATTTCTATACGTCAACAAGACAGAAGAAAGAGAAATTAAGGAGTTGATCCCATTTACAATTGCACCCAAAACCATAAGAGGCCAAGGATCTGTACTCAGAAAACTACAGAATACTCATGAAAGAAATGGAGGAGGACACAAAGAAATGGAAAAAAGTTCCATGCTCATGGATTGGAAGAACAAATATTGTGAAGATGTCAATGCTACCTAGAGCAATCTACACATTCAGTGCAATCCCCATCAAAATACCATTCACTTTTTTCAAAGAAATGGAACAAATAATCCTAAAATTTGTATGGAACCACAAAAGACCCCAAACAGCCAGAGGAATGTTGAAAAAGAAAAGCAAAGCTGGCGGCATCACAATTCCAGACTTCAAGCTCCATTATGAAGCTGTCATCACCAAGACAGTATGGGACTGGCACAAAAACAGACACATAGATCAATGGAACAGAATAGAGAGCCCAGAAATGGACCCTCAACTCTATGGTCAACTCATCTTCGACAAAACCGGAAAGAATGTCCAATGGAAAAAAGACAGTTTCTTCAACAAATGGAGTTGGGAAAATTGGACAGCCACATGCAGAAGAATGAAACTGGACCATTTCCTTACACCACACACAAAAATAGACTCAAAATGAAAAAAAAAAAAAAATAGACTCAAAATGGATGAAAGACCTAAATGTGAGACAAGAATCCATCAAAATCCTTGAGGAGAACACAGGCAGCAACCTCTTCGACCTCAGCCACAGTAACTTCTTCCTAGAAACATCACCAAAGGCGGGGGAAGCAAGGGCAAAAATGAACTATTGGAACTTCATCAAGATAAAAAGCTTTTGCAAAGCAAAGGAAATAGTCAACAAAACCAAAAGACAACCGACAGAATGGGAGAAGATACTTGCAAATGACCTATCAGATAAAGGACTAGTATCCAAAATCTATAAAGAACTTCTTAAACTCAACACCCAAAGAAGAAACAATCCAATCAAGAAATGGGCAGAAGACATGAACAGACATTTCTGCAAAGAAGACATAAAAATGGCCAACAGACACATGAAAAGTGCTCAACATCACTAGACATCAGGGAAATACAAATCAAAACCACAATGATATACCACCTCACACCAGTCAGAATGGCTAAATTAACAAGTCAGGAAATGACAGATGTTGGTGGGGATGCGGAGAAAGGGGAACCCTCCTAGCCTGTTGGTGGGAATGCAAGCTGGTGCAGCCACTCTGGAAAACAGTATGGAGGGCGCCTGGGTGGCTCAGTTGGTTAAGCGACTGCCTTCGGCTCAGGTCATGATCCTGGAGTCCCTGGATCGAGTCCCGCATCGGGCTCCCTGCTCGGCAGGGAGCCTGCTTCTGCCTCTGACCCTCCCCCCTCTCATGTGCTCTCTCTCATTCTCTCTGTCTCAAATAAATAAATAAAATCTTTAAAAACAAAACAAAACAAAGCAGTATGGAGCTTCCTCAAAAAGCTGAAAATAGAGCTACTCTATGACCCAGCAATTGCACTACTGGGTATTTACCTCAAAGATACAAATGTAGTGATCCAAAGGGGCATGTGCACCCCAATGTTTATAGCAGCAATGTCCACAATAGCCAAACTATGGAAAGAGCCAAGATGTCCATCAACAGATGAATGCATAAAGAAGATGTGGTACATATATACAATGGAGTATTATGCAGCCATCAAAAAAATGAAATCTTGCCATTTACAATGACATGGATGGACCTAGAGGGTATTATGCCAAGCGAGATAAGTCAATCAGAGAAAGACAAGTATCATATGATCTCACTGATATGAGGAATTCGTTAATCTCAGGAAACAAACTGAGGGTTGCTGGAGTGGTGAGGGTGGGAGGGATGGGGTGGCTGGGTGACAGACACTGGGGAGGGTATGTGCTATGGTGAGCACTGTGAATTGTGTGAGATTGATGAATCACAGACCTGTACCTCTGAAAAAAATAATGCATTATATGTTTAAAAAAAAAGAAGAAGAAGAAGAGGATAGTAAGAAGGGAAAAATGAAGGCGGGGAAATCGGAGGGGGAGACGAACCATGAAAGACTATGGACTCTGAGAAACAAACAGGGTTTTAGAGGGGAGGGGGTGGGGGGATGTGTGATCCCGGTGATGGGTATTAAGGAGGGCACGTATTAAATAGAGCACTGGGTGTTATATGCAAACAATGAATCATGGAACACTACATCAAAAACTAATGATGTAATGTATGGTTACTAACATAACAAAATGAAATTTAAAAAAAAAACACTGGAATTGAGTTGCATGAGAAAAGGAACTTTACTTCTATTCTACTTATTAGGTATCTGTATGTAATATATAAATCAAATACTGGAACACAACCATGTAGGCCTGTGATACAATGAGAGGGAGGTGGAACAGGCACACAAAACTGGAAACTGTTTCTTTGGGGTTTCTTTCTTTCTCCTTTCTTTCTTTCTTTCTTTCTTTCATTTGTTGAAGAATAAGGAAATTCTTTTGATATTTCTTTTAAAACAAGACTTCAGCCCCCATTGCCCTATTCCCACACCTAATAATGAATATTTTTAGTCTCCCCATTATAATGCTGTTTTCTTATCAGCAGGTGGCTACAGAAATACCTGTAGCATGGAGGTTTCCATCCTGTGGTCTATAGAGAACCTCAGATAATATGTGCAATAAACCTTGTCTAAAAACTGAAGACGTAATTTGTCTCTTACTTCTATGAACTATTTTCTTTTTTTATTTATTTTTATTTTTATTTATTTTTTTATTATGTTTAATTAGCCAACATATAGTACATCATTAGTTTTTGATGTAGTGTTCAGCGATTCATTAGTTGAGTATAACATCCAATGCTCATCACTACACGTGCCCTCCTTAATACCCATCACCTGCTTACCCCTTCCCCCACCCACCTCCCTTCTGTAACCCTCAGTTTGGTTCCCAGAGTCCAGAGTCTCTCATGGTATGAACTATTTTCTAGTGAATGTAAGTGCTGCTATGATATGTAACAAAAACATTACCATATTAATAGTAACTTCTTGTCATTGGTATTTTCTCAATCTTAATAGAGATAAAAATATACCTATAATCTGTGGTATAGGTGTATCCTTGAAATATCTGGATGTAATGCT
Source organism: Mirounga angustirostris (assembly GCF_029215605.1). Classification (NCBI taxonomy): domain Eukaryota; kingdom Metazoa; phylum Chordata; class Mammalia; order Carnivora; family Phocidae; genus Mirounga; species Mirounga angustirostris. The sequence continues at coordinate 59,879,013 of NW_026991710.1, forward strand.
GGTGAACATTAAGTCTTTTTCAACATGTCATATGTATTGAGACTGTGATCTGTCTTAGACTCCATTATGGCCTTCCACTGTGTCCCACTATGATCGCCAAAATGCCAAATAATTTGATTGCTTGCAGTGGGAAAATCTTTGGGTAACTACCTTTTGCTGTGGTCTATTTAGCACTTAGAGAAAATCCTCATTTCCCCTACATCTATTTCTGAACCCTCTCCTCATCCCAGCTCCAACTGACTCATCTGTGTATCTTAGCACAGTGTCCTACCTGGGTCTCGGTGGTCAATTTTCTTCCTCATTTGGTGCATATAACCTGGCCCAATGCCATGGCAGTGAGAACCCTTAGCCAAACAATTACAAGCAAAAGTAATGATCAGGAATCTGGGAATGAAAAGCCAGCAATGTTCACTCTATTTCCTGAGCACATGATTGTATGAACTGATACACCTGGACACTTTTGTATACCTGAAGGAGAGGGAGGAGGAGATGGTTACATGAGAGTACACAATTAAAAGTGGCTTAAACAATAGGGCTTATTAATTCAACGAACAAGAAGTCTAGAGGCAGAGCAATTCATGTATTGGTGTAGTAGCTTCATGGCATTATCAAGGACACATGGTTTTTTCTATCTTCCTTTTCTACTAATCTCAGCTGGTTGGCTTTTGATATCGAGGTTGTCCCTTCGTAGTGCAGGAAGACTGAAATATCAGTCATGTCCAAAGGCAAATGAAGAAGGCAGTTTCTTCTTGCCCATGTCTTTTTACCAGGAGAATAATCTTTCCCAGAAGTCTCTCCCTGGGAACTTTCCCAGAAGTTCCCCCCAGGGACCACTGAGAAGGGGAGTTCACATGGCTAAGCTTAAGCTGCAAGAAGGCAGGGGAAACAAGCACTGAGATGTTCGACCTCTATAGCAAAGATTTAGCAATCTACCCCAGTGAAAGACAAGAACTGGCAAAAAGGGTGGTAAGTGCTTCCCACCAAGACCAAGGAACCAGGATGGCCCCCTGAGATCGGGCCATAAATTCAAGCTGAAAGGGCAGACATCTAGATTTTTAGGTCATATCTACTCTTGCTCTAACATCCACATTACCTCCAATTTCTCTCCTTAACCTATTGTTTCCTTTTTATTCAGTTATTCCCAAAGATCTTTATGGGATGAGTTTTCTTTATTGTCCAGGCAATTTAAATTCATTGTAGAAAAATAGAAAATACTAAAAAACCCACGATAATTAGAGATAATTACTATTAATGTTAATAGTTTGGTATATATTCCTTTAAACATTCTTATATTAGCATATGTATACACATTTTAAAGGTATAGTTCTTATAGCATTTTCTTCCACTGAAATTCATATAAAGAATACAAGACAGATTACTGTGCTTAACTTTAAAAGTTGAACTATTTTAGAAAGCAAATTGAACTATTTAGAAAGTAGCCAATGCCAGCTGATAGAAAAAGATAATAGGGAAAAGAGAAATAGTTTGGAATAGCATCAATTTAAAGTTAATTCATCAAGTTTACATATCAGTAAATGTGATGCTACACAGTATTTGGCTGAAGTTTGGTGAAATTAATTTCTAGGCCAGCATTTGAAACAAGAACACCATTAGCTTTCCACACATACCCAGATTTGCTCTGACTTACAGGCATAAATCATTCCCTCTATACCCTGTTGTGAATAATGCTGTAGCATTAAAAGGATTTAGTGTATTAAACGTTCCAGTTTGCAAAAACATACACGTAAATTGCAGCTTCATCTTTTAGAGCTTTCTTTGAGCTTGAATCTCAACTAATATATTTGAATTCCTTCTAAAGTCATTTCTCAAGTAGCCAATATAATAATTCTAAATTAATTCACATCATAGAAACATTTTCCTTGCACTATGGGAAACACCTGCCCATATCTCACATATCACAGCTATCATGACAGCTTGATAGAGTGATTTTGGCCAGCCACCATGACTTTGCCCCTTTGATGCAGCTGTTTGGTCATAAGGATGTTTTGATGTTCAAATTCCAGCTCTGCCATTTATTAGATGTTTTCTTATGACATATGACTTACCCTTTGTAAAGTGTCCATTTTCTCACTTGCAGAATAGAAATAGTAATATCTACCTTAGAGACTTGTGGTGAGGATTAGATAAAATGTTTTTAAGTGCTTGTGTAATACTTGGGATGTATTAGTTGCTCAGTAAGTAGCAGCAATGACAAAATCAGCAATGTTGGTATTGAAAATGGTGACAATGAAGATGCAGTAAGAGCACATACAAAGTAGGACAAAAATGATGCTTGTCCCTACTCTGAGGGTCTGGTGCCAGGATTCCTAAATAGAAGTATCTTCAATAAGCTTAATTATGAATTAATTGAGCTTAAATCTGGAATTAATCCAAATTTAAGAAGAGAAAATTAAATTTACATAAACTTCAGCATCAAAAGAATGTAGACGGGCACCTCGGTGGCTCAGTCGTTAAGCGTCTGCCTTCAGCTCAGGTCATGATCCCAGGGTCCTGGGATCCAGCCCCGCATCGGGCTCCCTGCTCGGCAGGAAGCCTGCTTCTCCCTCTCCCACTCCCCTGCTTGTGTTCCCTCTCTCGCTGTCTCTCTCTCTGTCCTATAAATAAATAAATAAATAAATAAATAAATAAATAAATAAATAAATAAATAAATAAATAAAATCTTAAAAAAAAAAAAAGAACGTAGAAGAACACAATCAGATATTTGGTAGTGGCACTTGCCAACCAAATATAATGCCACAGACCAGATGTACTTTTCACATCTACCTCCGCCTTCAACTTAATAAATGAATTGATTTACTTTTATTTATTGGTGACTTGCATTTTGCTAAGCATTTGCTAGGTGCTCCTGTTTTTGCCTGGCTATGACAAAAGTTCTAGAAACTACTAATAGTTAGAGTATGCCCAACCATAAAAGAAGTATTAATGGCAGAGAAGCAGGCATATAAAAAGGAAAAAAAATTAATGATGAAGGGGAGAGTGTAGTTTGGTAAATGCTACAAACTCATGCATAGAACAAAGATTAAATAAAGAACAACTACTATTCCCACAGAATTCTGATTAAAATTTTACCACCAGTATGCATGCAGTGCTAGGAATATATGTGGCTGCTTTAAAAGAGTCTTCAGAAGCGAGAGGCAATTTCTACCTGTCCAGGATAAAACTTGCTACTGTAGCATTTCCCTGTAAGGAAGAAATCAGAGTAGAAAGAGTTTGGGGTTGAGTTCTGCTCAGAAACTTTCCCATGACTATGGCTCTCATTCCCTCTCAACAGTCATTGCTTAAAAAGAACAGAGAAGAAAAAGCCATGAATTAGACACAAGAAAAATTAGGTATACTTTTTGCTGAGAGAGTAAAAAGAAAATAATTCTCTTATGAGGTGGGAATTTCTTAATCTCAAATGATATTCACAGTTCAAGAAAGAAGGCATAACTATAAATTACCACTCCATGAAAGGAAACATGGAAGTGGCCAGTAATTCAGATCTACTGATTGAATTTAAAGTTATTTTTCTACATAATCTCTCACTAAAATGGTCACAGTGACCACAGATCATCTGTAATGTGGTTTATTTAGCATGGGAGTCCCGGTGTACGCATGATCATGCATATGCATGTGGATACAAAATTTTTAGGCAGCAGCTGGTGGAAAACAGTTGTCAGTAGTGTTTTTGAAATATACAATTCTATCTTGCATGACAATGTACATTGTCATTTGTACATTTGACACTGTTGTCTATAAATGAGGTCTGGAAGGCTTAGTGACAAGGGTATGGGTGAAAATTTGATTTTGGCTCAGTGAAACCATTTAAGCATATGTCCATTTGTCTCCTTCTATACTAGTGGCATATCTTTCCCAACAGATGGAGCAGGGTGTGGGGCTGAGAACCAAAGAATGAGCATGGTTCGTATTGTCTGTCCTACAAACACCTCTCTGAGAAGTTTTAGCACTCATTTCTCAGAGCACTTTGAGGTTTTGCATTTGGTTTAAGGTTACTTTGTTTTTGAACTAGGCTGTAAAAGGTTCAATTCCTTGAACACAGCAATATATAAGGAAGGGATTTTGACCCTTTATGTTCTTGTCTGAAACCATCAGGTTAGGTAATACTAAATTTGAATTTAGTACATTTACAAATTTCAGCCTGAAAATTTATATGGTGACTTAAAAATTTCTCAAATCAAGGTTGAGTGGGGGAGCTTTTTGATCACTACATCTGATAAATGAGTGAGCACACTCGCGTGCACGCACATACACACACACACACACACACACGTCAGAGTCACTCAGCATCAACCATGGACTGATCAGTTCTCTCCAGGCTAGGCTTCCTGTCAGAAAGAAACAGAATAATGGGAGGGAGGGGAAGAGGAAGGGAAAGAGGGAGAGAGAAAGGGAAGGAGGGAGGGAAGGAGAGAGAGATGGAGGAAAAAAAGTCTAAGAAGAAGTGGTTTACATATGAAAACTTAAACTTCCAAAGTAGAAAGGACTCTTGAAAAATTAAGTACAAATCAGATTTTAGGAAATCACTTCATATTTTTTTTCCACAGACTTACAGCATTATTTCAGAAATGCTTTATCCAGTTTCTAACTGGATTTCAATGTCTCTCAAAGCTCTTATCACATTAAATTTTATTTTCATTTTTTGTAAATGCTCCATATTTCAAAGACAGTGCAGCATAGTGGTTAAGACAGATCCATGTTAGAATCCTGGCTCTGTCGTATACTCAGTGTGCCTTACAAAAGTTATCTAACCACTCACCAGTACAGTTGGCATTGTAATATCTGCCCTTCCAGACTCAAGTTGAGGATAAAGCAAGCTCCTGCATGTTCAGTGCCTAGTATAGTGCCTTGTCCAGAGTAACAGTCAAGAAATGTTAACTCCCTGCTAAACCCCAGCTCTCAACCCCAGCTACATATTAGAACCGGGGTAGCTTTTTAAAATACTGATACCTAGACCCTCTCTCATTCTGATGGAACCAAAATCTCCTGGATAGGCCTAAGCATCTACATTTTTTAACGCTCTCTTGATTATTTTAATGTGCAAACAGGGTAAAAAGCCACTTAAAACATTTTGTGGGCAAAGACTGTGCCTATTTTGTTCACCACTGAATACCTAGGAGTTAGCCCAGTACTCAATATAGGAAAGGCACTAGATGTATGTGCTGAATGAATGAAAACAAAGTCTATTTGTTTAACATATTCCAAGGTAAATTAAGAATAAAAAAAAAGAATAAATACCAATATTTTGAGTGTTTATAAGCCAAGAAATTCCAGTGTCTCAGCAGAAAGTTGAGAATCCCAAAGCTTCCATATTTAACTTCCAAGCAAAGAAGCAAAGTGCCTTTGCAGTCACCCCTGTATTATTTTGGGTAAAAAAGAATTAGCTCATCCTCTTTAATCAGTAAAGAGACTAAGAACAGCTTTTTCAACAATTTCTAAAAACCTTACACTAGAGGAATAATGCTCAATTTTATGTCCTTGCAGCATATTTAGAAGTACAAAAATTTTTGTCCACATGCAAGAAAGAATTAAAAACCTCAAAGCAACACCAGATAAGTCAGAAACAATTACAATATAATCATTACTATGATGGAAAAATATCTCACAAGATTTATAAAAACTCACTCACTTATCCAATCATTTACTCAGTCTTAGAGTAGAGTATCATATTCTAGAATTCTTTGTTGCCTTTCATAAACCCCGAGACAAAGTCCTCACACATCCCAGTAAGCATTCAATGTCTTTCCAAAGCCATTTTACTTCTTGCCAATAGCAAATTGTACTCCCTTCTATATACACCTATAGCCCTCTCAGTTCAAGGTTACATCTGATGGATATCTTTAAGATAGCAAGTAAAGTCGGTTGCAGAAAAAAAAATTATTCACTGCTTGCACTAGTCTGTTGCTTCTATAATAATACTATGTAACAAAACACCCCAAAACTCAGCAGTTTATAATAACAAGCATTTATTCTCTTCCTCTTCTAGCTATAAACTAGTTTAGCTTAATCTAGACTGGATTCAGCTGAGTTCATGTTCCAGGACAGCTGGGCATGGCTCCAGACTATGAGTTGCAGATCTGTTTCTAGATGTCATATTTCGGAGCCCAGGCCAAAGGGGCATGTTCTTCTTGTGGGGTACTCACTGGGATGCAAAAAGAGCAAGCCAACTGCAGAAGCATATATCAAGTATCTGTTCATGTCACATCTATGTCTCAATGGCCAAAACAAGGTATATAGTCAATCCAAAAATCAAGTTGGGGGGGGAGGAAGATGTGTACTCCACCCAGTATAAAGCCATGGCAAATATACGGTTGTATAATTCTGTTAGTGAGAAATAAAGAATTCAATCTACCACACTGAGCAAAATATATTGGCATACAAGTTGAGAATCCCTGCCGCAGGAAACAAGAGACTATGACAACTTTATGCACCATACTTAGACCAGGTAGGTAGATACCTTTCCAATTGGTTTCCCAAAACATAAAAACAAATTTCTGCCTGCTGGAATTTAAATTTTTATTATTAGAATCTTGTGTCAGTTAAACAATTAAGATCAGAGAATCAGTTCTGGAAGACTCCGAATAAAACAGAATATTCACTGGCAGGCAGAATACTGGAACAGACCAGGCACACCTAGGTTTAAATCCTGGCTCCTACACTTACTAGTAGTATAACTCTAAATATACTGTTTAAATCTCTGCATCCTCCGGGATTTTGTTTGCTAGACTGTTTTTTGGTTCTTGTCACTTTGCTTCAGTTAGGTCTATAAATTGGAAATGGTACTGATCTCGTAGAATGGCAGCAAGGATTAAATGAGCAAATGTCAGAGAAGCACCTGACACATGACTGGTGCTCAATTTATATTAGTTCCCTCTTACCAACAGCAATGGGGCCTACTCATGAGATTAGCTGTTTATTTTCTTAATAACAGGGGAGAGGGAAGAGAGATGGTGACTATACATCCTGGATTTCCTGACACAGTCCCTACCTTGCTAAGTATATTTATACCTATTACACAATGCATTCTTATTTCTTATTTAGAAAACACCATCATTCTCAGTTTCATGTGATGAAGAAGATACTCACCACCTCTGCTCTCAACCCCATTCATTAATTCCCTCTCGTCTAACTCTATCACATACTTTACATAAATATCCTTTACTCTGTAAAGGTTTCCTCTATCCTACTCTGCTCTCAGGTGGGCTGGGTGCCCCTCCCATGAGCATGCTGTAATTTGCCATCTAACATTCATCATGCCATGCTGCAATTACACATATTGTAGACCCCCACTACACTGCAAACTCCTGTCTTGTTCATTGTTTTTGTGCAGCATATAAGAGACATAGATGGGCACCTGTTATTTTTAACTGGCCAGCATTCAATCCTTCTTCTTGGGGTATCTCTTTAGTGACATTATTTTTATCCTTGGACTTAGCCTTGACTGAAAATGGACCCATGGGCTTTTACTAAAATAAAACAACAAATTCCCTCTTTTGCTCACAACAATTTGAGTTGGGTTTGGAACTTCCAACTGAAACAATTCTAACATATAGAGATAACTAGTTCTTGGCAATGGGACATTGCCAGTTATGGGCCTGAAATAGAGAATTTGGTGAGTTAATGTAGGATAGACTCTTTCTCTCTGCCCTCAAGTGGGAGCCAAGATTGAGTTCATTAATGTAAGGGTGAGGAACACGGGCAGGGCAGAAGCCTTGAGACACAGACCCTGGGCCCAGGGGCTTGAAGGACACCAAAACAGGAAGTGGGAAATGCAGGAGCTGCTGGAAGCAAACTTCCTCAGCCTCATCACTTGGTATGGGAATTACCATGTCCTTCCCACAAAATACAGTTCCCTGATGATAATGGGAGAAGAGGATCAAATAATTCTGCTTCAGGAAGAAGCTGATATGTATTTTTAGGAGTGAATGGAACTCATTAGGAGCGTGACATTCCCAGTGCAGGCCTGGTCATGGAGCTGCCTATGTGCCTTTGATGCCGACGTGATACAGCTGCTCCTGCATGTTTACTCGGAAAGTAAAACCAGACACCTAATCCTCTCCCAGAAGCCATTACATGTTAGAAATGTCCACTTCTCCCCAGGCTGCCTAGAATCTTCAGACCTGTCATTTTTTTTGCCACTCATGTCAGTGGGGATTTTCTTCTTTCTCCCTTACATTTCCATAGTGTCATAAAACTCCACATGATTAAGGGTTTTCCAACAGCAGTGATGTATTGCATGACTTATTAAGTAATTTGATAATCTAAACCTCATTTTACATTCAAAGAAATGGGGTGAGCAGAAAGCAAATGGACCTTCCCAGATCCCCTTATGGCCATGTGGTTGCTGACAGCTTTCCAAGGGAACACCTGTGACAAAGTGGCTGATGCACATTGATTATAGCCAGAATGTGACAGAAACAATCATCTGAGCCCTTGAGCTTTGCACATATAAAACACAGTCTTGCCAAATATAAAAAGGCAGTCCTTTCCAATTGCTTTCTGCATATAGGCAGAGGGGTGAGCAAAGCAGGGGCAGAAAGAATTAAGTCCCTGAAATCAAGAGCTGCCAATTTCTGATCAGGACCAAATCTAGGAGTGCTATGGTTTTCAAATCATGTTCTTCAACCTCTCTTCCCTCCAGTACAAGTCTGGCAGAAGCCTACTGGGCGCTCCATTATGGTTAACTAGTTATTTCTTATCACCATCAATATTTTTCTTGAGGGTAATAATAATTCTTTCTTGCTTGTTTCTCATTTTTAATGAGAACTAAGATTTTTAGGGGAGTATATTAGACAAAAGTTGCGGTGAATTGTTACTATTTTTAACGTGAGTTATGTATGATTAGATATTATCCCAAAGAGTTCTATGGTTTTAAGAATTTTGGTGCTGGCTCCAAAATATTTCTCAGTCCTATGACTTCCGGCTTCAAGGTGATCCCTAAGAATAAGAACAAGTTCAATCTGCCTAAATGGTGTGGGCTCTCTGTTCACTTCATTGCTGGCTTTTATCCCTTTACCTCCTACATTTGTACCAACGCTACAAAAACTATACTAACTGAATCTCAAAATGGGTCCACGATATAAATTTAAAAAGTATGTACTCTCTGTTCTAAGCCAAGTCTCATGATGGTCAGTGATAGAAACCCAAGTCAAACTAGGTTAGGCAAAAGCAGAATATATTAGCAAGTGTGGGTACCCAAAAGCTGGGTAGCCAGGAAGCCAGCCTGAGGGCTGAGCAGAAAACTGACAACCGGGCACTGGGATTGCTGGGATACCTCTAGGACTGCTTCTGCCTCTGTCTCTGTCTCTGTCTTGCTGTCTCTCTCAGTCAGCTCAGATTGTCATTATAAAATACTATAGACTGGGTGGCTTAACCAATGGACATTTATTTTCTCATAGTTCTATAGGTTGGAAGTTCAAGTTCAGCCTGCCAGCATGATTGGGTTCTAGTGAGAGCTCTCTTCCTGGCTTGCAGATGGCCATGGCCACAATTCTGTGTGCTCACATGGTCTTTCCTTGGTGTTTGTATGTAGAGCGAAAGAGAGATCACTCTCTCTTGATTCTTTTTCTTATAAAGGCACTAATCCCATAATGAGGACCCTCATATAAATCTAATTATCTCCCAAAGGCCCTATATCTAATACTATCACATATGGGGTTAGGGCTGCATAAATTACTTTGGTGGATACAAACATTCCACCCATAAATCTCCCTCTCTCTCTCTCTCTCTCTCTCACACACACACACACACACACACACACACACACGCTTCTGCCATGTCTATCTTTGTCTCCTTTTCTCCTCCCCCAGCTTGGTAAGAGACCTAACCACTGACCACCCCCACCCCTCCCCCCAAAGTCTCCTATTTCTATTCTCAGACTGAAAATGCTAGCTACTCTCATTGATTGGGAGGCCGCCATTTTCACTCTTGGCCTCCAAAGCTGTACGGAAAGCTCGCAGGGAACAAAGGCTCCGGAGAGCAAACCCGAGCAGATTACTTAGCCAGGAGGGGGCAAGGGCGGGGCAATTCCGCCTCCGGCAGAGACATTTGGAAATCACGGCAACAGACCCCTCCCCAGAATATCAGCGAGAACAGCCAGCCAAGACCAAGTTTACCAATCAATGAGAACAGCAGAACTCCAGCGCTAGGGGAATACAGCACATAGAATCCATGGCTTTTTTACCATGACTCTGTAGTCTTTCAAAGTTAATTTTTTTTTAACTGTCTTTTTTTTTTTTAATTTTTCTTTTTCCCTTTTTCAACCAACATCTTATCAATCCCTTTTTTAAAAAACATTTTTATTTTTGATTTTTAGAGTCACATTCTATCCCTTCATAGTAGTTACCCGTATTTTTGGCGTATATATATAAGTTGTTCTCTCTTTAAAATTTTGACATAGTTTCTTCTAATAGATCAAAATATACCCTAAATCTCTAGTGTATGTTTTTTTCTACTCCCCTGCCTGATCACAGTCTCTCAATTTTTTTTTCTTTTTTTTTAAATCCTCTTCTTTCTTTTTTCAAACAACTTATCAATTCCTTTTATAAAATTTTTTATAATTTCCATCTTTATACTCATATTCCATTCCTTCATCATATCAACCCTTATTTTTGTACATATATAAGTTTTTCTTTCTTTAAAATTTTGGAAGGCCCTTTCTCCTAACAGACCAAAATACACCCAAAATCTAGTGTGTGGCACTGATCTATGCACCAGCCTGATCATATTTGATCATATTCTGGTATTTTTTTTGTTTTGTTCTGTTTTTGTTTGTTTTTATCTTTTTCTTTTTCTTTTTTTTTTTTCTTTCTTTCCCTTTCTTTTCCCCCAGCTTCAGGTCTTTTCTGATTTGTTTAGAGTATATTTTCTGGAGACATTGTTACCCTGTTAGCATTTTGTTCTCTCATTAATCTATTCTGCTCTGGACCAAATGACAAGATGGCAAAAAAATCACCTCAACAAAAAGAACAAGAGGTAGTACCAACTGCCAGGGACTTACTCAATATGAACATTGGTACGATCTTGGATCTAGAGTTCAGAATCATCACTTTAAAGATACTAGCTGGGCTTGAAAAAAGCATGGAAGTTATTAGAGAAACACTTTCTTGAGAAATAAAAGAACTAAAATCTAACCAAGTCGAAATCAAAAAGGCTATTAATGAGGTGCAATCAAAAATGGGGGCACTAACTGCTAGGATAAATGAGGCAGAAGAGAGAATCAGTGATATAGAAGACCAAATGATGGAAAATAAAGAAGCTGAGGAAAAGAGAGATAAACAACTACTGGATCACAAGGGCAGAATTCGAGAGATAAGCGATACCATAAGATGAAACAACATTATAATATTTGGGATCCCAGAAGAAGAAGAGAGAGAGAGGCAGAAGGTATATTGGAGCAAATTATAGCAGAGAACTTCCCTAATTTGGGGAAGGAAACAGGCATCAAAATCCAGGAAGCATAGAGAACCCCTCGCAAAATCAATAAAAATAGGTACACACCCCAACATCTACTAGTAAAACTTACGAGTCTCAGAGACAAAGAGAAAATCCTGAAAGCAGCTCAGGAGAAGAGATATGTAACCTACAATGGTAGACACATTAGATTGCCAACAGACCTATCCACAGAGACCTGGCAGGCCAGAAAGGACTGGCAGGATATATTCAGAGCACTAAATAAGAAAAATATGCAGGCCAAGAATACTATATCCAGCTAGGCTGTCATTGAAAATACAAGGAGAGATAAAAAGCTTCCAGGACAAACAAAAACTAAAGGAATTTGCAAACACAAAACCAGCCCTACAGGAAATACTGAAAGGGGTCCTCTAAGCAAAGAGAGAGCCTAAAAGCAACATTGACCAGAAAGGAACACAGACAATAAACAGTAACAGTCACCTTACAGGCAATACAATGGCACTAAATTTGTATCTTTCAATAGTTACCCTGAATGTAAATGGGTTAAATGCCCCAATCAAAAGACACAGGCTATCAGATTGGATAAAAGAACAAGACCCATTGATATGCTATCTGCAAGAGATTCATTTTAGACCCAAAGACACCTCCAGATTGAAAGTGAGGGGGTGGAAAACCATTTACCATGCTAATGGACACCAAAAGAAAGCTGGGGTGGTAATCCTTATATCAGACAAATTAGATTTTAAACCAAATACTATAAGAAATGAGGAAGGACACTATATCCTACTTAAAGGGTCTATCCAACAAGAGAATCTAACAATTGTAAATAAATATGCCCCTAACATGGGAGCAACCAATTATATAAGCCAATTAATAACAAAAGCAAAGAAACACATTGACAACAATACAATAATAGTGGGGGACTTTAACAACCCCCTCACTGAAATGGACAGATCATCTAAGCAAAAGATCAACAAGAAAGTAAAGACTTTAAATGACACACTGGACCAAATGGACTTCACAAACATATTCAGAACATTCCATCCCAAAGCAACGGAATACACATTCTTCTCTAGTGCCCACAGAACATTCTCGAGAATCAATCACATCCTAGGTCATAAATCAGGTCTTAAACAGTACCAAAAGATTGGGATCATTCCCTGCCTATTTTCAGACCACAATGCTTTGAAACTAGAACTCGATCACAAGAGGAAAGTCGGAAAGAACTCAAATACATGGAGGCTAAAGAGCATCCTACTAAAGAATGAATGGGTCAACCAGGAAATTAAAGAAGAATTCTAAAAATTCATGGAAAACAATGAAAATGAAAACACAACTGTTCAAAATCTTTGGGATGCAGCAAAGGTGGTCCTAAGAGGGAAGTATATAGCAATACAAGCCTTTCTCAAGAAACAAGAAAGGTCTCAAGTACACAACCTAACCCTACACCTAAAGGAGCTGGAGAAAGAACAGCAAATAAAGCCTAAACCCAGCAGGAGAAGAGAAATAATAAAGATCAGAGCAGAAATCAATGAAATAGAAACCAAAAGAACAGAACAGATCAATGAAACTAGGAGCTGGTTCTTTGAAAGAATTAACAAGATTGATAAACCCCTGGCCAGACTTACCAAAAAGAAAAGAGAAATGACCCAAATCAACAAAATTGTGAAAGAAAAAGGAGAGATCACAAACAACACCAAAGAAATACAAACAATTATAAGAACAGATTATGAGCAACTCTATGCCAGCAAATTAGATAATCTGGAAGAACTGGATGCATTCCTAAAGATGTATCAGCTACCAAAACTGAACCAGGAAGAAATAGAAAACCTGAACAGACCCATAACCACTAAGGAAATTGAAGAAGTCATCAAAAATCTCCCAACAAACAAGAGCCCAGGGCCAGATGGCTTCCCAGGGGAATTCTACCAAACATTTAAAGAAGAATTAATACCTATTCTTCTGAAACTGTTCCAAAAAATAGAAATGGAAGGAAAACTTCCAAACTCGTTTTAGGAGGCCAGCATTACCTTGATCCTAAAACCAGACAAAGACCCCATCAAAAAGGAGAATTACAGACCAATATCCTTGATGAACATGGATGCAAAAAATCTCACCAAAATACTAGCCAATAGGATCCAACAGTACATTAAAAGGATTATTCACCATGACCAAGTGGGATTTATTCCTGGGCTGCAAGGTTGGTTCAACATCCACAAATCAATCAACGTGATACAATACATTAACAAAAGAAAGAACAAGAATCATATGATCCTCTCAATAGATGCAGAAAAAGCATTTGACAAAGTACAGCATCCTTTCTTGATCAAAAGTCTTCAGAGTATAGGGATAGAGAGTATATACCTCAATATCATAAAAGCCATCTATGAAAAACCTACAGTGAATATCATTCTCAATGGGGAAAAACTGAGAGCTTTCCCCCTAAGGTCAGGAATGTGGCAGGGATGTACACTATCAACACTGCTATTCAACATAGTATTAGAAGTCTTAGCCACAGCAGTCAGACAACAAAAAGAAATAAAAGGCATCCAAATTGGCAAAGAAGAAGTCAAACTCTCACTCTTTGCAGATGATATGATACTTTATGTGGAAAACCCAAAGACTCCACCCCAAAACTGCTAGAACTCATACAGGAATTCAGTAAAGTGGCAGGATATAAAATCAATGCACAGAAATCAGTGGCATTCCTATACACCAACAACAAAACAGAAGAAAGAGAAATTAAGGAGTTGATCCCATTTATAATTGCACCCAAAACCATAAGATACCTAGGAATAAATCTAACCAAAGAGGCAAAGAACCTGTACTCAGAAAACTACAAAATACTCATGAAAGAAATTGAGGAAGACACAAAGAATTGGAAAAACGTTCCATGCTCATGGATTGGAAGAACAAATATTGTGAAGATGTCAATGCTACCTAGAGCAATCTACACATTCAATGCAATCCCCATCAAAATACCATCCACTTTTTTTCAAAGAAATGGAACAAATAATCCTAAAATTTGTATGGAACCACAAAAGACCCCAAATAGCCAGAAGAATGTTGAAAAAGAAAAGCAAAGCTGGTGGCATCACAATTCCGGACTTCCAGCTCTATTACAAAACTGTCATCATCAAGACAGTATGGTACTGGCACAAAAACAGACACATAGATCAATGGAACAGAATAGAGAGCCCAGAAATGGACCCTCAACTCTATGGTCAACTAATCTTCGACAAAGCAGGAAAGAATGTCCAATGGAAAAAAGACAGTCTCTTCAACAAATGGTGTTGGGAAAATTGGACAGCCACATGCAGAAGAATGACACTGGACCATTTCCTTACACCACACACAAAAATAGACTCCAAATGGTTGAAAGACCTAAATGTGAGATAGGAGTCCATCAAAATCCTTGAGGAGAACACAGGCAGCAACGTCTTTGACCTCAGCCACAGCACCTTCTTCCTAGAAACATCACCAAAGGCAAGGTAAGCAAGGGCAAAAATGAACTATTGGGACTTCATCAAGATAAAAAGCTTTTGCACAGCAAAAGAAACAGTCAACAAAACCAAGAGACAACTGACAGGATGGGAGAAGATATTTGCAAATGACATATCAGATAAAGGGCTAGTATCCAAAATCTATAAAGAATTTATCAAACTGAATACCCAAAGAACAAAGAATCCAATCAAGAAATGGGCAGAAGACATGAACAGACATTTTTCCAAAGAAGACATCCAAATGGCCAACAGACACATGAAAAAGTGCTCAACATTGCTCGGCATCAGGGAAATCCAAATCAAAACCTCAATGAGATACCACTTCACACCAGTCAGAATGGCTAAAATTAACAAGTCAGGAAACGACAGATGTTGGTGGGGATGCGGAGAAAGGGGAACCCTCCTAGCCTGTTGGTGGGAATGCAAGCTGGTGCAGCCACTCTGGAAAACAGTATGGAGATTCCTCAAAAAGTTGAAAATAGAGCTACCATATGACCCAGCAATTGCACTACTGGGTATTTACCACAAAGATACAAATGTAGGGATCCGAAGGGGTACGTGCACCCCGATGTTTATAGCAGCAATGTCCACAATAGCCAAACGGTGGAAATAGCCAAGATGTCCATTGACAGATGAATGGATAAAGAAGATGTGGTACATATATACAATGGAATATTATGCAGCCATCAAAAAGAATGAGATCTTGCCATTTGCAATGATGTGGATGGAATTGGAGGGTGTTATGCTGAGCGAAATAAGTCAAACAGAGAAAGACATGTATCATATGACCTCACTAATATGAGGAATTCTTAATCTCAGGAAACAAACTGAGGTTTGCTGGAGTGGGGGGTGGGGTGGGAGGGATGGGGTGGCTGGGTGATAGACATTGGGGAGGGCATGTGCTATGGTGAGCGTTGTGAATTGTGCAAGACTGTTGAATCACAGATCTGTACCTCTGAAACAAATAATGCAATATATGTTAAGAAAAAAAAAAAAGAAGAAGATAGCAGGAGGGGAAGAATGAAGGGGTGGAATCAGAGGAGGAGACGAACCATGAGAGACGATGGACTCTGAAAAACAAACTGAGGTTTCTAGAGGGGAGGGGGGTGGGAGGATGGGTTAGCCTGGTGATGGGTATTAAAGAGGGCACATTCTGCATGGAGCACTGGGTGTTATGCACAATGAATCATGGAACACTACATCAAAAACTAATGATGTAATGTATGGTGATTAGCATAACAATAAAAAAATTTTTTAAAAGAATAAAAAAACTAATGATGTAATGTATGGTGATTAACATAACATAATAAAAAATAAAAAAAAAATAAAAGCAATTATCTCTCAATATGAGATTACAGAAAACTTTTTTTCCTTAATACACTTTTCTGAATTTTAAAATATCCTACAGAAAGCTTGTGTTACTTTTATTTTTTTAAGATTTTATTTATTTGAGAGAGAGAGAGAGAGAAAGAGCACGTAAGCACAAGTCGGGGGGAGGGGCAGAGGGAGAAGCAGATTCCCAGCTGAGCAGGGAGCCTTATGCAGGGCTCAATCCCAGGACACCTAGATCATGACCTGAGCTGAAGGCAGATGCCTAACCAACCGAGGTACCCGGGTTTCCCAAAGGTTTGTGTTGCTTTTAAAATCAGAAAAGCAATGTTACTTTTAAAGAAGCTTTATGAGAAAATGAGTATTCTGTGTTTTGATGGAAAGAAAAGTCGGGATGCTATCAAGTTCCCTTGACAGTGATCATAGGTTTTCCCTGAGAGGCCCTGGATAGGGTAACAAGCAGGCTGCCTTCTCCAGCACAAATCAGGTCACCTGGGTGGTGCAGGACCTCCTAGGAAGACCTTGTTCAAAGCTGTTCTCCCCGTGACACTGGGATAACAGAGGCGGGACTCTGGCAGCTCCCAGACCCGCTGCGATGGAATACCTCTCTAATCCAACATCTCAGGATTATTTTCAGCACTTCCCATGGCAGCCACAGGTGAGCACTGAACTGAAAATCACCAAGGCCAACTGACACAAAGGTGCTGGCCTAACCAGTGTGAAAAGAAGTCAACTTGTTCTCCCCTGAAAAATTGGGAGCTTGAAGAAATCATGGAGATCACCTGGGCCATCCCTCATTTTACAGGGAAAGAACTGAAGAGCAGGGTGATGAAGTGACTTTTGGAATGTTTCTTAAACCATCTGAACCTTGGCTTCCTCATCTGTCCAAAACATGATTAAGACAGGCCTTAATGTGGGCGCCTGGGTGGCTCAGTTGGTTAAGCGACTGCCTTCGGCTCAGGTCATGATCCTGGAGTCCCTGGATCGAGTCCCGCATCAGGCTCCCTGCTTGGCAGGGAGCCTGCTTCTCCCTCTGACCCTCCCCCCTCTCATGTGCTCTCTGTCTCTCTCATTCTCTCTGTCTCAGATAAATAAATAAAATCTTAAAAAAAAAAAAAAAAAAGACGGGCCTTAATGTACCCATCTTACTGTTCACTCATCTCAGCATCCCAAAGAGACATAAATCCAAAGGCCTTAAGAAGAATGTTGATCTTATGTGATAGAAAGCAAAGGGAAGGGGTGTACCATAGGCAGGGCACTCAGACAGACTTCTTAAAACTCTCTTGCATCTCTCTCTTTAAAGACCTCTGCCTGACTGAATTTGTTGCAATTCACCTTTTTCCCACCTCAAAATCCCACCCCATCTGGCTTTTCTCCACCCTGGCCAGCTTTTCCTCCCCACTCAGATGTTTCCCCAGGAATGTTCTCTTGTGAACAACGAGGCCTCTTCAGATTCTCCCTCCACATCTCAACACATCAGCACAACCAAGGGCCAGTTCCTGACAAAGCAATCAAAACACATCAGCACAACCAAGGGCCAGTTCCTGACAAAGCAATCAAAACAAAACAAAGGATTTTAAACATGTATAATTTATAGGATTTTCTTTTATCCTTCACATATGTAACAGGTGTTAAAAATACCTACTTCACAGAGTTGTCTGTTAGAAATAAATAAGGTAACTTGTGCTAAGTGCAGCGCTTAACACATCATGGATGCTCAGTAACAGCAGCTTGCTTCCCTCTGCCCTAGACACAAGAGGCTTGGCCAGTAAGTTCAACTACAGAAAAGGTAACTGAATGTTGGCAACACTAAAGGCAGTTCTGTTTCCCTTAAGGAGTGGTCCTAAGCAAAACTGCAATGTAATTTTAGCATTCTTACAACCAAACACCTCACCATTCCATCTTTACCTATTTGTTTCCTCCCTGGCCCTTTTTCCCATTTTCCCAATCTTTTGCCCTATTTTCTTAAGGCCTCAGTAGAAAAGCCAGCAAGTAGAACTGATGAGGTGGCCCCAGAGACAACCTCAGGGCTCAGTCCCTGACTTTAACCCAGCCTCCCTGTCTATAAACTCTCATACACCCATATACTTCTTCACAGTGCTCACCACAACCATAATCCACTGTTTGTATAATTACTTGTCTCTTCTGACAGGGTATGAATGCCAGGAAGATGAGAACCATGCTGTCTTATTATTTGCTATATCCCATGATTATGTGCTATCATGGTATATGGTGAAGGAAGGAAGGAAGGGAGGGAAGAGAGGAGGTAAGGAAGGAAAGAAGAAGGGAGGGAGAATGCACAGTAATCTCTCAAAGAGACCATTCCACCCCCAAAAAATTCACACCCACTTTGCCTTATGTCCTGCTCCTGACCTTCCAAGACACTTCCTGGACAATCAAAGGGCCACTGATAAGAGCCTACTACATCTATCCCACCCTCCCACCTTCTTCCAACTCCTTCCAACATTTTTTTTTTTTTTTTTTTTTGGTGGTACACTGCTATCTTTACAGATGTAGGAGGTAGGGGTGCATTATAGCAAACGAATTTAGAACCAACTTGAGGAATCCTGTATTTGAGTCCTTTGACTGCCCTGCCTTGTTGCTTAGCCAACCTCTCTAGTGGCTCTGCCTTCCTCTATGAACTTCCCTTTCAGAATCTCTTACCCATCTCCCACCTCCCCCCCCCCACACGAATTTCTATCCCTTCCTTTATGCAAAAAAATTCATCTCTCCTCAGTCTCTGAGGCCTAAACTTTATTGGGGGAGAGTGGAAAGATACCTACTTCACAGAGTTGTCTATGAGAAATAAAGTATATCCAAGAGTATGCCAAAGCTTTGAAATCACGGCTTGCGGGGGCTTAAAGCAAGGAGGAGGCCAAGAGAGCATCTATGTTTCTGGTCTCAGTTACTCATCTTTTCTTCCTTTGCTCGCCTGGCCCTTACTCTTCTTTTAATGACCCCTATTATGTGAATATCTTTCCCTCTCATCAGAGTCAGAACCCTTTTTTAAAATTTTCCTTTTACCTATACACAAATGTGGCTTTCCATAAATGCACAGATGTGAGCATTCTAGGGCTGTATTTTTAGTGCAGTGTTTTAAATTTTTCTTTCCCTATTTTGCCTGGTTTTCTCTCTCCCACCTTCCCTCATTGTTACTCGTGTTAACTATCTGGGTTATTTATCCTTCTACATTTCTCTTCATGCTTATATAATTGTATATGAACATCTGTATATATGCAAACATATTGCAGGGACCACATTTTTGTTTTATAAGAATGAGATAATATTTTACATACTTTTCTCTATCTTCCTTTTCCTCATGCAATAACAACTCATGGAAATTCCTTCTAATCACCTGGTTTGGGCCCAATTCTTTTTTGTGATGAGATGAATGTTCCATCATTTATTCACCATGTTCCTGTTGAAAGGCATTCATTCTCTCCCAATTTTTACCCAGTTGTAATAAACATCCTTGAACATATATTAACTCCTGGTGCTTTTCCCTCAGTTTCTCAGAAATAAGACTTCCTAGGTTGACGAATATATGTATTTTTACTTTTAATAGCTATTGCTAGTTTATTTTCCCAAAAAACCTAAAGCCCTGTAACAATGCACATTTCCATCAACAGAGTGTGAGGATACTCTTCCCCTCCTGCCCACAAGCCATGGCTGAAACTCAAAGTTTCAGCATTCTCTGAGGTGTAAGGCTAGCTCCCTGTTGATTTAACTTGCATTTCCTCAGACTCTAATCAGTTTGAGCATCTTTATTATTAACAAATTGCCTCTGAATACCTTTTGCCCATTTTCCCATTAAGTGTTTATCTCCTTGTCAATCTGTAAGAGTTCTTTTTACAGTAGCCTTCTACTCATCCTCTACATTACAAATACTTTTCCAAATCCATTTTTTGTTTATAGTATCTTTTTCCACACAAAGCCTTTTTGTTTTTCAATTTTCTATAGTCTTTTTTTCTTTTTTATAACTTCTGAATGTTCAGTCTTGTTTAAAAACTCCTCACCTCTGGAAAAGATTGTGGAGGAGTAGGGGACCCTATTCCAACCAGTCCCCAGAATTGAGCAGGATATCTACCAGACCATTCTGAACACCCATGAAATCAGCCTGAGATGTAAGAAGACAGATCTCCATCTCTACAAACAGAATATCTGTTTCAAGGTGGTTGGTTTTGAGGTATGAAGTGGGAAGCCATGATTCCACGGGCAAATATCAGAGGATAAACGGAAGGGGGAGGGAGCCGAGCCATGGGGATCCTACACCGCCGGTGAGTGATAGCCTCCCGTGCTGGGGACGGGGCACAGACTCGCAGACAGGTAGCTGTGGGGAAAGGACTTTAGGGCAGCCTCCCAGACAGAAACTAGAGCAGTGGTGCCAGGTGTGAGAACTGGGAACAGCTGGTGGTTTTAGAAGCACAAAGGGCAGAGACGTGCCCCGACCTGGAGATGAGGACTAGGAGCCCTGCTGAGGGGCGCACCACCCAGGACACTGTAGTTTATAGAAGCACAGACAGAAAAGGAGATAGTGTGGCCTGGAGAGCTCACTGAAGAACAGACTGTGATCTCTCCGCTCTGAGGAAGAGGATTGGAAACGATCTCTTCTGCTCTGACTCTTGGAAGGGACGCAGAAAGCTGCCAGAGAACAAAAGCCCCCCAAAAAACGGTTTTCACTAAGCCCATACCCCACCACAAGGAGCAGGGCAACTCTGCCCAAACAGGGTTGCCTGAGTAACAGCACAGCAGGCCCCTCCCCCAGAAGACAGGCTGGGAAAACAAGAGGCCCGCAACCCTAAGGTCCCAAGAAAACAGGTGCATCTTGCTTGGGCTGTGGTCAATAATTTGGACTGTATACACTCCTTCAACCACCCCTCAACAGAATGACTAGGAAAATACGAAAGACTCAGAAACTCAGAGACTATGACTTATGCCACAGATTTACAAATGGATTCAGATATAACCAAGATATCAGAGATGGAATTCAGGCTAGCAATTGTGAAGACAATAGCTAGAATGGAGAAATCCATTAACGGCAAAATACAGTCTCTAATAGCAGAAATGCAAGCTGAATGGCAGAACTTAAAAACGCTATCAATGTGACCCAATCTAATCTAGATAATCTAACAGCTAGAGTAAGTGAGGCAGAAGAACGAATTAGTGATCTAGAAGACCAATTAATAGACAAGAAGAGAAGAGAGGAGGCCAGAGAAAAACTCAAAATCCATGAAAATAGAATCAGAGAAATAAGTGACACCATGAAACATTCCAATGTCAGAATTACTGGGATCCCTGAGGGGGTGGAGAGAGAGAGAGGACTCGAAGATATATCTGAGCAAATCATGGCTGAAAACTTCCATAATCTGGGGAATGAAAAAACATTCATGTCCTAGAGGCAGAGAGGACCCCTCCCAAGATCAAGGAAAACAGGCCACCATCCCGGCATGTAATAGTAAAACTCGCAAATCTTAGAACCAAGGAAATCATCTTATGGGCAATTAGGGGGAAGAGATTCCTTACGTACAGAGGGACGAACATCAGAATAACCTCAGACCTATCCACAGAGACCTGGCAAGCCAGAAAGGCCTGGCAAGACATATTCAGGGTACTAAATGAGAAGAACATGCAGCCAAGACTACTTTATCTGGCAAGGTTATCATTTAGAATGGACGGAGAGATGCAGAGCTTCCAAGACCGACAGAAACTGAAAGAATATGTGACCACTAAGCCGGCCCTGCAATACATATTAAGGGGGGTTCTATAAAAGGTGAAAGACCTCAAGAGTGATATAGAACAGAAATTTACAGGAACAGTCTATAAAAACAAGGTCTTCAAGGCAACACGATGACAATAAATTCATATCTTTCAGTAATCACTCTCAACCTGAACGGCCTAAATGCTCCCATAAAACGGCACAGGGTTGCAGATTGGATAAAAAGACAGGACCCATCCATAGGCTGTCTAGAGGAGACTCATTTGAACCTAAAAATACCTCCAGACTGAAAGTGAAGGGTTGGAGATCCATCTTCCATGCCAACGGACCAAAAAGGAAGCTGGGGTAGCAATTCTATATCAGACAAATTAGATTTTAAACTGAAGATGGTAGTTAGAGACACAGAAGGACACTATAGCATTCTTAAAGGGTCTATCCAACAAGAACATCAAACAGTTGTAAATATCTACACCCCCAACATGGGAGCAGCCATCTACATAAGCCAACTGTTAACCAAAATAAAGTCATATTGATAACAATACATTGCTTGTAGGAGACCTCAATACTCCACTCTCAGCAATAGATCATCTAAGCAGAAAATCAACAAAGAAACAAGAGCTTTGAATGACACACTGGACCAGATGGACCTCATAGATACATACAGAACACATCACTCTAAAACAGAATACTCATTCTTCTCGAGCACACATGAGCTTTCTCCAGAATAGGCCACATACTGGGTTACAAATCAGGTCTCAACTGATACCAAAAGATTGAGATTATTCCCTGCATATTCTCAGACCATAATGCTTTAAAACTGGAATTCAACCACAAGAAAAGATTTGGAAGAAAGTCAAACACTTGGAAGCTAAAGACCACTCTGCTCAAGAATGTTTGGGTCAACCAGGAAATCAAAGAAGAACTTAAACAATTCATGGAAACCAATGAGAATGAAAACACATCAGTCCAAAAACTATGGGATACTGCAAAGGCGGTCCTAAGGGGGAAATACATAGCCATCCAAGCCTCACTCAAAAAAATAGAAAAATCCCAAATTCACCAACTAACTTTACACCTTAAAGAACTAGAGAAAAAGCAACAAATGATGCCTAAGCCACACATTAGAAGAGAAATAATTAAGATTAGAGCAGAGATCAATGAATTAGAAACCAGAAACACAGTAGATCAGATCAACGAAACTAGAAGCCAGTTCTTTGAAAGAATTAATAAGATCGATAAGCCACTGGCCAGACTTACCCAAAACAAAAGAGAAAGGACCAAACTAGTAAAATTATGAATGAAAGGGGAGAGATCACGACTAATACCAAGGAAATAGAAACAATTATTAGAAATTATTATCAACAACTATATGCCAATAAATTGAGCAACCTGGATGAAATGGATGCCTTTCTGGAAACCTATAAACTCCCAAGACTGAAACAGGAAAAAATTGACAACCTGAATAGGCCAACAACCAGTAACAAGATTGAAGCAGTGATCAAAAACCTCCCAAAAAACAAGAGTCCAGGGCCTGATGGCTTCCCTGGGGAATTCTGCCAAACATTCAAACAAGAAATAATACCTATTCTCCTGAAGCTGTTTCAAAAAACAGAAACAGAAGGAAAGATTCCAGACTCATTCTATGAGGCCAGCATTACTTTAATCCCCAAACCAGGCAAAGACCCCATCAAAAAGGAGAATTTCAGACCAATGTTCCTGATGAATATGGATTCCAAAATTCTCAACAAAATCCTCGCTAATAGGATCCAACAATACATTAAAAGGATCATCCACCACGACCAAGTGGATCGCTGGGATGCAAGGGTGGTTCAACATTCGCAAATCAACCAATGTGATTGAACACATTAATAAGAGGAGAGAGAAGAACCATATGGTCCTCTCAATTGATGCAGAAAAAAGCATTTGACAAAATACAGCATCCTTTCCTGATTAAAACTCTTCAGAATATAGGAATAGAGGGAACATTCCTCAGATTCATAAAATCCATCTATGAAAAACCCACAGCGAATATCATCCTCAATGGGGAAAAGCTAAGAGCCTTTCCCTTAAGACCAGGAACATGACAAGGATGCCCACTCTCACCACTATTGTTCAACATAGTACTAGAAGTCCTAGCAACAGCAATCAGACAACAAAAAGAAATAAAAGGTATTCAAATTGGCAAAGAAGTCAAACTCTCTCTCTTCACAGATGACATGATACTTTCTGTGGAAAACCCAAAGACTCCACCCCCAAATTAGTAGAACTCATCCAGCAATTCAGTAATGTCACAGGATACAAAATCAATACACAGAAATCAGTTGCTTTCTTATGCACTAACAATGCAACTGTAGAAAGAGAAATTAGAGAAACGATTCCATTTACAATAGCACCAAAAACCATAAGATACCTCGGAATAAACCTAACCAAAGAGGTAAAGGATCTATACTCTAGGAACTACAGAACACTCATGAAAGAAATTGAAGAAGACACACAAAGATGGAAAAACATTCCATGCTCATGGATCGGAAGAATAAACATTGTTAAAATGTCTCGGCTACCCAGAACAATCTATACCTTCAATGCCATCCTGATCAAAATTCCAATGACATTTTTTCAAAGTGCTGGAACAAATTCTAAAATTTGTATGGAATCAGAAAAGACCCCGAATCGCCAAGGAAATGTTGAAGAAGAAAAACAAAGCTGGGCGCATCATGTTGCCCAATTTCAAGCTATATTACAAAGCAGTGATCATCAAGACAGCATGGTACTGTCACAAAAACAGACATATAGACCAATGGAACAGACTAGAGAGCCCAGATATGGACCCTCAACTCTATGGTCAAATAATCTTCAACAAAGCAGGAAAAATATGCAATGGAAAAAAGACAGTCTCTTCAATATATGGTGCTGGGAAAATTGGACAGCTATGTACAGAGAATGAAACTCGACCATTCTCTAACACCATACACAAAGATAAACTCAAAATGGATGAAAGACCTCAATGTGAGCCAGGAATCCATCAAAATCGTAGAGGAGAACATAGGCAGTAACCTCTTTGACATGGGCCACAGCAACTCCTTTCAAGATACATCTCCAAAGGGTAGTGAAACAAAAGCAAAAACGAACTTTTGGGACTTCATCAAGATAAAAAGCTTCTGCACAGCAAAGGAAATAGTCAAGAAAACAAAGAGACAACCCACAGAATGGGAGAAGGTATTTGCAAATGACACTACAGATAAAGGGCTGGTATCCAAGATCTATAAAGAACTTCTCAAGCTTAACACCCAAAAAACAAATAATCAAGTCAAAAAATGGGCAGAAGACATGAACAGACACTTCTCCAAAGAAGACATACTAATGGCTAACAGACACATGTAAAAATGCTCGACCTCATTAGCCATCAGGGAAATTCAAATCAAAACCACACTGAGATACCACCTTACCCCACTTAGAATGGCAAAAATTGACAGGGCAAAAAACAACAAATGTTGGAGAGGTTGTGGAGAAAGGGGAACCCTCTTACACTGTTGGTGGGAATGCAAGTTGGTACAGCCACTTTGGAAAGCAGTGTGGAGGTGCCTCAACAAATTAAAAATAGAGCTACCCTCTGACCCAGCAATTGCACTCCTGGGTATTTACCCCAAAGACACAGATGTAGTGAAAAGAAGGGCCATATGCACCCCAATGTTCACAGCAGCAATGTCCGCAATAGCCACACTGTGGAAAGAGCCGAGATGCCCTTCAACAGATGAATGGATAAAGAAGATGTGGTCCGTATATACAATGGAATATTACTCAGCCATCAGAAAGGATGAATACCCAACTTTTACATCAACATGGATGGGACTGGAGGAGATTATGCTAAGTGAAATAAGCAGAGAAAGTTAGTTATCATAAGGTTTCACTTATTTGTGGAACATAAGGAATAGAATGGAGGACATTAGGAGAAGGAAGGGAAAAATGAAGGGGGGGAAATTGGAGGGAGAGATGAACCATGAGAGACTATGGACTCTGAGAAATAAACTGAGGGTTGTCGAGGGGAGGGAGGTGGGAGGATGGGTTAGCCCGGTGATGGGTATTAAGGAGGGCACTAAACTCCTCACCTCTAGAATGTACAGGTAGTTATCTCTTGGATTTTCTTACAGGTACTTTTTTAAATTGCTTTATTATCTACAAGTAAAATTTTAATCTATATGATATTAAGAAAAATCATCCAAAACTTGAAAATACAGCAAAAGAAGGATTGCATGACAATGAAAGTTGTCACACTAGTATGCTAACAGACCCATTAAAGGATTATTTCATTTTCTCTGTCCTACAGAGGAGGAGATGTACCAGTTTTGATTTGCTATTTACTACTGATTAGGACCTAGGCTCTATGATTTTTCATGTTGATTCAGGTTTTTTTCTGAGATGCAAATTATTTCCGTTCAATAGAGAAAAAAGAGTTGCGGTTTTATCTCCCTATAGGACAGGAACCAGTTTTGTCTCTGAGTAAGCCTGTTCCAGCCTGTCTCTCCTGACTAACTGTATAAATGTGTTCTCCAAATGCTCTTTGAACTGGTTTTACTGTCCTGCCAGTTCCCTCACTCAAGAGTTAAATAAATCTTTGACTTGTGTTCAATTTATATTCATACGAGAGTCATGTTTTTAACTTTTTAAAAATTATACTTTGACACTAGAATGTACTTTTGTATATAACGTGAGAGAGGTTTAATTTTGTTTTCCTCCACATAAATGGCCAAGTTGTGCCAACTCTAAAAAAATCTATCCTTTTTCCCCTCTACATAGCAATATGTACTTAATTTTGCCATGCCTAGAATAAAACTTGGTATATAGTAGGCATGCAATAAATATGTTTTCGGTGAACACTGCATATTCTCATGTGTGTTGGGTTCTACTTGATTTTCTATTCAGTTCTTCTAAGCTATTAGTCTATTCTTTTGTCAATACCATTGATTTGCTTACTATGGTGTGATAGTATGTTCTGATACTTGAGAAGACGGCCACTTTGGGTTAATTTTCTTTTTCAAAATTTCTACTCTATTCATGAGTATTTACCATTCCATATAAACTCTAAGATCATTTTATCCAACTCTAAAAAAAAAAAAAACTTTTTGGAATTTTATGGAGAATTGTAGATTCATCTATGAATTTTTATAAAATTGATACTTTGTTATTTTAAGCCCTTCTATCCTAGAACATGGTGTATCCTTCTATTTACCCAGCTCTTACTTTCTGGCTTTCAATAACAATTTTATGGTCTTCTTTATATAGGCCCTGTATCTTGTTATCTTTATTGTTAAGCATTTTTTAAATACGGTTGCTGTCAAACATGGGACATTTTTTCCCATTTCCACGTTTAGATGATCTTGGCTAGAACAGAGAAAACTATTCATTTTTACATCTTTATCTTGTGTACAAATGCCTTACTAAATTCTCATTATTTAAATAGTTCATCTAACTTCACATTAGTGCGATCTTTCTCTGGCCCCAAAGTGCTTTCAGAGTAAAAATAAAGAGCCCACATGATTTCTCTTCTATCTATAAGCATTTACTTCACTTGACAACTTTCAAAATACTCATTTTTTTTCTTAGTAAACACGCATGTTTTTGTCTACGTGTAAGTTCTGCTCAAGAGAAAAAGAAGAGTCCTATAGGAACGCTATCCATGAGGAGACTGTATAAATGTAAAAGGCTCTAAACATATACTAGGTCTGGAAAAAATAAAATCCAAAGAGGCATGAGGCAGTGAAAAAATCAATTAGAATCAGTTAAGGGAAAATGCTAGTCATCAGGACTAAGAGATAATATGGGATTGGAAAACATTAGTAGCAAAGTAAAAAGACAGAGGATCTGGGAGCAGATTAGGATGGGGAACAAGAAATACATCAGAAAAAGATTTTCAGGCCTAAGCTGTGACCCTGGCAAGGATACCCATGGGCTATGTTTATCTGGTGTTGGAAACCTATACAAAACCAAGGATCCAAGCACTCTCTGAGTCACTGCACACATTTTTTAAAAAGAAAGTGGCTCTATGTAGACACTTTCAGAAGAGCATATTCAAATTAGTAAATGCCTTTTTTAGTATTCTTTGCTTAATCTAGATACCTCATTTGTAATATTCGTGGCTGTTAATTCTAGGCATTTTTTTTTGGTAGTTCTTTTTCCCTATGGCTTTTAAAATAAACTGAAAAGGGAAATCTGGTTATCATCTTTTTCATGAATAATATACCAGTACTTGGTTTTGTGCAATTTAATCATACCACTTTTTTTAGTCTATAAAATCAACCACTTTCTGAATTCAAAATAATTGTCTTTTATATAGGAAAAAGATCAACCAAGGGCACATATGTTTTTCAAATCCATTTGTTCTTCATGTTAACAATGTTAAAAGAGGTATTTCCAGCTAGCCCATACTTGTTCTAAATGTCATGAGTGACAGGCTTTTACCTTAGAGGAAATATCTTCATTTGCCATCATCTGAGTCAACACTGTTGCAAGGTACATTTGATCAGGCTAATGTAACACCAGACTCCTTCAGTTTGGATAAATAGAAGACGAGTGAAAAATACACTGAGATCATTTTTCATGGGGCCAAGAAACTCTGGAGACAGAACAGCTGTATTCTCTTTGTGCTTTAAAAAAGGACAAAGGGAACAACAGTCACTGCTTTTTAGGCTTAAACCCATGGTTATCTGACTTTACCTTCCTTCACCGCCCATCACTTCATGCCGAAAGACTGACACACCTCCTTGTGTTGTCAGAGGTGCAGACATTTCCCCTGAAAGCCAGTGTCTCTGTGGTACTGCTCTATACCCTTCTTTTCTTTACTTTTCTTTTTTCAAAGATTTTATTTATTCATTTGAGATACAGAGATACAGAGAGCATAAGCAGGGGGAGAGGCAGAGGCAGAGGGAGAAGCAGGCTACTCATTGAGCCAGGAGCCCGATGCAGTGCTCGATCCCAGGACCCTGGGATCATGACCTGAGCCGAAGGCAGACGCTTAACCACCCAGGTGCCCTACACACCCTTCTTTTCATTCTCTTACCTTTCACTTACCAACCCACCCACTGGGACACAGTATTTTCTGCTCTGGTCTCCACGCACCTGGGCTGCTCCACAGGCAAATAACTTTCAAACTTTTCTGAGAGGGACCCACAATCAAAACCATTTTTTTAATTTACAACCCAGGACCTAAATAAACACAGAATAACTAAAATAAAAATGCTAAGGAACAATACTTACCTTGACAAGGTATGATGTACTCTAATATTTTCTCTTCTATCTTATCCTATTTCTATTTTTTAAAATACTGGCCAAGACTCACCAAATCAAAATTTCAGAATCCAGGAGTGAGCCACAGACTTCTGTTTGAAGAGAACTGCCTTCATCTGTGCATGAGGAGTAACACAGCCACAGCACCCACGTGTTTCCAAAGAGAGCAGGAAGGTGACACCCCAACTTGAAGAATCGTTGAATTATAGTAATACCCAGCTTAGATCTACTTTCCTCTCAAGGTCTAAAGTCCTAGGTGGGAAAGTCATCCTTTCATTCATCATGTAATCATCGAAAAAATATATTAATTGAGCACCTACTGTAAGCCAGAAAATAGAAGCTAACAGATCACTATCACATGATACATCAATATTCCGGCCTCTTTACAAGAATGCCCATAAGAACCACTGAACCCTATCATGTACCAGGAACTATTCTAGATAGTGGAGACGTACTGGTAAATGAAAAATGTTCCCTGCCATGTTGTTTTTGCAGGAAGATGTATTCCATAAAACCGGTCATATTTTCTTAGGCCAAGAATTCTTTTTTTTTTTTTTTTTTTTTTAGGCCAAGAATTCTTGACTGGGGTTTGATTTTGCCCTCCACAGGACATTTGGCAGTATCTGGACAAAATTTGGGTTGACATGACTTAGCATGGTTACCGGCATGTAGTGGATAGAGGCTTGAGATGCTGCTAAACATCCTAGAGTACACAGAACACACACACACACACCCCCTAAAGAATTACTCAGCCCAAAATGTCAATAGTACTGAGGCTAAGAAATCCTGTTTAGTCTTGGTCTTAATGATCAATGAATGTTTTATGAGATGGTGAGATAAGAATCAGGTTGGCCAGTAGCCCTAAACAGCATTTTCTTCCTTATGATGATAAGTGGCTTAGTACTGGTTATAGACAAATCAAAAATTTTGAAGTAGTGGGAGGTGATGGGGAGTAAAGCAAAAATGAACTGAGCACCACCTGTGTGCTGAGGACTATGCTGGAGGATGGTTTTCCATGTGTGTAGGTGTAGACTAGGGGCGGGAGGAAGGGCAGGAACACACAACGCTGGGCTACACAAGCTGACATGTTTCTTACTCTAACTCTCTTAAACCCCATCTACAATCAAATTCACAGTCTGATCTCATTAAACAAAACATTTAACTAGTACTGGAGAGTGGTAATTTAGCTACATTCACACTTTTCAGGAAGCAACTGAATTCTAAAATAAACACATTAAACTTTAAAAACAAATCAAAGAAAATGAGTTCATGCACACTTAAAGTAGCATTTCAAGCCAATAAAAGCAAGACACCAATGTTTTAATGCCCAACACACTGTAGGAGGGAAAAAGTCACCATAAGTAATAATAAACAGCAGTAGGTCTAGACCAGGACCATAAAAAATGGCTAAACTTTACTTTTCTCAAGTTATTCAGATTCTGGGGGGGAAAAAATACAAAAATTCAATTACTTAGAACTGTCTACAGGAAAAAGATGCTCTGTTCAACTATTACACACAAAATCTCCCTGGAATAACACTGCTGATCAATCTTTCCAGGAAACCAGATTTTCAGTTTCATGTTTAAAAATCATGACTTCTGATTTTTAGGTATGGCATTTTTTCTTTGTTTTTTAAGCCTTTGGTTCTAAGGAATAGTCTTGTTCTTTTAAAAACAGAGGGTTAGGGCACCTGGGTGGCTCAGTCATTAAGTGTCTGCCTTCAGCTCAGGTCATGATCCCAGGGTCCTGGGATTGAGCCCTGCATCGGGCTCCCTGCTCGGCGGGAAGCCTGCTTCTCCCTCTCCCACTCTCCCTGCTTGTGCTCTCTCTCTCGCTGTGTCTCTCTCTGTCAAATAAATAAATAAAATCTTAAAAATAAATAAATAAATAAATAAATAAATAAATAAATAAATAAATAAATAAAAACAGAGGATTATTAAAATGTTTAAACTACCCAAAGCAATCTACACATTTAATGCGATCCCTATCAAAATACCACCAGCATTTTTCACAGAACTAGAACAAACAATCCTAAAATTTGTACAGAACCATAAAAGACCCCGAATAGCCAAAGAAATCCTGAAAAAGAAAAAGCAAAGCTGGAGGCATCACAATTGTGGACTTCAAGCTATATTACAAAGCTGTAGTCATCAAGACAGTGGGGTACTGGCACAAAAACAGACACATAGATCAGTGGAACAGAATAGAGTACCCAGAAATGGACCCTCAACTCTATGGTCAACTAATCTTCAACAAAGCAGGAATGAATATCCAATGGAAAAAGGACAGTCTCTTCAGTAAATGTGCTGGGAAAATTGGACAGCCACATGCAGAAGAATGAAACTGGACCACTTTCTTATATCACACACAAAAATAAATTCAAAATGGATGAAAAACCTAAATGTGAGGCAGGAAACCATCAAAATCCTAGAGGAGAACACAGGCAGAAACCTCTTTGACCTCAGTCACAGCAACTTCTCACTAGACACGTCTCCTGAGGCAAGGGAAACAAAAGCAAAAATGAACTTTTGGGACTTCATCAAGATAAAAAGCAGCATCACAGTGAAGGAAACAATTAAGAAAACTAAAAGTCAGCCCATGTAATGGGAGAAGATATTTTCAAATGACACATCTGATAAAAGGTTAATATCCAAAATCTATAAAGAACTTATCAAACTTAACACCCATAAAACAAATAATCCAGTTAAGAAATGGGCAGAAGACATGAATAGACATTCTTCCAAAGAAGACATCCAGATGGCTAACAGACACATGAAAAGATGTTCAACATCACTCATTATCAGGGAAATACAAATCAAAACCATGATGAGATACCAACTCACACCTGTCAGAATGGCTAAAATTAACAACACAAGAAACAACAGGTGTTGGTGAAGATGTGGAGAAAGGGGAACTCTCTTGCACTGTTGGTGGGAATGCAAACCAGTACAGCCATTCTGGAGAACAGCATGGAGGTTCCTCAAAAAGTTAAAAATGGAACTACCCTATGACCCAGCAATTGCACTACTAGGTATTTACCCAAAGAATACAAAAAATACAGATTCAAAGGGGTACATCACCCTGATGTTTCTCAACAATAGCCAAACTATGGAGAGAACCCAAATGTCCATCAACTGATGAATGGATAAAGCAGATGTGGGGGGTGTGTGTGTGTGTGTGTGTGTGTAATGGAATATTACTTGGCCATCAAAAAGAATGAAATATTGCCATTTGCAATGAAGCGGATGGAGCTACAGTGTCTTATACTAAGTGAAATAAGTCAGAGAAAGACAAATATCACATGATTTTACTCATATGTGGAATTTAAGAAAGAAAACAGATGAACATATGGGCAGGGGGGGAAGAAAAAAAAGAAAGAGGAAACAAACCATAAGAGACTCTTAACAATAGAGAACAAACAGGGTTGATGGAAGGAAATGGGTGGGGGATGGGCTAGATGGGTGATGGGTATTAAAGAGGGCACTTGTGATAAGCACTGGGTGTTGTGTGTAACTGATGAATCACTAAATTCTATTCCAGAAACCAATATTGCACTGTATATTAACTAAAATTTAAATAAATAAATAAAAAATAAATAAATAAAAACAGAGGGTTAAAGCATGTGAGTTTAAAGGTGTTCCCAAAAGTGCCCTATCAACCTTCAGATTCTACATTTCTTCAATAAAAAATAAAACCTTTTTAACAGAGAAAAATTTTGCCAGCTCTCTTCTCCTCTGCATTTCCTCCTATTTGAGCAACATTGGCTATACCCCTGAAAAATGACCCAACTTTTGGAAAGCCTATGTGCTTGCTGAATACATCAAACTCTACCTTAATTCCCACCATTTGGAAAGGCATGCATTATATTTAAACCCTGAGTATATTACTTGACACCAGAAATACATAATGCAGTATTTTGAATATGAGGCTTGTTTATAGCATTGCTTCTCTGAGAACGAGTCATGAAATTAGTGACAATTACTATTCCTCATCTGGCTTCAGGGTCTCTGACAAAGGAGCACAGAGCAGGAAGCCATTACAAAGAGCAGGCAGAATGTCAGCAAAGAGGCATAATGTGGCACCTTGCCGATCACAAAGAGAAGGATTAGGGAAAATCATCCAAAGTAATTATCTCAAAGACCAGTAGGGACAAGGCAAATCTCCTACAACTTCTCAAGATGCATCCTAATGTCACTGAACCCAGGAGGACTAAAGGAATGTTTGTCTGAATGATTTGATAGAATAAAGATAACAGCTCAGAAAATCAGCAGTTAGATGTGCACCTGTAAACTCACTCTTCCTGTGGTGCTGTCTTACTCACTTCCTTTCTAATCTGGATGTCACCCCCCCACACCCAGCCTTCCCTCTTCTTCCCCACCTGCCTCTCCCCTCTCCTCTCCCACCCATTTCCCCTCCTTCTGCATATATCCACATGTATGTTTGTGTATGTACATAAAAAGCTTTAATTTTTTTAATAAAGAGCATTGTAGCATTTTTGTCATCTTGTTTAACCCAATTCCCATTTCTCACTAAGACATTCAATTTTGACTTTTTCAAAATTGTCTGTATAAGCTTCCTAATGAATTAACCTTCTTTCAGATTATATTTTTATTCAACTCAATATATAGTAGATAGATCTTATTTGTCATTCAATTTTAAGACAAATTTCAAAGTTAGCCAAACTGCATAGCAGTAGTATCATTTGATTTTTATTAGTTTCCCAAAACTATTGTGTTATGAGAATTAGATAATTTCCTAGCAACAGAAACTATAGTTTAGAGTTTGGGTAGCTGCTTAACCTGAAAGTTGGCATTATTGTCATATCCATTAGGATTCTGATGAGATTTTCAATCTGAAGGCATTTGACAAATTTATGGACATTCCTTTTTTTAAAAGTTTGACTTTACATAAAAAAGAATGAAATCTTGCCATTTGCAGTGAAATGGATGGAACTAGAGAATATAAAGCTAAGTGAAATAAGTCAGTCAGAGAAAGACAAATACCATATGATTTCACTCAAATGTGGAGTTTAAGAAACAAAACAAATGAGCAAAGGGGGGGTAAGGAAAGAAAAACAAACCAAGAAACAGACTCTTAACTCTAGAGAACAAACTGATGGTTACCAGAGGGGAGATGGGTGGGGGATGGGTGAAACAGGTGATGCGGATTAAGCAGTGTACTTAGCATGATGAGCACTGGGTAATTAAAATAAAAACTTTTTTAAAAAGATTAGTAAATACTAGGAATGTAATGTACAACATAATGACTATAGTTAACACTGCTGTGTAATACATAGAGAATTCATTAAAAGATTAAATCCAGGAGTTCTCATCATAAGGAATTTTTTTTCTTTTTTATTTCTTTTCTTTGTATTTTATCTATATGAGAAGATGGATGTTAGCTGAATTTATTGTGGTAGTCATTTCACAGTATATGTAAATTAAACCATCAGGCTGTATACTTGAAACTTATACAGTGATATATGTCAATTATTTCTCAATAATACTGGAATAAAAATTTTATTCCAGACCTTGGTGGCGGGGGAACGTTTGGCTTTAAAGGAGACATTGTGAAGAAACAGTGTTAAAAGCCACAGAAAGGCTTCATATACAGTTTAGGCTGCTGAACATAGTCCCATTTTAAATCTAGAACTCATTTTCAAGTTTGTGTTCTGAAACGAATTCCTTGATGGAATCTCCTTTGAATACAGCAGAACGTCTGGGCTCAAGAGAGTTCTTAAAAAAAAAAGATAATCATAAAAAAATTACTTAAGAAGATGAGAATAAAATTAGGAGTTTTTCACTTAAGAGACTCGGGACTGACCACTCTTAAGAAAATATACCCAGTGTTTACTACTATTTCTCAGTTCCAAGCTATACAGTATTTAGAGACTTTTAGGAAGTTGGCTCTTGCCCTCATAGCTAAGACTGCAAATAATCAGGGCCTGAAGGCTCAGGGCCCCCATCCAATTGCTTAACCAATCCCAACAGACTCTTTGTTTTCCATATCTGGTGGGTTTGGGAATTACTTCAATTCATAGTCCCAGATCCTAAAATAATCTCTGGGCTCCTCTGAAGACCCATAGTTAAAGCAACCACCTGCAGCCCATGGCATTGAGCCTACAGAACTGGTTTAGGAATTTTAAGACTAAATTACTCACCTGTCATCTTTCTTGATAGACACTCAAAATGATTGATTTGGCTGAACCATAGTCTGGGCACACCATGTACCCTAGCTATTAGCTCAGTTCCTGGTTCTTGAGATCTATGTCACCTCCCTTACACACTCTATAGTCATCTTTGGAGGATCCCACTCATGATCCCATGGTCTAGTCAGGCTTAGACTGCCTGCCTATGGATTTTCCATGTTGAGGAATCCCTATAGCAAAATTAAAATTTAGCCCCAAATTGGTTTCTCCTCATCATCCAGAGAGCTACACTGCCTTCTTCTCAATCCATATTGGTGTGCTTAGACAAAGCAAGTTCATTTTAATAGTGGACTGAGGGAAACCTAATTAGAAATATAAACATTCAGGGGGGAAAATGGTATATAGCAAAGGCAAGAAAAACACCTGATGTATATATCTGTCTCATATATATAGGTCAGCAATTCCCATTGTTCAAACAAGAAAGGATCACAATGACTGATGCAGAGGCCCACAGCATTTCTCCCAGCAATTTTTTTAAGAATAGACTGGCTGCTCTGAAGAATGATTCTCAGTAAAAAGCCAGAAGCATCTCATGAGTGTTAGGGTCATTTTTTCCAATAGCCCTACTATATATCCTAAGTGAGTTTCTCACTTCACAGACCATTTTTATCCCCATATTTCTGTGGCTAGGTGAATGGCAGCCTTGCAGGAAGGCATTAATATACTGTTAGCCTGTTGCACTGTGCACAGCTTCAAACACAACTAATAAATTTCTTCTAGGTTTTTCTCATCCCGTTTAAGCCTTAACTTTCTCAGGGTGTGCGTAGTGCTGCTGACCTGTCAAAGAGGCTGTCCCTGGAAAGCCTCTCATTTTTCTTTTAGTGCCAGTTCTTAAAAAGTCACAAAGCAAAACAAATTACCCCCATAAAATTATAATGGCAAACAAGAAAATTCACAACAGCCCTCCTCCAGGACTGTAGCCGCCACAACTCAGGCTCACCAGCACCCATTAACCACCCATCTCCTCCACACCTAGTGGGCTGCAGGCTGCGGGGAATGGGCTCCAGGACCTTGGAGGCCAGCATATCCACCCCACCAGATACTCACTCACCCCCTGCCCCACCAGACCACTTCTGCCCCCCCTCCCACCAAAACTGCTCTTGCCAAGGTCACCATTGCCCTAGAGGTTGTAAAATCCACTGGGCAACTTTCAACCATTGTTTTTTCTGACCTCTCGGGAGTATGTAACATTTGATTATTCCCTTCTATGAGAAAAATACTCTCATCAGGTGGGTTCTAAAATATCTCCCCCCATACCTGGTTTTCACTGCAGTCTCATTTGCTACTCTGCTCCTCCGTCCTCTTGTCAGCCCTTTTTCCTCCTAAACCCCTTTATTCAACTTATTCAACACCCTTTCACCAGGCAGACTCACCCTACTTCAGAGATTCAGTTACTATCAATAATTCCTGTATATTTTTCTTCACCCAGAGACCTTCATCTAGAACCTATATATCCAACAGCCTCCTAGACATTCCATTGGCATATCTTTTTGACAACTCAAATTTGAAGTGTCCAGAACTGAATTCCTAACCATCCTTCCAAAATCTCTGTTCTTCCCCATCTCAGTAAATGACCCCAGGTCCACTGAGTTGCAAAGAGTAGTCGGGGATGAACCCTTCTCCCCCCTTACTCCTCTCCCAGGCACTCACTCAATCCAGTCTAGCACATATCCTATCTCAACCCATCCAGTCTGACTTCCCCACACTGCTCTGCCCCAGGTCTGCAGCACACCCACCCTGGGCTACCATAACACCCGTCACTCACTTTATCCCCTCCAATCAATTCGCTACACTGCAGCACGGCAAACTTTCTCTAGATATCTGACCACATCATACCCCTCTTCACAACCTCCAATGGATTCCCATCACCTCTTAGGTGGAAGGAAATGACTAGCATGGCTTCTGCATTAGCTGGCCACATCTACTCCCACACACTTTTTATTTCACTCCCTACACCCTGTCCTACCCCCTTGTCTCTGCTCCAGTCACCTGGACTTCTTTCTCTCCCTCAGTCTGTCTGCCCTGCTCCCCTTTGGTTCCAGCCTTCCCTCGAATGTGCTCCCACCACTGTGCCCCCTCTCCTTTTCCATCTGCCTAACTCCTACTTAACGTCCACATTTCAACTGAAATAACGTTGCTTCCAGGAGACCCTCCCTGAACCCTGAGACAAGGCTTATTATTTTTGCTACACACTCTCAGAGTCCACTGAACGTGCCCTGCTTTAGTATCCTCTGCTCTTGTATTTGTTGATTTAATGCTCTCTTCTCACTAGTCTGTGGGCTTCCTGAGGTCAGGGCACCAGGCTATCTCATTCACAGCAATGCTCCTGGTGCCTAATACAGTGCCTGGCACATAAACTATGGCCAGTAAACTTTTCACAATTAAGTTGAATTGGATTTTTGAACCTCTTGGGGAGCAGGAGTTATATTGTTCCTTTCCCATTTCTTGTACACACCTTATATCTTTTTTTTTTTTAAGATTTTACTTATTGGGGCGCCTGGGTGGCTCAGTTGGTTAAGCGACTGCCTTCGGCTCAGGTCATGATCCTGGAGTCCCGGGATCGAGTCCTGCATCGGGCTCCCTGCTCGGTGGGGAGTCTGCTTCTCCCTCTGACCCTCCCCCTCTCATGCTCTCTCTCTCTCTCTCTCTCATTCTCTCTCTCAAATAAATAAATAAAATCTTTAAAAAAAAAAAGATTTTACTTATTTATTTGAGAGAGAGTGAGCACGAGCAGGGGGAGGGGCAGAGGGAGAAGCAGACTCCCTGCTGAGCAGGGAGCCCAAAGATGTGGGGCTCAATCCCAGGACCCTGAGATCATGACCTGGGCTGGAGGCAGACGCTTAACCAACTGAGCCACCCAGGTGCCCCCACACCTTATATCTTTGTCTCCATGCAGAAGGCTGTTTAGGACCGATCTTCTATCTTTACCTCTCTCGTGCCCACACATTGCCTCACACAGTATAGGTCCTTGGCAAATGTTTAGTGATTGAACAACAGGAGCTAGCCTCTGCCCAGAGGCAGCTCGGAAGAATCATGAAGCACAGGCTCAGTGTCAACAGACCAAGGATCCGGTTCAGTTACGCCACTCATTATCTTTAGGATTTTAGTCAAGTTACTAAACCTCTCTTAGCTTCATTTTCCTCAGCTGCTTAAAGTGGGGATAATAATCATACTTACCAAACTGGGATGTTGGCGAGATAAAATAAAATAATGTGTATAAAGCACAGTAATGAATGGTTATAACAGCAAGCATTCCATAAACAACAGCCATCACTACTATGACTAACAACATTAGACGACTGTTAAAGCTTCATTATGCCACTGATGAACAAGAAATTATTAAATAAATGACAGTATACATATGCCAAGAAACACTATGAAGTCATTAAAAATACCTTTAAATAATATTGACATGGGACGGGGCACCTGGGTGGCTCAGTCGGTTAAGTGACTGCCTTCAGCTCAGATCATGACCCTGGAGTCCCAGGATCGAGTCCCATATCAGGCTCCCTGCTCTGCAGGGAGTCTGCTTCTCCCTCTGGCCCTCCCCCGTCTCATGCTCTCTCTCTCTCTCTCTGTCTCTCTCGTTCTCTCTCTCAAATAAATAAAATAAGATCTTTAAAAAAATATATATTGACATGGGAGAAATGCTCACCTCTAATGTTAACAAAAACATACGAATTTAATAAATATACATGAAGTATTTAACATGTGCAAGTCAGTGTTAATGCTGAGGATATAACAGTCAACAAGAGAGCATGGTCACTGGCTGCATGGAGCTCTATTCTAGTGTGTGTAAAATAACAAGTGACACATGAACTGAATAAGGTAATATCCCAAACCAGGTATCTATAGATAGACCCACACATAGCTGCACACATTCCCAGTTACATGAATAAATAAATTACCAGAAGGAAATCCAACAAAATATAATAATGTATTGTGGGACTGTGATTTTTTTATATACTTTACTGCACTTATATGATATTTACCAAAAACATACTAGTTTTTTAAATGTAAATCTATTGTACAGCCTTTTTACAGGGAGTCTTAGAACTTCTAAATTCTTTCCCTGGAATCCACTTTCTATTTTGTCTTCCCAGTTTTCATAAGGAAGTAGTAAGCAAGTCAGACAGGACTAACCTCAGCTTCCGCAGTCTCGACAGCTGCCTCCCTTCCCTACAGTGCCAAAAAGGAGATGTCAGACAATCAGGTCTAAGGCTGCCCTTATCCCCTCCACTCTCCCCCAGGCTAAGCCCCTTCTTTACCATCTCCCTTGTCTGCATCTATAATCCCTTCCTGGCTAGCCCATCATCCTGCTCAGGTCTCTCCCATCCTTCATAAGTCTCCTGGACCCAGTGGACTACCTCTAACTCCTACCCTCTCTCTCTCCTTCCACTCACACCTAACATTTTTTAGTCTGGTTAGATACTTCTCTCTTCTTCCTCACATCCCATTCACTCTTGAACATCGGTAAATTTGCTTCTATTCACAGGACTCCACTAAAACTGCTCTTGCAAACATCACCCAGAATCTTCATGGTGTAGTTCCCACAGTACCTGGTACCTATGTGTTCCCTGGTTGTATCATATTATATTGAAATTATCTGCTTATAATAAAATAAAAGTTTTGGGGAGCCTGGGTGGCTCAGTCAGTTAAGCATCTGCCTTCGGCTCAGGTCACAATCCCAGGGTCCTGGGATCGAGTCCCGCATCAGGCTCCTTGCTCAGGGGGGAGTCTGTTTCTCCCTCTGCCTGCCGCTCCCCCTGCTTGTGCGCTCTCTCCCTCTCTCTCTCTCTGACAAATAAATAAAAATTTTTTTAAATTTTAAAAAATAAAATAAAAGTTTTAAAATTATAGTTTTATATGTCTAGCTCTCCTACTGGATAGTGAGGTTGTTAAAGTCAGAAACCGTATCATATTTGTCTTAACACCCACACATCTTTCTCCCCCACCCCCATGGCTAGCATCTTGTTCAACCAGTGATCAATAAAGTCTTTCCTCCAATTCAATTAGCAGGAAACCCACTGAAGTGTCCTGCTAAGTTCAGAAATTTTCCTCACAATTCTGCCTCATCAAAATTCTCAGGCTTTTTTTTCCCTTCCAAGCCAACATAACTAAATAATTCTTAATAAGGTATTAATGACTACTGGTAAGTTACCTTCTCAAAAAATACATTAAACTTCAGTGTAGATGTTCAATATCTTATTTCAAAGATAGGATCCCAATGGTAGAAATATTGGCAGTAAACCAATAAATCTGTAAAGGAGTTACTTCAGATGGAAGCTGATCATTGTCTCTTGAATCTGTAAGAATTACTATGTAAGAATACTAACAACTTTTTTAAAGTAGGGAGCTGTTCTACTATAAAAAGAAATATATATTTGATCTTTATTCTCAATTCCTGGCACAGAGCTCCTAAAACCCTTATAAATTCCTGACTGGTAGGGATGACAGGAGCATCCGTTGTTATCCCTAATAAGGTCCTTTCAACCACACCTGAGGTTATGCTCATGAAATGACTCTTGGTGGGTCCAGACATAGCTTCAGAAAGGAGGCTGGTCACCAGGGGAACCAAGCATGTAATTAGAGGGTTGGAACTTTCAGCTTGTACCCCAGAGGGAGGGAGAGGGGCTGGAGACTGAGTTAATCGCCAATGGCCAATGATCTGATCATCCATATCTACATAATGAAACATCCATAAAAATGCAAACAACAGGGTTCAGAGAGCTTCTGAGTTGGTGAACACATCCACATGTCATGAGGGTAGTGTACCTCAAACGACCAGGGCTGAAGCTCCTGCACCAGGGACTCTTCTGGACCTCACTTTATGTACCTCTTCATCTGGCTATTCATTTGTATCCTTTATAATGTTCTTTATAATAAACCAGTAACAGTAAGTGAAGTGTTTCCTTGAGTTCTACAGGCCATTATAGCAAATGTCCAAATCTGAGGAGGGAGTCATGGAAACCCTCAATTTGTACCCAAGCTGGACAGAAGTCTAGGTGGCCTAGAAACCGATACTTGTGATTGGAATCTGAACTAGGGGGCAATCTTGTGCAACTGAGCCCTTAACCTGTGGAGTCTGTGCTAACTCCAGGTAGTTAGCGTCAGAATTAAATTAGACTACAGGACACCCCGTTGGTGTCTGCAGCAAACTAGAAAACTGCTTGGTGTAGAAAACCCCCACACTGGGTGCCAGAAGTTCTGTGAATAAAAAATAGACCCATAATAGGAGCCATGATGTATTTGAAGCTTTTTGATTCCTAATGACCAATTTCCAGAAAGCCCATTATCCTGTAGGGAGGAACAGATGAAGCTGGGAAAGGCAGGCATGACAGTTACTTATATGGCTCCTCTGGTATCATTAGGATCTCTTTTGCACTTGAATTATAGATCAAAACCAAATCCTTTATCTCAACTGCTTTCTACTGAGAATCCTTCAATTAAAAAGTGGGGAAATATTTCAAGGGAGACATCATGAAAGAATGGCACGCTGCTATGACTTCTATCCATTTGGCCCATTAAGAAAGTCCTCTTCCCACATATAAGTAGTCTTGTCCAGCGAACAACCAAAGTATTCAAGGCTGTATGATCTGTTATGTGGTTTCCACCTAGTAGTCAGGCCTTTCACAAGTAGCCTAGGAGGGAAGGAGGAATTTCACAACAATTACTAAGAATTTACTTGTCTTCTAATTTTATTCTCCTCCTGTGAGGGCACTGTGCTGGATCTGATCAAACTCTGTCTACCAAGATTGTTAACTCCTTGGCCTGCTCATTGTACACTACCCTCAGAGTGGCCAGACAGAAATGCACCCAGAAGGATTCTGCAAAGGAAGCTACTTGCTTAGTTTTGTCCAACCTAAGCATCAGTGACAGTAAAGTAGGGTCGTCTAGTTATTTTCCTTGGAAAAGGGCCAACAGTTTTTATCCCATTCTGAAAGTCCCTATCCTTGAAAAGTTATTGTTTAAAACTTTACAATGGGATATAATGAAGAAAAATTAATATGAATAAGCAAAAATTGCAAATATTAGAAGACATCCTATATTTGGAACTACAGAGTAGCCAGTAAGCCCCTTTTAGGATCTACTGTGGGGTGGGGAGTCCTTCCTCTAGCCAACAAAGTGTGCAGTTCACCACAGGAATGTTTGCCTACCCCCTGCCTATTAACCCTGTGAGGGAATATATCACCAAGCTCCATGATGATCATCTTTTCTTATTGTTTACAAAATGCTTTCACCTGTATGATCCATTTAATTTTCATTCCCAATATAACACATAAGAAGAATTTTTATCTCTGTTTCACAAATGAGGAACTAAGGCTTAAAGAAGAAAAGAATTTGGACCA
This sequence comes from Mirounga angustirostris, assembly GCF_029215605.1. Taxonomy (NCBI): domain Eukaryota; kingdom Metazoa; phylum Chordata; class Mammalia; order Carnivora; family Phocidae; genus Mirounga; species Mirounga angustirostris. The sequence goes on from NW_026991710.1 coordinate 59,921,829, forward strand.
AGAACACAACGCTACATTCCACTTCCCTGCCATGAAAATTGACTCGCTCTCACTTGTCTGTAATTTGACCTGACACTGACTCTCTGTCTTTTCCTGCTAAGGCTTTCCTTTGCTTTCTTTCAGTCAGTACTTGCACAGACTCCTCAAATCTTGATTTGCTTTTACCCGCTTTTCTTACTCTCTCATCTGAAATCTAACTGCCTTGTGCCTGGCAGGAGCATGCCTGGGCCATTCCAGTCCCTGCCTCAGTGACTTCAAAGCTCCTAAATCCTCCTGGCTTTTAGTACCTGGCTCCTTTTTATGGGCTTCCACCCTAACCCATGCTCCTTGAGCCTCCTCAATACTTTGCCAGTCATGCTACAACATCCCACTGTCTGACATAGTGATCCACCTGATTCCTTTAAGCTCAGCCCTAGAACATGATCACAAAAGTGTCAGCATACCCACAAGGGATAGAATTAGTTGTAGAGAGACCCATTAGATTATGGAAATCCTGGCGTGTGGACCCCATTCTTCTCCAAACTCCAACACTTTCAATACAATGGTCCCTTTCCTATAAACTACCATCTACCCCGTTCCACCACTAAGTCTTTAGGGCAACAACCTGATCAGCTCAAAATTAGTTATGATCTCCCTGATATACAGGCTGATGATTTGACCAACAGTGGTCCCTTCTACCCCCTAGTGCTTATGATAAAACTGATATTCTGCAGTAAGAGACAAGCCACATGACCTCTGAATCTTCTTCCATTATAATGCAACCAGTTTAAAAAGCATTTACTACTATGAAAGCTAGGAAAGGAAAACAGGCTAAGAATGAGATGCCTAGAATTAATGTGTGCAGATTTGAAGCTATATTTGTCACAGAATTAGCATATATTCTGACTTGTCCAAATAGCTTTCTCTTTCTCCTCTCTGTCCTCTTCCAGAACTCCCAGCGTTGGCTGGAATGTAGGACAGAATTTCCCACAACACAGAGACATCACGCATATGTCTCTAATTTCACAAAATGACAAACCGGAATGGCCCTGAGAGCCAAAAATTCTATTTCATTCTTCTCTCTGATATACTAGTTAGGCCAATGAATTTTCTTTTCCTTCAGTACCAATCAGGCACTTAAGGCAGACTGGAGAAAGGAGAGAGCAGACCACAAGTACCTCATTGCTATGCTGCTGATGGGAATTTACAAGAAACTGGACGACTCAGACCCAGTCAAATTGCCATCAGCCCAGGAAGGAGTTTAGCATGTTTTCAAAAGTGGGGAAAATTATGTGCTCCAAGAAACTTGCCCTCACCCTCCCAGGAGGTCAGTTGCCCAAACTATGTGCACCCATGGAACACTGTACAGCTTGTTTGTGCTATCCCCCTGCAAAATATAAATGGAGAGACCCCATCTGAAACCTAGAGCAGGGTGCATTAAATGTGTCACCCCACTGCTGAGTCTCATTCTGCAATGGCAGGCAATGACCTTGAGTCTCAGGACATGGACTTTGTGGTGAAAACCAGCACCTCTGAAACAAGATGATTTCTGGATTCTCTTGCCTAGAGTTCTTGAAAACAAAGGGATGTGCTTTGTGTATAGATAACTCAAAAACATCAGGAATGAGGACCAGATAGTGTTTTCAAAGGCTTCACATTTGCCTGGATTATTCTTATGTCGAAATGACACTGGATAAAAGATGTTGTATAAAATTCAGGGAATGGTACATAGAATTAGTCACGCCCTTGAGGAGAAGTATGAGATCCCAAAATAGAGCAGTCCAGAAAGTATTTAATTTGAAATCAGAAATCCTGAGCTTTAATCCTAGGCTTTTCTTGAGGTGAGGTGAGTTAAGCCTTAGCTTTACCCACCTACAAAAATGGGAGGGATCAGCAGAGCATTCCTTAGAGAAGGTGGCCTCACAGGTCCCTGAGGAACACAATTATGATAAAGCACTTGATAAAGAGAAGACCCAATTAAAGGTTAAGGAAAATTTCACTTACTTTGGTGGCCAACCGTCTAAGTTTGGGCTGCCTCAAAGGCACAGCCAAAATGAGCCTTGGGCACGGGTGTCTTATTTGACATGTGACCCCAGGAAGCAGGAGAGAGGGATTGGGGAGAGTCAAAAAAGGAGGGGAAACCAACACAATGGTTCATTATCAAGGTCACTGATGTGAGCAACTTGGGCCCAATTCCACCAGGATTCCTGAGAAGGGTAAGGAATGCCTGCTAGAAGGGGCCAGCTGGGTTGTGGCAGAGCACTATGCACCCATTCTGGTCCCCACTGGCTGAAGCCTGGCACCAAGAACCCTAACTCTAGCAAGCTCCTGCTCCACCTGGAGAAGGCCCTGGGGTGGAATGAGGAGAAACACAAGTTGAGAGCTTGTGGCAGGGGGTCCAGCAGCCTGCAGTGAATGTGTGCTCCCATGAAGCAGCTACCACAACTGAGGCTAAAATCAGTGGGGTCTGGTGGACGTGGATGTGGGTGCCTGAGTGCTTCCTATCCTGACCTAAGGCTCTCTCACAATACGCTCTCGATTATTCCATCCTCAAAGATGGCAAACAATATGTGAATGCCACTTTCCTTATTATCAACTATAATGCTGGGGATGATCCCTCCTTGAAGATTCATGTCCCTTCATGGAATTACAGGCCTTTGCACATGCTACTGCTGATGTTTAGAATACTTTCCCTGCCTGCTCCTCCCCACCCCTACTTTGCTATCTGGACGCAGCTTGAAAATTATGTGCTCCAAGAAACTTGCCCTCACCCTCCCAGGAGGTCAGTTGCCCAAACTATGTGCACCCATGGAACACTGTACAGCTTGTTTGTGTGATTTATCACATTTTTGAAAACACACTGTTCCTCTCCACACTCATACATACATATGCAAACATACACACACACCATTCAATTTATCAGTACCAAAATGTCAAGTAATTTGCTCTTTTGCTAGCAAATATATTCCCAAAACCTAGCATAGTGCCTGGCATAAAAGTTAATGAATAAATTTTTGTTAAATGAACTGATGAGTGAATGACTGAATAAATGAATCAAGGGAAGTGAAAACATCTGTTGTCACTAAAATTGGCCTGAAAGTCTACTTTTCTTAGGAGCTCCCTTCTCCCTGCTGTGCTTTGTTCAGAGTGATTATTCCAAAGCTTTCTCTCCAGCATCTTTTGCCTGGACTTTTCTGGGAAGAAAATGTGCAAGTCAATTGCTACAGAGTGTCTTCGGGATTTCTGTCCTCTGTATCTCTGCACTATTCCCAGCAGGCTGTGACCCAAGGGTCATTTTGTTTGTTTTGTAGGGAGCACTCACAGGGGTAGGCAGCACTGTTAGTTTAATTCTGGCCTTTCTGTTTCCTTCCTTAACTTCTGACAATAACTCTTTCTTGTTGCTTAAAGGCAGAGCTGATCTCTGTCACTGAGAATGTCCTCCTCGCCTCTCATTCCTCTTGACCTCATCAGTCTCAAAGGATGACAACCCTGCCCAAGAGCAGAGATAAGAAGAGGCCAATGGAAACCCACTGTCAACAAGCTGTGCTCTTCCCACCACAAGGAGCCAGGGAAAACGTCCTCTGGGGTGCAATCAGGGTCAGAGTTCCTCTGACTCAACCCCCAGATGATCTAATAATGGCAAGAAGAGCACAGAACATCCCAGGAGTGTGAAAACCTCCCCCGCAGCATGGGGAGGAAGAGCAGTGCAGGGTCTGGAGACCACAGCAGATGACAGGCCACTGTGTTCCAATGAGTGGGCAAAACACCACACTGGGGGATACCAGGGCAGGTTCCAAAGGGCACCAAGTCTGCCCAAGAAACATCTGCACAGGTAAGTGGACCTGAACTCAGGTGTACAACTGGCACCTAAGAGGAGAAACCTAAGTCCAAATCCTGCATGACAGACAGGTGTCAAGGATCTGGTCACTGCTGAGATTTCTTCATACACAACATGCTACTTCTTGTCTCCTCGGTTCCTGCTGTCTTTTCTGCCTGGATGCTCTTCTGCACCCTCTGTCCTGCACCTCTCACCTTGTCCCCTGTTGCCTCTCTCCCAGGAAGCCTTCCCTGAACCCCACTGACTATTCTCCCTGTCACTGCACTTACCACAATGCCTGCCTCCCTGCTACTCTCAAACTACCAAAAGGAGGGACCCATCTTATTTCTCTTTATACCCCCAGGCCCTAATACAGTGCCTTGCCTATAGTAGGTCCCTCAACAAAAACCAAATAAATGAAGTGAATGAATGAACGTACTTACAAGAATTGTTTGGAACCAGATCTTCAAGAGAAGGCCGAAGATATTTGTCAGAGTAGGCATAAAACTAGAGCTGGACTATCAATGGATAAGAGACTGAATCCCAAAGTCCTGGGCGATTGTGCCTTCAAACCCTGCTACCAGAAGTCAAGATTGTTCTAAGGTTTTGAGATGAAACTGAATTTATAGATCAAAGTCCCACAGCCTTGAACCTGAGTGGCAGAGACAGAAGCCACACAGACTGACAGTATTTGCAGCGGGCTGATTCTTTCATTCCCCTGGCTTGGCAAGGGTTGGGGAAAATTTGGAAGTGGCAGATGGACAGAAGAAGAGCAAAGAGGCATTTGTTATTGGGGGTAGAAAGAGTGCAAGTATCATTGATCTCACGAAATCTCGCCAACCTAATTTTTTTCCTTCTTCACTCAGTGTGCTCCAGCCCCTCAGCCTTCTTTCAGTTTGTTGAATATGCCAAGTTCTCTCCTGCCTCAGGGCCTCGGAACATGTTATTTTGTCTGCCCTGAATACTCTGAGTCTAACCATACTTTTAAAAGATCAACTCCTTCTCTGTAAATTTTGGCTTAAATATTAATCCTCATGAAGCTTTTTTTGGTCACTGTATTACAAGTAGGTGCCTCCCCATCACACCCTGTTTTAGTGTTTGGGCTACTATAAGAAAATACCCCAGGCTGGGCGCCCTCATAAACAACAGAAATTTATGTCTCACAGTCCTAGAGGCTGGGAAGTCTGAGATCAAGGAGCCAGCAGATCTGGTGTCTGCTGAAGGCTCACTTCCTGGTTCACAGATGGCCATCTTCTGGCTGTACCCTCACATGGTGAAAGGGGCAAGGGAGCTTGCTGGGTCTCTTTTATAAAGGCACTAATCCCATTCATGAGGGCTCCACCCTCACAGCCTAATCGCCTCCAAGTATCATCACACTGGAGATTAGGTTTCAACATATGAATCTGAGGGGGACACACTCAGCACAGCCCATTCATCTCAACCTCTTCTTTTTTACTTTCATCATGATAGTTATACGATTTGCAATTACTTCATTTATTTATCCAGTTACTAGTGGTGTGTATAGGGAGAGGGGGTGATCTCTCATACTGGAACATAATTTCCTAAGGACAAGGACCCTGTCTAGTTGTTCACTGTGTTATCATTGCACCTAACACATCACCTGGCACCTCGTAAGAGGTAACTCTCATTGTTGTTGAGTTTACTGTTATTGTCAAAAGGATTTCTTTAGCATATATAAAACTTAATTGATATATCAAATTATGAGCTCAGGCATGAGCTTCTCCATTTTTCCACATACTTTGTGCGTCTTGTATCAGAAAGCATTTCTTAATGCTTGCAGAACCATGTCAGCATTCAGTAATGTGTATTAAAGGATGCTGTGTAGGTCTGGGTTAGCCTTGTGAATAAATCCCTCCTAATAAAAGAAAATGAGATTTCATGATTAAGGGGTTTAGAAATAATCAAGAGAGGGTTAAAAATAAAACTAGCGGAGGCAGAGCAGACCAAAGAATAGCTACTGGCATGCTTTCCAAAATGATGTCCCAGATTATGATTTTATGAGAAAAAAATAAAATAATTGCTTGCCAAGCCATCTAAAAAGGAAGAATGTTTGGAGAACTTAGAAATGGAACACTGATAGGTCTATACAGTCTAGATTCTCTCAACAACCTAGAACTTTCCCAGAACTCATTTTCCTGCCATTCTGAGCGTTCCCTACTCTAATTTCCCATCATTTTGGTGATGTGGCAGCATCAATGGTCTGGTCTTCATGATCCAAACCGATTTGCTAAGTTTAAAAAAAAAACACCACCACCAACAACAAACTTGCCTTAAGGAAACAAAATGAATTCTCCCTGGTGCATGTGTTTGAGGAAGTCTCTGCTCCGGCCCTAGGCAACTTAAACTTTAGCCTGTTTTTTTTTTTTCCACCTCATGTTTGTCTCATCACAGCGGGCAAACCACGCCCCACCTTCTCTAAACTAGATTTCAAAACTAATGAGTTATAAACAAAACATTCCTTCCTACATGCAATGCTAGCAGCTTTGTCTTCCACTTCAGAAGGCTTGAAAATGAACATCACTTCCAAAGTCAGAAAACAAACTTTCCCAGTCATCTCTGTATTCAGCTCACTCCCATCCAATCCACAAGGTTCCCTCCCAGCTCTGCCACCCCCTGGGCAGTCTGCTCTTGCTCCAGCCCACAGTAATCATCCTGAACTCTCTTAGATGAACCTAAGCAGTTCAATTGTGTACTATTCTCTAGTTGTAAAAGGTAAGGGAGGAACAAAGTGGGAGGTAGGGCGAGAAGCAGGAAATAAGAGATGGTAAATTATGCCAAGGACTGTTTTGTATATTACGTAGGCAATCTCACATTAAGTAAGAATTAATCTTCACCTTTTTAGAGATGAGGAAACTGAGGTTCATGAGAGACTAAGAAACGTACCCACAGTTCAGAGCCAGGAAAACAAAAAATCAATTCAAACCCAGGTCTGACTACACACAACTCATGCTCTTTCCTGTACGTTGCAGAATCAGTCTTTTTTTTTTTTTTTTTAAGATTTTATTTATTTGCCAGAGAGAATGAGAAAGAGAGAGAGAGCACAAGCAGGGGTGTGGCAGGCAGAGGGAGAAGCAGGCTCCTCACTGAGCAGGGAGCCCGATGCGGGACTCGATCCCAGGACCCTGGGATCATGACCCAAGCCAAAGGCAGACGCTCAACCAACTGAGCCACCCAGGCACCCCATGCAGAATCAGTTTTATCTCCTCCCCTTCCTCACCCCTAAGCGCAGGTTATACAAGGAATGAGACCAGGAAAATAAAGGATAGGAAAACCCCCCATGTTCAGGAATAAACATCATATTAGGCATCTACTAGGTATAAAGCAGAGCACTCAGAACTCTGGAGAAGGCAAAGGGGAGATTGCATTAAGGTGCCATTTATACAGCACTGGTCATATGGTAGAGATGCTCCTGACAAAGTAAATGCAACACAGAGGTATAATATCCAAAACAAAGGAGATAATTAAGGCTCTACAGACATTCTACTGATCAAACCACATCTGTAGTGTGTGTTTCAGTTTTAGTCACCAGAGGATGTGTGCTGGGGAATCCACAAGAAGAGCAGGAGGATATTCGGTCTGGAAAAAAAAAACCCTTTAAAGAATCATGGTTAAATCTTCAAATACCTAAAGATCTATCTTTTATGAGCAAGATACTTGGATAATTCCTGTACAATTCTAGAAAGCAAAACCAAAATAAAGAAGTAATGTTATAGGAAAGCTCACTTCTATTTATGCTGGACGGAAGAACTTTGACAGTTCAAACCATCCAAAAATGGAACAAACCACTTCTAGATCTTGCCAATTCCCACCGCTGACAGGTTCACACAGCCTGGAAGACCATTTATTAAATATATGGTAGAGGAAATTCATGTATGGGGAATTTAGTGTGGGTTAAAGCCCTCCAAAATCCCATTCAACTCTGATTCTTCAATTCCAATTGCATATAAAAGAGTTTCCTCTCATTGCAAGGAAATCTGTACTCATTTCCTATTGCTGCCATTAACGAATTACCACAAATTTAGTGGCTTAAAACAATACAAATTTAACATCTCATCATTCTGCAGGTTAGAAGTCTGACATAGGACTCACTGGGCTAAAATTAAGGTCTCAGCAGGACTGCCTTCTTTTTGTAGGCTCTAGGGGAGAATCTATTTCCTTGCTTTTTCCAGCTTCTTGGCTCATGGCCCCCTTCCTCCATCTTCAAAATCACAATGGCAGGCTGAGTCCCTCTCATACCACATCACTCCAACCCCTTCATTTGCTCCTTTTCCATTTTTAAGACCCCTTGAGATCACACTGGACCCACCCAGATAACCCAGGATAGTCTATGTTAATTATTAATAATCTTAATTTCATTTGCACCCTGAATTCCCCTTTGCCATGTAACATAACATATTCACAGGTCCCAGGGATTAGGACGTGGATGTCTTGGGGGGCTGAGGGGACATTATTCTGACTGTCCAGTGAGGTTCTAACAAATGCCACAAGTACATTCCACCAGTTCAAGGTAGCATGTGACTCTCTGCCTCCCCTGAAGATTACAGTGGAGAAGAAAAGGATTTGGCAAGAGTATACCAGGCCTCCATGGGTTACTCAGTCTCTACCTAACTCAAGCCAACCAAATAAAATGGCAGAAAATACTTTTCTGTTCAGTATATTTTACCTCTTGATATGGGATACCAAATTACCCATGCAGCCTCCAAATATAACCTTGGGACCTAAGGCTTAGGTAAGCTAGCAAAGAAATCAACTATAATTATCTAACAAGGAAATCTCCAAAATTGGTAGGGTATAAGACCAGAAAGAAAGGAAAAATTAAAAAGGCAACCCTCCTCTCTCCTTTTGTCACCACCATATATGAGAGACCAGATGCTGCTTCCATGCCCCCTCCCCTCACGCACAGCAGACACTACCACTCCTTCACCCTTTCCCAGCCTGACACAGGCTTCACAAGGCTTCTTCAGTCTGTGCCCCAAGCAGGCACGAGCAATTATCAGAGTTGGCACATGAGAAAAAACCTTTCTGCCTTCTCTTCAGGAAAGACTCTGTTCAGTAACTTGGGGGTTTGGGTTACAGTGACTACCTTAGCAATTACTATGTATAGGGCAATGAACTAGAAATCTTGCATTCAGAAACAAAGTACAATTCATAATCTCGGCTGGCTAAGGAACACAATCTAGCAGCACTTACTGCTATTTTGTTTCTCATTGATAGAATTCCTGATCTCGTATTACATTTTTCTGTACAGTTGACAACACAAGAGTTAGGGGTGCTGCCCCCCACCACCGTCAAAAATCCACGCAGAACTTTTGATTCCCCCAAAACTTAAATGCTAATAGCCTACTGTTAACCAGAAGCCTTACTAATAATATAAACAGTTGATTAACACATATTTTGTATGTTATATATATCACATACTGTATTCTTATAAAAATAAGCCAGAGAAAAGGAAATGTTATCAAGGAAATCATAAAGAAGAGAATACATTCACAGTACTACACTGTATTTTAAAAATCTGCATAAAAGTGGACCTGTGTAGTTCAAACCCATGTTGTTCAAGGGTCAGCTGTACTTACCTGGAGTTTTATCATTATACTGCCTTAGGATCCCCAGTATTTGAATCACAATGTAATTCCTGAATTGTTATTTCTTTTCATAGGAATATTTATGTGAGGTGTTTTTCTGAGAGTCCTTTTGGTCACCATAAATTGTCTATCATCAGTCAGGATTCTTTCCACTGTAGTCAACAGAACACCCTATCAGAACTAGTTAAAGCAAAAAAAGGAATTTATTGACTAACAGCCCGAAAAATCTAGGGGTAGATCTGGCACTGGCCCTTTCCAGAGCCTCAAATGATGCTGTGGGACCACTTCACCCCCGGCATCATTTCCCCTCTGTCTCCCCTTATTGACCTTATTCTCCTGCATGCTCTTGCCTTGCATGGACAAGATGACTTTCAACTGTGACAGGCCTACCTTACATTTTCCCAGAAAGTCTTAGACTGAATTTTAGTGGTTTACATTGACCTAGCTCAAGTACTGTGCTCACCTGTGAAACAGTCACCACAATAAGAGAAATGCAAACCTCTGATTAACCAGCCCTCAACATCTGCCAACTCCTGAAGCAGGATTGCATTCAACACCATTTGAAACACATGAAATAAAAGGAAGAAATGGACTCCCCAAGGGAAATTGGGATTCTGATACCAGATGGGAAAACTGATGCTGAGTAGGCAGAAATATCAGGCAATCCCTATACTTGGATGCACTTGAGTTACGTTATTAGCTGCTCTCTGGTTCAGTATTAGCTGAGAGCAGGACAGGGAAAAGCATGCCATCATTTGAATAGGAGAAGGTGTTGAGGAGACTGTTCAAAGCTTAATCTACAGTCCAAGGAAGTGGGACTAGGTGGGCCCCTACAGTACAGGGGCCATGGGCAATCTGCATGACCTTTTAGGATGCAAGTCCAGAAGACATTCAACAGCCACTGAAAGGAGAGCACTTACCAATTCACAAGCCTCCTTCATTTTGCCTAACCCTGAAATAACTTCTAAGTGAATAAAATAAAACATAAAATAAGAGGACAAAAGGATTCAGAATCAGGCAACCTGGCTTTGAGCCCCATCACTTGACATGATCTTGGGCATGTCACTTAACTTCACAAGGCCTCAGTTTCATCTTCTATAAAAATGGAATTAATAGGGGCACCTGAGTGCCTCAGTTGGTTAAGCGTCTGCCTTCAGCTCAGGTCATGATCTCAGGACCCTGCTCAGCTGGGAGCCTGCTTCTCCCTCTCCCTCTGTTGTTCCCTCTGCTTGTGTTCCCTCTCTCTCTGTCTCTCTCTCTGTCTCTCAAATAAATAAAATCTTTAAGAATAAATAAAATAAAAATAAAAAAATTTTTAAATGGGATTAATAATAAGTCCTACCTTACACAGAATTAAATGTAATCATATGCGTAAGGATCATTTCTTAAAGTGCTACAACCCTCCCAACCACATGGCTGTTGCAATGAGACTTTGCTGTTCCTCTTCTCTATTGACCCTCCCTTTGATTCTGGGCTGGCCCTGGGAGTTGCTTTGTCCAACAGAAGGAGCCAGAAGTGATGTGTGGTTTCCAAGGTTAGCCTATAAGAAGGCTTGTAGCTTCCATTTTCGCACTTTTGGAAAACTCCCTCTTGAAAGTCAGGCACTGTACCATAGAGAAGCTCTGTCTAGACTACAGAATAAGGAGAAGGCACATACCAACAGACCCTGGAGAATCGAAGCCATCTTGAATGTTGCAAGCCTAGTTGAGCTCTCAGCTGAAGAGAGCTGCACAAATGTCCCCAGCTGCACCACATGGAGCAGAAAAACAGCCCAGCTGAGCCCAGTCAACCCACAGAATCATGAGAAATAACAGAGCAGTTTATAACAGAGCAGTGGTGATTAAGACAATGTGTACCCAGAGTGTCCCAGTGGCCCTTGTACTTTCCTATAGTGTTTCTCAAAAGGAATGTTATTTGCACTTTAGGCAGAACAATTCCTCATTTGTGGGACTGTCTCGTGTTTTGTAGGACTTTCAGAATCATTGGCCCTTCGCAGTCATGGAGAGAATCAAATACGTCACCCCTCCAGACCCAAACACCCCCTGCTATGAACCAAATCCAAGAGCACTTACTTCTGGGAGGGTGAGGACTTCAGAGGTCAGCTTCACTAATCATAAGGCAGGAACCGTATTCTCTCTGTGTATCCTGATCCTCATTAGGAGTTGAAACATCTTCTTCCCTGGCATTTCATGCTGCCTTCAAAGAAAGGGGCTGCATCAGGCCATACCGAAACGGAGTTTATAATGCCTATAAAATTTATGATGCCATTTGATGTAAATAATGCAACCAGATGTGATAAATTTGCATAGTTTGGCCTTGAAGGGGCTCCAAAGAAAACTGTCATCTACCACTGAGTGCAGTTAATGTACAAATCATCAACATTCTTTCTCTAATTTATCCCATTTATTAGTACTTTGGGATCTGGGAAAATAAGTAAATGAACATTATTCTTGGCTGCATGATCATCCTTGTCTTTTTCTCTTGATGGATCTCTGTAACAGAAACTCCTAATTTAACAGATTGACAACACAAGACAGGATATTGTGGAGATGAAATTTCTCTAAGATAAATATCACTTTCTAGGAGGCAGAGGACTTGAGAAGTGACCTCCTAAAAAAGAGCTGCCATTAACCATGAATATCTGTTCTTTGTAAACACCAGGAAGACCAAAACTTTATCTGTTAATTTCATCACAGTGAGATTGCAGAGTTTATATGCTCTTTTCTGGACAGCTTCAAATTTCCAAGGCCAGCTTCAAGGGCAAGCTTTCCTTCAGGCACTGAGGCATCAGTACTCCTGTCTTAATAAGATATAAAATATTCCTTGGGGCACCTGGGTGGCTCAGTTGTTAAACATCTGCCTTCGGCTCAGGTCACGATCCCAGGGTCCTGGGATCGAGCCCCACATCGGGCTCCCTGCTCCGTGGGAAGCCTGCTTCTCCCTCTCCCACTCTCCCTGCTTATGTTCCTACTCTCGCTAGCTCTCTCTCTCTGTCAAATAAATAAATAAAAATAAATAAAAATAAAAAATAAAATATTCCTTCTACCCCATCCTTCTATCCATATCAATTCCCCCTTTCATATTTCCATTAATTTATAATCTCATGTTCCTACTAAATATTAGTTGAAAAATGGATGGTAATTTCTTTGAGCACATCTCTTGTCAATTTAGCTCTGGACAAAAGCTGCTAGTATGTTGGGCTGGCACACGTCACCCAAAGAAGATACTGGATACTGAGATAGAATTTGTAATTAGGCTTCCCAAAATAACAAAATTATACTTTAAGTCCTTGTATTATACTTACTAAAGATTATACAAATTCCTCAGTGATCTTAGGGGAGTAGAAGAGAGAAATAACTAGATTATTAGGAAAAAAATAAGATATTATGTAAGAATATAATGACATCTGTGTTTCTTGTATGGCTATCCGAACATGGTACTACATGTACCAGTTGTACAAGTGAAAGCAGCAAAATGTAGGCGTTCTCAGCTTTGAAAACTAATTGCTATATTAAGGGAAAAACAGAAAGAGAGAGAGAAACCTAATACTGAATATGCTAAAATTTAAACCTAAAATATATTCCTTAGAAAAATACATATGTTAGGATTCAAGTAGGTGAAAATATCCTACTTTTTACCCTGGTCTATTTTAGAAAAATCTGCTCCTTGGTAAATGAATAATATGCTTATACTTCAAGTATATTTTTAATAGTTAACATTCCAAAGTCCATATAACATTTATTTTAATAAAATTTGATATTTTTAAAAAAGGAAAAAAACATTTTTCATTTTACGGAAGGATTCACAACCAGGTTTCATTATGTACTAATACCCTTTGGGAAATTCTAATGTGATTACACTTATTAAAAGTTAATGCATATACACATTTTCATAAATTGATCTTTTGTGTAAATTGAGATACACACTCCTGGCAAGGGCTATATTCATCTCCAACCCCTGGAATGTTAATCTCTCAAAAGCCCTCCCTCTCCTCCTCCCTGCCTTAAATCCTTTATCAATCTTCACTGGCCTATCCCAGAAGTCTCCTACATCAAAACCATAATTCTTTTTCCTAGTGTCAACCAAAGAAATACCAAAGGAAAGATATTTACTTAATTAGGTAATGTGGTGACATCAGCTAAACCAGAGAGTTGGACAATCCAAATTCCAAAATAATTCAAAGGACCTGAACATCTGACAGCCCATTTTATTTACCTTTGGGACGTCAGATGAAAGCACTTACAGTGATCTTTTCTTTTAATGAAAAATGAACTCTTCTGTCCACTGTGGAATATAAAGAACATCAGGGCAGCTGTGCAGCCTAGATGGACAAAATATAGATCTACTGACCAACCAAAAGGAAAAAAAGAGGTCAATTTCCATTAATTAATCACAGTCCCTAAATCTGCCTGTTTCCACAGCTATTATGGTGGAGAGAGACTAAAGTCCAAATCTATCTTAATCTAAGGCCAAGTTCTCTCGACACTGCCACACTGTCTCCTGATTTTCTTCTATGAGTTTTCTGAATTTTGTTCATGATAAGTAAACGTGCTTTATGGCTGAATCCTGTGGGATTATTGTGTTGTTTTGTTTTGAGGGATGTGCTAATAATGTTTTTATTTTTCATCAAGCTCATTTCTGTTTGTCTTGGTCATGAAACATGCTATAATTTTAATTAAAATACAAAGAAAGGGGGAAAGGAGAGGCCAAAGCCAATAGGATGAAAGAAGCAGAGTGAAGTTAAGTTTGGTGCTGATGAGTAAGATAATGAGATAGGGGAGGGGGGGAGGAAGAGGAGATAAACTGGAAAGATCTAGAGGATGCAAGGATAAAGAAGATCTGGGAACTTCCTCCCAGTGGTGGCAGACTGAGTAATTTGGGCCAACTCTCTTGTTGAAGGAAACTAAAATATCCAGACAGAATATAAAAATCATGTTCTTTAAACTACCAAGCTAAAAAGACAGTATGGAATTACTGGGCCAAGATCTACAAGAAAATAGAAAGCCAAAGATGTGAGTCTGGAAAGTTGGCCAATCTGGAAGAGGCAGCTGAGACACTGAGCAGTGCTTCTGACATCTTTGTAGGGTCGAAGGGACAAAATGTGTGGTACCTCTGACAGGGAACTTATAAAACTTCACTGAAAGACAGCAAAGGTGACCTAAATAAATGGAGAGAGATGCCATTGTTCGTGGATTGGAAGACTCAGTATTGTATGGATGCCCCAAGACACAAATAAACCTATGGAACAGAATAGAGTGACTAGACATAGGCTAAGTCATAAATGGCACTTGATATAGAGGGGATACTCACAGGAGTGGGGAAAGGACAATTGGACATCCACATGAGGAAAATGAGACTTGACTTCCAACCTCACACTCCATCACTAGCTGCGCCCACCTCCCTACACACACACACACCCACAGAAAACATTTATAAGAATATTCATAGAAACACTGTGAAAGAGTAAAATTTTAAAAAGCCAAATAACACATGTACATAAAGAGTAGAATGAATAAAGTGTGTAATGTTCACATAATGAAATACAATAGTGCCATGAAAATGAACGTTGCCACATGGATGTAATGTTTTAAAATGTTAAAAATTTTGTTACAGAAAAACTAAAAATATACTAAAAAATATATTGTTCAGCGATGCAAACATATGTATGTCATAAAACTATAAAATAAAAGTAAGTAACTGATAAATGCAAAATTCAGAAGAGTGGATACCTCTAGGGAAAAAGGATGGGCTTGAGGAAGGCACAAAGGCACTAACAGTGTGTTCTTTTTCTTAAACTAAGGTGTAGGTGATTGATGTTCTTTGTATTCTAATTGTTATTTTGTATCTACTTAAAGTTAATAGAAATGTAACAAATACATGCATTGGCCCAATACTGAAGGGCCAGGTTTGAACTCAACATTCAGATGAGGTCAAAACCAAAGGTGAAGCTATCACAGAATGAAATTCTTGAGACAGAATAAATCTGAGTATTTTTCCAGAAAATAAACTGAATCACTGCTCTGATATGATTACTTAAAATATTATTTCTCAAATATTAAAGTTCACTTTATAGTGCTGGAATAATCATTTCTCAGCTCCATTGACTTAGATTGTCCCTATGCATGGTCATGTACCACATATTCACAAAATCAAATAGACCCTTCCTTTCAACTGAGGTTAGCAAAAGGGAAAGAATTTTTTTTTTGCCAAATCTAGTCAAAATAGTCTACTGCTGGTAGTAATGCTGCCCTTCCACTCTAGTAGCAAGTGGATTAAAGTAAACTCTTATCTCCCCTGCTCCTTCTGGACTTAAGATCTAGTCAACAGCGACTGTGCAATTTCACTGAAGCAAACTCACAAACAGAATCTCTGTGCATTTTTTTTTTTTTAAAGATTTTATTTATTTATTTGACAGAGAGAGACACAGTGAGAGCAGGATCACAAGCAGGGGGAGAGGGAGAGGGAGAAACAGGCTTCCCTCGGAGCAGGGAGCCCGATGCGGGGCTCGATCCCAGGACTCTGGGATCATGACCTGAGCCGAAGGCAGACGCTTAACGACTGAGCCACCCAGGCGCCCCAAGTTGCATTTTTTTTTAAAGATTTTATTTATTTATTTGACAGAGAGAGAGGGAACACAAGCAGGGTCAGTGGGAGAGGGAGAAGCGGGCTCTCGGCTGAGCAGGGAGCCTGATGCGGGGCTCAGTCCCAGGACCCTGGGATCATGACCTGAGCCGAAGGCAGATGCTTAACAACTGAGCCACCCAGGCGCCCCTCTCTGTGCATTTCTGGAGGAAGATGCTTTCAGAATACTTTCAGAAGCAAAAGCAAGTGTTTGCCCTCACTGATATTTTTTATTTTTAATATTATGCAAGAACTTACTATTTTAATTTGCCCTTAAACCTTAGATCTAGAAATGTGTCAATAGAGCACCATAAATGTCTTCCAAGATAGCAAAACAGTCTCTTTCTATTTGCATCTTCGCTTTCAATAGATGGACAGCGATTTCACCATCTTTCCTGGAGCAACATGAGAAATGAATCCTTAAAGTAGATATCATGCTAGAAATACCTGCACCCTCCAGTTCATGAGTTAGGTTATCTCTTCATTAGGTTCCAGCAAATGAACTATTTTGTCTTCAGGAGTCCCACTTTTTCTAAGTCCTGGCTTGTTAGTAATACTATGTATTGCTATGTGTTCAGGAAGACTTCAAAATGTAGTAGCTACTCCTTTCCTGTTTGAATGTTGTGTATGACTATTTGACAAGGCAGTTCCAAAACCTCGTGGATATTATGGTGCGTGTCTTTGGCTGAGGAAGAATAATAAGTGGTCCACTACCTTACAGCCAGTAATCTTGTCACAGTACCCCATGCTGTAATTCTTTTCTGAAGGGTGTGAACATAACATCATATTTTTTAAGCCTGAAATCATTCATACCCTTCACAATGTTGTGGGTTTGTTTGTTTGTTTGTTTTTGCAGTGGCAATGACAATATGTGATATTACACTGATTTTCCTTTTTAAGAATATTTCTTTAATCAGATTTACTGTTGTTGCCTGTTTTGAGATCCAGACATCTCTCAACAAGCTAGTAAACCAGAAGCAGTCAGTTTAGGGATTCCAGAAATGACACTGGAGTAGGCATTTGGTGATTTGGTTTTCTAAAATCTAAGAAAAAAGCCAGAGCTTGAATGGCTCATTTTCAGCTGAAGAGTGAGGTCAAAGCTAAACTTTGGAGCCTCAATAATCTTTAATAAAATAATTGCAAAAAATAAGGGGACAAAGTTTAAACCAAAGGGACTAATGTATCCACTCAACAAATTCTTATTGAATACTTACTATACACCAGACATTATGTCAGGCACTGAGTATAAAGTAATGAGCCAAACAGATAAAAAGTTCCTCTCCTCATAGAATTTACATTTTAGTTTAGAGGGCTAGGGAGGAACAAACAGTAACAATAAATATGCAAACAAGTGTCAGGTGGTGATAAATGCCATATGGAAAAATAAAGCTAGGAAGAAGAATCCAGAGTAGGGGGAGTAGAGGAAGAGAGTGCTATTTTTTAAAACATGCTTAGAAAAGTCCTCATGGATACGGAGACACACGGACAGAGAACTTAATAAAAACATAATTTCAAAAGCAGTATTTTTTAAATGAATGGGCAAAGGTCTATCAGGCTCATGAAAATAAAGAATAGAATTTCACAAAATAATATCAGACAAAAACAGAATTCAAGATCTAAAGGAATTTTTTAAAAAGAATAAAAATAAATAAATAAAATTACATATAAGAGCATAAAACTGCTAACCCAAAGACTTAATAAAAAGAAGAAATGTTAAATAAATTATGGTAAATTTATACAATTAAGTAATGGGTAGCCATTAAGAGATGAAATAGCTATCCATATCACATTATTGAATTTCAAAAGCAAATGAAAAAATAATTTATATATAAATTTTTTTAAGTCTGGAAGGCTATACAACAAACTTTTAACAATAGTACATCAGGGGAATGAAATTCTTGGGAGAGACCAAAAAGATCTTGGCTTCCACTTATGCAAGTTTTTATTATTCTAGAATTTTACAATGAGCACTTATTATAATAAAATATCTGCTGCATACATGTTTTTAAATAATTCAAGGGAAAATAGAATGATTTCACACTGATGAAGAATATAACTCAAATTAGGAATATTATTTCCATGAATCTTCTTTATATAAAGCAAAAATATTTAATAAGGCAAGAATAAAGTGACATGAGTATAATAGTAGTGGAAGGATTTCACTTACCATTCTAATCTACAACAGATCAACTGATCAAAAATAATGATAAAAAGAACCTGAATTCCATCATTAGTAAGTCTGATTTAAGTGCTAGTAGCCAGCTCTCAACTTTAAAGAGAATAAAACTTATTTTCCAACACCCATGAAAAACATGAACATCTGTCACATAGTACACCACAAAGAAAGTCTATAAATTCCAAAAAGCAGAAATTATGTAAGTCACCTTCTCTGTTCCCAAAGCAATAAACTGATAAAGATTAGAAATTGAAAGAAACAAAAGTTAAACACTTAAGAAATTAAAGACTATTCTCCTAAGTAATGTTTAGGTCAAAGAGAAAAATTAACTCATATAATGTTTAATACTAAATAATAATAATATCATTATATCCTAAAATGTATGAAAGCAGCCAAAGCTGTTATCTTAAAGAAATTTATACCAGTAAAGGTTTGTATTGGTAAAGGAAAATTATTCCTAATAAATTAAGTATTGAAGCAAAGAAAAAAAAATCAGTGTAAAGAAAGGAATTCATAAAAGTAGAAACCAATGAATTAGTAAAATAGTGGAATCAATCAAGAGCTACTTCTTTGAAAATACAAATACTCTCACACTGTTGGTGGGGATGCAAGTTGGTACAGCCACTTTGGAAAGCAGTGTGGAGGTTCCTCAAAAAATTAAAAATAGAGCTACCCTATGACCCAGCAATTGCACTACTGGGTATTTACCCCAAAGACACAGATGGTCTATTCTTTACACAACTCCTCTCTGCCCTTTTAAACCCTCTCTCTCCTCCAGGGCTGAGGCAAGAAAGGAGCACCAGGGGGAAACCAGAGAATGTCTCTTTACCTGATCGGAAGAGGTTTCTATTCTTTCCTGTAGTTACAACTCCTCTTACCCACCATGCCCTCAGAAAACAAACATCCAAATGCTAACCAAGGCCTCCTCACTCCATCATGGCTCCCTGCTGTGGGAGATCAAGCTCTGCCTCAAATCTGTCACAAACCCCTCTCCTTACCTCCAAACATCAGTAACCCACCCTACAGCCTCTGCTGCTGGGGTTCCGGAAGGTTAGCTTGCAACCTCTTGGGTGACTAAAAGCCAGCAAATGGCTCAAGGACCCTATGCAAGGTCTAGATGACCCACAGGTACCTCACTAGCCTGCCATGCTGCTGCAGCCACTCCCCCACCCCACCTGGCCCTGCCATGTCTTTCTAATTCTCTTCTCCTCTACTCAGCTAAGAACATAAGCAGATTATCAGTTCCGCTGCTTGAGCAGATGTTCAAATAGGGAATGAAAAGCTAGCCTCCTCCACTCACAGATACCTCCTAATCTGTAAGAAAGAGTGTCTTATCAATGTTCCTACTCCTGGGCTTCTAGAAGATGATAAACCTCTTACCACAAATACTGCATTCTCCAAAGGACCCGAATCTTAAATGACTCACTCCCTCTCCCAGTCCTCTTCTTATACAGGCTAAAACAGGACAATGAGGTGGTGGTTGGTAATTGTGCCAGTTACGCCATATCTTAGGACACCCTACTCAGAGGTGGCCCTTGTTCTAATGTTCTCCATTTTGTGCTTTGGCCAAATTTCTAAACCAAGGGGAAAAGTCCAATTCAACATCTTGTTACAAATATATAATCGTTTCTCCATAAGTCCTGCATCATCTCCCTAAACAGTGGAGTTCACTCTTTGATTCTCTCCCTAAATCCAAGGCTCACTGAACCTTAAGCAAAGAAATAGACCTAAGATCCAGCTTCCCTGTTTCCCCAGAATTTTAAGTCTTACTAAACCTGTCTATGGTCAACCTTCATAGTCGCTGCACTCCCTGCCTTATGGTAGTGTCCCTGAGAGAGAAGAGAGGGGTGCACTACAAACTCTTGCTAAAATGGGTTCTTTAACCAGAAATGGTCCCATCTTCCTGTCCCATCCCATGGTTACCACCACACTAGCCATGCTGTTGGGTCAGATAGGCCAGGTTCCATCCAGCAAGGGATCTAAACTTCCTGGGATTAGGGGTTAAAAATAACTCAATGAGTACATAGGGTCTGGGAAGGAAACCAGACCCTGCCAGGTGGTCTGAATACACCAAACCAAGCTCTCCGGTTCCCTAAGGGGGCTTCCCATGTCCCTGAGGTTTTCTTATCAGTGAAGTCCTGTCACTCCTTGTCCCCATTACCTCAGTCCTTCTACCTGCAAGTCACCCCCAGGGAAAATAAAGCACCTCACAGAATGGTATACTGAGGAAAGCCAATAATCCAGACCCCTCAAAAGAAATGTTCACAGAAGGATGCTGACTGCCTCTTACAAAAGAAAGAAATGACCCCCAAGCAGAGTTAAACCAAAGCCCCAGAGAGCCTGCTGCTTAGAGAATCAGCTGCTGGGAAAGAATGGCAGCTTGGCATTATCCACCGTGATTTTACCTCAAGAATCTGAAATGCTTTACTTGGAACTGAGTCACCTGCATTGCAAAGGTCCAACTCGGGTGCACTATTATTTAATTTCTTTTATGGCTTTCTCCCTAGCCTCACAAAAGAAAATCATGTGTGATTACGGAGTGAATGCTGGTACAGGGCTTAGGAAAAGAACGGGTTGTTTGATTACTATTATCTATTCTTCTCAGGACATAAGGGTACAGCAAATACTGGCAGTTAAAGATTTCTAGTAAGTGAGTTTACTTATCTTTTGGTTTTTTGTAAGCCTCCTCTACAGATAAGGTAGCAAAGGGAGAGAAGTTGGAGAAAAGTTTAAAAGAATCTGTGGGAGCTGATATTCGCTATACAATGTTAATGTTTACCTATTCCAAAAGATACCAAATGCTATAATTTATAACACTAGAGTATTTCTGTGATTTCCAAATGTTCTGCTTGGTTGAATGGTGGCCCCCAAAAGATATGTCCACATCCTAACATGTAGATTTTTTTTTTAATATGACATTATTTGGAAAAGGGGTCTTTGCAGGTGTAATTAGGTTAAGGATCTTTAGATGAGGTCATCCCAATTACCCAGGTGGGCCCTAAATCCAATGACAAGTGTCGTTATAAGAGAGAGAAAAGGGGAATACACAGACACCCAAAGACAAAGAGGAGAAGGCCATGTAAAGATGGAAGCAGAGATTGCAATAATGTGGCTACAAGCCCAAGAATACCTGGAGCCACCAGAAGTTGGAAGAGGTACAGAAGGATTCTCCCAAAGAGCCTCTGGAGTGAGTACAACATGACTTCAGACCTTTGGACTCCAGAACTGTGAGAAAATAAATTTCTGCTGTTTCAAGCCACCAAGTTTGTGGCAATTTGTTATATCAGCCAAAGGAAACTAATACACCCAATATGACATCGCATTATATTTAGCTCTGGCATAATGCTAGAGTCTACTTATGAAACTTTAGCAAAGCAGTGGAACAAAAATCCTGAGGGTAACCACACAAAAAGAGAAGGAAGATAGCTTCATTTTGCCTCTGTCATCAATCCCACTGCTTGGTGCCAAGAGGGAACTTCCCAGCTAGAAAGAGTTCCCCTCACCAGGAAAGAGTAGGGTGAATCATTAGCTTCTCCATCATTTAGAGGCACCATACAAAGATCTCACTTGGGTTTCACTCCACCCAGGGGGGCAAAGCTGAGACAAATAGAGAAGATTAGGAACAAGGGGGGGAAAGCAGAGACTATCAAGAGCAGCCACACAGTGGGGATGAACACGTTCACAGTGACCTGCTCTGCCAACACCCCCAGCATATTTCACCAGCTTTTGCTCCACAGGTATTCATGTTTGCTGATGCCAGTAGCTGCCTCAGTCCTTCTCCCTCACTATCTCCCCAAGCCCCCATACCCAAGACTCTGTGTCTACACGAGTACAAGACTCCAGCCTAGACCCCTGCAGCTGACTCCTACTGCCATGTGCACACTCAGAGCTGGCTCCTCTAGCTACGCACCCACACCTCCCTGGCCCAACCCCCAACACCAACCTCCCACAGTGTGCATGTCCAGAGGGAGACTGCAGCCACAGGACAGCACATCAACAGTCAGGGCCCCCACAGGCTATGAGTGAGCCCATAGTTGGCCTTGGCCCTTGCTGCCTGCCCTAGCCCCACCAAAACATGTCTGTCTGCATCTGGCCTCTGCCACTACATAGGCACCTAGAGGTGGCCCCTGCAACTGAGTGTGTGCACACCACTGGCTCCAGCCATTACCACTGGTCCCTTGCTGCTGGACCTGGAGATGCTGCTGCAATCCCCAGCAGCCCCTGCAGCCACTGCAGCACTGTCCCCATCCCTACCATGGCCACCAAGGACCACACAGTTGTTTATGTTGCGGATCCCAGTGGCCTGAGCCAAAGGATAACACACTCCTCCAGATCCAGTGCCATCACATGACCCTGCACTTGACACTCTGCACCAGTAGACCCAAGTCACAGCATGCTTCAGCATGTCCCCACCACAGGTGAAAGTCTACCCTTACAGAAGTTAGTTCTTAAAGTCTGAGGAGGTGACTGCTTCTTCAAAGGTACACTTACACAAAGCTACAAGGATCATCATGAATCAAGGAAATATGATTCTACCAAAGGAATACAGAACTCTATTAACTGGCCCCAAAGAAATGGAGATCCAGGAATTACCTAACAAAAAATTCAAAATAATTTTTCCAAAGATGCTAAGAGAACTACAAGAGAACACAGGTAGGGGCACCTGCGTGGCCCAGTTGGTTAAGCGTTTGCCTTTGGCTCAGGTCGAGATCCCGAGGTCCTGATGTCCTGGGATCCCCATGTCAGGCTCCCTGCTCATCAGGGAATCTGCTTCTCCCTCTCCCTCTGCCCTTCCCCCACACCCGCAACTTATGCACTCTCTCTTTCTCTCTCTCTCACCCACTCTCTCTCAAATAAATAAAATCTTTTAAAAAAGAGAAAGAACACAGGTAAACATTTTTAAAATATCAAGTAAATAATACAAGAGCAAAATGAGTAATTCAACAAAGAGATAGTTGCATTTGTACACACTAACAACAAAGTATATGAAAAAGAAATAAACAATAAAACAATCCCATTCACAATAGCATCAAAAAGAAGAAAATATTTATGAATAAATTTAACCAAGGAGGTGAAAGATCTGTACACTGAAAACCACAAGAATTTAATGAAAGAAACTGAGGAAGGAACAAACAAATGGAAAGATAACCCATGTTCATGAATTAGAAGAATTGATATTGTTAAAATGTCCATACCACCCAAAGCCATCTATAGATTCAATGCAATTGTTACCAAAATTCTAAAGCCATTTTTCACAGAAATAGAAAAAACAATCCTAAAATTTGTAGGGAACCACAAGAGACCCCAAATAGCCAAAGAAATCTTAAGAAAAACAAAGTTGGAGACATCACACTTCCTGATTCAAACTATGCTGCAAAGTTATAGTAATCAAAACAGTATTGCACTGTCATAAAAAAAACACACATAGACCAATGGAACAGAATCAAGAGACCATAAATAAACCTTTGCATATATGGTCAAGTATATCTGACAAGGGAGCCAAGATTACTCAATCAGAAAAGGACAGTCTTCAATAAATGGTGTTGGCAAAACTGGAAAACCACATGCAGAAGATTGGACCTTTATTTTATACTACTCACAAAAAATAACTTGAAACGGAATAAAGACTTAAACATAAAACTTCTAGAATAAAACATAGGGTCTTGACATTGGTCTTAGCAAGAATTTTTTGGCTATGACACCAAAGCACAAGCAACAAAAGCAAAGCACTGATAATAGAACTGTATCAAACTAAAAAGCTTTGCACAGCAAAAGAAACAGTCAACAAAATGAAAAGACAACCTATGAAATGGGAGAAAACACTTGCAAGTTATATATCAGATAAGGGGTTAATATCTAAAATTCATAAAGAATTTATACGACTGGAAGAGCAAGATGGCAGAGGAGTAGGAGACCTGGATTTTGTCTGGTCTCAGGAATTCAGCTGGATAGGGATCAAACCATTCTGAACAACTACGAACTCAACAGGATATTGAAAAGAATAACAGCAACTCTCTGAACAGAAAAGCGACCACTTACTGGAAGGTAGGACGTGAGGAGAAGTGAATCTGAGGCAATATTCAGGAGGACAGATGGCAGGGGAGGGGGCCTCCATCAGCTGCTTCTGGCAAGTGATAGAGCAGTGGAGCACAAAATCGGAACTTTTAGAAGTCGGCTCTGCTGAGGGACGTCACTCCAGTGGCTAAGCGGGAGGTGGAACTCTCGCTGGGACACTGTGGTCTCAGGACCCTCGGGGTCACAGAAAGACCAGGGGTGCCTGAGGGCAGCAGAGCGCCCAGGGATTGGAGCAGGGAAGCCGGCTGCAGAGACAGAGCTGAGGAGCAGGCTCTCAGCTCGGGGTTGCCATAAACCGAGATCCACGGCATAGTTGGGCCACTGCTCCTCCAGCAGGAACCCAACAAGCAGCAGATCCAGGGAGACTCCCCTTCCTCCCCCAGGAGGAGCAGCTCGGGAGCACACCGCAGGACTCTGCTGGGTTTGGAGACTCCACACGGAGTCATGTGCCAGAGACAGAAACACTCGGTCACAGGCCAGGTGAGCATGGAGTGCAGCCGGAGACCGGGGAGACGGGAGTGACTGCTTTTCTCTGGGGTCACACTGAGGAGTGGGGTCCCGAGTTCTCGGCTCCTCCAGGGCAGAGATTGGGAGGCCCTCATTTCCACTCTCGTCCTCCAAAGCTGTACTGAAAGCTTGCAGGGAACAAAAGCTCCCAAGAGCAAACCTGAGCACATTACTTAGCCTGGACCAGCAAGGGCGGGGCAACTCCCCCTCCAGCAAAGACATCTGAGAACCACGGCAACTGGCCCCTCCCCCAGAAGATCAGCAAGAACAGGCAGCCAAGACCAAGTTTACTGATCAATGACAACGGCAGAACTCCAGCACTAGGGGAATACTGCACATAGAATCCATGGCTTTTTTCCCATGATTCTTTAGTCTTTCAAAATTAATTTTTTTTAACTTTCTTTTTCTTTTTTTTGAATTTTTCTTTTTCCCTTTTTCAACCAACACCTTATCAATCCCTTTTTTAAAAAATCTTTTTTATTTTTCATTTTTAGAGTCATATTCTATCCCTTCATAGTAGTAAACCTTATTTTTGATATATATATATATATATATTTTGGTATATATATATATATATATATATATATATATATATATATATATATATATATATATATATATATACATATCTCCTTAAAATTTTCGGATACAGTTTCTTCTAACAGACCAAAATGTACCCTAAATCTCTACTGTATGGCTTTGTTCTAGGCTCCTGCATGATCACATTCTCTCCCTTTTTTTTTTAAATCCTCTTCTTTCTTTTTTCAACCAACTACTTATCAATGCCTTTTATAAAATCTCTTGTAATTTTCATCTTTACAGTCATATTCCATCCCTTCATCATATTAACCCTTATTTTTGTACATATATAAATTGTTCTTTCTTTAAAATTTTGAGAGGCACTTTCTTCTAACAGATGAAAATACACCCAAAATCTAGTGTGTGGCACTGATCTATGCACCAGCCTGATCGTATTTGATCATATTCTGGTTTTTTGTTTGTATTTATCTTTTTCTTTATCTTTTTTCTTTTCTTTCCCTTTCTTTTCCCCCGGTTTCAGGTCTCTTCTGACTTATTTAGTGTATATTTTTCTGGGGTTGTTGTTACCCTGTTAGCACTTCGTTCTCTCATTCATCTATTCTCCTCTGGACAAAATGACAAGATGGAAAAAATCACCTCAGAAAAAAGAACAAGAGGCAGTACCGAATGCCAGGGACCTAATCATATGGATATTAGTAAGATGTGAGAAGTAGAGTTCAGAATGACGATTTTAAAGGTACTAGCTGGGCTTGAAAAAAGCATGGAAGATATTAGAGAAACCCTTTCTGGAGAAATAAAAGAAATAAAATCTAACCAAGTCGAAATCAAAAATGCTATTAATGAGGTCCAATCAAAAATGGAGGCTCTAACAGCTAGGATAAATTAGGCAGAAGAGGGAATTAGTGATATAGAAGACCAAGTGATGGGGAATAAAGAAGCTGAGAAAAAGAGAGATAAACAACTACTGGATCATGAGGGCAAAATTCGAGAGATAAGTGATACCATAAGACAAAACAATATTAGAATAATTGGGATCCCAGAAGAAGAAGAGAGAGAGAGAGAGGCAGAAGGTATATTGGAGCAAATTATAGCAGAGAATTTCCCTAATTTGGGGAAGGAAACAGGCATCAAAATCCAGGAGGCACAGAGAACCCCCGTCAAAATAAATAAAAAGAGGTACACACCCTGACATCTAATAGTAAAACATACGAGTCTCAGGGACAAAGCAAAAATTCTGAAAGCAGCTCAGGACAAGATATTTATAACCTACAATGGTAGAAACATTAGATTGGCAACAGACCTATCCACTGACACCTGGCAGGCCAGAAAGGACTGGCATGATATATTCAGAGCACTAAATGAGAAAAATATGCAGCCAAGAATACTATATCCAGCTAGGCTGTCATTGAAAATACAAGGAGAGATAAAAAGCTTCCAGGACAAACAAAAACTAAAGGAATTTGCAAACACAAAACCAGCCTTACAGGAAATACTGAAAGGGGTCCTCTAAGCAAAGAGAGAGCTTAAAAGTAACATAGACCAGAAAGGAACACAGACAATATACAGTAACAGTCACCTTACAGGCAATACAATGACACTAAATTCATATCTTTCAATAGTTACCCTGAATGTAAATGGGCTAAATGCCCCAATCAAAAGACACGGGCTATCAGATTGGATAAAAGAACAAGACCCATCGATATGCTGTCTGCAAGAGATTCATTTTAGATCCAAAGACACCCCCAGATTGAAAGTGAGGGGGTGGAAAACCATTTACCATGCTAATGGACACCAAAAGAAAGCTGGGGTGGCAATCCTTGTATCAGACAAATTAGATTTTAAACCAAAGACTATAATAAGAGATGAGGAAGGACACTATATCATACTTAAGGGGTCTATCCAACAAGAAGATCTAACAATTGTAAATATCTATGCCCCTAACATGGGAGCAGCCAATTATATAAGCCAATTAATAACAAAAGCAAAGAAACACATCAGCAACAATACAATAATAGTGGGGGACTTTAACACCCCCCTCAGTGAAATGGACAGATCATCTAAGCAAAAGATCAATAAGAAAGTAAAGACTTTAAATGATACACTGGACCAAATGGACTTCACAGACATATTCAGAACATTCCATCCCAAAGCAACAGAATACACATTCTTCTCTAGTGGCCATGGAACATTCTCCAGAATAGATCACATCCTAGGTCACAAATCAGGTCTCAAACAGTACCAAAAGAATGGGATCATTCCCTGCCTATTTTCAGACCACAATGCTTTGAAACTAGAACTCAATCACAAGAGGAAAGTCGGAAAGAACTCAAATACATGAAGGCTAAAGAGCATCCTACTAAAGAATGAATGGGTCAACCAGAAAATTAAAGAAAAATTCTAAAAATTCATGGAAACCAATGAAAATGAAAACACAACTGTTCAAAATCTTTGGGATGCAGCAAAGGCAGTCCTAAGAGGAAAGTATATAGCAATACAAGCCTTTCTCAAGAAACAAGAAAGGTCTCAACTACACAATCTAACCCTACACCTAAAGGAGCTAGAGAAAGAATAGCAAATAAAGCCTAAACCCAGCAGAAGAGGAGAAATAATAAAGATCAGAGCAGAAATCAATGAAATAGAAACCAAAAGAACAGTAGAACAGATCAACGAAACTAGGAGCTGGTTCTTTGAAAGAATTAGCAAGATTGATAAACCCCTGGCCAGACTTATCAAAAAGAAAAGAGAAATGACCCAAATAAATAAAATCATGAATGAAAGAGGAGAGATCACAAGCAACACCAAAGAAATACAAACAATTATAAGAACAGATTATGAGCAACTCTATGCCAGCAAATTAGATAATTTGGAAGAAATGGATGCATTCCATGATACTTTATGTGGAAAACCCAAAAGACTCCACCCCAAAACTGCTAGAACTCATACAGGAATTCAGGAAAGTGGCAGGATATAAAAATCAATGCACAGAAATCAGTGGCATTCCTATACACAAACAAGACAGAAGAAAGAGAAATTAAGGAGTCAATCCCATTTACAATTGCACCCAAAACCATAAGATACCTAGGAATAAATCTAACCAAAGAGGCAAAGAATCTGTACTCAGAAAACTATAAAATACTCATGAAAGAAATTGAGGAAGACACAAAGAAATGGAAAAACGTTCCATGCTCATGGATTGGAAGAACAAATATTGTGAAGATGTCAATGCTACCTAGAGCAATCTACACATTTAATGTAATCCCTATCAAAATACCATCCAATTCTTTTCAATGAAATGGAGCAAATATCCTAAAATTTGTATGGAACCAGAAAAGACCCCAAATAGCCAGAGGAATGTTGAAAAAGAAAAGCAAAGCTGGTGGCATCACCATTCCGGACTTCAAGCTCTATTACAAAGCTATAATCATCAAGACAGTATGGGACACATAGATCAGTGGAACAGACACATAGATCAGTGGAACAGAATACAGAGCCCAGAAATGGACCCTCAACTCTATGGTCAACTCATCTTCGACAAAGCAGGAAAGAATGTCCAATGGAAAAAAGACAGTCTCTTCAACAAATGGTGTTGGGAAAATTGGACAGCCACATGCAGAAGAATGAAACTGGACCATTTCCTTACACCACACACAAAAGACCCAAAATGGATGAAAGACCTAAATGTGAGACAGGAATCCATCAAAATCCTGAAGGAGAACACAGGCAGCAACCTCTTCAACCTCAGCTGCAGCAACTTCTTCCTAGAATCATCGCCAAAGGCAAGGGAAGCAAGGGCAAAAATGAACCATTGGGACTTCATCAAGATAAAAAGCTTTTGCACAGCAAAAGAAACAGTCAACAAAACCAAAAGACAACCGACAGAATGGGAGAAGATACTTACAAATGACATATCAGATAAAGGGCTAGTATCCAAAATCTATAAAGAACTTATTAAACTCAACACCCAAAGAACAAATGATCCAATCAATAAATAGGCAGAAGACATGAACAGACATTTTTCCAAAGAAGACATCCAAATGGCCAACAGACACATGAAAAAGTGCTCAACATCGCTCTGCATCAGGGAAATCCAAATCAAAACCTCAATGAGATACCACCTCACACCAGTCAGAATGGCTAAAATTAACAAGTCAGGAAATGACAGATGTTGGCAGGGATGCGGAGAAAGGGAAACCCTTCTACACTGTTGGTGGGAACTCAAGCTGGTGCAACCACTCTGGAAAACAGTATGGAGCTTCCTCAAAAAGTTGAAAATAGAGCTACCGTACGACCCAGCAATTGCACTACTGGGTATTTACCCCAAAGATACAAATGTAGGGATCCGAAGGGGTACCTGCATCCCGATGTTTATAGCAGCAATGTCCACAATAGCCAAACTGGAAAGAGCTAAGATGTCCATCGACAGATGAATGGATAAAGAAGATGTGGTATATATATATACAATGGAATATTATGCAGCCACCAAAGGAATGAAATCTTGCCATTTGCAATGACATGGATGGAACTGGATGGTATTATGCTGAGCGAAATAAGTCAGTCAGAGAAAGACATGTATCATATGACCTCACTGATATGAGGAATTCTTAATCTCAGGAAACAAACTGAGAGTTGCTGGAGTGGTGGGGGTGGGAGGGATGGGGTGGCTGGGTGATAGACATTGGGGAGGGCATGTGCTATGATGAGCGCTGTGAATTGTGTAAGACTGCTGAATCACAGACCTGTACCTCTGAAACAAATAATACATTATATGTTAAAAAAAAAGAAGAAGAAGAAGATAGCAGGAAGGGAAGAATGAAAGGGGGGTAATCGGAGGGGGAGATGAACCATGAGAGACGATGGACTCTGAGAAACAAACTGAGGGTTCTAGGGAGGATGGGGATGGGGGGATGGGTTAGCCTGGTGACGGGTATTAAAGAGGGCATGTACTGCATGGAGCACTGGGTGTTATATGCTAACAATGAATCATGGAACACTACATCAAAACTAATGATGTAATGTATGGTGTTTAACATAACATAATAAAAAAAGAAAAAAAAGAATTTATACAACTCAATAGTGGGTAAAAAATCTCATTCAAAAAATGGGCAGAGGAACTGAATAGACATTTTTCCAAAGAAAACATAAAAAATGGCGAACAGGTATATAAAGAGATGCTCCTGGGGCACCTGGGTGGCTCAGTCAGTTAAGGGTCCAACTCTTGATTTCGACTCAGGTCATGATCTCAGGATCATGGTATCAAGCCTCACATCGGGCTCTGAGCTCGGTGGGGAATTTGTTTGGGATTGTCTCTCTCTCCCTCTGCCCCTCTCCCTGCTCATGCTCTCTCTCTCTCTTTCAGCTAAATCTTTTTTTAAAATGGTGCTCAACTTCACTAATCATCAGGAAAATGCAAATCAAAATCACAATGGGATATTGCCTTACACCCGTTAGAATGTGTATCATCAAAAAGACAAGAAATCGCAAGTGTTGGAGAGGATGTGGAAAAGAGGAAGCCTTGTGCACTACTGATGGGAATGTAAATTGGTACGGTCACTGTGCAGGTTCCTCAAAAAATTAAAAATAGAACTACCATATGATCCAGCAATCCCACTTCCGGGTATATATTCAAATGAAATTAAAATAGGATCTTGAAAAGATCTTCTCACCACAAAAAGGAAATGGTAATTATGTGACATATGGAGATGTTCACCAACGCTGTAGTCATAATCATTTTGAAATTTAAGTGTATCAAATCAACATACTGTATACCTTAAGCTCACACAGTGTTGTCAATTATATACTAATAAAGGTTAAATACATATGTAATTCATACACATATACAACCAAAGCCCCAAGCCTGTACATCAGAGAAAACAAATGCCTGTACATCTGCAAAAAGTGGCAGCCGCTCCGGGGATGCTCTAAGTTCTGAGTTAGCAGATAAGGAGGGCCCTAAAAGGGCCTGAAGACAAACTCTTGGGGTAGTTTGTCAAGCACCCCGCCATTCCCCCCAACAAAGGACCATCCAAGAGATCAGTCCTTCCCTGTAAGCAGGTAGTAGAACAGTTATGTCATCAGCCCCCAGGAGGGGCAGTGAGTGTGGGTTCTTGGACAGGACCCTGATTAAAAAGTGAAGTCTCCACTTCGCTTTACAGGAATCCTCCCACCCTTCCCGTAGTCACCGGAAGCAGTCTGTGATAAGCAGATGCAACATTCAGACATGCTAAGCGGAACTCCCACATTCAGAAATCAGTACCCCCAACTGTAAGAGGAGGGGTCATATGGGCGCAGGCCGGAGTTCCATGCCCACCAGCTTCCTGGTGGTGGTGCTCATGGAGGCACGGTGGACATTGGCCAGGATGAAGCAGGAGACAAGCCCCCCACACACATACCCCACAGCAGGGCAAGCCTGACTGCCCGAGCCTGGGAGATGGGAGCCTGGGAGATGGAAGCCGCAGAAAAAACAGCCCTTGCTTCAACGATGCGGAGGTAGAGAGACAGTTTCTTTGAAGGAAAGAACATGGCGCTTTCTGAGGAGGAAAAGAGCAGCAACGCCACGGAGCGACAAGCTGGGCAACTACGCCGACAAGGCCAAGCGTAATGGCGCAGGAGGACAACAGGAGGCGGGCGGCCAACAGCCCGCACATGCGCACCTTCACGGACACGACCTGTCCTGCCTCCAGCACATTCTCGCGAGATGCTGTTCCTGCGCCTGACGTGATTTGGGGTGGCGGCCGGCGGCCTGAATTCCTCCTTCCTCGTGTTCCTGTGTTGCACTTGCGGGAATGACCGTCGCTAGTCCCCGGGGTGTGGAGTCTTTGGTTTGGGGCAGCGACAGTTGGACATCAGGGGACTGTCCATGTGGACACCTGCGGGCTCTCCAGGGTCCGCCACACTGAAACCCCAGCGCTGCCTGAGCAGACTCCTACCGCAAGGGCAACCACCTCAGGAAAGCTGGTGCGAACGCTTTGAAGTTGGGTTGCCCCGGGCGGGCGGGTGAAAACTATGGATCCAGTGGGAAGGCCTCTTGCATAACCGCATCTGCGGAAGTACGGAGGGTGTGCACCTGGTGGCCGAGGGCTTTCGCGGGCGCTCTCACCACTCGTGAGCCTCCTGCGTTATGGTAAGATCTTCTTCCAGTATGGAAGCACCTGGGCGTCTCACGGAAGGAAGGGACCCACGCCAGTGACTTGTTCAGCCTCAGACCCCCGCTCGCCACACACCCCAGACCAGCCTCTTAGCCTCCACAGGCCTGCGTCCCATCCTGCGTGGTTAACACGGATGGGACGCAAGCCTGCCTTCCACTGCTGTGTTGCGTCTGGTTTAGCCTCTGAATGTACCTTAACGCCTGCTCCACCTGCCTCTTTCCTACCTTATTCTTGCTATGTGGACGGTTATTCACATGTTCTGGTCCACCAAGTGTCACCTGGAGACATTCTGTCTGAAATATTCAAACAATACAGATGAGCGAGAGTCCCCTAGACTTGGCCACCCTGCCTGTTCACTGGTGGTGTCCTGGCCACCCTGGGGGCCTTTCCCTGTGCCCCCACCTGCAGCCTGCAGTCTTTGCAGGCTGTGGTATGCCCATCTAAATAGTGTCACCTTGTTCTTCCTGTTCCATGACATTTCTTTAACTTAGGAGTCTGGAAGTTATCCTTGGAGTAATTGCCACCACCACCACCATCAACAACAACAACAAAAGGATACAAACCAATAAAAAAAAGGGGGGGGGGGTCACAGATCCAGTAATCACTAGTAATTTGAGGAAAACAAATATCATAAAAGAAACATCACTGTTTAAATTGAAAAACGTATACACAAGTGTGATTGACTTGCTAGTGGCCTACCCAATATCCATTCTCCCTTTCTTCCTTACTACCAGAATTTTGATTGAATGACTTAACAAAACTCTACCTCTCAACCATGTCAGAAGAAACATACTGGCCAGTGAGATAGAAGTCTGCTGGGTATTTCTGGGTAAGTTTTGCTTTCCTAATTGTAACAGAGCTGTCCAGTTGTCTCCTAACATTCATTCTTCTCTTCTTTATTCTTGTTAGGACCCCCGATTTTAGCCCGTCTATGGCTGCCTAAGGGGTAGGGGGAGACTCCCTAGCAGCTAAGTGTGGTCACATTACTAAGTTCTAGCCGTTTTCTTGCTAGCTGGAGTAAAGAAATGATGACTAGATCTTGAGCAACCATACTGGATCACATTAAAGGAGCCACATATTTTATATGGCAGAACAAAAAGAAAAGGAGCCCAGGTTTCTGACATCATGTGGAATATCAGCTCTAGACCACCGACATCCAGATTTCATTAATACAATTTTCATCTTTAAGTCATAATTTTGGATTTTGTCAAATGCATCAGTTATACTAATATGGACACCAATCCTTCCTCTTCATTCTGTCTTTCCTTTTCTGGCCTGTAATACATACCCAATGCTTGGAGGTGCAATAGTCATGAAGCCACATTCTCAAAATGTTAGGATAAAAGGATAGAAGAAAAATATATATAATTTTTTTTAAAAAAGAGGGGAGGAGACTAGTCCCTGGATGACAACTCTAGATATTCATTTCTGGACTTTTGAATTCATGGGGAAAATTAACTCATTACTTGTTTAATTTACAGTTTGTTGTGATTTCTCTTACTTGAAATTGAATACAATTGAATACAATTTCAAGTACATCTAGTACTATCTAGTACATCTCAAAGAAAATAAGGCTGATACAGAAAAAACAAAATTTGTTTGTTGTATCCATAAAATAAGAATAGGCTATTAATGAAAATGAACCAATTATAAATCCTTAAATGAAAATATAAGTGGTGTAAAAACAAACTGAATGGACATAGCTCCAGAACAAATTAATGAGCTATGAGAGCAAGTTGAGAAAGTCTTCTGGGTAACAGAAGATAATGATGTCTGAAACGACAAAACAAATGGAGAGCATGGGCACAGTTATATTAGTTTCTTAGGGCTGTAGTAACAAACTACCACAAACTGGGTGGCTTAAACAACAGAAATCTATTGTCTCAGTTCTGGAAGCTAGAAGTCAAGGATCAAAGTGTTGACAAAAATTGTTCATTCTGAGGGCTGTGGGGAAGAATCTATTCTATGCCTCTCTCCTAGCTTCTGTTGGTTTACTGACAACCTTTCGTATTTGTTGGCTTACAGATGCATCACCCCAATCTCTACCTTCATGTTCACATGGCTTTCTCCCTGTGTGTGTGTCTGTGTCCAAATTTCCACTTTTTATAAAAACACTAGTTATATTGCTTACAGATAAGAAACAATTGAAGAATGAAATATTTTTTTAAAAAATAAATAATGGTAGAAAAATTCCCTGAGCTGATGAATGACATGAGTCTGTATGTAGAAAGAATCCATTGAGTACTGGGCAAGATGAATTAAAAAAGACCCACTCCTATGCAAATCATGATAAAATTTGTCAGGAATAAAGACAAATTTTTTAAGTATCTAAAATAAAAAATAAAGATTATACTTCAAAACAAAAATTAGATACACATCTGACTTCATATCAACATGACTAGAGGCAAGAAAACAATGGAGCAATAGGCTCAAAGTTTTAAGGGAAAATTATATTTGAACTAAGAAAAACTATAAGTCAAGTGAGATGGCAAATTAGAAATGATATCAGTTAGCAAGTGAGTAACTGTTGATCCAACTGCATTTCCATGAGCAGGACCTGATTAGTTCCAGCCAGTCAGAAAAATCCTGTTCTCTTGCTAGGGCTTGGCTCAGAAATGAGTAATGACACATTCCAGCTGAGACACCAGAGAAATTTGTTAGGCCTCTGGAGAAGTCCCTCCTCATTCTCCTTGGACTGGATCTCTTTTTCCCACTGGAGCAAACATGGAAAAATATCATCCATTGCTACAGCAGTTACCCCACAGCCACAAAAAACCAAGATTTAAGATGAAACTAACACCCACATTGCCTTTCTTAACTGAGATTCTGCAGAAGAATTAAGGCCTACTGAAAATGACTTGTGTGACTATTTTCTCCGTTGTCCCAAGGATGATTCAGAACTAGGTACCATGCTAGATGCATAGAGGATAAACTAATGTATTACATTCGATGGATACCTTATGTCATTAGAGCTTAATTTCTAGAACTGGGGGGCAACACACTATGATCCACAGGGCAAATCAGCTCACTACCTATTTTATTGGAACCCCAGGCTTATTTGTTTACATATTACCTATGGCTACTTTTACCCTACAAAGGCAGAGCTCATTATCTGTGAAAGAGATGGCCAAAAAAAAGTCTAAAATATTTACTATCTGGCTCTTTACAGGCAATGTTAGCCTCATTGAGAAGGACTGTGAAGAGACTTGGTTTTGTCCATCTTGACCTTTGTCCCATTATCAGCAAGCAGCAGGGGGATCAGGCTGATGAGTTTTGCTGAGATGTTACTTCTGCCTGTCACTTCATTCATAACCCTATCACAGAGTTGTTATGGGGATTGAGTCAATAACTGTAAAGCATTTAGAATGCTGCCTGGCACATAGTAAGCACTCAGTAAATGTTGGCTCTTATTCCAAACCCGATACCAACTACCATTTACTATTCTGCAGGTAGACAGTTTGGTCTGGGTTCAGTAGAATGATCCTTCTGATACTGGCCAGATTTGATCTTGCAGCTCCAAATAGCTATACATCAAATGTAGGCGACTGCTTCTCCAGGTTGTCTGGTCCAGGATGGTCCCACTTGCATGTCTAACAGGTGGCCAGCTGTCACCAGAGCAACTGAGCCATGTGGCATTAGTCTCTCTTTTTTTTTTTTAAAGATTTTATTTATTTATTTGACAGAGAGAGACACAGCGAGAGAGGGAACACAAGCAGGGGGAGCGGGAGAGGGAGAAGCAGGCTTCCTCCTGAGTAGGAAGCCCGATGCGGGGCTCGATCCCAGGACCCTGGGATCATGACCTGAGCCGAAGGCAGACGCTTAACAACTGAGCCACCCAGGTGCCCCGGCATTTAGTCTCTTATTCCCCAGCAAGCTAGCCTGGCTTTTCACATGGTGGTAAGAGGGTTACAGAGGCTCTAAAGTGAGGATGGCTTCTTAAGGCCTAGGCCTGGAGCTGAAACCACCACTTCCACTATATTTTATTTGTCAGACACATCACAAGACCAGTTCATATTCAAAGGATGGGGAAATAGACTTCACTTCCTGATGGGAGGACCTGCAGAGACACTCTGCAAAGGGGCATGCACACAGGGGAGAAGAATTGCAGTCATTTATATAAACAATCCACATTAAGTTAATATATCTTAACCTAAATTCAAATATCAAACAAATATTTAAGTACTTGATAAATGCCAATACTGTATGAAATGGTTTTGCTTTTCTCTTTCCTTTTGAAATTCAAAATTTTATTTGAACAGAATCCTTTTAGAAAGAAAAAAATAAATTCTTTTGCTCTTAGTAATTGTGTTTGTGGGAGGACATCTGAACACATGTTTTAACAAACCATCAAATTTAGCTGATTGATCCTCAGTCTTTTCCAACCATAGCAAAATGTTGAGCTTATTCTTGAATTTTAATTCCTCTTTAAATAAAACTACAAAATTAAATTCTAATTTTGCTTTAAATGCATAAAGTGATAGGTAATTTGATCTAATTTTTTTTAATTTTATTATGTTATGTTAGTCACCATACAATACATCACTGGTTTTTGATGTGGTGATCCACGATTCATTGTTTTCGTATAACACCCAGTGCTCCATGCAATACATGCCCTCCTTAATACCCATCACCAGGCTAACCAATCCCCCCTCCCCCCTCCCCTCTAAAACCCTGTTTGTTTCTCAGAGTCCATAGTCTCTCATGGTTCATCTCTCCCTCCAATCGCCCCCCCCCGCCATTTTTCCCTTCTTTCTCCTAATGTCCTCCACGTTATTCCTTATGTTCCACAAATAAGTGAAACCATATGATAATTGACTTTCTCTGCTTGACTTATTTCACTTAGCATAATCTCCTTCAGTCCCATCCATGTTGATGTAAAAGTTGGGTATTCACCTTTTCTGATGGCTGAGTAATATTCCATTGTATATATGGACCACATCTTCTTTATCCATTCATCTGTTGAAGGGCATCTCGGCTCTTTCCACAGTGTGGCTATTGCGGATGTTACTGCTATGAACATTGGGGTGCATATGGCCCTTCTTTTCACTACATCTGTGTCTTTGGGGTAAATACCCAGGAGTGCAATTGCTGGGTCAGAGGGTAGCTCTATTTTTAAATTTTTGAGGCACCTCCACACTGCTTTCCAAAGTGGCTGTACCAACTTGCATTCCCACCAACAGTGTAAGAGGGTTCCCCTTTCTCCATAACCTCTCCAACATTTCTTGTTTCTTTCCCTGTCCATTTTTGCCATTCTAACTGGTATAAGATGGTATCTCAGTGTGGTTTTGATTTGGATTTCCCTGATGGCTAATGATGATGAACATTTTTTCATGTGTCTGTTAGCCATTTGTATGTCTTCTTCAGAGAAGTGTCTTTTCATATCTTCTGCCCACTTTTTGACTTGATTGTTTTTTGGGTGTGGAGTTTGAGAAGTTCTTTATAGATCTTGGATACCAGCCCTTTATCTGTAGTGTCATTTGCAAATATCTTCTCCCATTCTGTGGGTTGCCTCTTTGTTTTGTTGACTGTTTCCTTTGCTGTGCAGAAGCTTTTTATCTTGATGAAGTCCCCAAAGTTCATTTTTGCTTTTGTTTCACTAGCTTTTGGAGATGTATCTTGAAAGAAGTTGCTGTGGCCCATGTCAAAGAGGTTACTGCCTATGTTCTCCTCTACGATTTTGAGTTTCCATCCATTTTGAGTTTATCTTTGTGTATGGTGTTAGAGAATGGTCGAGTTTCATTCTTCTGCATGTGGCTGTCCAATTTTCCCAGCACCATTTATTGAAGAGACTGTCTTTTTTCCATTGCATGTTTTTTCCTGCATTGTCAAAGATTATTTGACCATAGAGTTGAGGGTCCATATCTGGGTTCTCTATTCTGTTCCATTGGTCTATATGTCTGTTTTTGTGACAGTACCATGCTGTCTTGGTGATCACAGCTTTGTAATATAGCTTGAAATTGGGCAACACGATGCCCCCAGCTTTGTTTTTCTTCTTCAACGTTTCCTTGGTGATTCAGGGTCTTTTCTGATTCCATACAAATTTCAGGATTGTTTGTTCCAGCACTTTGAAAAGTGTCATTGGAATTTTGATCGGGATGGCATTGAAGGTATAGATTGCTCTGGGTAGCATAGACATTTTAACAATGTTTATTCTTCCGATCCATGAGCATGGAATGTTTTTCCATCTTTGTATGTCTTCTTCAATTTCTTTCATGAGTGTTCTGTAGTTCCTAGAGTATAGATCCTTTACCTCTTTGGTTAGGTTTATTCCGAGGTATCTTATGGTTTTTGGTGCTATTGTAAATGGAATCGTTTCTCTAATTTCTCTTTCTACAGTTGCGTTGTTAGTGTATAAGAAAGCAACTGATTTCTGTGCATTGATTTTGTATCCTGCCACATTACTGAATTGCTGGATGAGTTCTACTAATTTGGAGGTGGAGTCTTTGGGTTTACCACATAAAGTATCATGTCATCTGCGAAAAGAGAGAGTTTGGCTTCTTCTTTGCCAATTTGAATACCTTTTATTTCTTTTTGTTGTCTGATTGCTGTTGCTAGGACTTCTAGTACTATGTTGAACAATAGTGGTGAGAGTGGGCATCCTTGACGTGTTCCTGAACTTAAGGGAAAGGCTCTCAGCTTTTCCCCATTGAGGATGATATTCGCTGTGGGTTTTTCATAGATGGATTTTATGAATCTGAGGAATGTTCCCTCTATCCCTATACTCTGGAGAGTTTTAATCAGAAAAGGATGTTGTATTTTGTCAAATGCTTTTTCTGCATCAATTAAGAGGACCATATGGTTCTTCTCCCTCCTCTTATTAATGTGTTCTATCACATTGATTGATTTGCAAATGTTGAACCACCCCTGCATCCCAGGGATAAATCCCACTTGGTCGTGGTGGATGATCCTTTTAATGTATTGTTGGATCCTATTAGCTAGGATTTTGTTGAGGATTTTGGAATCCATATTCATCAGGGATATCGGTCTGAAATTCTCCTTTTTGATGGGGTCTTTGCCTGGTTTGGGGATTAAGGTAATGCTGGCCTCATAGAATGAGTTTGGAAGTTTTCCTTCTGTTTCTATTTTTTGAAACAGCTTCAGTAGAATAGGTATTATTTCTTCTTTGAATGTTTGGTAGAATTCCCCAGGGAATCCATCAGGCCCTGGACTCTTGTTTTTTGAGAGGTTTTTGATCACTGCTTCAATCTCGTTACTGGTTATTGGCCTATTCAGGTTCTCAATTTCTTCCTGTTTCAGTCTTGGCAGCTTATAGGTTTCCAGGAAGGCCTCCATTTCATCCAGATTGCTCAGTTTATTGGCATATAGTTGTTGATAATAATTTCTAATAATTGTTTCTATTTCCTTGGTGTTAATCGTGATCTCTCCCCTTTCATTCATAATTTTATTAATTTGGGTCCTTTCTCTTTTCTTTTGGATAAGTCTGGCCAGTGGTTTATCGATCTTATTAATTTTTTCAAAGAACCAACTTCTAGTTTCATTGATCTGATCTACTGTGTTTCTGGTTTCTAATTCATTGATTTCTGCTCTAATCTTAATTATTTCTCTTCTAATGTGTGGCTTAGGCGTCGTTTGTCCCTTTTTCTCTAGTTCTTTAAGGTGGAGAGTTTGTTGGTGAATTCGAGATTTTTCTATTTTTTTGAGTGAGGCTTAGATGGCTATGTATTTCCCCCTTAGGACCGCCTTTGCAGTATCCCATAGGTTTTGGACCGATGTGTTTTCATTCTCATTGGTTTCCATGAATTGTTTAAGTTCTTCTTTGATTTCCTGGTTGACCCAAACATTCTTGAGCAGAGTGGTCTCTAGCTTCCAAGTGTTTGAATTTCTGCCAAATTTTTTCTTGTGATTGAGTTCCAGTTTTAGAGCATTGTGGTCTGAGAATATGCAGGGAATAATCTCAATCTTTTGGTATCAGTTGAGACCTGATTTGTGACCCAGTATATGGTCTATTCTGGAGAAAGTTCCATGTGCGCTCGAGAAGAATGAGTATTCTGTTGTTTTAGGGTGGAATGTTCTGTAAATATCTATGAGGTCCATCTGGTCCAATGTATCATTCAATGCTCTTGTTTCCTTGTTGATTTTCTGCTTAGATGATCTGTCCATTGCTGAGAGTGGAGTATTAAGGTCTCCTACAATTAACGTATTGTTATCAATATGACTTTATTTTGGTTAACAGTTGGCTTATATAGATGTCTGCTCCCATGTTGGGGGCATAGATATTTACAACTGTTAGATCTTCTTGTTGGATAGACCCTTTAAGAATGGTATAGTGTCCTTCTGTGTCTCTTATTACAGACTTTAGTTTAAAATCTAATTTCTCTGATATAAGAATTGCTACCCCAGCTTTCTTTTGAGGTCCGCTGGCATGGAAGATGGATCTCCATCCCTTCACTTTCAGTCTGGATGTATCTTTAGGTTCAAAATGAGTCTCTTGTAGACAGCATATGGATGGGTCCTGTCTTTTTATCCAATCTGCAACCCTGTGCCGTTTTATGGGAGCGTTTAGGCCATTCATGTTGAGAGTGATTATTGAAAGATATGAATTAATTGTCATCATGTTGCCTATGAAGACGTTGTTTTTATAGATTGTCCCTGTAAATTTCTGTTGTATATTACTCTTGGGGTCTTTCTCCTTTTATAGAACCCCCCTTAATATGTATTGCAGGGCCGGCTTAGTGGTCACATATTCTTTCAGTTTCTGCCGGTTGTGTAAGCTCTGCATCTGTCCATCCATTCTAAATGAAAGCTGTGCCAGATAAAGTATTCTTGGCTGCATGTTCTTCTCATTTAGTACCGTGAATATGTCTTGCCAGGCCTTTCTGGCTTGCCAGGTCTCTGTGGATAGGTTTGAGGTTATTCTGATGTTCGTCCCTCTGTACATAAGGAATCTCTTCCCCCTAACTGCCCTTAAGATGGTTTCCTTAGTTCTAAGATTTGCAAGTTTTACTGTTACATGCCAGGGTGTTGGCCTGTTTTCCTTGATCTTGGGAGGGGTCCTCTCTGCCTCTAGGACTCGAATGCTTGTTTCATCCCCCAGATTAGGGAAGTTCTCAGCTACGATTTGCTCAAATACATCTTCTAGTCCTCTCTCTCTCTTCACTCCCTCCGGGATTCCAATTATTCTGACATTGGAACGCTTCATGGTGTCACTTATTTCTCTGATTCTATTTTCATGGATTCTGAGTTGTTTTTCCCTGGCCTCCTCTTTTCCCTTTTTATCTATTATATTGTCTTCCCGGTCGCTTATTCACTCTTCTGCCTCAGTTACCCTAGCTGTTAGATTATCTAGATTGGATTGGATCTCATTGATAGCATTTTTAAGTTCTGCCAATTCACCTTTTATTTCTGCCCTTAGAGACTCTGTGTTGCCATTAATTGATTTCTCCATTCTAGCCATTGTCTTCACAATTGCTAGCCTGAATTCCATCTCCAACATCTTGGTTATATCTGCATCCATTTGTAAATCTGCAGCATAAGTCATAATCTCTGAGTCTTTTCTATTTTGGGGGCTCTTCCTCCTAGTCATTCTGTTGATGGGTGTTTGAGGGAATGTATAGAGTCCAAATTATTGACCAGAACCCAAGCAAGATGCACCTGTTTTCTTGGGACCCTAGGGTTGCTGGCCTCTTGTTTTCCCAGCCTGTCTTCTGCAGGAGGGGCCTGCTGTGCTGTTACTCAGGCAACCCTGTTCGGGTGGAGTTGCCCTGTGCCTCTGTGGCAGGGGATGGGCTCAGTGGGAATCAGTTTGGGGGGCTTTTGTTCTCTGGAGGCTTTCCCTAGTGGCTTTCCGCATCTCTTCTGCAAGTCAGAGCAGAAGAGACCATTTCCCACCCTCTGCCTCAGAGCAGAGAGATCACAGTCTGTTCTTCAGTGAGCTCTCCAGGCCACACTGTCTCCATTTCTGTCCGTGCTGCTATAAACTGCAGTGTCCTGGGTCCTGCGCCCCTCCGCAGCGCTCCCAGTCCTGCCTCCAGGTCAGAGCACGTCTCTGCCCTTTGTGCTTGTAAAACCGCCAGCCGCTCCCAGTTCGCGCGCGCACGTGCGACCCCGCCGCTCAGGGTTTCCACCCCGGGGAATGCCCTAAAGTCCTTTCCCCGCTTCTACCGGTCTGCGAGTCTGTGCCCTGTCTGCAGCGTGCGAGGCTGTCACTCACCAGCGGTGTA
Organism: Mirounga angustirostris; assembly: GCF_029215605.1. Taxonomy (NCBI): domain Eukaryota; kingdom Metazoa; phylum Chordata; class Mammalia; order Carnivora; family Phocidae; genus Mirounga; species Mirounga angustirostris. Next base: position 59,964,476 of record NW_026991710.1, read on the forward strand.
GGATCCCCACGGCCAGGCACCCTCGCTGCCTTTTATCCTCCGATATCTGCCCGTGGAATCATGGCTCCCCGCTTCGTACCTCAAAACCAACCACCTGCGATATTCTGTTTGTAGAGATCCAGATCTTCTTACATCTCAGGCTGGTTTCGTGGGTGCTCAGAGTGGTCTGGTAGATATCCAGCTCAATTCTGGGGACCAGTCCCCTACTCCTCCACCATCTTTCCCCCCCTCCCTGATCTCCTAATTTTTTAACTTGTCATGAACATCTTTACAATATACTAAACCAAATATTGCCACATGTTAATCACCTCATCTTCAAAAATAAAAGAGTAATTTGACTTTTTTCCTCCACTTGAAAATAGAAACAATAAATAAGGATGAGAATTGGAGAAGAATCTAACAATGTTCTGGGACCTCCCAGCCTTCCTTTCTCCAGATGTATAAATCATCGAGTATTTAAATGATTAATACATTCATGATAAAGCTTACTAGAATAAATCACTTATACGTCTACCCTTGACTATCTAGATTCATTAGTGCTCTTAAGCAAATTAATATGTCTTCACATTCCAAGGCCTAATAAATATTATAGTCCCTTCTATTACTTTACATACTGACTTTCCAATACTTTTTCTATTAAGAGGATTTGTTGGGTGCTTGAGTGGCTCAGATGGTTAAGTGTCTGCCTTCGGCTCAGGTCATGATCCCTGGGTCCTGGGATTGAGTCCCACATCAGGCTCCCTGCTCCTTGGGAGCCTGCTTCTCCCTCTGCCTCTCTCTCTCTCTCTGTCTCTCATGAATAAATGAATAAAATCTTTAAAAAAAAAAAAGAGGATTTGTTTTCTGTCCTCCACCCCCAATTCAAGCAGGGTATATATTCACCTGCTTTCTAAGGCTTGGCTCCATACCATGGGGGCTAGCAGAAGAGGATCTTTTGAAATGCAACTGGAAAAAGAGAAGGGACATATTGGCTATTAGCATAATATAGTAAGATGTAATAGCAAACACTTATAAGTCACTTAGGATGTGCCAGACACTCTTCTAAGTAGTTTACGCACATAAATATATTAATTTATATAATTCTATAATACTATGATATAGGTGCATTATTTTCCTCATTTTATAGATGAAAAAACAGGAACAGAGGTTAAAGGCTTGCCCCAGGTCACAGAGCTAAGTGGTAGAGCAGGGATTTGGACCCAGGCAATCTGGTTCTAGAACTTATCAATTTAATTACTACATTATACTGTCTCTCCATAAAACACCCAGGAACCACGTTGAGATTATGAAAAATCTGATGATAGTGTAGATGCTTAATCCTGAGCTTGGACCAATGGGTAGCATTTCCAGCCATCCTTTCTTATTCCAGCTTCATCCTGGGGAAAACGAAATGCAGCTCAATGACTAATACCCAGAGCCAAAAAAGAAAAATTGTGGGGATTAGGAATTGGAGCTGGGGTTATAGGAGAAGGGCTTTGGGGAAATAAGGTGGATCAAGGTGAAGAGGGTGAGCCCACAAGACAAATGTTCCTGGGCTGGATGGGAAGAGAGTGATAGCATTGAGGATCACACAATATCTAGTGAAGGAGCACCATACACATTCAGGAAGGGGTGGAATGAGCTGAACAAAGTAAATGTACCACTCACAGTTTCTTGTCCTAAGGGGGTTCTTAATATGGATGGCCGTTGACTTTAGCCTGGGGTAAAAATCTGCCTGCACATCATCTGTATCAAAGACTTATGCCTAAGTAATTCTATCACCATGCCCCTCCAAGATTAAGAGCAATATAAGGGATACTATCATATCTTAAGCTAGAAAACATCTCTTCCACCTTCTCTCTTTTCCAGTCCTCTCTCCCCTTTTCTGTTTTTATCAACATGCAAACATATTGTTTCCTCCAAATGAAATGTATATGTTAATTTATTTGATGGCCTTAACAAAATTGGTCTAAAATAAGGCACCAGTACTCCAGTACTCTATAAGTAGTCACCAATAAAAGATCCTGAACTTTTCCAATAATTTACAGTAATTTTGTACACAATGATGACATGTTCAAAGGAGCAAGCTGGTTATAAACACAATTAAGATAAATTGAAGAGGGACAAGAGAAAGTAGGACACTGCAGTACAGATCACTACTGCCCTGGAGCAAGACTATGACCTCTAATAGAGAATTGCTCTCAGTTTGAAAAAAACTCTCAATATTTTACTGACCAGAAGCAATGTGTTACCCACTGAGTCAAAATTCAGTGGTACTTGGGGACCAGGCATAGGCAGGTCCAAAAGGTGTGAGTAACTCATATGAATAGGAAACTCAAGACTCCTCTTGGTATTGGACTGATGTTTCTTCCTTCATCCACGCATACAGTTTCACAGAGAGTTCTCTATGAACAAACATTGGAGGAAGGAAGTACTAAGACCTGGTTCACAGACAAGTCTACATGATATTTTGGTGCTGACTGGAAATGTACTGCTGCCACTGTACAGTGCTATTCAGGGATATCCCAGAAAACATGGGTGAAGGGAAATTGTCCCAGGGGGTAGATTTCCAAGCAGTATACTTGGTTGGAAGTTTGCCTGAGATATGGATATGAACAGTTACTTGAATATTAACAAATGGTTTGGCTAATTGTTCAGGGCCCAGAAGGCAACAGATCTGAAATATCAGTTACGATGAGGTCTGTGAAAAGGTCTATTGATGGATCCCTGGGAGTAGACTCAAAATGTGGATGCTTATGTCTTATGTGAATGTTCACCAGAAATCATCTATCCCAGAAAAAGAGCTCAAAGACCAGATGGACAAGATGATGCAACCTATGGATGTCAGCCAATCTCTCCTCAGTCAGCCTCTGAGGAATACCCCAGTAGGGCCATGAACTGAGTAGATTTGGTGTCAGAGATAGAAGCTCTGCATGGGCCCAACACATAGATTCCCTCCCACCAAAGCCAATCTAGCTACTGCCATTGCTGAGTGCTTAACCCACCAGATGCACCGACCAATGCTGAGTCCTCAGTATGGCACCATTCATCATTCAACACCTTCTACCTTAAAGAGACAGCAGTTCATCTTTATCAGAATTAAGATCTACTCCAGATCACCCTCCCTGGCTGCACTGTCTCTGGCAGCTCCAGCATCTGGGGATTTATAGGATGCCTAATCCATCAACATGGTATACTATCTCACCCTATACTATCTCAAACAAAGGAATCCATTTTAAGGCAAAGTCCTACTCCTACTTCATACCCCATTACCAGAAGACCTGAAAAAGTAATGGCAGAGCCTACTGAAGACTCAGCTAAAAAGCCTGTTTGGGATACACTGTTGGGTCACTCTTCTCCAAGATTCAATATATGCACCAAATCAAAGGCCAGTATATGGTACTGTGTCTCCACAGCTAGACTACATGGATCTAGGAGCCAAGGTGTAGAAGCAGGAGTAGTTATTCTAACCCTTACTTTCCCTAGCATAATTCCTATTTCCTATCCTGAAAAGGTAAGCTATGCCAAGTTAGAGTTCCTATTTTTCATTTGGTGTGGGGAGTCAGGAAATGTGGAGAACACTTCTACCAAGTGACACAGTGAAGATCTCACTGAATTAGAAAGCCATGACATTACCACCTGGCCACTTTGGGCTCCTTAGGCCCATGAACCAGCAGGCAAAGAAAAAGTCACTTCCTACTGAGGTAATCAACACTGATTATCATGAGAAATTTGGGTTGCTACTACACAATAAGAAAAGATTATTTATAGAATCCAGAAGATTCTGTGGGCTATCTCTTAACACTGACATTGCTTAGTTATAACTGTTCATGGACAGTTACAGTAAATACTACAGACAAAGCAACTAAGCATTCAGACCACTTAGGGAGGATGGTCTAGAACTCCTACCAGACTAGCAACCAAGATGAGCCAATGTGCTTACCCAGGGAAAAGGTAATCTAAAATGGATGGTTAAAAAGGCTGATGGTGAATATCAGTTATGTCCTTGGGATCAGCTATAGTAGTAGGTACTGCAGCTGAATTCACTAACCCACTTTAAGGGTTTTTAGCAGATTGCAAGTAATGTGGATTCTATGATGAACTGATTTTGTACCTCCCCTCTCAAGAACAAAATGAGGGCATCTTGGTCTTATAAAACTGAAGGCCCACTACCATAGCCTGAGAGCCAGATCTCAGACGATGGTCTGAGCAGTGTATCAAACACAGGTTATACATATCTCCAGATCTGTTCAGCTTTGTCTGCATCCTGGGCCCATGACCACTTCACATCTAGCTCTGTGAGCTATCTTGCCCTCCCTCTTACCAACCCACCCCCCCGCCCCCAGGAGAAGGCCGGACTCTGGTAGAAGCCACAGCAGCTCAGGTACCTGGACCTAACACAAGATCCACAGAAGCTCTAACTTCTCCAACAGCTGCCCTCCAAAGCCAGGTAACAAACCCAAAACTGCAAGGGAGTTAATGCCCCATGGAATAAACATTAAATGGCAAGAGACAAAAAATGGGAAAGAGCTGTCAGAAAAATTCTTCTCCCTTCCTTTCTCTGAAGTGGTGTGGTCCTTTATGGCTTGGCTGGCAGTATGCCATGTAAGTGAGCACCTGGTTGTGTTTTCTCATGAAGCCATGGCTGCTTTGCCTCCTGCCATGCCTCACATCCCATTTTTCATTTTAATATCCTTCAATAAAGGATTAGCACATAAGCTTTGCCTAAGTTTCTATTTTCTAGGAAATACAGGTCAAAAAAGATGGTATCAGACTCACTTAGGGAACTGTTTCAAAAGACAAGTATGCCACCATAAATACCACTTTGATAAATTGCGAGCTTCAAGTTTGTAAGGATGAGAAAAGTAGTAACACCACTGCATTAAACTTTGAAATATTTGACCTAAGTTTGATCCTCTGCTGTTTACTGTGTGATCTTGAGCAACTCACTGAGCCGCTCTGAGCCTCATTTCTCCATCTGAATCAACAAAGGATCAGCATGATACACATGGGCTATCAGGGAAGACTGCTTGGAGTGACTGTAAAACTTCAGGCAATTGACATAACATCTCCTAAGCCTCAGTCTTTTCATGCATACAATGAAGATAGTAATGCCACCTGCCTCACTGGTGTGTTTTAAAGATTAAATGAGATTATCATTCATACAAAGCACTTATAAAGTCTTTTATCTATTATTATCACCTCTGAAAAAGGGTACAAACTCCCTGCCTTAAAAGGTTGTTATGAAAATTAGCTGCCTTCTCCGGGCGGCTGTTGAAGTTGATTGGTTTAGGTCTGCGCACCTGAGTGAGCTGTAGTAAAGCATAGCATAAGTGTAAAATAATTTATTTTTCTGGGGAAAAAAAATTATTGTGTTATAATTTTTTCCAGTTTTATTGAGAAATAATTGACGTGCATCACTGTACAAGTTTAAGACCTACAGCACAATGGTTTGATTGACATATATTATGAAATGATTAAAATAGATTCAGCAAAAATCCATCTTCTTATATAGATATAGTAAAAAGAAGAGAAAAGAATAAAGGGAAAATTTTTTCCCTTGTGATGAGAACTCTTAGGATTTGCTCTCTTAACAACTTTCCTATATTTTCATGCAGCAGTGTTAGCTATAGTCACCAAGCTGTACATTACATCCCTAGTACTTATTTATCTTAAAACTGAAACTTTGTACTTTTTGAAAACCTACCTCCAATTCTTCCCCCCCCCCCAACCTCTGCATCTGGTAAGCACAAATCTGAACTCTTTTTCTATAACTTTCGTTGTGTGGGGTCTTTTTTAAGATTCCCATATATAAGTGAGATCATACAGTATCTTTCTCTGTCTGACTTATTTCACTTAGCATAATGCCCTCACATTCTATCCATGTTGTTGAGAATGCCAGGATATCTTGTTCATGGCTGAATAAAATTAATAATTTCCAATATTAATTTTATGTATTCCATTGTGAAATAGATAGATATACTTACACACCACATTTTCTTTATCCATTCAGCCTCTGATGGACACTTAGGTTGTTTCCATGTCTTCCTATTATAAATAATGTTGCTATGAACATGGAGGTGTTCTTTTCAAGTTAGTGTTTTCATTACCATTGCATATATTCCTAAAAATAGAATTGCTGGATCATATAAAAGTCCTATTTTTAATTTTTTGAGGATCCTCCATACTGTTTTCCACAGTGGCTGTGCTAGTTTACATTCCTACCAACAGTGCACAAGTGTACTCTTACCTCCACATTGTTATCTCTTATCTTTTTGATGGCAGTCATTCTAACAGATGTGAGGAGATATCTCATTGCAGTTTTAATTTACATTTCCCCAATGACGAGTAATGTTGAGTATCTTTTCATGTACCTGTTGACCTTTCATATATCTTTGGAGAAATGTATATTCAGGTCCTTTGCCCGTTTTTAGTTGGGTTTTTTGTTGTTTTGTTTCATTTTGTTTGCTTTTGAAATGTATGAATTCTTCATATGTTTTGGATATTAACCCCTGTCTTATAATTTATGTCTGGTCATTCTTCCCTTCCCTACTGATAGAAGCCTGGATCCTTTTACATTGTCTTCTCAGCTCAGTGAGTTGACTCCATGCCAGCACACATTTCAGCTCATATCTCCCCTGCCCCCCAACAAAATTGATCATTTCCTGCTTCTTCAGTCTCCACCCCTCATTTTCTCTAGCCCTGGCTACCCCCACACGAGGCAGATATAGCAAATAACAATATTGATAATGATTCACACCTTCATTCAAGACTTCACTTGAAACAAATACTCCAAATGCCCAAATCTGAGGAGAGTGGGTTCTTGCCTAAGACTTGGAAAGACAGATTCATATCAAGTGACCTTGTTTTGACATATGATTTAAAGTAGCCCCCTCTGCAAAACAATTTAGAATATAAAGAAAATGAGCTTAGCAAAAATGCCATGTCAGAATATATTATATAAGATTTTATAGATCTGTGTATAAAATCTGAGTCTGTTAGGTTGGCCAAGGATTATATTACCTTAATAACCTGAGAAGCAAGCATTCATCTATCCCTTCAAGTAATTATGTGAGATGGGAACAGATGAGCACCAGATTTTGCAACAGATCCAGGTTCTTGAGCAACATTATTAGAGCAGCTATGCTTCCTTTGCACTTGACTCACAGTCCTGTAACAAATTACCCATGGGCTCAGAGTAGCTAACAACAACAACAACAACAAAGCATGGAAGCACTGGGATCCAGTGCCATCATAATTCAGCAAAGATACAGCTAATGGCTGCTGAATCAGACACCAAAGTCCACAATGACCCTGTCCAGTTCTCATTACCATGTTGACCTCACCTGGAAATCCTCCAAAAATATTCATCTCCCACTTGGTCCCTCTTCAGAGATTTCTAATTACCATGAAACACTGTAATTCATACAATTAATGGTTTATTCCAGACATCCAGCTAATACTGATTTCCACTGTTTGCCTGGATTAAATGCTGCCTGTTACCAAGAGAACTTTGCAGCAATCCTTCCAGTTAATTAACATTTTCGGGCACTTCTCTGGAAGACAACAACAGAAGTTGCTATGTAATTGCCATTGTTTACCACAAACTGCAAGGTGCCATGGTTACTTCATCCTTGTCACTGTGATCACTGTCATCATTGTCATCATCACTATCATTACGAATATTTATTGAATGCCCACTTAAATGTACTCTTTTCCACTAAGTGCTCTAATGTGTCCTACAGCACAGCTTGACAAAGAAGCTAATCATGAAATAGCACACCAGAGTCTTTCCACTGTTCCAGTACTTTTTTAAAAAAAATCATTTTTACTCACTTTGGAACCTAAAAGTATGGAAGTATAAACATCAGCAAACTGTCCCTTTATTTGCTCATCTATACTTATTGGTATCTGACACATTATAGGCTCTTTCCATACTTGCTAACTAAATGAAGATATGAATGAATTTAATAAATAAGCATGCAGAAGTCCATAGTAAAAATATCCAATGACATCTGAGACTCCATATGAACACAAAGAGATTAAAAAGTAGCTGGTGCCTCTTGAGGGGTGGGTATTCAGGGGCATAGCACCCTCCTCCACCCAACATTTTATCCAGGGAAAATCAAGTCATATTTTTTCCTTTCAAAGGGAAAAAAATCATAGAAGGACAGACTCTCAGAGGCTCTCTTGAACATCATATGATCTTACATCGTGGTAGTTAAACTTTTTCTGTTAGGACACAGCTGATACATATGCAAAAACATTCTCATGGATATATCCAAGATTGAATGTAATCCCCAATATTTTCTCTTCAGGAAATGATGGAATGTAAATAAGGGATATGGGCATGACTGTAGGAATAGCCTTGAATTTTTTTCTTTTTTTTTCTTTTTTTATTATTATGTTAATCACCATACATTACATCATTATTTTTTGATGTAGTGTTCCATGATTCATTATTTGCATATAACACCCAGTGTCCATGCAGAACGTGCCCTCTTTAATACCCATCACCAGACTAACCCATCCTCCCACCCCCCTCCCCTCTAGAACCCTCAGTTTGTTTTTCAGAGTCCATCGTCTCTTATGGTTCATCGCCCCCTCCGATTTCCCCCCCTTCATTCTTCCCCTCCTGCTATCTTCTTCTTTTTTTTTAACATAATGTATTATTTGTTTCAGAGCTACAGATCTGTGATTCAACAGTCTTGCACAATTCACAGCGCTCACCATAACACATACCCTCCCCAATGTCTATCACCCAGCCACCCCATCCCTCCCACCCCCCACCACTCCAGCAACTCTGTTTATTTCCTGAGATTAATTTCTCATATCAGTGAGGTCATATGATACATGTCTTTCTCTTATTGACTTATTTCGCTCAGCATAACACCCTCCAGTTCCATCCATGTCATTGCAAATGGCAAGATTTCATTCCTTTTGATGGCTGCATAATATTCCATTGTGTATATATACCACATCTTCTTTATCCATTCATCTGTCGATGGACATCATGGCTCTTTCCACAGTTTAGCTATTGTGGACACTGCTGCTATAAACATCGGGATGCATGTACCCCTTTGGATCCCTACATTTGTATCTTTGGGATAAATACCCAGTAGTGCAATTGCTGGATCATATGGTAGCTCTATTTTCAACTTTTTGAAGAACCTCCATACTGTTTTTCAGAGTGACTGCACCAGCTTGCATTCCCACCAACAGTGTAAGAGGGTTCCCCTTTCTCCGCATCCCCGCCAACATCTGTCATTTCCTAACTTGTTAATTTTAGCCATTCTGACTGGTGTGAGGTGATATCTCATTGAGGTTTTGATTTGGATTGGAATAGCCTTGAATTTTGCTCTCATTTCTTTAGAACAAAAAAAAAAAAAAAAAAAACTTTCAAAAATCTTGGTGCCTGAACTCTTATTGGTAATGAATTACTTGGAAATACATTGCAGCTGATTTTAACATGGCTGGATCTCAACACAGCAGCCAAGAGACCTGGATTCTAGGTCCTGATCATACACTGGTTAGCTTTATGATCTAAAGCAAGTAACTTCCCTTTATTGAATTTCAGTTTCTTTATTGTAACATGAGAAGGTTGAACAAGAGTCACACTTCAGTTCTAATTACTCTAACTGAGGTCTGGTTGAGAGCCCTCCTCAGATTCTGAGGCTAGGAGCTAAATGTGGCAATCCTGGGAAAAGCCAAATCGGACTTAGAGCTTTATCAATGGTTTTTATATCTCTGAAAATAATTTCTCCTCCCATCACTTCTTATAGTGACTTCTACATTGTATAAAAAAGAGAAAACTGGAAAGTTTTCTCAAGCACAAAATATCTCACAGTATGCCTAGATTCTATAAGCAGGCTCTTTTGGACATTCATTGTTTGCCTAATCTTTCTTCCATTGGAGATCCACCTTCTCCTATTCTATAATAACCTTGCTCAGTCTGTGTTGTTCAAGTGCAAGTCACTGCACCCCAGAACAGACACAGACATAAGCCTTACACTTGCAGGATTCTTAATTCTCACAACTGTTTTGTGAGAGGGACAGAATAGGTATAGCTCTACTTCCCACTGTAATTGTAAGAAAACAAAATTGATTGGGTTTCTTGACTTGATTAAAATTATACATATAAGGAGCTACTATGACACAAATCCTAGGGGTTTTTTTTTTCCATTTCAAATCTGGTGTTCTTCCATTTCTCCGTAAGATTATGAACCCATGACTTGTCATTATATCCTCATCCTAGATAGAGACAGAGAACTTGCCCAAGATTCTGAGAATAAGATTAATATAATCAACCAATGTAAAAGAATAGAGCAGACATTAGCCCAAGTCATTACAAAGATACAGAATGTCTTCCAGGTTAAAGGTAAGAAGAGCAACACTGACTGTAACTTAATAATACTGATTTAAGGGACAGAAATGTTGTAAAAGAAGAATCTTTACATAAAAATATTTTAAAGGGTCCAAGAAGAAAAATATGACAATGCTCATCCAACAATGTCTGTGTAAAAGAAACATATAATCAGGGGGACAAAAGAATTTTAGTCAGTAGAAAGATGGTCTATGATGACAGGCAAGGCTGGTTCATCAAAACTCACCATAGCCTAAAAAAAAAAATTTCACAAGATTATCCTTTTCACTTTGCTCAGTATCTGTGTACTAATCCATGACATTAAATATCTAAACACACTAATTTATTTAGTTCAACAAACATGTCTTGAGTGTCTTCTGTGTACCAGACATTGTACTAGGAATTGGTAATGAAAGGATGAGCAAGAAATAGTCCCTATATTCAAGGAGGCAGGTGAACAAGAGGAAGGAGTTGAGAAAGATCCCTGAGATTCTGACTTGGGCAACTGGGTGGGTGCCATTAACTGAAGGAATATAAGAGGAACAGAATGGGAGCGGAAATGGGAAAGGAGTTTGGTTTGAGACATCAGATCACTAAAGAATGACTTTGCCTGCAAGAAACAACCTTAACCAGCAAAATTTAAACAACAAACATTCAATTACCACAGTATGAAATCTGGAAAAATGCAGTCCAGCCCAGTGCAGTGGTTCAACAGTATCATCAAGGATGAAAGCCCAATCCATCTTTTAATCCACCATTCTTGGCATGTTGGCATTTTGTCCTTCTGCTTGTTACCTCATGTTACAAATTCCAGAATGTATGTCAGCTATTTGATTAAAATGTCATTTGTCATCCCTCTTTAATCACTGTAATGAGTCACCTAAACCCCGATAATAACAAAATCAGCGATTCCAATGCATTGATCCAACAGGGAAGATAAGTACCAAAAATATACAAAACCTATTCTCCACTCTCCATCCAGCTATTACATAGGTAGTAAGAAGCATAAAAATACAGTCTTGATTGCTAGCTGGATATAAATAATTTCCTAATTCCAGAAAATCAAGCAAACAGTCATTAAACTTGTAAAAAATCTAAAAACTAATTTGTAAATGGCATTTTCTTTAGAAACCATGGGTAGTCCAGGAAGCAAGGGTGGAATGGCATTCTACAGATTATCTCCACTCTTCTCTTTCACATCCGTTAGAATCATGGTTCACCTGTTGAATGTAAATTGCTTTATGAACAGCTGTTCCTTCCCCCAAAGTAAACAGGCTGGACTTTAAAATAGCCATCTAGTCTGGGGTTTGCTGATATCATAGCTTCCTAACTTCCCCAGATGAAAAATAGTACATATAAATTTATTTATACATATGAAATATAAGAGAGTAGGGTTTTTCCTAGATAACTAGGTTAGCCCTTCACTGTTTCCCACCATCACCTGTAAATTCAGGAATGAGATTTGAATATTTATCATTAATGATTCATTAACATTCAACCACCTGAGGAAATTACTGTATTAATGTACATAAATGTCCGTTGGAATGTGTAAACAAGTTGAGAAACCTGACTCCTTTCATTCAAGGAAGTTATTATTCTCTTTATCAAAGTTAAAGATTTCCAAAGTAGAATTTCTGTTTGGGTTAGGAGGGCAAGAAGCAATAAAATAAAATACATCTTCCATAGACCAGAATGTTTAGTCCTCTAAAGAGGACACCATCCTCTAGAGGCAGACCTGGTAAAATGGTTTTTAAAAAGCCCTGATTGCTTCCCACCATCCTTTTTGACACCTGCTCACTTAAAGGGCATGCAAACATACACACATATGCATGCACACACACGTACACACACATGCCAACATGCCCTGGGCATGCCCTTTTTTGGATAAGCCCCTGTTCCTGAAAAATCAGCCTTACTTTCATTTACCACTTCCTCTAAACTCTTAGTATCCTCAGAATCTGATCTATCCAGAAGCCAAGAAAAAAGCTAATTATACTATTTACACCAGCAGGAGAAGGACTGATAGGATTTCCCCAAAGGGCAGTTGCACTTTAAAAAGCATGACTTATGCCAGACATATGGAAATCTAATAGTAGACCCTCAGGCAAAATAGGCTTTATAAAAGGGGCCTTTCTGGCCTCTAATCACAGCTTTCTCTACTTACAAAAAAAAGCTTTGTCAAATGTTTTTACTGTTCTCCAACCAAGGCACTTGACCAAAATAAAAACATTCCACAATACATCCAGACAATATTATAAGCCAAAAACAAAATAGAGATTTTTCTTTTCCTTAACTGCTGAGCAAAGTCAGTTAATGCCTGCATGAAATTTGACAGCTCTTTCTAGTATGTAATCTTCAAAGGACTATGCCATTAAGGGATTATAAAACTAAATGGAACTCTCAAATACCCCAAGTAGATCCTCAAAAAGAAAGTGTCCTTGGTTTTGCTTTTGGGAAACAGGGTGTGCAAAGATGCTCATTTGGGGAACTCTTGATTACCCAGTCCAACGGAGAAGAGCATCAGAATAGATACATTGAAACTGTGAAGCTAGATATCCAGTTGGTTTAGGAATGAGGCTCCTTATATAGATCTGGTAAAGCTTCCTAAGCAGAGAGGACAACAAAGCATATGCCTTGCACGGGGAATGAATTTGACTTTTCATAGAACAAAAAGAAGATTAATGTACAGATGGAAATTTATGGGTGAGGATATCAGAGTGCTAGAAGGGAGCCAGAAAATGCAGGACTTTACAACCCGATCACCTAACATCTAGAGTTCTCAGAAACCCTCATACAAAACATACATCATCAGTCAGGGTCCTCCCAAGAAATGAGAAACCGCTCTGGATCTTAAAACTACAGAGAACTGAATTTGAAGGATTGAGTAAACAGGTAGTCAAAGACCCCAGAAAGCAGAGACAATATGGCAAGGCCATAGCAGGAATCTGATACCACCCTGGGGCAGGAGGAATTATACAAGGAAGTGGCATCATCAGAGCCTAGAAGCACAGGCCATTGGAAAAGTTAGAAACAGGGCAGGGGGCACCCCATAAAGAAGCTGGACATCGTGAAGGTAGCTGTCTCATGAGAGAGTCCTCTCACCCTGGACAGGGCAAAAGAAGGAGAAAAACAGATTTCCCTACTAGAGCATTCCTACAAAATCTTTCATAAGCCAAAATGGCGTAAAGAAGCAATCACCATTACTTTCTATGGAAACATTTTTGAGCATTCCCAGACCCAAAAAAATAACCTCTCTTGGGCTTTTCTGATGTCTTAGGACATATCCCGCTAACGGATGCACAAAATAAATCGAGATAAAGCCCAGATGCTCACAGACACCGTTCACAGCTATGGCAGCTGGATGCTGAGATGCTGTGTGTAGTTGCCCGGGAAGAAGCTCGGTGGGGCCGCCCTCACTCCTCCGGGTGTTCTGCCTCTGTAATGGCTCACTGCAAAACAAATGCTGAATGTTATTTTCGCTGCCTTTTTTCGTAACAGCGAAAATTCTCTTTAGCTTTCCTTCAGTTAGCAAAAACAAGTACTAACATAGGTCTTTCATAAAAGCAAAGTGGCATAACGCGAACTTTTGGAAAAGCGGGGAATTATCTGTATCGGACTTCCCCCTCCTCCTCCTGCCCTGCAGTCTTCTGCCAGTACCTTCCACTGGCCAAACCTGTCTGGAATGCAACTGGCCAAACCTACCTGGAAATAGAACTCCCTGAGATACAGAGCAGACCAAGGGAAAGGTGTGAATTGCATCTGAGAGAAAACAGGCAAATGGCGAGCATGTAAGTCAACTCTAAGAGGAAGAGGAAATTCCCCCTGCCTGTACCTGGTCTAACCACGCAATTCTCTGGCAAGTCTTTCCTTATCGATCTGATTCCATCTGTGTGGCCACACAACTCCAGGACACGACCAGAGGGCAGGGTCCCTAACTGTAGTCAGTGTGATGGGTTTTTCGTGGAAGCTACAAGTCTCTCCTAGAGCCACACAGTGGCTAATTCTTACTGATGGAGATGATGGTGACTGCAGATGCAGAAGGAAGTCAAACTTTTAAAAACAATTCTATGGACACCTAAACAAATGTTGGGAATTTTATTATTTATTTATTTATTTATTTTTTGAGATGGGTTTGGAGGGACAGAGGGAGAGGGAGAGAGAGAATCTTAAGCCCAGCACAGAGCCCCATGCAGGGCTCAATCTCACAACCCTAAGATCATGACCTGAGCCAAAATCAAGAGTCTGACAGTTAGCCAACTGAGCCACCCAGGCGCCCTGGGGAATTTTCTAAGATCATTGAACGCACCAATTAGTTCTTTTAATATAACATCAAACTAATTTCATTGCTCCTCAGTGACCGCAATTATCATCTATCCAGTTACTTTAACCAGAAACTTGGGGGTCATACTTGTCTTTCTTTTTCCTTTTCCCCAATCAATCCCCGATGGCTTAGCCTTTAAAATATATCCCAAGTCCACCTATCCTTCACCCAAAATCCCCTCCATCTCCACCCCTAATCCTATTCACTTTTATCTCTTCCCCAGACCATGACAAATGGCCTCTCAACTCCCCACCCACTCCTATCTTCCTATCACTCACAGCCTCCTCTACCCCCAAGACTTCATATGATGACTCTTTTGTTATCTACACCTCAGTGCCAATGGCGGGTCCTCAGAGAAACCTTTCCTGACCACCTATTGAAAACTAGCCTCTACCCCTGCCATGTCACCCTGTTTTATTGTTTTCCTAGTATTTGCAGTGCCTGAAATTACCTTACTCTTGTATTTGTTTTCTTCTTACATTCTCCATTAGGAGGTAAGCCACATGAGGGCAGTAACTGATCTGTCCTAGTCACCACTGAAACTCCAGCACTATAAAAACTGCCTAGCACTAAATAGGCACTTGATAAGTATTTATCAAATAAATGAAAGAATTCATTCTTCTACTCTCCCTATTAGATTGCTTGACTTGGTCAACCATTTAGACAGCAGAGAGGCACACTATCTAAGATAAATTTATATTTAGAGTTCTGCATGTTTTGAGAGGGCTTTGAAAAGTAAAAGTTACCTCAAGAAATGTTTTAAGCCAACTGATCTGTCTTAGTCTGCTTGAGCTATCCTAACAAAATACCATAGGCCAGGTGACTTAAAAAACAGAAATTTATTTTCTCACAGCTCTGGAAGCTGGAAGTCCAAAATCGGGGTACCAATATGGTCAGGAACCGGTGAGAGCTCTCTCTTCTGGACTTCTGGATGATTGCTTTCTCAGTGTCCTCACATGGCAAAGGCAGATTTCCCTCTCTTTCTCTCTTCCTTTCATTATAAGGGCACTAATCCCATTATAAGGACTCTATCCTCATGATCTCATCTAATCCTAATTGCCTCCCAAAGGCCTATTTCCAAATACCATCACATTGGGGGCTATGGCTTCAACATATAAATTTTTAGGGGGACACAACTCAGTCCATAGCATGGCCATTAGAATAAAATTCACAAACATCAACATGGTACTAAGAATGAGTTGTCCCTCAGCTATGTCCACAATTTCCCTGGATTTCAGTCAAACCATACTCTGAAAAAATGACATGCTTTTTTCACACCTCTGCCTTTGCAAATTCCCTTCCTTCTGCCTGGAATATTGTTCCTCTTTTGTCTGCCTGATACCCTTGAAGATTCAGCTCAAGACTCCCCTTCTCCTAGAAGCTCTCCTCCCCCTACTTCATCCTAGATGGAGGTAGACATTTCTTTCTCTTTTTCTCTCTCTCTCCTTGCATTTCTCTTTTTATGCTCTTAGGATATTTAGCCCAGACCTTAACCCTAGGCTCACCTAGATTTTCATACCTTGTCATGATTTTTACTGCATGTATCTGTCTCTTCAAGAGGATTGTATGCTGTTTAAGGTCAGAAGTTATATTATATTCATCTCTGCATTTCTGGCACCCAACTTTTAGATGCTTAACCTGTGTTCAGTGAACAAACATAGAAATCAAATAAAACAAATAAATAAATTGGGCTCTGAATTCCTGGGTTCTAAAGTTCAGGAAGTGGGGTATATAAAGAATATGGTGCTTAAAAGACCTGGAATCATGAGAGAACATTGTCACTCACATCTCTCGACCTTGAATACAGATTATAAACCTAAGGAAAATCCTTTTAGTGCAGAGGACAGTGGGGGAAGGGAGGGAAAACTGAAGGGGAAGAAATAAAGGGAGACAAACCGTATGAGACTCTTTACTCTGGGAAACAAACTGAGGGTTGTGGAAAGGGATGTGGGTGGGGGGATGGGGTAACTCAGTGATGGGAATTAAGGAGGGCACATGATGTGATGAGCACTGGGTGTTATATGCAACTAATGAACCACTGAGCAAAAACTAATGATGTACTATACGTTAGCTAATTGAATTTAAATTTAAAAAAAAAAGAAAATGCCTTTTCTTCAGTGCTCTCCTATAATGGGCTTTTTTCATCACCACATCCACCTGTACACATTTTTATTTATTACATGAGGAGGACACTGTAGAATCTTTTTTTTTTAATAAAGCTCTCGAATTACAGGCATGTCACCATGCTATGCATTTGCTCTTCCGTTGCCTTGTATAAGTGGATTGAAATTACTTCTCTGATGAAATGTCTATGGAGAGTTGTCTCTTTGCCTTGTGTAGTCAGAGGGAAAGAAGGCAAAAGCAACTTTGTGAGATTGATGCCTTTCCCAGAACTCCCATTTATATCTCTTCCTTAATAAGTCAGTAGCCATGACAACCTCCAGGGAGCCCCAGAAAGCTTGGAGGCTACCTGTATGTGCCATCTGTTTTGCTCCATGGGCCTCCATCCAGGGGACTCAGGTCTGCATCTGGCTGAGCCACAGGCAAAAATACAAGCCTTTCCTGAAGCCAGTCTTTCTTTAATATGGCCATCCTGGCTCAGAGTCTACCATGGTTGCTACAGACTTATCTTTGACCCAGGTTTCTCTGGCCTATTGGCTTCCATCTCCTCTTTGGCTTCTGACTATGGCTCCCATTTGCTCTTCACTATTCTCTGACTTCACACTAAGTCCTTACCCAGAATGCCCTGCCCTGGGTTCCCAGTGGCTGCCATGACACTCTTGGTCCTGGCCCCAGCCTGTCTCCTTTGATTAATGGCTACCCAGGCCATTGCCCACATCCCTCTCACCCTCAACTCCCCCCTAGCCCCAATTCATCCCTTGTCTCTACCAGTTACCCACCTCTGCTAGGGCCATGATGATAGGTGAGTGTAGAAGCTCACACAACCCCATGGATGTAATAAGTGTGTTGCTGAGACATTTTTATCAGCTGAGATTAGACCTGGCCATCCGAATTAGGAACACCATCTCATATGCAAATTCGTATGTGCTTGGTTCTACCCTTGATTCTAGACTCCTGGATTAGACCCTTGGTAAATGATAAGAAAATGTATGGCTAGAAAGACCCCTGATCTCATAATTCCTTCAGTGAAGTTTTCTCTACTTTATCCATGGACAGTTATTTAAAGCTTAAGATTTTAAGATAGCAAGACCGATTATCACTCATTTTTGTCTTCTAAAAATGGCATAGTTCCAGGCACACGGTAAGCACCAAATATTTTAATAGAGGGAAGGGAGGAAAGAAGGAAGAATGGAAGGAAGGGGGAAGGAAGGGAAGGAGGAGGAGGGAGGAAGGGAGGGAGGGGATGGGAGGGAGGGAAGAAGGCAGATTTTTGGCACATAATAAAATGCGGTAGAGATAGAGGTAGCACTGTAGAGATGAAAAATCACTGAACTGGGAGTCAGTAAGGAACCAGGAACTGTAAACCTGACTCCACCACCAATTTGCCACATGACCTTAAGACATTCTGCCCCAAGTTTCTTTGTAGCTTCAAGGTCTGAGAAATGGAATCCAGATTTCATCAGGGTCAGCTGTACCCTCTTTTCTTTTCTTTTTTGTTTTTTAAGTTTTAATTTAAATTCCAGTTAGTTAACATATAGGGTAAAATTGGTTTCAGGAGTAGAATTTAGTAATTCATCACTTATATCTATCACCCAGTGCTCATCACAACAAGTGCCCTCCTTAATGTCCATCACCCATGTAGCTCATCCCCCACCTACCTCCTCTCTAGCAACCCTCAGTTTGTTCTCTATAGTTAAGAGTTTCTTAACTCTTGCCACCCTCTTTTTTTCCCCCTTCCCCTATGTTCATCTGTTTTGTTTCTTAAATTCTATCCATGAGTGAGATAATATGGTATTTGCCTTTCTGACTAACTTACTCGCTTGGCATAATACACTCCAGCTCCATCCACTTCGTTGCAAATGGCAAGATTTCATTCTTTTTGATGGCCAAGTAATATTCCTGTGTGTGTGTGTGTGTGTGTACACACACACACACATCTTCTTTATCCATTCATCTGTCGACAGACATTTGGGCTCTCTCCATAGATTGGCTCTTGTTAATAATGCTGCTATAAACATCAGGGTGCTTGTGCCCCTTCAAATTGGTATTTTTTGTATCCTTTGGGTAAATATCTAATAGTGCAATTGCTGGGTCATAGGGTAGTTCCATTTTTAACCTTTTGAGAAACTTCCATACTGTTCTCCAGAGTGGTTGCACCAGTTTGCATTCCCACCAACAGTGTAAGAGGGTTCCCCTTTCTCCACATCCTTACCAACATCTGTTGTTGCCTGTGTTGTTAATGTTAGCCAGCCATTCTGACAGGCGTGAGAGGGTATCTCATTATGGTTTTGATTTGTATTTCCCTGATGCCTGGTGATATTGAGCACTTTTTCATGTGTCTGTTAGCCATCTGGATGTCTTCTTTGGAAAATATCTATTCATGTCTTCTGCCCATTTCTTAACTGGATTATTTGGTTTTTGGGTGTTGAGTTTGATAAGTTCTTTATAGATTTTGGATATTAACTCTTTATCAGATATGTCGTTTGAAAATGTTTTCTCCCATTCCATAGGCTTGCCTTTAGTTTTGTTGATTGTTTTCTTCACTGTGCAGACATTTTTTATCTCGATGAAGTCCCAATAGTTCATTTTTGCTTTTGTTCCACTTCCCTCCAGCGACCTGTCTAGTAGGAGGTTGCTACAGCAGAGGTCAAAGAGGTTTCTGCCTGTGTTCTCCTCTAGGATTTTGATGGTTTCCTGCCTCACATTTAGGTCTTTCATCCATTTTGAATTTATTTTTGTTGTATGATGTAAGAAAGTGGTCCAGTTTTATTCTTCTGCATGTAGCTGTCCAGTTTTCCCAACACCATTTGTTGCAAACATTGTCTTTTTTCCTACTGGATTCTCTTTCCTGCTTTGTCAAAGATTAGTTGACTATGTCATTGTGGATCCAATCATGGGTTCTCTGTTCTGTTCCATTGATCTATGTGTCTGTTTTTGTGCCAGTAACATACTATCTTGATGACTACAGCTTTGTAATATAGCTTGAAGTCCAGAATTGTGATGCCTCCAGCTTTGCTTTCTTTTAAAAGATTTCTTTGGCTATTCAGGGGTTTTTTGTAGTTCCATACAAATTTTAGGATTGTTTGTTCTAGTTCTGTGAAAAATGCTGCCAGTATTTTGATAGGGATTGCATTAAATATATAGATTGATTTGGGTAGTTTAGACATTTTAACAATATTTCTTCTTTTAATCCATGAGCATGGAATGCTTTTCCATTTCTTTGTGTCATCTTCAATTTCTTTCATAAGTGTTCTATAGTTTTCAGAGAACAGATCTTTTACCTCTTTGGTTAGGTTTATCCTATGTATCTTATGGGTTTTGGTGCAATAGTAAATGGGATTGATTCCTTGATTTCTTCTGCTGCTTCATTATTGGTGTATGAAAATGCAACAGATTTCTGTATGTTGATTTTGTATCCTGTGACTTTGCTGAATTCATGTGTCAGTTCTAGCAATTTTTTGGTGGAGTCTTTCAAGTTTTCTACATAGAGTATCATGTTGTCTGTGAATAGTGATAGTTGACTTCTTCCTTGCTGCTTTGGATGCCTTTTATTTCCTTTTGTTGTCTGATTGCTGAGGCTAGGACTTCCAGTACTATGTTAAATAACAATGGTTAGAGTGGACATCCTTGTCTTTTTCCTCTCCTTAGAGGAAAAGCTCTCAGTTTTTCCCCATTGAGGATGATATTAGCTGTGGGTCTTCTGCATATGGCCTTTATGATGTTGAGATATGTTCTCTCTATCCCTACCTTGTTGAGGGTTTTTATCAAGAATGGATGCTGTATTTTGTCAAATGCTTTTTCTGCATCTATTGAAAGGATCAAATGGTTCTTTTCTTTTATTAATGTGGTATATCACGTTGATTGATTTGCAAATATTGAACCAACCTTGTAGCCCAGGAATAAATCTCACTTGACCGTGTTGAATAATTCTTTTAATGTACTGTTGGATTCAATTTGTTAGTGTCTTGGTGAGAGTTTTTGCATCCATGTTCATCAGGGATATTGGCCTGTAATTCTTTTTGGTGGGGTCTTTTTCTAGTTTGGGAATCAAGGTAATGCTGGCTTTGTAGAATGAGTTTGGAAGTATTCCTTCCATTTCTATTTTTTCAGAACAGTTTGAGAATAGGTATTAACTCTTATTTAAGTGTCTGGTAGAATTCCGCTGGGAAGCCATCTGGCCCTGGACTTTGTTTGTTGGGAGATTTTTTTTTTTTTTTTTTTTAGATTTTATTTATTTATATGAGAGAGAGAATGAGCAGTGGGGAGGGAGAGAGAGAGAGAAGCAGACTTCCTGCTGAGCAGGAAGCTGGATGCAGGGCTCAATCCCAGGACCCAGAGATTATGACCTGAGCTGAAGACAAATGCTTAACCAACTGAGCCACCCAGGTGCCCCTATTGGAAGATTTTAAATTACTGATTCAATTTCTTTGCTGGTTATCAGTCTGTTCAAATTTTCTCTCTTTCTGTTTCAGTTTTGGTAGTCTATATGTTTCTAGAAATATATCCATTTCTTCAAGATTGCCCAATTTGTTATCATACAATTTTTCATAACACTCTCATAATTATTTGTATTTCTGTGGTGTTAGTTGTGATCTCTCCTCTTTCATTCATGATTTTATTTGTTTCAGTACTTTCTCTGTTCTTTTTTGTAAGTCTGGCTAGGGGTTTGTCAATTTTATTGATCTTTCAAAGAACCAGCTCCTAGTTTCATTGATCTCTTCTACTGGGGATTTTTTTGTTTCTGTATCATTTATTTCTGCTCTAATCTTTATTATTTCCCTTCTTCTTCTGGGTTTAGGCTTTATTTGCTTTATTTATTTCCTTTTCTAACTCCTTTAGGTGTAAGGTAGGTTGTATATTTGATACTTTTCTTGCTTCTTGAGGTAGGCCTGTATTGCTATGTACTTCGCTCTTATTACTGCTTTTGCTGCATCCCAAAGATTTTGGACTGACATGTTTTCATCTTCATTCACTTCCATGTCTTTTTTAAATTCTTCTTTAATTTCCTGGTTAACCCATTCATTCTTTAGTAGGATGTTCTTTAACTTCGTGTATTTTTGGTCTTTCCAAATTTTTTCTTGTGACTGACTTCAAGTTTCATAGCATTGTGGTCTGAAAATATGCATGGTATGATTTGAATCTTTTTGTACTTGTTGAGGCCTGATTTGTAACCCAGTATGCGATCTATTCCCTTCCTGTCTATTCTGAGTTTCCTAGAGCTTAACTGTTTTTGGTCATGCTTTGTTCTCTCTGAACAGATCTGTGTTGATCAACTCCAGGGG
Organism: Mirounga angustirostris; assembly: GCF_029215605.1. Taxonomy (NCBI): domain Eukaryota; kingdom Metazoa; phylum Chordata; class Mammalia; order Carnivora; family Phocidae; genus Mirounga; species Mirounga angustirostris. Next base: position 59,986,542 of record NW_026991710.1, read on the forward strand.
GTCCCTGAGATTTGTGGGCTCTACCCAAGCTTTCCTATAGCACCTAGGTCTCAGAAATGTAACCCTAACTTGTCAAAGGCCAGGCAAACCTCCTAGCCAGCTCCCTGTCAAAGGAATCTACAATCCTCATTTAGATATCCCTCGATACCTCTCCCCCAACTAGTATCCCAGAGGGTTTTGGAAAAAACAGCCCTAGAATCTTCAAATAGCCAATACAGATGGCCCTAGATCTGAAAAACAGGAAATATCAGGTTCTAGGCTTGGGCTCCCATTCTCTAAACTGCCAACAGATCTGTAATTTCACTTTAAATTTGAATTCTATATAGTGTTTTCTAGTCTTATCTTAAAGTGACTTGTTGATTTTTAGGGTACTCCACAGCTTTATGTAAGTCACAGGCAGCAGGAAGGATAAAAAAAACTCATCAAGAGTAGCTTGAGGGGCACCTGAGTGACTCAGTCAGTTAAGCATCTGCCTTCAGCTCAGGTCATGATCCCAGGATCCTGGGATTGAGCCCCATGTTGGGCTCTCTGCTCAGCTGGGGGCCTGCTCTTCCCTCTGCCTGCCACTCTGCCTGCTTGGCACGCTGCCTCTCTCTCCCCCCCACCCAACCCCACGCTCATCAAATAAATAAATAAATAAATAAATAAATAAATAAATAAATAAATAAATAAATAAATGAATGAAATCTTAAAAAAAAAGAGTAGCTTGAGCTCATAGCAGTGGCATGAGGTATTTCAGACATTAATGCTTTCACCTACCCCAGAGCCTTTCATGTTGGGCCTCAGTGGAGGACGCTGCTTTTTGAAGACATTTTCAAGAGGAAAGAATTCATAAACCCTAAGTATAAAGAAAACAATAATTCTTAAGCTTTTTTCCCTCCCCATTCAGCCATTTTTGCCCTCTCTGGCTAACCTAGGCTATGACCCTCCCAGGCACACAACAGGGTGGGCATTACTAACTTTTATACTTTGCAGCAGGTGCCCCCCTTACCCTCAGCTTGGAAGAAATCCTTGAGTGTGCAGGAGTTTAGGCTGTAAGATGCATGGTTGCTCCACAGCCCTAAGACCTACCCAGTCCTCAGAACACTATGAAAAAGAAACATTGCCAAAAGACTAAAATCCCAATGACACAGGCATATATGGTTTACAATGGATGGTGCACATGTTTGCTTGAACTGTTCAGGATTTTTAAATTAAGGTTTATGAGGAGAAATTACTTTGAATCTTTGTCAAAGTTAAGTTCTAAAGCCCATCTTTGATAAGATCCCTATCCTCGGTCAATGAGATAAGAGGAAGAGGGTGAGACAGACCTATGGTATGGGCATCCAAGGCTGCTAGCTCAGAATATGTGCAAGATCCCAACCATGACTCTAGGATAAAGAGGCTCAGCCCTCATCCCTCTGCAACCAGGGCCCTCTCCAGCCCCCTGGGCCCTTGTAGCTCCCTCCTTGCCTATAGGCAAGACTGCAGGACCCCATAAAGCCTAACTTGTGCCTTCTGTCCCCACTTTCATACCCTAGTCCAGTCTTATCTGACTTCAGTTGCAGACCCTTTGCTTTAGACTCTGTCCTTGATTCATCACCAACTCTCTTTGGACTCTGTATTTTAGACAGTTCCTGTGGACCTTGGACTGTCCTTCACCTAGGATGTCGTCTCCATTCCCTTTTGCTCCCCAACTACTACCATGGACCAGTCCCACTCTACATCCACACCCAGCTCCAGAATCCTCATCTGTGCCAGAACCCTAGGACTCCCCACAGCTGCACAGGAAAGTTCATACTGACTATGCCCAGACACTTAAATATGTCATGTCACCTCTCAGGACCTAGAGGCTATTGGCCAAATCCTATGGGTTGGGATTCAAGGAAAACCTGCTCTTCAACCCATGTTCAAACGGGAATCCTTAGAACTCCAGGGATCCCACAAAGGTGCCACAGTGGTCACTCCAGACTCAAGGAAGGGTGACAAATAAGATGGTTTCTATACAACCAGCCTCCCTTCACCCAGAGCAGTTCGTTTTTGATCTGTCTCGCATGTTTGCCATTCTCAAATATGATTTTACTTAAAGTAATGGTTCCATTTTTTTTGGTTTCCAATCCACTGCTTAAATTTCTTCATGTAAATAATTATAACCAATTTGAATTATGACACTTCCCTTCAGTGTTTTAACTCTATAGTTGCTTTTTATTTTTTTAATAGCTCAAAACTACTACTAAGTGAACTTGGACAGAATCTTCTTCTACACACCTCAAGTGCAAAGCATTTGTTTGAAACCATTTCTGAGTGGGATCAGTCACCCCTGTTTTCTCCTCATTATCAGAAAAAAAAAAAAGTCTATTTTTCCTCAGCAGGATCTCTTTAGAGTGTCCATATTTATAACAACATAATTATAACCGATGAGAGAGAAATAAAAAATGTTAATGACCATTTTTCCTGAGAAACAGAAAGTCATTCAATGTTTGTAAATAAAATGCTATGGAAATGATCTTAAAAAAATACATTTAAATTTGGCATTGACCTTTGTAGCAGCCAGCCCTAGCTCTCTCTCAGCTGGGAACAGTATGCATAGGTATCTACAGCTTTCAACAGTAAATCTGTAAATCTCCTTCATTATGTGCTGCCCCTGAGCTGCCAATATAATCCTCATAAAAAGAAGCCACCTCCACCTCCTCGCTAGTTAACACATCTCCACAGAAGTAAGAGATGGAAATGAATGTTCTTTTTTTTTCCCCTGTGAACACAATATACATGTTTCTCTGAAGCAGACCCAGTGCGAAAGAACAGGCCCTGTTCTCCCAGGGTTGGCACCTGGCAGGAAGGAAAAGAAATTCTTCAGTCCTCCAGGCTGCTTTGCCACTCTTCCATGTTTCCCAGACCACACGCCTCATCAAAGGCCATTGTGAAAAAGGATTACACGTCTACACAATTACATGTTGTTTCACTTTATTAAGTTCGGGGCTCATGATACAGAGTTACCTACTTGCAAGAAAATAGGACACTTTCTCATTACATACAAGTCGACAAAAATAAGCTCAGGCCAAGCTCTGGCTTCATTCACTGCAGCCAGCCACAAAGCCTTCCTCAGAGTGGGAAGAGTGGCTTCTCTCCTCTCTGCCGGTATCCTGGCTGATCTCCTCCCAGTTCTTTTCCAAATCTACCACCTCTACAGAGAGCTGATTATCTGAGCCCGGTGAGTGTTTTAAACCCCTGTTAGTGGCTGCAGTTCCTTTTGATAAGGCCAAAATAACAAAATCTTCTCATTGTATCTTTACCAAAGCATCAATACATATAAGATAATCCTTGCCTTGTAGCCCATGTCCTCCCTCTTCCGGGATTCTTCAAGGGATGGTGTTAAATAATTTCACCTCATTTCCCAGCAACCACAGCAACCACCACAAAAGCCCTAATATTTTTTCTAGAAGTCATTTTAAATGGTTCTGTGATCTTGGACCATAGGATTATGACTTTTTCCTTCAGATGTTCAAACTATATTTCTCAGAGTTCTAGGATTCTGCAGAGTGTTTGGGTGGGGGAATGGTAGTGTCTTCCATTCCCACACCAAAGCAGCCCTACTTTTCTCTGTGTAATGCACTGGGGTTATGTAGCTATCCCTTAACTATTGGAAAGGCAGCAAGGTACAACCACTTCTAAACAGAACCCATACTATTAGATAATCACTCATACACCAAGACACAGGCGGGGCCAAACAGCTCTTTAGTTATCCCTTGAGTCCTAAGCCCACCAGAGGGTGGGTGTCAGAGAACCCAGCCTCTCTGGTCTATCCCCCCACATCTTCTTCTCCCCTCATTGCCCCCCTCCATCTCTTCAACCCACTTCCCTCCTCTTAGAATTCTACCTCTTCTTCTCTGGGAAAGGGGGAGACAAGTTGGGAAGAAGGCACTGCACATCCAATCCTTCTGGAGATAGAGCAGATAAAGAGCAAAGAACTCTATGCTTCCAGACTCAAAGTGAAATGTCCACAAGGTAAATCTTGTTCTGCTACCATTGCTCACTTCTGTAGCAAAAATAAAGGCATTATTGTGCCAACAAAGGCTCTAAATCTTTTTACCTTTGGCAAATACCCTTTTCTATTATCCTAACCTGATACAGGCTAGTGTTCCAGTATGAGAATTTCATAAGAAATGAGGATAAAAGAAGAAAACTGTGCCCTACCACACTTTGGACAGAGTTTTATTCCAAAAAAAAAAAAAAAAGTAAATTTGAGATTCTTTTCTCTCTGCCAAAAGAAGGACTATTCCTTTATCCTGGAAGCCAGAATGAAGAAGACACTTGAACAGGGTCATAGGCTAAGAGCTGCCTTTGATCCAGAATTGGCATGCTGGCACAGCATGTAGCAAGAATTAGAGCTTTGTTGTTGCAATCCACTAGATATGGGAGCTGTTCCACTGCAGTATAACTTAGAAAAGGCTGACAAATAAGAAATAACAACAAAGAAAAACTTAAACTGTGTGGCATTTTCTTTGGGACCAGGTGACAGGTGAAAAGAAAGTTTTTTTGAAATGATATGTGCCACCTCTGAATAGAAACTAGAAAGCCAGTACATGGTCCATCCCTCACTGCTCTTTTTCCTCCACCATGAGACCAAGATTGGGGCAGTTCCTCAGCCTAGATCCCCAAATGAAGAAGACACACGGGGCCAACCACAGAGCCATGGCCATGACAAGGATTGAGGAATGCACCTTTGTTGTTTTAGGAACCCCAAAAAAGTGTGAAAGGATACATTTATACATCTTTGTGTCTGCAGGAGAAAAGGAGGGAGGAAGGGAGAGAGAGAAAGAGAGGACAAGAGGAAGAACATGTTCAGGTTATCAATGACAAGAGAAATTTTAAAGGTAGAAGGATGTTTGGCATATTGTCTGTCGCCAATCGGACTCAAACAAGACCTAGATGGTAGATGAAGGGAGAAAATGCAAGAATTTCAATGGAAGCAAGCAGCTGCTGCCCTGGACCTAATTGATTATGGTTCTGAAGGAGGCACCACAGTGAACAAGTAACACTCATCACACTTACAAACCTTTTGTCAGCAATACCCCCAAGCAACTTCTTCCCTCCCCTTCCCAGCTCACCAAAAGCTCACCCTGATAATCCATATGCCAACATTAAAGACTCGCAAGAAAACTTGATTCTTTTTCCATAGCATAAATGCATTGTGAAAACCTTTCTAAATGTGAAGTCCTCAGGAATAGTGGCATTAAAAAGTGTCATGGTCCATCATAGAACCAGAATACCTTTTTGTATATGGCTGTAATGATAAATAAGAAAGACTTGCACACCGTCATCACAGCAGTTGGTGGGAGGGGGAGGAAGGAAGCAGGCAAAGCCTGCTGAAGGGGATGTATGCAGAAGGGGATGCATGTAAGCTTATTGTTCAGCCAGGAGAGGCTAGTATCCTTAAGAAACAAGTGGAGTTGGACAACCCCCAGATAAGAAAAAACAGAAAAGTCATTCTCGATTTCTCTTTCCTGTTGAGGCTTTATATTCAATCAATTACCAATTTCTACTAATTCCAACTCCACGGCATTTCATCTCTAATGGCTCTTCTTTTCCCTGACACTATTGAGTATAGCAATAGCTCTTCCTGGACCAGTGCAATATTTACAAGCTATGTCCCTGCTCCCCAGCCTCGCCCATCCATTCTACACAATGCCAATGGATTAATCTTCCTAAAACACAGTTGTGATATCACTCACCTGCTCCCTCGTGCAATGGACCAGAGTTCCAAGTCCCTACCCTAGCTTCCAAACTCCTCTCCAATCTGGCCCACCATTAACCTTCACACACTTAGAAATCTGACCAAAATAAAGGATTCATTCCTTTACACAACTGCCATCTTTTCCTTTCCGTACCTTGTTTGAGCTATTGCCTTCTCCCTTTATTTCCAATGTCTCAATCTTACAAATCCTTCAATGAGCCTCCTTGCCATGTCCTCCCTGAAGTTCTCTATAACCCTTCCAGTTAGCAGTCATTGCTCCCCACTCTGAATTCACAGCTCTCATCATGTGAGTTTCTTCTTGGATACTTATCACTCCCAGCTGGGGTCATTTGTGTACATGCCTGTCTCTCTTATAGCTTGCTGCAAGACAAAATCTGTCTTCTCCTTTATACTATGGAAGGAAGGAAGGAGGGGAGCAAGAGAAGGAAGCTTTGCTAGTAACCTCACCTCATAGCTAAACATCCCAAATGCCCTGAGTAGTCCCCCTGACAGATTTGGTGCCTGCTTTACTGCCTCCCTAGACTTTCCTTGTCTTTCCAAAATGTGGTGCAGTTATGGTCTCTACTTTCTTCTTCTCCCCTCATTAACTACCAAAAACAGTCCCAGATTAGGTTGCCAGATCCCTGAGCCCATCATTTCTCTATAGCAGTGATGGGAAAGCCAGGAATAGGGCAGAACACTTAGGAAGAGTCAGACCAGGCTGGGGAAAGGAGGTAGAAATTTCACAATGGAGAGTGCTCTGCACAACCATGAAGTTGAGGCATCAAATCAATTCACTTGGCTGCCTCTGTGCTACAACCTCAAATGCAAAACAGCCAGGTATCCCAACACCTTCCAGGGACAGAAGCACAAGGCTCTGAAGTGAAGAGTCCTCCCACAGCTCTCCAGGCATGCTGTCCTAGGAGCATCCATAGGGAATAATAACAGTTTGCTATGTTCCAGGCCCTCTGCCAAGTGCTGCACATGAATGATTTCATTTAATCCTCAAAATTCCTGCCATTTTATAGGGGAAGAAGCTGGGGCTCTCCTCTGTGGCCCTCTCACAGAGATCGTTAGCTGGAGTTGCCCCATGTCACTCCTGCAGCTTTGATGTGATGTGTAGACAGCTCAGATGGCAGGAGGGCCCCCTGCCTCCCACCACCATCACCACCACCACCCTCTCCTGTTTCCCTGGGAAGCTTCTCCTGGGAGGTGACTGTTTCAGCACAGCGATTTGCATGCAATCTTTTATTGCATCACCTGTTGTGCTCTGCCAACCGGCACTTCCAAAGCCCCGGCACTGATTGTAAAGCCCCTGTGTGACTTAATATGTTTGATTAGTTTTGAGTGTGGGGACAATGGATGCTGCCTATCTCCCATCAGATGTCATTTTTTCTTCTGGTCCCGCCACCTTTCTGATATCAGCGGTGGTAACCAGTCAGCGAGCACAGTCTAGTCATTGATGTTGGGTTTGGGCAGCCTGTCATTCCAAGAGGGCTGTCCTTTAAATCAAAGTCTGAGTCCATGCTGGTCACACATACCATCCCAGAAGAAGTCTTCACTGCCTCCTATAACCAGAATCTCTCCACTCACTCTGTATCCAGTTGCCAAATGCATCTTGCTCAACAACTTTCAGTGGCTCCTCATTGTCTCAATAATTAGGGGCAAGGGTTCTTGTCTCATGTTTCCAGCCCTTTCTGTTCTGGTACAAACAGCTTTCCAGCCTCATCTCCAGCCCTGGACTCCTGCTGAGTCCCCTCCTCCAAACTCTGAAATGCTGGCAGTGGTCTCCCTCTCTACTTCCATCCATAGAAGTCCCAATACTACCACAAGACTCAGCACAAAGGCTGAATATTTTCAGAACTTCCTTCATGAGTTCTTTCCTGATTCCTCATCCTGGATAGGATTTTTCCAATTGCTATGACTCCATGCAGTTGTGCCCCTGTTACTGCCCTCACAGCATTCTGTGCTCACCTACATTTTCCTCTAACTCAACTCAGAGGCAGACTTCCCTGCATGTCCTTCCCCACCAACACCACAATAGCAGCTAGCAGGGGCTCTCACACCCTCTTTATTGAGTTACATTATAAATTAAGTAACTACACGGACAGAGTCATTGGATTTATTCCTTTATCCCGGGGTTTTATCCTGAGATTTGTTGTTTTCCTTTTCCTCATTTCTCATTTCCTTTTCCTCATTTCTCATTTCCTTTTCCTCATTTCTCATTCCTCATTTCCTCATTTCTCACCAATCAAGTAGTGATTGTCCATTTTAAATCTAGTAACAATCCAGAAGTTTTCTAAATATCACTTACACACAACTGATCTGAATATGCTGGGAATTTCTCCATGTTATGAAGACAAAATGTGAAGGATACTGAGAAATGGCATTTTTTCCCCTCTACCGTGTCCTTTCCCAGCCTGGAGTCCTATGCAAAGCATGAGGGACAAACCTCTTTTTATTCCACAGCTTGTCCTATAGGTTTTACACTTTTCCTGAGTTAGAAAAATGATTAAGTACTTTTTGGTCAAAGGCTCCTGCTTGGCTCTAGACTCCAAGGGTAGAAAAATACATTAAGGGGCGCCTGGGTGGCTCAGATGGTTAAGCATCTGCCTTTGGCTCAGGTCATGACCCCAGGGTCCTGGGATCGAGCCCCACATTGGGCTCCTGGCTCAGGGGGGAGCCTGCTTCTCCCTCTCCCTCTGCCTCTCCCCCTGCTCATTCTCTCTCTCTATCTCTGTGTCTCAAATAAATAAAATCTTTTAAAAATAAAAAGAAAGAAAGATACATTAAAAAAGAGAAACCAAAGAGGCAGCTGGGTGGCTCAGTCATTAAGCATCTGCCTTCAGCTCAGGTCATGATCCCAGGGTCCTGGGATCCAGCCCCACATAGGGCTCCCTGCTCGGCGGGGAACCTGCTTTTCCCTCTCCCACTCCCCCTGCTTGTGTTCCTGCTCTTGCTATCTCTCTCTCTGTGAAATAAATAAATAAAATCTTTAAAAAAAAAGAGAGAAACCAAGGACATTAAGACGTATTCTGCTTAATTATGCCAATAAGAACTGAAAAACACAAGACATCATTAAGTGAAAAGTCAACACACAGAATGGGAGAAAATATTTGCAAATCATATGTGTGATAAGGAACATGTATCCAGAATATATAAACCCTTACAGCTCAATAATAAAAAAGACAACTATTCCTAATTTTAAAATGGATAAAGGGTCTGAATAGACATTTCCCCAAGGAAGAGGTACAAATAGACAGTAAGCACACAAAAAGATGCTCAACATCCTAGTCATTAAAAAAAAATGCACAAAACCACAATGAAATACCACTTCATACCTACTAGAATGGCTAAAACGTCAGATAACAATGAGTATTGACAAGGATGTGGAGAAATTATAACTCGTACACTGCACGATAAGAATGTATAATGATGCAGCCATTTGGAAGACAATCTGACTGGCATTTCCTCAACTGATTAGATTTAGAGTTACCACATGGGGCAGCAATTCCACTCTAAGATGTATACCCATGAGAAATGAAAATATATGTCCACCCAGAAACTTGTATATAAATATTTATGGCAGCATTATTCATAGTAGCCAAAAGGTGGAATCAACCAAATATCTATCAACACATGAATGGATAAACAAAATGTACTATATCCATACCCTGGAATATTATTCAGCTATAAAAAGAAATGAAGTACTAATACATGCTATGACATGGATGAATCTAAAAACATTTGCTAAGTGAAAGAAGCGAGTCACAAAAGACCACATGCTATATGATTCCTTTCATGTAAAAGTCCAGAATAGGGAAATCTATAGAGACAAAAAGTAGATTAGGGGTTGGTGTGGGCTGAGAAGGGGGATAAGAGAGATGAGGGATGATATGTAAAGGGGTTTCTTTCTGAGGTGATTAAAATGCTCTAAAATTGATTATAGTGATGGTTACACATATCTCTGAATATACTAAAAACTATTTATACTTTAAATGGGTGAACTGTATGGTATATCTCAATAAAGCTATTTTTTAAAGAGAAAAAGACCTCCTCTGCTTCATTCTGCTAACAGAACTGAAAAACAAAAAATTTACCCCTAAACAAATAAGGATTGTTAATCAGATGGATAAATTAGATAGAAAGAAAAAATTAATTACTAGCACCCCCACTACCACCACCTGCTGTTTCCCCACCTGAAAGGATCTTGTGCAGCCAAGGACTCAGACAAATCTAGCTACAATGGTCAGAGTTCTTTCCATTGTGAATTACAACAACTGAACTCAAATGGCTTAAGACAAAAAGAGAAAACATTGGTCCACAGAACCAGGAAGTATAGGGTTGGATCTGGGCCTCACACTCAACTAGGCCCAGGGATTCAAACGAGGTTGTCAGAACTCTCTTCCTTTTCCTTCCCTTCCCTTCCTTTCCCTACCTTCTCCTCCTCTCCCTCACCATGCCCCCTCCACTCTCTCCATCAAGAGTGTACTCCACAGGGACACCTGGGAGGCTCAGTCGGCTAAGCGTCCATCCGACTCTTGGCTTTGGCTCAGGTCATAATCTCAGGGTTATGAAATCAAGCCCTGTGTCAGACTCTGTGGTGAGCATGGAGCCTGCTTAAGATTTTCTCTCTCTCTGTCTCCCTCTGCCCCTCCCCCCTCCACTTTCGAGCTCTCAAAAAAAAAAAAGTACACTCAGTAGAGTCTTTATCAGTTTGCCAGAGATAGTATTGAAACATGTGGTCCAAGAGCAGAGAGAATGTGTTCATCAATCCTACTTTCATGGATGAAATTCTTAATTCCTGAGGAAGACTTTGGTTGACCTGGCTTAAACACATGTCCATCTTAGGCAAACTTCCATGACCAGAGAATGAAATGCTGTGTGTGGCTGGCCGGGTCTGGGTTACATGCCAAGGGGGTATGGATGTTAAAGGGACCAAAACAGTAATTGTCCATAAACTGGACTTAAAGACTGTTAGGGAAATTTTTTTACCCACCAGGAAAATGTCATCTAGGTCTGCTCCCTAAACCAGTCAATGTGCTTATTTGAACAGAACAGAATTAAGGAGATTAATTTGAGGAGAAATAATATTAGAAAGCCAACAGAATTCCAGGAAGGCCAGAGAATAAGGTCAGAAACAAGGGGTACACCAGAACCAAAGCTAACATCATGCTATCAAGCCATTGCCAAATGTTGTATACAATAGCTCGTACCCCTGCACTGGATCTTAAATGTCACCACTGTTGCCACTGCTACTCTGTGCCTGGAAACTGGATGGCTCGGTTGCCAGCCCACTAGAAGGATTATTCCCAGTGGCCAAGTGTTCAGCTGAAAAGTGAGGACTCTGTTCCTAAGAATGAGGAGAGAATGAATTTTGAGTATTCTGATCATGTATCCTGGTTGGCCTAGGACAGTCCCAGATGTTGTCCATTGTCCATTATCCCTTGTGTTCCTAACACTTTAATATTTGTCCTCGGCTTTCATTTTTTATAAAATTTAATTATCAAATATTGTATTAACGGAAGCTGGGAAGGGTTTGGTAGAGCTCCACTTTTCATTTCTGTGCTTTGGACCTGTCTGGTTATGTGTGAGATACATGCGAAGTCTCACATAAATACATGCATGGTAAAACCCAGAAGACAACTAGCAATAATAACACTTTTCTCTTTTTTTCATCTTTCCAGATGCAACAGAGCTAACACCTCCCTATAAGGGTCCAGATAAGGGAATTCATTGATAAAACAAAGTGTGTTCAGACAACCAACTCCTTCCAGTCTTGAGTGATAGTGGGCAAAGTATTTTGTGATGCTATCCCTGCCAGCTACTTGATGGATCAGCCAGTTGTGTTCTGACCTGTAGCATCAGCTATGAGGTATACAAAGCCTCTAGGCCACCAGTCAGTGGAGTCAATGGGAAATGGCTAGGGTGGATGCACATGAAATAAATGTGCAGAAATGGAGGCTGAGCAGTCTTGATGTGGGGTAAACAGGGAGTAGTAAGAACTCTCTTGCTACAGTGGTTTTGTCATTTAATATTCGGGATAAATCTACAATTATTGATTTTATTGTGTGGTAATGATTTTTTTTTATTTTAAGTTAATTGTAATTGCATAGGCTAATTATTTTAAGAATCCCCTTCCATCCTTAGAAGTGTCCCCGTTTAGACTGTAAATCACGTAGGCGCTGTAAAATGGCAGGAAACTAGCAATATGCGTCAGTCTGCCCTTCACCATCCAAATACCCATGAACATCTAAGCACCTCAAGGGAGATAACCACAAAATCTGCCTGAGTTACCATCCAGCTCAAACTCCAGGATCTCCGAGTACTATACAGCCTTCTCAATCAGGTCTAAATGCTGTTCCTCATGGTCTGGCAACCTCCAAACAAAAAATCAAGCTAGCTACTTCCAAAAGGCCCAGTGTTGGAGAATAAGACAGCAATTGTTATCCCTGCCCTGGCAGTAATGTCCTGGTTAGTGTGATGGTTAATTATATGTCAACTTAACTGGACTAAGGGATGCCGGGATAGTTGGGAAAACATTATTTGTGGGTGTATCTGTGAGGGTGTTTCTGGAAGTGATGAGCATTTGAATAGGTAGACTGAGTAAAGAAGATCCCTCTCACCAATGAGAGCAGACATCATCCATTCTGATGAGAGCCTGAATAGAACAAAAAGGTGAAGGAAGGGGAAATTTACTCTCTTCTTGAGCTGGACATCCATCTTCTCCTGCCCCCAGACAATGCTGCTCCTGGTTCTCAGACCTTCACACTCAGACTGATTCTTTAAATATCAACCTCCCTGATATTGGGCTTTTGGACTTGGACTGGAACTTACACCATTGGCTCCCCTAGTTCTCAGGTCTTTGGGTTTAGAGTGGAACTATACCACCAGCCTTCCTGGGCCTCTAGCTTATAGCTGAAAAAGTGTGGGACTTCTCAGCCTCCATAACTGCGTGAGCCAATCTTTCATAATAAACCTCTTTCTATACTTCTGTATATATCCTATTAGTTCTGTTTCTCTGGAGAGCCCTGACACCTGACAGTCAGCTAGTCTAGCAATTCCCTTGTTCTGCTCTCTGAAAAGAATGTTCTGGCCTGGGGCGCCTAGAAGGCTCAGTCGTTAGGCGTCTGCCTTCAGCTCAGGTCGTGATCCCAGGGTCCTGGGATGGAGCCCCGCATCAGGCTCCCTGCTCCGTGGGAAGCCTGCTTCTTCCTCTCCCACTCCCCCTGCTTATGTTCCCTCTCTCACTGTCTCTCTCTCTGTCAAATAAATAAAATCTTTAAAAAAAAAAAATAAGAATGTTCTGACCTACTGTCCTTAATAACCTTGGCTCTATCTTCGTAGAGATTCTATTTTTCTTTGTTTGTTATCCTCCATGAAGACATCTCAGGTGGGTATTAAAAAGTATAAAACAGGAGGGATGGGGTAATTGGGTGATGGGCATTAAGAAGGGCACTTGATGTAATGAGCACTGGGTGTTCTATGCAACTGATGAATCACTAAGTTCTACCCCTGAAACTAATAATACACTATATTTCAACTAAACTGAATTTAAATATAAAAAGCAAAATGAACTATTGGGACTTCATTAAAATAAAAAGCTTCTGCACAGCAAAGGAAACAGTCAACAAAACTAAAAGGCAACTTACAGAATGGGAGAAGATATTTGCAAATGTCTTATCAGATAAAGGGTTAGTATCCAAAATCTATAAAGAACTTATCAAACTCAACACCCAGAAAAATAAATAATCCAGTCAAGAAATAGGCAGAAGACATGAGGAGACATTTCTCTGAAGAAGACATACAAATGGCCAAAAGACACATGAAAAAATGCTTGACATCACTCAGCATCAGGGAAATGCAAATCAAAACTACAATGAAATACCACCTCACACTGGTCAGAATGGCTAAAATTAACAACTCAGGCAATGACAGATGTTGGCGAGGATGAGGAGAAAGGGGAACCCTCTTACACTATTGATGGGAATGCAAGCTGGTGCAGCCACTCTGGAAAACAGAGGTTCCTCAAAGCTTAAAAATATAACTTTAAATCACCCTTCATGGAGCTTATGGGAACCTCTGTGCACCTTCCATGCCACCTGGAAGTTTCAGGAGACTTTAAATTGCCCCATCCAAGCCCTCCCTTTCTATGTCACACCTTAGTGCCTGTTTTATACTTAAAAATTTTTTTCTTAAATTTTTTATTTAATGAAGGTTCCTCAAAAAGTTAAAAATAGAACTACGCTATAATCCAGCAATTGCACTACTAGGTATTTACCCAAAGGATATAAACACAGTGATTCAAAGGGGCACATGCACCCCAATGTTTATAGCAGCAATGTCCACAAGAGCCAAACTATGGAGAGAGCCCAGATGTCTATTGACAGATGAATGGATAAAGAAGATGTGTTATTTATTTATTCATTTATTTATTTATTTATTTATTTATATACATTATATATAATGTATTATACATTATATATATACATATATAATGAAATATTACCCAGCCATCAAAAAGAATGAAATCTTGCCATTTGCAATGACATGAATGGAACTAGAAGGTATTATGCTAAGCAAAATAAGTCAGTCAGAGAAGGACAAATACTATATGATTTCACTTGTATGTGGAATTTAAGAAAAAAAGCAGATGAAAATAGGGGGAGGGAAGGAAAAATAAAAGAAGAAGAAAACAGGTAGGGAGGCAAACTATGAGAGATTCTTAACTGTAGGGTACAAACTGAAGGTTGCTGGAAGGGAGGTGGGTGGGGGATGGGGTAACTGGGTGATGGGCATTCAAGAGGGCACTGGATGGAATGAGCACTGGGTGTTGTATGTAACTGATGAATCACTAAATTCTACCTCTGAAACTGACAATGCAATATATGTTAACTAAATTGAATTCAAATTAAAAATTTAAGAAAAAAATTTTTAAGTATAAAACAGGCAGTACCAGGCACCTGGGTGGCTCAGTCGGTTAAGCGGCTGCCTTCGGCTCAGGTCATGATCCCGGGGTCCTGGGATCGAGCCCCATGTCAGGCTCCCTGCTCAGCGGAGAGACTACTTCTCCCTCTTCCTCTGCCTGCTGCTCTGCCTATTTGTGCTCTCTCTCTATCTCTCTGTCAAATAAATAAATAAAATCTTTAAAAAAAAAAAAAAAACAGGCAGTAAGGTGTGACATAGAAAGGGAGGGCCTGGGTTGGGGATTTTAAATTTTCCTGAAACGTCCAGGTGGCATGGAAGGTGCACAGAGGTTCCCATAAGCTCCATAGCACTGGTGGTGTCAACTGGCCAGTCTTCCAAGGAGGTTACTGTGACAAGGGCACAGTGATCCTGGCCTGAGGGCTACAGGGCAAATGGTCTGATCTGGGTACTGGGTAGGACTCATAGCTGGGAGGACCTCAAAGCTGATAAAAACAAATGGAAGACATCAGAAGCAGAAACTAGCAGGATGCCCAGAAATGGGATCAGACCAATTGGCTCTCAGTGGACACGAGCCAGAGCACAGAAGGGACTGCCCTGAGCCACCAACATTAAGAAATTACCTTAGCTTCCATCTTGGAGAGGAGCAGATTTTCAGAAAATCTGAAAGCCCGAATCATCCATAGAGACTGAGCTAATTTAAAGAGACTGTTTCAATTACAGGATCAGCCTGACTGTACCATGTCGACCTAAAATTTCATTTTCACGCTCTACCCGATAGGGTGGAGGACTGATGAGAGCCCTCAGATCAGTTCTATGTTTACTTTAAACACATCTGTAGTGTCAGAAAATTTGCAACCACATTACAAGCAAAAAGTTTCTATGTTTATAGGCATTTTATCATGATAGTTTCATTTGCAGTGCATTTTTAAGAATGTGAACAGCTGTAGTAGTGTTTGCAGGAGTAAATTTCATCACGATGGCATATCAAAGACACATTCTAGCAGCAGGGAAATGGGAATTAGGAGAAATAAAATCTGGAGTGTCATATAAACTCCTACAAAGTGTGTGTTTGTGTGTGTGTGTTTTCACACATGCTTACACACCATGCACTGAGAAGAGAATTACCATTGCCAGAAACAAGACCTTGTGAGATAGAGAAGTAAGATAGCTGGGAGCGAGATCAGGAGCAGGGCAGTGGGGAGCCTATGAAGTTGTGCTAACACGTTAGGGCTCCTGGAAGCTGATGCTGGGCCGCCCTGGAGGTCACCTGCAGCTTCGTGGGGAGTTCACGTGCACGTTCCTGCTGGCCTCCTTCCTCAAGCACCTCCATCTCTCTACCTGCAGTCTTTCTCTGGGAATGTGCTCAGCATACCACCCTGGCAGGCTAGAAACGCTGGAGAGGTAATACCCCAGGCCCAAGTCTCAACAGTGACTGATGGGAGCTAGTGGATCAATACCCCATCTTCCTCTCTTTTCAGTAGGACAATTCTGAGAAGTGCTCTACCCTGTCTCAGAGGGCCCCTATCAGACTAAATCCTGGTTGTCTGCTGGAGCAGCCCACTCATTAACTCGGCTCCCCTCCCATGCCTGCTTCCCTTCTCCACTCTGCCACTGTGCTCCCTGGGGTAGCCTCCCAAGTCCAATCAAACACAGAGCCATGAGTCGGGGTCTGTTTTTAGGGAAACTCAGATAAGACAGCTAGCTAGACTGGGAATGGAAAGTGACCTGACTGACAAGCCCTAGCAATGAGCAAAGTATGGAAAAGAGCAGAAACCTCTATGTGTAAGATAACTTATAAAGGCTTATGCATCTCTAACAAACTTGTCCCGTCACTATGTTGTACACCCAAAACAAAGGTAACACTGTGTGTCAACTATACTTCAATTTTTTAAGAAAGGGTTTATGTATCTCTTTGCTCTTTTAAAGCTTTTAATATGCTGGCTAATTGAACATAATAAAAATAAATAAATAAAGCTTTTAATAAATTCCAGACCACCTTGGCCATGCTGGGGGAAACTAAGGGAAGGACTTTTGCTTAGGTGTGAGTGAGAGCCTAAAAGCTGACCCAGAATTGCTGCAGAGACTTGGGGGCCACATGGTCTGACTGTAGGAGCCTTTCAGAGACAGAAAGAGGCTTGCTTGATCTAGTCACCTCTTGACCAGCAAATAGTCTGCTGGGGGCTAAATCTTAGAGGTTGTGGGTTTTACCTTACCAAAGAAGACATTTCCCAGAATCTGTTTCTCCGAACCCACCATTTTCCTTCTTTTCAGGCAAGTATCTCTAATACACTACGGTGGTCATGAAACACATGCACAACAAGGTAGAGTGCAATTTAGTCTATGAGTTGACAGAAATGCTTAAAATGATGAAACAGAATATGGCTGTAGGATGAAAAACATTTCTTCTGCTGTGAACATATATTTAGTCCAGCTGCTTCTTTATTCTTGAGTACTTTGTTCCAGCAGTGCGGGCACCCACTGAGAATGTTATGCTAATACGACATTCTTCTGAGATGGTTTGCTGTGGCATTAATATTTGAGCTCACTTGTTGCAGCCTTCCCATTGAGCCAAAATGGGTGTGCGACTGACGGGTTGTGTTGTTCTTGTTCACCTTTCTTCGGATAATTATTCACCTTGAGAATGGTCAGCGCTGCTTTCCTGCTGGGCTCAGTCATGTCTAATGCTTTGATCCACTTCTTCCATTGATGTTGCCCTTTCTTATGACACTTGCTAATTGAATTTAGATCAGTGCCAACAGTATCTCTGAAGAAAAGAATTCAGGGGAATGCTTAAGAATATAATCATATTTTTCTCTCCATGTAGCATTCATTATGGTGTTCTCAATGACTTGCTCAACTTCACAGAGACATTAGCTTGTAAGGCCTGGGTCTGGATTTAGGGTCTTAGGAATGCAGCAAGATTTGGTGAATTGTTTATCCAGAAAACAGTGGCTAAGAACAATGTCACTAAGAATACAAAGTAAAAATTGTGATCAAGAAGAAAAGTAGAAACCAGACCTGGAGAAGCAGTGGCTGGCCTTAAGTTTTAGGAGAGCTACAGCTCTGAAGATGTAAATAAGCCAAGGGTCAAAAGCTGAGGCTATCAGAAACAGGTCTAGAAGCAGATTGTAAGAGGTTGGGTGAGGTTTTTTGGACTAAGGCCATGAACAATGCAAAGGTGACAGGGACTCATTTTGTGGTAGGCTAGTTTCATGGCTATAGTAATAATTATCTCACCAATTATATGCCAATTACTTCTGTGGTTTCCCCATTCCTGGGAATAGTGCTGTGTTGGACTTTCTGGCTCCCTTATGGTTGGATAGAGGCATTTTACTGGTTCTGAGCCATGAGTTTTAAGCAAATGCCATGTGTTTCCCTTCCAGCTCAGAGCATTTAATTGCCATTGCAAGACTCACCAGAGCCATCTTTTCCCACTGGAATGAGGATTGGCAACCTTCAAGATGGTGACTGCAACAGCAGCCTGGGTCTTCAAGTAAGAAACCATGGCGCATATTGTCATAGCAATGTAATAGGACAGATGGTGGCTATACTTGCAGTGAACACAGAAAAATGTATAAATGTGTCAAATTACTATGTTGTATACCTGAAACTAACATAACATTGTGTGTCAACCAGAATCAAATTAAAAAAAAAGAAAAGACAGTGTGGAGCCAAGCACCTAGCTGACCTGTGATGGATATGAAATAGCAAGAAATATTTTGTTTTTAAAGCCACTGAGATTCTGAACTTATTTGTTACCACAGGAGAATCTTACCTAACCTGTCTAATATAGTGAGAAAGAGGCAATTCTGCTGGGTTCAAAGAGATGAATTTGCTGAATACTACTCACATTTATACAAGAATCATGATGTAGTGAAAAGAACATGATAGGGTGGTTGGATGAGAGAGTGGGTGGATGGGTAGATACAAAAATATATAAGATGGTAGAAAAAAAAAGATAGTAGGAAGGGAAAAATGAAGGGGGGGAATCGGAGAGGGAGAGGAACAATGAGAGACTATGGACTCTGAGAAATAAACTGAGCGTTCTAGAGGGGAGTGGGTGGGGGGATTGGTGAGCCTGGTGATGGGTATTAAAGAGGGCACATGCTGCATGGAGCACTGGGTGTTATACGCAGTGAATCATGGAACACTACATCAAAAACTAATGATGTAATGTACGGTGATTAACATAACATAAAATAAAATTTAAAAAAATATGTATATATATAAGATGGTTAAATACTGATGATTGTAGGATGGAACTAAGACTTCAGGGATCCTGAGTTTAATCTGACCTCCTATTAACTGTGTGCTCAGGAATACCAGCTCATTTAACCTCTCCCATAGAACATCAGTATCTTCATCTGTACAACAGAGGAAAGAACATCTCAGCCTTCTCGAGAACTGTATTGACAACTGTGGCCAAGAGACTCCAGGTGGCCCACTATGATCCCTACTTCTTGGTGTCCAATCCCCTCCCCTTGATGTGGGCAGGACAAGTGGCTTACTTCTAGTCAATAGAATATAGTGAAAGTTACAGCTCATTCTCTGATTATATTATGTCATGTAAGGCTCCATCTTGCTGGTGGACTCTCTCTAGAAACTCTTTGCCAGACTTATTAAAATCAATGGGTAAGTTGAAAAAGCCCATGTACCAAGAAACAATGGGCAGCCTCTGGGAACTGAGTGCCCAGTAGCTGAGGACCCAGCAAGAAACCAGAGCTCTCAGTCCTACAACCATAGGAAATTAATACTGCCAATAACTTGAGTGATCTTGAAAGCAGATTCTTTTTCAGCTGATCCTCTAGGTGGGAACGCAGCCTAGCTGACCCCTTCATCACACCCTTGTGAGACCCCAAGCAGACAACCCAGCTAAGCAGTGCCCAGACTTCTGAACGACAGAAACTGAGAAAATAGATGTGTGCGCTGTTTCAAGCTGTTACATGTATTACTGTTACTTTATTATGCAGCAACAGAAAATGAATATAATACTTTCATGAATTAAGGCATGTCACAGCATTAAATAAACTGAGATGTGCTAAATACATGTTAGGTATTCGCTTCAAAGTACACCATAAACTTCATGGACGCTCTACATGGTACAAAGTCAAAAAAGTTACTCATATGTTTTGGGGATGGGGGGATCCACAAGTCATTTTTTAACCAAGTCTTCACATAAACTTTTCCCATTTTCCTTAAAATTACAGCATCTACTCTTTTATTCTGCCCTTGAAGTTCTGACGGCTGTGTCACTGATTGCTTTTGGTCTGTGATATACATAACTTCTATATTGCTGTCAATAAAGACAAAATCTGGGGTTTACTACTCCTTCTCAGAGAACTCTGAAAAGCCCAGGATATTTTAACTATGGATCCAATTTAATAGGTGCGCTTCGGCTCACATTCCAGTGGAATTGCCACTTTTATCATTTTTACTATTACCCTACATGTTGCCCTAACTACAGAGAGCATCAATAAGTGCTTGTACTTTGTGTCTAAGTTTTTCTTCTAGAGACTTAAAATGCATGTTGAAGGGATATTGTCCATGTTGATATGCCAAATTTCATCACAATTACGGAGTATAAATGATATGCTCTCAATTTCTGTTACCAGTAATAACACTCCTTGCCTTCTATGGCAAATCTCCTTCCAAGAACCCCTGACCCATGTATAATCAGCTCTGTGGCTCTGGGATAGGACAACATAGAGCTTTTCCCCTAATCATTCCAAATCTGCAGTACAATGATTATGATAATGCCCAACAAGGAGTATCCTCTAAGGGCCAGGCTCTTTGCAAACACTTTATCTAATTCTCAAAATGACCCTGCAAAGTAAGTGTTTTCATTTCCATTTTATAGATCTGGAAACTCTGACTTAGGGAGAATAATTTCCCAACCTGAAGTCATAAATCTGTTAAGTCACTCAACCAAGATTTTAAATCAGGTGTGTTAGACCATAGCCCACCTTCTTCCTCCACCCTACCAACCTTCTAACACTAAAAATTGAGAAAACATCATAGCACCAATTTAAGAATATTTCCCAATCTTCTCCCATTCATTAACATTTTTTAATGTTCTAGCCCTTTGTAGGTGGTATCTGTCTAATCACCAGTTTAGATATACAGTGATGCCAAACTCTGTAAAGGGATCTTCTATTAGTTAGGAGTACACTCGGCTATGAGTGATAATGCAAAATTACATTTGCTTAGGGGCCCCTGGGTAGCTCAGTTGTTAAGTGTCTGCCTTCGGCTCAGGTCATGATCTCAGGGTCCCGGGATCAAGCCCTGCATCGGGCTCCCTGCTCGGCGGGAGGCCTGCTTCTCCCTCTCCTCCTCCCCCTGCTTGTGTTCCCTCTCTCGCTGTATTTCTCTCTGTCAAATAAATAAATAAATAAAATCTTTAAAAAAAAAATTACGTTTACTTAAACAAGATACGAGTTTACTTCTCTTTCAGTAGGCCTTGTATGGATTTGGACATGATTAAATCCAGGACCCAGCCCTCAGGAAATTTACGATCTAAAGGAAAAAATAAATAACTGCTGATAATGTGAAACGGAATGTACACTTTGCTATAGTAAAAATAGGAGTAATGGGCTGGGGAGCACAGAAAAGGTGGTTCTAATTGGTAAAACCAAGAAGATTCCTTTGAGGAAGTGACATTGAATTAAGCTTTGAAGGTGAGAAAAATTTCAGTAGACAACAAAGGAGTTAGGGAGATATGTAAAATGCAAGGGGGAGACAAGGGCATTCCATGCTAAATAAATAACATGAACAAAAACAGAGAATAATAAAAGTGCTAGTCCATTTCCCATTTATAGAGAGGGTATGCATCTGGAAGAGGCTCCTTTTTTTCTTGTCCCCTCAATATCCACCCTTCCTTTCTTTCATAGTAATAGAATCTTTAGCTAAGGACATGGCCGCTCAAAATAAAGACGACATTCCCAGACTCCCATATAGCTAGTCTGACCACATGACTAAATTCTGATTGATGGGATCTATACAGATAGATGTATCATTAGATAGCAACTGAGAATCATCCTTAAGAAACCGGCCAGCCCTGTCCTTGTCCTCCTCTACTTCCCTTTACTTCCTTCCTACATGTAAGAATGTGATGTTGTGGCAAAAGCTTGAGCAGCCATCTTGGAATTTGAGATGCATTTGGGCATCATGTTGGAGGTTCCAATATCCTATAATTTGCATAGAACCTTCCCATAGGTCCAGACCAGCTTTTCCATTGGGAACAGGGTCAGTGGGGAAAATACTATGCCTGACCCTTGCTTGAGATCTACAATGAGAATGTGTCCTACTGAACAATGTTGAAAAGAGACACAGGCCGCCAAACAGACATCAATTCTAGATTAACACACATTCTTAGCTGTGTTTTTTGAATACATGAAGGGGATGGGTACCTGCTTAAATCCTTGTTTAAATCCTCCTTCTCTCCATATCTACTTCCCTCCCTACACTTTTTCTCTCTTTCAATCTCCAAATTCCCTGAAAATTTCCTTCAAAATCTTCTCCAGTAACTTTAACTTTGTTACTTCTCCTTGTACCCCTCTGAAGACCCCAGGCATGCAGCATTCCACAAAATATTTTATTGTTTTGTAGAATTCAATAAAAGGTGGTATTTTCAATGTTAGTCTTTGATTTTAACCCCTGAATGTGTCTCTGTTTCAGTAAGCAACCAAGAACCTCTAAAGAAACAATAGAAAATATGTGCATCAGACAATATTGCTTGCCTTCTCCAAAGGCATTTCCCTTGTTTCCTTACTAATAACACTTATTTTGTTCAGATTTGAGGAAGCAGTGTGCTCAAGGAAGTTTGGACTCTATCCCAGCACTAGAAGATTAAACATAATTAGCCAAGCCAGCCATGCTGATTCCATTTCCTCTACCAGTGATTGGTGTGAGCGTGGGCATATGACCCACTTCTGGTCCAAAGGGCCTGAGGAGAACCTAATAGGAACTTCTCAGAATGACTTTTCTCCATGATTAAAAAGAAGAAGAAGGGTCACCTGGGTGGCTCAGTCAGTTAAGCGTCCGACTCCTGATTTTGGCTCAGGTCATGATCTCAGGGTCTTGAGATTGAGCCCGCATTGGGCTCCATGCTGGGCATGAAACCTGCTTAAGATTCTCTCCATCTCCCTCTACCCCCCTCCCCACTTGCAAGAGCACTCTCTCTCTTAAAAAAAAAAAAAAAAAAAAAAAGGAGGAGGAGAAGCATAAAGGAAGCACTCTCTTTCCTGTTTGAATTCAGTTATGTGAGGACATGATGCTTGCAGCTATGGCAGTCATTTTGTGACCATGAAATAAAAATCAGAAGAATCACAGAGAAGCTGACCCGGGACCCAGATATCAACTGTGCTGCTGAATTAGCAAACCTCAGAAACTTATTTCCAAATTTGTGCTATGTGAACAATAAACTTTTTTTTTAGTCTCTATTAAGTATTCCATCTCTTATAGCAAAAAGCACCCTAACTGATAAAATATTCACGAATGACATCTATTTGCTTCCCTTTCACTCAATATTTCAAGGTTATTGAAGTTATTATAAATAAAATTATTGAATATTATTATAAATACAATCTTCATTTTTAGTTAGGTATAATTATAAAACAGACATAATTCATAATCTCTACTGATAGTATTTGATAGATACAATTAGACCTCCTAGACACATGAAGCTAAATCTTTATGGTCATCACAGTCAGGTCATTTTACAATGTCTGAAGGCAGTCTTTACCAGATGGTAAATCTCATTTTCATTTCCTTACCTGACTGGCTGAACCCACTGGCTGCCCAGCCAAAGAGGTTGACAGCCATGCGGTGTGCTCATCGAGTCTACAGCCAAGCTTGGTGCTTGACCTGAGACTGGGGGCCTTAGATGGCCCCAAGCCTCTCAGCAGAATGAAAAGCCAAGTGGTCAAACTGGAAGATCTGCACAGAGACCAAAGGTTTCCATAATAGCCTTGTTGAAACATTTCAGTGTTTCCCTTGGAAAATTCATGAGAAAGTAACAACGAGTCTGAACTGCTTTCTCCCAGCTGATGCAGGGTTGTTTTGAGTGCCCTAGGACAGCATAGGTTTGTATGCAGCCTTCTTCACAGTCATTTCTCACTATCACTGGATCTGGAATATCATGTACCCAGCTGTGTAATGTACCTGCCCTAATGCGCAACACATTTATTTTAAAATGCCATTTGTAGATTTTCTCAAGCCTACAAAGGACATAATGAGATAATGTGGTGGAAAGCACTCGGTAATCTGTGAAGTACTATAAAAATGTTGCTATTTTTATTACAACTCTAGATTTTTTTTTTATTTTAAAATGTTAAAGTGAGCAATGGCTTTATAAAAACCCTCTCATGGTCCCAGAGAGCTGCTACTAAGACATTGGGACACATACCTAGAGGTAGATCTGTGCTAATGGTTTCTACCATTTTTAAAGGCTAAAATTCTGTCCAAGAGACAGAAATAGTTCAGGAATCCCACCTTTTCCTCTGTCTCTTAAAACAGATAAATATGTAGTGAGCACTTCCAACCCTGAACAATTAAAACAGGTGTGGAAATGCCTTAAGGAAACCTAACTCAAAATTGGAGTAGGGTTGCCGTGAAAGCGGGCTCTCACACACGGACGACTGGTTGCAGCTTGCAAAGTCCCTGAGAAGAAGGAAGATTTCCTCCCCGCGGGGCCACAGCAAGCTGCCATCACCTGCAGCCAAGGAGAAGCCGCCACTACTTCTGGCTCTCATTTTCCTCCTGTCACCGGTGAGACCCCCTGAACTTGGAAGAGTCCTTAGGAGCCTCTGTCTAACTATCAATTTTATCTCGTAGAGACAAACTCATGA
Source organism: Mirounga angustirostris (assembly GCF_029215605.1). Lineage (NCBI taxonomy): Eukaryota > Metazoa > Chordata > Mammalia > Carnivora > Phocidae > Mirounga > Mirounga angustirostris. The sequence continues at coordinate 60,011,028 of NW_026991710.1, forward strand.
ATTGCTGGAACAGAAAAAGAAAGATCTAGAGTACGGCCTGCACAGATAAATCATAAAATGCCATAAAGTGTCAACAGTTACCTCAGCTTCCTTGTAATGTTTCATTAGTATGACATTAATGTACATATAGGCATATTTTCTGAGCCTGCATGCACAACTTTATGCATGCCCATTCAGAGGCCTCCCCCTCTCAATATTCATCCCAAACCCTAATAAAGGCAGCCTGCTTACCTCTGTTGGGGAAGTCACTATTGCCCAAGACCTCATTTGTACCAATAAAGATCACTCTGTGCGGTCATTCCACCTGATATAGTCTCTGTCTGGAACTCACCAAGGAGTGGGCCCACTTTGGTCCAGTAACACTCCAATGGACTTTTGTTCAAAACAAGCCTCCCCAACTTACTCCTGTCCTCCATGAAAAGACACTCTCCTCTTTTGTTCTCCAGACTTGCCTGGAGCTCATAGTCTTTGCTTGTCCCAAATTGCAATTCCTCTGCTATTCCTGAAAAAACTGGAATTTGCTGGCTGAATTGCTTATCTTTTTCTTTTAAGAGGTTGACACAGGATAAACCCTAAAATCATCTGTAAAGTGAATGCAATACCTATTCCCTATGTTCTCACTATTCCCTGTGTTAAGCATAGTATCCAACCCAGCAGGTGTTCCAGAAATATGTGTTGAACTGAGCTGAATTCAGGAAAGACTGTGGAACTCTTTTTTGTTATTTAGATTCAGTTAATTAACATATAGTGTATTATTAGTTTCAGAGGTAGAGGTCAGTGATTCATCAGTCTTATATAACACCCAGTGCTCATCACATCACATGCCCTCCTTAATGTTGATCACCCGGTTACCCCATCCCCTCACCCACCTCCCTCCAGCAACCCTCAGTTTGTTTCATAAAGTTAAGAGTCTCTCATGGTTTGTCTCCCTCTCTGATTTCATCTTGTTTTATTTTTCCCTCCCTTCCCCTATGCTGCTCTGTTTTGTTTCTTAAATTTGTGGAACTCTTTCTATTCAAAGTGTGGTCCATAGACGAGCTATGGTGGCACCAGAGGGAGCCATACAGAATCTTGGGGCGCCTGGGTGGCTCAGTCGGTTAAGCGTCTGCCTTGGGCTCAGGTCATGATCTCAGGGTCCTGGGATCAAGCCTCACATCGGGCTCCCTCCTCAGCGGAGAGTCTGCTTCTCCCTCTGCCTCTCCCCCAACTCGTTCTCTCAATCTCTCGCTCTCTGTCTCAAATAAATAAATAAAATCTTTTAAAAAAAAGAGTCTCTTATTAAAAAAAAAAAAAATACCAAATCTCGGACTGCACTCCAGACCTACCAAATTAGAATCTGTTGGGTTTTTGTTGTTGTTGTTGTTGTTGTTTTAAGATTTTATTTATTTATTTGATAGAGAGAGACACAGCGAGAGAGGGAACACAAGCAGGGGCGTGGGAGAGGGAGAAGCAGGCCTCCCGCTGAGCAGGGAGCCCGATGCGGGGCTCGATCCCAGGACCCTGGGATCATGACCTGAGCCGAAGGCAGATGCTTAATGACTGAGCCATCCAGGTGCCCCATTCCACTTCTAATAGTCTATGCTTTCTTTCTAATCTAGCCCCTTGCATTAGTCTGCTCAGGCTGCCATAACAAAATACCATAGACTGGGTGGCTTAAGCAACAGACTTTTATTTTCTTGCAGTTTTAGAAGGTGGAATTCCAAGACCAGGGTACCAGCCTTTCTGGTGAGAGTTCTCTTCCTGCTTGCAGACAGCTGCCTTCTTGCTGTGTCCTCACAAGTTAAATAAATACCCAATAGGTCAATGAGATCACATAGATCAGAGCAAACAGGGAATTCAGCCAGCTCGCTTCTAGTCCTGGTTCTACCACTAAGCTCTGTCTGTTCGACTGAAGAATCGAGATGTTAGACAAGGTGATCACTAAGGTATGGTAAGTCTGAGTCCTGGGTAGGACAGCCAGTCCAGGAACCAGGGTTTCTGGACTCCAAGTCCAGGGTCCCTTCCAAACACATCAAACTACTTCTCCTAACAATGTTGTTAGGAGCTTAAAGAGCAACAAAAAAACCAACAAGCTATAACATTAAACTAAAAAATGTACCTCACTCTTTTGTTCCTTAAACCTAAATCACTTTGATTACAACCAATTCATGACAATTCACACTAATGAAAGGAAGCATTGCCATGAATAATTCAGAAACTCACTAATAATTGGCCCAGCTGTAAGGTGCTCCCGCCAAGAGAAGCATCCCGGGAGGCTGCCCTGGCTGGGTAGGGGGCAGGCCAGACTCACAATGCATGCAGATGATCTGCAGTATAGAAACAGCCTGTTGCCAGCTTCCAGATCAGGTTTACAAAAGCACAGTCACTTTCAGACCCTCTAGTGGTGGGGATTTGAGGACACCTTCAGTACCTGTGGCCAAGAGGCGAGGGGAGCTGTGGGTTTTCAAAAGCTGACATAACACAGAAGTCTACAAATATTCTGCCAGCTTCTCAATCAATTCGCATCACTTCTTTGTTCCAGGAGCTCTGTCTGCAGCCACCCTCACTCCACATGGCCGCTCCTGGCCTTGGGTACTGCTGTAGGAACCTGATGGAGCACAGCAGGAAAGACGCCAACAATCCCACGAAACTCCAGCGAGCCACTGAGCAATGAACTCCCTTCAGTATTCTCAAAGGAAAAGGGCGGGGCCTTTTCTACAGTGAATACTGTAGAAAATCACCTGTTGAGCATCTCCAAGCAATATACATTCTCCCCCTTCACTCCCTTCCCACTTCCCCCTGCCAAGAGTATGATACTCTGGGAAAATCTTCCCAAGCAGATCTGACTGAATTCACCCCCATCATTGGAGCCATACATCTTTGCTCCCACAACTTGGAGTTAAATTAAGCCTATTTCCAGCTTCCCTGAGCCATAGAGGAGCACCTTTTATGCTACTGCAGTCCTCAGAAAACATCAGCAACTACATTTGGTCTTACGCCAAAAACGTATCTGTGCATGTGGCACTAGCTACAGGAATGTAATCAAGTAATTGTTTAGAAAAAGCACGGGATACTTGTGCTCAGTGTGACCTTGAGTCTGTACCCCAACAGCTGTGAATGCTTGATGAGAGGGACTGAAGAGGACGGCAGCGCCCCAACCAGTAATGCCCCATATGTGGTATAATTTGAAGCTGACTAATCCAGACTTTAGGAAGTGTCCTATTGTTTGCTATTTTGTGATGATTTGTTGAAGGCATAGAACAAGATTGTATCCGGATCTGACACCTCTTATGTCCCAGTTTACATCCTCTCCGCCCACCTGTTTACTCATCATTACTGACGGAATCCACAGCACTCAGATGGAAACTGACCACACATTACGTCAACCACCCCAAATATACAGCCCACTTTGTGCCCCCAGGCTTCTCTGTCACTGTCAAACCATGTGATATGCCTGCAGACCAACCATTCTGGTCACACAGGTGGCTAAAAGTGGGAGGACGTTAACACCAGGGAGCAACCCTTGACCAATGGGCAACTAGAAGCAATAGATATGTTTTCTCTCCTGTCTGACCTTTACATTTTACACAGCCCCTCAAAGCGTCCCTGGAAGAATCGAGCTCTGGTGTCCCATCCTGGAGACCATAATGCACCTTGGATTGGTTTTCTCCCCTTTCCACTTTCATGCTTCCCAATCTGAACATCTTGAAAGCAAGACCTTTTCTCAGGCACTGCTTTCAGGAAGAACGCAGACCAGAATAGCTGTCACCAAAAGTGTCCTTAGAAAGCAGACCTTCTAATTATGCTAAGCGACATAAGTCAATCAGAGAAAACCATGTATCATATGATCTCACTGATATGAGGAATTCTTAATCTCAGGAAACAAACTGAGGGTTGCTGGAGTGGTGGGGCGTGGGAGGGATGGGGTGGCTGGGTGATAGACATTGGGGAGGGTATGAGCTATGGTGGGCGCTGTGAACTGTGTAAGACTGATGAATCACAGACCTGTACCTCTGAAACAAGTAATACATTAGATGTTAAAAAAAAAAAGAAGAAAGAAAAGAAGATAGTAGGAAGGGAAAAATGAAGGGGGGGAAATCGGAGGGGGAGATGAACCATGAGAGACTATGGACTCTGAGAAACAAACTGAGAGTTCTAGAGGGGAGGGGTGTGGGGGGATGGGTTAGCCTGGTGATGGGTATTAAAGTGGGCATGCACTGAATGGAACACCGAGTGTTATACACAAACAATGAATCATGGAACACTACATCAAAAACTAATGATGTAATGTATGGTGACTAACATAACATAATAAAATTAAATTAAATTTTAAAAAAAAAGAAAGAAAGCAGAACTTCTAGATGGGATTCTGGTTCTGAATCTCTTGTGGTCAGACAGAGATAAGGACCACTTAGGTGTTGGTATTTCAGGAAGTAATGACCCTGGGCATGCAGCAGCATCATGAACACCAAGATATTCCCATGGTGGATTATAGAAAGGAGCAAAAGAAAGTGAATCATTGAAGTATGTGACTTGAACAGTATGCCCAGTATGTTAACTCTAATGATTGTGAAGCTGTCCGGTTTCATTTAATAGATTTAGAAACCTTGACAAAAGACAGGCTCAGGTTAGCTAACTAGCAATTCAAGGCACACCGTGAAAGTCATAAAGTCTCCCTTGCAGAGTTTAAAGAGACCCTTAATCCTGCAGTCTGTGCTAAAAACCAGAGCCAACTGTCAGGGTAACAGAGCCACAAAGAAAACTGAATGCACAACTTCAAGAGTGTCCTGTGCTGAAGTCAGGGCCCCAGTGTGGAGAAAGGGAGAACCTAGGAGGTAGTAGAGACTCAGCATAGGGACCTGGCTGGAGGTGGGGCAGAAGCACCTGTGGGCCCTTCTCTGTTCCTGGGGACATATGAGGCAGCCCCAGGGCACTCAGAACTAGCCTGGGAACACCATGGCCTTGGCCATAAAGCCAAGGGAGACTCCTATCACTGTAATTTGAGTTGAATTTTGTAAATGTATCATTATCTTCATCATATCCAAAGAAAATCACTCTTAGACTTTGTTATATACATAAATATATTCAATCTATATATTTTAATATTTTAATATTTAAAGAATTTAAAAGGCAACTGACAACAAACTGGAAAGGAGCTAACTTGGGAGATTAGAAACAGCAGAGGCTTTCAAACCATACAGATGAGAGTTCAAATACCAGCTGTGCTACTTACAAACATACCAGTTTCTTCATCTGTAAAATGGACGATCTTGTTGTGAGTTGTTGGATGTTAAACAGTATGAAGTGTGTAAGGCTCCTAGCTCATAGGAAGCATTCAATACATGTTATCTAGATGCTTTTTTCACCAAGTAAACAATTGAGCCATGTCTTTCAGCATAAAATAAGCACTGGCAATTATCAATATTGTATGTTTGGTATAAACCAGGAAAATAATTCAGTTTACTAGTCTAGAGGGAAATTTCCTCATTTTAAGGATAAAATCAACCAATTTCTCACAATACTATAGCAATCCCCTCCTGGTTAATTTATGTGTAATATGTGAATAAGTTAAACTCACTCTTTACTAACAAAGCTAGCACAGAGAAATTTATATAAGAAACACTTGATTGAAGGTTTGGCTTAATTTTTATGGCATTAAACTGTTAGAGAACTTGGACTGTTAACAGTTTTTAATAATTACTGTCAAGGTTTCAAAGCTCCAAAATTGGCAGGGGTGTTATTTTACTTTTGAGTTTTAGTTCCATAACATAATATGGAGCAGAGATTTGGCTACTGTCCAGGGAATCTGATCCTGTGGACAGCTAAATAGGCCAAAAACATCCATTTCTGTAGCTAACCCTATGGTAGCAGATTTTGAATTGGCCACTTCATTCTGAATTTTTCTGGGTAATTTTCATGCCCAGGACCATGGTGGAGAAGGCTTAGCGTAGCCAGATCAGACAGTGAGAGATGGCTGCATAATTCAGTTCGGAAACCTTCACAAGACAAAGATCTACAGGGGATTGAATCAGTATTCTCTAGTTTAGAGGCTCCCTTCAGAGAAACCATTTGTAAAGCATTTCTGTAGGGTGATCCCTACTGAGAAAAGTCCTTCCAGAGGAAATGTGCAATTCAACTGCCAAGTCTCATCACTCACGTGAATGAGTTTTGGGTATTTAAAAATCATCTTAAGTGAATATTTTTCCCATCTAAGAAAGGCAGTCCAAAGCACAATGTATTTTAAAAGCAATACTGGTAGGTTAGAAAGGACCAGGCAACAGGTGATAGCAGATTATAAAAATACAAAACCTTAATTTTTTTGTAGAGAAAATGCAGTGTTACTCATTCTTTCATTCAATGCATGTTTATGGAAAGTGTATCAGGCCCCAGCATTAGGAAGGTAAAGACAACGAAAACATAGTTCTTGTCTTCCAGAACCTCATGGTCCATTCTATCTCAAGACAAACTGATAAAATATAAAACTATCTATGTAAATAGAATGTAGGAGTACTGGGAAAATAGAAAAAATAAAGCTACCAAGTCTAATCAATGGGAACAATAAAAGGTACATACACTGGCCAAACCTGAGAAGACTTCTCAGAACACCACGATTGGGAACATTCTTAAATAAAATAGCTAAATATTGCTTTAGTAGGTTAAGAGCTGGGACATGATAATGGAGCAGTAAAGGAATTCTTAAAATTATTCTGAGAGGAAAAAGTTGAGGAAGTTTCCCATGTGTGATAGAAGAGTGGGTAAAAAAAATATAGACAGTTATTTCTGTAGCCATCATATTATTTCATTTGCATATTTTGACCTATCAGTTGGAATAGGGGAGAATATTTGACCAAAGCCCAGACAATCAGATTCCTCCCCAGGGAATTTCGAATGAGGACCCAGTCAATCAAGTGTTTCCACCATGTGCTCAGAGAAGCAGAATAAGCCAGTTAACCTAGAAAGAGGACAATGAAGCAAAGAGAGAAACTGAGGTATTAGACTAGGCGCTCCAGGAAGAGGAAGAGTGGTCTCCTCTGTTCCTGGCTGGTTTCAAAGCCCTGGTTCCAGTCCCACCCGAGACCCAGGTGAACCAACTGCCCGTGTTATAGGAGATAGCCTTGCATCCATCTAGAAAATTCCCCCTTTGGGCTTAAACCAGGGTGAGAGATTTGTAACAAATAATCTCTGACTACAACACACCCCTCCAGCAAGACTGACCTGTTCACTAACCTCAAAATGCCATTGGCACGTCTAAGAAATATAAATTTCTACTATCCCCTCAGAGTCCCACCTCCCCAACACCCGCCCCACCCCTATACAAGTCCCTTGTCCTCAGTAAAGTCTTCATGCCTCACTACCTTTTAGATGAACTCCTAGGAGATCAAGACTAGAAACATAGTTTTGTCTTACTTTCACACCGCAGCACCTCCCAGATGCACCACAGTGTGAAAAGTTTTTGAAATCCAACATGCATCTCACATCGTAATTCCAACCAGCCACATTTCAAGTGCTCCATCATGACATTGGGCTTATAGCTACCATATTGGCCAGTGCAGCTCTACAGTTTGAATCCAAGATCTGCCACTTCCTTACTATGTGACACTAGATAGATTACTTACCCTCCCCGGGCCTCGTGAAGTTGTTTTTGCTTAGCAAATGATGTATTTCCTACAAATCCCTTAGCATCATGTCTGCCACAGAGAAATTTCTCAAATTTTAACCACTGATTTTATCACAAGATACAAGGGTAAACGGAAGGGAGAATCAGAGAAGATTCATACTTTGGTGGCATTCAGTAAAACAATTTAGCATAAAGTAACAAATGAATAAACATCCTATTTTCACTGTTAGAACTTCTGTGAGTTTTGTAGTGCTTAAGAGCTAGTTTGAGATTCAAATCCCAATTCTGCCATTTACAAGCTATATGAAATTGTATGAAAGTTCTTTAACCACTTGATTCTACAGTGCCTTCATCTGTAACCTGAGGAGAGTAATGGTATCTACCACATATCATTATCATCACTATCATTTTTATCATCATCATCATCACTATTGCTATTGTTATTCTACCATCCCAGATAGTTAATAGCATTGTAATCACTGGGTCTCAGGTCCTCAGCTTTCACTAAATACATGCTGACTTTTAGTTGACCCGAAATCAAATAATCTATTGTATACATAATCATGAATTTTCTCTATTCAATGTATACAGCCACACAAGGGCAAAAGCATAATTACAACAGACTAGTTAAAAATACCTGGTTTGCAAACATCACAATCCAATTCATAATTATAAGTGCTATGAAATAAAAGTAGGATGCTGGGGACTGGGCATATAAAATTAATGATAACCAGATATTGTCTATGGGCCCTGCCTACTCTCCCATCCCCTTCTCTGTTCTCCTTTATATCACAAGGGCTGGGAGCTTGGGAACTAAATGTCATGTATTCAGTTGCCAGCAGGATAGTGGGTAGGGTTTAGTCTAGAATACAGAGATACACTCATGTAAGATTCTGCTAACATTAGCAGAGAGGTGGGCTTTACAAAAGGGGGTTTTAATAATAGCTTCCATGTTCCCTTTAAATTCATTCCCTGAGGGCTGCAAGGATCCATGTAGGCTGGCTCTGGTTTCCTAACTGTTCCTGACCTGTGGTAGCATTAGAATCTCTCTGGCTCCTTGGATGGACCATACCATACCAGGTGGTGTCCTCTTGACTTTTGCTCCTTCAGTCCTCTCAGTGATTTCTGTAGGCAATTCACTTCCCATATTAAATCTTGTTCTGTTTGAGATACCTAGAGTGATTTCTGTTTTCCTGCCTGAACCTTGACTGATACTGTTGCTTTTCTCTGAAAATTGATCTTGACTCCCAGATCTAGCTGATGCCCCTAAGAGATGCAGGTAGTAAAATGTCAGGAATTAAATTTAGAAACTCTAATTCATTAACAAAGTTTAATTTCAATAAGGGTAACAGTAACAATGAAAAGCAAAAGCCACTGTCATTTCTAAACAGCAAAGTAAATAACTCTTTACAATAAAAGAGACCTCTTTTTTATGACTCTTTGCCTGCCTCAAAAGTCAACCTAAAAACACCGGTATGGACTGATTTGTTTATCCCCATCCACAAAAAAAAAATTCATATAGTGAAGTCCTAATCCTCAATATTATGGTATTTGGAGGTGGGACCTTTGGGGTGTAATTAGGTTTAGATAAGGTAATGAGGGTGAAGACCTCATGACGGGACTTATAAGAAGAAGAAGAGACCAGAGTTCACTCAGTCTCTGCCATGTAAGAATACAGCAAGAAGGTGGCCATCTGCAAACCAAGAAGAGAGCTCTCACCAGACACCATATCTGCCAACACCTTGATCTTGGACTTCCTAGCCTCCAGAACTGTGAGAAATAAACGTCTGTTATTTAAGCCACACATTCCCACACTAAGACAACATGTAATGCAAAAGCCCATGCTCTTAACCAGAAAATTGTATCTACTGCATAGCATGTACCTGAGAACCCCTATCACCCACTGGGGAGATAACCTTGGGCCACATTAATACCTATGCTCAGTCTCCAGCATCAGTGCCATCACCATGGAGAGATACCATATCCTGTAACAACTCTACTTAAAATCTTGCTTCCTTGACCACAGAAAACATTAACCATGAGTTAACCTAATCATTCCCATTACTGGAAACACAGAGGTAAATGCTGAAAAAATCTACAGTTTCAAAATAAGGCTGAAGCTAAGGTGGACCCACTTGATCTTAATTGAAATAAGTATGTGGTAAGTGCAATTCCCAGCAGTCATTCTGAAAACCATGCAGCACAAGAAGATTTTGTTTCCATCTAATTTAGCAAACCTTACCTAAAAATACCCCAAGATTCCCACTCACCCAGGAAAAAGTCCAGGGGTGGGGCCCTTCTCTAAAGAACTGGATTGAACAGAGATGTGGTCAAAGCCTCCTGTCTTGCTAGGCTCCTACTCTAATGAGACACAAAGCAGATGGATAAAGCAGCTGGGATTAGAACAGAGTGTTCTTTGAGGCTTCAGGCTCTGTGTTTCCACAGCAACATCATACCTGGAGGGAAGCAGCCTTGCAGCCTTGTGATGAAGCCTGGCACGTCTGTCTCCATAACGACAGGATCATGGCAACTTGGCCATGACCCCTCCCTCTTCCTCCTCAGCAGTGACCACAGTAACAATGCTACACACCCTCAAGTTCCAGACAGGCAAGTGTCCACCTCTGAACTTCTTTGATGGATGTCTTAGTCAGCTTCCCCAGATGCAGACCTTGAGATGAGGATTTGTGAGCAAGTGATTTATTAGAGAAGTGCTCCCAAAGAAAACCAGGAAGAAATATCACCACTTCAGAAAACAGTTTCGTGGTTTCTTACAAAACTAAACATATTCTAACCATATGATCCAGAAATCACATTCCTTGGTATTTGTCAAAAAGGAGTTGAAAACATGTCCACAAAAAAACCTGCACACAGATATTTATGGCAGCATTATTCATAATTGCCAGTATTTGAGAGCAAACAAGATATCTTTCAGTAGGTGAGTGGATAAACTGTGATACATCCAGACAATGGAATATTATTTAGTGCTAAAAAGAAATGAGCTATCAAGTCATGAAAATACATGGAGGAAATTTAAATGTATATTATAAACCAATCTGAAATAAGCCAATCTGAAAACTCTACATACTATAAGTGTCCAACTATATGACATTCTGGAAAAAGCAAAACTATGGAGACAGTAAAAAGATCAATGGTTGTCAGGAGTTAAAGGGGAAGGAAGAATGAATAGGTGGAGCACATAAGATTTTTAGGGCAATAACTACTGGATATTTACCAAAAAAAATACAAAAACACTAGTTCAAAGGGATACATGCACCCCTGCATTTATTGCAGCATTATTTACAATAGCCAAAGTATGGGAGCAGCCCAAGCACCCATCAATACATGAATGGATAAAGAAGATGTGTGTATATATATATATACACATATACACACACACACACTGGAATAATACATATATAATACACAATGGAATAATATATATATACATATATATATACACAATGGAATAATACTCAGCAATAAAAAGGAATAAAATCTTGCCATTTGCAACAACATGGCTGGAGCTAGAGAGTAAAATGCTAAGTGAAATAAGTCAGTCAGAAAAAGACAAATACCATACGATTTCACTCATATATGGAATTTAAGAAACAAAACAAATGAGCAAAGAAAAAAAGAGAGAGAGAGAGACAAACCAAGAAACAGACTCTTAACTATAGGGAACTATAGGGAACAGAGGGTCACCAGAGGGGAGGGGGTGGGGGATGGGTGAAATAGGTGAAGGGGATTAAGAGTACACTTATCATGATGAGCACTGAGTAATGTATAGACTTGTTGAATCACTATATTGTACACCTGAAACTAATAGATCAGTGTGTGTTAACTACACTGGAATTTTTTTTAAAACTTAACAAAATATTAAATATAAAAAAATAAATAGGGGTGCCTGGTGGCTTAGTCGGTTAGGCTCTGCCTTCGGCTCAGGTCATGATCCCGGGGTCCTGAGATCAAGCCCCGCATCAGGCTCCCTTCTCTACGGGAAGCCTGCTTCTCCCTCTCCCTCTGCCCCTCTCTCGTCTCTCTCTCTCTCAAATAAATAAATAAAATCTTTAAATAAATAAATAAAATAACATGAGTTTGTCAATTAAAAAAAAAAAGAAAGAAAGAAAGAGCTCCCAGAGTTAGTTCTGTGACATTATGTGCTGAGTAAATGCTGGGAAGAGGAGCAGCAGTACCCCAGAGGGAAAAAAAGAATTTTAGGGCAAAGAAACTATTCTGATTGATACTATAACTGAGGATACATGTCATTATAAATTTTTCCAAACCCATAGAATGTACAACACATGAATGAACCCTAATGTGGGCTCTGAGTGATGATGTGTCAATGCAGCTTTATCAATTGTAACAAATGTACCACTCTTGGGGGGATGTCAATAATGGGACAGGATATGCGTATGTGAGGCAGGGAATATATGATAAATCTCTGTACCTTGTATAATATTTCTATGAACTTAAAACTGCTCTTAAAAATGAAGTCTATTTTGGGGGGCGCCTGGGTGGCTCAGTCATTAAGCATCTGCCTTCGGCTCAGGTCTTGATCGCAGGGCCCTGCATCAGGCTCCTGCTCAGCAGTAAGCCTGCTTCTCCCTCTCCCACTCCCCCTGCCTGTGTTCCCTCTCTCACTGTGTCTCTCTCTGTCAAATTAATAAATAAAATCTTAAAATAAATAAAGTCTATTTTTAAATAAATAAAGTCTATTTAAAAACAAAAACAGGGGGCCTGAGTGACACAGTAGGTTAAAGCTTCCCACTCTTGGTTTTGACTCAGGTCTGATCTCAGGGTCGTGGGATGGAGCCCCAAATTAGGCTCCATGCTCATCAGGGAGACTGCTTGAGTTTCTCTCTTTCCCTCTCCCTCTGCCCCTCCTCACCGTGCTCTCTCTCTCTCTCTCTCACAAATAAATAAATAAGTAAATCCTTATCAAAAAAAAGAAAAGAAAAGAAGAGAAACTATAACTTATAGGAAAAAAAATAGAAGAAATCCTTGGAATCTAGGATGAGGCAACAAATTTTTAGACTTAACACCAAAAGCACAATCCATAAAAGAAAAAATTGACAAATTATACTTCATCAAAGTTTAAAATTTTTGTTCTGTGAAAGACCTAGTAAAGAAGATAAAAAGATAAGCTACAAATTGGGAGAAAATATTTGAAAATCACATATCCGACAAAGGACAAGTGCCTAGGATATATAAAGAACACACGAAACTCAACAATAAAAAAACTATCCAGTTGGAACACGGGAAAAAGACATGAAGAGATATTTTAGCAAAGAAGATACACAAATGGCAAATAAACAAATGAAAAGATGTTGGGTATCATTAGCCAGGAGATGGAGGTAGAGCAACCTTAAGCTTGCCTCCTCCCTCAAACACAGATAGAGAAATATCAAATCATTCTGAACACCCAAGAAATCGATCAAAAGTCTTAGAGAACAAAGCTGCACTCTACAGACTGGAAAAATGACCCCTGCAAGGTAGGAACTGCTGAGAGTTGGTTTATGGGAGAAAAGAGGCGTGGGCGCTCCCCAGCGGAGGGAGCCCTGATCGCAGTCGGAGTATAGCGAGAGGAGGAAAGAGAAAGCATGGGGGGAAAAAAGAGTGAAAACAGGCACAGGGGACTACACAAGAAAACTATTCCCCAAAACCACTAACAGGGAAAAAGAAGAAGGTTACAATACCAATTTTTTATAAACAGAGAGGCAGAGTCTCAAGTTTCAGAGGTCAGGCCTGGGGAGCTGAGTGGTGCTCGGGTGGAGGGGTAGGGTGGAACCCCAGCAGAGGGCAGCCTGAGGATCCCCAGACTCACACGGGGATAAAGTGGTTCCCCTGCTTGGAGTGCGTTTGGTAGAGATGATATGGCCTCTCTGCAGGCAAAGGACACTGCGGCCACCATTGAGCTGTCCTACTCACCAGTATAGGAACAAGGGCTGGCTAAGAGCAGCAATCCCGGGCACCGGCTGTGTTGCAATTTACCATAAACTCCAAACCGCTGCTTGGTTGCGCAATTGTTTTTCTGTGACAAGTTGACACTGGCCACAGCTTGGAGTGCATCTGAGAGAGGTGATACCGCCTCTCCACAGGCAAAGGACCCTGTGGACACCGTTGAGCTGCCTCGCTCACCAGTGTAGGAATAAAGACACCAGCGGAGGGCAGCAAGCCCCGGCGCTAGCTGTGTGCTGTGATTTACCATAAACTTCAGCTGCGCGATCCGCAACTATCTTCTGGGACAAGCCGCCACCAGCCACAACACAGAGACACCCCCCCCCCCCCAGGAGATCAGTGTGGGTCTGTGCCTCTGGGGTCTCTGAAGTGTGGGGTTTTGAAACACAGCTGCACCTGAGATAAACACAAGAGTGCCCTGCCATTTGGCAGGGGGACAGCTCGGACACAGAGTGAAGGCAGGGATCTGGTGGCAACCAGGGACACAGGAGATCATTGTTTGTGTGTCCGTGAGAGCTTCCTGAAGCGGGGTGGCGCACATTTCCCACTCCGAAGGCAAGAAAAGGGGTGAAGCCATTTTCTCCCCCACCAACCAGCTTGATCCACCTCAGTGAGCTAAACAGCACCACCAAGTGGAGAACAGAACCACTACACCATACCCCGCCCCCCGGCGCCCTGCACGCACATCCCCACGAGGAGGATTCCACCTGAGAACCAGGGCAGCAGGCTCCTCCCCCAGAAGACCGGCACAAACCCTTTGCCCGAGCCAAGTCTACTGAGAATGCTGCAGAGCTTCAACAATAGGGGCAACAGGCTCTAGTGTCCTTTGGATTTTTTTGTTTCTTAGTTTTTGTTTTTGTTTGTTGGGGGGGAATATAGAAAGAGCAATTTTTTTTAAAGATTTTATTTACTTAGGGGCGCCTGGGTGGCTCAGTCGGTTAAGCGACTGCCTTCGGCTCAGGTCATGATCCTGGAGTCCCTGGATCGAGTCCCGCATCGGGCTCCCTGCTCGGCGGGGAGTCTCTGACCCTCCCCTCTCTCATGTACTCTCTCTCTCTCATTCTCTCTCTCTCAAATAAATAAATAAATCTTTAAAAAAAAGAAGATTTTATTTACTTATTTGAAACAGAGAGAGCACGTCTGTGAGAGCACACAAGCAGGGGGAGCAGAAGAGAGAGAAGGAGAAGCAGGGTCCCTGCCAAGCAGAGAGCCTGCCACAGGGCTTGATCCCAGGACCCTAGGATCATGACCTGAGCCGAAGGCAGACGCTTAACCAATTGAGCCACCCAGACACCCCTTCAGAAAGAGCAATTTTTAATTTTTTTAATTTTATTTTTTATATTTTTTATTTTTTAATTTTTCTTTTCTTTCTTTCTACCGGTTTTTCTATCAAGTTTCTCATAACAAGCAGACCAAAACACACCTAGAATCTAGCTTCCTTTATTTATTTTAATTTCTTTTTAAAATTTTTATTTTATTTTGCCTTTTTTTCTCCTCCAAAATTTCAAGACAGAGGAATTCACCCCCAAAAGAAAGAACAAGAAGAAATGACAGTCAGAGATTTAATCAATACAGATATAAGTAAGATGTCTGAACTAGAATTTAAAACAATTATAAAGATACTAGCTGGGCTTGACAAAAGCTTAGAAGACACTAAATAATCCCTTACTGCAGAGATAAAAGAACTAAAGTTTACTGAGGCTGAAATTTATTTATTTTTATTTTTATTGTTATGTTAATCACCATACATTACATCATTAGTTTTTGATGTAGTGTTCCATGACTCATCGTTTGTGCATAACACCCAGTGCCCCATGCAGAACGTGCCCTCTTTAATACCCATCACCAGGCTAACCCATCCTCCCACCCCTCTCCCCTCTAGAACCCTCAGTTTGTTTTTCAGAGTCCATCATCTCTCATGGTTCATCTCCCCCTCCGATTTCCCCCCCTTCATTCTTCCCCTCCTGCTATCTTCTTTTTTTTTTTCTTAACATATATTGCATTATTTATTTCAGAGGTACAGATCTGTGATTCAACAGTCCTGCACAATTCACAACGCTCACCATAGCACATACCCTCCCCAGTGTCTATCACCCAGCCACCCCTTCCCTCCCACCCCACCCCCCACTCCCGCAACCCTGTTTGTTTCCTGAGATTAAGATTTCCTCATATCAGTGAGGTCATATGATACATGTCTTTCTTTGATTGACTTATTTCGCTCAGCATAACACCCTCCAGTTCCATCCACGTCGTTGCAAATGGCAAGATCTCATTCCTTTTGATGGCTGCATAATATTCCATTGTATATATTATACCACATCTTCTTTATCCATTCATCTGTACTCAGGCTGAAATTTAAAAATGCTATTACCAAGTTGCAAAACCAAATGGATGCCATAAAAATGAGGATGGATGAATCAGAGTAATGCATCTGTGATCTAGAAGATCACATTATGGAAAATAATGAAGCTGAAAAGAAGAGGGAAACAAAGGTAATGAACGACAAAGGTAAACTTAGGGAACCCAGTGACTTATTAAAACAGAATAACATTCATATCATAGGAGCCCCAGAAGATGAAGACAGAGAAAAGGGGGCAGAAGGTTTATTTGAGCAAATTACAGCTGAAAACTTCCCTAATCTGGGAAAGGACAGACATCAAAATCCAAGAAGCACAGAGAACTCCCATTAAATTCAACAAAAGCCAACCATCACCAAGGCATATCACAGTTAAGTTCACAAAATACACAGACAAGGAAAGAATCCTGAATGCCCCAAGGGGAAAAAAGTCCTTAACCTACAAGGGAAGACACATCAGGTTCACAGCAGATCTGTCCACAGAAACTTGAATATATGGCAGGATACATTCAACATGCTGGGTATATTCAACATGCTGAATGGGGAAAATATGCAGCCAAGAATGCTTTATGCAGCAAGGCTGTCATTCAGAATAGAAGGAGAGGTAAAGAGTTTTCCAGACACAAAAACTAAAGGAGTTCAATGACCACTAAACCAGCACTGCAAGAAATATTAAGGGGGACTCTTTGGGGGCGGGGGGGAGACCAAAAGCAACCAATACTAGAAAGGACCAGAGAACATCACCAGAAACACCAACTCTACAGATAACAAAAATGACACTACATTCATATCTTTCAATAATCACTCTGAATGTAAATGGACTAAATGCTCCAATCAAAAGACATAGGGTATCAGAATGGATAAAAAACAAAAACAAATCCATCTATATGCTGCCTACAAGAGACTCATTTTAGACCTAAAGACACCTGCAGATTGAAAGTGAGGGGATGGAAAACCAGCTACCATGCTAATGGACATCAAAGGAAAGCCAGAGTACCCATACTTACATCAGACAAACTAGATTTTAAAACAAAGACTATAACAGGAGATGAAGAAGGGCATTATATTGTAATTAAGGGGTCTATCCATCAAAAAGATCTAACAATTGTAAATATTTATGCCCCAACTTGGGAGCACCGAAATATATAAATCAATTTATAATAAACATAAAGAAACTCATGGATAATAATACAATAATAGTAGGGGACTTTAACACCCCACTTACAGCAATGGATAGATCATCTAAGCAGAAAATCAACAAGGAAATAATGGCTTTGAATGACACACTGGACCAGATGGACTTAACAGATATATTCATAACATTTCATCCTAAAACAGCAGAATACACATTGTTTTTTAATACACACAAAAATAGAATAGATCACATCCTGGGTCACAAATCAGGCCTTAACAAATACAAAAAGATTGAGATCATACCATGCATATTATCAGACCACAATGCTATGCAACTTGAAATCAACCATAAGAAAAAATTTGGAAAGACCAAAAATACATGGAGGTTAAAGAACATCCTTCTAAAGAATGAATGGGCTAACCAGGAAACTAAAGAAGAAATAAAGAAATACATGGAAGCAAATGAAAATGAAAACACGACAGTCCAAAACCTTTCAGATACAGCAAAGACAGTCCTAAGAGGGAAATATATTTCAGTACAGGCCTACCTCAAGAAGCAAGAAAAGTCTCAAATACATAACCTACATTACACCTAAAGGAGCTAGAAAAGGAACAGCAAATAAAGCCTAAAGCCAGCAGAAAAAGGGAAATAATAAAGATTAGAGCAGAAATAAATAATACAGAAACAAACAAACAAAAAAACAGTAGAACAGATCAACAAAACTAAGAGCTGGTTCTTCAAAAGAATTAATAAAATTGATAAACCCCTAGCCAGACTTATCAAAAAGAAAAGAGAGAGGCACCTGGGTGGCTCAGTTGGTTGGGCATCTGACTCTTGATTTCAGCTTAGGTCATGATCTCAGGGTCGTGGATGGGGCCCCACATGGGCCTCGGCGCTCAGTGCAGAGTCTGCTTGTCTCTCTTCTTCTCCCTCTGTCCCTCCCCTGCTCACATGCGTGCATGTGTGCTTTCTCTCTCTCTCTCTCAAATAAATAAATTTAAATTTAATTTAAAAAAGAAAAGAGAAAGAACCCAAATAGGTAAAATCATGAATGAAAGAGGAGAGATCACAACCAGCACCACAGAAATACAATTATAAGAGAATGCTATGAAAAATTATATGCCAACAAACTGGGCAATCTGGAAGAAATGGACAAATTCCTAGAAACTTACAAACTACCAAAACTGAAAACTGAAACAGGAAGAAATAGAAAATTTGAACAGACCCATAATCAGCAAAGAAATCGAATCAGTAATCAAAAAACTCTGAAAAAAAACAAAAGTCCTGGATGGGATGTCTTCCCAGGGGAATTCTACCAGACATTTAAAGAGTTAGTACCTATTCTCCTCAAACTATTCCAAAAAATACAAACGGAAGGAAAACTTCCAAACTCATTTTACGAAGCTGACATTACCTTGATTCCAAAACCAGATGAAGACCCCACTAAAAAGGAGAATTACAGGCCAATACCCCTGATGAACGTGTATGAAAAAATCTCAGTAAAATACTAGCAAATTGAATTCAACAGTACATAAAAAGTATTATCAAGTGGGATTTATTCCTGGCCTGTAGGGGTGGTTCGATATTCACAAATCAATCGATGTGATACACCACATTAATAAAAAAAAAAGGATAAGAACTATATGATCCTCTCAATAGATGCAGAAAAACCATCTGACAAAATACAGCATCCATTTTTTAGAAAAACCCTCAACAAAGTAGGGATAGATAGAACATACCTCAACATCATAATGGCCATATATGAAAGACCCACAGTTAACGTCATCCTCAATATGGAAAAACCGAGAGCCTTTCCCCCTACAGTCAGGAACAAGACAAGGATGTCCACTCTCACCATTACTATTTAACATAGTACTAGAAGTCCTAGCCTCAGCAGTCAGACAATGAAAAGAAATAAAAGGCATCCAAATCAG
Source organism: Mirounga angustirostris (assembly GCF_029215605.1). NCBI lineage: Eukaryota > Metazoa > Chordata > Mammalia > Carnivora > Phocidae > Mirounga > Mirounga angustirostris. The sequence continues at coordinate 60,030,008 of NW_026991710.1, forward strand.
CAAGGAAGAAATCAAACTTTCACTATTCACAGATGACATGATACTCTATGTAGAAAACCTGAAAGACTCCACCAAAAAATTGCTAGAACTCATATATGAATTCAGCAAAATTGCAGGATATAAAATCAACATACAGAAATCTGTTCATGTCTATACACCAATAATGAAGCAGCAGAAAAAGAAATCAAGGAATCAATCCCATTTGCAATTGCACCAAAAACAATTAAGATACCTACAAATAAACCAAACTAAAGAGGTATAAGATCTATATTCTGAAAACTATAGAACACTTATGAAAGAAATTGAACATGACACAAAGAAATGGAAAAGCATCCCATGCTCATGAATTGGAACAAATATTGTTAAATGTCTATACTACCCAAAGCAATCTACACATTTAATGCAATCCCTATCAAAATACCACCAGCAGGGCATCTGGGTAGCTCAGTCAGTTAAGTGTCTGCCTTCAGCTCAGGTCATGATCTCAGGATCCTGGGACCGAGGCCCATGTTCGGCAACCTGCTCAGCGGGAAGTCTGTTTCTTCCTCTGCCTCTGCCCCTCCCCCATTGACTCGTGCTCTCACTCTCACTCTCTCTCTCCCCCAAATAAATAAATAAAATCTAACAACAACAACAACAAAAATACCACCAGCATTTTTCAAGAGCCAGAACAAACAATCCTAAAATTTGTATGGAACTACAAAAGACTCCAAACAGCCAAAGCAATCTTGAAAAAGAAATAACTGGAGGCATCACAATTCAGATTTCAAGCTGTATTACAAAGCTGTAGTCATCAAGACAGTATGGTACTGGCACAAAAATAGACACATAGATCAATGGAACAAAATAGAGAACCCAGAAATGGACCCACAACTACATGGTCAACTAATCTTCAACAAAGCAGGAAAGAATATCCAATAGGAAAAAAGACAGACTCTTCCACAAATGGTGTTGGGAAAACCGGACAGCAACACACAGAAAAATGAAACTGGACCACTTTCTTACACCATATACAAAAATAAGTTCAAAATGGATGAAAGACCTAAATGTGAGACAGGAAATCACTAAAATCCTAGAGGAGAACACAGGCAGCAACCTCTTTGATCTTGGCCACAGCACCCTCTTACTAGACATGTCGCTGGAGGCAAGGGAAACAAAATGAATAGTTCAAAAATGAACTATTGGGACTTCATCAAGATAAAAAGCATCTGCACAGTGAAGGAAACAATCAACAAAACTAAAAGGCAACCTATGGAATGGGAGAAGACATTTTCAAATGAAATATCTGATAAAGGGTTAGTATCCAAAATCTATAAAGAACTTATCAAACTCAACACTCAAAAAACAAATAATCCAGTTAAGAAATAGGCAGAAGACATGAATAGACATTTTTCCAAAGAAGACATCCAGATGGCTAACAGACACATGAAAAGATGCTTAACATCACTCACCACCATGAGATATCTCCTCACACCTGTCAGAATAGCAAAATTAACAACATAAGAAATAACAGGTGTTGGTGAGGATGAGGAGAAAGGGGAACCCTCTTGCACTGCTGGTGGGAATGCAAACTGGTGCAGCCACTCTGGAAAACAGTATGGAGGTTCCTCAAAAAGTTAAAAATAGAACTACCCTACAATCCAGCAATTGCATTAGTAGGCATTTACCCAAAGGATTCAAAAATACAGATTCAAAGGGGTACAAGCACCCCAATATTTTTTAGCAGCATTATCAACAATAGCCAAACTATGGAGAGAGCCCAAATGTCCATTGACTGATCAATGGATAAAGATGTCTACACACACACACACACACACACAGTGGAATATTACTCAGCCATCAAAAAGAATGAAATCTTGCCATTTGCAATGACATGGATAGAGCTAGAGTATATATATTATGCTAAGTGAAATAAGTCAGTCAGAGAAAGACAAATACCATATGCACTCACTCTTATGTGGAATTTAAGAAAGAAAACAGATGAACATAAGAGAAGGGGGAAAGGAGAGAGGGAAACAAACTATAAGAGACTCTTAACAATAGAGACCAAAGTGAGGGTTGATGGAGGGAGGTGGGTGGGGGATGGGCTAGATGGGGGATCGGTATTAAGGAGAGCATTGTTGTGATGAGCACTGGCTGTTGTATGTAAGTGATGAATCATTGAATTCTCCTCCAGAAGCCAATATTGCACTGTATGTTAACTAATTAAAATTTAAGTAAAAAAATATATCATTAGCCATTAAGAAAATGCAAACTGAAACCACAATCAGATATCCTTATGTACTTATCAAAAAGAGTAAAATTAAAAATAGTGAAAACATGAAATAAAATAGCAAGAATAAATTCTAAATAACAGTAATTATAACAGGTAATTAAACTCTTGGTTTGGATGAAGAAAACAAAACAAAACAAAAAATCCAATAACTGTTGCTTAGAAGAGCTACCCTTAAAATTATGTGGAATGATTGAAAATAAGGTGATTATATACAACCTTTTTCATGCACACGGATGATAGATAGATGATAAAGAATAAAATAAAATTCGCTTGTCAAGTTGAACATTTGCATAGCCTATGCTTGAGCAATTCCATTCTTAAGTGTATGCCCAAAAGAAACTCTTGCCCCTGAGCACTAGGAGAGGTTCAGGAATGTTCACGGTGGCACTGTTTGTAATAGCGAAAAAGTTAAAATCCTTTGATAGCATGATATGTTCGAATCATGAAATACTTTATAGAGGTAAACATGAACGAACTGCAATCCCACAGAACATGGATGAATACAAGGAGCATAATGTTAAGCGATAAAAGCAAGTCCATAAAGACTTACACATGGCATGGACACTCTTTAGAAGTTTAAAACCAGCTAATGAAAAACAATGTGTTGTTTACATATAATTGATACCTATATGTATGTGTGTGGGTATTTATGATAAAACAATTTTTTAAAGCAAGGCAATGATAAACACAAAATATAGGATAGCTCTTACCTTTGGGAAAAATAGGCAAATGGGTGGAGGAGCAGTGAACAGAAGCACATAGGCAGATAAATTGTTACTGTTTGAGTTCTTGAGGCAAGTGGTGAGTTAAAAAATACTCTTTTAAATCTATCTTCCTAAAGGGGTGAAAAAAGACAAACTAATTAGATATAAACCAGAAGAAGTCAGTATAGCAATCTTAAAACTAGACTAAGAAAGGATATATAAAATGAAAAACATCATATGGGATAAGGAGGGGTATGACATATTGGCACTAGGAACAAGAGATGAAGATGTAATGATCATGAACATATATATATATATATATATATATATATATATATATATATATACTTAATAATGTAGGCTTTAAAATATATGAATAACTGACAGAACAATGAAATAAATTAATCTTCTACTTGGAAATTTTTAAGTTACCATTTTCAGAAACTGATAACCTAAGTAGAAAAAGAAAGAGCAAAAGGGTAGCACATTTAATTCCCAAACTCAAACTGAAAAGCATGTTACTAAAAATACATGCAAAATGTATATAACCCATTCCAAACTGAGTTTGGGGCTTTTCAGAGCTGCCTCTTTTTCTTTTCATACATTTTAACATTTAGCCTTGAAAGCCTAGAGACTCTTCTAACTCTGGTGACAAAGTCTTTGCAAGATAAGAAGCAAATATCGCCACTTCCCCCTGAAGCTGCCAGAAAAGCACAGAATATTCTGCATCAGAAAACTGACCTGACAACTTTAAATCTAACAAAGATTTGTAAGACATCCAGATTTCAGAAACCGTTGTTATATCCTGGGGAAATAGTTGCTCATCACTAAGAGGCTTACAATGCTGATTGGCTGTTTTACAATGTGTTGCCCTGGTGATAATATTTAATATGGCATCTTTAAGATACACTTGTTGACTTTCTTTGTTAAGCCAGAAAGAGATCATTGGCACTTAAAATGCCTAGAGAAAACAAGTAAAATGGCTTTTAGATTTCCATTTTAGAGTTTGATTGAAAGTCTTGTCTTATTTAAATAAATGAATAACACTTGGGTTAAACAGAAAATCATGAGGGAAATTATAAGCTATTTGAACTAAATGACAATGAAAATACTATATATTAAAATCTGCGAGATGCACTTAAATAATATGTAGAGGGAAATTTGTATCTTTGAATATATTGAAAGAAGATTAAAAACAAATTAACTATTTCCCTTCTCCCTCTTCCTTTCCTGAACAATTCAATCCTAAATGTATCAGATGAGCCCAATTCTAAGATAGGTAGGCATCCACGCCCTCTGAATGGGGAGACGGTAAACCAGGGCAGCCAAGAGCTTAGAGTAGAAATATAAGAAGAGCGTCCACACACAGGAGTGGCCCCAACCTATCCATGCTGGGTAAGAGGTGACCTCCACCCAATGTCACAGGGAGTCAAGAGCCCTAGCAGGTGGGCAAGTCATCCCTGTGGAAGGGACAGCTGGCATGGGAGTTTGAAAGAATGAGCACAGGGGCGCCTGGGTGGCTCAGTCGTTAAGCATCTGCCTTCGGCTCAGGTCATGATCCCAGAGTCCTGGGATCGAGTCCTGCATCGGGCTCCCCGCTCAGTGTGAAGCCTGCTTCTCCCTCTGCTTCTGCTCTTCCCCCCTGCTCATGCTCACACACTCTCTCTCTCTCTCTCCTCTATCTCACGCTGTCTCCCTCTCTCAAATAAATAAATACAATCTTTAAGGAAAAAAAGAAAGGAAGGAAGAAAGAAAGAAAGGGTACAGTGAGGGCCACACAGGGGAGGGGATGCTGGCAGGGATGAGAAATTGACTGTATACAGGGGATTAATCAAATAAGTAAATAAAGGGTGTCCCAAAAGTCTTCATGCAATTTTAAGCTTTAATAATTTCAGAACCATAAATTCTACAAACATAACAAATTAATTTGAATATTGAGTATTAAAATTTCTTCTATACTTATTTTGATTTGCATACTTTGAGTGATACTTAATTTAAAATAAATTTTGTTTCAGTCTCTCCGAAGATGGCAAATGTTGACTGAAACAGGATAAAATTTAAAATGTATTATTCAAAATTCACAAAAATAAACAAGTGTAAAATTAATTTAAATAATTAAACTTTCAAATGATGATGGGAAGGGGAAAAAAAACCTAGATTATACCTGTTAGGTTGGATTGGAAATTAAGATATTGGTGCAAAGTCATGGTTTTCAATTTATAAGTTCAGAAATTAATAGACATGTGTGAGTCTGTGAGAGAAAGAGAGAGAAAGCGAGCAAGAGCAGGAAATACAAATATCCCCTAAAGTGTCCATTAACTGGGCAAGAAGCAGCGATACCCCCAAAATCAATGGGCACACCTAGCATTCAGATAATACCATTCTCCAGCAGAAGGAACCAGATCTTTTTGGAGCAATGGCTAATTCAGGCTGGGACAAGGTAAATACAAAGTTGACCCTAGATCATATTGTTGTGCCAGAGGGTAAGTAAGGATTCAAAGAATGATGGGAACGTGTTGAAAGAACACATAAGCTATCTTCAGAGGGCTTCCACTGACCAACTGGCACATTTGGATGTTGAAATAACTAATGATAGGGAAAATTATATCTCACTTAATAAATTTGGCAACATGACTCCATACTGATGTAAACAAATAAGTAAATTGAATGTTTGAGGGGAAATGAACTGTTTGCATAGCTTCAAAGTATCTCCCAAAAATATTTATCAAATAAAACGGGAGAAAGAATAACTTCACAGTGAACAAGTGGGGCAGACAACACATTAATCACACAATCAAAGTTTACAAAATTAGTAACAGGGCAAGTATGAGGCACGTGCCACCAGGCAGAACCCAAAAGAGAACACAACACCAATTCAGTGCTGTTCCCGCCAAAGGTGCATAACCTGAATGTAATCATGAAGAAACATCAGACAAATCCAAACTGAAGGACGGTCTACAAAAACAAACAAAACAAAACAAAAAACCTGGCCTGTAATCTTCAAAAGTACCAAGAATATGAAAGTCAAGGAAAAACTAAAGAACCATTCAAGACTATAGCTGACCCTTGAACAACACAGATTTAAACTGTGCTGGTCCATTTATACATGGATTTTTTTTTTCAATAAATACAGTATAGTCCTATAAATGTATTTTCCTTATGATTTGCTCAGTAACATTTTCTTTTCTCTAGTTTATTGTAAGAATACAGTATATAATACATATGACATAGAAAATACGCCCTAGTAACTGTTTATGTTATCGGTAAGGCTACCAGTTAACCGTAGGCTATTAGAAGTTAAGTTTGGGGGAAGTCCAAAGCTGTACATGGATTTTCAACTGCACAGGGGTCGGCGTGCCTAACCCCTGCATTGTTTAAGGGTCAACTGCCAAGAGACATGACCATTGAATGCAGCACACACAGGACCTTTTTTTATAACAGAACATTACTGGGGGGTATCTGGGGGGCACAGTCAGCTAAGTGGCTGACTCTTGGTTTCAGCTCAGGTCATGATCTCAGGGTCGAGAGAGCAAGCCCTTTGTCCGGCTCCACACTCAGCTCGGAGTCTGCTTAAGATCTCTCTCTCCCTCTCCCTCTGCCCCTCCCCACTTCTCTCTCTCTCTCCCTCTCTCAAATAAATAAATACATCTTTAAAAATAAATAAATAAATAAACAAACAAACAAATAAAAGAACATTATTGGGACAGTTTGTGAAACTTGAAAGGAGTCTGAATTGAATGGTAGTAGTAGAGCAATGCTATTTTCATGAATTTGATAGCTGTGTTGTGTGTATGTTGGAGAATTTACTTATTTCTTGGAAATAAATAATATGTAAGACTATTTATTTCCCTGGATCTCTGTCCGCAAATAGGTGTTATTGACTTTACTTTTCTTTTCTTTCTTTCTTTTTTTTTTTTTTTTGCAGTATGATAGATACTAAGTGATATTTCACTGTTACTTTAATTTGCATTTCCTGATTGCTTGTGAGTTCAACCGTCTTTCATTAAGATCATTGCCATTTGAGAAAAAAAATACACACACACATATACAATATAAATTTTGGATTTCTAGTCCTACTTGAGATATTTTCCATCCCTAGATTGTAGATTATTTTCCTGCAATTCTCTTTTGCAGATTTTTCATTGTGGTTTCTTTTCTTCATTTACATTATTAAACAATCTTAAAATTACATTTGTATATGGTATAATACAGGCACCAAGTATAAGTTCTAGATTTTTTATAGATTTTGTATTTATTAAATAATTCTAACTTCTCCCAACATGGTAAAATACCAGTTTCATGCATTTTAAATTCTTTTATATGCTAAGATCTATTTCTGTACTCCCTTTTGACCCATGTGTCTATTTCTTTATTCCTATGCCACTGCCATATTGTTTTGACTTGAATGGCTTTGCAGTGTATTCTAATAACTGATAAGAAAGTCCCTCCTTTGCTAGTTTATGTTGTTAAACTTTTCTTGACTATTATTAGGCATCTATTCTTATTCTTAAACTTTAAAATAATTTTACCCCATCCCAAAGAGATTTTTTTTAAAATGCCCTGTTGGTGTTCTGATCTAAATTTCATCAAATTTATATTAATTTAGGGGAAACTAACATTTTTATTATATTGTCCTCTCATTTAAAAACATTTTCTCCCCATTTGTTCAAATCTTGTTTTATGTCATACAATAAGATTTGGTGGTTTTCTTCATATAGTTCTGTGCTTTTCTTCTAAAACTTATTTCTGGGACACCTGGGTGGCTCAGTTGGTTAAGCATCTGCTGTCAGCTCAGGTCATGATCCCAGGGTCCTGGGATCGAGCCCCTAGTTGGGAATCCCTGCTCAGTGGGGAGCCTGCTTCTCCTTCTCTCTCTGCCCCTCCCCCTTCTTGTGCTCTCTCTCTCCCTCTCCCTCTCTCTCTCTCCCCCAAATAAATAAATAAAAATTTTTTAAAGAATAAATAAATAAAATGTATTTCTAAGTACTGTACTTTATAATGCTTGTCACTTATGTAAATGCTATTTTTACTCAGTGCTTATTATTAAAATAGAGGAAATGACTGATTCTTGCACAAGAATCTTGTAGCAATACCTAACCAAATTTTCTTATTAATTCTTGTGTATTTTTATTTACTGGTATCTTGGGTTTTCTAAATATGAAATCATATCATCAGCAAAAAGTAATAGTTTTCACTCTTCTTTTCCAATATTTATATCAATTACTGTGTTTTATTGCCTCACTACATCACTAATACTGCCCAGTCACTGTTAAATAGTAATGGTGATAGTAGACATTCCTGATTAGTTCCCAATTTGAGGATTTTAAATAATATTTACGGTCAGGTTTTGGTACCCAGTTTTTAATTAATTCTGTAGTAGAACTGGAAATAACCAGCCACACTGGCGATTCATGTGTAAACAAAGACAGGCCTCCAGGGGAGAGTCAGTTATCAGGTTAAGTTGCCTTCATCCCCTTGACCTTGCACAATTTTCTACGGTCAGGTAAACAACCGATCTCGAAACATCTCATATCACAGGAATTAGGAGAATGTCATGAGCATTTTGTAACATAAAGGAGTTTGGTGATTAACTTAAAAAGGAAAACTTGTGTGGCTAGCTAGTTCTCTGGAAATTTATGGGTTAACTGGCCAGTTGTTTGCAGTCAGCTGGTTAGCAATTTGGAATATTTATATGTTATCATACAGGTAAGAAAGCTTAATTTTTAAAATAATGGGACAAATAATGGTTGTCACCTAAAATGTACCAACCCAAATAATTCCCTTCTGCTCCTATTTTAGTTATAGCTTAATTGGGAATGGATGTGAACTTTTATCAAATATTCTTCCATATCTATGGAAATGATCATACGATTTGCTGGTAGAATAAAGTATATTGCTACATTTCTTATTATTGATTATCCTTAAATTTCTAAAATAAAAATACTTGATCAAATTTATTATTCTTTTGATTCATTGCCAGATTATTTCTGCTAATACTTTATAATTTTTGCATCTATATTCATAAATGAGATTTGTCTATATTTTCCCCCTATCTTTCTCAGGTGTCAGTATTAAAGTTACGATAATCTCATAAAATCATTTGGAGACATATTTGTCTTTTTCATGGCCTGGACTCATTTGAAAAACAATAGAATTATTCCTTTTTTAAAGATTAGATGATAGTTCTGAACCCATCTGTTCCCGAGTGTTTTGAATAGATCTGCCATCACCTTTCCATTCTCATCAATAGTAGTTTTCCATGTGTTCTCTGTTCAATCTTGATTATTTATATTCTCCTGGAAAATAAACATTCCCTAGAGCTTTTCAAATTTCTTATAATGAAATTGCACCATCATGAGTTAAAACGAGAATAAGCCTCAGAAATGAGAGTCAAATAAAATGAAATGGATACTAGCCCTTTATCTGATATGTCATTTGCAAACATAACATAAAAAAAAAATTTTTTTTTTAATGAAATGGGAAACTAAGTAAAATGAGAGTTAGCCTCAGAAAACCAGCAGCGCCTCTCAGCTGCTTCTCTCCATCATCCATCCGAGTTCCCACATGGCCTCAGTTTGCTGCCCTAGACTGGGAGGGGGGAATGGGGAGGACATAAGCAAATTTCCACTGACCACTTACTGGCCATGGGATCCTCTCAGGATCCCCATTCAAGCCGCTCTAATCTCGTCCCTGGACAGCAACAGCCTCTTCGCTGGTCCCCCTGTGTCTTGCCCTACTATGGTTTATCCTCCACACAACTATGAGAATATTCTTCAAAAGTATAAATTAGATGAACTCTCTTACTTGGAACTTTCCAAAGTCTCCCACTGAACCAGAAAAAATATCTGCGTTTCTGGCCACCGCATTCAAAGCCCTCCGTGAACTGGCCACCCTTGAAACTCTCCGACACGTGTCACTCTGCTTGTACCCCCGCCACCATGCTCCAACCACTCCGCCCTTTCTCTCTCTCTTAGAAGATGCCAGACTTGCTTCTGTCTCTTGCCCTTTGCATCTGCCATTGCTCCTGCTTGCAATGCGTTTCCTCCTTCCTGTTTTTCAGTTCTCACCTCAAATGTCCCCACCTCAGAAAGACCAGATCTGACCACACAGCTAGAACCCCAGGCATTGTCCTTCCTAACACTGTTTTATCTTTATAACACTTACCACTACCTACTTCTGTGTTTATTATCTATCTTCCCCCGTAGAATCTAAACCTCTTAAAAATAGAGACCGCCTCTGACTGCTATGTTCTTAGTGCCCAGTTCTTATTACCCATAATAAATACCTGATAAATATGTGTGATCAATTACCTGTTACTTTCTAGACAAAATTCAAACTTGTACCAATCAAGTGCTCCATCATCTGGCCTGGTTCCATGTCTTCAGGCTCACACTTCCCTACCTCCTGCCAGGATGCAACTGGGAGCAAGTGTGAAGTAGTGCTGGTCTGATAAACCTTAAAGAATAACCCTAAGGATATGAATGGCTGGTATCAAATCTTTACCACAATCCAAATATAGGGAGGGAAGGAAGGAAGGAAGGAAGGAAGGAAGGCAGGCAGGCAGGCAGGCAGGCAGGCACGTGGGGGGTGGGGGGTGAAGGAAAAAAGATAATCAAAATAAAGAGTTTGCTTCTTTAGAGGAGGATTCAAATAAAGAAAATTAGAATAAAGGACAGGAAAGTTTCTATTGCATGTTGAAAATTATAATACAAGATAGAAGATATTATAGGTATTAAAGGTACGAGCAAGAAAAGTGTTCTAAGACACTGCTAATTTGCTATGGAAATTTTACATATACATTTTAGTTTTCCAATTACATAATTGGTTTTTCCCAAAGACGAACTACCTGTAGTCCTTCCTTCCTCCCTTCCTTCCTTCCTTCCTTCCTTCCTTTATTTTTCTAGAGTCTCCAAAGCCTTGAGTACAGCATTGTCTGTGCAGCAGAAAATCAACCAACGCTTACTGAGCAACTAAAGGAATGGATGAGTCCAGGGTTCATGGGGTTGGAAGTGGGTCGTGGATGGCACTAACGTTGATGCCTCCTTCTGCAAAGTCAAAATATGTCCATGGAGGTAGCCCAAGAACCCATCCAAGGCCAGAGTCGGAATCAAGAATCACACTTCAGCCATGAGGAAAAGGCATTGGAAAATCTTTCCTGACGAGATCAGTGTGACACCACAAGTGTACCCGTCGATGAAGAGAAAATACCTGGCCCTCTGATGGGAGCCACTACATGCTTTCAGCACAGAAAGATAATGTGCAAGCACCAGAGCAGAAAACACTTAACATAATGATGAGCTGAGACTCACAATTATCTCCCTTTCTTGCCACTCCACTGTGAGCAGGAAAATGGCTGCCAGGGTCAGCTGTAAGCGTAAGGTGGCATTGAACAGCAGCTGGAGGGAACCTGCCTATTTCAACAGCTTCCACGGGAGTGCCTTCCTGGAGCATCTGACAGGTGATGCTAAGTGTCTAGGAACAGCAGCCTGAGGAGGTGAGGAGGACAGCCCGCCCATCCATTCTGTCCTGATCTGCTTGAGCATCTGAGCAGCACTTTCCTTGGGGCAAGTCAACAGCACTTGTCTCTCCGTAAATGAAAGGCAAGTGTGGATGTTTAAAGTGAGGGGAGGAGAGGGAAGATAAAATTCTTGCCTTAAAAATAGGGAGAGGGGCGCCTGGGTGGCTCAGTTGTTAAGCGTCTGCCTTCGGTTCAGGTCATGATCCCGGGGTCCTGGGATCGAGCCCCGCATCGGGCTCCCTGCTCCGCGGGAAGCCTGCTTCTCCCTCTCCCACTCCCCCTGCTTGTGTTCCCTCTCTCGCTGTGTCTCTCTCTGTCAAATAAATAAAATCTTTAAAAAAAAAATAGGGAGAAAATCATTCTGTGATCAACTATGTGTGTTCAACCAAAAGGGTTTCACCTGAGTGAAATGGTCCTGTCCCCAAACACCTAACACCTTTCACTTTCCTGAGGTCACCCGCCTTCGGGGAAGCGGGAGGATGGAGGTGCAGGTGCTAACTGGTACGAGTTAGGCTATGAGATGGAATCATGCAAGCTCCAAGACAGCAGTGATGTTACCAAGACTGAATTCCTTGTCAAATAGTCAACTCAATGGGTAGCAACTAGCAGTTCTTCAATGCGATAATGAAAAGAAGAGAGGACATCTGAGTACAGCTAGCATATTAAGGGTATTGTGTCTTGACAATATTTTTTCAGTCATATATACACACTGGAATGTGATGTCAATTATTTCTCGCTAAGTGGTTACAAGTCACAAAACTTTAAATGCTATGGTCCAGAAGGACAAAGATGGTTAAATCACCCCAAGTGACTGCAAACTCCCATTCCAAAAAACACTGGGGTTTCCTCTGAAAGCCTAGAAACTTCCTTTCTACAAATACAAAAGTATTTGTCCTTTACACAACAAATAAACATTCACAATGGGCCCTGTCCATAGGAAATTGTTCAGGCCGAAAACATTTTAAAGCACTTTTAGAAAACATTAAAAAAAAAAACAAAACAGGGCGCCTGGGTGGCTCAGTTGGTTAAGCGACTGCCTTCGGCTCAGGTCATGATCCTGGAGTCCCGGGATCGAGTCCCGCATCGGGCTCCCTGCTCAGCAGGGGGTCTGCTTCTCCCTCTGCCCTCTTCCCTCTCGTGCTCTCTGTCTCTCATTCTCTCTCTCTCAAATAAATAAAATCTTTAAAAAAACAAACAAACAAACAAAAAAACAAACAAAACACACGTTTGAAAGTTTCCCAGTCTATCCCTGGGGCTCCTACATGTGTCCTGGAGGAAATCAAAGCATGTCCACACTCCCCAGAATACCCTCTTTGGGTTGGCTGTTGGGATCTATAGGCTACATATGCATCTCAGTTAATAAGTATTTATGCAAAAAGCAGAACTTGAGGAAGGGTGAGAAACCACATGAACCATAGCGTGGCCTGGGGAGTGTTCTGCCCTGCTATGGGAGTGATCCCAAGGTAACAAAGACCATAGATTAAAAATATTAAGTGCAAAAACATCCGCAATTATAGCTGAAGGTTTCTCTCTCTGCTCACTAATGCAGCAAGAGGTTCACTACTGAAAAAAGCTGGCCTTTTCATCCATGACGATTGTGTCCCCTTCTTGCTTCACCAAAATGAATGGGGTGAGAATTACCTCAAGATCTTATGAATTCAAATGGCTTAGACTCAGAATTCTCCCTTTTGGCAACAGGTATTCTCGTTGTGTCAGGGTTTCTTGCTCTTTCCCTCCCACCCTTCCTACTTTTTGAAATGAACATGTGAACACACATAATTTACTAAGTATCAGACAGCATTCCAACCACTTTGTGAATATTAATTCATTGAATCCTCGCCACATCCCTAATGGAGTAGGTGCTCTGTGCCTCCATTTTATAGATGAGAAAACTGAGGTCTGAAGAAGTTACGTGGCTTTCCCAGGATCACACAGAAAATACATAGACTGCTTCCAGAGGCCAGGCTATTAACCAGGCCAGTCTGACTCTCTTGGCTATGACTTGCTAATAATTGTGCCAGAACCAAAGGTCTTTCTATAAAAAATGCATTGTTAATGTTTATTATGGAAAATATCAAATATATAGAAAAGTAAGTAGTATAATGAACCCACTTGTACCCATATCTCAGCTTCAACAATTATCAAATCATTTCCAATCTTGTTTCATCTAGAACCCTAGCTCCCAATAATAGATTATTTTGAAGGAAATTCCAGGCATCATATCATTCCATTTAAGTGGAATGATTTCTTGAGTGCAGTGCTAGCAGATCTTTTTTAATAATAGCTTTATTGAGATATAACTTACATACCATAAAATTTACTCATTTTAAGTATACAATTCAATGGTTTTTAGTATATTCACAGCATTGCACGATTATTACCACAACCAATTCTAGAGCACTTTCATCACTCCAAAAAGAAGCCCCATACCCATTAGCAGTCACTGCTCAACCTCTGTCTTCCTTCCCCCAGGCCCTGGTAGCCATCATTCTCTATGGATTTGTCTGTCCTGAATATTTCATATAATGGAATCACACAATATGTGGTTCTCTGTGACTGGCTTCTTTCACCTAGCATAATGTTTTTAAGGTCCATCCATGTTGTAGCATATATTAGTACTCCGTTCCTTTTTATGGCTGTATAACATTCCATTCTAGAGCTCTACCATATTTTATCCATCCATCAGTTGATAGACATTTAAGATGTTTTCACTTTTTGGCTAATGTAAAAATGATGCTGTGAACATTCACGTTCAAGTTTTTATGTGGACATATGTTTCCATTTCTCTTGGGTATATACCTAAGAGTGGAATTGCTATTTAATATAGTAACTCTATCCTCAACCTTTTCAGGAATTGCCACATGGTTCTCCAAAGTGACACCATACATATTCCCACCACCAGTGTTTGAGTGTTCTAATTTCTTCAAATGCTTACCAACACTTGTTATCATCTGTCTTTTGATCATAGCCATTCTAGTGGGTGTGAAGGAGTATCACATTGTGGTTTTGATTCTCATGTCCCTGATAACTGATGATGTTGCAAATCTTGTTCATGTGGCTAGCAGATTTAAACCTGCATTTCTCTCACTTGAGGATTCTCTCTGGAACACCTCTTTTAACTCTAAAATGTTTGCTCTCTATTCTTTTACCAATGAAATGTTTATCTGCTTTGGTGTCCTACTTTCTGCCTTTTTCACCCCAGTTCCCCATACTTCCAACTATTCCAAATATAGTATCTAGCCAGAGACCCCCACAAATAACTTTTTCTAAGTAGCTGTTCCATGTTTTATAGTCTTTGCAGAATCTATCACAGTCTGAAATAATCTTGTTTACCTGTTTATTGTCTGTTTTCCTATACACACACTAAAATATAAGCCCCATGAGGGAAGAGACCCTGTCTATTTTTTTACCACTGTATTCCCAGTGCCTGGAAAAAAGTCATAGCAGAAATTCAATAAATATTTGGTAATTGAATGAACAGTTCCTAGATTGTAGAGTTCTTACTTGATTTTGTTATGTATTTTTAAAATAAGGCATATTTCCTAAGGATGGTCTCTGAAATACAAAAGAGTGAAGTATGTCACACTTCATCACAGCACATTTACAAATGAAAAGCTATCGGTAACACTCTAAATACTTAACATGTAATTGAAATATTATGCAAGACAGTTAAGTGGTGTTTACATAGAGATTGTAGTATTATAGGGATGTGTTTGCTCTACTATATGAAAAAGAGCAAGGCACAAATATGTGTGTGTTACATTATGATCACAAATGGGGTTTTTTAAATGCTTAAAGAAGAGATTGCGAGAAGGGGCCTCTGGGTGGCTCAGTCGTTAAGCGTCTGCCTTCGGCTCAGGTCATGATTCCAGGGTCCTGGGATTGAGCCCTGCATGGGGCCCCCTGCTCAGCGGGAAGCCTGCTTCTCCCTCTCCCACTCCCCCTGCTTGTGTTCCTCTCTTGCTGTCTCTCTGTCAAATAAATAAATAAAATCTTAAAAAAAAAAAAAAAAGAAGAGATTGTGAGGCAATAAACTAAAATATTTACAGGGTTGTCTTTGGGTGGTACAATTAAGAGTCACTGTTTTTCTCAATAATCCTAAAATTTGTATGGAACCAGAAAAGACCCCGAATAGCCAGAGGAATGTTGAAAAAGAAAAGCAAAGCTGGTGGCATCACCATTCCGGACTTCAAGCTCTATTACAGAGCTGTAATCATCAAGACAGTATGGGATTGGCACAAAAACAGACACATAGATCAATGGAACAGAATAGAGACCCCAGAAATGGACCTCAACTCTATGGTCAACTAATCTTCGACAAAGCAGGAAAGAATGTCCAATGGAAAAAAGACAGTCTCTTCAACAAATGGTGTTGGGAAAATTGGACAGCCACATGCAGAAGAATGAAACTGGACCATTTCCTTACACCACACACAAAAATAGACTCAAAATGGATGAAAGACCTAAATGTGAGACAAAAATCCATCAAAATCCTAGAGGAGAACACAGGCAGCAACCTCTTCGACCTCAGCCACAGCAACTTTTCCTAGAAACATCACCAAAGGCAAGGGAAGCAAGAGCGAAAATGAACTATTGGGACTTCATCAAGATAAAATTTTGCTTTTGCACAGCAAAAGCAACAGTCAACAAAACCAAAAAACAACTGACAGAATGGGAGAAGATATTTGCAAATGACATATCAGATAAAGGGCTAGTATCCAAAATCTATAAAGAACTTATTAAACTCAACACCCAAAGAACAAATAATCCAATCAAGAAATGGGCAGAAGACATGAACAGACATTTCTGCAAAGAAGACATCCAAATGGCCAAAAGAATCATGAAAAAGTGCTCAGCATCACTTGGCATCAGGGAAATGCAAATCAAAACCTCAATGAGATACCACTTCAGACCAGTCAGAACAGCTAAAATTAACAAGTCAGGAAACGACAGATGTTGGCGAGGATGTGGAGAAAGGGGAACCCTCCTAGCCTGTTGGTGGGAATGCAAGCTGGAGCAGCCACTCTGGAAAACATAACGGAGCTTCCTCAAAAAGTTGAAAATAGAGCTACCATGCGACCCAGCAATTGCACTACTGGGTATTTACCCCAAAGATACAAATGTAGTGATCCAAAGGGGTATGTGCACCCCAGTGTTTATAGCAGCAATGTCCACAAGAGCCAAACTATGGAAAGAGCCAAGATGCCCACCAACAGATGAATGGATAAAGAAGATGTGGTATATATATACAATGGAATATTATGCAGCCATCAAAAGGAATGAAATCTTGCCATTTGCAAATGTGGATGGAACTAGAGGGTATTATGCTAAGCAAAAGAAGTCCATCAGAGAAAGACAAGTATCATGTGATCTCACTGATATGAGGAATTCTTAAGCTCAGGAAACAAACTGAGGGTTGCTGGAGAGGTGGGGGGTGGGAGGGATGGGGTGGCTCTGGGTGATAGACATTGGGGAAGGTATGTGCTATGGTGAGTGCTAATGAAGGGGGGGTAATCGGAGGGGGAGATGAACCATGAGAGACTATGGACTCTGAGAAACAAACTGAGGGTTCTAGAGGGGAGGGGAGTGGGGGGATGGGTTAGCCTGGTGATGGGTATTAAAGAGGGCACGTATTGAATGGAGCACTGGGTGTTATATGCAAACAATGAATCATGCAACACTACATAAAAAATAAATAAATAAATAAAGAGTCACTGTTTTTCTCTCTTCTTTCTACTTTTCCATATTTCCTATCATGAACATGTGTTAACTCTAATGATAAGAAACAAAACTAACTTTATTAAGAAAAACTAACTAATTACGGGGCACCTGGGTGCCTCAGTCGGTTAAGCGTCTGCCTTCAGCTCAGGTCATGATCCCAGGGTCCTGGGATTGAGCCCCGCATCGGGCTCCCTGCTCAGCGGGAAGCCTGCTTCTCCCTCTCCCACTCCCCCTACTTGTGTTCCCTCTCTCGCTGTGTCTCTCTCTGTCAAATAAATAAATAAAATCTTTAAAAAAAAAAAAAACTAACTAATTTGCATAGTACTCTCACCATAACTTAGAAATAGGTATTTTTACTGATTTTTATATAATTCTGAAGCAATAATTTATAAAATAAAAGCATCAGACCACAATTATTATTTACATTACCAAGTTGATTAGAGTAGTTTTCTCTTTATAGTAATGTTCCTGCAATAAACAAAAGATGAATAATAGAATAGTCTTCAGCCCCTAATAAAGTAATGGCTCTAAGACAATGCCTCAATGGCTACCAGTCATTATGTGTCCCCTAATGGAAGAAAACAATATAAGCTACAAGTACTCTTGACAAGAGTTTATGTTAAAACTGATCAATTTTATAGATCACGTTATCTGTTTGCAGGAAATACAGGGACTAGAAGAACATGACAAATGATACTACAGGGATGCAAGCAGCAAAATCCAGAATGTGAAGAATTTATAGGACAAACAACACATTTTCTTTAACAAATAAATTACAAAGGAATAAAATGAGGCAACTCTTTCTGCCCACGGATCCTGTCCCCATGCTTTAATAAAATCACCTTTTTGCATACACACACACATACACACACACACACACAAAACACAAAGGAGTAAAATGAATAGGGAGGTAGGGGGAAGGCTCTTATAGATTAAAAGTAACATAAGAGACATATCAACCAATCACAGTAAATAGATCTCCACTGTCCAATTTGATAGTCACTAGCCATTTGTGGCTAGTCCAAATTGAGGTAACTCCCTGATTTCAGACTACATTATAAAGCTATAGTAATCAAAGCAGTATGGTACTGGCAAAAAAAAACAGAAACATAGATCAATGGAATAGAAAACTCAGAAATAAGCCCATGTATGCAGGGGTGGTCAATATTCACGAATCAATCAACATGATACACCACATTAATAAAAGAAAGGATAAGAGCCATATGATCCTGTCAATAGATGTAGAAAAAGCATTTAATACAGAATCTATTCCTTTTTTTAAAAAGATTTATTTATTTATTTTAGAGAGAAAGAAAGAGAGGGGGAGAGGGGCAGAGAGAGAGGGAGAGAATCTCAAGCAGACTCTCACTGAGCACAGAATACAGCATCCATTCTTTTTTTTTTTTAAAGATTTTATTTTATTTATTTGACAGAGAGATAGAGAGCACAAGTAGGCAGAGCGGCAGGCAGAGGGAGAGGGAGAAGCAGACTCCTCACTGAGCAGGGAGCACGACACGGGGCTCGATCCCAGGACCCTGGAATCATGACTGGAGCTGAAGGCAGACGCTCAACCGACTGAGCCACTCAGGCGCCCCTACAGCATCCATTCTTGACCAAAAAAAAACTCAACAAAGTAGGGGTAGATGGAACATACTTCAATATCATAATGGCCATATACGAAAACCCACAACTAATATCATCCTCACTGGGGAAAAATTGAAAGCCTTTCTCCTACAGTCAGGAACAAGACAAGGATGTCCACTCTCACTATTACTATTTAACATAGTTCTAGAAGTCCTAGCCTCAGCAATCAGACAACAAAAAGAAATAAAAGGCATCCAAATCGGCAAGGAAAAAGTCAAATTTTCACTATATGCAGACATGATACTCTATGTAGAAAACCCAAAAGACTCTACCAAAAAATCACTAGAACTCATATATGAATTCAGCAAAGTTGCAGGATATAAAATCAATGTGCAGAAATCTGTTGCATTTTTAAAAAGATTTATTTATTTGTTTGTTTTAGAAAGAAAGAGCACACATGGGGAGAGGGGTAGAGGGAGAGAGAGAGAGAGTTTCAAGCAGACTCCATGCTCAGTGTGAAGCCCAACACAGGGCTCAATCTCACAACCCTGAGATCATGACCTGAGCTGAACCAAGAGTTGGACACTTAACCAACTACACCACCCAGGTACCAGTCAGTTACATTTCTATACACCAATAACGAAGCAGCAGAAAAAGAAATCAAGGAATCAATCCCATTTGCAATTGCACCAAAAACAATAAGATACCTAGTAATAAGCCTAACCAAAGATGTAAAAGATCTGTACTCTGAAAACTATAGAACACTTATGAAAGAAATTGGAAAGGACACAAAGAAATGGAAAAGCATTCCATGCTCATGGATTGGAAGAACAAACATCATTAACATATCTAAACTACACAAAGCAATCTATACATTTAATGCAATCCCTATCAAAATACCAGCAGCATTTTTCACAGAACTAGAACAAACAATCCTAAAATTTGTATGGAACTACAAAAGACCCTGAATGGCCAAAGCAATCCTGAAGAAGCAAAACAAAACTAGAGGCATCACAATTCCGGATTTCAAGCTATATTACAAAGCTGTAGTCATCAAGAGAGTATGGTACTAGCACAAAAATAGACACATAGATCAATGGAACAGAATAGAAACCCCAGAAATGGACCCACAACTATATGGTCAACTAATCTTTGACAAAGCAGAAAAGAATATCCAGTGGAAAAAAAGACAGTCTCTTCAACAAATGGTGTTGGGAAAACTGGACAGCAACATGCAGAATGAAACTGGACCACCTTCTTACATCACACACAAAAATAAATTCAAAATGGATGAAAGACCTAAATCTGAGACAGGAAATCATTAAAATCCTTGAGGAGAACACAGGCAGCAACCTCTTTGACCTCGGCCGCAGCAACTTCTTCCTAGACACATCGCTGGAGGCAAGGGAAACAAAAACAGAAATGAACTATTGGGACTTCATCAAGATAAAAAGCATCTGCACAGCAAAGGAAACAATCAACAAATCTAAAAAGCAGCCTAGAGAATGTGAGTAGATATTTGCAAATGACATATCTGATAAAGGGTTAGTGTCCAAAATCTTTAAAGAACTTATCAAACTCAACACCCAAAAAACAAATAATGCAGTTAAACAAATGGGCAGAAGACATGAATATACATTTTTCCAAAGAAGACATCCAGATGGCTAACAGACACATGAAAAGATGCTCAACATCACTCATCATCAGGGAAATACAATCAAAACCACAATGAGGTATCACCTCACACCTGTCAGAATGGCTAATATTAACAACACAAGAAACAACAGGTGTTGGTGAAGATGTGGAACTTCCCACAAAAGGGGACTTTTCTTGCACTGTTGGTGGGAATGCAAACTGGTACAGCTACTCTGGAGAACAGAATGGAGGAGGTTCCTCAAAAAGTTAAAAGTAGAACTACCCTACAATCCAGCAATTGCACTACTGGGTATTTACCCAAAGGATACAAAAATAGAGATTTGAAGGAATACACGCACCTGATGTTTATAGCAGCATTACCAATAGCCAAACTATGGAGAGAGCCCAAATGTCCATCGACTGATGAATGGATAAATATGTGGTGTACACACACACACACACACACACACACACACACACACACACACACAGGAATATTACTTAGCCGTTAAAAAGAATGAAATCTTGGGGCGCCTGGGTGCCTCAGTTGGTTAAGCATCTGCCTTAGGCTCAGATCGTGATCCCAGGGTCCTGGTATTGAGTCCTGAGTCAGGCTCCCTGCTCAGCGGGGTGTCTGCTTCTCCCTCTCTCTCTGCCCCTCCCCCTTGCTCGTGCTCTCTCTCTCTCAAAATAAATAAATAAAATTTTAAAAAATGAAATCTTGGGGCGCCTGGGTGGCTCAGTCGTTAAGCATCTGCCTTCAGCTCACGTCATGATCCTGGGGTCCTGGGATTGAGCCCCGCGTTGGGCTCCCTGCTCTGCGGGAAGCCTGCTTCTCCCTCTCCCACTCCCCCTGCTTGTATTCCCTCTCTCACTGTGTCTCTCTCTGTCAAATACATAAATAAAATCTTTTTAAAATAAATAAATTAATTAATTAATTAAATAAAATAAATGAAATCTTGCCATTTGCAACGACATGGATAGAGCTAGAGTATATTATGCTAAGTGAAATAAGTCAGTCACAGAAAGACAAATACCATATGCGCTCACTCATATGTGGAATTTAAGAAACAAAACAAATGAACATATGGGGAGGGCGGGGAGAGAGAGAAACAAACCATAAGAGACTCTTAAAGATAGAGAACAAACTGAGGATTGATGGAGGGAGGTGGGTGGGGTATGGGCTAGAAGGGTGATGGGTATTAAGGTGGGCACTTGTGATGAGCACTGGGTGTTGAATGTAAGTAATGAATCACTGAATTCTACTCCAGAAACCAATATTGCACTGTATGTTAACTAAGTAAAATTTAAATTAAAAAATAAAATAATAAAAAAAAGAAAAGAAAAGAAATAAGCCCATATTTTTGGTCAGTTAATCTATGACAAAGGAGGCAAGTATATGCAATGGGGAAAAGACAGTCTCTTCAATACATGATATTGGGATAACTAGATTGTTACATGTAAAAAAATGAAACTGGACCGCTATTTTCCATCATATACAAAAACAAATTCATAATGGATTAAAGACATGAATGTAAGATCGGAAACCATAAAACATCTAGAAGAAAACATGAGCAGTAAGCACTTTAACATCAGTCTTAACAATATTTTTTTGGACAGATCTCCTCAAGTAAAAGCAACAAAAACTAAAATAAATAAATGAGATTACATCAAACTAAAAAGACCTTGCACAGCCATCAACAAGAACAAAGGAAGCCATCAACAAAACAAAAGGGCAACCTACTGAATGGAAGAAGATATTTGAAAACCATATATCCAGTAAGAGATTAACATCTAAAATATTAACTTACACAATTAATATTTTTTAAGCCCAATTAAAAAATGGGCAGAGTACTTGAATAGACATTTTTCCAAAGAAGACATGCAGATTGGCAATAGACACATGAAAAGATGTTCAACATCAGGAAATGCAAATCAAAACCCCAATGCAATACCACCTCACACTGGTCAGATTGGCTATTATCAAAAAGACCAAAAATCCCATATGATTTCATTTATATGTGGAATCTAAAAAACAAAACGAACAAACAAAACAGACTCAGATACAGGAAACCAACTGTTAGTTACCAGAGAGGAGAGGGCTTAGGGGAATGAGCAAAATAGGTGAAAGGGCATTATGAAGTACAAACTTCCAGTTATAAAATAAATAAGTCATGAGGATATAATTTAGAGCATATGGAATATAGTCAATAATATTGTAATTACTGTATGGTGACACATAGTCACTATGGGGATCACCATATATCATAATAATATAAAAATATCAAATCACTATGTACACCTGAAACTAATAGGATATTGTATGTCAATTACACTTCAACAACAAAAAATTGAAGTGTGTAAAATATATGCCAGATTTCAAATACTTAATATGAAAAGAATGTATATCTGATTAAAATAGTTTATACTGATAAATATGAAATAATAATGGTAATATTTTTGATAGATTAAATAAAATATTTAATTTCTTTTACTTTTTAAATTATCATTAGAAATTCGTATATAGATTGCATTATATTTCTATGGTGGTCTGGCTTTTTTTTTTTTTTTAAGATTTTATTTATTTATTTGACAGAGAGAGACACAGTGAGAGAGGGAACACAAGCAGGGGGAGAGGCAGAGGGAGAAGCAGGCTTCCCGCCAAGCAGGGAGCCCGACGTGGGGCTCGATCCCAGAACCCTGGGATCACAACCTGAGCCGAAGGCAGACGCTTAACGACTGAGCCACCCAGGTTCCCCGGCATTATTGATATTATTCAGATTCTGATTTAAACATAAAAGTTGTTACATAAATATATAATTGTTCATTTGGTCATTGCTTTAGGTATGATAATAATATTGTGGTTATGGGTGGGTTTTTTTTAATAGTCCTTATCTGTTAGAGCTGTTTCTGAAATATGTAGGGACAGTATGATATTATGACTGGGATTTGCTTTAAAGTAATGTGAAGGGGGAAAGTGAGTAAGGGTATAGATATATAAGGCTGGCCATGAGTTGATCATGTTGAAACTGGGCAGTGAATTTGGAGTTCAGTGCATTAGACTCACCACTTTTGCATATATTTGACATTGTCCATGATACAAAAAGTTAGAAGGGGCCAGCATCGGGGTGGAGCTACGACTGTGTGCTTACTTTTAAGAAGAGCAAGATAAGGTGGTGGGGGCATGGGGTAACTGGGTGGTGGACATTAAGGAGGGCACGTGCTGTGATGAGCACTGGGTGTTATACACAACTGATGATGAATCATTGTACACTACATCTAAAAGTAATGATGTACTATTATGTTGGCTAATTGAATTTTAAATAGATAGATAAAAAGAAGAGCAAGATAGTAAATAGTGTGCCATGTCACAGAACCCCGACCAGTCATGCTTCGTTAGAGACTCCCTTCATGGCTACCCCATGCTTGATCTCGAGTCCTCCTTCTGTACTCAAACTCCTTTCTGCTCTTAGCTCTTACTTTGGAAATGCATCCTTGACTTAACTCTCTTATCCCAGATCCTCATGCTGATGGACCTTAATTTTGTATTTCAGTTGCTATTGCTGGGTACAAATCACCCCAAAACTTGGTGGATTAAAACAACAACAACAATCATTTTCTCATTATCTCTCATGGATTGAGCGGGTTGAGCCAGGAAGTTCTCAGCCTATCGTGTGGTTACAGTTAGGAGGTGATGGAGGCTAAAGCCATCTGAAGGCTTCCTCACTCTTGAGTCTGGCAGTCAATGCTGGCCGAGGCTGTCAGCCAGCACACCCACATGCAGGCTCTCCATGTGACCTCGTTTCCTAATAGCATGGTGGCTCCAGCATCCCAGTAGTATCCCAGGTAGGAAGTCTATATGCTTTATGACCAAGTGTAGGAAACGACTTCAACCATAGTCACCAGCCACCCACATTCAAGGGGAGAAAAAGTAGGTCCCACCTCTTGCTGGTAAAAGTGTCAATGTCACATGTAAAATGGACATCTTGTTGCAGCCATCTTAGAAAATTCAGTCAGCCATATTTCGGATTTCCCTTGGTATATACATTTTTTTTTCCTCTGGCGTGACCAGCTTCCAATTATCAGCAAGCCAAAGAGCACTTCTCCGCTTAGAACTATCATCCATCTTGTCCTGCTCAGCTTGCAGAGTCCCCATAGCAAATCATTCCAGCACCAGTGCTGCCTGCTCCCGGACTTCTGGCTCTACCCTTTACCCCTCACCATGCCTCCCTGGTCTTTAGCCCATTCCAAAATGCATAAGGACATAACACTGGCATTTAATACTGCTCACATGGAACACAGCTCACATACTCTGGAAAATACTCCACCTTTACAAACCTGATCCAAGAAATACAAACAGGCAGATATGAAATATGGTGGTGACAGGCACGTTTAATTAAGTTTTAAAACTATTCAATGACATGTTTGTGTCATCATTATATAATGGACAATAAGAGCCCTCAATGTCAGTAATCCCACAAAAGCTCTTACTTTTAAGTACCAGGTTGGAAAAAAAAAAATCATTCTGCACAGAAGAATCCTATTACCAGCAACATTGTGGCGCCCTCTGCTGTCAGGAAACAAAGTTTAAAGGTACCAGCATCCTTTAACTATAGACTGTCAATCATCTTATCCAGATGTAAAAGCAGAAATCAGAGGCGGTGGGAAATTATGGGGCTTAATTCAGGCAACAAAGTAAAGAATGAAAATCCAATCAGTGTAAGTAGCTTAATGGTAATAAGTAGGAAAGGAGCTAGGTAGAGAATCTCGAGAGGTAGCAGATATCAGAGACATCACAATATAGCTCTCTTTGTCTAAACCTTTTACATAAGTTAATCTTGACAAATTACCTATGAAACACAGAAAGGTTAAATAAGTTGCCCAAGGTCACAGCAAGTGAATGGCAGAGCCAAGATACAAACCCCAGCAAGCTGTCTCCAGAGCCTGTGACTTTAACCACTCTTCTCTACTGCCTAATAAACAATGATGATTATTAATGGGGAGGGACTTCTTCAAATGTATCAAGAATTATTATTAGGTATTATTGCTCTTACCTAAAAGAAAACGGACTACCAGGAAAATTACTTGCTCCATACTAAGCAGAGAAATTAGGCAGTAATCCAAGTCTCCCATTCACAATTAAGCCATTCTGAAGTTTGGAAGGTTCTTTTCCCTTCTAAATTTAGGAACATATTTGTTCTTTTGTGAAATCAAAATGTATTACCATGACCCCCAAGGTAATGTCCCTCATCCCAAACTCACGGAAGTCTGTCAGCTGATTTACAAAGAGAATGGATTCCTCCTACAACAAGCTGAAGTCTTACACAACTGGACTGATTCATCCACCACCCAACCAGTCAGCTGAGCAGATAGTCACTCAGATCCAAAGACTGGTTCACTTGCCAAGTGAAACCTGTATGGAGGAAGGAGAGAAAAAGCCTTTCTTCATAAAGGACAGAACAATGGGTTCCTATCCTCCTTCAGGAAAAAGTGAGTCAAACAGATCTGGGCCAGGATGAAAAGTATGTCCAGGGGGTTGGAGAGCTCTGGGCTGCAGGTTAAATAGGACGGGACCAAATTCCTGGTATGGTGCTGGAAGAACCTCACAATCCAAGGCCCTCTAGGCAGAGCAAGGAGCAAGGCCTAATCTGCTTGAGGCCATGTGTCCCTGGGCGGACTCCCAAGCCCCCTTCAGTCAGCACCAAGGTGATAATGGTAGAACCTAGACCCTGTTCCAGTCTTGGAGACTTGGGGACACTGGTACCATTCGCTGGGAGCACATGCTGCATATCACCTAAATGCTGCAAACAGGAAGATTATGAGCCTAATGTCCACTGAGCACTCAGTGTTTATCTTATTTAAACTTCACAACACAAACCCTATGCGATTATCACTATCCTTATTTTACAGAGTAAAATGTCTGGGTAGTGAAGAACTGACCCAAGGTCACATGCCAGTATGTGTTAGACTGAAAGAATCTGAACTTCCATCTCTGCTTCCAAAGTCCCAAGCTATTTCTATTGTATCAAGCAGTTCATGCGACAAACAATTCATAACATTGAGTAACTCTGAGTGGCCCTTCCCTGACATTTTAGACTAGACTAGAAGCCCAAATATTTGGATCTACAAATACACCTAGATTGCAATGCCCAACTATGACACTGGGAAGTACAGTTTGGAGGAGATGCCTCTATAATTCCATTATTTTAAACAAATCCATTAATCTTCACAATGAAATGGCCCTAAAGAAATACATCAACTTACAAAGAAAAAGGTCAAAAGAAAGGGATAGATTAATTCTAACAAATATTGCACTTTGCCTAGGACAACATGATTTGATTAAAAAAAAAAAAAATACACAGACTTACACCAGCCAGCACTGCTTCCCTCTTAAAATGACAGATGGGAAGGGGGTCTTGCTGGTGCCACAGTTCACACCATCCCTGAAGGTCAGGCCAATTTTACAGTCTGTACCAGAAAGAGGTTATTCATCTCATCCTCTGCAAATTACATTCAGCCCACAGGGGTTCACCGGATCCAGATTATCTTCCATCCAAAGAATGCCAGGAACTAGGGCTGCCTCAGGGTCTCTGAAGGAGGATTTCTCTGTATTCTTGCCTCAGCTACACAATTCTGCCCCCTTTGGAAATATTAGGAAGAAAGCCTCCATCCCTCCCTCCACGGCTTCCCCATTCACCCCACCCCACCAGAGGAGAGTCACCTGATAATGTTAAGATCTGAGAAAAAGCCATTGCACCTGCGTGGTCTAAGCCCTTTCTAGGGCTCTAGCCTTGCCCCAGGCAGCTGCAATATTTAGAACTCACTGCTCCTCTCCCTAGGACAGAGCCTCCTCTGGAGAGGGACGCCTGTAGCCTGTGACCTTATGGGTAAACTCAACTGAGAACAAGGAAGAGCAAGCTCAGTTCGGCCTGGTTCCAAGCCACAATCCCCTTTCCAGCTTTAGCAGCAATATCTGACTCCCATATTTACTTCTCAATTGATTTAAAACTTGATTCAGAACTCTGGAGGAATATAACCCTTTAAAACTTTAAGAGAAAGCACAGATCATATGAAGTTCAATGTCAGACACTGTACGAGACGCTCTAAAGGAAACGAATTCGACAAGGGACATTAACATGTAAATAATCTAAGCAAGGCAGACTGGAACAAATGCCAACCAGAGATTTCAAGCAAATGTTGTTGTGATGCCAAGTGGGAGGTGCGGAGAAGGGGGTAGGGACAGCAGCCCAGGGCATTCAGGGCTGGGTTTCTAAAAGTCCTTTGATGGATGTTGTAACCAGGCCCTGGAAGAAGACCCAGAACCATCCCTGCCTTTCAAGGTTCTTCACGTGCCAGCAGGCAGGCTTAATTCCTCAAGGTCCCCACACACTTGAGGATGAGGAGCCAATGGCCAAGCCCCACCTAAACCCACTCTACCAGCAATGGTTGCAGTTCCAGGAGCCTCTAGACAGGCTAAAGAGCAGTTTACCATACTTAGCTCTTTCTGAATTCTGACTCCAGAAAAACAGAACATGTGCACATGAGACGAGGAAAAGGACAAAGGGTGAAAATGGGACAGAAGTTGGAAGCAGTTTGCTGATTAAGTTTTGACTCCAATTTGAATATATGTTGTGTCTAGGGGGAAAAAGTGCAACCAGCCTGAAGCTTTGATCTTGATCAGAGGTTTACAAGAGTAGATGGTTGGCATGCCTAAGCAACATCATCTGGGCAGGGGCAATCCTTAATGAACTGAGGAGTGACAGGCGTCCCACCAGGGACCCACCATACCACGTACCACAGACTGAGCCTCTGTTAATTGACATCCATAGGAATCAAAGTTTAAATGCCTATTCTTAAAATAGAAGGCATACAAGTCACAAGCTTATGCGCACCTCCCAAAGATCCTATTTTTGTGGTCCCTGTGTGGCAGAACCAAGCCAAAAAGTTGTCCTGAAAAGGTTGGTTCTCAGGACTCCCTCCTTATTAAGCCACTGAACAGTCAGGTTAGAATTCAGCCAAGGCACTCCTGAAGCGCGTTCTGTCGGTCACACATTGGCCTCCCCCAGGCGAGGAACAATTCAAGGTCATTTACTGTCTTGCTCATTCTTTTTATAATCCAGCTCTACATACTGTGTCTGGCACAAAACCAGTGCAAAATAATTTTTGTTAAATGAGATAAATGAACAGATGGACCTAACAACCAGATTCCAACATGACTTGATTTCTGTCTTCTAGTTTGAGAAAGGTATACCAGCACACTTCAATCAGTATGTTCCAGTGTTAAATACTTGGGGGATAGGGAAGTCTCAACCAATTTTTGTATATTTGTGTACACACACTTCTATCAGATTCTTATGTATGATGAAAACTTAGGAAAAAGATTTTAACCTCACTAGAAATTCAACAAATTCTTATGAGCAAGATATGAGATGAAAACCCTATCACTGTCCTCAGAATGTAATACTCTTTCTCTCACCCTGACCCTGATCAGTTCATTGCTTCCTGTTTTGTCTTGCACGAATCAACTGCTAGAAAGCTTTCAGTAGCTTTAGTTGTACCCCCACCCAACTTTATAAACTGTTTTATAAACTGAAGCTTTATAAACTGTTTCATAAACAATGTTGAAATGAGGGGAAAAGAAAAAACTGAACTATAATAAAGGAAATGCTAAGTACTTTAAAACTGGTAAAAAGTGCTTATTGTTTAGAAGAGAGAGAGATTACAAAAGAATTTTGGACATTAATTAGCATTCATGGAAAAAGTAAACTTTGAGCTGGACTATGAAGCAGCAACAGGCCTTTGACAACTACATTTTTCGAAGAATGATTGTTCCGTGAAGGAACCATATGCACAAAGGAGCAAAAATTCAGAGGCTGTGTATTTTAAAAATATATGTAAATGAATAATGAAAAATAAAACTGAAAAGATAAAATTGGAACAATATTGTAAAGATTTCAAAGTAAAGAATCTGGGCTTAATCAAATGAACATTAGGAAACTTGTACATTACTTTGGCCTAGACTGTAACGAGTCTAAGTTTAGGAAAAGTAATCTGGCAGGATGGATAAATAAGGGGAGACAAAGTGAAATTCGGATGTAAGATAACCAGGTAGGTGTAAGACTATTAAGGGACTGAAAAGGGTGTGTGAGAACAAATGAAAAAAGTAGACCTGCCCAAAGGTGGCATATAATCTAAAGGATTAATTGGACAAACACAAGGAAAAAAATACACATGAAAATGACAGTAAGAAACAAGTCCACTTAGTAAGACATAGATTCAGTGACTATAAGGCAAACAGCAAAAAGTTTTAAGAGAATTTAAGCAGAGATGATTAAAGAAATGGAATAAAGAATGAACATCATTTCAAATTAATTGATTTCAAATTAATTTATTCACTACTGACCACCTATTAAGTGCCAGGCACTTATAAAATAGGATCTTGGCTCCACAGTACTCACATTCATTTTGATTCATGACCGAAACTTGAAAAAAATTAAATGAAAATTAAACATGCATACATTATAAAAATGTTTTAGTGGAAAAAAGCTTGGTTTTAAAATCTATGATGCCATAAGCATTCTTCAAACACGAGCACAAGTTAGTATCATACAGAGCTCCCTGTACTAGTTAAGATTCTAAAAGCTACAAGAGATAAAAACAACTTCATACATATTCTTGAGTGATAAAAGGAACCAAATGAGTTTCTGTGCACCAAGAAATTCATAAACGTATTGAATTATGGGCTTTTAAAATAAGTACACACTATATATAAATTCTGTGGCAGGGCAACCTTATTTCAGGGATGAGTCTGCTATACCTTATTTCATGGACAATTCTAACATACTTAAAATCAGACTAAGGGTTTAACATTTCTCTAAGCTTTTCTAGTTTCTAAACAGAAAAAGAAAAAACAATGAAGTTATCTGTTAAAATGTTAACATGGAAAATGTTAACCTCTGGAAGATGAGATTTTGAGTTTTTCACCTTTTCTTACATATTTCCTACAATAGGTATTTTTGAAATCAGAAAAAGCCAAAAAAAATTGATTACCCATTTTAAGTATTACATACTGAATGCTAAGGAGCTTCGAATTGTGAATGAAAACTGTAGGATTTTAAACATGAATTAACATGCCATGGACAAATCTTTGAAGAAATCCTGAGTACTACAGCCTAGAGACTTCATGGGCATCTGAAAACTGCTTCACGCACATGACTGGATGTAAACAAGCGGTTACATATAAATCCTGCATTATTTTGGACAAATATGGATCCTGAGTTGAAGATTCATGTAATCAGATTTTGAATTAAAGTATCTAAAAATGGACAGTCTATCAAATCATGAGCTCCTCCATGTAGAGGACTTAGCTATTACACAAGTAGTTGAACAAAATGGAAGTCTGAGTGAAAGGCAGGGTGCTACAGGGTGTTTGGGGTCACAGACCTAATCTGATTCCCAGCTCCCAACATTTAATAACGATCATTTACTCAAGCAGGTCATTTAACCTCTGAACCTCAGCTTTCTCATCTATAAATTGAAGACAACACTTACCCTACAGAATTATGATGATCAATACTAATGCATAAGCCTGGCACATAGCAGATGCTCAAAACATGAAGCTTGGTTACTTTTATACACTCACTCCTACTCAAGATCCAATGATTCTGTGATTAAAAGCAACAGGATTTAAATTAGTTTAACATGGTGAGATAACAGAATTAAAAAGTAGTACGTCTGGAAAATTAGTCTTTCCTTATCTGTATACTGACCGCTAACACCGGGCACAAGAACACATCAGCATTGCTGCTCTGCCTGGGCCAAGGAAACCGACACAGGGAGAGAACACAAGAAGAGCAGAAGACAGAAGACAGGAAGGCAGAAGAGAATAAAGATCTGGGCCCAAAACTGGAAATCAATACTACTGCCTTTATCCAGGTAAACAGATTTCAACAGAAGAAATAAATGTACCAGAAATGTTAGGATTTCTAGTTTTAAGACAAACTTTATTTGCAGGGGACTCAACTAGCTCAAAATTACAAAACTGGTGTTCAATAAATACCCATCAACTGATATGTACACATTTTACTTCCTAACCTAAAGCTCTTTATAAAACAGGCTAAGTTGGAGACTGGAATACTACTGTAAAAGCTGTACGATCATCAAAGCATTTTTGTGTATTTTGTTCCTGAATTAAGAGGTATATTTAATTCCATTACATGAGCCCAAAAAAGTATTATAAAATCAGAGATCTTACCAGGAATATTCCATGCCCCTTTCACTCATCCATACCTACTCTCAAGCACTTCGGAAAGAAAGAATCCACCCATTTACACCAAAGACAACCACTTCATGCATAAAAAAGGCAAGGAAAAGGCTAGTCATGAGGCATATGAGGAATGAGGCAACACCATGAGGGCAGGGACTTTTGTCTATATTGTTCACTGTTGTCTCCATAGCCATCTAGAACCTTACCCAGCACATAGTAGTTGCTCACTAAATACTTGCTGACCGAATGAATGAATTATTCCTTGAAGAAATAACTTTGGGAAACCAAACCAAAATTATTTTCAGTGTTGTTTTTCTTAAGGCTTGGAAGAGTTCTATTTTTTTTTTTTCCCCAACTACCCTAACGGAAGAATACTTCAAAAGAAAAAAAAAAAGAGGTTTTCTATAGAAATATATATGCACACATATACATGCATGCTTATTCGTATTTATAGAGAAATACATATGACTATATTGCCCAAGTTGAGCCAAAAATAGATAACCCTGAAAAAAACTTCCCATAAAACACTGTTTCAATATAATTTTATTAACAGTTATTACATCAAAATTCACATTTACAGGATCCAAAGGACTGTCTTAGAAAATTCTAAAGTATGCGCAGTAAGATTTCAACAGTAAGACAGAACATATTCTCATTATAGCACAGCCCTTAAAAAGTCAAGAATAATACTGAGAAATAAGTGCAGTTCTATCAAGAACTTTAGAAATGAACTCTTCGTGCATAGTGTCACTTAAAGCAAAGTCCCAAGGAAGTATAATATACTTCTATGGATGTGAATTTCAGTGGCAAACATCATTGGCTTCCAAACAACTGACACTAAAGGAATTTCCAATCAAAACACAAGCACAGTGGCTTTCGTCCAATATAAAGCTATGATAATTCTATAAAGAGACCCTGAATCCTTAAGTACATGTAATATGATTTTATGTTGTGACACTAGTACAAAACACATCAACTCTAATGCATAGTTTCGGACACATTATGACAACAGAATACTAAAGATAGCCTTTTTCTAGATCAGAAAATGCTGTTTTCCAGTGTAGTATACACTGGTCATTGCTGATCTAGTGAAATTCTACATCCTCCAGCTTGAGCAGTATTGTAGGATTCACAAATATTACATTTCATGCCTAATATATGGAACTGGACTGTAGATCGCCCATTGCAATCATTGCAGAGAATCTGAAAAGTGAAGAGATGAATTCAAATTAAGTATATTAAACCTTATAGATGGAAAATGGCATTGTCTGCTCAAAACAATTCCTCAAAAATCATACCGAAGAACTGAAACACATATAGCTAAGTCTAAACATTTCCCTAAATAGAAATGCCTTTTATTTGTTTTCTGAAAACTCTCAGAGACTATTAAGGTAACTTTGAATTTAGAAGATGAAAGTGTAGATTTGAGTCAAGAAGTCTTATTTTAAGACTGTTCCCAAATAGTATAAATAGTACTGAGCACAAAATCTAACATAGGCATAATCTGATTGACACCTATACTTAGAATTCAAAATAACATACATGATTTATTTTTCCTTGACACCTGCAAATTATCTTAGTTAATAAAACAAATCTTTACATAATTTTAATATTTTTGCTCATTCTTTAAGTTTAATATACTAAGTTCTTAATGCCTCAGGAATGAATCAAAGTCCAAAAAAGTATTTCCTAATTTAATAAAAAGAACCTTTTGGCATATCCCCAAAATGACAATTAGATGTCACTTGGGAATTAATCTCTTCTAGTACTGAGATCCCGAAAAATAAAAAAGGGGTTAACCTGAAAATAAATCAATGCATTACTATGTGAGAAAAGCATTAGCTTTAGAAGTCATACCCATAATAAATAGAAAACTTCCAAATTTGCTCAAAATTATAATCTGGAAAATTAAAAATACAATCTGAATGTAGAAAGATTAGTGATTGCCTAGAGCTAGGGGATTGGGGAATGGCTGCTAATGCGTATGGGATTTCTTTTGGGGCCAATAAAAATATCCTAAAACTGATGGTGGTGATGTCTGCACAACTCCAAGAATATACTAAATAGCACTAAACTGTACACTTTAAATAGACAAGTTACATGGCATATAAATTTTATCTCAATAAAGCTGTTATTTGAAAAAATTATCTACACGGAACATAGCACACTGAAGCCTATAGTAAAACATCACATAATTATCAATTAGTATTCTAAAAGTGATCCTTCATTGACCTTACTAGCAATTCAATTATCCACATGAATAAAAAGGGTAATGAACATTAAAAAAACAAATGTTTTTTTAATCATCAAATCAACAAATATGTATGCCTGAAATAAAATTTAAAATAATTACAAATAAAACATAATTAAAATAAAACATCAGACCAGTAATTCACCTCCACTCAGTTCCATTACTGACTGGCTCTGACGAGAAAGGTGTAAATAATTCAGAATAAAGTTTTTGCCTGCCATCTAGTGTTGGGAAGAATTGCATAAAGGTATTCTTAGTATTTTTTTGGTCTGGTCCTGAATTCAAAGTAACTAAAATCAATTTTTGGTCCTTTCCATTAATCATCACATTGGTGTCTATGCCAAAGCAGTATTTTTTAGACAGATTTGAGCAAAAAGGCAAAAATAAACAAGAACATCAACCAGGAACCTAAAAAGTTCTAAGCACGAATTATACTCACATCCACAGTCATGTTCTGATACTCTGATGGCATAGGAGTCTGTGCTACCTCATCATCCAGCTGTCTCCAGTACCGAGTCATATCTAAAGCAGAGTGCATACATAATGGACACCTGTAGCCTCTAGAAGAGATAGAAAGGTTATTTTCCAAACATTAAACAAGGAGTGGATCAACTCAGGTATACAAGATGATGCATGCTAACTGGTACATAAACCATCCAAAACAGAGCATTATTCTGTATTTCAAGATGACCTGTTACAAACCTGGGAACTTTTACACTATAGTTTCTAATTAAATCCTGTAACCTATGGTATTTTTTACACCTTCTTCTTTTTCCTCAGTTCTCTAAAGTGGGAAGGAATTCGCATTCTTCGTAGAATTTATTTAATATATTTTTTATATGAAGTTTTTTTTTAAAGATTTTATTTATTTATATGACAGAGAGAGATAGCAAGAGCAGGAACACAAGCAGGGGAAGTGGGAGAAGGAGAAGCAGGCTTTCCGGCAAGCCAGGAGCCCAATGTGGGACTTGATCCCAGGACCCTGGGATCATGACCTGAGCTGAAGGCAGATGCTTAACGACTGAGCCACCCAGGCACCCCTTATATGAAGTTTTTTATTTTAAGTAATCTCACACCCAACATGGGGCTCAAACTCACAACCCAAGGCCAAGAGTCATATGTTCTTCCAACTGAGTGAGCCAGGCACCCCTATATTTAATATATTTTAAAAACCTGTTCATCATGGAACACTACATCAAAAACTAATGACGTAATATATGGTGACTAACATAATAAAATAAAATTAATTAAAAAAAAAACACCTGTTCAGCTCCTTTTTTTAGCTAAATAACCTCAATTTCTTAATATATTCAGGCAATTCAGATTGTATCATTTTCTTTCTAAAAATTCTGAAGAATTCCCTTCTATCTGGCTCTTAAATTAAAAGTTCTACTTACGAATTTGCAGGACCAAAATACATTTACACAGTCTCTTATCTCCTATTTTCATTTCATTTTAACATCCTTCCCCCACAATAAAGTCTCTGCTTTAGATAATCTTGTTACCAGCTTTCTTTGCAGATGATTATCCGGGCCAATATAATGCTTTAACAGAATTTTGAGCAACATGCCTCAGCATTTTTACAGTGCTATGGATTGCCTTTGGCAGAGCCTGCACCCCTGGTAAGCACAGCCAGAAAAGAAGAGGTAGCTCTTGTGAGTTGTGGGATGAAATTAGGCATAATATAAGCATGGGGACAAAGATGCAGTCCTATATCCACAAGACGCTCTGCCCAATTTAACACTATTCATTCACCCTACCCATCTCAAGATAAATATCTGCCATGCCAGTAAGATGTATCAGCAATGTTAGCCCACTTCCACACCCCACACCAAAAAAAAAAAAAAAAAAATCAGACATCTTACAATTATAACTTCTAAAAATCCCATCAAACACTCACTCTTTCAACATTTCTTCATAACACGTTCTGAAAAAAATATATGACACTATTTTAGTAAAGCAAAAAGCATCTCCACTATTTTCAAACACTTCTGAGGAAAAAAGAATTACTTTACCTATGTAAAAGATGTCCACATGGCAAGACATGAGCAACAACACGGGATGTGTGAATGTCCTATAAAGGAAATAAATGTTAGTGTTTGCATGAAGACAATATAAATATCCAAGTACTTTAAATTCAAGAGGGAATATTTCCAAAAAAATGAAATCTTGCCATTTGCAACGATGTGGATGGAACTAGAGGGTATTATGCTAAGTGAAATAATCAATCAGAGAAAGACAATTATCATATGATCTCACAGATATGTGGAATTTGAGAAACAAGGCAGAGGATCATAGGGGAAGAGAAGAAAAAATGAAACAAGACGAAACCAGAGAGGGAGACAAACCATAAGAGACTCTTCAATCACAGGAAACAAACTGGAGGGGAGAAGGGTGGAGGGACGGGGTAACTGGGTGATGGACATTGGGGAGGGTATGTGATGTAATGAGCACTGGGTATTATATAAGATGAATCACAGACCTGTACCCCTGAAACAAATAATACATTATATGTTAATTAATTGAATTTAAATTTTTAAAAAATTTAATCTCAAAAGATGGAATGTTTTAAAGTTAGTAACGCCTCACAAATTTGCTACTCCCGAATTTATTTTAATATTTTAAGTAGCCTCCACGCCCAACATGGGGCTTAAACTCACGACCCTGATATCAAGACTTGCATCTCCACAGACTGAGCCAGCCAGGCACCCCTTTATTGCAATTTCAACATGACTTTTGCTAAGAAAATATTAGTTCTCTCTCTTTAGATGTCCTCAGGTTTTCTGGAGAATAAATGGATTGTAACTAAAAAAAAAAAAAAGAGAGAGAGAGGGAATATTTCCAAAGCAAATAACATTTTAAGCTTACCTCCAAACATATTGGACAATTCTGCCGGGAAACATTTTCAATACACTGTTTAAAAGAGAAACTCAAGTTACTAAAAGCTTAACTAGATGGAATGACAGTACATATTAATAAAAACCAGTGATAACGAAAACAATGATGCTAACTTACGAAAGATAATAATTAACATTAACACATGTCTCTTATATGTCAGATAGGAACTGAACAGTTAACTCACACAACTATTTCAGGCTTTGCACATTACTTGAAACAATGAAATTACTCAAGAAATTATCTGCATTTTACAAGTAAGGAAAATCAGTGAATCGAGATTTACCAAAGATGCAGAGGTAATAACGTTTGGAATCTTTTCAGCTTGTATGTGTTTTGTTCCAAAGCTACTTAAGGATATCGACAATGATAACGGTTCATGTTACTGAAGTTTACTACATGCCATATATTAAGTACATTACCTGCATTAGCTCAATCAGGTCCCACAACTATAAATGCAGGTACAATTATTACCCCATTTTACAGATGAGGTATTTGAGGCCTAGAGAAGCTCAGTAACTTCAAATGCAGTGGAACTGCATTTGAGCTCCAATAGGCTGCCTCCAGTGCCAGAGCTCTTAACTTGGTAAGACAGGGTGATTAAATGCGGGAAGGTAAGGGGAAGCACCAAGCCATAAATGATGCCCAGGTTTTTTAAGTGAGCACCTGAGTATATGATAATAGGACCATTTACTAAAATACAGACAATAAAAAAATAACTGACAAAGATACCGTAAGAGAAAATGTGCATATAGTTTTTGAAAGACCACACAGCTATCACCCTCCAAACTCAAGCCTATAAAACCAAACTCAATCTTTTAATTCCAGCAAATTCACTGTCCATTAATCAATTACTTAAAGCAAGGGCTAAAAACCTTAAGAGTCATCTTTACTCAGCCCCATTCTTTTTCCCTTCTACCTTGTCACCATATCCCAAATGCTCATTATTCAATTTCTCTTAACATTTGACTATTTTAGGCCAGCATCTATTTAAAAATCCTCATTAATGTTACCTATATCAAATTAAAATAAAAAATTTAACTGAAAAAAATCCTCATTACTCTCTCTAATCTCTGATGTTTTTTAGATTTTTTCTAAATAATGAAAAATAATTTTAAAGGGCCTGGTATCATGTTATAATTAATAGATCCAAAATTTAAAATATTTCTAACTATGAAAGGAAATATAAAAATATTTTCTGAATTTTCTTGAAGTGCTGTTACATTGCTATTGCTTCTTTATTATGCTATTTTAGTTATTCTTTTTTTTTATGACTTCTTATTTATTTATTTGACAGAGAGCGAGAAAGCACAAGCAGGGGGAGTGGCAGGAGAGGGAGAAGCAGGCTCCCCAATGAGCAAGGAGCCCCATGCGGGGCTCGATCCCAGGATCCTGGGATCATGACCTGAGCCAAAGGCAGATGCTTAACTGACTGAGCCACCCAGGCACCCCTCATTTTTAGTTATTCTTAAAACCAGTACCAATGAGATGAATCCATAAACCTACTTAGAAGTTGTCAACATTATGCTAATAACTGATATAAGGATTCTTAGACCCTATGGGGCACCTGGGTGGCTCAGTCAGTTAAGCAGCCAACTCGTGATTTCGGCTCAGGTCATGATCTCAGGGTCCTGGCATCAAGCCCCACATCGAGCCCCATGTCAAGCCCTGTGCTCAGCATAGAGTCTACTTGAAATTCTCCGCCTCCTTTTACCCCTCCCCCTGCTTGTGTGCTCTTTAAATCTTAAAAAAAAAAAAAAGTGTTCATATACACTATACAGAAGAAAAAGAATTGTAGATCAGATATTCTGAGGCATAGGTCTTAGAACACCTACTTAATAATGCTCAAAAATAAAAAGCAACATAGTTGTACTTGGTAATATCTGAAAATTAGCATGCTTCCAAACATATTAGGATTTAAGCTGGTTTTCAAACACAGTATTAATACTTCTTAAATTATGCAAACTTAATTATATACCTTGTGCTTTCCTTGGAGATTCATAGCTAGGCATAAGTTACATTTCAAACAATGGAAAAAGTCTTCCTTTGGACCAATCCTAAAAATATATGTGAAAGCCAAAAAATTAGGTTCATTTTTACTACAATGGCAATTTACTCATTTTTATGTTAAGTTTAGTTTCACTGTAAAGTTAGTTCAAATCACAATGACTAACATGGGGTAAACCCCCACCTCCCCAATATCCACTCCCCAAATGTAAGCACTATGAACAGAATGGTATCTATCCACGTTTTTTCTATAAAAGTATATACACAACACATATACACACACACACACCCTTTGGGTTTTATTTTTTACATAAATGGATTCTTTCTATATATCCTGTTCTGTGACTTTTTTTCACTGAACAACATATCCTGAAGATTATTCTGTCTATATAGAACCACTTCATTCTTCTTCATAATTACATAATATTACATGGTATGGACAGATCATAATTTTTAAAAGTATTCCCATATATAATTTACTACCTTGAGTTAATACAATGATATAAAAAAATATGCTTATACAGGGATGCCTGGGTGGTTCAGTCAGTTAAGCGTCTGCCTTCAGCTCAGGTCATGATCCCAGGGTCCTGGGACTGAGTCCTGCATCGGGCTCCCTGCTCAGTGGGGAGCCTGCTTCTCCCTCTCCCTCTGCCCCTGCTTGTGCGCACTCTCTCTCTCTGACAAATAAAAATAAAATCAATCAATCAATATGCTTATACAGACATCACTTAGCCCATCTGTTGATAATTTTTATAAGATGCCTAAAACTGAAACTATGGGATCAGAGGGTATTACACATCACTGGTTTTGATACTGACAGACTGACCTCCAAAAAGACAATACTAAATTATGCTCCCGCTAACAATGTGTGACAACACCTATGTTCCCCACACCGTAGTGAACACTGGTTACCTAGATGATAGACAAATAAAAGGCGTCATTTTAATTTGCATTTCTCAGGTTATGAGACAGGAAATATATTTTAATGTTTATGAACTATATGGATTTCTACTGTGGATTTTTCATGTATGCTCTGTTCATTCTAGGGTATCTTTTACCATTTTAAAACAACTGTTTATATATCCTGAATATTAATCTTTTTCATTTGTATATTTACCATATCCTGGTATGTCACATCTTTCTTGATTTATATATTTTGTCATACAGCCATTTTAATTCCTATGTACTAAAAGCCACTGATATTTTCTTTTATGGCTTATGCTTCTGCCTCTTGTTTAGGAAAGACTTTTGAAACCTATAGGTTATAAATATATGTATACCTCTAATACTTATGATTTTTAATTTTTATATTTTTCTTTCATCCATTTCAAATGTATTATGCATAATAAAGACAAGATAGCTAGTTGTTCCCAAATTTTTATTATTCCTTTCTTTCACCACAACAAAACACTTAGCTAGGCACAAGGGTGTCCTGAATAAAGACTATTTGCAAC
This sequence comes from Mirounga angustirostris, assembly GCF_029215605.1. Lineage (NCBI taxonomy): Eukaryota > Metazoa > Chordata > Mammalia > Carnivora > Phocidae > Mirounga > Mirounga angustirostris. The sequence continues at coordinate 60,070,318 of NW_026991710.1, forward strand.
TTCTCTGGAAGTTGTGAACAAAAAAGATAGTGAAAATTTTGTGTCATGCCCTTAAAAAGGAAAGCTCAACAAACCCTAAACACAAGCAATATGAAAAAAACCCTATCATGGAACATCATAATCAAACTGCTCAAAACCAAAGATAAAATCTTAAAAGCAGCCAGAAAAAAAAAAAAGGCCTGTACAGAGGAACAAAGATAAGGATGACACCAGACTCCTTACTGCAAACAATGCATAATATATTGTACAGAATACAGTAGAGGAACATCTTTAAAGTATTGAAAGAAAAAACTGTCAGCTTAGAATTCTGTATCCAACAAAATATCTTTCAAAAATGAAAGCAAAATAAAGATGTTTCTAACATACAAAAGCTAGAACAATTCATTACCAGGAGATGCTGTTTAAACAAATCAGTCAATTTGGCATCAGTACTTGGAAGTCACAGTTAGAGGTGATCTGGCAGGCTCTGCAGCTCTCAAACTTCACCCCAACGCACAGTAAATCCTTTTACATCCTAACCCAGTTCTCCCTTCCCCTCTCACACATATATACACATACTCAAAATGCTAATAAAAGTTCCACATAACAATACTTATCCTTACCATGTATTTATCTATTTTTTAGTATTTTTTTAATGGTGGCAGGACTCACTAGATTCGCTTCAATTTAAAATTCACTACTCTATATAATACATCCTCTTTACTTCCATCCTCAATTCCAGTCTCTACCTCCACCTCCACTGTCCCTCACTCCGTTCTTTTACTGCCTTCTCTCAGGCTTGGTTATTTATTTACACCCGGGACCATTCTGATCTATTCAGCCTTGGCCTATCTCTGTTAAAACTTTACTCAAACTTTCCTAAAATTAAGACCACTCTAATCCGTATAATCTGACAAACACTATAGTAATGACTGCTTTTTAAGCCTATTCTTTCACAAACAGAATATAAATTTAAGAACCAGAATCATGCCTTCTATCCAGTCGTGCTCAATACATAACAAAGATTTGTCTGATGCTTATTTAATAACCTGCAGAAATGTGAAAACACACACTTCCTTAAAGTATCATTTTATCAGATGTTTTATTTCCCCACTGTAGTTACAAATTTATATAACTTTTTCAATTTTAAAAGTAATACTCATTCATTATTTAAAATGTGTAAAACCAGGGCACCAGGGTGACTCAGTTAAGTGTCTGCCTTCAGCTCAGGCGATGATCCCAGAATCCTGGGATCAAGCCCCACATGGGGCTCCCTGCTCAGAGAAGCGTCTGCTTCTCCCTTCCCACCACTCGTGCGGCATGCCTGCTCTCTCTCTCTCTCTCTCAAATAAGACCTTAAAAAAAAAAAAAAAGTGTAAAACCCAGAAGAACATGAACCAACAAATATACCAACAAATACCAAATTTAATCATGATCCCACCACTCATTGGTAACTACTGCTACTATTTTGGTATGTATGATATCCTGACAGACATTTTGTACCAATCATTCTCTCAATCCCTAAATATTATTTAAGAACTTACTTTTAATATGGGTTTGTAAATTTAACAATTTTCCAAGATACAGGCTGGTTCTCATTTTTCATTATTATATTTTTGTTATATCGGTACAAGACATAACACGATATATTCTACACATAATTCTTGGTACATATCTCAACTTCCTTGGGATAATCTAAAAATGGAATTATACAAAGGGCTGAAACATTTCTTAAGATCAGAAATCAGAACACCAAAACCACATCTGCCATATCATACTCTCATAAGTATCCTGGTGCTTATTTTATAACAATAAGAAATTATATTTCCCCATTTAAAAAAAAAAGAAAAAAGCTCATTCCAGTACATTTCAGGAAGGATGTATGCACCCACTGCCAAAAAATTCAGTGTCTGCCTGAACACTGTCTGCCTCTAATTAAAGAAAAACTGAAACCCTATCTTTAGGGCACATCACACTTGGAGAGACTTACTATCATAGTCAAAAGATTATCTAACTATCATGGAGCTATTTTAAAATATAAAATCAGGAATAACATATTACTAAACTCTGTTAAGAAGCACTGATTTCCTTATAGTGATTATTGCCTAAAGATAACAATTTTCAAGCCCAGAGACCAGAATCAAGCTTAGAGGTGTTTTAAGTACCAAGCACCAGTAGGAGAAATCTGATCACCTTTACCTTGCAGATGTTTAATGGACTAAAAGCAATAACTAGCAATAACTAACTATATTTCATAATATAGTTAAGACAAAAAAACCTGTCTTTAATATCCAAAAAAGGACTCACTGTAAAAGAGTATCAAAGAAGATTCAACTACAAAATAAGAAGACTGATATTTTAGCAAAAATATAATAATTCATGCATTCAAATGATTTTTTTAAATGTCATCATGACAGGGTAGTTTCCAACAACACTGCTATTGCAAAAACATTTTTTAACTTTAACTCTTTTGATATTTTTATTGTTTAAAAAAATTGTCATTATCTGATGGCCATGTCATTTCTTTTTTTTTTTTTTTTAAGATTTTATTTGACAGAGAGAGAGAACACAAGTAGGCAGAGTGGCAGGCAGAGGGAAAGGGAGAAGCAGGCTCTCTGCTGAGCAGGAAGCCGGATGTGGGGCTCGATCCCAAGACCCCAGGATCATGCCCTGAGCCAAAGGCAGCGGCTTAACCGACTGAGCCACCCAGGTGCCCCTGGCCATGTCACTTCTGACTAAACACAGTATTTGCCAATCTTATTTAATGAAAGATTTTGCTCCCAATGTCTTTTTCTTTTTTGGAGTGGGAGGGGGAACTGGAGAGTGGCAGAGGGAGAAAGAGAACCTTAAGACAGCTCCACACCCAGCATGGAGACTGACTCAAGGCTTGATCTCACAGCCCTGAGCTGAAATCAAGAGGTGGATGCCTGGGGTGCCTGGGTGGCTCAGATGGTTGAGCGTCTGCCTTCGGCTCAGGTCATGATCCCAGGGTCCTGAAATCGAGCCCCACATCGGGCTCCCTGCTTGGCAGGGAGCCTGCTTCTCCCTCTCCCTCTACTGCTCCCCCTGCTTGTGCTCCCTTGCTGTCAAATAAATAAAATCTTAAAAAAAAAAAAAAAAAAAGAGGTGGATGCTTAACCAAATGAGCCACCCAGGCACCCCTACTCCCAACATCTCTTAGCAAGTTTTAAAAAAATAAAAATGAATACCTCTGAAAATCCCCAAGGGGAGTGAATTTTCAGTGTGCCATAGACACTCTGAAGAACTGTAAAAAGACATTCCAAAGATTTTTGAACAATGACAATAGACATAATGCTACCTAAAATACCTACCTGAAGTGATCATAATCATGTCTATAACACATACCCTAGATGAATGGCCCCACAAGAAAATGAATGAACAATGTATTTTTTTTAAGATTTACTTATTTTTATTTGAGAGAGAGCGAGAGAGCAAGCGAGTGGGGGGGGAGGTGCAGAGGAAGAGGGAGAGAGAGAATAACCAGCAGACTCCCGCTAAGCATGGAGCCTGACGCAGGACTCGATCTCCTGACCCTGAGATCATGACCTGAGCCAAAATCAAGAGTTGGATGTTCAACCAACTGAGCCACCCAGGTGCCCCTGAACAATGTATTTCTAAGGAAAAAAAAAAATGGATTCCTCACCTAGTTATTTAATAGGAGGGACTTCAATTCACAGTATTTTATTACATGAAACCAGACCATCCCATTTTGCTCAAAGGATCTAACAGCATTCTTCCATCTTCTATGATGTTTATACACCAAAATTTACTTGGTATGGCTCCTAAATGGAGAAATGTTGAAAGGGAAGTATGTGTATAAACTATGTGGAAGAGGGGCATGTGGGTGGCTCAGTCCATTAAGCGCCTGCCTTCAGCTCAGGTCATGGTACCGGGGTCCTGCGATCAAGCCCCTCATCAGGCTCCCAGCTCAGCAAGGAATCTGCTTCTCCCTCTCCCTTTGCCCCTCCTCCCACTTGTGCTCTCTCTCTTGCTCACTCTCTCAAATAAATAAAAATCTTAAAAAAAAAAAAAAGTATCTTGAAGAAAACAGATGATGTAAAAATTGAAAAAATTTACAGGATTGACCATCCTAAATAAGGTGTTTATAAATCTAAAAATAAAAAATATTTTGTTATATTGAAACTAAAAAGTCACCTTTAAATACAATTACAAGCTCTCAAAGGTTTCAAAAACATTGAATTTGACAATGCATAGACAGAAGTAATGATAAGCCAGAATCTATTAGTGATGTATTTGAGATCTGGAATCAATATTATATTTTGATGGTATGAGTGCAGGAACTGAATAAATTTACAGGACTGTAAATTAATTACAAGCTAGAACCTACTAGAATTGTATCTAAAACCTGGAATCAGTTATTAACAAGATGGACATGTGCCAGACATTCAAAGGATATTGTCAAATGTCGTACATATCCCTTTAGAACTAGAAAAATGTGGAATCAAAATTTAGATTTGCAACATTTAAATTCTTATTAAAATTTCTAATGAAGTTGTTTTTCACTGCCTTTATTCTTCTGTCATTCACAATAAATATATAAATTATATAAATAAAAAATATTGTTATTTGTAAAAGGATTTAAAAATAGATGTTAAATGTTGATGACAAATTTTCTTCATATACAGACAGAAATCATAACACCAAAAACATTGTGCTAAAGATACACAACCTACACATTACTAAGTACCTACTGTATACATGGCACTCCCAGGTATACAAATTTAAAGTCTGAAAATACCTTGATCTCACGAAGCTTAATATTTACCAGGTAGAGGAATTTAAAAATTTGAAAACATCTTAATTTCATGAAGCTTAATATATGCAGGGTAAGATGAAATGTCTATTCTGCAGTCTCAACAACTTGAAAGTCAATAAATTAAACATAAAATGTATTGATTCCTTTGTTATAATAGTGGTAATTAAAAACTGTGTGCAGATCTGACATAAAAAATAACTCAGTACAAAGTGAAAATGAATTGGAGCTCATGAATCAAATAGGATGAACCCTAGAAACGAAGTTCTGTTAAAAAAAAATAGACAAATATATAGAACATGAGTTTAAAAATAAGCAAACCTAAACATGTATTGTAAACTTCCACTCCACAAAGATAAAGTAGCTTGTATAGGATCAAAGCTCCCACTGACAACTACAGAGGCTAGATTCAAAAAAAAACAAACAAGCTACTTAATAGCAGTAAAGAACAACTAAGGGCTTAAAGGGTCAATACCCTAGAGAGAAGGGAAATACCCTGAGGCAAAGCCAACATTCCCTGCTTCTTCCTCCTTAGGGAACTTGCAGTCCCTACACTATTCTATAAGAAGCTAAGCAGTAAGCAGTAGGTAAGAGGATAGGAAACCAAGTAAACCCTCTGGCAATTTCTCTGCTAGGAAGGCAAAAAACTGAAGGCCAGGTCCCACCACAAGAGATGCCCTGGTAAACACCCCTGGCTTTAAGTCAAGCCCCCTGAGGAACCATGTACTAGGAGCCTGAGTGTTAGGGAAAACAAAATAGAAGAGGACTTAATAAATGAAACTTGGCCTCTAATCATCTCAATCTTTAATTGGATCAATGGGATCTGTCTCTAATTAACTGCCTGCCAAAAGAAAATCTCTTTGGAAAAAATTAGCATCCAGAGCTTATACAATTTTGTCCAACAACCAACTAAAAAAAAATACGAAGCATGCCAAAAGGCAAGACTAAAGAACCAAACACCAAAGGAAAAAATATATAGAAATCAGAACTGACCCACAGATAATGAAGATAGTGGATTTCTCAGACACTGCCTTTAAATTACCAGTGATTAATATGTTGAAGGAAAAAAAAAAAAAGGTGAAGAATTTCACCTAAAAAATGGAAGGTACAGAGAGTGGGGGAGGATTAAATGTAAACTCTATAATTTTAAGAAGAAAAAAAAAAAAAAACCTAAAATGAAAAACTCAATAGATTAAATAGAAGATTCAACACAGTACGAGAGACCTGGAAGATAAATCAGTAGGAACTATGCAATTTAAGCATGAAGGGGTGGGGGGGAAGATAAATACAGAAAAAAAAAAACTTAAGAGACATATGGGACACAGTGAAAAGGTCTATACCTAAAGTCTCAGAAGAGGCAAAAGCCGGGGGCAGAAATACTGTCTGAAGAGATATTGGCCAAGAATATTTCAAAACTGACAGAAAACATCCTCAAGCCACGGATTCAAGAAATTCTACAAACTGCAAGCTGGATAAGTATTTCACAAACCTGTACACATCATGGAAAAACTGCTAAAAACCAATGACTTGAAAACATCGAGAGAGGGATAAAAGACAGAATATCTTCAAAGAAGCAGTAATAATCCTGTTAGGTGACTCTAAAACAGAAACCATGGCACCAGAGTATCTTTAAAATGCTAAAAGTATTTCTATACCTAAAAAAAGATAAAAATCTTAAAAATGAAGGCAAATAAAGACATTTTCAAAAGAGACCAAAAAACTGACAGAATTTGTCACCAGCAGAGCCTCACTAAAATAATGAAAATAATTCTTTAATTATGTTATGTTAATCACCATACATCATTAGTTTTTGATGTAGTGTTCCATGATTCATTGTTTGTGCATAACATCTAGTGCTCCATGCAGAACATGCCCTCTTTAATACCCACCACCAGGCTAACCCAACCCCCCACTCTCCTCCCCTCTAGAACCCTCAGTTTGTTTTTCAGAGTCCATCGTCTCTCATGGTTCATCTCCCCCTCCGATTTCCCCCCCTTCATTCTTCCCCTCCTGCCATCTTCTTAATGGAAAGAATTCTTGAAACTGAAGGAAAATAATCCTGAAGACAAAGGAAATGCAGAAAGGCAAGAGGAACAGAAATGGTAAATATGTAGGTAAATCTAAGAGAATATTGGCTGTTCAAAACAATGTCTGTAGAGTTTAAAATATACAGATTAAAAAACATGACAACAATTGCATGTAAATCCTCTTAGATAAGGTTCTTGCACTGCCCAGAAATAATAAATACATTACTTCAGTAAACCAAGGATGTATGTTATAATTTCCAAGATAACTGCTAAGAGAATAATAGAATGTATCTCTAACAAGTTTATAGAGAATAAAAACAAAATAGAAAAATTGCTGATTAATCCAAAAGAAGGCAAGCAAGGAGAAAAAAGGACAAATAGACAAATACTAAGGGAAAAGAAAATACTAAAATTGTAGATTGAGTTGGAAAATTGTACACTGTAGAGTTATATATGTATATTTATACAATTATATTAATAAGTAGACTAAATATGCTAATTAAAAGACAAGAGTTTTCATCAAACTCCATTAAAAAAAATCAACTATATTCTACTTACAAGATAAATGCCTTAAATATAAGTATACAGAATGTTTGGAATAAAAAAAGGGATAGATACACATGCAAAAACTAATCAAATGAAAGCTGATCTAGATATAGTAGCTCTTAAGACAGGAAATATTGCTAAAGATAAAAAGAGACATTTTATAATGATAAATGGGTCAATCATAAAGGAATATAGAACAATTCTATGTAAACACCTAATGATATTGCCTTAAAATATATAAAAACACAAAATATAGAAAAACACAAAAAAGCATATACTATATGATCCCATTTACAAAAGCTCAGGAGAGTGGTTACCTTTGGACTAGTGTATTGACTTGAAGGGGGCATAAGAGAGGCTACTACATTGATATAAACATTCCACTCTTTGATCTGGGTGGTGATTAAAAGAATGTTTTCCTAAGTAAATTCATAAGATACTTTATGATTTCTGCATCTTTTGGAATGTTTGTTATCCTTCCTTAAAAACAAATTACAGAAAAGCTAGAAAGTGATTTAAAATATTCAAGACTGGTTATCTCCAATGGGAAAGAGGAGAAATGACTAACGTGGAACACTTGGAGCTTCAACAGTATTGGTAACATTCTATTTCTTGAACTGAATGACTTATTGTATTAGTATACTTTATAACATGTTACATATGTGCTTTTGAATATATATTACTTCAGAATTTTTAGAAAAAAAAAATTCCTATATATGGCATGTCGAGAACAGCTTATCAGTGAGAGACTGGACTGTAGGTTATTTTTATTCTTTCTTTTTCCAATTTTTACAAAATCAGCCTATACTTTGAGAATTTTTTTTAAAAACTAATTTTTAAAAAAGAAAAGTCCACCTTAATTTTCCACTTCAGTTGCCAACAAAACACTTCAAAAGCATATTTTATATCCCAACGTTAGAATTTTAAATAGCTACACAATAACTGATGGGCTAATTAAATTATTACTACAAAAGAGGCATGAAAATTTTTTTTAGAGTAACGGAAATGTTTATCTTGATCAGGTTGGTAGTAACACAGTTATATATATTCGTCACACTAAACTGGACACTTAAAATGAATGCATTTTATTAGATACAAATTATATCCCAACAAAGTTGATTTTAAAAACTATTATTGCCCAGGTAAATTAAAAGTAATTAGAAAAGAACATTTTACATACAGTACCTACAAATTCCACAGTTTTCACAATGATACTGCTTCTTGTCTTTGTCAAAGAGATGGCATATACTGCAATAATATTCCCCAAACAATGTGCTACATTCTTCGCAAGTCTGTTGGGCCTAAAACAGACACATGTAATTAAAAATTAGATTAAATTTACCAAAACATTTTGTATTATTATTTGAATATCCACAATTTATGTTACAATATATGCAGATTTTTACAAGGTTTTAAACATTTAAATCAAAGATATTGCTTAGAGTTAAAGAAGTCTTACTTGCAATACTCGATTAAATTTTGTAAACCACCTTAACAAACATTTTTTAAAAAGAAAATAGAAATGTGATAAAATCTTACGTGTTGAATTTTTTCACAGTTTATGCACTGCACTTCCTTTACTTTAAAGCGATCTAGCTGATGATCTTCATTGTTATCATGACACAACCGACAAGTATAAAGTTTGTCACAGCAAGGTGCCTAATGTCCAGGGGGAAAAAGAGGTATAAGAAGAGAAAAACAAGTTTACAAGTTTACAATGCAAAAAAAAATTTTCTTCCTCCTCCTTCTGGAACAAAGTCAAAGAATACAACCAATGGATGAGTTTGTAAACTGATCCTAAACATAACTTTTCACTGTTTCTTAGCATATTTTAATTATTCCCCCACAATATCTATGTCTTTATCAAGCTAAACATAATCTAGTCCTTAAAGACTAAAGAATTATGAAAAATGGACATCCTCAGACAGAAGAACTAATCCCACAACACCCTAAACTCATCCTCAGCCTAAATGGCAGGCAGGCAACTTCTTCTGAGACATTTCCAGATAAATTCATTTACCTACTTCAACACTTAAACATTAACTATAATAAAGATTATATTTTAATTCACTTGTAATTATTAATCATCAACTATATCCTTGATATTTTAGAGGATACAATAAGTGTAAGAAGAGATAGTCTTTGTTTTGAAGAGTGGCAGACTACCAAAATCTTTTCTCTCCTTCCTGGACACATGATTGCCCAGCTATACTACAGTTCCCAGCCTTCTTTGATTTCAGCTGTGGCCAAATGACTAAGTTCTTACCAAAATTACCTCAATTGTGACTAAGTTCGGAAGAAATCAGTGCCACTCCTGGGCCTGAGTATTAAGAAACTGGGCATGCCTCCTCCTCCACGCTCCCTTTCCCCTTTCCATCAGACGAAACCTGGACATGGCAGCAACCCAGCTGATGACTGAATTCCCTAAAACATGGCAAAATAATACAATGGGAAAAACTTGTCCCTGGAGTGATCATGTGGGTCAGCCTCATCACCAAACTGGGTAATTCACCTTGAAATTGTTAGGTGGGAAAAAATAAACTCTTAATTCTTTAACCCACATTACTGTTGGCTTTTCTGTTACCCTTAGTAACTTAGCCTTATCCTACCTAGTACATCAAGAAGTTTCCAAGCCAGTAAGTTAACCCAGTACTTTCCAGTATACTGTGACCTTCCAGATCCACTCATTTTTGAAAATTTCTGATGATTTACTACAACACAGCTCATTCCTTAAAGATTTTAATGCTCAACTGGTACCCTTTCTCTCCCAATACTACTCTTGTCCTAAATCTTAGTGATCTGCACATCCATCATGATGGATACTCTGAACTCTGAACTCTCAATTCCTTGACTTTCTTTCTTCCAATGGTCTTGTCCTCCAACCCTCCTCAGCCACATATTCTCACAGTCATACCACAGAACAGTAGTTCTCAAATGTTTTGGTCTCAGGACCCCTTTACACTCTTAAAAATTGTTGAGGATCTCAAAGAGCTTTTGATTATGTGAATTATCTCTACTGACACCATACTATAAAATAAAACTGTAAGTTTTTAAAAATATTACTTCTTTTAAAAATAACAGTAACGAACCCATTACATGTTAACGTAAATGACATATTTTAATGAAAAATAACTAGTTTCCCCCAAAATAGCTGGATTCTCATTTCTGCTTCAAATTCTGTATTCAATCAGTTTAGTTGAAGTATATGAAGAAACTCTGTACTCCCACAAATATATAGTTGGAAAAAGGAGGAGTATTTTAATAGACTTTACAGAGAATTATGGATACTCTTCTCTGATACTACACCAAAACTCAACAACTCTAGTTGTAACATGGGCTCTGAAATTGTATCGGTGAACTTTTCTCCCTCTGTTACATCAAAATCCATTGCTCTATCTTGTACTTTGAATCAATCTTTTACCCACACATTAGTCATTTGGAAAATACCAGTTCACTGAGTTCTGTACCTCTTCCAAATGTTCACACATTTTACAAGCAATATAAAAAAATCCTATTTGTTAACATCACTACCGATCTCATCAGCAAAGTCTTTAGGTACTGGGACCCTTTTAAGCTCACAGAGGCTTATATAAGTGTTTCAAAATTCTAATTTTTTTTTTAAAGATTTTATTTATTTGACAGAGAGAGACACAGCGAGAGGGAACACAAGCAGAGGGGAGTGGGAGAGGGAGAAGCAGGCCTCCTGTCGAGCAGGGAGCCCGATGTGGGGCTCGATCCCAGGACCGAGTTCATGACCTGAGCCTAAGGCAGACGCTTAATGACTGAGCCACTCAGGCGCCCCTCAAAATTCTAATTTTTATGTGAAAGCTTGAATTTACCACTGTCGATTGTTTTCCTTGTAATGACAGTTTCTTTTCAACAGTTCACTTTTCAAGAAAGTGTCCACCAAATACACAAGTCTGAATAATCAGATTTCAAGTAAAAACTGTTATACGAGAAACTAGTTCAGTTCACAATCCAACTGCATAAGAACTTTCCTCACAATGACCGTTTAATTTTAGTATGCAAAAGTGCTTGACGAAAACATCCCATTTCATCAAACATGTAAAAAGACACGTATTCAAGAGTTGAGATTTTATAAAATTAGTATTTTATTGCTTTAATTTTATCAATGACATTCTTAAGTGAGACTTTTTTTTAAAAAAAACTATAGGTGTAGTACAGGTCAGATGCCAGCAGTTTTAATAACTGCTTTTGCACACACTGAAAAAGACAACATCTTAGTATCAGAAAGTAGTTTTGACTCCAAGGATCCCCCGAAAGGGCCTCAGGAATCACCAAGGGGGTCCATTCACCACATTTTGAGAACCACTGCTCTAAAACAAGAACTGAATCCTGTTTATATCATAATTTCAAGCATGAAATTCTCTAACCACTACCTCCTCTTTCCAACTCACTTCAATGTTTCCCTTGCACATACTCTAGTTCCTTCCTTCTCTCTCCCTCTACATACTCTCCTAACCAAAACCCCAAATCTGGTTAAATCCAATTTTCTCCTATATAAGGAATATCCAGATATAGCTGAAGAAAAACACACTGTTCTCACTTCTAAGTCATGATTACTAATAAAAAGTGGGTTTTTATTCATTTCCCTAGTCGATTCCCTCACTCTTCTACAGTCTAGGACCTAAAATCTAGATGATTATTTCACATTACTTCACATATTCTCTCTTTAAACCTTTAAACCTTTTCCTCCACCCTTACACTCCGCTCATAATCTTGATTATTAAAATAGAAATAATCAAAGAGGGGCGCCTGGGTGGCTCAGTCATTAAGCGTCTGCCTTCGGCTCAGATCAAGATCCCTGGGTCCTAGGATCGAGCCCCACATCAGGCTCCCTGCTCAGCGGGAGCAGGGAGCCTGCTTCTCCCTCTCCCACTCCCCCTGCTTGTGTTCCTTCTCTCACTGTCTGTCAAATAAATAAAATTTAAAAAAAAAATAGAAATAATCAAAGAAAACATTTTCTCACAAACTCTATCAACCTACTTGCAAATGTACCTAATACTTGGTCTTCCCTTCTGTTATGTTTTTCTCTAAGGCCAACTGCCCCACTTGTGCACTGGATCCCATCTTTGATTATTCAAGAGCAGTAAATGCTCCTGCAGTTTTTCCTTTCCCTCCTGCATTATAAAAAATGTTATCATTTCATGGGATGCCTGGGTGGCTCAGTCAGTTAAGCATCTGCCTTCAGCTCAGGTCATGATCCCAGAGTCCTGGGATCAAGCCCCACATCCGGCTCCTTGCTGAGCAGGGAGCCTGCTTCTCCCTCTGCCTGCAGCTCCCGCTGCTTGTGCACTCACACTCTCTCTCTGACAAATAAATAAGTAAAATGTTTTCACTTCACTGGGTCATTTCCAATATGCAAACATGCTGCAATACCTCCCATTTTAAAGGGAAAAAAATCTCATGATCCCACATCGCTCAGCAACCACAGACTCTTTTTTTTTGCTCTCTTTCACAACATAACTCCAAGAATTGTCTATGAAGGCTATTTCCAGTTTCACTATTCTCATTCTCTCAAATCCACTCCAATCAGGCTCTGTCCCAATCTCTCCACTGAAACTTCTCTTGTCAAGATCACAAGTGACCTCCTCACCAAATTTCAAAGTCAATTTTCAGTTCTTATCTTACTCAAACAGCAGCATTTGATTTAGTTGATTACTTCCTCCTCAAAATTCTTCACTTGGCTTCTGGTATTTAAGGAAGAAGGAGGGGGAAGGCAAAAAAGTATTTGATACTCAGGGTCAAGCATCTCAGCGCTATGAAACACAGACATATTTATGTGGTTTCTTGGGGGAAAGGGCCAACATGCTGAATTCAGTTCTAGTCATCAAGTTACAAAGAGTAACAGTACATATCCGTGGAAATGGAATCAGAAGGATAGCATTCGATTTGCTTACACAACACTTGGTGAACAACTAACTTTGAAAGAGCTTCACCCAGTGCACTGAAGGAATGTTCACCAAGCCTGGCCTACAAGAAGGCTCTAAATTGTCCTTTCAAGCCTCATACTTTTTTTTTTTTTTAATGAAACAGGAACTTCTATCACCTCTATTTTACAAATGGAGCACTTGCTCAAAAGCACGGATCTATCAAGGGTCAGAGCTAGATTTGGGGGCAGGGCTGTGGGACGCCAAAGCTCAAACTTTCTAAGTAAAATCTTTAAACTGCTTTTTGCAGCAGCAACAACAAAAATCAGGCAACTTTAATTGAATGGGTGCCAATTTTAAAAGTTCTAGATTGACTAGCAATTTTCCTCAAAGTAAACAACAAAAATAACATATGCATAGTGGGCACTTTCCTACACATAATCTATTTAATGGCAATTACACGGCTGTCTTTCTATTTCACAGAAACATTTTCTTGGCAGGCTTAGGCATATCCACTGACTCTAAAATGAAGCTGGCAAGCTGTAAAAGTTACTACAGGAGCTGAATTCGTATTCCGATTCTCCACTTACTTATCCCTCTTCCATTATTTCACCACACACCTGGAAGTCACCCTGGCGAAAAGCCAGCTCAGGCCCGGGGCTGCCTCAGTCTACTTATAGTAGCAAAAGACTTAAATAAACCCATTGATGAAGTGACTGATGTGCACGCCCAGACCCTTCCCAAGCAGAGAGCTTTGCTTACAAAGTGTTAAACAGGAGAAAAGGTGGGGCCTGTGGTGGCCTTGCCAAAACGTTCTCCACGGCAGGAACCCAATTCGAGATGGAGAAGGTACCCTGACAAACGGCTTAGCCTCTAACTTAAGCCCAAACCTAACCGCCTTGCCCACTCCGCCCCCGCCCGGCCCGGCGGAAGCCTGTAAAGGAAGAGCCCATTGAAGTCACCTTCAGGAGACATCCTCTGTCATAGTGCTCGCAGCCCCGCCGCCCTTGCTTTTGGCCGCGGGCGCCATCTTCCCACGCCGAAGCCGCCATCTCCTCCACCTCCCCACAAACTCCACAGACCCTTCCCCCAGAATGAAAACCTCGCCCAGAGTAGCGTCACTAGCACACCCCCTCCCGGCCACAGCAGCCAGCCGAGCTGATATGGCGGCTGAGCACGTGACCCGGGGCAGCCGGATTTCCGGTTCCCGGGGCTACGGGGCGGAAGTGAAGGGAAATGCAATCTCTGTGTTCGACGTTAGTCGCTGACTTCGCTGCTAACGGTAATAACTCTTAGGTTGCTTCTCCTCCCCCCACCCACCCCCATCGCTACTCGCCCAAACTCTGGGCGTGGTTCGGGGCGAGGTGGACCTTAGCGGCGCGGAGACGCCCGGTGGGCCCCCTCACCCCGAGGAAGGGACGCTCTCCGGCCGCATCCGCACCTGTGACAGGGCGGCCCCTCCTTTTCTCCCTGCGGCGGCCCGGAGCCTCGAGAAAGGGGCGGAGCTCCGCGGGACCCTGGGCTCTGAGCCGGCTACCTGCGCGCGCTGCTCCTGCAGCTGCTAGGCGCCAGGGTCCTCGCCGACCGTTCGAGCTGCTGCTTTTACTCGTTCTTCATTCCTTCCAAATATGCATTGACGTTTACTATGTGCCAGTCACCAGTTAAGCATGGGGACAAAAAGCGAGAAAAAACACAAGCCCCACCATGCCCTCTTGGAACTCCCACACTAGTAAGGGAGAAAGACATTAATCAGAGAATCACTGAAATAAGATTACAACTTTGAGAAGTGCTAGGTAGAAGTGTGTGTTCTATGAGAGCTAATGCTAGATGCGATCTGATTGAATCTGAGTGTCAAGGAAGGTTTCCCTGGGAAGCAACACGTAGCTAAAAGATGAGAAGAAGTTAGTATGCAAAGGCCTTGTGGCACGGTGCCTGTAAGAAGCCGCGGAAGGGAAATGTACAAGACTGCAGGATTGACTCAGACACCTCAGAATGCGTAGTGAAATACGATTTGCCTTATAAAGAGCCAAGCCCCTGGAAAATTTTTAAAGCTGCCGGTGTTGGAAGAAAATATTTGCCTTTGGCTTTCTAGCATGGTTTCACAGTACCTAAAAACATGCTGGGAAAAGTAAATATGTTGCCCTTAGCTTTGAAGTTACTAACTCTTACCGTTTTAATTTTCTTTCAGTTCTGTTATGAGTTGCTAAAATCATGGTGAAATGTTGCTCGGCCATTGGATGTGCTTCCCGCTGTTTGCCAAATTCCAAGTTAAAAGGACTGACATTTCATGTGTAAGATTTTGCTGTAGTTAAGCCAAGTACTTCTGACTGTTATAAAAAGCCAAAGACAGTTCCACTTAAATCTTCAGTTTTGATCTTTAGTTCCCAAATCTGTAAATAGCTTTTTTTAGCTCAATTTGAAGTGACAGTGATAATTTACATTTTTATAATTTAGTTTAAAAGTTTAAGATACCTGCCAAGGTATCAGAGGCTAGTAAACAAAAATATCAAGCTCATTTTTGCTAATATTATTACTTTGCATTTTAACATACCTTCAAAGAAATTCAGTTTTGTTTACATGGAGTTTACAACCTGAAGCAAGAAAGGATCTTTGCCCAAATATGTCCTGTCCTTTCTATTTAGAAATAGATCAAACTTACGTTGTAGAGAAAAAAATATAAATTACAAGCTCAGACCAAGGGTTCTTTAGCAGTATTACCAATAAATCAAGATGTTCCAAATTTTCTATTTTAGCCATTCTTCTGACAGCAAAGGAAAGGAGTAATAAGATTTAATAATTATTCATTTGCTAAAGGTTTATTTTGCTGCTTTTGCGCCAGGCACTGTGCTACGTGCTAGAGAAAGATCTGTTAACTACTTTGCTACGTATGAGGAAACAAAAAATGAGTACATGTACCCTACCTTTTCCAAAAAAGATTTGAATCAGTTTGGAAAATTGAAAAGATACGGTTATTGGTTTCCAGATCTCTCAAAATAGTTCTTATCTCTAGAACTTCAAACTCTGCAGCAGTTCTTTGCCTCATTCACTAAGCATTTATAGGCCTGTTGTGTATTAAATGCTCTACTAAACAACTTTCTGATGCTGACAGAAGAATGAAAGTACAAGGTACTCTATTCATCTGGGATAAATTCTGGATATCGCTTCATGTAGGCAAAGGCCGAAGTGATATTATCACGTATAGATGAAGAAAAATCTCCAGTTGTGGGTCTTCCTATAATATCCATTGAAACTTTTCTTCTTTATAATATGAAGAAAATTGAAATGAGGGCTGTATTTCTGCAGCATGATTGGTAGAAAAATCTATTAAAACTGAAAGTTCTGAAAGCATGCTTCATGATGGCTTCCTGAATATTCCATTTCCCAAGAGTAATAACAAACTCATCAATGAACCAGTTTAGTCCAGCCTTAATTCAAGTATCTATCAATAGTGTTCAATTTTAAAATACTTTTTGTATTTTTTTTCTAGATTCCCCACAGATGAAAACGTCAAAAGAAAATGGGTATTAGCAATGAAAAGACTTGATGTGAATGCTGCAGGCATTTGGGAGCCTAAAAAAGGAGACGTGTTGTGTTCAAGGCACTTTAAGAAGACAGATTTTGACAGAAGTGCTCCAAATATTAAACTGAAACCTGGAGTCATACCTTCTATCTTTGATTCCCCATCTCACTTACAGGTTTGTGTATGAGACACTGCTTACCATCATTACTCATTTTTTATGGTACTGTTGAAGAACCTTTACCACTCAGGCTAACATTTTATTGTTTGCTTATTCCTCTGAAATCCATTTTTTGAGTTTTTGTATTTGTAAGCTACTGCTTCAGCTTTCGTAATATGTAGTAGGAGTATTTTACCAGTAACCACTCAGAAATATTTGTATGTTACTAAGATTTGTTGAAGGAGACTGGCTTTAGGAGTTAACATAACTCAGGATTTGTATCTAAACAATGGAGGAAAATAAGAGGGTTGAACTGAAGTTCCAAGTTGCCAGTCCTCCTCATACTGGAGCAAAAGTCAAGAGCAGAGCCACTAACAGGACCAAAGCATACTTTAGAGCTACATGCATTCAAGCTTAAAGCCTAGGTAGAACTAAAAGGAAGAAAAACAAAACAGATGAGAACAGGAGAATGAAAGGAGAGAAAAGGTGAGAAAAAGAAAAGGATTGTATAAGTAAAATCTAATTGAATTTTGTGTTTTTTCTCAGTGGTATTAGTGTTATAGATTGACTGCCTTGCCTTTAGTATCTCTCTTAATATACGGTAAAGTGTTTCTAGTAACCATAGAGTAACTGATTCCAGTGTAGAAAATTCAGGGAGAGCCTGTGGGTTCCCAGAACAACAGTAATGAACCTCCACTGAAAGGTACCTCCTTCCCAACAGCTGAAAATAAGGGAAGTATAGAAGGTCTTTGACTTACAACTTTTCAACTTTATGATAGTGCAAAAGCAATATGCATTCAACAGAAACCATACTTTGAATTTTTAATTTTCATCTTTTTTCTGGGCTAGTGATACGCAGGATGCAATACCATACTCCTATGGTGCTAGGCAGTGGGAATGAGCTGCAGCCATGTGGTCACAAGGATAAACAACCAATACACTAACAACTATTCTGTACCCATACAACCAGTCTGTTTTTCAGTTTCAGTACAATATTCAATAAATCACATGAGACATCAATACTTCATTATAAAATAGGCTTGGGGCACCTAGGGGCTCAGTTGGTTAAGCATCCAACTCTTGATTTCTTTTTTTTTCTTTTTTTTTTAATGTGTTAACTAAGTTTATTGTGGTAATCATTTACAGTATAAACATGTCAAATCATCACACTGTACACCTTAAACTTATACGTTTCATGTCAATTATATACATATTTTTTAATTTTATTTTATTTTATGCTGCTATGTTAGTCACCATATAGTACATCATTAGTTTATGATTAGTAGTGTTCCATGATTCATTGTTTGCATATAACACCCAGTTCTCCATGCAATACGTGCCCTCCTTAATACCCATCACTGGGCTAACCCATCCCCCCACCCCCTCCCCTCTAAAACCCTCAGTTTGTTTCTTGGAGTCCATAGTCTCATGGTTCATCTCCCCCCTCTGATTCCCCCCTGCCCAACTCCTGATTTATGCTCAGGTCATGATCTCAGGGTTGTGAGATCGAGCCGTGTGTTGGACTCCATGCTGGGTGTGGAGCCTGCTTAAGAGTCCCCCCCTCCCTCTCCCTCTGCCCCTCCCCTCCTTGCTCTCACTCTTGCTCCCTCTCTCTCTAAAAAAATAAAAACATAAAATAAAAAATAAAAGAGGCTTTGTGTGAGATAACTTTGCTCAACTGTAGGCTAATGTAAGTGTTCTGAGCATGTTTACAGTAGGCTAGGCTAACTATTCTGTTCAGTAGGTTAGGTATATCAAATGCTTTTTCAACTTACAGTATTTTACATTTACATAACCCCATCATAAGTCAAGGAAGATCTGTAATCCACAAGTGTACCTGCTCCTATGTGGTCTTGGCCACTATACCACTGTCTTTACTTGGTCATATTCCAGTGCCTGAGTGATCAAGTAGAGACTGCCTCACTCTCTCCCATATTAATAAATGTACAATATCTTGTGCAATTCGTTGTGAAGGTTTTTTTTTCCCTTATAGCAAGTGTCATCTAGCTTTAATGTTGAGAACCTTAAGAAATGTGGGCATAATTAAATAAACCATAAGTTACTGACTTTCAAAAACTATTTATATCCTTGTAACAAAAGAAGTTTTTCATTATAGGAAATTAGATGATGGAAGCAAAAAGAAAATAAAAATTAACAATCATCAGGGGCGCCTGGCTGGCTTAGTTGGTAGAGCATGCGACTCTTAAATCTCAGGGTCCTGTGTTCAAGCCCCATATTGGGCATGGAGCCTACTGTTAAAAAAAAAAAAAAAGTGGGCGCCTGGGTGGCTCAGTCATTAAGCATCTGCCGTTGGCTCAGGTCATGATCCCAGGGTCCTGGGATCGAGCCCCATATCGAGCAGGAAGCCTGCTTCTCCCTCTCCCACTCCCCCTGCTTGTATTCCCTCTCTCACTATGTATCTCTCTGTCAATTAAATAAGTAAAATCTTTTAAAATATATATATATTAAAAAAATTAACAATAATCACATCCAAAGATAATATTTTTAACACTTCAGTGTGTATCTTTCCAGTCATTTGTTTGTGTATGTATATAAATTCATCTATAAATATTCTTACAAAAATATAAGTACACTGTAGATTTGAACCTTCAGCAACAGAGTTTGAATGCATGGGTCCCTTTATACACAGATTTTTTTCAATAAATAACAGTATAGTACTATAAACATTTTTTCTTCCTTAGGATTTTAATAACATTTTCTCTAGTTTACTTTATTGTAAGAATACAGTATAGAATACATATACAAAATATGTGTTAATCAACTATTTGTGTTGTCAGTAAAGCTTCCAGTCTACAAACAATAGGTAGTTAAGTTTTGGGAGAGTCAAAAGTTATACACGGATTTTCAACTGTGCAGGGGAGTTGGTGCCTTTAACCGTGCATTGTTCAAGGATTAACTGTATATCCTTTCTTAATTTGCTTCCATATCTCTCCCCCCACCTCGCTCTCATCTCAACATTTATATAGTGTTTATTATGTGCCAGGCACTATTCTAAGCACCTTATATGTAAACTCATTTAGTCTTCTTAACAACCATGTGAAATAAATACTATTATTACTCTCATTTTACTACTTGAGGAAACTTAGGTCCAGAGAGCTGGAATACCTTCCCCAGGGTGGCACAGCTATTAAATGGTGGAGGCTGAATTTGAACCCAGTCATTTTGGCTCCAGAGTCCACTGTTAACTACTACTTTCCAGGATGTTAAATGTTTTTCCATAACAATGGCTTTCAAACTTTAGTCTATATAAGAATTATCCAGGGAGCTTGTTTAAAATGGAGAATCCAGGACACCTGGGTGGCTCAGTCGGTTGAGCAACCTACTCCTGGTTTGGCTCAGGTCATGATCTCTAGGTCATGAGATGAAGCCCTGCATAGGGCTCCATGCTCAGCAGGGAGTTTACTTGAAGATTCTCTCCCTCTGCCCCTCCCCCTGCTCACACTCTCTCTCTCTCTCTCTAAAATAAATAAATCTTTTTTAAAAATAAAATAAAATGGAGAATCCTGTGCCCCAGATAATGTGATTCACTAAGTTTGGGCTAGAGTCCAGAAAGCTGCACATTTTAACAAGCATCCCACATAATTGTGTTGCAGATCTACAGATAATATTTTTAAGAGAAACCTATATAGACATCAATTTTTATTGATTATTATTTTAGTATAAAGTTTATATTAAAATATACATATGGGAAAGTGCACACATCATAAATGTACCTAGCAATAAATTGTCATAAAGTGAATTAACTCCCTTTAAACCAAGATATAAAATATTACCAGCACCCCAGAAGCCTCCTTCATGCTCTTTTCTAGTCACTCTACCCCCAAAGGTAAATACTATCCTGACTTTTATCACTGTCTCTCATATAAATCGAGTCAGTATGTACTCTTCTTTAGCTCAACATTTTGTATGTGTGATTCGCCCATGTTTTTTTTTTTTTTTTCCAAGATTTTATTTATTTGAGAGAGCACGAGAGGGGGCAGGGTCAGAGGGAGAAGCAGACTCCCCACTGAGCAGGGAGCCCAATGCGGGACTCGATCCTGGGACTCCAGGATTATGACCTGAGTGGAAGGCAGACGCTTAACCAACTGAGCCACCCAGGCACCCAGTGTTGTAGTATGTGATAATAGTCCATTTACTTTCTTTGCAATATAGTATTCTATTATCTAAATAAACTATAATTTTGCTTTTCTACTGTTGATAAACATTTGGGTTTTCACCTCAGGTCTATTATGAATGATGCAACTCTGAGTGTTTTTGTCCATGTGCCTTTGGGTGCACATAGGTTCACATTTCTGCTGAAATGAAACCTCTTCTGAAGTGGAACTGCTGGGTCCTAGGGTTGTGTATGTCCAGCTCAAGCAGTATTGCCATCATTTTCCAAAGTGGTTTGCCAATTTGTAGTCTCACCATCCACATATAAATGTTCCTCTGGTTCCATATCCTTGTCAGTACCTGGTGGTACCAGTTTTACAAAACATATTTAGTGACCATGTAGCAATTGATTTGATGTAGGAACAACAGTTTATGTAACCAATTACTATTGTATATAGATTATCATCACTTACTATTTTAAACAGTGCTGTGATGAACATTATTCTAGCTGAATCTTTGTACATATCCTTATTGTCTCAAACTAAATTCCTGGAAATAAAATTGTTGCATCAAAGATTACACACATTTTTAAAGCCTTTGCTTTTGATACAGATCCCCAAAGGCCCACCAGAAAGCTTATACCAATCTACTCCCCTATTACCTTTGCATGAAAGTATCCATCCACCCTAGTCCTCAGAGTAAGTTGTGTTTTTAACCTTTGTTAAAATTGATAGGCAAAAATGGCATTTTAATTTATTTTTAATTTATTTTGAATATTGGTCTCTACATTTTTTATGCATTTATTAGACATTTATATTTTTTCTTTTGTGGGTTACTTATTGAGGTCCTTTTCTCTCTTCATCTTTTTCTAAACTACATGTAAAAACACTGCATATTGAAGATACGGATTATTTAACTGACATCTGTGTTGCAATTACTTTTTGCTGTTTTTAGTACTAATTATCAGGTTGGTTTCAGTTTTCTGTTTTGTTTGAAATTCAGATGTCTCTTTTAAATAGTCAGTTCTATATTTTCTATTGAATTATCTGCCTTTAGCCTTCCCCACCTTAAGATAATATAAATATTCCCTATTTTTTTCTACTTTCTAAGGATTTTCATTTTTACATAAATTTTCAGTGCTAGAATTTCAACATGATTTATTACATATTAAGGATATAACTTTTTCTTAATTCATTTTTACATGATTTATAGCCTTTCTCTTTTTTTAAGTATTTTTTTTAAGATTTTATTTATTTATTCGAGAGAGAGCAAGAGGGAGAGCACAGAGAGACTGAGAGGGAGAAGCGGACTCCCTGCCAAGCAGAGAGCCTGATGCAGGACTCAATCCCAGGACCCCGAGATCATGACCTGAGCCAAGGCAGACGCTTAACCGACTGAGCTACCCAGGCGCCCCTATAGCCTTTCTTCACTTATTTTTTTTAAAGATTTTATTTGAGAGAGAGAGAGAATGGGTGCATGCGCATGTGCGTCTGAGGTGGGGGGAGGGGCAGAGAGACAGAAGCAGGCTACCCACTGAGCGCAGAGCCAGAGGCAGGGCTTGATCTCAAAACCCTGAGATCATGACCTGAGCTGAAACCAAAAGTCAGATGCTTAACCAACTGAGCCACCCAGGCACCCCAGCCTTTGTCCACTTATTTAGACTGCAATTTTTTTTCCTAAAGCCTTTTATCCACTTGATCTATTTCTAGATTTTCCTGTCTCATCTTTAAGAGGGTAGCACATTCTATTAACTATTGTTACTGAGTGATGTATCTTTAATAAGTGGTAGGACATATTCTTTCTCAATAGCACTCTTATTTTTTTTAGGAAAATTTGTGTTTCTAGATGAACTTTAGAGTTATTTTCAGGAAGTTCCTTTAAACTAATCGCAGAGATTAAACTCGTACTGTTGTTGCTATGTTATATGTGGACCAATATTGCCTGTAAAAAGATTTTATATATAAAAAAGGGCAATATTGGTCTATACACTACAGAATACCATATAATACATACTAGTTCATATGCTAGAACATCAGCTCTAGTCTCCTAGCGGCCAATAAAAAGAATAGAATACATTGGGTTACCTGGTTTGCACAGTCAATACATTTTCTTAAAACTCATGCTCTCTGTTAAGGAGAAGCAAAACATTTTTCAGCAATAGCTATGAAAAGAATGTTTCTCTTGAGGCCTCTTAAAGGAGACATTGCCTAATGTAGTGGACAAGACCTCAGTAACATCCTTAAAGTAAACATGACAGCCAATTTCGTATTAAAAATGCTGTCTCTTTTACAAGCTGAGTGCATACCACCAGAAAACAATTTAAAATAAAATTTGAGAGTGGATGTAAGCACTTCAGACCAAATCTGCCTCTCTATGGTGGCCTCTCTTGACCTGGGGCGGGGGATGGGGAAAGGGGATCTCTAGGTTATTTGGAGGATTGTATGAATGGCAAATTATTTTTTAATAAATACTAGTTTGTATTAAAAAAATAATAATCTCAAAGGAATTTAAAATTTACTGAGTTTTTCAAGCAGTGTCCATGAAAATAAATACTGTATTCCACTACACAAATTTAAGAAGGAATAAAAATTTTAAAAAGGACAGAAGTATCTACAATAATTGTTATTAACTCTTCTTAACAGGGGAAAAGAGAAAAACTTCATTGTAGAAAAAACTTCACCCTCAAAACCCTTCCAGTCACAAACCACAATCATCAGCTTGTTGGTGCTTCCTCATGTACTGAAGAATTCCAATCCCAGTTCATTTTTGTAAGTAAAATTACTTACTGACCTAATGCTGATGTTTTTAAGATAATATGTCTTCTCCATTAGGATTAGAGTAGAGGTTTAGGTGTTTGAGATAGAGATATAAATATAGATATAGATATAGATATAGATATAGATATAGATATAGATACAGATACCATGTCCAAAAATAATATTGCTTCCCAGGGCCATTATAATTTTTATATATGCAGTAATAATATAGAAGTAGTTAATCCTTTGGTTACATATTTAGTTGAAAGAATGCTTTCACACAGATATATTTACCAAGAAAAATGCAATAATTAATTCCTCCCTTTAGGTACTGTATCTTCTACATGAAAATATCTAATAAAAAATATAGTTACCTCTTTAGGTTTTCTTAAAGAACAGTCATACACATACAGAGTTTTCAAGCTTGCATTATTATTCATCTCATTGTGTATTCCTGTTAGAGCCATACCTGGAATCCAGATGTTTTACTTTCTTGATTACTATAGCTTTATAATAATTCTTGAAATCAGGCAGTGTTTGTCTTCCAACTTTGTTACTTTTCAAAGTTGTTTTGAATATTCTAGATCTTTTGCATTTTCATGGGAATTTTAGAATCACTTTATAAGGATTTCTACAAACATTCCTGCTGGAATTTTAACTGGGATTGTGTTGAATCTACAGATTCCATTTGGGAAGAATTGACATCTTAATGAAACTATTTTAAGTCTTTGAACCTGTGAACTCAATTGTATCTCTACATTTATTTATGTTTTGAACTTCTCTCAGCAACATTTTGTAGTTTTCAATATACCAGTCTTTCGCTTTGTCAGATTTATCCCTAAGTATTGTATGTGGTTGGATGCTATTATAAATGGTGTTGTTTTGTTTTTACTGATAGTATATGGAAGTTGATTTTTGTATGCTGATCTTGTATTTGGCAAACTTGCTAAACTCACATATTAATTATAAAAGCTTTTTATAGAGGCTAATAGATTTTCCACATAATCATATTGTCTGTCTTTAAAGACAGTTTTAATTCTTCCCTTCCAATACGAGGCCTTTTATTTCTTTTTCTTGCTTTATTGTACTGCTTTGAACTTCCAGGGCTATGCTGAATAGAAATATTTAGAGCTGATCTCCAGGCTTTCTCCTAAAATCAGGCTTTGCTCCTGATTTTAGAAAGCAGGCATTCAGTCTTTCACCACTAAATATGTTAACTGTAGGTTTTTCATAAATGCCTTTTATCAGATTAAGGAAGTGCCTTTCTGTTCTAGTTTGGTGAGAGTTTTTATCAGAAGTGAATGTTAGTTTTGTCAAATGCTTTTTCTGTATCGAGATCATGTGGTTTTCTTTTGTAGTTTGTTAATATGATTAGTTATATCAATTGATGTTTGAATATTAAACCAGCCTCATAATAAACTCTACCTCATGCTGTGTTATCATTTTTATATATTGTTGGATTAGATTTGTTAAAATTTTGTTTAGAATCTTTCCTTGTATGTTCAGTCAGGATATTGGGCTGTAGTTTTCTTTCCTTGTAATGTCTTTGTCTGGTTTTAGAATCAAAATAATGCTGACCTCAATGAATAAGTTAGAAAATATTGCCTCCTTTTTTGATTTTCTGGAAGAGTTTGTATAGATTCGTTATTATTTCTTCCATAAGTATTTGATAGAATACCCCAGTAAAACTATCTGAGCATGTGGTGGGAAAAGTTTTTTTGGTAGCTTGTATCCTCCAAGGGATTTGTCCATTTTATCTCAGTTGTCAAGTTCATTAGTTTAAAATTTGTTCATAATATTTGCTTATTATCCTTTTAACATATATAGAATCTGTAGGGATATTATCTCTCCCATTTCTGATATTGGCAGTTTGTTTCTGTTCTCTTTTATTGCTGATCAGTCTGCCTAGAGATTTCTCAATTTTATTGATCTTGTCAAAGAACTAGCTCTCATTGATTTTCTTGCTTTTTTGTTTTTGTTTTCTACTTGACTGATTTCCATTCATCTTTATTATTTTATTTTTTCTACTTCAGTAAAATTTGCTCATCTTTTTCTAGTTTCTTAAAATGAAAGCTAAGGTCATTGACTTGAGGCTTCTTCCTTTCGAATATAGGCATTTAGTGACATTAATTGCTTCCTAAGTATTGCTTTAACAACCCTCCATAAATGTCTTCATTTTCATTTAGTTCAGGATATTTCCAAATTCCATTTGGATTTGTTCTTTGAATTATTTAGAAGTGTGTGCCATATAGTTTCCAAATATTGGGGAATTTTCCAGTTACCTTTCTATTAATTTCTAATTTAATTATATTGTAGTCAGAGAATATAGGTTGTATGGCTTGAAATATTTTTAAATTTATTGAGACTTGTAGTCTAGAATATGGTCTATCTTGGCAAATGTTCTGTGTGCATTTGCAAAGAATGTACATTCTGCTGATGTTGGCTAGAATGTCTTAGAAATATCCATTAAGTCAAATTGTTTATAGTGTTGTTCACTTTTCATCCTTACTAAACTTCTGTCTGCTTGCTCTATTATTGAGAGAGGAATTTAATCTTCTGGTAATCTTCTAATTCTCCTTGAAGTTGTCAGTTTTTACTTGTTATGTTTTACAGCACTGTTATTGGGTACTAAATATTTAGGATTGTTATGCCTTGATAATTTAACCCTATTATTATTAGGAAATGGCCTTCTTTTTTTTTTTAATTTAATTTTATTATGTTATGTTAATCACCATACATTACATCATTAGTTTCTGATATAGGGTTCCCTGATTCATTGTTTGCGTATAACACCCAGTGCTCCATTCAATACGTGCCCTCTTTAATACCCATCATCGGGCTAACCCATCCCCCAACCCCCTCCCCTCTAGAACCCTCAGTTTGTTTCTCAGAGTCCATAGTCTCTCATGGTTCGTCTCCCCCTCCGATTTCTCCCCTCTTCATTTTTCCCTTCCTACTATCTTCTTTTTTTTTTTTTTTTAACATATAATGTATTATTTGTTTCAGAGGTACAGGTCTGTGATTAATCAGTCTTACACAATTCACAGCACTCACCATAGCACATACCCTCCCCCATGTCTATCACCCAGCCACCCCATCCCTCCCACCCCCCACCACTCCAGCAACCCTCAGTTTGTGTCCTGAGATTAAGAATGCCTCATATCAGTGAGATCGTATGATACTTGTCTTTTTCTGATTGACGTATTTCGCTTAGCGTAATACCCTCTAGTTCTATCCACATCATTGCAAATGGCAAGATTTTGGTTTTTTTGATAGCTGCGTAATATTCCATTGTGTGTATGTATGTGTGTGTGTATGTGTGTGTATACCACATCTTCTTTGTCCATTCATCTGTTGATGGACAGCTTGGCTCTTTCCATAGTTTGGCTATTGTGGACATTGCTGCTATAAACATTGGTGGCATGTACCCCTTCGGATCACTATACTTGTATCTTTGGGGTAAATACCCAGTAGTGCAATTGCTGGGTCGTAGGGTAGCTCTATTTTCAACTTTTTGAGGAAGCTCCATACTGTTTTCCGAAGTGGCTGCACCAGCTTGCATTCCCACCAACAGTGTAGGAGGGTTCCCCTTTCTCCACATCCTCGCCAACATCTGTCGTTTCCTGACTTGTTAATTTTAGCCATTCTGACTGGTGTGAAGTGGTATCTCATTGAGGTTTTGATTTGGATTTCCCTGATGCCGAGCGATGTTGAGCACTTTTTCATGATTCTGTTGGCCATTTGGATGTCTTCTTTGCAGAAATGTCTGTTCATGTCTTCTGCCCGTTTCTTGATTGGATCATTTGTTCTTTGGGTGTTGAGTTTAATAAGTTCTTTATAGATTTTGGATACTAGCCCTTTATCTGATATGTCATTTGCAAATATCTTCTCCCATTCTGTCGGTTGTCTTTTGGTTTCGTTGACTGTTACCTTTGCTGTGCAAAAGCTTTTTATCTTAATGAAGTCCCAATAGTTCATTTTTGCCTTTGTTTCCCCTGCCTTTCGCGATGTTTCTAGGAAGAAGTTGCTGCGGCTGAGGTCGAAGAGGTGCTGCCTGTGTTCTTCTCCAGGATTTTGATGAACTCCTGTCTCACATTTAGGTCTTTCATCCATTTTGAATCTATTTTTGTATAAGGTGTAAGGAAATGGTCCAGTTTCATTCTGCATGTGGCTATCCACTTTTGCCAACACCATTTGTTGCAGAGACTGTCTTTTTTCCATTGGACATTCTTTCCTGCTTTGTTGAAGATTAGTTGACCATAGAGTTGAGAGTCCATTTCTGGGCTCTCCATTCTGTTCCATTGATTTTTGTGTCTGTTTTTGTGCCAGTCCCATACTGTCTTGATGATTACAGCTTTGTAATAGAGCTTGAAGTCCCAAATTGTGATGCCACTGGCTTTGCTTTTCTTTTTCAACATCCCTCTGGCTATTTGGGGTCTTTCTGGTTCCATACAAATTTTAGGATTATTTGTTCCATTTCTTTGAAAAAAGTGGATGGTATTTTGATGGGGATTGCATTAAATGTGTAGATTGCTCTAGGTAGCATTGACATCTTCACAATATTAGTTCTTCCAATCCATGAGCATGGAGCGTTTTTCCATTTCTTTGTGTCTTCCTCAATTTCTTTCATGAGTATTTTATAGTTTTCTGAGTACAGATTCTTTGCCTCTTTAGTTAGATTTATTCCTAGGTATCTTATGGTTTTGGGTGAAATTGTAAATGGGATCAACTCCTTAATTTCTCTTTCTTCTGTTTTGTTGTTGGTGTAGAGAAATGCAACTGATTTCTGTGCATTGATTTTATATCCTGCCACTTTACTGAATTCCTGTATGAGTTCTAGCAGTTTTGGGGTGGAGTCTTTTGGGTTTTCCACATAAAGTATCATACCATCTGCAAAGAGTGAGAGTTTGACTTCTTCTTTGCTGATTCGGATGCCTTTTCTTTTTGTTATCTGATTGCTGTGGCTAGGACTTCCAATACTATGTTGAATAGCAGTGGTGATAGTGGACATCCCTGCCGTGTTCCAGACCTTAGGGGAAAAGCTCTCAGTCTTTCCCCATTGAGAATGATATTTGCTGTGGGTTTTTCATAGATGGCTTTTATGATATTGAGGTATGTACCCTCTATCCCTACATTCTGAAGAGTTTTAATCAAGAAAGGATGCTGTACTTTGTCAAATGCTTTTTCTGCATCTATTGAGAGGATCATATGGTTCTTGTTCTTCCTTTTATTAATGCATTGTATCACGTTGATTGATTTGCAGATGTTGAACCAACCTTGCAGCCCAGGAATAAATCCCACTTGGTCGTGGTGAATAATCCTTTTAATGTACTGTTGGATCCTATTGGCTAGTATTTTGGTGAGAATTTTTGCATCCATGTTCATTAGGGATATTAGTCTGTAGTTCTCCTTTTTGATGGGGTCTTTGTCTGGTTTTGGGATCAAGGTAATGCTGGCCTCAGAAAATGAGTTTGGAAGTTTTCCTTCCATTTCTGTTCTTTGAAACAGCTTCAGAAGAATAGGTATTAATTCTTCTTTAAATGTTTATAGAATTCCCCTGGGAAGCCATCTGGCCCTGGGCTTTTGTTTGTTGGGAGATTTTTGATGACTGCTTCAATTTCCTTAGTGGTTATGGGTCTGTTCAGGTTTTCTATTTCTTCCTGGTTCAGTTTTGGTAGTTGATACATCTCTAGGAATGCATCCATTTCTTCCAGATTATCTAATTTGCTGTCATATAGTTGCTCATAATATGTTCTTGTTGTGATCGCTCCTCTTTCATTCATGATTTTATTTATTTGGGTCCATTCTCTTTTCTTTTTGATAAGTCTGGCCAGGGGTTTATCAATCTTGTTAATTCTTTCAAAGAACCAGCTCCTAGTTTCGCTGATCTGTTCTACTGTTCTTTTGGTTTCTATTCATTGATTTCTGCTCTGATCTTTACTATTTCTTCTCCTGTTGGGTTTAGGCTTTATTTGCTGTTCTTTCTCCAGCTCCTTTAGGTGTAGGGTTAGGTTGTGTGTTTGAGACCTTTCTTGTTCCTTGAGAAAGGCTTGTATTGCTATATACTTTCCTCTTAGGACTGCCTTTGCTGCATCCCAAAGATTTTGAACAGTTGTGTTTTCATTTTCATTGGTTTCCATGAATTTTTAGAATTTTTCTTTAATTTTCTGGTTGACCCATTCATTCTTTAGTAGGATGCTCTTTAGCCTCCATGTATTTGAGTTCTTTCCAACTTTCCTCTTGTGATCGAGTTTTAGTTTCAAAGCATTGTGGTCCAAAAATAGGCAGGGAATGATCCCAGTCTTTTGGTACTGGTTAAGACCTGATTTGTGACCTAGGTTGTGATCTGTTCTGCAGAATGTTCCATGGGCACTAGAGAAGAGTGTGTATTCTGTTGTTTTGGGATGGAATGTTCTGAATATATCTGTGAAGTCCATTTGGTCCAATGTGTCATTTAAAGCCTTTATTTCCTTATTGATCTTTTGCTTAGATGATCTGTCCATTTCAGTGAAGAGGGGTGTTAAAGTCCCCTATTATTATTGTATTGTTGTCGATGTGTTTCTTTGATTTTGTTATTAATTGGCTTATATAATTGGCTCCTCCCATGTTAGGGGCATAAACATTTACAATTATTAGATCTTCTTGTTGGATAGACCCTTTAAGTAGGATATAGTGTCCTTCCTCATCTCTTATTATAGTCTTTGGTTTAAAATCTAATTTGTCTGATATAAGGATTGCCACCTCACCTTTCTTTTGATGTCCATTAGCATGGTAAATGGTTTTCCACCCCCTCACTTTCAATCTGGAGGTGACCTTGGGTCTAAAATGAGTCTCTTGTAGTCAGCATATCGATGGGTCTTGTTTTTTTATCCAATCTGATACCCGGTGTCTTTTGATTGGGGCATTTAGCCCATTTACATTCAGGGTAACTATTGAAAGACATGAATTTAGTGCCATTGTATTCCTGTAAGGTGGCTGTTTCTGTATATTGTCTATGTTCCTTTCTGGTCTATGTTCCTTTTAGGCTCTCTCTTTGCTTAGAGGACTCCTTTAAATATTTCGTGTAGGGCTGGTTTGGTGTTCACAGATTCTTTTAGTTTTTGTTTGTCCTGGAAGCTTTTTATCTCTCCTTCTATTTTCAATGACAGCCTAGCTGGATATAGTATTCTTGGCTGCATATTTTTCTCGTTTAGTGCCCTGAATATATCATGCCAGTCCTTTCTGGCCTGCTAGGTCTCTGTGGATAGGTCTGTTGCTAATCTAATGTTCCTAGGTTACAGACCTCTTGTCCCGAGCTGCTTTCAGGATTTTCTCTTTGTCTCTGAGACTTGTAAATTTTACTATTAGATGTCGGGGTGTGGACCTATTTTTATTGATTTTGAGGGGGGTTCTCTGTGCCTCCTGGATTTTGATGCCTGTTTCCTTCCCCAAATTAGGGAAGTTCTCTGCTATAATTTGCTCCAGTATACCTTCTGCTCCTCTCACTCTTTCTTCTTCTTCTGGGATCCCAATTATTCTAATATTGTTTCATCTTATGGTATCACTTATCTCTTGAATTCTGCCTTCATGATCCAGTAGTTGTTTATCTCTCTTTTTCTCAGCTTCTTCATTCTCCATCATTTGGTCTTCTGTATCACTAATTCTCTCTTCTGCCTCATTTATCCTAGCAGTTAGAGCCTCCATTTTTGATTGCACCTCATTAATAGCCTTTTTGATTTCCACTTGATTAGATTTTAGTTCTTTTATTTCTCCAGAAAGGGTTTCTCTAGTATCTTCCATGCTTTTTTGAAGCCCAGCTAGTATCTTTATAATCGTCATTCTGAACTCTAGTTCAGACATCTTACTAATGTCCGTATTGATTAGGTCCCTGGCAGTCAGTACTGCCTCTTGTTCTTTTTTTTTGAGGTGAGTTTTTCCTTCTTGTCATTTTGTCCAGAGGAGAATAGATGAATAAGAGATAAAATGCTAACAGGGTAACAACGACCCCAGAAAAATATACACTAAACAAATCAGAAGTGACCTTCCAGAAAGTGGTCACTTTTCTGTTCAGAGAGTTGCTGCTATTCTTTTCTTCGATCTCCTGTTGAGTTTGTAGGTGTTCAGAATGGTTTGATACCTATCTAGCTGAATTCCTAGGACCAGATGAAATTTAGGTCTCCTACTCCCCTGCTCTCTTGCTCCTCCCCGGAAATGACCTTCTTTATCCCTGGTAATGTTCTTTTGCTCTGAAATCTATTTTCTCTGATAGCAGTATACCCACTTTTTTCTTTTTCATTAGTGTTATATATTGGTAATCGTTCCCAACTTATGGTGATTTGACTCATGATTTTTCAACTTTACGATGGTGCAAAATCAGTGGACTTTTCAATAGAAACCGTATTTCTTGTTTTTAATTTTCATCTTTTCCTGGGCCAGTGATATGTGTCACTATACTCTTTTATGATGCTGGGCAGTGGCAGCAAGCCAGTCAGCCACACGATCACAAGGGTGAACAGTCAGTACACTTAGAACCATTCTGTGGCCAT
This sequence comes from Mirounga angustirostris, assembly GCF_029215605.1. Classification (NCBI taxonomy): domain Eukaryota; kingdom Metazoa; phylum Chordata; class Mammalia; order Carnivora; family Phocidae; genus Mirounga; species Mirounga angustirostris. Next base: position 60,102,627 of record NW_026991710.1, read on the forward strand.
ACAACCATTGTGTTTTTCACTCCCAATAATAGTTTTCAATTAATTACATGAGATATTCAACACTTTATTATAAAATAGGCCTTGTGAAACCCATCATAGGTGGAGGAAGGTCTGTATCTTTTTTCGCTCTTTTACTTTCAACCTATTTGGTTTGAAGTGCGTTTTTTTAGGTAGCTTATACTTTTGGGTCTTGATTTTTTTAATCTAATCTGATAATTTCAGCCTTTTACTTGGGTTATTCAGACCATTTACACTTAATGTGTTTATTGATATTGTTTGGTTTAGTTAAATCTGTCATCATATTTGTCTCCTACTTGTTCCATTTGTTCTTTGTTCCCATTTTCTTCTTTTTCTGCCTTTTTTTGGATTAATTGAATTTTTTTGGTTCTATTTTACATCCTTTTTTTGACTCATTGGCTGTAACTTTTTGTTTCATTTTAGTGGTTGCTTTTGAGTCTATAGCATTCATCTTTAAATTATCAAAGGCTATATCCAAGTGATATTATTCCACTTAACACATATCATAAGAATCTTAAAATCGTCTACTTTCATTTCCCTTCTCCCAATTTTTGTGTTACTGCTATCATACATTTCACTTTTACATATGCTATAAACCCCACACTACATTGTTAGAATTTTTGTTTTAACAATAAATTATCTTTTAAAGAGATATAAATAATAAGAAAAAAAGTCTTATACCTTACCCATGTAGTGGGCATTGCCAGGGCTTTTCATTCCTTGGGGTAAGTCTGTATTTCCCTCTGGTTTCATTCTGTCTGAAGAACTTTAATTTCTTACAGTGCAGCTATGCTGGTGATGAATTCTTTCAGCTTTTATATTTCTGGAGAAAAATCATTACTTAGTCTGTTTTTGAAAGATTTTTTTCATTAGGTATCAAATCCTAGGTTGATAGTTTTGGAGATTGTTTTTAGTTCTTCAAAGATGTTGCTCCACTGTATCCTCACAGACATTGTTTCTAATGCAAAATCTGTCATCTTTATCCTCTATATATCTAATGTTTCTTGTTTTCCTTGCTTTTAAGAATTTTTCTTTCCCAGTGGCTTGAATAATTTGATTATGATTTACCTTAGTTTAGCTTTCTTCATATTTCTCATGCTTGGGATTTTTGAGCTTCTTTATCTGTGGGTTTATAGTTTTCATCAAACTTGGACAAATTTTGGCCAAGGTTTCTTCAGATATTTCATTCTACCTCAACATTTCTTTCCATTCCTTCAGGGATTCTGATTGCATATGTATTAGGCTATGTGAGTCACACTACCACTCACTGATGCTCTCCTAATTTTTTGGTTTTTTCTAGTTTTGTCTTTCAATATTCCATTTTCTCTCTGTAGTCTATTCTGGATAGTTCATATTGCTGAGCCTTCACCTTCACTAATCTGCCATTAATTCCCTCCAATGTATTTTTCACCTCACACACTGTAGATTTTATCTCTAGATGTTCTATTTGTTTCTTTTTTATATCTTTCATGTCTCTGCCTAACTTTTTGAATATATAGAATACAATTTTAATAACTTTCTTAATTCCCTTATCTGCTAATTCCAACATTTGTGGCAGTTCTGGGTTAGTTTTCATTGACTGATTTATTTCTTATTATGGCTCACATTGTCCTATTTCTTTGCATACCTGATAAATGTTGTGTGCTGCACATTGTGGATTTTACTTTGCTGGATGCTGGATATTTTTGTACCCTGTATTCTTGAGCTTTGTTCTGGGATACCACAAAATTATTTGGAAACAGTTTGATCCTTTCAGGTTTTGTTTGTTAGGCAGGACTAGAAGAGTGTTCTGTCTAGGGCTATTTGTTCTCCACCACTGTGGCAAGACCGTTCTGTATACTCTACTCAATGCCCCATGAATCCTGGAATTTTCTAATCTGGCAGGAGTGGGAATAGTGGCCATGCCCTCTGAACACAGAGCACTGCTGGTCCTTTCTGGTCACTCTTTCCTCAGACTTGAGCAGTTCCCTACCTGTGTGCACTGAATACTAGAAGGGGAGCCTGTCAGGATCTTCAGAGTTCTCTCTCCTCTCTAGTACTCTCTCCTGTGAATGGTAGCCACTTTGGTCTTCCTGGACGCTCTGCACAATCTTCTCAGTCTCCCGAGCTCTGCAGCATACGCACTCTCCCAAGGCAATAAGCTGGGGCAGTCGGCCATAGGGCTCACCTCTTAGTTTCCCATCCCTCCAGGATTGCTGCCTTCCTTGCCTGATATCGGTTATCTTCGTAACCTTTTTTTATGCCTTTTAGCCACGTGTTGGGTTTTTTAGAGAGGAATCCATCCAATCTCTGTTATTTCATGTTGGCTACAAGCAAAAGTCCTCTTTGCTAATTTTAATATTAAATAACAACTTTTCAAGATTATTTTATAGTGCCTTTTTAAGATATGTCACTGTTACTTTCCCTATATTCAAATGAAAAAAAAGTATACCCAGCAAACTTAAGCATAGCCATAGTAAATATCAAGAGAGCTTAAATTCTCTCTCTAAAAGCCCCAAACCAGAGTCCTCTCTAAATATATAACACTCAGCCTGAGGACCTGCTCAAGTGCTCCTTTTCTGTCATCTCCTTTAACATGAATATTCATCAATATAAAATAAAATAGTTGAAAGTGTAATGATTAAAGATTTGTTGGTAGGTAAAACATAAACTTAGTGGCCCTACACCTAGGGAATGAAAGCTGGATAGTCATTACAAGTGTCATGTTCATAGCAGATATTTACCCCCCAAGGAGCAGCGCCTCCCCTCTGTAGATTCTGTACCCCTCATGTTACGCCTAGCCTTAGATAAAGGAGGGAGGCACTAGGCACCCAAAATACTGCTTTTACCTGCATCTTCTTCCTGTGTTCTTTAAACCTCTAAGTATCACCAACTTAAAGATATCTAAGCATTGTGAATGGAAGAACAGCCTAGCTATAAGCTTTTATGTTAACTACTTGTCTCTCTGATTTAATAACTTGGTGTTTATGTTTTTAGGAACATAGCTACAGTGTAATGGACAGTCCAAAGAAACTTAAGCATAAATTAGATCATGTGATCAGCGAGCTAGAGGATACCAAGAAAAGTCTGCGGAATGTTTTAGACCGAGAAAAACGTTTCCAAAAATCATTGAGGAAGACAATCAGGGAATTAAAAGATGAATGTCTCATCAGCCAAGAAACAGCAAATAGACTGGAAGCTTTCTGTTGGGAGTGTTGTCAGGAGAGCATAGAAAGAGACTATATTTCATGAAATAATTCCATGTTATGTTCTACCTAAAATTAACATTGGTACAGCTTTTTAGAAAATAATTCTCATTTGCCATCATTAAATATTATCCATCATTTAGAGTGCTTCTTTGGATCTCCCATAGCATTATGCATTTAGTTGTTACCCAAAGATTTTTTTTGAAGATGTACAGAAATGTGTGCTAGTTATCATGTTTTTGTGTGATTTGTGACAATTATGTTTTTATAGAGCTAAACTAGTGCCAGGTCACTATCGTAAGATGTTAAAAGATCAAGAAGATTCCACAGGACTTAGGAAATGATATCAAATTAGTCACATTCAGCAATGGTAGTAGGAACTGGACTCTGCTTCAGCAGCATCAGATTTTTGGCTTCAAAGGAGTACCTTTACTTATGTATGCTTTATGGTAAGTATGTTGAATTATACTTTAAATGTATTTTACTATAAAGCAGAATTCATTTATAACACATGTCTATCTTGGATCCAATCCAAGGTGCTTTTGTTACTTGTAATACCAAAATATTTTTTTTACATAGCATCCCATAGTCCTGACCCTGAGAATCGCATATGGTACAGATCTGTTGGCTTATAAAGTTGTTCAGAACCAGGTTGAGAAGACCTCTGACAAGGTCTCAGTTTTTCAGTACGGTACATCGTTCCTCCCCTCTAGGAACACTTTGATATAAGCCCACATTGGTTTAAAAAGTGAAAAAGAGTACTAAATCTGATTTTTAAAAGTTGGTTGTGGACAGTTGTTCTGAACATTTTGTTTCATTATAAAGGAACGTCTTCAAAATCTAGACGCTAGTACTAGCTGAATATTTTTAATGCTCCTTTTTATTTTACAGAAAGTAATATTGCTGACATTTCTAAAATACAAAATATAGGTGAAATCATTAAAAGATAATGATACGGCTCTTCCAATTGCGATAGGATTTGGAGAAAGGGTTAGAATATTTTCCTGTAATTAGGAAAGTATACTATCCAAACACTTTTGTTTAAAGAAAGAAGGTAAAGCAGCAGCTTTAGAATAGCTTCTAACTGAATATACAAAAGAAGAACCCTTAGCTAATTTTTTATCTAAGTGTCAGAAATTTAGCTTTTCTTCTAATTTCTTATTAAGAACAACTGAAATTAAGAATCAAAAATACTGTGGATTAGAATAAAAATTACCAGCCCACAGCCAAATTCTACTTTGAAACGCATGTACGTATTCAAACCTTGTTCAGATGTCTATGCTATAGTAGTTAGAATTTGAGTATCAATTGTTTCATTGTGTCAACTAGAAATGAATTGCATTTTGTGCTAACATATTCATGGAAATTTTGTGTTATATTAATATCAGTAAGGATATGGTCACTTGAATTTTCTTTGTATTCAAGAATTTTCTACGTGTTAATGCATGTTATATTTTTATGTAGGATTCCAAACCTTCCCTCTAAATGGGAACCTTCCCACATTTCAGAGGTCAGAATTATATTAAGAAGAAACACTGAGGTCATATCTTTTCACTACCTAGAAAAAAATCTCATTAGCTACCCATTATTTATTTTAGTTATTTAATTTCGAATTAATAACGGACATTCGAAGGGGAAGTTTGGGTGTGATCTTAGGTTTTATAGAGATACTGTGATAGAGATGGAGACTTATTTTGAGTATAAAAATTAAAGTCAGTGGACAGTGAAGAAAAGTAGGATCGATCCAAACACAGTACATCCAAATTCTGGCTCTCTACTGGCTGCTTAGAATGACTCCAGCCTGAGAGACCTTTCCAAGAGTCAAAGCCCAGTTGGAGCCTTGGTCACAGTTGCCACAGTCACTTTTACCACTTGTGTTCACAGTGAACTCAGCCCTTGTCTTCTTTGTCATTGGGCTTAGTATCACTGAGAGATAGGTGACTGAGAACAAAATATTGGTATCATCAAAGACCCGGAGCTACCCATTTGCTCTTTATTCTTATGGAGAAATGATTACCAATAAAAATCGGACATAAGAAATAGGGTTCTCCTCACCCGCCACCCCAAACAAATGCCTAGCCTAGACACAGTAAATACCTCAGTCCTCTGTTCCAGATATTCCAGCCTAGCCCAGGGAGAAACGGTCCTGTGCAGGGCAAACCAGTCACCCCATCCAGAGATGCCTCAGGCAGCTGAGGCCAGCCTAAGGGTTTCACTTTGCTTTAAAGCTTAGAGTAGCCTCTGGATCCTGGAACAAACCAATACACCAGTTAAACCTCAGCACCAAATCAGGTACAAAGGACTTGACATGGCATTTTTCTCCATATCAAGTTTAAATCGCTAGAAATAGACTTTGGTTGCTAAAGATAATCACAATTATACCACAGTCTTTGGGAAAAGGTGAAGTGTATTAAAATATATATTTAGTTTTTAAAAAGGGTAAAATATTACAGAAATAATTGAGGAGTGAAGAATGCATTATTCATTTGAAAAATAAATATTTTCTCCCGTAATGTATGTGGGTTTTATACAGTTACCCAATAAAATGAGCAGAGAAAAATAAAGAGTATATATACTGTGGTTTTGCTTTCATTTCTTCTGCACTTTTTCCCTCCACCAATACCTCTAATATCATAGGGTCTGCTACGTTAGATGACCCAAGTGGCAGACCTGCTTTTACCACAATATGGATGTGCCATATTAGAGCCCTTTCCTGCTTGGGCTTCACTCAAAACTGGCAGCCTTTCGTGTCACCCAGTGTGACAGCTGAGAGCAGTATTTTTAGGTGTGAAATGTGCTCCCTTCTTTATAGTGGGAGATGTAGGTCATAATAATTTGTCTGTTACTTCGGAGGGGATATTTTAGCATGCCCCTGCTCCCTGGACACTCCTCCCCGCAAATTTTACTGATACGGTAGGCTTTGGAATGCATGGGGTTTGGTTTTTTTTTTTTAAGATTTTATTTATTTATTTGACAGAGAGATAGAGAGCACAGGTAGGCAGAGTGGCAGGCAGAGGGAGAGGGAGAAGCAGGCTCTGCGCTGAGCAGGAAGCTGGACATGGGGCTCGATCCCAGGACCCCAGGATCATGACCTGAGCTGAAGGCAGCCACTTAACCGACTGAGCCACCCAGGTGCCCCGAGTGCATGGTTTTTATCTTACCCTCTAGAGCACATGTACTTTATCAAGGCCTCAGATTTACAAGTTACATCTTGCTCGTGCCATTGGATTAATATAATCCATCAGTTTGGTGACCTCAGTGACTCTCTGTAGGATATCTACCTGGTCTGGGTCTCTTTCTGTTATATTAGTAGAAGCCAGAGAGTTACATGGCCTTGTTGTTCATTCCATGTGAGTGTGAACTGTTTGTGATTCTGTTTTACAGGGATGGAAAAACATGTGCCCACCAGATAGGTAGTTACGTACCACGTACCCATAGCCATGTTAACCTGCTCTAGCAGGATGTCACATCTGGCGCAGCATCTGTAGTCGGGGCTCCTCCTCCATTGAATTTGCCTTAGTCCACTGTTATCTTGCAGGCTCTGTCTAAATTTTGCAGAATAAATAGAGCTATGATGAAGACTACCACTCCTGCATCTGGTATGTAGGGCTGTCAAGGTGGCACCTTAGCCAACTCCACAGAAAAATCTGAAGCTGAGCTGGTGAGGAGAAGGAGTTGACATAGCAGACCCGAGACTGCTGTCCTTAGAAAGACCTGCCTACAGGGTTGGCTCTTGGCCGGCATCTGGTGGCTTCAGTTTCGAGAGGATTCCCGCCCTTCCAAACTGAGAAGAAGCTCACTGTGCCTAAACTGTTTGTAGAAACAGTATGGTTTGTAGTGAACACCTGCTTTCCTTCTGGGAGTCTGGAATTCGGGAATGTGTCAAGCAGGGCCCCTGCCTGTATGACGAGCCACAAAAAAAACCTTAGACACTGAATCTTTAATGAGCTTCCCTGGTGGACAACATGTCATACCTGTTGTCCAATTCAGTGCTTGTTGAGGGCCTGAGTCTGCGTCCAAAGAAAGAACTGCTCTATCCGTAGGAAGATCAAAGGTGTAATTGGCTCCTCCATTGGAGCAATGGGGGGAATGTGCTAGGCAGTAGCTGAGCAGAGCCAGGTTCCAGCTCCTGGAGGCAAGCCTGGGTGGGGCGTGGGCTGTCTGCACCCATTGCCTGCCTTCTCATAGGCCTCACGGCCTTCCTTTCATATCGCTTCCTCACCCTTCAGCACAGTTCTAATCATTGTTGCAGCATCTCTCACCTTCCTCCCCGCTGTGCTTCTGGTCGTGGAATTGGGCCTGACGCAAGACAGGAGCTGGCAAAGGCAGAAAAGGAAGAAAAAAATGTCAGATCAAGACCAGGAAATCCAGGAGCAGAAGAAGATACACTTTGTAATCAAAGAACCACATGGTAATTAGTAGCACGAGCAACAGCAGTTGAAGAGCAAGTGCTGAACTGAGCACATTCAGTAATTCTACGCATTTCTCAAGTGCCAGGAACTGTGTGTCAGGGAGTGTGCTGGGCACTGCAGAAACAACAAAGACCCAGTTCCTGTCCTCGAGGAGGTTACAGACTAGTAACGAGTTCCAGACCCCGTAATCCGGGGACAGCAAGGAGGGCGTGTCAGGAGAAGAATGGGCTGTCTGAGGCCTTTCTCCGAACCGCTGTGCACTACTTTGTAGGACCACACACATGCTCAGATTCACATCACAACTTCTTAAAGCATCAGTCTAGGAGTCTCATTCTCAATCGTCTAATATTTGTCTTTGGCACATAGAGAAGTTTATAGACTAATAACACTCAGTGCAAAAACCCATCACATGTATGGTTTTTAAAGCCCCATACCCTATCATGAGGGATACAAAAATGATAAGATGAAGGTATTCACAACCTACAGGGACACACAAGTATCTAACGAATGCAGAGAAGTGGCCAGTGTGGCAGGACTGTGGCAATTAAGGTGCCAGGACTGGGAGACTAATGGAACCTCAGAGTTCCAAAATGGAACATTAGTGTGTCAGTGTGGGCGTTTTTCAAGTTCTGTCCCAGGATCTGGATTCTCTCTCTCTTTTTTTTTTTTTCATAGAGAGCGAGAGCCCAAGCAGGGCAGCGGCAGGCAGAAGGAAAAGCAGGCCCCCCGCCGAGCAGGGAGCCCGATGCGGGGCTCAGTCCCAGGACCCGGGGATCATGATCTGAGCCGAAGGCAGATGCTTAACAGACTGAGCCACCTAGGTGTCCTGGACCTGGATTCTCTTTGTACCTCTTCGGATATGAGAGTAGAAGACCAAACCACCTGGGAGAGAGCCAAACAGACCTAGGTTCAAGGCCCAAGCCTGCCACTTTATTACATGTAGGACCAAGTTACTGAAACCCTCTGAGCATTTACAAAGTAGTAATACACCCAGTTGTGGTGAGAATTGTATTTAATTGTGTGCAAAATATAAAACATACAATGAGCTTTCATATATTATTTTTCTTTCTTTAAATCCCATGCCAAACGCATGGAAAAAGAAGATTAGAACAAGGAGAAGGGCAGAAGCAAGAGGGGAAATGCATTTCGTAGTGAACTGATGATGGTACAGACGATGGTGGCCTTAAATAAGCTTCTCTCTGTAGGGTAGCTCAAAAGCAGTCCCTCTGAAAGAGAAAACTGTCATCGCCATTCTCCTCTCCATCCTCCCACCTCAGCCCTGGAAAAGCCATTCAATCCAGATTCAATGTCTCATTTGTTCATTTGTTCATATAGCATCTTAGTGCTGCTCAAAATGTGGTTCACGGACCAGTGTACAAAGTAAGGAGCGCGCTCCAGAATATAAATCAACTATGTCACAAAGCACAGTCAGTTCAGTTAACATTTGTTTTAAAGATTTTCATATATTTATTTGAAAGAGAGAGTACAGAGGGAGAAGCAGACTCCCCACTGAGCAGAGAGCCCAACACTGGGTTCGATCCCAGGACCCTGAGACCATGACCTGAGCCAAAGGCAGACGCTTAACTGACTGAGCCACCCAGGCGCCCCTTCAGTTAACATTTTCATACCAAGACCTTTTCCCATGAATGAAACAGTATAATGCTTTACATTCTGGACCAAGTGCATTAGCTCATTCTGGACCAGTAAAAAAGAGTTCACAGGCTAGCAGCTTGGAGTAGCACTGTGTCAGAGTATCAGGTCACCAAATAGTCTTTGAACTAACCTTAGCTCCTTGTGGTAGTCAGCAGCAGAGGAGTCCCGACAGATTTGTGTCCGATAATAAACTTCCCAAATCCCTGTGGTGGAGCTTGTGCAGTTGAAGGATATCGCATCTGACTCAGCAGATCTGACCTGGTGTTTTTTAAAATAGAAATGTTTTATTAAACAATGCTAGTGAGGTGTCCAGGCGGTGCAGGACGCTAACCACAAATACAGATGATGAGCACCTTGTGGAGACGGGCATTCAGCTACAGACCTGCCAGCAAAGGGTACTCAACAGACAATTTAAAATGAATGGTCCTGGTGCTTATAAAAAAGGTTGATTTTATAATGGTCCAAAATGTTGCCAGGCTACACACAGTGAAGGAAATTACCTCTGAAATCCTGAGGATTTCAACAAACGTTTTGGTTGCCACTCTATCACGCACTTGTAGATGGGTCTTAAGAGTAGAGAATGTCATACTGATATGTACATTTCACCTTTCTGTGGCCATCAACATGATCTGGCCATATTTTGTTGAAAAAATGGGAAACAGTTTTAACCAGCAATAAAATAAGGCTATCCAAAGGCTCAAACCCACCAAGGCCCCCATAGCTACTGGGAAATTTTAGAGTGAAATGAAAATGCATTCTATAAATCTAAAAACAGTTTCAGCAAGTTATTTTTAAATGTGCCCTATGGCAAAAAAGCTCTGCGTGTGCCCAGAGACGGCTACTGAAGGACTGCAAGAGCAAAAAATGGAAAGCAGCTCAAATTCTATCAAGTGATGATAAACTATGGTGCACCCAGATAATGCAATAATAAGCAATAATTGAAAAGAGAGATCAATCTGTATGTATTGGCATGGAATGAAAAGGCATTTTAAGTGGAAAGAAATAATTTTGGGGGACCTGAATGACTCAGTCGGTTGAGTGTCCACCTCTTGGTTTCAGCTCAGGTCATGGTCTCAGGGTCCTGGGATGGAGCCCCACATTGGGCTCTGCGCTCAGCGTGGAGCCTGCTTGTCCCTCACCCTCCCTCTCTGCTCCTCCTTGTGCACTCTCTCTCTCACTCTCACTCTCTCTCTCAGATAAATAAATAATCTTTAAAGAGAAATAATTTAGATGGCAACTCAAAATAGCCCATTTATAAAAATTTTTTAAAAACCCTTTACAAAACAGTTTCTAAGTGTGTGTGCAAACATACAGAAAAAGGAATCAATATATGTCAAACTGGTAAAAGTGGTTATTTCTGGAGAGGGGAGCATATACTTCCTGGGACACACAGAGAGAAAGGGAGAAGACGAAGGAAAAAAGGGAGGGGAAAAAATTCTAACAGCATTCTACAAATGTAAATCAAAACCGTTTCATCTCTGAAACCCTAAGGGTTGCTTGCTATCAGCCCTCATCATCTCCTTGAGACATTGGCTAATGTTGGATCCAAGTCTTGAATTACTACCACTTCCTGTGCCACCTGGATATTTCAAAGAACTCTCTCAAACCCCTACCAGCTTAACTATTGAGATGTACAGAAACCACTGTCTGGGTAGGTGTGGTTACAAGATTGTAGTTAGCTTGCCTGTGATTGGTCACCTAGCAGAACCCTAGGGGAAAAAAACAAAAAACAAAAACAATGTCTTCATCCCCTGTTAAGAAACTTCCAATGAAGGGGCGCCTGGGTGGCTCAGTCAGTTAAGCGTCTGTCCTCCGCTCAGGTCATGATCTCCCTGCTAAGCAGAGAGCCTGCTTCTCCGTCTCGTTCTCCCTCTGTGCTCGCTCTCTGTCTTTTCAAATAAATAAAATCTTTTTTAAAAAAAGAAACTTCCAGTCAAGCTTTCCAACTGACTGAATACCTCAGAAAGCTAAAACACATGACTTCAAAGTCTTATACCTGAGAAGTGTTGCACACTCTCACAGAGTATTTCACAATTTTCATAAATCCTCATATTTTTGCCTTTTCTTTGTCTTGTTTCAGATATCCAGGTTCTAGAGGAAATATCTGTCTGAGGCAGAAAATTATTATTTTTCAGTAATAATGATAGTTAACATTTACAAGGTGCCAATTTCTATTCAAAGTCCTTAAAGGTAATAACTTATTTAACCTCACAACAACCCTATGAGGTAGGTACTATTATTATTCTCATTTTATAAAAGGGTGAGGGAATTAAACAGAAAAGTTCAGTAACTTGCCCAAGGTCTCACAGTATAATGGTATAATGATACATATTCTCATCATTATACAAAGAGACACATTGTCAACCCTGATCTATAACACCAAGCCCAGAGATTTGGATTCACTAAATGTGAATTACTGTTGAACATTCCTAGGACCCACAGGCTAGGCTTCAATCATTCCATTCAGATGCTCTGTTTGGGGCATTTAGAGTCTGAAAGATAAAATGTGACCTCATCCTGTGTCTGAAGCTGGGGAAAGCCCAGAGTTACTCATCACCACAATCTGGATCTGTCTGATGCCACCACCAAGCATAAGCCAGGCAGCCGAGCACTCAGGGTGAAGTCACCTTCCCACACACAGGGGCAAGACATTCAAGCATCCTTGGGTTTCACCTGCTCGGGAGTCTGTCTAGTCACCTGGTTGCCCTCAGTGCTTGGGAAGAATGCATGGAATGATAAATACATTGATCCTCATCTCTGTCAGTGCCTTATCTAACCACTGGAATGGAGACAATCTTCTACTCTGTCTACACCTATCGTTTATAAATAAATACAAGAGAATAAAAGTTAATGGTTCTTTCCTAGCAACACTAGGCTTAAAATAGAATCTTCATTCCGTATGTGCTTTGCTACTATGAGATTGTGTAGGTTATATTTCAGAGTTTTAGCAAACCACATGCAGTCCACTGTATGGCTTCAGGTACAGCTGGACCCAGGGGTTCAAATTGCTGTCCTCATAATCTGATATCTCTCCACTCTGCTTTATCAGGGAGGCCCTCCCTTCAGGTAGGCATATCTCTTCCCAACTTCAAGTTCAAAGGCAAGGTATGTGTCTCTTTTCCAGTCACTCATAACGAAAGTCCCAGGATTCATTTTTACTGGGGCTGATTGACTTGGCGTCAAATGCCCATCCTGAAACAATTGCTGTGGCCATAGGAATGCTATGTTAGGACTGGCAGGCACAGGTTACAAATAATCCCGGAGCCAGGCGAGTAATGATGTTGGTTCCTCACAGGGAACTCAAGGTTAGATAATCAGAAGACTTGGGATGATTCTGGGATGGCACTAGAGCTCAGAGCAGAGCATGGGCTCTGAGAGGTGTGGTGATGGGGACATCACTCCAGAGTGAAGATTTTTGTGTTAGTAAATCTCTTCGTGTGTGTTTGTCTACCAGAATAAAGGGGAATGGTGGAGGAGTATTTTTAGTCCTTATTATGATTGTAGTAGATAAAGCTGCCCTTAAGTACACAATTTCATTAAATGGGAAGCATACAGAATCATTTTATCATTATATTTGGCCCCGAAGTTAGATCCTCTTCCTGATCTCAGGACAGAATCATCCTCTAACTCACTGTACACCAGTCATTCCCATTCACTCATTCATATGCTCATGCATTCATGCAGTCTGGAAGAATCTACTAAGTTATCTGCCACATGAACAGCACTGGGGGTCATCTTCAAATAAATGACACTCTTCTAAGCAGCGTTCCACCCATTCTCTCCCTATGGACTGTTATTCTTCCCACTAGTCCTGTGAAGTAGGTGCTTTCAACATTTCTGAGAGAATATAATAAACATTCAAACAGGGTGATTGTTTTAACTTTTTATAATGGGAAGTTCCAAACAAAAGTAGAGAGTATAATGAGCTCAAATGCAGTCGTCATCCAGCTTCAACTATTATTAAACATGGGTGATCTTGTTCTATTTATATCCCCACTCACTTCCCATCCTCTTGATTATTTTGAACAAATCTCAGACAGCATATAATCTGTAAATATATCAGCATCTATCTCTGAAAGGTAAGCATTCTGTTTTTTTTTTCTTTTGGACAAGGCCATGTATCATTATTACACCTAAAATAACCGCTTAATATTAGAAAAAAATGCAGTTCACATTCCCCTAATTGTCTTTTTTTTAGTTTATTTGAAATAGGACTCAAAGTCCAAACATAATTGACTTAAATCTTTTAACCTGTTGATTCTCCTCTTCCTCTTTATTTATTTTGCCTTGAAAAACAGTTGTTTTAAAGAGGGGCAAACCAGAAATCAGACTCTTAACTACAGAGAACAAACTGATGGTTACCAGAGGGGAGGTGGGTTAAATGGGTGATGGGGATTAAGGAAGGCACTTGTGATCAGCACCGGGTGTTGTATGGAAGTGATGAATCACAAAATTCTACACCTGAAACTAATATTACACTAGATGTTAACTAACTGGAATTTAAATAAAAACTTGAAAAAGAAAAAAAAAAATAAATGGTTTTAACAAATAAGTCTTTTGTCCTACACCACCTGGATGAATTTTAAGGATACTGTCACACAGCTTTCCCATCAATAAATTGACAACCAGGGTCTCAGGGCACACCTAGCCCAGTGATTAAGAATAAGAGTTCTGGAGCTGAACTGCCTGGGTTTCTATCTTGGCTCTACCACTTATTAGCCACAGGACCACCTCTCTGTGCCTCAGTTTTCTCATCTTTAAAATGGGGGTGAGAGGCGCCTGGGTGGCTCAGTCAGTTAAGTGTCTGACTCTTGATTTCAGCTCAGGTCATGGTCTCAGGGTCGTGAGATCAAGCCCCACATCAGGCTCCACGCTGGGCATGGAGTCTGCTTAGGATTCTCTCTCTCCCTCTCCCTCTGCTCCTTCCCACCCTCCCACCCACTCATGCCCTCTCTCTCTCTCTAAAAAATAAAATGGGGGGGGGGCGCCTGGGTGGCTCAGTTGGTTAAGCGACTGCCTTCGGCTCAGGTCATGATCCTGGAGTCCCTGGATCGAGTCCCGCATCGGGCTCCCTGCTCGGCAGGAAGCCTGCTTCTCCCTCTGACCCTCCCCCCTCTCATGTGCTCTCTCTCTCTTGTTCTCTCTCTCAAATAAATAAAATCTTTAAAAATATACATATATGAGGGGTGCCTGGGTGGCTCAGTTGGTTAAGTGTCTGCCTTCGGCTCAGGTCATGATCCCAGGGTCCTGGGATCGAGTCCCGCATCGGGCTCCTTGCTCGGCAGGGAGCCTGCTTCTCCCTCTGACCCTCCCCCCTCTCATGTGCTCTCTGTCTCTCTCATTCTCTCTGTCTCAAATAAATAAATAAATAAAATCTTTAAAAAATAAATAAAATAAAAAAAATAAAATGGGGGGATAAATTGTTTTGAAGATTCAATGGCTTGATGTATGTGCAATGATTAGAACAGTGATGCTTAGAATACGGCAAATGATAGATGAGGAAATTGAGGGTCCGTGAGGCAGAGTGGTCCTAGCTGTGGCTGCTGCTAATTGGTGGCAGGGCAGGGACTAGAACACAGATTTATCCCACTGCTTTAACACTGTTTCAAACCATTGACGAATAGGCGCTCTCTGCCCTTGATCAGGATGTTACTGCTATTCTGTTGTCAAATCACTAGGATGACTTTAGGAACCTTCTCCAGGCCTCAGTCTCCTACTCTGCAAAAATGGAGGAACTGGAGATGTGCCTGAAACTCCTTTTAGGAGAAATCCCAGCAGAAGACACCCTAGGCAGGCGTGCAGGGCAGCCAGGCAGGCCCCACGGAGCAGCATCTTCAAATCAGTGCCAAGCACAGAAGCTTTCGATTCCCCGCAGGAGCATCTGCCCCGCTCCTGACAGAGAACCCTGAGCCACCCCCAGGCCTCCGGGAGATAGTCCTCACAGCTAGGCCCTCAGCCTGACTCCCCCAGCACCCCTCAGGCTGCCTGACACGCATGAGCCCGCGGCCCCGCACCCCTAATGGTGGCCTCCTGGACCCCTCACGGGCCGTGTGAGGGGAATGGCTCCCCACACAGCGTTGGCAGTTCCTGCTGCGGGAGACCAGCCTCACTGGGCATAACTGTAGCTTGCCTTTGCTTCTCCCAGTCTGTGCAACAGACAGGGCCTTTAGGCCGACGGGACTGCAAAGATGAGGGAGACCAGGGGCCGCTGGCCCATCCCTCAGGCAGGCATCCTGCTGGGTCCTTGGCAGTGTGAACGGGGGTCCGCAGAGCAGCCCAAAAAGCCACAGATGGACCAGAACAGTCCGGCCTTCTGAACATCGCTGGTCCAAACTGCTGCTGCTGGTGCTGGTGGTTTGGTTTTTTTCCCTCTCAGACTTCCATTTCAATTAATATAGAAGGCTGGTTTATATTGTCTCCGTTTGAACCCTAAAACCAAAAACCATTTTCGTTGTAGCCAAACCCAGTATCTTCAGAGTTTGAGCGCCTTGAAATTCTAAACACATTTTTAAACCACCAAGAAGGAGGGCAAAGGAGACCGCGGTCGGGGGGGTGGGGGGTGGCAAAGCAGGGAGGTCTCCACTATGAGAGTCTCCCCAAAATAAAGAGGTTCGACCTAAGTTAGAAGACAGGCTGCCCTGAGCCCAGGAGGGGCTGCTCTCCTCATGGGCATCTTGCTGAAGGATACGCGTGAGAAGCAGTGCAATGCTCACAAACCAGCCAGAAATTCCTCAAGTCATCCCACACGTGTCTGGTCAAGGAGCACTTGGCCGTGCCTTTCATTATCCACCAACACTGAGGTTCTTCTTTAGAAGCATTTGGCTTCAGTCTCTTCACCTGTACTTGTCCCCTCAACCCTCAGGGCCACAGGAATACATGTGAACGTGCGAGAGAGAGAGAATACGGTGGGTATTCATCAGGGTCCTCTGAAGAAACAGAATAGGATGTGTATGTAGAGAGGGGACGATTTATTTTGAGGAACCGGCTCAGGTAATTACAGAGGCAAGACCAGAATCTGCAGGCTGGGCGGGCAGGCTGGACCCCTAGGGAAGAGCCCATGTTGCCGCTCAAGTCCCCAGGCCATCTGCTGCAGGACCCCCCTCTTGCTCCCACTCAGGGGAAGTCAGTCTTTTGTGCTATTCAGGCCTCCAGCCGATTGGAAGAGGCCCACTCCCAGTATGCCTGGCAACCTGCTTTACTCAACATCCACCAATTTAAGCGTTAATTTCATCCAAAAAACATCCTCACAGAATCATTATTTGACTAAACATCCAGGCACCACGTCCCGGCCAGGTTGGCAGGTAAAAGTAAGCCTCACAGGGTGCAAGTGGGAAGAAAAAGGAGATTAAACCCCCGCTGAGGTCAGATCCGAAAAGCAGGGCATGGCAGACAGCTGAGACCCTGGGCAAAGCCACCTTCCTGCCCTCGCACCCCCTTCCCTGAGCAGGACTTGCCAGACAACGAGGTGCTCGAACACCTGTACACCAGCAGACCCCCTCGTCCCGCTCCCTCCCAGGCATCTGTCTATGGTTTATTCTGGAACAGTTTACTGAGTGCTCACTCTGTGCCAGGCACTGTGGCTCCAGTGTAATCACGGCTCAGGTCTTCTGTATCCCTAAAAATAGTTAAAATGGTAATCTTTATGTTGTCCATTTTATCATAATTAAAAAAAAAAAAAAAAAAAAGACGGAGTCCTTGCCATCAAGGGTCTCAAAGTCCAGAGAGAGAGGACAGACAGAAAGCAGTTTCAGCGTAGGCGTTACCCATGGTGAGAGAAAGCATCCAGAGAACCCAGACCCACCTCGGTACAGAAACTGCCCCTCCCTCGTCCGCTCATCCTGTCCTTTCCCTCCACTGTGGGCAGAGCTGCTCTGGACATAATTATCTCCTGGCCGCCACCACCAGTCGGGCTCCAAGCAGACCCTTCTTACTACCTACGTATGAAAAGCTCACTTCTCCAGTCCTGCAGCTTCGAGGTAGCACTCCACAGACTAATCACTTGGTACCAATTTTTACTGTCCCAATTTTTCTTTATGGAAGAAGCAATATTATAATAACTTTTTAAAACTCACTATAGGGGCGCCTGGGTGGCTCAGTCGTTAAGCGGCTGCCTTCGGCTCAGGTCATGATCCCAGGGTCCTGGGATTGAGCCCCGCATCGGGCTCCCTGCTCGGCGGAGAGCCTGCTTCTCCCTATCCCTCTGTCTGCTGCTCTGCCTATTTGTGCTCTCTCTCTCTGTGTTAAACAAATAAATAAAAATCTTTTTTTTTTAATATTTTTTTTTAAAGATTTTATTTATTTATTTGACAGAGAGAGACACAGCGAGAGAGGGAACACAAGCAGGGGGAGTGGGAGAGGGAGAAACAGGCTTCCCGCAGAGCAGGGAGCCCGATGCGGGGCTCGATCCCAGGACCCTGGAATCATGACCTGAGCCGAAGGCAGACGCTTAACCAACTGAGCCACCCAGGCGCCCCAAATAAATAAAAATCTTAAAAAAAAAAAAACAAAACTATAATCTCACCAGCTGATCATCCCCAATCTCACAGTCAAACGCTCAGACCAAAGGTGTGGTGTTGTCTAGGACTCCGGTGTCACTCATAACCTCCTTCCAATTCACCAGGAAATCCTATCAAGTCTACCTTCAAAATTTGTCCAGAATCTCCCTATTTTGTTCACCTCCACTGCTGCCTCCCCAGCCCATGTCACCATCATCTCCTCCCTATACTATTGGTATTTTAAGTTCTCCCCTTGCCCCGCAACAGTCTATTCTCTACAGAGTGGCCAGAGTCATCCTTTCAAAATGTACGTAAGATCGTGTCATGCCTCTCCTTACAATCTTCCAATGGCTTCCCATTTCCCTCAGGGTAATGATCTGGCCTCCATTTCTCCTTGACCTCATCCCCTAGTCTGCTCCGGCAATCATGGCCTCCTTGCTGTTGTAGGTTACACACCATGCCTACTTCTGTCTCAGGGCCTTTGCACTGGCTGTACCCTCTGCCTGATACACTCTTCTCCAGATAGCCACATGGATAACTTCCCTAACTCCCTCAAGCCCTTGGTCAAACATCATCTTCTACTTAAATATGCAACACTGTCCAACATTTCTTACCCTGATTATCTTTTTATTTTTCTATACCACGTATTACAGAATCTTTTAACATTCTAACGTATTCTAACATGTTATAGAATTTACTCCTTTTTTTTTTTTGGTTGTTGTTTATGCTCTGTCTCCATCCTAGTAAAATGTGAACTCAAGTAGGGCAGGTATTTTTGTCTGTTCTGCTCACAGATGTACCCCAAGCCCCTGGAATGGTATCTGGCACATACTGGGCGCCCAAGACATAGTTGTCAAGTGAATGATGAGGGCAAAGTGCACCTCCCAAAGCAACACTCCCCAGTCCCAAATGCCCTGCTTCTCTGGGCTCCAAACCAGGGAGGGGGAAGACATGAGGAACTTCCCTCTAAAAATGTCACAAAGCCTTCTTAGACTAGCGCTCCTTCTGTGACAACACATGTCACTACTGTATAATGGAAATTTTTTATCAGGGCAACCTGAGCCCAGACAGTGGACAGAATGAGACATGCAAGTAATTCCATCTTGGTTGACATGTGGTGGGGACAAGTTCACGTGCCAAGATGCAACTGAACCATACGAACCTTCAGGCACCAACAACTATTTCCTGACCAAAAAAAAAAAAGGCATTATAAATATTACTATCTTTGTCGTAGTCTCAGGCATTTAGTAATAGAAAGTTGTTCTCTTATTTTTCACAGGAACATCGATTAGCTTCCGTCTGGTTTGTTGGGGTTTTTTTTTTTTAAGATTTTATTTATTTGACAGAGAGAGACACAGCGAGAGAGGGAACACAAGCAGGGGGAGCGGGAGAGGGAGAAACAGGCTTCCCGCCGAGCAGGGAGCCCGATGCGGGGCTCGATCCCAGGACCCTGGGATCATGACCTGAGCCGAAGGCAGACGCTTAACGATTGAGCCACCCAGGCGCCCCCAAACCTCCGTCTGTTAACAGACATTCTGTTTAAGTGACACATATGGGAGATTGACTGTGGGGCGGGAAGGTCATGTGGCACCACAGGAGTAATAGACACAAATGAAGGTAGTAACATCTCCAGTGGCCCAGGCCCCATGACCCCCCACCTCTCTTCTTCTAGTAACTGTGCCCACCTGCCCTTCCCCAGCCACCTGACCCACAGGCTGGGCCACCCAGAGTTCTTCCCTGGGTTGTTTCTAAGTGGAGCTATCAGGGAAGAGCCTCTTTCCTCACAGACTGTTAAACCAGAAGGATATAAAACAAAAGATGCCATTAAAAGAAGAACATAAATGCACTAATGAGTTAGTGAGTATACGAATGAATTTTTGAAGCAATGTAAATACACTGAATTAGAAGAAAGAACATGAATTTTGAAGTCGGGAAAGTCCCGGTTCTGAATCTCTACCTTACCACTTAATATTTTTGAGTCTATGAGAAAGAAATGTAACTCCTCTTGAGTCCTACATCACCTCCTCATAAAATTATTGGCGGGGGGAACAACACCTAACACAAACCAGCTACATGGATCCTTCCCCTTAAGTCAGTGTATTATGGAACCCCGAAATCAGACTCGTGTTCCCAAAACGCAGTGAGCCAACCTCTGAGTCAGCAGGTCTGATCCACAGAAAGCTTTATTACCAGAAGGGCAGCCCAACGGGAAGGCAGGGAATCAGTCCCAAGTCTGCCGTGCCCTGTTGGGCCTAGGAACAGTTTATGTATGATTAGCAAAGTATGCAGTGGTTAGGGCAGGAACCGAATGGGCCTGGAAACTTCTTGAGGAGGTGGTTGAAACTTCTCCAGGTTACATGCCCCTCCACATCCCGGCACCATCCAGGGGTCCTAGTTCCTTACCTGTTAACCTCATGTCTGATATCGGTTCTGCAAGACGGACGTTATCAACCTGCATCCCTCCCCTGGTCCCTATAATTTACTTCAGAAAAAAAGAACAAAAATGGGGCGCCTGGGTGGCTCAGTCAGTTAAGTGTCTGCCTTCAGCTCAGGTCATGATCCCAGGGCCCTGGGATCAAGCCCCGCATCAGGCTCTCTGCTCAGCGGAGAGCCTGCTTCTCCCTCTGCCTGCCGCTCTGCCTATCTGTGCTCTCTCTCTATCTCTCTGTCAAATAAATAAATAAAATCTTAAAAAAAAAAAAAAAAAAAAGAGCAGTGACCCAGAGCCCTGAGAGCTTTCCTGATGTTGAGAATATGGACATTAGAATCTCACTGATTAGCCTTCAACTAAATGAAAAAGTGATGATTTGTAGATTTTTTGAAGTATATGACTGCAAAGATTTTTACCAAAATCACCGCATTTGAAATAAGTTTTCAGAAATATTTCCTTTTTTTAAGGTAAATAAAGACTTTCTGCAAATTAAGCTAACCTCACAACAGCTTCACTGATTTTACGTGTTGTTGAACACTTGGTTCCACTCAGTATATAGCATCCAAATAAAATATGGCAAGACTTAGTAACTATATACATCACCAATAAAGAAGTAAGTTAGAATTTTGTCATGGGACACCTGGGTGGCTCAGTCGGTTAAGCGTCTGCCTTCGGCTCAGGTCATGATCTCAGGGTCCTGGGGTCGAGCCCCACATGGGACTCCCTGCTTCTCCCTCTGACCCTCCCCCTGCTCGTGCTCTCTCACTCACTCACTCTCTCTCAAATAAATAAAATCTTTTTTAAAAATCCTGTCAAATAAGAATACTATGAAATTTTTTAAAAATTCTGTTCCTTTTGATCTATCAGCTATTGGGTGCTACTGGAGATCTTAAGGTCCCTAATTTGGTCTCCTGACCCTGTAGTTTTGGTCTTGAAACAACAGGACTGGAGGTTTGGCCCATCCTCCTAGGTCTCCATCAAAGCATTTCTATGTTAGTACTGGCTCGAGAAGCTTGAAAAATTAAACTGGTGAGGAGAGGCAGAGCAGATGCCTTTCAACCCTACTTCAGCTACCTGTGCTTCAGGATGAGAGCAGTCTTACTTGTGTCGAGCAGAGGGTGGGACCCGGCTCCTTGTTGAATATACTCATTCCTACTTCTCGAACTCACTTTGACCGAAGGGAGAAAACTGGCTTTGCAGGTTGGCAAGATTTTGAAACTGATTTGATCACCCATGGTGGGCAAAAAGTCTTTCTCTTAATAAATCTGTTTCCATTGTGGTGTTCTTTTTAACTGAAACTTGGTCCTCCTCTGTAGCAGTTTTCTAAAGTCTCAAAGAAATGATCAACCCACTTCAGATGAGGTTGCACTGTACGTTATTTTTTTTAACAGCAACACTCTTGGCTCTTGGGGCCAGAGATGACTTTGTCGTGGGGCACTGTGACAACAAAAAAATGTCTCTAAACATTGCCCGATGTCCTCCATGAGAGGAGGGAGCAAAATGCCCTCCAGCTGAGAACCACTGACCTATACAGATATTTTCATTCATTCCTTGGAAGAGCAAGACAAGGCTGAGGATTAGAAGCAGAGAGATATGGTTGTGGTTGGGATCTAAGTTAGAGACTGATGGAAGATAGAGTAAAGCCATTGATGAAAATAAATCAGTAATACAATTTTGGATATTCATCTAAGGAATGTGGATTTTGTGTTTTAGGCAACAGAGTATCATGAAAGGATTTTTAGAAAGAGAGTGATACCATCGGATATTTGTGTAAAGAACATTTTCTTGATCTTAGAATGAGAGAGGATTGAAACGACAGTGGCTATCACAAAACTCTGACATGGTAACCATGTGAAATGCAGCCTCGGAGGTGGAAAGGAAGTGACAGCCCCGCCTGCTGATGGAGCTGACAGGGAGGCTCTCAGGACGCGTCATGCCCACCTCTTCTGTATGCTTTGAGTAGTTCTTTGGTTTCCATATCAACATCACCATGTGTGGCTTCCTTTGCAGGTGACCTTTTCAGGGTATTTTCACTTTATATATCCTGAGTTTGTTTGGTTTTTAGTCTTATTTGCCACAGGCTCTAGTACACACACACCCTTCTTTGCCTGTTTCCTCTTCACATGGGTTTACGCGTTCAAAGGAACATCAGGGAATCTGATCCGCCAGCTCCAGGGCAGACCTAGCAGGGGAGCTTAGCCCCATTTGCATGAGTATCTTTTAAGTCTCCCAGAAAAATAACAGAACAAATTTAGGGTCTGGTGGTTAGATGCCATGCATTCAGAATTAATATTTTTTCAAAGAGAAGGGGGCAGAGTCAGCAGCCTGGGTCCACCTCTCCATAGCTTGTTCCTGGTGGGCAGGAAATTCATCCAAACAGAAGAATAATCTATAGTGTAGAGCACTACCCGAGACACTGTTTGATTATGTGATAGACAAATCTACCTGTCGGCTCTTCTCTCACTCCACTTCTCTCTCGTTCCTTTTGATATTATCAACAGAACAAAGGTTTTGTTATATACTTGAAAAAAAATCTGTTCCTTTTGAAGCTTCATTACTTTATAAATTTTAGGACAATAGATGCAAACAGGGGAAAAAATTACACCATTTTGCTTTTGTTATTTATTTTCATGAACATTTAAATGGAAAACTCATCAGATATCCAATACAGAAAAGAAAGAGGATCAGAAGAAATAACACAAATCTCCAACAACTAAAAGTTTGGTTAGTGGCGCCTGGAGGCTCAGTCAGTTAAACGTCTGCCTTCAACTCAGGTCACGATCCCAGGGCCCTGGATCAAGCCCCACATCGGGCTCCCTGCTTCTCCCTCTCCCTCTGCTCCCCAAACCATGTTCATGCTCTCTCTCACTCTGTCTCTCTCTCTCAAATAAATAAAATATTTTTTAAAATAAATAAAAGTTTGATCAAATAATTTACAATAAATCCATAAAACGGAACACTAGGCAGTAGGTAAAGAGATTACATGGATCTAATTTGATTGGCAAGGCAATGTGTTTCCAATGCAGGGGGCAAAGTAGCATATGACATGGGGCTATGAGCAAACGCCAAAAAAGATTTCTTGAGACGTTTTCGGTGCAAAAAGGTGGTTTTACTTTAGCACGGGGACAGGACCCATGGGCGGGAAGAGGTGCACTTTTGCTGTGTGAAGCTGGTGGTTATATGCTTCATGCTCAAGGGGGAGGGGAATTGCAGGGAGTATTAGATCATAGATGTCTTCTTCGAGTTTCTACTTGTAAAACTACTTTCGCAAGATTTCTCTGGAGTTTATCATTCAGCTGCGTATTAGCTATCAGTGAGATGTACAGACAGTCATGAGACCCTTTAAGAATGTAGCAGCCAGCAATATTTGATCCTTATCAGAACGATGCAGGCTATAGGTCAGCTTTCTGGGCTAAAGATGAACATTTTTCTGCCTCTGTCCCTCATCAATATATGTAATACTCACTCACGTAAAATTATAGATGTTTCTCTGCTTCATAACCTCCAGTACTTCCTCTCCCTTAATCCTCAAAACCCCTTATTGTTATTCCCTAGTTAATATTTGATGTCCCTGCCAGACCATAAGCTCCATGAGAGCAGAACCCCATCTTTTAGCCCTGGCACCGAGACCAGTGTCTGGGATGTGATGAATGCCTTGAGCTAAGGAACTGAGCTTGTTCTCCATGATCCCTGCTTCCTTTCCAAACTGCTAACGAACAGTCCATCTGTCCTAGAATTTTGCCTAGGATCATTATCAGGCCTGTACGATTTACCACTTTCTAGTTTGTGATTCTTTGCATTCTTACTCATTTTGGTCCTCAGTTTGCATGGTCTCCCCCGTTAGATTGTTAGCCCTTCAGAGCCAGGGACTGGGTTCCGTTTTGCTCTTCCTGCAATGCCCAGGAAAATGTTCTGCTCAAAGTGAGGCCTTTTGAGTGACTGAATGATTGGACAAGTATAACCTCCTAAGAGAACAAATTAAGAATTGGAGTCACTATAATTTAATCACAGCCATAACCTCTCCCTTCCATGGGCCAGGCACTGTGGTTGGAGCTGTAGGTCAATCACTTCTTTCATTCAGCACAACAATCCTCTGAGGGAAATACCCATTTTACAGATGAGGCACCTGCAAGCTGGTGCAGCAAGGGCAAGGGAAGCAAGGGCAAAAGAGACTCACTCTTGGTCACGCACATAGGAAGAAAAGGCATCAAGACTGGAGCCAGTTATGGGGCGCCTGGGTGGCTCAGTCGTTAAGCGTCTGCCTTCGGCTCAGGTCATGATCCCAGGGTCCTGGGATCGAGCCCCACATCGGGCTCCCTGCTCGGCGGGAAGCCTGCTTCTCCCTCTCCCACTCCCCCGCTTGTGTTCCCTCCCTCGCTGTGTCTCTCTCTGTCAAATAAATAAATAAAATCTTTTAAAAAAAGAAAAAAGACTTCTTAAAAAACAAAAAAGATTGGAGCCAATTTTTCCAACTCCAAGATCCATGCTCTTACTCACCTGTGGCCATCCCCTCCCATTCCCTCCAGACAGACAAGAGTTCTTCTCTCAAGAAACAAACCAGGCACAGATGTATCACGTCCATCATAGGGGCAACATGATGAATCAGAAGGAGCCCTGGAAGGACAACTCAGTTAATCTCCCAAATGATTCCTGTTTATGTAGACAGCGACCATGGCGGCTGCTCGACAAGATAGCTTTCGGACACCGCTGCCCTTGGTTCCTCGACAAAAGCAGAGAAGAGAAGAAACAGCCGGAAGCTCTGATCCGAAGCCTGAGAACAGCGTCTTCAAGCCACCCGGGGCCGGAAGCCTTTGGATAATGTCCACCCCATCCTGTTCAGCTTTTTTTGAGTAAGTAAACTACACAGAGGGAAGCACTGTTGAGTATTTCCTAGAGAGACTCTTTCTCTTGCAGAGGGAGGCCCATAGAGCAAGTAAAGAGAAGACGCTAACGGGAGAGAAGATTTGAGGGGATTAAAAGGATAGTGAGGGCGCGGTTCTCCACAATCTGACTCCAAGGACAGAGGAATGACGTTTGGCTGTCATTGCAAGAAGCTTCTGGTTGATAAATACTGTCTGGAATTTCCTTGCTGATTTCTCACCCTCACACCGCAGGCCCCATCCCTGTGGTCCACTGTGCAAATGCAAATTACCTGAATCAGGCTGCGGGTGACTCACCGACCCCCCCTTTAAAGCAACCTTGGGTCCGGGGCAGAGACTGTGCAGGGTGGAAGTCATGGCTCGCAGACTCTGCTTCTCCTACTGGCTGTTGGTCTGCTGGGTGGTGGTAACTGTGGCAGAAGGTAAGGGTTTTGTGTTTATGATCCTGTGGGTCCCTAATTAATAAGTTGTGTGAAAAGACAAGATTTGGCTCCATGACTATATCCATATCCATACATTGGAAATCATTTTGTCAGCTTCCATTAGCTTGTGTGATTAAAGGAGAAAGAAGCTAAAATTTATCATCTGAAGACCTTGATCCTACTCTCAGCCCTAACTATGTGACGTTAGACGTACTTAACCTTTCTGATATCAGTCCCCTTGTATGTGAAGTGACGGATAAGGATAATCATTATGGGGGTTATGAGGACCAAATGAGCTGTCATGCCAGAAAAGCTCTTCAAGCTTAAAACACTATACTAGTTATTACTGTTGTAGAGGTAACAATTTCCACCCTGAATTACAGCAACATCCTTCTTGTTATCCCCAGCAGCACCATAATTTACATATGGTGGCTGTTCAGTCTCTGTTTGTTAAGTGATTTAATTAATCGCAACTAGTCAGCTGAATCTTGGTGCTACTAAAGTGAGCATAGATTTCTTTCTCTAAGATTATATTAGATTCTATCTCTTCACTGCTCCTATTCTCTTTCCTTTCCCCCATGACAAAAATTCCCAGGTGTCCTGAACTTTAAAATTGGTCTGCAAACCCCTGGGGGAAGGAGAGAAAAGGCTAGGGAGGAGAGGATAACGAGGAAGGAGGGGAAAAATTGCTGGGGGACCTGGGTCTAATGTTTCACAGTTCACCTTAGTTCCAGAACTAGATACTGTTCAGGGAGGCAAGACCCAGGATCAGACCAAGTCCCTGAGGGCTCTGCAGGGGCTCAGCCAAACCCTACTCATCCCCCAACACGTTCTTTGCTCCCCTCCCCCAAGGCTGGGGGCGAGACCACCAGAGATCACCTTGCCCAACCTGTGCCCGAACTCTGGCGATCAGAGGGCGATCACACCGCCCTGTTCCCAAGACCAGACCCCCAAGCACCACCTGCGGAATGTGACATCTAAAAGAGGCTTCGTGGGGCGCCTGGGTGGCTCAGTTGGTTAAGCAACTGCCTTGGGCTCAGGTCATGATCCTGGAGTCCCTGGATCGAGTCCCGCATCGGGCTCCCTGCTCAGCAGGGAGTCTGCTTCTCCCTCTGACCCTCCCCCCTCTTGTGCTCTGTCTCTAAAATAAATAAATAAAATCTTTAAAAAAAAAATAAAAAATAAAAGAGGCTTCGTAAAATAGAACTAGCCACCTGACATCTTTCCAGAAAGTGAAGCACTCTTCAGGAACCTTTGCAAATATACAGCTGAACAAGTTCTAATGGCATTATGGGTTTGTTCGCATCTAAAAAGCACCAACTAAAAGGTGAGATTTGACTTCTGGATTTGGCTCATGCCTCCCCACCGTCCGGCAGACTGGCCTGGGAATCCTTCAAATGTAGCTTCGCTCTATCCAAGCAGCCTCGGTGCCAGTTCGCCGCTCACTTAGCCGGGCTGCGGCGCCGCCCGGTCGCGCCGTGTGCGGGTGTCCAGACTCGCCCTGTCGTCCTCTCCCTCCTCCACGGCGGCTGCGGCCGCTCCCTCTTGCGGCTCTCACCTGTTCGTTGCGATTCGGCTTCGTGTGCTGGCGTTTAAACGTCACGATGGTGTTGCCCTCGCAAAGACTTTCTTAAGCCACATAAATGAAACCTCGCAGTCTCTGTCCCTCTCTCTGTGACATCTGGGAGTTCTTACAGCCGCTTGTACATCATCCGTGACCCGTACCGCATTCTGCGCCGTAGCACAGACCCGTGTATCCGCCGCGTCTGCGCGCTTCTCGAGGCCGGCCTGGGTCTTTACCTACCGTCTCTGCATTTGCCATAGCACCTAGCACAGTAGCCTGCACGCTGGAGAAATGAGATGTGAGCACGGAACTGAAATCGTTCTTTCTCTGTAGAATTAGAGATTTGGCCAAAATAGCCAATCATTCTGTGAGTCTACAAAAGGAACTCAGTTGCAGTTATTGTGAGTAAATTCATCCTGGGAGCTATATTCCTTTCTGGTTCAACGCTGAAAGCCCATGAGAATTTTTCTACGATTCCATGAGCCATATAAAGGAAGAACTGCATACTCGAACATCATGTATAAAGATTACTTCTCTTA
Source organism: Mirounga angustirostris (assembly GCF_029215605.1). Taxonomy (NCBI): domain Eukaryota; kingdom Metazoa; phylum Chordata; class Mammalia; order Carnivora; family Phocidae; genus Mirounga; species Mirounga angustirostris. The sequence goes on from NW_026991710.1 coordinate 60,130,226, forward strand.
AAAATCAGTACTGTTCATTACAAACCATTTATTGTCTGCCCAAATAACCACAGACTACAGGTAATTGTGGTTTTTTTTAAAGAAAAGGAACTTCTCATCCTTACTTAAAAGAAAAAAAAAAGTATTAGCTATTGGTATGCTATGCATTTCATGTCTAGACTATAATAAACCCACTTAAAATTGATTTCCAAACTTCAAGCAATATTTTGGCTTGATTTTTTATTACACTCTAAGTTTAAATGTAAGTTATTATTGAAAATTTTCTGGGACTGGAATTAAGTACTCACTGAGCTTCACAAAAATCTACAGAGAGGAACCCTCAACATCTGCCTGCCCATTCATTCAATTTCTTGACTATGTCCTGAGCACCACTCTAAGCCAGGGACTGCTGTGGGTGCTAGGGACAGAGCCGTGACCAACAGAATCAACAGTCTCTGCTCTCATGCAGGTCCTGTTCTAATAACATCTGTAGGCTTTAGTCCTATCAGTAGTGTACAGATTTTATATATATAAAGTGTAACAAGATGGGCCCAAGAAAATGGGGCTTGTATTGATAGAATCTTTCCATAACATTCAAGATGAATAATAACACTAGGAAACACCTACTAAATGCACACCGTGAGTCAGACATGTTCTGAGCACTTTACATATCTTATTTCAGATAACACAAAAAGCCAATGAGATAGGGAGTATTATTTTCTTCATTTTATAAATAAGGATAAGGAAACTCAGAAAAGTTGAGGAACCTGTCAATGGTCACAGTTACTAAACGGCAGAGCTCAGGGAGCCCAGTTCTAGAGTCCATGCTTTTAAACACTATGCTCTTCTGCCGCTCAAAGTGTTTTCAATCTGCATGGAAATATTTGACCTACTTTGGTCTGATCAAGGTCGCAGAAGGGTTCTCATCTTTGGCGGCATGTCAGTATGCTACATATTGAAAAGCATTTATTTATAATGATCACATTATCCCTGAGAGGTGGAAAGACGGTAACTTTTGCAATTATAGAAACAGAGATTTCTCCCAATCAATTCAATTCCACTGCAGGCCCTAGAGATGAGGAGACAGCGGTCTACAGGATGGTCATGTGGATGTTTCAGTGGAGGAGGAATATAACCACGAATAGTAATGACATGACTGATGAGTATTCCAAAAGTGGACCCCCAGGGTGGTATGGAAATATACTGCCAAGGGCCTTAAGCCAGCCTCAGGGTAGGAAAGGCTTCCTGAGGAAATGAGGCATGAAATCTGTGTAGGAGTTAGCCAGGCAAAAAAGACAGGAAATGGTCCTTAGGCTTCTGGAACCAACTTGGTAAAAGCTCAGGACCATTGATGACTTTGCCAAGGTAGTTTTTGTGGAGTAGAGAAAGCACAGTCAGATTCCAGTAGATTAAATGTGGGGGGGAGGCATGAGAATTGAGCTGGAACTGTGTAGACTTCTCTCTGGAGAGAAATAGGAACCAAGGAAGTTCATTAGCAGATCACTGAAGTTTTCTTTCTGAAATATGAAGCTAGGTAGTCTACTTAGAAAGGTAGAGAGACTTTTGAAGAGAATTCTTCAAATGAATGAAGAAGAATGAGAATTTTGAAGAGGCTTTGAGGAGAATATCAAAGGTTTAGAAGACAGCGGGAATGGAGCAGAACAAGGAGAAACAAAGAATGGATGAGCAGTGTCAACTCAGCCAGAGTTGGAGACCATGAATGGCATCAACCTCCTTACCCAAATGTGTGGCCTTACCCTGTGACAATTTCCCAAATCAATCCCTGTGGTTCCCACATTTTACAACACTTGTGCTGGCCAATCAGTGACCTGAAATAGTCATCATGTGTCTAGTTCACCGGAAGAATGTAGTTTTATGTGGTCCTGCCCACATTCTTGGGTTGGTTACTGGGACAAGCTTGTATCTTGATCTGGAGACCTTGGAAATTCCCAGAAGGCTGAACACTGCAGGACATCCCAGAATTAGAGAAAAGCTGCCTAGCAGGTTCTAACACCCCGTAGTCAGCAGGAGGATTTGGTGAGTAGCCTCAGGTTTAAGAAATGAGATGAGCACAAGGGGTGGGTAGTTGGTTTGTTTTTAACATCTGGAATACAGCCTGAGTAGCAGAGCTCAGGCCTAGCTAAGTCTGATCTGATAACAAAAATGTCAAGATGGAGCTTAAGAATAAAGCTAGTTCGCTAAGGACTGGATTCTCATCTTACAGAGTTTTCATGTTACAAAGGTTCAGAACTGATCTGTGTAGGAGGAAAGAATGAGTGATGTGGGATTTAATCATCTTCTGTGGTTTGAAACGTCTTAATCTAGTTTTAATCATAGGATTTCAATACTCAGTAACCTGGGTGGGTATGGAAGAAAGGGTCAGTATTTCATTCAGAGTAGACACCCATTCAACTAACTTAAGAAAAGAGTAGAGTAGAGCTGGAGGTAGAGTGATTACTAAAAGGATATCTCCATGAACCTTGAGGACATCCAGGCTTCAGAGGGATCAGAATATATATATATATATTAGAATATATATATATATAAGAGAGACAAGAGACTATGTTACCACATAGTCTCTTGTCTCTCTTTTTCGGGCCTTCCCATGTTATAGCTTCTTTGGAAAGACTGGCTTCTCTACTTACTCGGCATTCAACTGGCCAAAACCTAATACTCCAGTCCCTGCCCTGCACTTTCTACTAACATCTTCCACCAACTGAGTCTCTGTTGAAATTCTCAAATGAGAATCTGATTGGTCACTGGTCAGCCAATGAATGAGCTGAGTGTCTATCAGCAGGCCAATCAGCCATAGCCAAGGATATGTAGGACCGACCTTTCCAGAGGTTGTGGGTAAAACAGAATCTCCAGAAGGAGCTATGAACACAAGCAGGCAATAGGCATATCCTATACAACCAAGAAATCTGGATTAGGTTGTTCCAAAATTAAAGGGAATCTAGCTCTTTTGAAGCACTTCAGTACTCTCAGCTTCCTGTAGGAGTTTGTTTTGTCATCGTTCACACTCAGCAGCCCATTCCAGGCCTGTATCGTAAGCCTCCAAGAAAATGAAGGAATAAGTTTCTGAAGGGAAGCTTACTATTTCACAGCCAAGTCAATTGCATGATATAGAGAAGGGTCTTCTCTCTAGAGAAGACCTTGAGACCTTGACACTTGAGCTTGATCCAAATCTCTTCTCAGAAACGAATTTCATCCTGGTTCTCAGTGCTTGTTCCCCTTCCTCTTTAGGGAATGATTTCACTGCTAGGTCCAGTGAAGCGCACCTTTGGGATTAACAGCCCTCAGGAAGGGCGGTTATTTTTATTTTCTTAACATTAACTCTTTTTCTCTACTGAATTTTCTTTATTCAGTTATAATTTATGAACAATAACATAGACAAATCTTAAAGGTACAGACTGATCACATTTTACATATACACATATATGTATGTTATATACGTACACGTGTGTAAATATAAATATGTGTGTGTGCATGTGAGTGTGTGTGTGTGTACCTCTGTATCCACGTGACAACCCTCTGGATCAAGATCTAAAGAATTCTACTTTTTCCACAAAATAAAACCTACCCTAACTGTAAATTAGTTACTTTTCTGCAATTTTTTTAACCGTAGATCAGTTTTTTCCTTGAACTTACGTAAGTGGGATCTTACAGTCTATACTCTTCTGTGTCTAACTCCTTCTGCTCAGCAGAACACCCATGGATGCCCCCGTGTTGTTGTAGTATCTCTTTCTTCTCGTGGCTTCCTTTTCATTGTGTATACACAATTTGGTTAACCATTCTCCTACTGATGGACACTTGCCCTGTTTCCAAGTTTAAGCTAATATGAATCGGGCTGCTATGAACATTCCTGAAGTAGTCTTTTGTAGATATATGCACCCGTTTCTCTTGGATACATTCCCCAGTGTGGGACTGCTGGGTCATGAGGTGTGTCATGTTTCATTCTGTTGGACCTTGGCGGTTTTTTCAAACACACTTTGAGACTTCTCTAGTTCTCTCTCCTAGTCTTTCTGCCCTGCTACCACCTAAAGGATTTCCCTTCTGCTTCTGTGATCAGGCCTGTTTCCTGACTTGCATGTTTCTCTCCGCAGGACAAAAAGAGGGAGCCACCCCTCCTGGAGGCTCACAAGATAATGGAGGTCCTACAGACTGCCAGATCTTTACGCTCAGCCCTCCACCCCCCAGGAAGAATCCAGTGACAAGGATCCAGCTTGTCACAAGGACACCCAAGTGTCCCTTTCATTTTTTTCCATGGCAAGGGCCTAGAGTCCACTTTAGGTTTCCACACAGACCTTTCCTTCCTCAGAAGTGCAACCACCGGTTTCTGTTTCGTCCATTTTTTTGGCCACACGGTCACCTTACTCCTCATTATAAATATTTTCCCAGGGGAAGACTCTGGAGAGGAAGCTCATCTGAGGAAAGCAGATAGAAAAGAGAAGCCCCAGGGGCGCCTGGGTGGCTCAGTCGTTAAGCGTCTGCCTTCTGCTCAGGTCATGATCCCAGCGTCCTGGGATCGAGTCCTACATAGGGCTCCCTGCTCGGCGGGAAGCCTGCTTCTCCCTCTCCCACTCCCCCTGCTTGTGTTCCTGCTCTCGCTGTCTCTGTCAAATAAATAAATAAAATCTTTAAAAAAAAAAAAGAAAAAAGAAAAGAGAAGCCCCAAATATGCTGAAGCAAAAGAAGCCAGTGCCTCAGAGAAGACTATAAACAGATTTCTGCTTTCTTCTTCCAAACTAAAACAACTGGACTTGAAGTACCTTAAACACCACAGACTAGAAATTGTTCTTCTTGTCAGCAGGGAAGATACCGGTTTAGAGGTTATTCAGGTTTGCAAAATGGGAGCAATAACTGCATTACCCTTATCCCCAACTTTTTAAGATCACAGGATATTGATGCAAATAAGATCCTAAAATGGGTAGTTCCAAGAATTCCTCTACATACTGAGATGCCAGAAGAATCAGCTGTCTTCTAAATTCAAGTGAAAAGCATTTAAATAAATTGATATAAACCAATGAAGACAATAATGACACCCTTTTTACTCACTGTAAATGCGCCCTGCTCTGTAAGTTTTCCAAAGTAAACTTTAAAGGAAATTGTAGAAAACTGATAGTTTTATTTTATTCTCTATTTGGCAATGGTGTAGCTGGTGGTTATTCATTTACTGTTTCACTGAGGTGTAACTGACATTACATTATATTAGTTTCAGATGTGCAATGTGATGATTCCACATTTGTATATATTGCAAAATAATCACCGCAATAAGTCCAGTTAGCAACCATTACCATACATAGTTACAATTTTTTTTCATGTGAGAACTTTCTAGATCCACTCAGTTTTCTTTTTTTTTAAGATTTTATTTTTTGACAGAGAGAGACAGCAAGAGAGGGAACACAGTGGGGGGAGTGGGAGAGGGAGAAGCAGGCTTCCCGCCGAGCAGGGAGCCCGATGTGGGGCTCGATCCCAGGACCCTGGGATCATGACCTGAGCCGAAGGCAGACACTTAACAACTGAGCCACCCAGGCGCCCCCCCACTCAGTTTTCTAACAACAACAACAACAACAAAAGAATTATAAACATTAAAGCAAAACAAACTTACAGGGAGTCTGAGAGAATACCTTGAAGATATCATAAACCAAACTACCTACCTTAAAAAACTATTTTTAACTGTAATATCTAAAGTTACTTTAATGGTGACTTTTTAAGCAACCCCCTCCTCTCTCACTGTTTCTCCCATTATCATCGTATGGATACTAGCTTAGATTACATAGTTCCCCTAAAACTTTCGACACGGGTCTAGGCCCAACAGTCTGATTAGAAGTTTACATGGATGTTTTGGTAACTCTAGAGCTCCACAGACGTAAGTTCACTCACCTATAGGAACCCAAGGGTGCAACAGAAAGAATAAATCCCACTGACTGCATTCGTTGGCTATCACTGTAGCCATTCCGTAAAATGCTGCCTCCTGCTTGTGCCGCTCCCCTTGCCTGTAACACAGAAACGGGGCTTTTGCGTATGGGGTCAGTGGTTACACCTGTCCCTCCCAGGTGCAAAAGTTGCTGCAGTGCAGGTACTTCGACAAAGGGAAAAAGGGGACACAAAGGCGTGAGGGCGCTGGGAGTGTTGCCTGGGGAATGGAGGGACCGAGAAAACCACCATGCTGTTCTGCTATATGAAAAAATAAAAAGGAAGAAAATAAATTATTTCCTTCACTCACTTCATAGCAAACTTGCTTATAAGGACAGATATTTGCTGCAAAATTACAGGCTTAAATAAAACCTGTATTTGAAATCCTTGCTAAAAAACTCGTATTTTGTAATGTATTTGCTCTCTCATTTGCTTTCTTTCTGATTAGTGGGGCATAACCAGAAAAGGACCAATCTAGGGGCACCTGGGAGGCTCAGTCGGTTGAGCATCCAACTCTTGATTTCGGCTCAGGTCATGATTTCGGGGTTGTGGGACTGAGCCCCAGGTCAGGCTCCACACTCAGCATGGAGTCTGCTTAAGATTCTTTCCCTCAGGGGCGCCTGGGTGGCTCAGTTGGTTGGGCGACTGCCTTCGGCTCAGGTCATGGTCCTGGAGTCCTGGGATCGAGTCCCGCATCGGGCTCCCTGCTCGGCGAGGAGCCTGCTTCTCCCTCTAACCCTCCCCCCTCTCAGGTACTCTCTAGCTCTCTCATTCTCGCTCTCTCAAATAAATAAATAAATCTTTAAAAAAAAAAAAAGATTCTTTCCCTCTCCCTCTGCCCCTCCCCCCACTTATGTGCAGGTGTGCTCGTTCTCTCAAATAAGTAAAATCTTTAAAAAAGAGAGGGAGGGAGGGAGGAGAGAAAGAAAGAAGGAAGGAAGGAAGGATGAAAAGGGCCAACCTTGGGCAAACTTGAAGACAGGGAAAGGCTCGTGTTTGAATCTCACCTCCCTTTCTGGACCCCTTCTCTTCCAGCATGCTCCCCACCTCCACCGCTCGCTGCTCACCTAGGCACTCCATGTGCTCACAGGGCCACCAGCTGCCCAAACGAATTTGCTTGGACGGGGCTTTCTCTCCCCAGACATTAGAACTTCTGCAATCCAAGACTCAACTACTCTGAAATGTAGTCCATGAAGACCTCATTGGTTGATAATATAAACCTCAGGAAACCAAGACAAACTGAAGCTTAGCAGCTTCAGTCCTTCACTCACTGCATCTGTTATAGAAAGCAGGCTGCTCCTGTAGGGTTTTGTAACAAGGACTGTTTTCAAAATAAGTCTGGGTATAATTGCATCATTCCTCACCCTTGAACATGCATAGAGTTGCCTATATGAGAAGTAGCCTACACCTGGAATTAAAAACACATGCCTCATGACTTTAAAAAAAAACGCATCCTTCTGCCTAATAAATTGTTCTTTAAAAATACAGTGATGGGGCGCCTGGGTGGCTCAGTTGGTTAAGCATCTGCCTTCAGCTCAGGTCATGATCCCAGGGTCCTGGAATAGAGTCCCTGCTTCAGGCTCCCTGCTCAGTAGGGAGTCTGCTTCTCCCACCCTCACTGACCCTCCCCCCATGCTCTTTTTCTCAAATAAATAAAAAAATCTTAAAAATATATATATATAGTGATGCCGGGGCATGGGCTCTGACCTCCACAGGGAGTATGCTTAGGATTTTCTCTTCCTCTCCCTCTGCCCCTCCTCCCACTCCCCCACTCCTTCCCCACCCCCAATAAATAAATAAATCTTTAAAAAAATAGTGATGCCTAGCAGGTGTATTGACTCAGGGGGAGAATACTCTTCATCACTAATACTTCAAAGTGATTTTATTTATCAGATATGTTCCTCTTCGGGGCACCTGGGTGGCTCAGTCGGTTAAGCGTCTGCCTTCGGCTCAGGTCATGATCCCGGAGTCCTGGGATCGAGTCCCACTTTGGACTCCCTGTTCAGCGGGGAGCCTGCTTCCCCACCTCCTCTGCTGCTCCCCTTGCTCGTGCTTGCTTGCTCTCTCTGTCAAATAAATAAATAAAATCTTTAAAAAATATATATGTTCCTCTTAGAATATAGGTGGTATTTGCTGCTTTTGAAGCAGTGGAAGGGTGTGATAACTGTTGCATGCATCTTTGCTTTGTGGTGTGAACAGCTATGCAAGTCTAAAGTTCCAATTATGCTAAAGAGGCATAACCTGAACCTAATCATCAGACAAACCCAGACTGAGGAACATTTACAAAACACCTGCTGTGTAATTGTTAAAAATGTAGATGTCATGGTAGACAAAGTTTAAAGGAGATTAAAGAGATATGAGGGGCACCTGGCTGGCTCAGTTGGCAGAGCATGTGACGCTGGATCTCACGGTAGTGAGTTCGAGCCCCATGTTGGGTGTAGAGGTTACTTACCTAAAATAAATAAACAAACAAACAAGATTAAAGAGACAAGATAATTATTTAATTATCTTTAATTAAACTTTAATTATTTAATTATTTAATTATCTTTAATTAAACATGTGGTCCTAGAAGTGGGAAGGAGAGGAGAGATTGCCAGAAAAGAAATTATTGGGAAAAATGGCACAATTTTAATGTGGACCATGTGTTAGGTAATAGCCTTTGTCAGTGTTAAATTTTCTGAATTTGACAATTATGTAAGAGAACATTCTTACATAAAAACATGAAGTATTTGAAGGTAAAGGAGTATGATTTCTGCAACTAAATCTCAAATTATTCAGGAGGCAGCCAAACCAGGAGAGGAAGAACACGCAGGCTGCATGGGGTTCGCTACTGAGTGATTGGTTTGTGGCACATTAAAACGCTGGGGTTTGCTAAGCTCCTGATTAACAATGGAAAATTTTCTGTTCTCTTTCAGAGAGCTGACTTATTTTATAAATGTTACCTTTTGGCATCCGGAAACTCACTCGAGGAGGCGTGTTAGTTTGCCAGCTCCACTATCACGAAATGCCACCGCCTGGGAGGCTTAAGCAACGTGAATTTACTTTCTCACCGTTCTGGAGGCTGGAAGGCCGGGATCAAGGTGCCAAGAGGATAGGCTTCCTCTGAGGCCTCTCTCCTCGGCTTGCAGATGGCTGCCCTCTGCTGTCTCTTCACATGGTCTTTCCTCATGCCTCGTGTCTTTCCCGTGTACGCAAATTTTCTCTTTTTTTTTTTTTTTTAAGATTTTATTTGTCAGAGAGAACAAATAAGCAGGGAAAGTGGCAGAGGCAGAGGGAGAAGCAGACTCCCCGCCAAGCAGAGAGCCCAATGTGGGGCTCGATCCCAGGACCCTGGGATCATGACCTGAGCCGAAGGCAGACGCTTAACTGACTGAGCCACCCAGGTGTCCCCAAATTTTCTCTTCTTAATAAGGATACCAATCAGATTGGATTGGGGCCCACTCTAAAGTCCTCATTTTAACTTAAATCACTTCTCTAAAGGCCCTATCTCCAAACAGAGTCACAGTCTGAGGTACTGGGGGTTAGCACTTCAACATATGAATGTCAGGGGATAAATTCAGCCCCTACAGGAGGTATCCAATTTTGATAACAGTTAACTACTAAACTCCCAGAACAGCTGCATGATCTAGAGAAAGCTGGCTTTGATTCTAAAGAGTATTACAATGCTCAAGCACTTTTAGACATAAAGAAAAAGAGAGAGAGAATCAGCACTTTCCTGTTTTAAGCACAGAGCATATATTTGACTTATTTTTATGATAAAATATAAGTAAATATCAGGTTCCTACTAGAACCTCCAACCTTGTTCTAAACAGCAGAGAGACGAAGGAACCCAGGACGGGAGGTCTGTTGCAAGAGGAGACACAGCTGAAGCAATGTACTGGGGCCGTAAGTTGTATAGACCTCAGCAAGTCCTAGGGTCAGCCAAGTAAATCCGCCGAGTCATCGTGAAAGAGCTCTAAACTGGAAGCACAAAGTCCATCCACAGTAGAATGGCTGGATAAATTGTTATTGTATTGTATACCGCACAGCAAGGCAAAACCATGGATTACGGCTTCACACAACAACATAAATGAATCTCACAAGTTCATGTTGAGTGAAAGAAGTCAAAGGTAAGAGGGAGCCTGCTGGGAGCTGGAAATATTCCAGGTCTGTACATTTATGAAGATTCATCAAGCTCTATGCTTAAGGTTTATGTATCTTACTATAGGTAAGTTATCACTTAAAAATCTTTAGTGCTGTAGTGTAAAGGAAATCTGTAAATATATGCTAATTATAATTGTAGATTTATCAAACAAGCATGCAAATATTCTATTGACTGGTAGTTGGCAAGGTTATATAAAATAATACTTAACTGATAAGTCAGACAAAGAAAGACAAATACTGGGGCGCCTGGGTGGCTCAGTCAGTTAAGCGTCTGCCTTCGGCTCAGATCATGATCCCAGGGTCCTGGGATCGAATCCCACATTGGGCTCCCTGCTCAGTGGGGAGCCTGCTTCTCCTTCTCCCTCTGCTGCTCCCCCTACTTGTGCTCTTCCTCTCTCTCTCTGTCAAATACATAAATAAAAATCTTCAAAAAAAAAAGACAAATACTGTATAATATCACTTATATGTGGAATCTAGAAAAGCTAAACTCTGAGACACGGAGAGTAGAGTGGTGGTTACCAGGGGCTGAGGGTAACCTGGGAAATGGGGAAATACTGGTCAAACTTACAGTCATAAGATTAATACGTTCTGAGCATCTAACATGCAGTATGGTGTTTATAGTTAATAATACTGTATTATAGACTTGAAAGTCGCCAAGAGAGTAGATCTTAAATAATCTCACCACGAAAACCGAACTGGTAATTATGTGACAGGATGGAGATGTTAACAAACACGACAGTGGTAATCATACCACAATATGTAAGTATGTCAAATCACCATGTTGTACACCTTAAATTTACACAGTGATAGATGTCAATTGTTTCTCAATAAATTGGGGGGGAGCAATATTTCACTGGAACATCAGCTCATAACAGTAAGCAGAAGACTGCATAGTATGTACCAATAAGCGTTTATCTTTCCCAGCTAAGGCAAATTTAAACCAGAGTAGTTTGAATAGCCTCAAATATAACCCTATACTTCATACAGTTGGTGAGCCAAAGAACGACACAAAGAGATTAATACACATTCCAAACAGAAAATATCTCTCACAATTTCAACATTGGAAATGTACAATAAGTGGGGCACCTGGGTGGCTCAGTCGTTAAGCGTCTGCTTTCGGCTCAGGTTATGATCCCGGGGTCCTGGGATCGAGCCCCGCATCGGGCTCCCTGCTCGGCGGGAAGCCTGCTTCTCCCTCTCCCACTCCCCCTGCTTGTGTTCTCACTCTTGCTGTCTCTCTCCATCAAATAAATAAAAATCTTTAAAAAAAGGAAATGTACGATAAGCATTATTACTACGACAGTAGCAGTTCAATGATTTGTACAGAAGGAACCATAACAAAGTGTTAGATCTGAAACCCCCTGACACAGATGTCAGGTCCTTACAGTGACCTACGTATGACCTGGCCTCCCCCTCCCCATCCTCAGGCCCTCTCGCTCTGACCTCATCTCCTACTATTCTCTTCCTTTCTCACTCCACTCAGACACACAGCATTCCTCGCCGATCCTCAAACAAACCAAACACACTCCCTCCTCAGGGTTCTACGCTTGCTGGTGCCTCCTTCGGCAATGCCCCAGATATCCGCATTCTCCACCGGGGTCCTTCCCTCACTTCTTTCAGGACATTCATAAAATACCACCTCTCCTTTCCCTGGCAACCCAATCTAAATATGCAGGCACAGATGCTCTTCCTCACCCAGTTCCCAGCTGTGTTTCTATCCCTAGCATGTATCACATTCAATTACTCTAAATGTATTCCTAGTTATCTTTTTATTATTTGTCTTTCATATCAGAAAATAAGTTCCTTAAAGGCAGTGATTTGTACCTATTGCGTTCACTCCCTTATGTCCAGGACTTAAAACAATACCTGCATATAGTAGGGACGCAATAAATATTTGTTAATGAACTTTTAAACTTCCTGATATTCAACCCCTAATTGCTTCCAAATCAGTTTCCACATATCAGGAGAACCTCAGGATTTTAAAATCTCTAGAAAAAAGGAATTCCTATTGAGGAGCAGAAAATAAGGCACATACATTCCTCTCAAAAAAAAAAAAATTACTGCCACCCATGCATATCTTTGACCTTCTTTTAGGAATTTTAACATGAATATTCCTCTGTTTCACTGCATATAACATTTCTCTCTTTTGGTAGTTTGCTCGAGAACAGGTCGGAATGGCAACCAGAGATAGAGAATCCACCAATTTAATTGCTCACTCATTTTGTAATTTTTTTCAGGCTTTTACTAGCAACATCTATATCTTAAAAAAAAAAAAAAATCTGAGTCCAGTCCTCTTTGTAAAGTTTTCCTCCATGCTAAGGCAAGACATATAGGTTTCCTGGGAGGACTAATTATCTGAGATGTCTCTTCAAACTGTTATTCTTTAAATCTCTGTTCACCAGGCAAGAGAAACTGATTTTCTGGCAACAAAATTAATAACACATCTTCGTTCATGTTCTAAACAGAAGGCTTATTACATGTTCTGTACATAGTAAATTCTTTAATTTCTTTAGAAAGGTCTTTTAGAGGCGAGGGGGTGGGGGGGAAGGGTGAGCCTGGTGATGGGTATTGAGGAGGGCACGTTCTGCATGGAGCACTGGGTGTTATACGCAAACAATGAATCATGGAATGCTACATCAAAAACTAACGATGTACTGTATGGTGACTAACATAACGTAATAAAATAAAAAATAATAAATAAAATTATTATCATAAAAAAAATTTCCTTCACTTGCCAACCTTCATTCAGAATAGAGGTAGAGTTCATACAGTAATTATAATAAAATTGTGTTCAAAATGTGTTTGAAAGTTCCGCTCCCATATTGGCAAAGCATTTCTTGTTTTCTATAGTTCCTTTTCAGTTTTGCTCGGTGATACTTTTCTCAAATCATCATGTGGAGAAGTACATTAAGGGCTTGAGTTTTAGAGACAAAATGGATCGCTTATTTCCCCTCAACAACATGCTCTACGCTATTTCAAATTCCGAGTTCCGGTGGACTGCCGGCCGACGTCCACATACCAGCCCGCGGACACCAAGGTCGCAAGTGCCTGGGCTGTCCCAGGCAAACGGCCCAGGCCACACGCCAACAGAAACAGCCAGTGTCAGCGCAGACCGTCAAACTTCCATTCATCGTGAGCATCGGCTTACATTCTGCTGCTTGTACAGAAACCGCACGCGAGAATCATGCTTCCAGTGACTCACAAAATGTCCCGAGCCCTCTTTGGATTAGCACTCTTGGAAGGGGCCGGATCGGAACCTCCTGCAGCTCTGCTTTTGCTCTTCTGCTCACATTGCATCACCGCGAGGCAAACTTCCTTTCATAATTCTCCAACTACCTTTTCTTTTACTCGGGATTGTCGGTGAAGTCCCCAAGCTTTCCCCACCCAACCCGGACTCCCGCCAGCCTAGCCCTCCTCCAGCCACCGCTTCTGCCTTCTGACCTCTGAGTCACTAGCCACCTGACCTCAAGGCAGCGCGGACGCAATCTCAGAGACCAGGGCCATCTGCGCAGGTCCCTTCTGCTCCCCTGGTGCTTCTTAAACCCCTGGGACGGGATCCACCGGAGTGTTTAACTATCAATGTCCACTAGAGGGCGCCACTCCGCGGGTTGTACCCTGTGACGGACCTTGGATCACAGTTCTCCCTTGCCACCCCTTCGGTTCAAATAGATTAGGAACTCATCAACACTGAGCCCTTAAAATGGAAAAAGACCATGGGCAGAAGGAGCGGATCATACCCCTCAGGTGAAGTTCATCTCTGGTTTTAGTACTTTGGCCCTTGTGGAGGAGATGGCTTACAGGGCGTGCTGAGTACAGTGAGTGGGGCTTTACTGCCACCTCCTGGATCATGGCGTGGCAGCACTGGGCTACCCGGGGCAGAGCCAAAGGAGTGGGCTGTCATCTTAGTGACAAGGATTTAAAGCCAACTGTAGCAACCCCCAAGCTCAGAATTTTCACAATTCTTAAATAATTCCTGTCCGCCCAAACAGAACTGACTTCTCCTTCAACCTCTACCCGAGAAGGGAGAAGTGCTTATCTCTTACCGATTTATTTTTTCTCAGAACCCAGCAAAAGAATGAGAACATGACCACCTTATTTAAAAAGACAAGTGTATTTAAAAATACTTTCTGCTGGCTAGCACTGTGGAAGACAAGCATGGCGGTTCCTCAAAAAATTAAAAAGAACTACCATGGGCGCCTGGGTGGCTCAGTTGGTTAAGCGACTGCCTTCGGCTCAGGTCATGATCCTGGAGTCCCTGGATCGAGTCCCGCATCGGGCTCCCTGCTAGGCAGGGAGTCTGCTTCTTCCTCTGACCCTCCCCCCTCTCATGTGCTCTCTCTCATTCTCTCTCTCTCAAATAAATAAATAAAATCTTAAAAAAAAAAAGAGAGAGAGAACTACCATATGATCCAGTAATTCCACTACTGGATATTTACCCAAAAAATACAAAAACACTAATTCAAAGGGATACATGCACCCCAATGTTTATTGCAAGCATTATTTATTTACAATAGCCAAATTATGGAAGCAACTTAAGTGTCCATCAATAAATGAATAGATAAAGAAGATATGGTGTATATATACATAATGGAATATTATTCAGCCATAAAAAGAATGAAATCTTGCAGGGGTGCCTGGGTGACTCAGTCGATGGGCGTCTACCTCCGGCTCAGGTCATGGTCCCAAGCTCCTGGGATCCAGCCCCGTATTGGGCTCCCTGCTTGGTGAGCCTGCTTCTCCCTTTCCCTCTGCTGCTCCCCCCGCTTGTGTGCTCTCTCTCTCTCTGTCTGTCAAATAAATAAATAAAATCTTTAAAAAAAAAAAAAGAATGAAATCTTGCCATTTGCAACAACATGGATGGATCTAGAGAGTAGCATTAGCTAAGCGAAATAAGCCAGTCAGAGAAAGACAAATACCATACGCTTTCACTCATATGTGGAATTAAAAAAAAACAAAACAAATGAACGGAGAGGGGAGAAACAAACCAAAAAACAGACCCTAAAATAGAGAACCAACAGAGGATTGCTAGAAGGGAAGGGGGAGGGTGGATGAAATAGATAAAGGGGATTAAGAGTGCACTTACCTTGATGAGCACTGAGTAATACATAGAAGTGCTGAATCACTATATTGTACACCTGAAATGAATATAACACTGTATGGTAACTACATGGAATTAAAATAACATTTAAAAAATAAACAAATACATTCTGCTGGCTGGGTTACATTTCCCAGTACAAAATAATTTTGATCTAAAATATAGCTTGAGGGGCACCTGGGTGGCTCAGTCCGTTGAGCATCTGACTTGATTTCAGCTTAGGTCATGATCTCGGGGTCTGGGGATCAAGTCCTGTGTTGGGCTCCCCACTCGGCTCAGAGTCTGCTTGCCCCTGTCCTTCTGCTCCTACCCCTGCTCTCTCTCTCTCAAATAAATAAATATAAAATATAGCTTGAGCCAAATTATATTATCTAAATCTGGTGCTTGCCTTTGTTTTCAGTAGATAGGAAAAACATTTATAAAGGAAAATCTCCAAAACTCAAGCTATAATCTACCTTCTTTTAAAGACCTTTAATATCTTTCATTTACAGGAGGAACCCAAATGACTGATAAATATAAAAGAAAAAATACATAAAAATACATGTAACTGGGGTGCCTGGGTGGCTCAGTCGCTTAGGCGTCTGCCTTCAGCTCAGGTCATGATCCCAGGGTTCTGGGATCGAGCCCACATCGGGCTCCTGGCTCAGTGGAGAGTCTGCTTCTCCCTCTGCCCCTCCCCCTGCTTGTGCGCTTGCTTTCTCACTCTCTCTCTGTCAAATAAATAAATAAAATCTTAAAAAAAAAAATACATGTAACTTCAGTAGTAAACAAGAAAATGTAAACTAAAGCAAGATAATTTTCACCCATCAGACTGGTCAAAATGGAATTATTAGTAATATCTAATATGGTCTGGGTGTGGGGAAATAGATTTTCTTACACACTGTGGGTATAAATATACACTGGTACAGCATTTTTGGAATACAGTTTGGCAGAATCAGTCAAAATCTAAAGTGAAGCATACCTGGGGCACCTGGGTGGCTCAATGGGTTAAGCGTCTGACTCTTGGTTTTGGCTCAGGTCTTGATCTCCGGTCATGAGATCGAGCCCTGTGTTGGGCTCCGTGCATAGCAGGAGTCTGCTTGGATATTCTCTTCCTCTGCCCCTTCCCCTACTTGTGCTCTCTCTCTAAAATAAATAAATAAATCTTCAAAAAATAAAAATAAAGCATGCCTGGGTGGTTCAGTCAGTTGAGCTGCCTTTGGCTCAGGTCGTGATCCAGGGGTCCTGGGATGGAGCCCCACGTTGGGCTCCCTGCTCAGTGGGGAGTCTGCTTCTCCCTCTACCCTTCCTCCCTGGTGGTGATCTCTCTCCCTCCCACACTCAAATAAATGAATAAAATCTTTAAAAATAATTAAAATAATTAAAATAAAATGAAGCATAACTTTTGCCACTTCAACTGTCCATCTCTGGTGAGCATTGTGATTTTTTTCTCCAGCATCCTTTCCACATATATTTCCCTAGCTTTGTAGAAGCCAGGTGGTACCACAGGTAAACTTCATTGGCCTAAACCAATCAGCACCATCCTGTTTCCTTTTGCTCCCATTATTAATTCCGACAAAGGAATTTAACAAAGGCCCAAGCCAATAAGTACATACCATTCCCTTGGCTACAGTGCTTGATTCACAGTGAGCAATATCCAAATTCAGCTTAGGATGAAGTGAAGTTTTGTCTGAAGGCTAGAGAAACACACGTCCTCCTCCATAAGTGAATGAAGAAGCACGTGGCTCCGGGAGTCAAATCTCCCAAACTGTATATTATCTAAACAAAAATTTAAAAATTCATTCCAGATCTAAAGAATCATACTCCTGTACTTAACAAACACATATGTCTCTACCATTTATTGAGTGATGCTGCGCACGTTCCTTAAACCTCCTAAGCCAAGTACCTTGCCTATAAAATATGATTTACATTCTTTCCTTTGTAGGATTATTATTACTATTGTCACAAAGAAATCACTGTGTTAGGGGCACCTGGATGGCTCAGACAGAAAAGCATGTGACTCCTGATCTTGGGGTTGTGAGTTTGAGCCCTATGTTGAGTGTAGAGATTACTTAAAGAAGGGGTGGGAGGAGAGGAGGGAGGAGGAGGAGGAGGGAGGAGAAGAAATCAATGTGTGAGATGGTGTGGAACTGAAATAGATAAATAACTTATGATTCCCAATCTTTAGAGACACAGACAATTTAGTGGGGGTGGTGACACTGGATTATTGTTCTTGCCCATGTGACTTCAGAATCAGGGCCTGACTCTTCTGGAGGGTCTAGGAACAACTTAATTAACAGCTTTTCTACTAAAAAATATATATAGTGGGGGCAGGAGGAGGACAGATAGTAGGTATACATGTAAGCAAAAGGAATGATGATCCAAGGAAGAGGCTAAAAACACGTTGGGGAGGGAAGTGGCCAATTAGAACACTATTGTCATGGGGTGGAGGGAGAGTTTTCAATTCTAGCAGCTACATTAATAGAGATCATTTTCTAGATCTAGAGACATGGAGATAGCCAAATGGAAATTAACTGACAAAAAAACCTAATGCTCTTGACTGATAGGAGATCCTCGCATGAACTAGGGACAGAAAAACATGCTGAATTAAGATATTTTTGTTTCGTTTCCCTTATTCTTTCTTATTTTAATTCATGTTAACCAATAATACATTTTCTAAAATTTTGCTAGAACCTTCCTCACTTCTACAGGAGATGACCCTGCATGCCAAAGTAGAACATAAAGGATTGAATGAGACTATGCAATGGGGGGGAAATAAAATTTCACTGAAAGCAAAAGAAAATGATATTTTGTGGATGGGCTGGTAGGGAAAATTTTCTCAGTGTTTATACATTCAACATTAGATATCCACAAACATCGATAAACACAAAGCTCTAAATCACAAGTTACTTACAAGTGTTGGGGCGCCTGGGTGGCTCAGTCGTTAAGCGCCTGCCTTCAGCTCAGGTCATGATCCCAGCGTTCTGGGATAGAGCCCCTCATCAGGCTCCCCGCTCGGCGGGAAGCCTGCCTCTCCCCCCTCCACTCCCCCTGCCTGTGCTCCTCTCTCACTGTGTCTCTCTCTGTCAAATAAATAGATAAAATCTAAAAAAAAAAAAAAAAACAAGTGCTGACAAGTGATGTCAAGGTTTGTGGTAAGATACTTCTCCAAAGGACATGTTAAGAAACAAAATGTATGTTAACTACAGTTTAAATTTTTCTCATGTCTGAAGCTATCAAGAGGAAAAATAAGGCCCTCAAAAAGCAGTGAATGAAAAACATAATTTTTCATTCACATAGAGGAGTGTTAAGAGTCCATTACTAATGTAAAAACACAACACAAAACAATAAAGAAAAATCCATTTAGTCCAATTAATGAGGACCAGCCTTAAAGCCTTAGGAGCAGTGACCCTGCTGTTTCTAATTCCCTGCCAGTGGTTCATTTATATTGAGGAGGGCTTAGAAAACAAGTCAATCACATTTTTCAGTCTAGTCTGATTCAGAGTTCACTACAGATTGAGACTTCTACTGTCGCACAACTCAGATAAAAGAACCAATAATGAGCAGCGCCGGGGTGGCTCAGTTGTTAAGCGTCTGCCTTCGGCCCAGGTCATGATCCCGGGGTCCTGGGACCGAGTCCCACATCGGGCTCCCTGCTCCCCGGGAAGCCTGCTTCTCCCTCTCCCATTCCCCCTGCTTGTGTTCCCTCTCTTGCTGTGTCTCTCTCTGTCAAATAAATAAAATCTTTAAAAAAAAAAAAAAAAAGAACCAATAATGAGAGAGTCACATAAGGAAACCCATCTTCTTTGTTTCCATTTCAATAGGAAGTCAGCTATTCCAAACAAGCAAGGGATTCTCAGTCAGGAGACCCAAGTTCTAAGCCTCAGTCTGTCACAACTTTGACCAGGTAGTCTTTACAAGACATGTTTCTTTATGACCACGCTGCTTGTATCATGTGCTGTACAGGAAAATTAACTCAGCAACACCCCCAAAACAAATAATCTGATTAAAATGAGAAGACATGAACAGACATTTCTCCAAAGAAGACATCCAGATGGCCAACAGACACATGAAAAGATACTCAACATCACTCATCATCAGGGAAATGCAAATCAAAACTACAACAAGATATCACCTCAAACATATCGGCAAAGATATGGAGAAGGAACCCTCATGCACTGTTGGTGGGAATGCAAACTGATGTAGCCACTGTGGAAAACAGTATGAAGTTTCCTCAGAAAATTAAACCCAGAACTACCATATGATCCAGTAATTCCACTACTGGATAGTGGAATACAAATATACTAATTGTATTGAATACAATACAAAGAATACAAAAATACTAATTCAAAAAGATACATGCGCCCCTTTGTTTATAGCAGCATTATTTACAATAGCCAAATTATGGAAGCAGCACAAGTGTCCATCTATAGATGAATGGGTAAAGAAGTGGTATATATATATACAAATGGAATATTATTCAGCCATTAAAAAGAATGAAATCTTGCCATTTGTAACAACATGGATGGATCTAGAGAGTAGCATTAGCTAAGAGAAATAAGCCAGTCAGAGACAAATACCATATGATTTCACTCATGTGGAATTTAAGAAACAGAACAAACAAACAAAGGGGAAAAAAAGACAAGCCAAAAAAAACCCCTTTTTTTTTAAAGATTTTTTTATTTATTTATTTGAGAGAGCGAGAATGAGAGAGAGAGAGCATATGAGAGGGAGGAGGGTCAGAGGGAGAAGCAGACTCCCTGCTGAGCAGGGAGCCCAATGCAGGACTCGATCCCGGGACTCCAGGATCATGACCTGAGCCGAAGGCAGTCGCTTAACCAACTGAGCCACCCAGGCGCCCAAAACCCCCCCTTTTTTTTTAAAGGTTTTATTTATTTGTTAGAGAGAGAGAGAGAACAGGTGGGAGGAGGGGCAGGAGAGGGTGAAGTAGACTTCCCACTAAGCAGGGAGCCTGATATGGGGCTCGATCCCAGGATCCCGAGATCATGACCTGAGCCGAAAGCAGACGCTTAACCGAATGAGCCACGCTGGTGCCTCAAAACAGACCCTTAAATAGAGAGCAAATAGAGGGTTACCAGAGGGGAGGTAGGTGGGAGGATGGGAGAAATAGGTGACGGGGATTAAGAGTACACTTACCATGTACTGAGTAATGTATAGAATTGTTGAATCACTATATTGTACACCT
Source organism: Mirounga angustirostris (assembly GCF_029215605.1). Taxonomy (NCBI): domain Eukaryota; kingdom Metazoa; phylum Chordata; class Mammalia; order Carnivora; family Phocidae; genus Mirounga; species Mirounga angustirostris. Next base: position 60,150,544 of record NW_026991710.1, read on the forward strand.
GAAACTAACATAACACTATGTTAACTATACTGGAATTAAAATTAAAAACTTAATTTAAAAAAAGACAACTTGCCACCCCTGTATCCAGAGTTTCCAAAAAAGAATTAACAGATTATTTCAAATTTATTTGTTGAATTCCATACAATGTTGTATACATTATTTGTATGCTCTTAAATAAATGCAAATAAAACCATCTGTGGAGCTCAGTAAGATATAATATTTATTAATTGTAAAACATACATCCACACAGCAAGCCCATTTCTCTCCACGAGGACATACACATATTTCCTATTAGGTTTAATTGCATCCTTGTAAGGAGAGCAAAGTAATCTTAAACTGAAAGAATTATTTTTGGTTCAGTATCTATAGCTCCAGTTTGCAAAATCTTCTTTTTCAAGTAGTTCTGCCAAGGTTCTAACCACATATGATCCTCCAGTCTCAGCTTGCACTTACAGTAAATTATATTTAGTTCCTTAATTCTAAAGTTCACGAACTGTTTTCATAGACAAAAGATACCAAAAGCAAATATAGAAATGAAAAAGTAATTGATCTTAGATCCTCAGACATTGAGGTGATATGGTCATACTGATCTTTAAATAAAAATAACACCAAAATAAGCTGGAAAGCCACTTGGCTTTTAAGTATTGTCTGCTTCCCACACTGTACAGTCTGTTGGCAATACTTTTTAAAGTAAAAATAAAACAATATCTCAGTGTGAAGCCTATTCATGCCTACACATTAATTTTGTCTACCATGTTAGTCATACCAATCTAGTCAAACACCTGGTCAGAGGTTAAAAATAGAGCTTCAAAATCAAGACCGAATTTTAATTGAACCACCTATAGACTTCTACTTTGGAATCCCTCAATTGGCCTCCTCCTGAATGTCCTGCTCTTCTGAGGACCAAGTATCTAAAGTCAGAATTTCAATATTAAGCTCCGCAGAGTAAGAGAGAAAAGTGCTAGTTAAATTCTTGGGCTAAGTACTAATCAGTGCCTTTTGGAAAAAAACAACACATTGTCAACTGGTTAAGGCAAAAATCCCACACAAATTCTGGTCCCCTTAACAACCATTCTCTAAAACAATAAATGCCAAGTATGACCAGCACACTAGAAATCAAAAACCTAGAGCCAAACTGGCTTAAGCTTCCCACCTGAAAGTCGTGGACTGGGGCACGAGAAAAGATGTGTGGACTGTAGGTAGACAGTTTTGCCTGTTGATGAAGAACTTTCGGGAAGGCCTAAGGGTTTGAGGAAACGAGAAGACGGGAACCCCTCTGGGTGCTGTCTGCTATCACCTTCAAACTATCAGCAGACAGGAGTGAAGTCCATAACAGAGGACATTTCCTTCCCAAAGCCTCTTCAGAGTGGAGTTCAACAGTAATTGGCCAAGAGAAAAGTAATCAGTCCAAGTCAGTCGGTAAGCCAGCTTCCCATCTCCTAATTCTGTATGTATATACTTCCTTTCTCAATGACAAGCATAGTCCTCAACTCGAAAGATTACCTACAAAATTCTCCTTTACCATTCTTAGTTCAATCCTGTTCCTGCATGCAGGAACACTGGCACCAGAATCTTACAATAAAGAAGACTATCTAAGGTCAGAGTCACACTAAATCATTAGACATAAAAGGTTTCTTTGAGAAATTTGCATCAGTGTGGTTCTTAGAAAATCAGCAGAGAGGTCAGATTCCCATAATATAATGATCAAACATCAACAATAATCACAGAAACCAAAGACATATGTCTATCTATAGAGAGCAATTACATATCTCCTTAAAGCCTAGAAACAAGCAAGCTTTTTAAATGTATATTTATAGTTAAATTAGGGTAAAGGAAACATTTTCTCTTACTGATCCTAATTTTTTCATTTCTTCAACAGATCCTAGTTGTTATCACCTCCTCCACCAAACCCATTCCTAAATAAATGTACACGTTTATACAGATAACACAGAAAGTTCATATAACATGACCATTATAATGTTTCTTTGTCCCTTTTTAAACTCATTTTTAATCTTGGGTAATTTTAAATGCACAATCTACTAATAGTAAATACACATTCATGTAACAAGAACCATATCACTATTCTTCCATCGGATATATCTTGAAATAGCAACAGTGGACTTGAAAGGTGACAGGATATCAGTCGGGGAGGGGCTTCCTGGGAAACACTTGGAAGTCTTTGTCTTTTTTCTTCTGCAAGGCCTTTCTCAGAAAATGCAGGCAGTTCCGAAGTAAAGGACAAACCCACGAATCTCTCTTTGTAGGATATCAGCACTTTTGTGGCAAGACGATGTCATCTCAAGGGCTAAAGCAGCATCTAAAATCACAGGGGGACATATGCCCAAATGGTCTACATAAAATCTTCCTAGAAATGGATTTCTATCTCACTTGCTTCCTCACATTGAATATATTTGTAATATTGTAAGTATTACACAGTCTAAGAAAACTTTAGACCATATATATCAAAAACAAGATTTTAAAGGCAATCTTTAGGACAATTATCAACCGAAACTGTCATGTATAGCATACCATCTCCTTGTATGTAAATAATGACTAGTTTTGACAACATAGATCCAAGTTTCATAGGGGCACAGTTTATAGAGTATGTGTAATGAGTGCATTGCAAAGACTTCTCCCAGGGCCTGGGAAGGGACCCATACCAGCGAGGAACTGAAACTTAAGACTTGTTCACTTCACAGTAAATTCACATATGATGTCACAGACGTTCCAAAGGCTTTGTGGAGGTTAACAGATTAATTCCAACAACACATTTATGAGAATGTGGGATTTTATTATCATCACATTTTACAGAGTTAATAAGATACTAAACATTGGATGACTTGTCACATAGTAAATTACCACTCAAAAGGTCCGATTTTTGTTTTTCGGTTTTTTAGTACTAAACAGTTATACTTAAAAGGAAGGCAATCCTGTTACCATTTAAAATTGACATTTAATTTTTCAAATCACTGTTGGTGTCTAGTCACTTATTAATTTATTCTGTTTTCTTTAAAAAAACATGTGTGACATGTGTTTATCCTGCGAGTAGGTCCACAGTGGGGTGGGAAAGTGTTCCAGTGGGCCCTGTTTTCACTGTGGTGACACATGGTAAAGCCTGGAGCTTGCGGGGCCCTTTTTACTGTGGTGTTGGAGCAGGACAATGATAAAGTCCATTAGAAGCAAAAAATAAAAATAAATAAAAGGAAGGCAATCATCTAGTATAGTGCTGATCCTTCTTTATTGGGAAAAAGATTACCAAGCAATCATTTTGTCTTTCTTGCTTTAAAAGCCCAAAGGGGGGGGGGGCGCCTGGGTGGCTCAGTTGGTTAAGCGACTGCCTTCGGCTCAGGTCATGATCCTGGAGTCCCTGGATCGAGTCCCGCATCGGGCTCCCTGCTCAGCAAGGAACCTGCTTCTCCCTCTGACCCTCCCACCTCTCATGTGCTCGCTCTCTCTCGTTCTCTCTGTCTCAAATAAAAAAAAATAAAAATAAAAAAATAAAAGCCCAAAGGGACAAATGACTGATAATGGAGATAAGTATATATCCTTCCACAGCACTTGTCACTGTAAATTCACATTACTGTAGCCAATAAAATACAGGAGATTAGTTTAAGAGCAAGAGATGCAAGCTCTATGAAAAGGGATTTCATCCCAGAGACAAATGCCACTTCTGGTTTTTTTTAAGTGGCACATCTCTTTCTCTATCAGGAGTTCTCATGGAATCAATCACTGGAGAATACTTTAGCTGCAGAATTTGAACTTCAGCAAGCTATAAAATATTTCCCATGGAGGGTTACTTTGCTTTAAGTATGAGAAACCAGACATACCCAGTTCAGAACCAAAATGATTCTCAGTGCTGGTGTTCCATTCGACGCAAATCAGCCTCCGAATCATCTGACAGGGGAGATCCTGATACCTATAAGTTAATAATCAAGCATTACAGATTCTCAATAATTATGAAAGTCCCAATCCTCCCCAAATCCAAATTCTTGTTGTTCAAATATCAGATGTTTAGAATTAACTACTCATAGCTCAAGTTGTTGGCACAGAAGAGGATGATGAAGTAAAGAGATGTTATTCTTTGACCTCTTTGTTGATACATATGTTACAAGATACTTCTGACGTGCAGAGGTAGTACAAACCTGCTGCAACCCATCTCTCCTACTTACCGAACAAATAAAACCCTTTAAGAAAAATATAAAAAACAACTGAAGATTAAGGAGAGGAGTCAAAAGTTGGTAATGTGGTCCTTCACATGGGGGTCAGTTTCCAATTTTGTCTGTTTTTCACTCCTATGCCTTTGCCCAAAAAGCAGGCCCTAGTCTCAGAGTAATGAAGAAGTACAAGAGGCCAAAAGTCTGAAAGAAACTCCCTTGTTATCCCAGAGAAACCAGGAAAAAGGGTCCCTGCAAGCCAGGAAGTATGGGGGGAGAGGGATGGTCCTGGAAGGAAGAGAATTAGAGGAGGGGACCCTCTAATTCTGTGTATAGACCCACAGGAGTCTCAGCCCAGTTCCTGAAGCATGTATGCATGGGATAGCCCCACCAGCACAGCAAAGGCTTGGGAGGACTGAACTGAGATTTGAATTACCTTCACAAGCCTCTAGCTAACCCCGGAGCCACATAAGCACAGGACAGATGCAAACTAGGATATCAAAGACTTAGAGAACTGAGGTTTGAAACACTTCTCACAGGAGATAAGGCAGAATTTATAGGGTGAACAAAACTTGGATGACTGCCTGCTAAAACAAAAATTTCAATATTCTCCAGAAGATTATAAATGATTAGAACAGGACCCAGAGACTACACAACATAACATTCACGGTTTCCAAGATACAATCAAAATTATTGGCCATAAAAAGATCCAGCGGGGCACCAGGGTAGCTCAGTCGGTTAAGCATCTGCCCTCGGCTCAGGTCATGATCCCAGGGCTCAGGGATCAAGCCACTCATCGGGCTCCCTGCTAAGCCAGGAGCCTGCTTCTCTCTCTCCCTCTGCCTGCTGCTCCCCCTGCTTGTGTGCTCTCTCTCTCTCTCTGTGTAAGATAAATAAATAAAATCTTAAAAAAAAAAAAAAAAAAAATCCAGGCATGTGTGATCAATTCTCAAGGGAAAAGGCAATCAACAGATACCAATCCTGAAATGGCCCAGATGTTGGGACTTTATAAACTTAGATAAGTTATATAGATAGATAGGGAGAGAGAGAGAGAGAGAGACTTTAAAGAAGTAATATAACTATGTTACATGAGGTAAAGGAAAACAAACTTGAAATGAATGAAGAAACAGGAATTCCTAGCAGAGAAATACAAGCCCAAAAAAAGAACCAAGTAGACTTTTAGGACTTAAAAATATAGTATCTGAAATTTTAAAACCTCTCTGGACGGGCTTAAATAGCAGAATGAAAATGACAAAGTGAAGAGTCAAAGAACTTGAAGATAAATCAATAGAAACTACCCAATCTGAACAGCAGAGATTAAAAAAAAAAAAAAAAAAGATGAAGGAAAGCAGAGTCTCAGGAACCTGTAGAAAATACCAAAAGGTCTCATATCTATGTCATTGGACTCTCAGAAAAAAAAGAGACAGAAAGATTATGGCACAAAAAAATATTTGAAGAAATAATGACCAAAAACTTCCCAAATTTGGTAAAAGAGGTAAGTTTATAAATCAAGAAGCTCAGCAAATGCCAAACAGTATACATTCAACGAAAACTATGCTTAGATGCATCATATCCAAGCTAATGAACATAAAAAGATAAAGATAAAATCTTGAAAACAGCTAGACAAAAATGAAACATTACATACAGGTGAAAAATTCAAATGCCTAAAAATGTCCCACCAGAAATCAGAGAGATCATAAGATAAAGGAATGATGTCTCGTAGTCCTGGAAGAAAAATTTTTAAAAAGCAACCTACCAACTCAAATTCTTTATCCATTGAAAATATATTTAAGGAATGAAGGCAAAATAAAGTTATTATCAAATGAAGTAAAACTAAAAGAGTTTGTCACTCATCAGACCTGCTCTGGAAGGAATGCTAAAGAAAGTTTTTCAAGCTGAAGAAAAATGATACCAGAAAACAAAACTGTAATCTTTAAGAAAGAAGGTAAGAACAACAGAAACGGTAAGTGGTTAGGTAAATACAGAAGACTACTTTTCTCCCTTAATTGCTTAAAATATTTATGACTGTTTACAGCAAAATGTATGACCTAGTATAGTTTTCAATGTACGTAAATAAGACATATAAGTCTAACATAAAGTCCAGGTTGAAGTAAAAGGAAATATGTTTGCAAGTTTTCTACATTTTATAAGTGGTACAATATTTACCCTAAGTACACTGTGAAAGATTAGTTATGTACATTGCAAAACCTAAAGCAATCACTAAAAAAAATCATACCAAGAAATATCCCCAAAAAGCCAATACTAAAAATATTCAAATACAAAAGGAGACTGGAAAGGGAAAACAAGGGAACAAACAAAAAAACAAATAATATAAAGAGCTAGATCTTATATCTATATAAGATATATATTATATATATTGTATCTATATAATATATAGACCTAGATCCAGATATATCAGTAATCACATTAAATGTTAATGGCCTAAGTATTCACTAGCAGGCAGAATTCTGAAGCTATCCCCCTAAGATTCCTGCCCCTGCTTAGTCAATCAAACTAATTTAGCTCCTGCTATGAAGCAGCTTTGCACAAGGAATTAATGTTACTAATAAGCTGACCCTCAGATAGAAAGATTATCCTGGCAGGCCCAGGATAGGCCTGGCAAACCAATCACGGGCACTCTTAAAAGCAGAAGAGTAAGTCAGAGATGAGACAGAAGGGGAGGCAAGAGAGGATCAAAGAGTCAGAAGGACTTGCCCACTATTGCTAGCTTTGTAGATGGGAGAAGTAGGCCCCAAGGCAAGGAATGTGGGTAGTCTCTAGAAGCTGACAACAACCCCCAAGGGTCAGCCAGCAAAGAAACAGGGACCTCAGTCCCACAACCTCATGGAACTAAATTCTGCCAACAATCTGAGTGGGCCTGGAAATAGATTCTCCCCTAGAGCCTCCAGAAAGAAATGCAGCCCTGCTGACATCTTGATTTCGACCTGTGAGACCCAAGGAGAGAAGCAGCTATGCCCGGGCTTCTGACCCACGGAAACTGTGAGATAGGAAGTATTTTAAGTTGGTAGCAGTATATTAGCAGCAAGAGAACACCAATACACATTTCAATTAAAAGAACTGAACTGACAGAATGGATACAAAAGAAAGACCCTACTTATAGGAAACACTGTAAATTTTAAAAACAGACTGTATGAAAGTAAAAAGATATACCATGGAAACAAATAAGTATAAGTAGGCTGGAGTGGCTATCTTAATCTCAGATAAAATTAACTTCATGGCACAGAGCACTACAAGAGATAAAGTCAGACATTTCATAATGATAAAAGGAACAGTGTATCAGGAAGACAAAAACAATTTTAAGTGTATATGTACCTAATAATAGAGATTTAAAATACATGAAACAAAAATAAACAGATATAAGAGAAAAATAAGTAATTCCACAGTCAGTAAAAGATTTTGACAGCACTCTTTCAGAAACTGATAGGACCAAACAAACAAAAAAATCATTAAGGACACAGAAGATCTGAAGAACACTATTACCACCTTAATCTAATTTCACATTTATAGTAGGGTATATCTGACAACTGAAGAATATATACATTATTTTCAAGGGAACAGGTTCATTCACCAAGATAGGCCATATGCTGGGCCATAAAACATATCTCAGTGAATCAAAAACAATCAAAATCATACACAGTATATTCCCTGACCACATGGAATTAAATTACAAATCAATAATAATAAAATACTAGGGAAACCTCAAATATCTAATTATAAGACAACACATTTCTAAATAATTCCTGGGTTAAACGAGAAATTACAAGGGAACTAAGAAAATGTTTGGACTGAGTATAATGAAAATACAACATATCAAAATTTGTGGGATGAAGCTTCACCACTGCTAAGAGAAAAAAACGTGTAGCTACGTGCATAGAAAAGTACATAACGGGTGTAAGTGTGTAGGAAGTGGGCGAGTGGAGACAGATTCCATGGATTATGCCATACTTTACTTACAAAGATCTATCTTACAGATGTTCCACAAGTCTATAAAAATAGACTTTTATAAATATGAAAATGTTTGTGTTAGGCACAGAAACAAAATTTGGTTCAACGTATTGATCCATACCATGAAAAGCGCAAGGCAAGTCACAGCTTCTGCCAGAAAGCCTCTTGCTTTCAGTCTCCTGTTGTTTCCCTTCCCATTCAGATTTTCCACACACACACATTCATCTTATTTTGGTATTAATTTGTGTTTTTCACTACACTTACTTTCTCCTTTAGTGTATTTTAAATACAACTGGGAAATGAACAAGTAAACTAAGAATAAAAATGCAGAACCAGTTTATAAATATAAGAGGATTAGTTCAAAGGAACAAATAAAAATTTGAAGTATGAAGGCCGCCAAAGCTTTTCTTCCATTTCATGAAACTAGATTTGGTTATGTACCCCTGAAAAGTGGTTTTGAACAATAGTACACTCACAGAGAGCAGGTGAAAATTCTGCACCTTTAAAATCCACATTAAGTTTAGAAGTATAAAAGGAATTTATTGAAACTCTGTAGTTCCTAAAAGTAAAATGTGTGATGGTAATTAATCTTCACACAACAGGAATTTGTTTAGTTTTGATTATGTTGCTGCAGAAATTGTTAGCAGAAGATAAGGCAAAGTAATAGCAGTCAATAAACCTGTTTCTCAGTATCGCTGGGTAACCGTCTCTGTAATTTGTTCCCCTCAACAATATTATTCCCCGTGTTGTAGAGCTCTACAAAATTATTTAAAGAGTAGTGGTAGAAAAAAACATCCACATAGAGACAGAAGCCACATACAGGTGCTTTCTAGGGAACAGAAATGCTTCAATAACGAGGATGCAGAATTAAATTCCAAAACAAAAGTTGTCCAGCGTCAAGGAGAGGTGAGAAATCTGTAAGTGCGATGATGCATATCCAACGTTTACAACTAGTTATGGTTGGCTCAGGAAACTTAAAAGTCTGCCTGTTTTCTTAATGTGAAAATGGGTGATACGACTGTTGTTGAAGCAGCAGAAACACAAGTATTCTGAAGAATTAAGAGAAATTACAGAAAAATAATTACATATGGAAGAACCCGTCTTTAACATGCGTGGAGTGGATTGTCTTGGGGGGAAATGTCGAATAGATGATACATTTTAAAAGAATAAAAACAATTCAAGGAATGAAATATGGGTTATAACATTGGGGTTAATGCAGTGAAATACTATAAATTACCACAAACGTTATATAAAAGCCATAGTTAAGCTTTATACACACACACACACACATACACACACACATGCATTTTTAATCTCTAAAAAAGTGATTACTGTAAGCTAATCTATATATAGAAAATGTCTATATAACTATATATGTAATAAAGGTACTGAGGGCAATGAACAGTAAGAAAAAATTTAACAAACAAAATGGTATAGATCCTACCAATAAATGTGCCCAATCCTTAAAAGCAAACTTTCCCTAAGCTAGTTTAATAAGGAATTATGAGACCCAAGTTCTATCCAACCAAGAGAGGATTTCTGGGGCGCCTGGGTGGCTCAGTCGGTTAAGCGACTGCCTTCGGCTCAGGTCATGATCCTGGAGTCCCGGGATCGAGTCCCGCATCGGGCTCCCTGCTCGGCAGGGAGTCTGCTTCTCCCTCTGACCCTCCCCCCTTTCATGCTCTCTCTCTATCTCATTCTCTCTCTCAAATAAATAAAATCTTAAAAAAAAAAAAGAGAGGATTTCTGTACCTGATGTAATGCAATACTGGGCGTGTGCAAGTCAATAGTGGCCAGAGAAGGAATTCGAGATTCTGAAAGATTTTTGTTCTCTTTCCTTATTAACCTGGAATTTCGAGCTAAATAAAAATAACCATAAACACAGTGAAAAAATTAGACATTTTTTTAGCTTTTCCACATTCTGAATCTGTCCCTCAGTGTGTACTTAGTGTATACATTTACTTACATACAGCTGTACATATTTACATAAATATGTAAAGTTACTCTAATTTTTATATTTAGTATTTTGTTAGTTTATTTAACATACATTTTCAATAATGTATACAAAAAGGCTGAAAAAGTAAAAGCATTATAAACATACCTATGCCTTCCAAGGCTCTTAGTTCAGGGAGATGATTATAGTTTAGTTCAGGCAAACGGACATCTGTCTTAGAGTATTCCCTTCTTTTCTTATTTGCCTCAAGTAGGCTCTTTTCACTAGTGACCTAATATCAGAATGATTAACACAAGTGAATTAGCTTCCAGGTAAGCTTGGCTTGCCCCTTTTGTAACTAATATATTGATATCCTAAACTTTAGGAATTTAAGAATAACACAAAACTTCAGAAGTCCTGCAATGAGCTTTTGAGTTTCTTTAACTGGATGTTTCTTCTTGTTCTCTGAATAGAGTAAGTGTTAAGGCTCTTGGTTCAAATCAGTTATAAAATAATTAGTTCAAAAGAACTATCTGTAAGTACAAAAAAAATAATGAGTTCAAACTACTAGATTTACATATTCAAAGAGTGACAAATAAAATATATAAGAGATGCTTATAATAATACATTATTCACATCTCAGAATTAGAGCATGAGGCAGGCGAGAGGGGTATTGGTCTTCAACCCAGATGTTGAAGAAAGTTTAGGCTTAACTCTGCCTCCATTAATTTTCATCAAGAAGAGACTCAAGTGTGTCTTCTCCCCACTAATCTCTACCTCCTCTCTTGACTGCCTCTTAAAAATAAGGACAAACAGAAATAAGATCTAAAATTAACAGACAGCCTTGATTATGCAATGCCTGAAAGAAAGCCGATATCAATTCCAGCAACGTGGTATTGAGCCAGCTACTCTGAAAAGCCTTGCTGATCAAAGTAATCTGCCAAAGCAGACCAAGAATGTAAAACACAAAAATATCTACAGAGAAATCAGTAGGGTGTGGAAGAAAAGGGAAGTACTATGGTTATAGAAATTGTGGGCCAAGAATAATAAAAAGAAAAACAAATGCAATGCCCAAATCATGAGAGATATGAAAAGAAGGCTATATTTTTCAGACTGAGGATAATGAGAAGGGTAGAGGAGGGAAATCTGGGAGAAAAATACTCCTTTGGGAACACATCCACACCTCCCATTCCCTGGCAGAAGAATTAATTCACCACATTCCTTAAACATCTTCTATGTGCTAGACACTGTATTAGGTATAGGGTAGAGCTGTAAGGAAGGAAACAAACAAAACACATATTTCTGCCTCGGAAACTTACATTCTAGTTGGAAGAGACAGACAATATATAAATAAGTGAATATAGAGGCTGTTAGGTGTATGCAATGGGAAAAAATTAAGCAAGGAGAGAGGATAGAGAGTAATGGGAGACAAAATGAGTTCAAATATTAGGGAGGACCTCACAATAGGCTTCATGTAAGCCAAGGAGGAGAAAAAGCAAATTCTTTGGATTATCGGGGGAAAGAATTTTCTAAAGCAGAGGAAATAACAAGTGCAAAAGCCCAAATGTAGGAGCATGTCTGGTCACGTTCGATGAATACAAGGAAATCAGTGGGTTGGAATGGATTGATCGAGAATGAGAGTAGCCGGAATGGAATAAAGGGATGAGGAAGTCAATCAGGGATTTCCAGGCCCTGTCAAGGACTTTGGTCTTTATTCAGAGATGACAAGACAATGGCGGGTTTTGAGTGGAAGAATAATGATGATTTAAGTTAACTTTAAAAAGAAGCATTCTGGCAGCTATGTTGAGCATAATAACACTCCTCTGAATCTTCAGAAGACCTCTGAACCTTGTACATGATTCCACTATTATAATCTGTCACTGTTTGAATATGTTGATCCTAAACTAGACCATGAGCTCCTTGAAGAGAAGGATTTGATTTATCGATCTCCAGTGTCTCATATATAATACATAATAAATTTTTGTAAATGAATAAACAGAATACTTTCACCAAAAATCTGGCATGAGTGAGGTACAATTTATCTTGTCACCTACTCTACAAAAGAACCTATCACCAAGTATTAAGAAAATGTAGTATTACCAAAAAAATTAAAGCAGATGTCATTTAAATAATATCTTATAATTAAACTTCTAGACTTGCAAAACTTACTTAAACCTTAAGATTTTCACATTTCTGATTATGACAGGTTGGGATGATATACATATAATTAAGGTTCCACTTTATGATATGTCTCCAAATAAAAGACTCAGTTCTTCGCTATTATATTTAAAATGAGTAGAAGTCTAGAAATGACTAATGCTTGCTCTTCTACCACTGGGAATAGTTCACTTACTGATGAGGTCACATTAATATTATAAATGCCTGATGGAGAATGTTTATTTGGTTTAACAAATGGAATACAATACTTCTTGGTTTTCTCATCCACTCTGTAACAACAACAAAAAATTTAAGTTAGAACCAGCGGTAATTATTTTTCAAGCACAAAACCAAAACCAAATGACACAAAACCAAGCGACCTGCAGTTTAATCAGCATTTAATGCCTGTTCTTAAATACACAATGAATATAGATCTGGTGAAACATTCTGTCCTTTGCCGCTATCCTCATGCCTCCCACCTAGCTCCCAACTCCAACCAAATAAATTACTTTCCTTCCAGCAAAATTTCCAAAATAAGCTTCTTTGGACCACCAAACTCCCACAGCCATACCATGTAGCAGCAGACCCTTAAAACCAATTACTGCTTTTATTATGATAACCTCCTTTCACATTTTTAGACTAAATAGTTGTAAAGCTTCTTCACCTTAAACAGTACACAATCCTTCTTTCTTAATACTCAGGTGAGGTTTTTTTAATCAAATGCTAGTAATTTTCATCACGTAGGCCAAAAGGCTTTTGAAACAGAATCCTGACAAGAAAGAAGAGCACCCAGAAGCCTGAAACTAACATAATATGGCTGAATTGACAAACACTTGCAATTTGCAAACATACCCTTTAAACAACTCTTTGTTCTTATTTTCCTAATTCATACCTGTAACTCGGAACTCCTGGGATAGTCACCATTCCAGAATTAATACCGGGAGCCACCCCAGCAAGGCTGTGCGCAAGGCGAGGGATTGCCACGCCCGGACTTCTAGAGTGGTCCACACTGCCATCGCTGCAATCTCGGAGGTTGGTAGGAGGCACCGTTCTGAGGTGGCTCATCCCATTGTCAGGGAGACAGCTCGTATTTGAAGCTCGACTGACTTTTTCAACCTTTTCTCCATCCATTTTTGACCCTTTTATTTTAAATACTTTAGAATCCTTAATTTTGGGATCAGCATTGGTATCCTGACCATTAATAAAAATGTTAATAACAGTATGTCAAATATACTGCAATAAACAAAATATATTGCCTTTGCTAAAAAAAAAAGTTAAAAACATTAATGATCTGAGGAGAATGAAAAATCATCTCTTCCTATAAAGAATTTGTCAACCAAAGCAAAATTCCATAAATACCACCTCACTGTGCTCCTGTTTTCTTTATTCTATCTATAGAATTAAAATTAAACCCAGGATTCTTGGTCAGACATGTATTTTGAATAAAAATGCAGGGGCGCCTGGTTGGCTCAGTCGTTGGGCATCTGCCTTCCGCTCAGGTCATGATCCCAGGACCCTGGGATCGAGCCCCGCATCGGGCTCCCTGCTCGGCAGGGAGTCTGCTTCTCCCTCTCCCGCTCCCCCTGCTTGTGTTCCCTCTCTCGCTGTGTCTCTCTCTGTCAAATAAATAAATAAAATCTTTAAAAAAATTTTTTAAATAAAAAATAATGCAATTCACGGGGCACCTGGCTGGCTCAGCCAGTAGAGCATGCAACTCTTGATTTCAGGATTGTAAGTTCGAGCCCCACAGTGGGTGCAGAGATTACTTAAAAATAAAAAGTCTCTAAAAGAAAAAGAAATGCAATTCACACTAGCATCAGATTAATATGATACATACATATAGCAAATTTATATATATATTTCAGTAGAAAAAAATGTGAAAGAGGAACGAAGTATGCCCACTTTTGTTCTTATATATATAAAGTACAAATTGAAATATAAAATTGATAACTCCTTCTTCTTTCAGTTCACTTGAGAAACTGGGAGTGGGTTGGCAGTGGACTTGAATTACCTCACCAAGAACAGATTCTGGATAACCTACCTGCAAAAGTAAACTTCAAATAATTTGAATATCAATTTTAAAATGCTCTATACAAAATTTTTAAAGTGATCTTTTTCTCTCCTATCACTTAAGGAAAAAAATGGTTTGTGTCTATGTGTTTACATGTGAGCACAAGTATCTAAATGTTCTTAGATGAATATGATTTCCTGACAAGATCTATTGCACAGTCTGATACACAGTAGGCACTCAATACATGATATGTTAAGACAGTTTTTTAAAAGGGAATGTCTAAAAAGAAGATAACATTTTTACAACTAATCTAAAAGTTAACGTGTTCACCACTCAGAAAACCTTTCTTCATCTTCATTTTTTAACTCCAAAAATTTAAGGACAAACTAAATCTAAAACTGAATATACACTGAAGCACCTAGGAGGATCAGTTGGTTAAGCGTCTGCCTTTGGCTCAGGTCATGATCCCAGGGTCCTGATATCGAGTCCTGTGTCGGGCTCCCTGCTCAGCAGGGAGTCTGCTTCTCTCCCTGCCCCTTCCAACCCCCGCCCCTTGTGCTCTCTCTCTCTCTCTCTCTCAAATAAATAAATAAATAATCTTAAAAAAAAACTTAATACACATTAAGACATGGTCATTACCTGTACCACAAGTGTTTTTCTCTCTTCACATAAGGAATCATCTTTTTCCTTTTCCTTCTTTCTGTTTTGGGATTTTTTAGATAAAGAAATATTTCTGGCATCTTTCTGTACTTTCAATTGTAATTCCTGAGAAAATCTACATAAAAATACATTTGTCAATTCAATAAAATTGCATAAAACAGATAAATCTAGAAAAAAATTCATTTTCAAGGTATTTATTTTTAAAAATTGAGTATTAAGGGACACCTGGGTGACTCAGTCAGTTAAGCATCTGTCTTCAGCTCAGGTCATGATCCTGGAGTCCCAGCCCCACATCTGGCTCCCTGCTCAGCGGGGAGTCTGCTTCTCCCTGTCCCTCTGCCCCTCCACCTGCTCCTTCTCTCTCTCTCTCTCTCTCTCTCTCACTCACCCTCTCTCTCAAATAAATAAATAAAATCTTTTTTAAAATTGAATATTAAACTAGACTATGGGGGCACCTAGGTGGTTCAGTTGGTTAAGCGGCTGATCTTTGGCTCAGGTCATGACCCCAAGGTCCTGCGTTCAAGCCCAGCATTGGGCTCCCTGCTCAGCAGGGAGTCTGCTTCTCCCTTTCCCTCTGCCCCTCCCCCCTGCTCCTACGCTCTTTCCCTCAAATAAATTAAATCTTTAAAAATAAAAAAAAGAAAAGGAATTGTGTATTTGAAATACAAACTATACTAGCCACTTTATTCATGGAATATTTTTATTTAAAGACTGACAGAAAACTACTACAGTTATTCAGACTTGGGGTATTCTGCAGACTTTTTTTTTTTTAATGAAGAAGGGAAAGCAACAGGTAATATTTGTGTTAATGATAAAATTCAAATTTTTATGCAAAATTAGAATTCTGTTAAACTTGTGTCCACTACTGTGACCTTAACAGATTCCCAATACTTAAAACGACTTTTCTGATGACAGAGAATGTGGCTTTTTGAAACCATATAATGAAACATGTTATCATTTTAAAGATCTACATTATTTAACAAAACAATATTTTCCAAATGACTCATAATGATGTTACAAAAGCATGCATGGGTAAAAGATCTATTCAAAGTGCAAGTTAGAGGGGTGCCTGGGTGGCTCCGTCGTTAAGCGTCTGCCTTCAGCTCAGGTCATGATCCCAGGGCCCTGGGATCGAGCCCCGCCTCGGGCTCCCTGCTCGGCAGGAAGCCAGCTTCTCCCTCTCCCACTCCCCCTGCTTGTGTTCCCTCTCTCGTTGTGTCTCTAATCTGTCAAATAAATAAATAAAATCTTTAAAAAAAAAAAAAAGTGCAAGTTAGACAAATGGATTTTAATGTAACAGGGTAAGAAAAGTTCACTGATATGTTTCAGATTCCACAACGCAACCAGCCTTTAAGAAACTACCACTGTCAAGTTTTGGTATAGTATCACAGTTTTGGGTATGGCATCGATAAAGAATACTCACAATTATCTAAAAGGGCTATTAAAATACTCTTCCATTTTGCAACTATATATCTGTGTGAGGCCAAAGTTTCTTCATACATCTCAACCGAAAGAACATATCACAACTAATTGAATGCAAATGCAAATATGAGAGCTGGGGTATCTTTTATTAAGCTAAAGATTAAATCGAGTTGCCAAAATATAAAGCACTGTCATTGCCCCTCATCTCACTATCTTTGGTTTTGTCAGCTGCACGGATGCCAGCAGCTGGGGCAGCACAGGAGCCCACGCTGGCAGCTCTGGCGCACCCAGGTTGGGCCCAGCAAGGTCCCAGCACAGCAGTGGCAACAGCGTCGTGGGACTGGCTGTGGTGTGAGGTCAGGGGCAACGGGAGACGGCACCTTTGCAAATGCATCAGTACCCAAGATGATGGCATCTCACAGCTGGCAGCAACATACTAATCAGTGACCTGAGGGGTAGATGTCTCCAGTGGGACACAGAAAAAAAAGCACGAAGTGACTGCTTCACGAAAACCAAGATCCCTAATTTAGTGAATTCAGGGGGCCACTTCTAGGCACTGCATAATTGCTAAGGGTGAATAGAGGTAGGGTTGTAAATATTTGAGATCCTATAAAAGCAGGTGGGTAGAGAAATAAGAGAATACCCTTACTTTAACTCTAGGATGGGGTGCCCCAGAAAACATGAGTCGGTACCATACCTCTCAGCAAATCCATCCATATGAAAGAAATCATGATGGAGGAGCTCAGCACAGAAGGGTCTTTTGTCTGGGTCAATATGTAAGCATTTCTGGAAAACCAAGGAATATACACAGCTCATATCAATGAAAAACTGCCTACATTTAGATTTCTAAATATAGAAAAATAGAAAATTGGGGTGCCTGGGTGGCTCAGTTGGTTAAGCATCTGCCTTCAGCTCAGGTCATGATCCCAGGGTCCTGGGATTGAGTCCTGCATCGGGCTCCCTGCTTAGCGGGGAGCCTGCTTCTCCCTCTGCCCCTCCCCCCTCCCCCCTGCTCATGCTCTCTCTTTCTCTCTGTCTCTCAAATAAATAAATAAAATCTTTTTTTTTTTTAAGATTTTATTTATTTATTTGAGAGGGAGAGAATGAGAGAGAACACATGAGAGGGGATAGGGTCAGAGGGCAAAGCAGACTCCCCGCCGAGCAGGGAGCCCGATGCGGGACTTGATCCAGGGACTCCAGGATCATGACCTGAGCTGAAGGCAGTCGCTTAACCAACTGAGCCACCCAGGCGCCCCAATAAATAAAATCTTTGAAAGAAAAATAGAAAATCGCTCTTTATGGTCAATGAATTTTAAAAGCACATAATAAATGATAAAGAATAAAGAACAAATCTAGGCCATGACCACCAATGGTTGCTAATATCGCAAAAAGAAAGACCACCAGATGTAGTCTTGCCAAAAATCAACCTGATTCAGATCAAGCTCTAGTTCTGAGTTTATAAGAAATACAGGACAGGGAGGAACATAAAAGCTATACTATGTGGAAAATTCTAAGGGTCAAACCACCTATTTTCTTTATCAAATAAATGGCAAGGTTTAAACAAAAAAGAAAGAGATGAATATGAGCTTGTAAATTAAGATATATCAACCAATTGTGATCTACAGATGTCATGTAGATCCTAATTCAAACTATAAAAAGAAATTATGAGAAAATCAATGAAACTTTGAGCATTGGCTAGAAGTTTTATAATATTAGGGAATTACTGTAAATTTTTAAAATTTAAAGCCCTTGCAGAATGGAAGGGAAAGGGCCTATTCTGTGTATATTACTGTGCCGGATACTTTACATTATTTTATTTTAATGCAGGTCTTGTTCTGATTTATTGGAACCACTCAATGCCAATAAAAATAGAAGGAACTCAATAAATAGCTTTAAGTGAACAAGAAAAGTTCTACAAATAATTAAGGTATTTATAAGTGAAATAATATAGTATCTGGGATTTGGTTCAAAATACTACAGAAAACATAGTTGAGGAGGGTGAAGATAGGTAAAAGATTGTCAAAAGGTTATTAATTGCTGTAGCTAGATGATAAGTACACAAGGGTTCATTATACTAGTATATTCTTTCTTTTCTATATTTGAAATTTTCCATTATAAAATGTTTAAAAGTTATATAATTCTGTTATAAGGGACATAAATTGGATAATAGTTTTACCTTAATTCCCTTTAAATCTCTATAGACATCATAAAGCTGGTCTCAATAAAAAATATTTGAATCTGTTAGAAGATTATGTAGAAAAGTAGACATATATTCTTCTAAGAACTTGTTATAATTTTTTATAAGCTTACTAAACTTTTTTTAACAACTCGTTTAAAAATTTTAAAAAGTAAAAAACATCTTGCGAAAATGTCATATGATCCTGGTGTTTCAGATATACTGTACTTATTTTATCAATACTTCAAGAGAGTCCAAATTAATAAGAATTTTTTTATTTTATTATGTTATGTTATTCACCATACATTACATCATTGGTTTTTGATGTAGTGTTCCATGATTACAATTCCAAAGGTCCAGTAAGAATTTCCCTAATATCTTCCTCAAAGACAAGGCAAAGGTGATGATCTTTTATTTGTTAAGTTCACTTAGTGAATCCAGTGGCTAAGCAACAGCCTCTTTAACAAGATAGTACAGGTCATGATCTTATGCCCTATATTTTAATATTTTGCTACTTCTTTTCCTTTCTTTTTATTTCCTTATCCTACTTGTCTTCTCTTTTCCACTTGCATAGGCTTACATCTTAAGTGTTAAACATATTGTTGTGAGGATGTTTTCATACTTAAAACATGCTAGATAACAATAGTAAATGGTTTCTTAAAACAAATAAATTTTTCAGGCCTTTCTCTCTGAAGATCCCCCTGCCAAATTATTTAAACTCTTTCTTTATGTACAAAAATTAAAATCAGGGGCGCCTGGGTGGCTCAGTCAATTAAGCCTTCAGCTCAGGTCATGATCGCAGGGTCCTGGGATCAGAGTCTTACATCAGGCTCCCAGGGAGCCTGCTTTTCCCTCTCCCTCTGCCACTACCCCTGCTTGTGCTCTCTCTCAAATAAATAAAATCTTTAAAAAAAAATTAAAATAAACAGAAGGGTGTCTGGCTGGCTCAGTCAGTGGAGCATGCAACTCTCAATCTGCCGGTTGTGAGTTTAAGCTCCAAGATGGGCTTAGAGCCCACCGGCCAAAAAAAAAGGCGGCAGGGGTGGGGGGCCTCCTGGCTGGTTCAGTCGGTAGAGCATCAACTCTTGATCTCAGGGTCGTGAGTTTGAGCCCCATGTCAGGGGTAGAGTTTACTTAAAATAAATTAATTTAATTTAATTTAATCAATATTGAAATTGTTGACCTAAAAGATCAACTAGACAAGAATAAGAGAAAACCAAGTCTCTATAATATAAATTCACTATAAGAAAGTAAACAGTATGATTACCTTTGCTAAATCTATCACAACTTCAGAGAGCTTGGGATAGCGTCTTTCAAGAGGTTCTGTTTCCTTGATTTCCGGCAACCTTACTCCAGCAAACACAGGATTTTTATAAAACAGCTCCTGATGTCTTGGAATTAGATTACCTGGAAGTGAGAATAGCACATATCTCTGTCATTATACATCATGATAGAAAGAGCAAAGAAATGGGTAAAGTGGATTGGACAAAAGAGTGGAATACTACTTATGGACTCGGGGCTCTCTCAGCATGCAAAATCAACCAAAACAGTGTTCTTATGGTGGTGACACCCGGCAATCTTCATAGTGGTGTTAATGCAAGTTAACTCAAGAAAATTAACATTCTTATCTCAACCTACTCATTTAGAAAATTCAAAAGCCACAATATATAGAACTGAAATCATAAGGGAGCACAGATAAAGGACAAGTAAAGAACATTTTATAATTTTTTAGATATAAGTACCAACACTTCTTTTCTAACAACAAAGCTTAAAGTGCTGTCCAAAACAATGAAAATATCATTAGTCATATGATCCGAATCCAATCTAGATAAATCAGTTCCACCCTTTAAGAATTTAATTTTAAAATTAAGATTAAATTGTTTTAATTTTTTTTAATTAAAATTGTTTAAAAAATTCTTAAATCTGCTGATTTTGTACCTGTGTCTAAGGTCTGATTTGAGCACTTTTATCTTTTTCTTCAATTTTAGTACCTACTCTAGTGTAAAATATGAAAATTCTGCTGTAAGAACCTATTGAATTGTTTATTGAATTTTTACCCTGGAAATTTAAAATCCAATAGTTAAATAAATCAAGTATTTTCCCATTATTTCCATTTTCCAAGTCCCATCTATGAACATGAAGTTGATATTTCAACAAATGTAAGAAGACTTTGATAGTCTAGCTTTAAAATTCTGTCCAAAGCACTAAGATTAAACTACCTAGGAAGTCTCTGTGTCTCTCAGTTTGAAGGAGAGGATGAGGGTAATAGTCATATTACAGCAAACGCTTGCTAGCCCAAGGAAAATAAATCATCATTTGCATCCTCTACATGTGATTTACTGAGTGCAAAAGTACAGAAAAAATTTACAGTCTTTGCTCTTTTCTTTGTGGGGAGTGAGACAGGAGGGTGGATGAGAGCATGAATAAGCCCATACGTCAGACAGGCCAAAGCCAGACTGAGAATGAACTAATATAGACAGATAGATGAGATTTTCCTATCTGTTCCTTGCTGCCACTTAAAACACATACCATCTTTAACATACCGACAACTTGTAAAACCAAGACGAGCAAAAACATAAGGGAAAAACCTCTAAAATTTAAAATGCAGATGTATAATCTTACCTAAACACATCATAATATGATATAGCTGATCAATATCAGAATCTCCAGGAAAAAGGGGTTCCCCCATGAGCATTTCAGTCACCAGACAACCAATGGCCCACACATCAACAGCCCTGGAATAGAAGAAATGTGGTATAAAATCTGGCATCCTACTATGTTTATTGTCACTGAGTCTGTTCTGCATATTACTACTTGGTATTTTGGGTATTGAGAACAGTAGTAGTAGCAAGCTTTAAATTACCCATAAAAATACATTTCCCTATAAACTTCAAGTACTAATTCCCAATTTTACCCAAGTCAAATTTTCAGGAACTTCAATTATGTGACATAAGTGGGAAAAGGCTTCTGAAAAGTCAAAATCTTTATTATGTGTACTTTATTCTGGAAATAAGCCTTTTGGGTTTCCATTCAGAGCCTATTTGTTCTTTGTTTACACGTGACTCTAACAAGGTTGATTAGTCTATCCCACCATACACTGAAAACAGCATCCCAGAGGTTGTCGGAGACACATTCAGTAACAATAAGGAGAACTGATAGTAGTAACAGGGGAAAAAAATAGAAGAACCATCTTAAAAATCAGTCACAAGAATTTAATGGGCTGGTGTCATTAGCATAGGGACAACTACCTTGAAATTTCTTTTTTTTAAGATTTTATTTATTTATTTCCCAGAGAGAGAGAGAGAGCACAAGCAGGGGGAGCAGCAGGCAGAGGGAGAGGGAGGAGACTCTCCGCTGAGCAGAAAGCCCAATGACAAGGGGCTCGATCCCAGGACCCCGGGATCACGACCTGAGCTGAAGGCAGATTTTTCACCGACTGAGCCACCCAGGCGCCCCTACCTTGAAATTTCTTAAGGTCAGAGCTGAATTATAAAATGGTACAGGGGCGCCTGAGTGACGCAGTAAGTTAGGCGTCCAACTCTTGGTTTCGGCTCAGGTCATGATCTCAGGGTCGTGAGATCCAGCCCTGCATTAGACTCCATGCTCTGCACAGAGCCTGCTTAAGACTCTCCCTCTGCCCCTGCCCCCTCTCTGAAGTAAATAATTTTTCAAAAAAATAAAATAAAATGGTACAAAACTTACAGTATAACAATAAAATGAGAACTGAGAGTAATCAAGAAAATACTAAATGATGTGTGCACTGAAAACACAGAAAATACAGAAAACATTTTAGAAAGGTTTCTACCCAAAGCAGTAGAAGTTACCATCCCTTCTTCTCTGAAGAATTCGTTCATGCAGATAAATCATGTTTTAAAAACACTTCACTCAATTATGTTTCCACCCCAATTTGCCCGCTCCACCTTGCCTCATTCCTACAGTGTCAGACTTATCCAACGTTCCCTCTCTTTACAAGTGATAAACATACCTATTTCCGACCCATCGTAAAACACAGACCACTTACTCACCTTAATTTCCCTACCTTTAAAATAAGTATGCTTTCCCCAACTCACTGCACAAAAAAAACCTTTAAAGGAGAAGCACCAAAAAGAACAAGTCACCTTATAAAGGTCCCTAAATGCAAAACTTCCTTTCAGTGTTAGAGGGATCTTTTATTATATTAGAAACATTCCATTTTATCAAGAAAAAAGTATTAAATCTGCCCTCCCTGCCCTCCACCCCCTTGTTGATATCTTACTTGCCATACTTGACATCACCAACCAATAGTTCTGGAGCTCTGTACCATCGGGTTGCCACATAATCAGTATAAACTTCCCCAGGGGCTGCCAATGTTCGCGCAAATCCAAAATCACACAACTTGACAACGCCAGACTGGGAGACTAATATATTCTCTGGCTTTATATCTCTGTGTATGATCTAAGAAAAAAAACCAGAATATGACACATATGGGCACATCAAGTTAGGCAAATTATTTTTTGAGCACCTGCCATGTGCAGGGTACTGTTTTTGTCCCTATGATGAATACAAATAAAAGCATATAAAATTGTTCCTGGCTTTAAAGTAACTGGGACCTGGCTAGGCAAGAAAGGACACTTATGCTTGAAATTTCACTTAAACAATCAAAGATATTGGATGAAATATATATTACTAAATACCAAATCAATTGTTCTATTAATGACTACTCTCAAGACTAATGGAGTAAGGCTATCACTGAACACTAGAGTGGTCATGGAAAATTTTTATGAAAGGAGTGCCTTCTAATATAGGTCTCTAATACTACGTGTGACCTGGATAAATATAGAAATGGAAGGACAATCCGAGTGAAGGAGAGTAAAAGAGCGAAGCCTGGTCCAAACTTCAGGCTAGGCAAGTGTCTCATTAACTATGGTCTCTGGTAAGTTAATCATTGGCAAAATAATTATTTAAACTAAATACTTACATTGTGACTGTGACAAAATCCAATTCCATTAATAATCTGAAACAAATACTTTTGAACCAGTTGGTAGTCTAATCCATTGGGAAAGAGCTCCAAGTCATCAAGAATTGTATGGTCAACAAATTCAAAGACTAGGTACCATCGTTTTTTTTTCTTACACACTTCCAACAGATTCACCAGATTTTCATGCCTCAGTTGCTGTTGTAAAAAAAAATGCAAAATCATTTTTACAACATTGAATTATTTAGCAATCAGTCACAATCTAAAATATTAGCATAAGAAAAACATATAAATAAAATTCATGAACAGTATAAATTGTTAAAAGAATAGTCTTGTTTTTCAATTATAGTCAAAAGACCATACTGCCCTATTCTCCTCTCAAAGAACACAATAAAACCAATGAGAAAAAAAAATGTAGCTCCATCTTTGATGAAACTAAGCAGGATCTATGACCCCTACCCACAACAAATGAGGTGGGACTGCCAAATGTAGTCAAGGTCAAAACAGAAGTTTAGGAAGCTACCAAGAGATGGCCTGTGGCTAAAAAGCTGGGAGAGCAGAGTAATCCAAAATTGGTGACATACCCTGAAAAGGAAAAAAAAAAAAAAAAAAAAACTCCTTCTTTGATAAAATAGGAAAAAGATTCATGGGCTGTCAGTGAAAGCAACCCTGGAACTGAATGGTACCAAGGAACAGCAGGGAAGTGAGGCCTGAATAATCACACAGAAACTCCTCCGCTGGAAGCAATCTCTTGGTGAGGCCAAATAGAAGGCAAAATAACTCATTATGAACAAACCAGCAAATGCAAGGATTAACAGAAGTCAATCCCACAAATCAGGCTTGCATTGTAAGGAACATTGTGAACCATGTTGGATTCCTGCTAGCCTGGAACAAGATCACAGTTTCTCCCCCAAATGAACCTTCTACAGATAGCTAGTCCAGGAAGGGCTTACTTTGTTACAAGATAAGAAACAATCAAAAAGAAATCAATCCAGGATCTATTCAAAGATACTATAAGAAGGGGCGCCTGGGTGGCTCAGTCGTTAAGCGTCTGCCTTCAGCTCAGGTCATGATCCCAGGGTCCTGGGATCGAGCCCCGCATTGGGCTCCCTGCTTAGCGGGAAGCCTGCTTCTCCCTCTCCCTCTGCCTGCCGCTCTGCCTACTTGTGCTCTCTCTCTGTCAAATAAATAAATAAAATCTTTAAAAAAAAAAAAAAGATACTATAAGAAAAGAGGAAGAAAGGGGAAGGAACAGAAATGGTGGATGAATACTCATCAGATAATGTCACCACCATTAAAGGGAAAGAAACTACTAGAACACAGCCCTGAAAACCTTCAACGAAATAATGATCCAGGAAATTTATACCCAAAAAAATTGTCATTCATATAAAAGATGACAATGAAAATTCTGAATATAAACAGTGAATCCATTAGTGAGGGACTAAGTCTTAGCAAATGTGGGCATCATGGTCACAAAACTGAAAGTGAATATTTAAAACCTAACAAGGCACAAATGATATTACTAACAAATTTTGAAGAAAGAAGAAAAGATGCAAACAAGAGTGTATGTGTGCTGATTTCCTTGTCAATGGGTCAAAATTATATTTTCAAACTGCAATTTTAAATTACAAGGCCTAATTATAGGTTTCATGGTAAACACTAAGATAAATAAGATGTTTTTGAAAATCAGACGAGTGGCAGAGAAAAGGAAGTAGAAACATAATAATTACAAAGGATTAAGTATATACAAAATTCTATAGTTATAAAAGTAACAAATAGGAAAAAATAGGAAAAAGTAAAAAAATACTAACAAATAATTACAAAAGGTAATTTCCAAATTATCAAAGGAAACATATCCAATATTTTAAACATAATTCAGAGATTATATAGAAAAATATTTTTAAAGGTGTACTAAAACAGCATAATATTATAAATAATGATAACCAATATTTACATACTCCTTACTATGTTCCAGACACTATTCAAGCACAAAAACCCTATGAAATAGATACCATCATTATTCTATTTTATAGATGAGGAAACTAAAGCACACAGAAGTTAAGTAACCGATCCAAGGTCACAAAGCAATAACTGCTAGAGGCAGGATTAGAACCCAGTCACTGTGACCTCTGTCTTTTCCTGAAAACACTTCATTTTTGTTTAGTTCCTCCTCCATGTCTAGAATGTCTGCGATATAAGCACATCCAGACCTGCAGCTGACTTGAAGGCAAAATATTTAGATTTCTTATTCTTTTTTTTTTTTTATAAAGATTTTATTTATTTATTTGAGACAGAGAGAATGAGAGACAGAGAGCATGAGAGGGGGGAGGGTCAGAGGGAGAAGCAGACTCCCCGCCGAGCAGGGAGCCCGATGCGGGACTCGATCCAGGGACTCCAGGATCATGACCTGAGCTGAAGGCAGTCGCTTAACCGACTGAGCCACCCAGGCGCCCTTAGATTTCTTATTCTTAACCACTAAGCCATACTGACATTTTTTTAAAGATTTTATTGATTTATTTGAGAGAAAGAGAGCAGGAGGAGGGAGAGGGAGAAACAGACTCCTCGCTGAACAGGGAGCCTGATGTGGGGCTTGATCCTGGGACTCCGGGATCATGACCTGAGCTGAAGGCAGACGCTTAACCGACTGAGCCACCCAGGCACTCCCATACTGACTCTTAAAGTGAAAACTAAGACTGCACTTATCTGTTACATCATAACTATAAATGGGCTAAACTCACCTATTAAAATAAAAGATTCCAGATTGAATCACAAAGCACTTTCCAAATATATCACTGGTTAAGGGAATTAAGAGGTATCCATACAACGAAATAAACCGCAGCAATTAAAAGAAAAAGGTAGAGGCAGCTGGGTGTTACCTTTTCAAAAATCAAGGTAAGTAGATAAATAAAATATGTATCAGTGTGTGAAAAGAGAAACTGAAGCACATTAAAATTTATGTGAGCTTATTTGATCAAACGTCAATTTGCACAAGGCATCATCAAACTGAGAGAGGTTAAGAGTACTCTAGTGGTAGAAGCTAAGGGAAAGGATTTTATAGAGCAGACGTGGAAGCAAAGTGAGGAAATTATTTGGTTGGCTGTCCTGTATGTGGTTGCATTACTGGTAAAAGCCTAGTTTGCTGTTTGTGAGTGGTTGTTTTTAAGTTCCAGTATCTGAACTGGAGCAGACTCACAAGTGGAAACCTTTGCAGGAACCAATGCCAAGGCAGGAAAACCTGAACTGCAATTGACAAATTACTGGAGGCTCAGCGTGGACAAATCTAAAAGTTAAAAACTCCAGAAGAACCCAATCACAGAGGGGCCCCCACAACATTGTGAGATTTATCTCCAGGAGCTTAGCCAGATTCCCACAGTCAATTTTGGAGAAAACTCTCCTCCTTCCACAGGAGGAGGAGAAAGGAACCATTCTGAAATATGCCAGAGCTGTGTTCTTAACAAGGCCTGCCCTCAGCAAAAACTAGTTAAGCAGAGTCTAAGCAGCTGTGGTATTATCAGAGCCTAACTGGCCTGAGGAAGGGAAATACTCAACTTCATCCTACTCTAGCCATCCTGTCCCACCTAAGGAAGGGAGAAAAAACTGAGAAACACTTGCAAAGTTCACTGTCCAGAACTATAGGCAGACTAAAAGACTGAGACCTACCATAAGACTATAAAGCTCTTTGCCTCCCCCTTACCTCACCTCCACATTACTAAAGCCTATTTAGAGCAGCTCCTTCTACCCAGGACATCATGCCCAGCTATCAAGAAAATATTACAAGAGGGATGCCTGGGTGGCTCAGTCGGTTAAGTGTCTGCCTTCAGCTCAGGTCATGATCCCAGGGTCCTGGGATGGAGCCCCTCATCGGGCTCCCTGTTCAGCGGGGAGTCTGCTCCTCCCTCTGCCTGCCACTCCCCCTACTTGTGTTCACTCTCTTTCTCTGACAAATAAATAAATTTTTTAAAAAGAATTAAAAAAAGAAAATATTACAAGATATGCCAAAAGGCAAAAAACAAGAGACAGAACAAGTATCAAAACCAGACATGGCAGGGATGCAGGAATTTAAAGCAACTGTGATTGATCTGCTAAGGGCTGTAATGGGTAAAGTTGACAGCATGCAATAACAGATGGGCAATGGAAGCAGATAGATGAAAATCCTAAGAGCCAAAAAGAAACGCTGGAGAGGGGCGCCTGGGTGGCTCAGTCATTAAGCATCTGCCTTCGGCTCAGGTCATGATCCCAGGGCCCTGGGATCAAGCCCCGCATCAGGCTCCCTGCTTGGCGGGAAGCCTGCTTCTCCCTCTGCCACTCCCCCTGCTTGTGTTCCCTCTCTTGCTGTGTCTCTATCTTCAAATAAATAAATAAAATCTTAAAAAAAAAAAAAAAAGAAACGCTGGAGATAAAAAACACTAACAAAATGAAGAATGTCTTTGATGGGTTTATTTGTAGACTAGACACACCTGAGGAAATAATCTCTAAGCTAGAGGATATGTCAATAGAATTCTCAAAAAACAAAAATAAAAGAGAACAGGGACAAGAAAAGAAAAATACCCAAAGACTGTAGGACAACTATAAAAGGTATAGCATACATGTAATGGGAATACCAGAAGAAGAAGAAAGAGAGAAAGGAACAAAGAAAATATTTGAGGGGCGCCTGGGTGGCTCAGTGGTTAAGCGTCTGCCTTCGGCTCAGGTCATGATCCCAGGGTCCTGGGATCGAGCCCCGCATCGGGCTCCCTGCTCTGCGGGGAGCCTGCTTCTCCCTCTCCCATTCCCCCTGCTTGTGTTCCCTCTCTCGCTGTGTCTCTCTGTCAAATAAATAAAATCTTAAAAAAAAAAAAAAAAGAAAATATTTGAAACAATAATGATTGACAATTCCTCAAAATTGATATCAGATACTAGACCACAGATCCAGGAAGCTCAGAGAACACCAAGCAGAATAAATTCCAGGGAAAAAACAAACAAAAAACCTACACATAGGCATATCATTTTCAAAATATAGAAAATAAAAGATGATGAAAAAAATCCTGAAAGAAGCCAGAGGACAGAAACATCTTACCTACCCAGAAACAAAATAAGAATTACATCCACCTTCTCCTCAGAAACCACACAAGCAAGGAGAGTGGAGAGAAATATTTAAAGTTTTGAGAGAAAAAAACCACCAACTTAGATTTCTGTATCCTGCAAAATAATACTTCAAAAGTAAAGGAAAAATAAGAGTTTTGAGACAAACAGAAATTGGGGAAATGTGTTGCCAGTGGACCTACCTTGCAAGAAATGTTAAAAGAAATTCTTTAGAGAGAAGGAAAATAATATAGGCCAAAAAATCTGGTCTACATAAAGGAAGAGCATCAAAGGAGTAAGTGAAAGTAATATAAAAACTTTATTTTCCTTATTCTTTTTTTTTTTTTTAAGATTTTATTTATTTATTTGACAGAGAGAGAGCGAGAGCAGGAACACAAGCAGGGGGAGTGGGAGAGGGAGAAGCAGGCTTCCCACAGAGCAGGGAGCCCGATGCAGGGCTGGATCCCAGGACCCTGGGATCATAACCTGAGCTGAAGGCAGACGCTTAACGACTGAGCCACCCAGGCGCCCTATTTTTCTTATTCTTAATTGATATAACAGATAAGTTTGTTCAAAATAATAAGAGCAATAATGTATTTGATCATATATGCTTATGAATATATCTTATGTATATATATGCTTAGGTATGCTTAAATATAAGTGAGATGTGTGGCAGCAATGATACAAGAGACAGGATGAAGGAATTAGGATTACTTTATTATTAAACATTACTCATACACACGGGAAGTGGTATAGTGTGTATCTGAAAGTGGATTTGGATTAGTTGCAAATGTATGTTGCAAATTGGAGGGCAACCACTAAAAAAAAAAAAATTTAAAAAGAACTCTAACTGATAAGCTAAGAAAGGAGGAAAAAAATGGAATCATATTAAATACTCAATTACAACCACAAAAGGCAGAAAAAGAGTGGAAGACAAAAACAGAAACAAAGAACAAGGGCAACAAATTGAAAATAGTAACAAATATGGTAGATATTAACCCAACTATATCACAAAATAGTCACTTTGAATATCAATGATCCAAATGTACCAATTAAAAGAAGCAGATTGTCAGAATGTGGATCAAAACAAACTTACTATATGTTATCTATAAGAAATACACATTAAGTATAAAAATACATATAAATTAAAAGTAAATGGATAGAGGGGCACCTGCCTGGTTCAGTCAGTAGAGCATGCAACTCTTGATCTCAGGGTTATGAGTTCGAGCCCCATGTTGGGTGTAGAGATAACTTAAAAACAAAATCTTTAAGATAAATAAATAAGGTAAATTAAATGGATGAAGAAAATATACCACACTAATCAAAAGAAAGCAGGAGCAGTTATTCCAGACTAAACCAACCTGCAAAGTAAGAAAAGTTATCAAAGATAAAGAGGGCATTACATAATTAAAAGGTGTCAATTCTCCAAGGAGGCATAATAATTCTTAACATGTATGTGCCTAACAACAGAGCATCAAACTATATGAGGTAAAAACTATATGAGGATAGAACTGCAGGGAGAAATAAACAAATCCACTATCATAGTTGGAAATGTCAACCATTCCTCTCAGAAATAGATAGATCCAACAGGTAGAAAATCAGTAAGGACACAGAGTTAAATTCAACAACCCCATCAACCAACTTGATATAGCTGACATCTATAGACTACCCAACAGCAGAATTCACATTTTTCTAAAGTCCAAATGCAACATTCACCAAGATAGACCACATTATAGGCCTATAGAAAAGCTGGACAAAATTATAAAACCACTATTCTAAGGGACAAGAGAGATAAGATAATAAAGAATATCTAGATAAGATCTTGAAGATGGAGACCCAGGAAGTGAGCCAAGCAATTAGAGCTATTTTTTTTAAACCCTGGAAACAAGGGTGCCTGGGTGGCTCAGTCGGTTGGGCGGCTGCCTTCGGCTCAGGTCATGATCCTGGGGTCCTGGGATCGAGCCCCACGTCCAGCTCCCTGCTCAGCGGAGAGCCTGCTTCTCCCTCTCCCTGCCACTCTGCCTACTTGTGCTCTCTCTCTCTGTGTCAAATAAATAAATAAAATCTTGGGCGCCTGGTGGCTCAGTTGGTTAAGCTACTGCCTTCGGCTCAGGTCATGATACTGGAGTCACAGGATCGAGTCCCACATCAGGCTTCCTGCTCAGCAGGGGGTCTGCTTCTCCCTCTGACCCTCCCCCCTCTCATGCTCTCTCTCTCTCATTCTCTCTCTCAAATAAATAAATAAAATCTTTAAAAAATAAATAAATAAATAAATAAATAAAATCTTTAATAAATAAATAAATAAATAAACCCTGGAAACATACCAATTCAGAGAGAAGATTAAGAGTCTGAGTGGCACTTTTGACAGTCTTGTGGCCTAACGTAATAGTGATTGGTGTCTGGGGACCATCAAGGTAGAAAGAAGGGGTACAGCCTGATGAGACACTTTCACTTTGGGTTGGCCCTAAAAGTCCACAAACTATGGTAAGGGTGAATAATAAATAGGCATTCTCATGGACTACAATTCAAATTCAAATAATCTGAATTCCTCAAATTGGATTAAGATGATGACACAATGTTAGGTTTCCTTGTGTACCCTCAAGAGTGCCCTCAAGAGGGGCGCCTGGGTGGCTCAGTCGTTAAGCGTCTGCCTTCGGCTCAGGTCATGATCCCAGGGTCCTGGGATCGAGCCCCGCATCGGGCTCCCTGCTCGGCAGGAAGCCTTCTTCTCCCTTTCCCACTCCCCCTGCTTGTGTTCCCTCTCTCTGTGTCTCTATCAAATAAATAAATACAATATTAAAAAAAAGAAGTGCCCTCAAGAGCCTCATAGAAGCAAATACAACTCCTCTCAGGGGAAAGATATCATCCAGAGACTCAAGCTATATGTATACAATTTTTAAAAATTAATACAGGCATATCAAAAAGTTAACTTAATAAAAAACCAGGAGAAAAAAACCAAACAATAGAAATAAACATATGGGAGATCCAGATAATAGGTACTAGATAAAGACTTTAGAAAAGCCTAGGGGCGCCTGGGTGGCTCAGTCGTTAAGCGTCTGCCTTCGGCTCAGATCAGGATCCCAGGGTCCTGGGATCGAGCCCCGCATCGGGCTCCCTGCTCAGCGGGAAGCCTGCTTCTCCCTCTCCCACTCCCCCTGCTTGTGTTCCCTCTCTCACTGTCTCTCTATCTGTCAGATAAATAAATAAAATCTTAAAAAAAAAAAAAAAGCCTAATTTAAGTAGTCAAGAAAGAACAAGAGTTTTGGCAGCAAAATGGAAACTATAAAAAAAAAAAATCCAATGGAAATACCAGAATTGGAAAATATATCTTTAATTAAGAAATCAATGCTTGGGCGCCTGGGTGGCTCAGATGGTTAAGCGTCTGCCTTCGGCTCAGGTCATGATCTCAGGGTCCTGGGATCGAGTCCCGCATCGGGCTCCCTGCTCCTTGGGAGCCTGCTTCTCCCTCTGCCTTTCTCTCTCGCTCTGTCTCTCATGAATAAAAAAAAAAAAAAATCTTAAAAAAAAAAAGAAATCAATGCTTAATCATAAAAGTTGATTGGAAATTATTGAAACCTAGCTACTGAATTGGAGGATAGGTCAGAAGAAAATATCTAGAATGAAGCAGAGACAAATGAAAGGTTGAAAAACACAGTATAAGAGACATATGGGGAAGGTCTAATATATGAAACTGAATTTTTTTTTTAAAGATTTTATTTATTTATTTGAGAGAGAATGAGATAGAGAGCATGAGAGGGGGGAGGGTCAGAGGGAGAAGCAGACTCCCTGCTGAGCAGGGAGCCCGATGCGGGACTCGATCCCGGGACTCCAGGATCATGACCTGAGCCGAAGGCAGTCGCTCAACCAACTGAGCCACCCAGGCGCCCCTGAAACTGAATTCTTAAATGGAGAAGAGAGAATAAGACAGTAGCAATACATGAAACAATAA
This sequence comes from Mirounga angustirostris, assembly GCF_029215605.1. Classification (NCBI taxonomy): domain Eukaryota; kingdom Metazoa; phylum Chordata; class Mammalia; order Carnivora; family Phocidae; genus Mirounga; species Mirounga angustirostris. The sequence continues at coordinate 60,182,987 of NW_026991710.1, forward strand.
TAGCTAGGAATTTTCTAAAAGTGACAAATGACATTATTTTACAGATGGAAGAGACATAAATTCAAAGTAAATAAATATAAAGAAACCCACATCGAGGCACATTATTGTAAAATTGCTGAAAATCAAAGTCGAAGAGAAAACCTTAATACATCCAAAGGAAAAAAGACATACTAAGAAATATCTGACATTTCAATAGAAGCAATGAAAACCAGAGGAACAGTGGAATGATACCTTGAACACACTGAATGTAATGAACTGCCAACTTAGAATTCTATATCCTTTGGAAATAGTCTTTTAAGCAGAAAGTAAAATAAAGACTTTTTTTCAGACAAACAAAAGTGGACAGCATTTCTTACCAGTGGATCTGCTTTAAAGAAAATAAAGGATATGTTTTAAATACAAGGGAAATGACCCTAGATGGAAGCTCAGAAGTATAAGAATGATTGATGAGTAATGGGAAGGGTAAATATTAGATATGTCCTAATAAATACTGACTGAACATTTGGGAAGGGATTTAACTATATGTAGAATTAAAATACATAGCAGAGATATCACATATATCTGTAGTGATTCGCTAGAATGAATATGACTGTGAGATACTGGCACAAACTTAGACAAACAGACCAATGGAACAGAATAAAGAGTAGAAAAGTCACCCCTACATATAAGGAAATATGGCAAATGAGGAATTCAGAGCACTGGAGAAAAGATGGTATTTTCAGTAAATGTTTCTGGGACAACCAGACATCAATAAAGGAAAAATAAGACTTGACTGTGCCATACACCATAATGAAGATCAATTCTAGGTGTATTGAAATATAAATAGGAAAACCAAAGCTATTAAGCTTCTAAATGATAATATGGAAGGATACCCTAATCTCTTAAGTAGTAAAAGACTTCTTAAGCAGATATAAATGGCACCAACCATAAAAGAAAATATTAAAAACTTGACTACATTGAAATTGACTACTGTTGAGTAAAAGATGACATTAAGAGAGTGAAAAAAAGCTTTTTATGAGGATGATAAGTGGTTAGGAATGCTTGTTTATTTGGTAAATGTGGGGGGAAAATCATGGCAGTGATTAACATACAAGTCAGGATAGTGTTTACCTTAAAGGAGAAGGAAGGAGCTAAAGTGACTGGGATAGTACAAGAAAAGCATTGTTGACACTGTTTGATTTCTTGACCTGGTGGTGGTTCTATGAATGTTTGCTTTCCAATAATTCATTAAGCTATAATTATATTTTTGTGCACTATCTATATATTGGTTATATTTCATAATAAAAAGTCATTTAAAAATACAATACTCAAAATTAACAATTCAGTGATGGAGATTAATCATAATGAGGAGAAAATTAGTGAACTAAATGATGAATCAGAATAAATTATGCAGAACAGTGCATAGAGAGACAAATAGATGAAAAGAAAAACAGGTAAAAGACAGATAATTCAATAAGAAGATTTATGTTAACTGAAGCCCAAAAACAGAAGAAAGGGAATGAGTTGAAATAATATTTGAAGAAATAATAAGTGAGAATTTTCTGGAATTAATGGAAGAAATCATATCATAGATTCATAAAGACTTCAATGAAGCAAGATAAATTAAAAGATACCCAAACTAGATACACTATAGTGAAATTTCAGAAAAACAAGATCAAAGAGGAAATTTTAAGTAGCCAGAAAACAAAACCAACTTATGCTGATTAGAATTAGGATAGTTGTGCAGCACCTGGGTGGCTCAGTCAGTTGAGTATCTGACTCTTGGTTTTGGCTTAGGTCATGATTTCTGGGTTGTAGGGCTGAGCCCTGCATCAGGCTCCACACTCAGCACGGAGTCTGCTTGAGATTCTCTCCCTCTGTCCCTCCCCCCCTCAAATAAATAAATAAAATCTTAAAAAAAAAAAAAAAACGTGGGGCGCCTGGGTGCCTCAGTTAGTTAGGTGTTTGCCTTCAGCTCAGGCCATGGTCCCAGGGTCCTGGGATCAAGCCCCGCATCGGGCTCTCCACTCAGTTGGGGGTCTGCTTCTCCCTCTGCCTCTTTGATCTCTCTTGCTTTCACTCTCTCTCAAATAAATAAATAAAATCTTTAAAAAAAAAAAAAAAAAAGAAATACTTGTGACCTGGATAGAGAAGGAAGGAAGTAGTGCCTGGAGGATACATAAGGGAAGCTTATGAAGTGATTTTAATGTTCTCTCTCTTGACTTACATGGTGGTAACATGGAGTTGTTTAATTTTTTAAAATACACAGAGATGTATTCCTATGAGATATACACTTTTCTATATGTCCATTTTATATCAATAAAAAGCTGAATGGAAAAAAAAAGATGCAGAAATAAAAAAATAAGTGTATAAAAGAGCAGCAACTGGACTGACACCTGACTTCCCAGGAGCACAATGGAAGCCAGAGGGCAAAGCAATGTTACCTTCATTTTGTTAGAAGAAAACAACTGCCAACCTAAAATTCCATATATAGCAAAAATATCTTTCAGGGATGACAGCAAAAAAGACACTTTCATGCAAACTAAAAATGAAATGTTTTGTCTACAGTAGATCCTCACAAAAGAAAATCCTAAATAATACACTCCAAGAAGAGAAGAGATCCCAGATAAATGGCCAGGTTTGCAGAAGAAAAGGAAGAACAAAGAAAGTTATAGGTAAATATAAACCTAAATGAACCCTGAACAATAATTATGTCTTGTGATGTTTAAAAAATATATAAAAATAAATAAATGAATAAATAAATAAAAATATGTTAGAGTTAATACACAACAATGTTAGCATATTAGAAGGGAATAACCAGAGATAAGTATTGTAAGGATGTGTACTACCTAGAAGAAGAATACAAGTATCAGATAATGTTAGACTTCAACAAATGTCTATGATAACCACTAAAAAGTGAGAAATACGATGTATAATTTTTAAATTATTAGAGGGAAATAAAGAAAGGATAAACATAATTAATCCAAAGAAAGAAAAGAAAAAGAAAGACAAAAGCAGTAAGACAAATGGCACATATTAAGATGGTAGATTTAGGGTGCCTGGGTGGCTCAGTCATTAAGCATCTGCCTTCAGCTCATGTCATGATCCCGGAAGTCCTGGGATCAAGCCCCACAACAGGCTCCCTACTCAGCGGGGAACCTACTTCTCCCTCTCCAGCTCCCCTCTGCTTGTGTTCCCTCTCTCGCTGTCTCTCTCTGTCAAATAAATAAATAAAATCTTAAAAAAAAAAGATGATGGATTTATACTGAAATATACCAGAAATTGCATTACGTGTAAATAGACTAAATATTCCAATTAAAAGGCAAAGGTTGTCAAACAAGATGAAAAGCAAAATGTGACCATATGATGTTTACAGAAGACACATTTAAATAAGAATTGAGAAACTTCCAAGTAAAAATGTATAAAAAGACATGCTATGCAAACACTAACCAAAATTAAATAGTGTAGCTTTACTAGTTTCACACAAAACAGACTGTAAGACAAAACATTAATAATTTATTTCATGATGCTAAAACATTTGATTCAACATGTATAATAATTCTAACTTCAATGCACTAATAACATAGCTTTTCTGTTTGTAAGGTTAAACATGAAATGAACTATAATGAAAAACAGACAAACCAATAAACTCAGAGGAAGTTTTTTTTTTAAGAGAGAGAGCACTTAAAAAAAGAACTCTTTTTTTAAGAGAGGGAGCTGGAGAGGGAGAAGCAGGCTCCCCGCTGAGCAGGGAGCCCGATGCGGGGCTCCATCCCAGGACCCTGGGATCATGACCTGAGCCGAAAGCAGATGCGTAACGACTGAGCCACCCAGGCGCCCCTCAGAGGAAGATTTTATTTCTTCTCAGTACTAGATAGAAAAAGCATACAAAAAATCAGTAATAATTTAGAAGATTTAGAAGATTTAAATAACACAGACTTAATGGAATACTTTTCAAGCACACAAGCAATTTTTTTTCATTGACTTATACTCTGAGCCAAAAAAGAAAGTATCAAAAAATTTGAAGGGCGGGGGGGCACCTGGGTGGCTCAGTTAGTTAAGGGTCTGCCTTCAGCGGTTTAGCATCTGCCTCCAACTCAGGTCATGATCCCGGGGTCCTGGGATCAAGCCCCGTATCTGGCTCGCTGCTCAGCAAGGAGCCTGCTTCTCCTTCTCCCTCTGCCTGCTGCTCCCCCTGCTTGTGCACATGCTCACTCTCTCTTTTTCTGTCAAATAAATAAATAAAATCTTAAAAATTTTTTTAAAGGGATAAAATGTTACATAGTATATATTCAGATTATAAGGGCCTTGCTTGGCCCCTGGGAACTTGGATTTCATGAGGGTTCCCTTCATCTCTAGACCTGATAAAGTGGATCAATGTACAAAAAGTTAAAAATAGGGGCACCCAGGTGCCGCCGTCAGTTAGGGGCAGCCTTCGGCTCAGGTCATGATCCCAGGGTCCTGGGATTGAGCCCTGTGTCAGGCTCCCTGCTTCTCCCTCTGTGCCTCCCCCTACTCCTGTGTGCTCTCCCTCTCTCTCTCTCAAATAAATAAATAAAATCTTTTTTTAAAAAGTAAAAAATAGAGCTACCCTATGACCCAGCAATTGCACTATTAAGTGTTTATCCAAATGATACATAATGATCTGAAGGGGCACATGCACCCCAGTATTTATAGCAACAATGTCCAATAGTCAAACTATGGAAAGCGCCTAGATGTCCATCGACAGATGAATGGATAAAGAAGATGTGGTGTGTGTGTATATATATATATACACACATATATATGCATATATAATGGACTATTACTCAACCATCAAAAAGAATGACATTTTGCCATTTGCAATGACATGGATGGAACTAGAGGGTATTATGTGAAGCGAAATAAGTCAGAGAAAGAAATATATCATATGATTTCACTCACATGTGGAATTTAAGAAACAGAATAGATGAACATAGGGGAAGGGAAGGAAAAATAAGACAAAAACAGAGAGAGAGAGAAACCATAAGAGACTCTTAAGTATAGGGAACAAACTGAGGGCTGCTGGAGGGGAGATGGGTGGGGGGAAGGGATAACTGGATGATGGGCATTCAAGAGGGCACTGGATGGAATGAGCACTGGGTGTTGTATGCAACTGATGAATCACTAAATTCTACCTCTGAAACTAATAATATACTATATGTTAATTAAATTGAATTTAAATTTTTTTTAAAAATTAAATTTAAAAAAGAAAAGAAAATAAAGAAGATCAAACATTGGTTCTTTCTAAAGATAAATAAAATTGATAAACTTTTGGTGAGACTGATTACAGAGAGAGAGAGATCACATAGCAGGCCTGAGACTTAGAAAGGTCTGCTTGCAAAGTGAGCCCTTGCTTGGCCCCTGGGAACTTGGATTTCATGAGGGTTCCCTTCATTTCCAGAACTGATAAAGTGGCTCAATGTACAAAAAAAATTGTTTATGCTGAATATCTGCATTCCTTCTGGGATTCTGGAATTTTGGTAGAGCCAGGCAGAGGGTGTCTACATGAACATCACCCAATAAAAACCCTGGATGCTGAATCTCCTGAATCTCCTTGGTAGACAGTATTTCATGTGTGTTGTCACAGCTTGCTTTTGGAAAAAACAAGTGCATCCTGTGTGACTCCACTGGAAGAGGATTCTTGGAAACCTGTGACAGGTTTCCTCTGGAATTCACCCCATGTACCTTTTCCTTTGCTGATTTTGCTTTATATCCTTTTACTGTAATAAATCATAGCCATGAGTACAACTATATGCTGAGTGCTCTGAGTCCTCTTATTGAATCATGGAACATGGAGTGTCTTTAGGACTCCCAACACAGATGACAGATAGATATAGATAGATAGAGAGATAGATAGATAGATAGATACAGAAAGAAGCAACAAATACTTTCAAAATCATGTTTATATTCATAGGATAAATGAATATGCATATATAATTATTTTATTTGTTTATTGTCAAAAAAGAAATTTATGTCTTAAATCTTGGCATGGAAATTAATATAAAAACAGTAATTTTTTCCTAAAAATGTAATCTTGGTCAAGAAACAACTTATTCGGGCTCCCTGCTTGGCAGGGAGTCTGCTTCTCCCTCTTACCCTCCTCCCTCTCATGCTCTCTGTCTCTCATTCTGTCTGTCTCAAATAAATAAATAAAATCTTTAAAAAATAAAAAAAATAAATAAAAAAGAAACAACTTATTTTTTTAACTCAATATTGGTATTTACTCACCTTTAGTAACTTGATTTCTCGCATAGCAATTTTTTTAACCATTTTGTCATCATCACTTTCTAAGAACTTCTTGATGGCCACAATTCTTCCACTATCTTTATTCCTACACTTCATCACCATTCCATAGCTCCCTTCTCCAACCAATCCTAGGTTCTCATATTTTTCCATTTTAATTCAAAACCAGTAGGAATTCTTGCTGGGGAAACCAAAACACAGAGTTAATAATGTTGAGTATATTAATTTCTTCCACCTTCCCAGTAAATTAATTCTTCCGCACTTGTTTTCCATATTAGAGCAGTTGCTGTGTTAATGGCTGTTCTGTTCTGACTCACAATTTCTTACTGTTCCTGCATCTAAGCTATGTTTTCAAATTATTTCATTTAGACAAGACATTTCATAATAGACAATAATTAAAGCCATTAAATTTAAATTATTAAATGTTATGTTAATGAAATTCAATATATATATATTTTTGTAGTTTTTAATTTTATTATATTATGTTAGTCACCATACAATACATCATTAGTTTTTGATGTGGCGATCCACGATCCATTGTTTTCGTATAACACCCGGTGCTCCATGCAGTACATGCCCTCCTTAATACCCATCACCGGGCAAATCAATCCCCCCTCCCCCCTCCCCTCTAGAACCCTGTTTGTTTCTCAGGACCATAGTCTCTCATGGTTCATCTCTCCCTCCAATTCCCCCCCCATTTTTCCCTTCCTTCTCCTAATGTCCTCCATGTTATTCCTTATGTTCCACACATAAGTGAAACCATATGATAATTGACTTTCTCTGCTTGACTTATTTCACTTAGCATAATCTCCTCCAGTCCCATCCATGTTGAGGTAAAAAAATATGGAACGCTTCATGAATTTGCATGTCATCCTTGCACCAGGGCCGTGCTAATCTTCTCTGTATCGTTCCAATTTTAGTATATGTGCTGCCGAAGCGAGCACAAATTCAATATATTTTTAATTCAGATAAAGCAATATTTGAACTATCATGCAAAACAATTACAGCTTATTTTAGAAAAACGCAACTCCTTTTCACTCAGAGGTGAAAAAGCACAAGTGAGTTTTGTTTTGTTTTGTTTTTTAAGATTTTACCGTTCAGTAATCTCCTCACCTAAGTGAGACTCAGACTCACAGCCCTGAGATCAAGAGTCACTCACCCTACCAACTGAGCCAGCCAGGCGCCTCAATGAGTTTGGTTTTAGTGAAGATCAAATTTATTTTTTTTTACATCAGGTTTAAAAAAGCAAAGTTGAGGGGCACGTAGGTGGCTCAGTCAGTTAAGCGACTGACTCTTGGTTTCAGCTCAGGTCAAGATCTCATGGGTGGTGGGATGGAGCCCCAAGTCAGGCTCAGTCTCAGGCTGGGGGGGGTGGGGGAGGGGAGTCTGCTTAAGGATGCTCTCCCTCTGCCCTTCCCCCCACTCATGCACTACCTCTCTCTCTCTCTCAAATAAATAAATCTTTAAAAAAAGCTAAGTTGAACATCTTTATGCACTTTCTACTCAGTTGGAAAAAATATTTGTTTACAAAATCATCACCAAGTTAACACTAAGAAACTTTGATAAACTATTTTTCTTTACTTTTCTCTGTAGTAATTAAATTCCCACATTGAAAGTACAAAATAACAACACTGACATCACAGTATATAAGCAAATTGTTTAAAAATTAAATTCTAATAGTAACAAATACAATATTTCAAAAGTCCTTTTTATGATTACTCACTGTAAGTATGATCATTTGAATTTTGTGTTTAGAATTCTTTTACATCTCATGATATGACATTTTTTGGATAATGGCAATTCTAATAATGACTGATGGAGGATCAGTGATCATTCCACTACATATTTTGGTATAGAAAAAAACTTTTTCAGTTCAAATACAAATAGATTCTAACTCACAAGTCTTGATTGTCATGAAATATAAAAGCTAATAACTCCAAAGTTAAATTTATTTTTTATATCTGATTTTGCAATTAAATTCCAGAAACAAAGAATAAAAAATATTTCTCCTAATCCCAGTATGATTCTAAAAGTTTTGGGAGAAAAAAACAATCTTTGGGTAACTATATATTCAAATGATGATTTATAGTTTATTTTTTTAACCTAACAATACAAAAATACTCATTCATAAAACGTGGAAAGAAAAAAAAAACTCTCACTTATCTCATTAATTGTGTCCTTATGGTAATCTAAAACTAATTTACCCAGATTGTGAATTGTGATGTTTTATTTGCTTCCATATTAGTACACTGATAACAAAGACAAAACAAATACCCTCTTTGTTCTAGCAAACTGTGATAACCCAGTGTGTACACATTTTCATCAGTTTACCCTAATAATTTAGGGTTTAATATACATACATAATAAGGCATAGATATACATGGAAAACCAGAAGACTGACCTGAAGGGGGAAAAGATGAAAGTAAATTCCAGTCAACACCAACTCCAATTATTTCATATTTTACCACTAGCTTTGATAGTAGGTTCTATAAACTGTTTACAGAGCAGTGTCCATAACACTAACTTTCCACATATTTGACATATTAACTTCCATTTAATATCTACTATTTTTAAATAAAATGTCTGAAAAAAATTCTCAGTGTAATTCTCTCTCCTTTACTGAATTTTTTTCCTTCCATTAAGACAGCATGCTTTATTAAGATCTAGACTTTAGGTTTCTCATGCCAAGAACAAATATAGCTGGACTTTATAACCTGGATCATTTTCAAACATTTTGCAATTGGTGTCCTCAATATTTGAAAATGCAAAGTGAACAAAATTAAGATTACCTTAAGCATGTCTAAGATGTTCTGAAGCATATCACAAGCTAAGATTAAGCAAGTTGGCCAGTCCAAGTTTATTCTGGAAACCAACCACACACGTAGTCACAGCACATTGAACACACCTGCTTTTTCAAGTGGCACTGCCCACAAATACCTTAGAAGTCTCACAGTTCGGGGAGCGCCTGGGTGGCTCAGTCGTTAAGCGTCTGCCTTCGGCTCAGGTCATGATCCCGGGGTCCTGGGATCAAGCCCTGCCTCGGGCTCCCTGCTCGGTGGGAAGCCTGCTTCTCCCTCTCCCACTCCCCCTGCTTGTGTTGTCTCTCTCTATCAAATAAATAAAATCTTTAAAAAAAAAAAAAGAAGAAGAAGTCTCACGGTTTAAAAAGCCTCTTGTTTCCTGAAACAGTTACTCATAAACTACAATTTTTCACGTCTTCTACTCCTGGTGTGTAAGGGTAATACAAACTAAAAGGATGCCTGGCCAATTGGCAATGCGGTATTCCTGGACATGTGCCATGTAAGCATACGGTTCTAATACCAACAATCAGATAATAAAAGTAATGCTTTTTATTTTGTTAAAGACAGATTGAAATCTATCACAAATCAGAGAACGAGATAATAGAAGCTTTTAAAAGTATTATACTTACTGTTTCTTTAAAATCCTTTCACATGGAAAGACCCAAAGGTTTTCAACTTGGAAACAAATTTGAGATGAAATGCATCTCGCTCGCAGGTCTACAAGATGCTGATTAGCAAACTAGCAATTCCGGAGCTGGTCTGATTTCTCCTGGAGACACAGTCACCGGACCGGGGCGAATCAGGCAGGGAGGCAGATTGGCCTCGGCCTGCCGCAGGCTCACACTCAGGGGGTCCGCGGGCCGCATGCTGCCGTCGTCAAGGCAACGACCTCACTCTGCCCCAACCATCGGCACAGTCTCCCGAGAGGGATACAGCGCAGGTCAGAATGCGTCCACGGCAGGCACCAACACGCCTGTTAAGGCCAAGGCCTGTAAAGAAATTAGTTGGGTGGGAGGGCACCGTCTCCCAGCTCTCAAGGTGCCCAGTCCCTGGAGTCTGTGAACCTGCTTGTCTCCAGCAAACCCTGGGCGAAGGCGTTGGCCACCGAGCTAGCTGCAAGGGGGCGGGTTCCCACCCGTCCGGCCCCGCCCTGAGGGCCCCAAGCCTCCCGCGTTCTGATTGGCTGGGCCCTGTCGTCACGAGCTACGATTGGCTCAGCGCCAACCGCCCTGCCCCTTCACCTAGGGCTTGGCCCAGGTTCTGTGCACTGATGCGCAGACACCAGCACCCACTTTATACTTCAATTCTCAAGTAGAGCGGCACCTTTCTGCCTTTGCCGGGAGACCTTTCCTCGCAACTGAGAGCAAGAGGCGATTCCGGCGCTCACGGAGAGAATAAGAGGGTGGTGGTTTTGTGGGATTGGGAGAAAACAGAAGGGGGAAAACAGGCACAGAGGGCGATGAAGCATTCCTCGCAGCTTCCCTGCGGGGGCGGTGAGCAAGACCCGCCCCTGGCGCCCCCACCCGGGAGGGTTCCCCCTGACCGCGATTCGATGCTTCCTTTCCAGTCGGGGCAGTGGGGCCAGGCTGGGCCAGGTAGGTGATGAGGGTGACAGCCTAGGAAGTGATGATTAGTAGGTGAGGCAAGGTGAAAGCAAGTAGGTGACAACACAAGTGACATTAGGAGGGACCTCGAGGAGGACAGCCTGGGCACTGAAAGCGAGGGACACACTTTAAGTGGAGATAATGGAAGAGGGAGAAAGAACATGAATGAAATAAGAGAAGGGCTAGGCCATCAGAGGAACTAGAAGAGATGTGCGATACCGGCCTGTGGCAGCCAAATAGGGTGCAGTTGGGGGTGAGATGTTAAAGGTACAGACCATGGCTTAAGGCTAGATCCATGACCAGGCAAGACTGGTAGATCAGAATGACGCAAAGGCTTGAGTCACATAAGAAACAGGGATTTCCTCATCTTCAAGTAGTTTGGGGTTTAAGCCATACCCCTCCAGTGAAAGGCCTTAAGCACTCAAGTACTTATTTTCACATTGTATCACGAAGAGTATGGGAGCCTGGCTGGCTCAGTCCGGGGAGCATGCGACTCTTGATCTCGGGGTCCTGAGTTTGAGCCCCTCGTTGAGTGTAGAGATTATATAAATCTTTATAAAAAGAAATCATGAAGACTAAACGTTTTATAATCGTATTTGGGCTCTAGAACACCTTGATCCAATTAAGAGAATGTCCTGGAACAGCAGATATTTATAACTATAGTCAATATTAAGGTATTAATTCTTTCTTGTATACTAAGAAATAAATATTCTGATTTATAAATTATCTTTTGTAAGCTTGGTTAGCATGAATTAATCTTCCAGTGCTTGATCACCTTGGTCAAGCTGCTTAAAATCTAGTTCCTGAACCTGTAATCATGAGGAGCAGACCTAGGACCTGGGCATGGAAAGAATATAATTCTTTGGCCAATCCAAGATGTCCTCATGTAGAAATTAGCTCTATCCCTGGATGTGACCAAGTAGGAGGGAGCCATGCCCTGTTTTGTTACCTCTATAGGCTATAACAGAATCTGATGAATTTTTTATATGAATTCAGGAGACCCCCTTTTATAAAGTGGCAAATCCATGTTTGTTAGGACTGAAGTTTGAGAACAAGAATACAAAAATATCGGGGCACCTGGGTGGCTCAGTCGTTAAGCAGGGAGCCTTCGGCTCAGGTCATGATCCCAGGGTCCTGGGATCGAGCCCCGCATCAGGCTCCCTGCTCAGCGGGAAGCCTGCTTCCCCTCTCACACTCCCCTTGCTTGTGTTCCCTCTCTCGCTGTCTGTCAAATAAATAAATAAATAAATAAAATCTTTAAAAAAAAATACAAGAATATTTTATTTTTCCAACCTTACAAATATATTCAACAATATGAACATTTAAAGGCCCCTCCAGACAAGAGGCCCTGAAGCTTAAATAACCTGTTTATATCCCACAGGGAACCAAAAGGATAAAGACTAAAAAACTAGATTCGGTGAATAGAATGCTTTCTTTCAAAAAGAACTAAGTTTGAAAGCCAACTGTGAAGGAGACATAGGGTATTCAACAATTATACATCCTGGGTAAAGCTACCTACAGGTTTGCTGAAGAGGAGGTAGCATTAGGTAGAAGCAGGATTGGGTTATTGCTTATTTTTCGTTTTCAACTGGGAAATCTTTGTAGGGAAAAAGAATGGAGAGAAGCTTTAAAGAGGCAAGAAAAGGAATAATGAAAAGCCTAGGACAGGTAGTGAAGGTGGTAAAGTATGAGAAGGTCTTAGCCTTGAAGAGGCTTAAAGAAAAAAGGAAAAACTGAGAAAAGTGTAGGACAGACACAGTGGCTGGTCTAGATCTTCTCAGTAAAAGAACTTCATTTTTGCTGAAAAAGATAATGGTGAGATTGAGGCTCAAGGATTTGAGAGCAGAAATACCTTGAAATAGTTACAAAGAAGTCATTTTGATATGAAAAGAATATAAAATAGTAAAATGTGCCCACTTGAGCCTGGACACCATGAATTTGCAGTGAAACCAACTGACTCTATTTTATAGGACTTGGCATCCCCAGGGGCAAGAATGGAGAAAACAAATGGCACACAAGCTAACTCTTAGAGAATTGGTACAGCAAGAATAATAAACAAAGGAGTTAAGAAATCAAGTATGATGGAGGGGCACCTAGCTGGCTCAGTCAGAAAAGCATGTGACTCTTGATCATGAGTTCAAGCCCCACACTGGGTGTATAGCTTACTTAAAAAAAAAAAAAAAAAAGAAAGAAAGAAAAGAAATCAAGTAGGATGGAGAAAGCACCATTGAAATGGCTTGCCATGGGTTCCAGCTAGATAGGAAGACAAATTTTGACAGAATTTAGCTAATAAACTGAAAATGCAGAGGCACTGAAGGAGTGGAGTTCACATAGGCATGAAGTTTAATGGGAGTGAAATAGGAGAAAAAGTGACTGTTAAAGCAATTTGTGAATTTAAGACCTTGGAATTGGCACAAGATGATGACAATGATGGGTTCTAAAGGGTGGAATGTTTGGCTGTTCCTTTGGGTAGCTGAAGATTACTGAAGACTGTCATTGGAATTGAGTTCAATTCCATGAGGTCACAGTATGAAAAGTGATGAACTTTTTTGAAAAATCATAACATGAACTACTCAAGTGGGAAAATACAGGGAGAGGTTGAGAGGGACATTTTAATCACTAAAAAAAGTGAAAATATTGTAAAAATCTAAAGAAAACAATGTGGGTGTGCATGAGATTGGCAACAAGAGAGGAGAAGTGGAGATATGGCAAAGAAACAAAAGATAAAAGAGACTAAGGACCATATGACCTAGCAATTCCATTCCTAGGTATACACCCAAGAAAAATGAAAATATATGTTCACATAAAACTTTAAACAAATGTTTATAGCAGCAATGATATTCATAATAGCTAAAAAGTGAAACTCAAATGTCCATCAACTGATGAATGGATAAACTATGGTATATCCATACAATGGAATATAAAAAGAATGAAGTATTGCTACATGCTACAACATGGATGAATCTTGAAAACATTATGCTAAGTGAAAGAAGTCAGATACAAAAAGCCATGTGTTAATTCCATTTATGTAGTGTCCAGCATAGGCAAATCCATAGAAACAGAAAGATTAGTAGTTACCAGGGACTGAGGGAGAGATGGGAATGGATTTGGATTTGGATGGGTATGGATTTCCTTCTAGGGTGGTGAAAATGTTCTGGAATTAGATAGTGGTCATGGTTATACAATCTTGTGAATATACTAAAAACCACTGATCTGTATTAAAAGTGTGGATTTTATGTATGTAAATTATCTCAATACAAAATAGACTACAGGACAAGAAATATATGGCCTTCCCAGAAATCTTTTTCAATAAATTTACATATTTTAGCTTAGAGTAGCCCAACTGTCTTCCTCACTTTAGTGATCATCCCTATTAAATGACTCTTGGCAATGATCATTCTCTACACATCTTGACATCCAAAAACTATGTGCTTGGGTCAGTTTCTTGCCAAACAAACAAACAAACAAAAAATACCTCTCACTTAGGTCCCATGAGATACTGAATTATCATAGGTTTTTGGCATCACTTCAAATGAGTCACCAAGTGAACAGAAGGGTCATAAAACTTCAGACTACAGAAAGTAGTCTTTATTTTCAGTATATTATAGAGCATGGAGCTATGTATGAATACATCTCATTCTATGAAGAAAATGGACTTATTTTGAAATCCTGGTTCTTTGATGGAAGGACACTTGCCATAGAAGAGAGAATTCTGTTCTCAACCTAGTAGTTGATTCAATGACCTCATTACTACATATAAAAGTGATTAAGATGACAATTAGTTTTGAACACCTAAAGTACAATATACCACTCACTTTGCCAAATTCAACATATATCTATACTATAACAGTGTGAACCTGGAAATCCATTCCTCAAATGTTAAAAACACACATTGTTTGCACTGGTAACATGCCTCTTACAAAAACTCCCCCTTGACGTTCCATCTCCCTCTAACCTCTACCCCATTCCTCTAATCTTTATAACAAAACTTGGGAAAAACTATTTCAGTGATATGATAAGGCTGAAAGAAAGCCTAAGAGAATCAGAAGTAAACGAATAGACTTTTTCTGTGAAGTCACTATGGCCTATATCTTGCCAAGGCCATCTGTAGCAGAGATTACTAACTACTCACAAGCTGGTTCCTTTTTCCTGTACGTATGGCTTGTTTATTTTCTGCAATCTCCATTGAGATTGGGGTCATGTGACTTAAGTCAAGCCAATGGAACATGTGGTATCTACCATTCCCAGTCCTGGCCCATAAAAATCTCCACACAAGATCCTCCATATTCCTTTTCTCTTTCACCTGGCTATAACAAAGATGACTACAGCATGATCTTAGAGCCACACATTAAAGCTGGTAGAGCCTTCATTCATCTGTGTTCCTAAATGACCAAGTGGGGCAGGGCCAGACCACTGGCCTCTTCACTACCACTCTTTTTTTTTTTTTTCAAGATTTTATTTATTTATTTGACACAGCGCCAGAGGGAACACAAGCAGGGGAGTGGGACAGGGAGAAGCAGGCTTCCCGCCCAGCGGGGAGCCCGATGCGGGGCTCAAACCCAGGACCCCGGGATCATGACCTGAGCCGAAGGCAGACGCTTAATGACTGAGCCACCCAAGCGCCCCAACTCTCCTATTTTTTATAGGTAAAAAACAATTGTTGGTGCCATTAGACACTTTGGGGTCTATTTACTATAGCAGATAGCCCAGCTTAATTAATTCACTACCTTATTTGACCTCAGCAGCATTTGACACAACTGTCTATTCTTTCCTTTTGAGATAAACTCTTGAAACATAGCTTTCCATGACACCAGTACTTGCTATATTTTGTCTCCCTCAGTTTCCTTTGCAGGCTTCTCCTGTACTAGAACCCTGAATTTTTTTTTTTAAGATTTTATTTATTTGACAGAGAGAGCACAAGCAGGGGGAGCGGCAGAGGGAGAGGGAGAAGCAGGCTCCCTGGGGAAGAGGGAACCTGACGTGGGGCTCGATCCCAGGACCCCGGGATCATGACCCGAGCTGAAGGCAGATGCCCAACTGACTGAGCCACCCAGGTGCCCCTAAAACCCTGAATTTTAAGAGTATTTGAGGGCTCAGTCCTCACTCAGCCTCTTCTCTTCTGTACACTTACTCCCTAGGTGATCTCATCTCATCCACCAGCTGCAAAGACCTATACTGGCCACTCATAGCACTGAGCTCTCCTCAGAGAACTCCAAAATCAAACCACCTGACATTTCTTCCTGGCTATTCAATTGGCATATGAAACTTAGCATTGCTACTAGAGAACTGTTGATTTTTCCCTCCACAATCTACTCCTGCTCCTTCAATATCTCAATAGAGTACAGCTTTCCACCCAAGTTCCATAAAAATCCCAGGGATCATCCTTAAACATTCTTTCCCTCACATTCAGAATCTAATCCATAATTAAGTTTTCTAGGTTCTATCTCCACAATATATCTTACTAGCTGACCATTTATCACCGTCTTCACAACTGCAACCCTATTCTAAGCTACCATGTCCATCACCTGATATCCCTTCCTAACAGTCTCCACACTAATTCAGACCACATCACCTCCCTGTTCAGATCCTTACAAGCCCCATACAAGGGTAAAATCCAAACTACAAGGCCACCCACAATTTAGCTCTTATCTCTTGTTATCTGCTGTTATGGCCCCACTGGCCTTATTGCCCACGTACACACCAAGCTTCCAAACACAGAGCCTGTGCATTTGCTCTTCATTCTATTTGGAATGTCGCCTACCAGTTCTTATCAAGACTTCCTTCTATTTTGGACCTCAAATGTACCTCTTCAGAGAGGCCTTTCACCACCACCCTCGGTAACGATTACGCAACAGCCCATTTCCTGTCACTATTACATTCTTCACTACTTCTGCCCTCTGTTAGCCATGTGATCTTGGAAAAGTAGCTAACCCCTGTGCCTGAATTAACTCTTTTGTAAAATAAACAGTACTCTTCCTCACAGGATTACTGTTCGGACTAAATGAGTTGTACTGTGCCCAGAACTTATCAAGACTGAAATTACTTCTTTCCATGTTTGTTGCCACCCTCCCTCAAAAGATACAAGTTTCCAGAGGGTAGGCTATATACCTGCTGTATTGCTAACCAGCACCTAGGATGATTTCTGGCACATACTAAGATTCTAATAAATATTCATGGACTGCTGTGTAAATCCTTCTCACTTCTGTCACACATTTGTTACTTGAGTGCCTGCTTTAAAACATCACTCTAAGTCACTTCTGGTAAGTCATCATGCTACAGCTCTCATGTCTGTTTTCTAAGTCGCTATCCTTATCACCAATATGCAAGAATTTTTTACCTCTACAACCTTTAGTTCACCTTCTTTCAAGATTTTATTTGAGAGAGTGAGCAAGCAAGAGAGAGAGAAAGCACTAGCCAGGGGAGGGGCAGAGAAGCAGACTCCCCACTGAGCAGGGAGCCCAATGTGGGACTGGATCCCAGGACTCCGGGATCATGATCTGAGCCGAAGGCAGACCGATGCTTAACCGACTGAGCCACCCAGGAGCCCAGTTCACCTCTTTAAAACCAAAAACAGAGCACCTGGGTGGCTCAGTTGGTTAAGCGACTGCCTTTGGCTCAGGTCATGATCCTGGAGTCCCAGGATCGAGTCCCGCATCGGGCTCCCTGCTCAGCAGGGAGTCCACTTCTCCCTGACCCTCCTCCCTTTCATGCTCTCTCGCAAATAAAATCTTAAAAAACAAAACAAAAAAAAAATTAAACTTAATAGGGTATTCGGTTTTAAAAAATATATGTAAAATGGTGGGCCCTCAGACATTATTCCTTTTTATCAGCTCAGAGATGTGGAGTACTTGACAGCAATTTGATTTCTCAATGACTTTTTTTCAAAGTCTACCCCTAACGTAGGGCTTGAACTCAAGATCCAGAGTTCAAGAGTCACGTGCTCTACCGACTAAGCCAGTCAGGCACCCCTGCAGCGATGTGACTTCTGTCCAATTCTCTACTGTGCCTCATTACTTAATGCTGTGCTTCCTGAATGTAGTTCCTGATTAAGGGAGCCTTAATTTTAGGATCCAACTAAAGCTGGAGGCTGTGATTTTACAATTTGCTAAAATAACCCCAGGATAAAAAAGCATTGCATTCAAAGTTTAAATTTCTGGTATTTCAAACTTTTTTTAAAAAAAGATTTTATTTATTTGAGAGAGAGAGAGAATACAAGCAGGCGGAGCAGCAGGCAGAGGGAGAGGGAGAAGCGGGTCCCCCATGGAGCGGGGAGCCTGATGTGGGGCTCGATCCCAGGACCCTGGGATCATGACCTGAGCTAAAGGCAGACGCTTAACTGACTGAGCCACCCAAGCGCCCCTCAAACTCATTTTCTAAAATAAATCATCCTTTAAAGCAGACTGACCCTTTTGGCTAATGCAGTATTTCAAATTATGTCATACTAGTATGACTGCAATATCCTTTCTGAGCTTCAGTCTACTTGGCTGTAAAATAATGACTAACTTGCCTAAATATTAAACCAAGATGTAAAGCTACCAGAAGTGTGACTCAATTTACCTTTAAATATTATAGAAAACTCATTTTAGAAATAAAAATGGGGGGGGGGCTGGGTGGCTCAGTCGTTAAGCATCTGCCTTCGGCTCAGGTCATGATCTCAGGGTCCTGGGAGCAAGCCCTGCATCGGGCTCCCTTCCCTGCTTCTCCCTCTCCCACTCCCCCTGCTTGTGTTCACTCTCTTGCTGTGTCTGTCAAATAAATAAATAAAATCTTTAAAAATAAATAAAAATGGGTGTAAAGATATTTTACTGGTTGCACTATTTTAAAGTGGAAACGTCTGCTTTTCATTGATAGCTGTATGTTATCCAGAACTTGTCATTGTCAATTCCTTTTATCAAAACACCTCCTAAATTCAGGTGCCAAAAAATGAGCTACGTCTATTTCCTTCCCTCTGATGTTAAGTCTTGAATTACAGTAGCTTTTTAGTTTTCCTGCTTCCATTCTTGTCCTCCTAGCGTATTTTTTTTTTAAGATTTTAATTACTTGAAAGAGACAGAGTGACAGCACAGGTGGGGAGGAGAGGGAGAAGCAGGCTCCCGGCTGAGCAGGGAGCCCCATGCGGGACTCAATCCTAGGACCCTGAGCTCATGACCTGAGCCAAAGGCAGAGACACTCAACCGACTGAGCCACCCAGGCGCCCCTCATACCATGTATTCTTGACATGGCATTATTCTATCATTCCCGTGCTTAATTTTTTTTAACGGCTTCCTGCAGGAATTAGAAAAATAATCAAATAAATTCCTTACCCTGGTTGAAGTGATCTAATCCCCTTATGTCTCCTACACTACCTCTTAACCATTCTGACAACTCTTGACCCCACTTCACCAATCCCAGCGTCTTCCTACCTTCCCTGCTTTTCCAATTTTACAGGCTTTAAATTAGCTGGTCCCTCTGGCTGGAGTGCCAGAATGGGTGGTCAGGGAACACCATCCTAAAGTCAGTGGCTACGTTATCTTAATGCTTTGCATAGCATTTACAACTACACTTTATCATTATTAATAAGCTCAGGGAGATCCATGCTTCTCTTATTCACTCACATTAACTTCAAAATCAAGAACAGTGTCTGGCACGCAAAGGTGGCTCAATCTACACTTTATCAAGTGTTAAATGGTTTGTCATTAACAGTGTAACAGTATATAGGAAAACACATACACCCATGCTAAAGTATTTACAGGGACCATCTAGATTAGACTATGGGAGTTCATTCTTTTGGATTATCTGTATTTTCTATAATGTGCACAGCATGTTTTTAATTGCAGTTAAGTATACATAAAATTGACCATTTCATATACTGAAATAAGGCACAAACCAAAATTTTACACAATCCTAGACAGCCTGATCCTTTCAGGTCCAGTTTAACATCAAAATCCAAGAAGGTTTCACTAGCACTCCTGCCTCCTCACCCAGAAAGCCTGTTTTCCCTTGTGTTTCACAAAGCATTTTATTTCTCCAATTATGCAAGTGAGAAACTTAGAATTCTTCTGATACCATCCTTTCCCTCACCAAGCCCTGGCCATTTTACCCAAGTCTTTCAAATTCTTTAGATTTTTTTTTTTAATGTTCTTTATTTATTTATTCATGAGAGTCAGAGAGAGAGAGAGAGGCAGAGGCAGAGGGAGAAGCAGGCTCCTCGCCTAGCAGGGAGCCCGATGCGGGACTCGATCCCAGGACCCTGGGATCATGACCTGAGCTGAAGGCAGACGCTCAACCGTCTGAGCCACCCAGGCGCCCCCAAATTCTTTAGATTTCTAACACCAATACTCTAGCAGCACACTTCAGTACAACCTAGTACCACCACTCGAGTATCACAGCTCTTGACTGAGATACTGGCAGTATCCATTCACCTTATTTACTCATCACAGAACTCCTTCAATTTGTTTACTATGTAGCTAGAGACATTTCAAAATAGAATTACGTGGGGGCGAGGGGCGCCTGGGTGGCTCAGTCGTTAAGCATCCACCTTCGGCTCAGGTCATGATCCCAGAGTCCTGGGATCGAGCCCCGCATTGGGCTCCCTGCACCACGGGAAGCCTGCTTCTCCCTCTCCTACTCCCCCTGCTTGTGTTCCCTCTCTCGCTGTGTCTGTCAAATAAATCTTTAAAAAAAAAAAAAAAATAGAATTACCTGCCCCCACTTGTTAAAATTTTCAACGTCCCATTGCTCTTGAGATTAAGACCAACCTCAAGGCCAGCAAGGCCATTTATGGTCTGCCCTCTAGCCACCTTCTTAAATATGCACCCACATACTTCTTACAGCCTGAAAAATGGATAGGAGGGAGACAGAGAAAATTGAGAACAGATGAGACTTCAGATATTTCTAGGTTAAAGAGGTCAGAAAAGTGGGATGTTCATTATTAGAGAGCCAGGTATGCATAAATCACTTAAGAGAAAATACATTGTTTTGGACTTCTGAACTTTGAATTATAATTTTTAGGACTTCAAAGAGGTCCATGGCAGAGAGGATTTAAAAAAAAGTGTTTGGGGGGCACCCGGATGGCTCAGTTGGTTAAGCGTCGGACTCCTGATTTCGGGTCAGGTCATGATCTCGGGGTCATGGAATCAGGCTCCGAGCTCTGCAGGCAATCTGCTTCCTCCTCCCCCTCTGTCCCTCCCTCCACTACTGCTACTACTGCTCTCTCCCAAATAAATAATCTTAAAAAACAAACAAAAACGTATTTGGAACACAGGATAGGACGACAGCAAAAATGTAATGGAGTCAAAAATAGTAACAGGTTAACACTTGCAGAGGACCCACTACATTGTTTGAGGTGCTTTATAAGATTAAGTCACTGAGAATCCTCACAATCACCCACCTTACAAATGAGTAAACAGAAGCGCCAAACAAGATCAACCACTGAATGGCAGAGCTGCCACCACTGAAGCCCAGGCTGTCTCCAAAGGCCTCCTTCTTGACCATTTTACTATATGGAAGCTACTGAATGTACAGTATGTTGAAGCTAAAGTTGTGCCTGTACTAAATGACACCACCCAGACAAAGTTTACCAGGAAAGAGACTGAGGACAGAAGGGATTGGGGGTGGGGGTGGTTGTCGTGCCTGGAGTTTTGAGGTGGTAAGATCAAGTACAGAAAACAAGAGCAGTTAAAAGAATACTAAGTCACAAAAGTGAAAGAAAGGATTTGAATAGGCAGCCAGCTTTATCAAACTCTTAGAAGGAAAAAAAAAAGAATCTCCCAGATCAAGGCCAAAGAGATCAATTAATTTGGCAACAGAAGCATAGTAATCTGTCTGTGAATGTTTAATTCTGAATCTGCATTTAGAGCATTTTCACCGGTATTTGGTAATACTAAAAACACTTTCCTATTCTGAAGCATGTTAAGCATAAAATGTGCATATATACATAAACAGATCCAAAGATTTTAGTCTCTGTCAAAAAAAAAACCAAACACAACAACCCAGAAACTTCATTACTTAGGAATTATTTGGCTTAATAACATAAATTATTTTAAACAATTACTCTGTATGAACCTACTGAAACCTATCACAAAGGAAAATTTTGTTCATGATGTAATATTGTTCATTTATCCAGTCATTTTAAATAATTTAGAACTCTGGCATCAAACTAACCAAAATAATCTACTACTAAATAATTAGAAAATCTTACGGAACACAATAAGAAGGGGAAAAAAGGGTCTCTGTTCTTCTGTAGTTAAAATATAAATTATGATGAGCAAGTTGTCCTAATTTAAAGGAAAAATATGAACATCTACCCACTAAATTCTCTTTCACTTGCCACAGACTACATCATATTGTAACTGAAATGGAGCATCTTGTGTGGCTGAAATCATCAAACATTTTGTTTCACATAAGCTTCCTGGACCAAATGATCATTTGCTGCTTCAAATTTGGTTGTTTTCAATGTTTCAATAAAACATATATTTTATCCCTTCTAAAAAAATGTTTTTACCTAGTCGTAACGTTAGATCAAAGTTATTACATTATAATTAAAATTGAAAGTGAATTTACTATACATTTACAAAAATCTTAAGTCTTCCTTCCTTGAGAGTATGGAAATAATGATTATTCTGGTTTCTCTCCAGTACAAACTTGTGAAGACTGATTCAAGTAATCTTCATAAACAGTGTTATGAATACATCATCAGGAAAAAATGATTTATAACCATCCCCTTTAATAAAAGTCTCAAGTTCTAAAATTATATATGCATTAGGACCTCATTTTGCATTTGAAATACATGCTTGTGAATGTGACTATTTTTCCTTCAATATTCTATTAGAGCTTGACAAATTTGTTCCAATTTCTGAATTTGGTCATGCCTGTAACTTCAGAAAAACTCAATCTTCCCATCCTCTTTTCCTTTCCTTCTGAGATAGGAGGTAGCAATCGCCTGGAAAACTCAAGTTTTGGTTTTTCATTAAATAAACATTTAGTATAAGTAGTTTAATTTCGATCATTCTCACCTTCCTTAAACTTATTCCCTTATGCGATTCTTTAACTTGTATTCAAGTTAGCTAAGTGAACTGGGATACACCTATAACCATGTTCAAGTTGTACTTAAATGTTTTTACTTTTTTAGACATCAAATTTCACAAACAAGCAGCAGTTGGTTTTAGAACAATTCCTTATTTTTACTTAGGTTGTATGAAATGCAATTAGGAGAAAATACTTTGGAACACAAACCTACAGATTAAATTAGGGACATAGATAAACGCTGCAGACATCAGTAGTTTATTGTTTGTTTAGTCCAAACACATTCAAAATGGAAACTCAAAAGAATACTTTTCCACCTGAAACAATTAAACTAGGTTCTACTAGCATATAATGCTTAACACATTACAGCAATAAAGATGGTAATCCATTGTCTTCTATACTTACTAAAGCCAAGATGGTAAAGCCAATTTGGTTGCAATAGTGTCATAAGGATAGAATATTACCATCAAAAAAAAAAAAAAAAAAAAAAAAAAAATCAGCAAATAACAGTAATGGTCAATGAATATTTTTACTCTGGTTCACTGAAAAGGGGACAAAATGTTAAAAGTCCACAGTACTGCAGGTGAACAATCACCATGTAAACTTCTCCATGTGATGTTTTAATGTTTTATTCATGGTATGTAAAGACTGAAGCTGAATGGCTCTTTAATTTTCTATTACACTTAACATTGGTCATTACTTTTGGTGCCAGAACACAGTTTTCATGGGTGGCAGGGCAATATCTTAGATTGGAAATTATATATATATTTAAAATGGGAAGGAAAGAAATAAAAGAGTAGAGGAAAAATATGCTATAAAAAACAACAAAACAAAACACTGACAATAAACCACTTATTTAAAAGTAGTTTGAATAAAGGCTTCAAAACTCAAAAGTAATTTTCTGGTAAGAACTTCAAGTACTATACATCAGAAAGTGTAAAAGTGTTCAAACAGGAAAAAATCTTTAAGCCCCCCAAAATGGAAACTATGAGAAATCTGTGTCCCCAAAATATATGCAATAGTGCAAGACTTTTCCCCAAACATGGAAGACCTCATTCAAGGGGGAAAAAGGACAAATTTAATTTCACTTATATTGCCCAGTACATGAAAAACAAAATATGTGCATCATTTGCTAGTTTACTAAATAGCAAACAGTTTCATAATTCAGATCCAGTTTGCTACTATGTCAAGTGCATTTTTTTGTTTTTACTAAGAATGGAGAAGTCTTCCATGCTAACAAGCAGCTTTAAGTGGTCACACTTAATTTACCTCACTCCTAGCCTGAAACATCAGAAACTGTTATGTACCGAATGCTCCAAGCATAAAATTGGATATCCTTTGCCATACTTGCGGTTTACTGGAACTTGCTATAAAGACAGACAATAATCCAGCAGCTACAAACTTTGCTCACAGAATTGTTTAGAGATTTATGTAAAAATAAAAGATGTCGTCCCAGACTTAAAATTCAGAGCCACTCGGGTGCTGACATCAGTTCAAGAATTGTGCAAAATGAATGACAGTTCCCTGCCCCCCAAATAGAAAATGCAAACACTTAGGAGCTGCTGTTCTTCTCTCTGAAAATTGCAGTATCCTCACTTCAGGTTTACTTGCCGTTTATGGAATCTGACTGCTTTAAAAAGGTCATAAAAAATGTACATCAAGTTGACTGACTTTTCCAAGCACCTCTCAAGTGATACGCTTCAACGTTCACATTCATGCTAAGAGAAAAGTCAACAAGAGACTTACTCAAATAACTGACTTCCTCCTCCTTCCCTCTCCCTCCCGAACACACAAGACTCCCTCCCACAGAGAACACAAAGTTGTTAACTGAAGAACAAAGTAAATAATATGCTAGTCAATTTTACTGATTTTAAAGATACTGCAATTTTTATACACTTCAATGATTTTTCAACATTTTGCAGCTGTTTGGCTTTGCAGCACAGCAATTCATACACTATACTGTACAAAATTACCAGCAAGACTGGAATGATGTATTAATAGAAGGCACCATCATGCTTATTACATTACCAGAGAACAAAAATACAGTAAAGACAATTTTCACTGTACACAGCTTAAAGAAAGGAAAAAGGGAGGAGGAGTGTGTTGAGCAGCCAGCCATCCCTGTACTGAAGAGGGGCAGGTAGAAAAATCTTAGATATGGAGCTACTAAATCTGGTCTAATATTCAAGACCATAGCATTTGAAGTTCTGATTTTTGTTATTTAGTTCATAACTAAATGATTCCCTTCTGGAATATACTTGTAGTCTTGTTAAGGTTTATGTGTACACACGCTGGTCACAGCAAGCAGATAAAATGCCCTCATCATTTCATAAACTATTCTCTACTGGAAAAAAAGATGAAAGATTTTTTTTCCCCTGTTGCCTCCTGTTGCAGATGTCAATGTTAATGAGTTCAGAGTACCCATTAGTGCATTCTGATGAGTGCATAACAAGTTTCTGTTGGGTTGTATTTTGGGGGGGAGCCAAGAAAAAAGGCAAGATTCTCCAATTGCACAAATTGCACTATTTGTGTTTCCAACATTAATAGGCAGAAACAGTAACACTTAAACAAAATGTGCAGCAGAGGATTTTTTTTTTGACTCAAAGGACCTGAATTCAGTTGGGCATGTCCTTTTAAGTTCATTTTGTTGTAGATAGTTTAAGATATGGTCATTTCTCAGTCCTTAATTCTCCAAGTCTAGATTTATAAATTAACAATGTGAATCCTGTTGTGAAATTGGGGAAATAATGTCCACCTCAATTTAACTGATAACCAAAAGATGCTTTTCACATCAAAGAAATGATCAAAAAGGCTGTGTCACATTCCAAAGCCAAAAAAAATTAACAAGAATGCAAACACGATGAATAATGTACCACTGCCAAGACTTTGCCAACAGTGGAGCTTCAGCGACGCTGTCCTGTGAAGCGGCCTTCCATCTGCCCGGTTCCTCTTCCAGAGCCCAGTTTCTGTGCCATGCCACCTCTCGGAGGAGGTCCTCTTCCATCCCGGTCACGCATCATTCCACCACCCACAATGCCACGTGGACCACCAGGACCTCGATCATTGCGCCTAATATCCCTGCGATCATCGCCACCACCTCTGGTTTCTCGCTCTCTTGCGGCTCTTGTTTTTTTCTCTTCCACATTTAAACGTACTTCACCTCGGAACATAATTGGCTTTAAAAGGAGAGAAAAAGATTTACACAGGCAGGTTAGAGAGTTAACTGTCATGTATTCCTTTACTTACCTAAGTAAGAAAATCCTGACAAAAAACTTCCAGGAAATTTTTAATATACAATCTGTTCGAACCTTCTTCACCAGAGCAAATAATGCAATTTAAAATAATCCACACCTCAAACTGGTCTGTCATAAGTAATTAATTGTGTGGTAAAAAAAAATAATAATAATAAAAAATAATCCACACCTCAAACTTTAAACTACTAACACATCTTTATTCTTTGCATAAATACCATTTCTGATAAACTATTTTAGCTTCACCATTAAGAAAACATCTTCCATGGCTTTAAAATGCACCTAATCAGTATTACATACGGAATAATAAAGTCGAACTATGTATACCCTTTCAGTCACTTACTTTTGCAATTAAGATTCTCTGAACTGGTTCAGAGTCATCAAAAACCACAAAACCAAAGTTTGGAAGCTTTCCCCCAACACCCTTGGTATTGATGCGAAGTTCCACAACGTTTCCAAAACCTGTGAAAATATATATTATTACACACCAAGGGTTAAGTATTTTTTTTCACATTTTTAAATTTTTATTATGTTAATCACCATACATCATTAGTTTTTGATGTAGTGTTCCATGATTCATTGTTTGCATATAACACCCAGTGCTCCATTCAATACGTGCCCTCTTTAATACCCATCACCAAGCTAACCCATCCCCCTACGCCCCTCCCCTCTAGAACCCTGTTTGTTTCTCAGAGTCCATACTCTCTCATGCATGGTTTGTCTCCCCCTCCGATTTCCCCCCCCCTTCATTTTTCCCTTCCTGCTATCTTCTTCTTTTTTAACATATAATGTATTATTTGTTTCAGAGGTACAGGTCTGTGATTCAACAGCCTTACACAATTCACAGCGCTCACCATAGCACATACCCTCCCCAATGTCTATCACGTAGCCACCCCATACCTCCCACCCCCCACCACTCCAGCAACCCTCAGTTTGTTTCCTGCGGTTAAGATTTCCTCATATCAGTGAGGTCATATGATACATATTTTAACAGAATACTTTGTAGCTTTAATTGTTGAGGAGAAATAACCTTAATCTACTTGAACCAATTCAAAACAAATGTTACAAGCTGCTACATCCAGTGACAACCAAGGTACATTCACTCATACAAGTCATTCACACAAAGATGCCAACAGCCTGGCCGCTTGGTTTGTTACCCTTCTGAATCAGTCCTCTCCAAAGGAAAGTTGTATGCAAGGTTTTACAAAAACAATGATATTTTCTATTTCTGACTTATATTTTCCAAAAGCATCCCATCCCCAAATTTAAGGCTGAATCAGCTCTTTGTTTTACCCTCTCCAACTAGGCCAGTCAACACTAAGTACAGTCATGGGGAAACATCTAATAGAACCTTCTACTCCCTTCTGATCGATTAAAGTGATTGGTACCTGGAGACCTACAGTTTATAGAGAAAAGTTTTTCTAAAAAGTTCTAACTCCATTATGAGAAAAGCTCTATTCCCCCCTGCTTAATTTTCCAATAAAGCAAAATAAACCACTCACTCATGAAGAACTCTTTCAGTTCATTTTCATCAATATCATGTGGCAAGTTACCAACAAAAAGTTGATGACTGTCTGGATAGCGAATTATTCTACGGTTGTCAGATTCGTTCTGTTCAATATCTCCTCGGCCTGAGAAAAGGAATAGGACAGATATTAAAGTTTATAATGTCACATAATAACTAAGCTCAAAGCAATGAATGTACAATAGATATTCTTGTTTTAGTTTAATAAGAGAGTGAACTCCTTGAACAGAGGTGGAAGTGCCTATTATTAGTAGGTTAGTTAAAAAACAACATGACACAAAGTGTAAAGTGAGGGTATTGACTAGACCGCTAAAGTACCTTCTTCTAGATCTACTTGTCTGATTATATGAAAGTCCAACATTAGTACAAATGTTCCTCCTTAACCAAACTCTTGCCATCACCCAGGAACCAAACAAATTTCAGATATTGTTTAGTATTTTGAAGTTTGCAAATTAATCTTTGGTTGTATGAAATTATAGCCAAATCAGTAAATTTAATAGTAATAATATCTTATTTAGGCAGCCTGTACTGATCCTCCCAATAACACAAAGAACACAGTGAGGCATATTAAGGAAAGCATCACATAAGAAAAGTTTGTGTAATAACTAAATGGCGTAAGAGAAGCTCATATTTTAAGGGTCTCACTGAAGACCATAAACTCAAGCAGTAGCAAAGCTAGGACAAACCCCAGTTCCCATGACTTCTGGTTTAGTAACACATCACTTTATTTTACTTTTGTGGGAAAAATTACATATGCTATTAATAGATACTATCTCCCATCTCCTCCCAAAAGCAATCTAAACATACTTATAGAATTCAAATAGAGGTGCTACATATATTAGCTAACAATGGAAACAAGTCAAAAATCATGGCAACTTACTTAATACCTAAGACAATCAAAATAAGAAGAATCAGGGTGTGCTTATTGTTTATCTGTGAAGAGATAAGAGTGCTAAGTAAGAGAGTAGGTTATTGGCAGCTCGGTTTTGAATTCTTAGAACCAGTGACAATAACCAAATAAAATCTGTCTCAAAATTTTTACACCTTCAAAATACATGTCTCCATCGCATGGCATCTAATCCTCCCCTACAAGTCAGTTGTTCTGCCCCAGACTGTACTTTAGCAAGTTACTTAAACCTTTAAGAAATTTTGTATTGAAAGGAACTGTATATAAAGTACATTATAGTAATTTTTTTTTTTTAAAGATTTTATTTATTTGAGAGAGAGAGAATGAGAGAGAGCGAGTACATGAGAGGGGGGAGGGTCAGAGGGAGAAACAGACTCCCTGCCAAGCAGGGAGCCCAATGCGGGACTTGATCCAGGGACTCCAGGATCATGACCTGAGCCGAAGGCAGTCGCTTAACCAACTGAGCCACCCAGGCGCCCTCACATTAGAGTATTTTAAGTTCAGTCTTTTCCAACTTTCCAAGTACTAAATGCAAAAGGCCACAGAGGCGGCTGACTCACCTGGTCTTGGTCCTCTAGGAGGGAAACCAGGTCGTTCTCTAGGTCGTTGTTCACGCACACGAGGTGGCTGAGACTGAACTTCTGGTTTAGCTTCAACTCTTGGCTAAAATACAAGGGAAAAAACACATTATAAAGAAACTCATTCCACAGGAGACAAAACAACTAAAGCAACTACCAGCAAGTCACCAGCACACAAAATGGTAATTTTAAGTTTAGAATATTTTTAACATAGTGTCCTATGTATGTGAAGAATAAATTTTTATAAAGATATTCTGTACCAATCTAGGACTGTAGGGTAGGTTTGTTTTCCCATTCAAGGATACATAACTCAAAATAAGCTGCTTTTTACAACCACATTTTTTCAATAAATTTCCACACTGAGACAGCATTAAAGGTACTGCTACAAAAGTCACAAAAATGCAAGATGAGCCACTCCATGTAAATGCATATGCAAAATAGCCATCTTTATTTTAGACAAAATTATGACACATACTTTCTAATTATCTAGCTGCCCTTCAAATGTAAGTGCTTAGCCAGTATCTTCTAAACCCCGCCACATAAATAAATCTTAGAACAATGGATAGTTCAAAATATACAATTCAGCTTACTCTAGCAACTAAAAAATCCTACCTTTAAGTTAAAATTAAATAAACAAGACAGAAGCATGTATAAAACACCTCAGAATCAAGGAGTCCTTTAGCTCCCTATTGTTCTTCCTTATGGAAAAGGTAGGCAACTCTTTAAGGACTGACCCCAACAATTTTCTTTAACTGCACCTTGGGGCAGGGGCAGGGGCAGGCAAGGAATAATAGGACATTTTAAGAGGACTTCCAAAAATTTCTGCCAACTGCTGAATTACACACATATAATTAACTATTTTACAACAAAATAACATCTGCATCTTCTTTTACCTTTTCCTCAATACAGTGGCATTTTCAGTATTCCCATACTCTTCGGCCATCTATTGCCCAAATATTTATGGTCCAAGGAAGAGACAAAATACACCTTTCAAAGAATGCTGAAAACACTCAGCAGGATATGAACAAAATGTTCTCAAAGTCAGAAAACTAGTGATTTCAGCCTATCTTCATGTCTGATCATCTCTGAGGACCTCAGTCCAGCCAGTGTCTCAAACTCTTTCGTCATTTATATGACTGGAATATCATAACTTACAAGGACAAATTTTGATATGAAGAGTTATGTTTCTTCCAAAAATGACAATTTACTTTAAAGGATTTCACCCACTGTAATCAAAAGGCATATTAATTCCTATCCTAGCAGTTTTTAACAGATGTCTCTTTCCAAGTTGTTTTTCCATGAAGATTTCCCATTTCCCTCAAGATCAAGTTGCTTCCCATGTTCTAAAACTTTGCTAGTTAAAAAAATAATTTAACTCTCTCCAGTTTTCTCAATTACTTATATGTATTTATTCCTCTAAGGACTGTATCTTATCTTAATTCATTTCTGTAACACCCAAAAACCAAGCACAGTGATGTTAGGCATAGATGTTCAGTAACTCTTAGGTTCATTTAAAATTAAATTACATTTTTAGTTCTTTAACATGTTCTGTGCCTGACAAGGGATCCTATGTTATAACCCTGGGAATATTGCTATTTGTATTTGGAGTTTAACACTATATGGTAATTTAACCCGAAATGTGATGCCTAAAAAGGACATTTACAAATTTCACTACACTAAGGGGGCCTAAAAGCACCAACTTACTTCAGTATGAACATAAAACAGAATTAAAGAATAGATGTACCCTAACAAAGTTCGATGAAGCTAGTGTGTTTAGGAAATAAAAATAGCAAATGTGTGTAGCTTTTAATCTAAAAATTTCAGAAAAACCTTAGACACATTGAATCCAAAGGATATCAAAGAAATTAAGAGGTGTCCTCACTGACCTAATTTAAATTTTTTTCAAAACTGATTACCAAAACAAAAATAATGGCAAGTAGCAAAACAGAAAAATTCATTATCCTTTAAGGATTTAAAATTAAAAACAAACAAGTAATTTCCAATGTCTTTCAAATAATTCATACAGTGATTTAGCAACCTGACTTTCAGAAGGTATTTGAGGATGCTAATGCAAAAAAAAAAAAAGAGAGAGAGAAACAAGATCTAACAATATTCCTTTCAATAACTGATTAATTTATGTCAACTAAGCCAGCTGTGCATTTATAGTTCTTCAGACTCAATTTCATGATTAGAATGATTTACTCCAACAAAATAAAATGTCTAACATCTCACATACTACACTTTAGAGCCCTACAAATTAATCCCATGCAACCACAAAGTGTGCTCAGATGACAAATTCCACAAAAGAAGGTCAAACAGAATATGAAATAAAAATGGAACCATCAAATCAAACCAATGACAGCAGGTAAAACCACAGTAAGTTCTTTAACTGAACATAAGCTACTTAGATAATCTAGTCAATTTCCAGACAAAACCTTTTCACCAAGAAATTAACTTACCTACTTCTAAGTTAATTCCTACCAATACACTAAATTAAATTTAATTCTCCTTTTATTAAACTATGCTAAAAGTGTTAAGGCAATGGATATACTACACCAAAGTAATTAAATTGAAGGATTTATTAAATCAAATGGAAAAATCATGAATCCATTCTAAATATAGCCTAAAAAGATCAGAAAGGTTTTTTTTTTTTTTTTTTTTTAAGTTTTATTTATTTAAGTGAGCTCTACACCCAATGTTGGGCTGGAACTCACAACCCCAAGATCAAGAGTTGGATGCTCTACCGACTGAGCCAGTCAGGCACCCCAGAAAGTTAAGGCTTAAACTGTACATGTTTAAATATGTCTTAATAAGGGTATGGGTTAGAAAATACAATCTAATCTCCTACAATTAAAAAAGAAAAATAACCTCACAACTCAAAAAAAGATTTTCCCCTGTGCAAAAGGATAGGATTTAATGTAATTCAGACATGCCTTAAATATAGTACTCTTCTTTGATGTAAATGGAGATACATTCCCCTCCAAAGGGATAAAGAAACCTATAGGTTTAAATGAGTCACAAAGGGACTCTGGTGTCTAACTGCATGAATTCAAAGCCAAGCCATATGCTATTTATACAGCTGTCTGATCTTAGGTTGAGGTACTCTAGGCCTCAATTTACTCATCTGTGAAACAGGAATAGTAACAGTAACCACCCTTACAGGGTGACTGTGAGGATTAGATGAGAATGAATATAAAGTACTTTGCACAATGCCTGGCACATACTAAAGGCATAATAAGCATTAGCTATTTTAACTTTTAACTAGCAGTAAGAATAAAATATAGCCAACACTCAGAAGATGAAGTAACAATCCAAAGGACTCCAAATGCAAATCTGATAAATCAAGCATTTCAAAAGAAAATTCAGACGTCACTCATCAGGTCTTCAGAAGGGTTGAAAAGCACAACCAATACTTGACAAATTAATTTTCTTCACTAAAACAGAATTCTGGTTTGGATCTGACATTATTCAACATTTCCTGAACGTCAGCTGAAAAAACAGGTATCTTGAGGCTATGTATTCTATTATGTAGCTGACTACATGTACCAACACCATAAAGACTGTCTAATGATTACTACTTTTTTGAAACCTCAAAGTTTCACTGTTTAGAGCATATAAGAGGCATATACAAAAATAATTGTATATGCATTAACGATTTTAAATGTAAATTTTTTAGTGGAATAAAGTTTGATTCAAAATGTAGAAAAAAGAATTGAATACCTTTTAACTGCACTATAAATTTAGTTATATTTTTAGTTAATTCTAAACTATATCTAATAAACCATTAGGTAGCCAGTGTCTTATTTTCAATGTTTTTGAAAGCTCTGAAATGGGTAAGATGACAAACAGATGAAAAGCAGAATACTGGAATGATCAGTTAAGTGAACACTACAGTCATAAGTTGGTACAGGCTTCAATTAAACAGAATGAACCACTTACAGACTGAGAGCTTAGGCAGTGTATTTTTAGAAGCTGTTTTTTTTTTTTTTAAAACAGTGATTTTTATAATGCCATATTACTTTGTGCCTTTCCTTAAAATATTTTTGCTAAATAAAACTTTAAAAGGAACATTTTTTTGTTATTTTAAGAAGCCTTTTAAATGACTCTATCTATCCATCTATCAATCAAACCAACTTAATGTGTATTTCACACCCAAACCCCAAATACCACCTATGCAGATGATAGAGATTTGGCATTTAAAGTGGGTGCACTGACATTTAATACAATTTTTTTTGTATATTTAATCCATAATTTCTGATTGACTCATTTAAAGAAGTATAAAAAAGATAAGCAATTGGCAATGTAACAAGGATACAATCCAATGTGTTCACAGATTGGTTACCTGTGAGACTGGTGCTTTAACATGGGGTGGAATTCCAGAGGAAGAAACAGTACCACTAGGAGGCAGGTTTTTACTGGTCACTGAAGCCCAGGAGAAAGCCTGCAGGAAATGCAACAAACCTAGACTACTAATCATGGAAAACCACCAACATTCCTATAGGGAAACTTCCAAATATATATTTTCTTTTCATTTCTAAACTATTGTTCTATATTGGAGGACTCCTCAAAAGAAAGGCACACACACACATGCCAGTCTATGTGCCAGCTTTCAAAATCTCATTACGCAAGATTATTTGTTTCGTCTGAACTACTAAATAAATCCACAAGCAAGTTCCTCTTTGCTCTAAGGAGATGAGCAATGGCAAACAAAACCGCTAACTACACATGCTAGGAAAAAAAGAACCTAATAGAACCAATTTCTTTCCCCTTTTGGGGGAAGATAAGGTGTGTGATGGTGTTGAGGGGAAGGATAGGAAAGAAGAGAGTACTCACTGGAAACTTTAACAGACATTCACAAATTGAACAAGGAATCTCCTCTCACTACTCATATATACTTCAACCTTCTACTTTACA
Organism: Mirounga angustirostris; assembly: GCF_029215605.1. Classification (NCBI taxonomy): domain Eukaryota; kingdom Metazoa; phylum Chordata; class Mammalia; order Carnivora; family Phocidae; genus Mirounga; species Mirounga angustirostris. The sequence goes on from NW_026991710.1 coordinate 60,216,813, forward strand.
GAAAGATAAAAGATGTTTTAGGTAGGCTTAAATGATACACTATGGGTGTCACTTATCTTTCCAAGATAGTTTAATTGGTGTATAAGGAAATTGCTCCCATTTTAACCAGAAATAACGGTATCTCTTCTTTTAATAGGCCAACTTGTTTAAGTTGGGAAATTTCATGACTCCAGTTGCATCCGTGCATAGAGGACTTATACAGAATGGAAGAGCAACTCTCAGCTTTATACATGGACTCAAATAATTTCATGTAAGAGACTAAACACTGCATACAGACAAGGATTAATCCTAAGTTTCACTCTTAGGGGTATTTGGGGAGGAGGGGGAGTGTGAATACAAAGAAATTTCCTCAGGATTGCAAAAACCCCACAGCTTTCATTTCCATAAAAAAGCATAGTTTACTATATTAAACCATTTAACATAATAGAACAAAGGTCATGCTTCATCAATGGCACCAAATGTGGAAGTGTGCTTTTACAGGCCTAAAGAGTTCCTCTGATCTAACCTTTGGTGGTTCCTGTGGCAGAGAAACAGGTTCAGCGGGAGGAGGAGAAGTAGACTTCTCCTCTAACTCCTCTAAGTTCTTCTCCTCCACTTGCGGCTTTAGTTCTTCAGTCTTTGTTTCAGATTCTGGCTCAGGTTCAGGTTCATGAGAGGATTCTTCCAAAGGCTCCTCTATGCCATTACTATAATAAAATATTTTGTTCATTTTTCAGTATGAGTGAAATGATCAGTTCTAATAAAACAAAATGTAGTATTTCTCTAATCTAATGGGCATAACTAGTAATAAGTTGTTTTGAAGCAGAAGTCCAATAAGAACTAGAAGGCAGAAGGAGTAACAGTCTTAAGCAGCATTTCTTTAACCCCATCATTTTTAAATGGAATACTAAATTACTAAAAATGTTTACTTCAATACTACCTATAAACAAACCACATATTTATAAAAATAAAATGCAATGCTCTCTGTGTTGTCCCAACTATTCTGCATTATCAGTAAGTAAACACTGTTTTGGGTAAAACCATGTTCAATTTTTTATGTAAATAAAACAACTCCAAATTTCTTGCATATATATATAATATATACAAATATATATTTTTTATATATATATTTGAGCACTATACATAGTGCTCCAATACTGGCCTGACAGGTACCTTTATCAAAAATTTACTTCTAACAGTAATCCTAGGAACAAAAACCAGCTAGCAACTACATTATAGCTTAGACCAAATCTGGCCTTGCAAACACTATTCTTACGCCACAGGGTGAGCTTCATAGTAACCACTATCAGCATTTTCTTGCACAGGTTCTGGAGATGGTTGCCTTTCTTCTTGTTCCTCTTCTACCTCATCTTCTGATTCTGACAATACAGAACACACATTTCTTTTTTAAGAGACTCAACAAACAATTTCATATACATATTTTAAATGTTTAAGGAAGTGATAGGATAGTTTTAAAAATTGACCTTTATCGGGCACCTGGGTGGCTCAGTTGGTTGAGGGACTGCCTTCGGCTCAGATCATGATCCTGGAGTCCCAGGTTGGAGTCCCACATTGGGCTCCCTGCTCAGCAGGGAGTCTGCTTCTCCCTCTGACCCTCCCCCCTCTCATGTGCTCTCTCTCTGTCTCATTCTCTCTCAAATAAATAAAATCTTTTAAATAAATAAATAAATAAAAATTGACCTTTATCTTACAAAGGCATTCAAATGCAGTATTCCCTGTTCTCTTAACAACTGAAAAGCAAGCAAGATGAAGTTTGGTATTTATTTTTATTTTTTAAAGATTTTACTTATTTGGGGGTGCCTGGGTGGCTCAGTTGGTTAAGCGACTGCCTTCGGTTCAGGTCATAATCCTGGAGTCCCGGGATCGAGTCCCGCATCGGGCTCCCTGCTCGGCGGGGAGTCTGCTTCTCCCTCTGACCCTCCCCCCTCTCATGCTCTCTGTCTCTCATTCTCTCTCTTGCAAATAAATAAAATCTTTAAAAAAAAAAAAAAAGATTTTACTTATTTGTCAGAGAGAGAAAGAGAGCATGCGAGAGAGTAAACACAAGCAGCGGGAGTGGCAGGCAGAGGCAGGCTCCCCGCTGAGCAAGGAGCTCGATGCAGGACTCGAACCCAGGACCCCAGGATCATGACCTGAGCTGAAGGCAGACGCTTAAACAACTGAGCCACCCAGGAGTCCCTTTATTTATTTATTTAAGTAGGCTCTAAGTGTGGAGCCCAGTGTGGAGCCCAATGCGGAGCCCAACGTAGGGCTCAAACTCATGACCATGAGATCAAGACCTAAGCCAAGATCAAGAGCCTGACACTTAACTGACTGAGCGATGCAGGTGTCCCTATATTAAAAAATGATCTAGTAGTAAGAAAAGGAAAGGATAGGAAATAAATTATTTTAAGCTGTAACTCAGTTTCCTATGTCACATCTATTCAATAGTACAATAATGAAAACTAATATAATAAATGCAAGATCAATAATTATGATACAGCCAAAAAATTGACAGCCAAAAGAGATATATTAAATAGGAAAGAGCAAGCTTTGAACCAGCATAATTCCATTTTCATAAAAATACCTAAGGATGGGATACAACAAAATTCTAATAGGCACCAAACTCTTGGTTATATATAGAGGATGAGACTGAAATTTGTTTTATTTTCTATGTCTGATTTTTATATAATATCATACAAACACACCTATTTCTTTTTAACAAAAAGGAGAAAAAGGGGTTTGACTCAGTTACAATAGAGGCAAATTTCTTTAAGTTTCGTACTTTTCATGTCCTTAAAGAATACTGATAGAAGCCTTCTATCTTAACCTCACCTTCATCAAGCTCTGGTTCAGAATCACCAAATACTTCATCTTCATAACGAAACATATCATTGTGAACATAAAACTTATTTGGAACAGATCCCTACAGGAAAACAAAATCCAAATATTCCATTAAATACTCATAAATGTGGCAGTGCATAAAAAGAACAAATTACATGGCATATGCAATATCTATTTTAACACTACAGAAATATGTAGACTCAGTATAATTTTCTAAAATTAAACACGCTATATTAATATAAAGTATACTATAGAAGGTCATTCAAATATTGGAACTCAAGAAATGGGTACTCAACAGAAGAGAACCAAGACTAATTAACAAATGAAACTGCCATTTTAACATATAACTTACTAAATAAGATACTTTTTATATTACTTTTGTAATCTTAGTAAACCTATTGATACATTCCTATCAGTAGACTTTAACTTCTAAATAGGCAGTGAAAAAAATAAAACAAAAAAGACAGGCAAAGTGCATACACACACAAAGCTCAAATTACAGTTGACCCTTGAACAACACAAGTTTGAACTGCACGAATCTACTTACACATGACTTTTTTCAATACGTTACAGAACTGTAAATGTATTGTCTTATGTAATACCATTTTCCTTTCTCTAGCTTACTTTATTGTATGAATACAATATAGAATTACAGAATACATATAAGCTATAAAATGTGTTAATCGACTATTTATACTATCAGTATGGCTTTTGGTCAACGATAGGCTATTAGTAGAGTTAAGTTTTTGAAAAGTCAAAAGCTGTATGTGGATTTTCAACTGCCCTGGAGGTCAGTGCTCTAAATCCCTATGTTGCTCAAGAGTCAAATGTTTATCAACGGGTTCAATACCAAGTTCTCAAGTTTAGCTACATATAAACCTGTAAGAAGAAACTCTGGACACTTCACGCAACAAATAACAATCAAATAAAATCATACAAATGAAAACTTACTTCAGGAGCCAGAACAAAGGTTTGCATAAACTTCCTCTCTGGCTGTCCACTATTAGATAGCAAACCCATAACCTGGACAACTACTCCATCACTCAAGGTTGCATGAGCATCCACATGACGAATTTTAGTATGACATTCACTGAAGTTCAGAGATAGTACTTTGTGGTGTATATCCTTTAATAGAAGAAAGGAAGGAAGAAATACAAACTGTTGTGATACTTCATTACTTAATACTATTGCGCTTCACTGATTTCCTCCTAACTCTAAAATATTAACTACATAATCTTTCTGCCTCATCTGAATCCCTTCCACCATGATATGCATTACTGCCAGGTTGATGTTCCTAAGCCACCATTTTCAACATGTCACAGCTCAGTACAAGAGGTCACTATGGCTATCTCATATTAAGCAATAATACGGGCTTTATATAGCTCTCTCCCAGTATTCTGTATTAAGTTTTTAATCATTCATACAAAGGGTGTTGACTACTCCTTGACCTCACAGCTGATTTTACTTTACTCGGTTTGTTGGTGCCATTTCTTCTGCTTTTAATTTCCTCTTGTACACTAAGGCCAAATTCTGTAATTCAGCATCTAACTAAAGCCCCATATCCTATATAATGTCATAAAGTACATATACTTCTGTGCACTCCTATAACATAAGGTTTAGCCCATGTTTGTATAAACTTAATATATTGTTCTCAACTGTTTCATGTATAAAATACATCAAGGATAGATAATTTCCTAATTTCCTATCTTCTTTGTATCCAATCCAGTGTAGCACCCTTATAAATGGTATTTGTAAGAACTGAAAGCTCACTTAACAACTACTGTAACATAAATTTCTAGTTACAAGTAATGATCACATTCAGGAAGAAACCCATTCGCACAAAAAGGCTATTTTCAACTATCTTAACACAAAAAAAAAGGGAAAAAAATCTAAAATGTGTATGAAATTGATACTTACATTTTGGCCATAAACAGCTTCCTGGGGCTTTCCACTAGCATCTACTCCACCATGAACATAGGAAGAATTCCTGCCATAAAACCTATAAAGTCAATGATATTTGATTAACATTCAATTGTCAAGAAAAGCCTAAGAGGCAGGAGAGTTCTGGTATAAAACAGACCTAGCTTGCATATCTGGCTTTGTCACTCAATAGCTGTATAATTCTGATGAAGTTACTTATGGTCCTTAAGTTCAGTTTCCTTGGTTATCAAACACAATTAACAGTAACTACTCCACAGGGCTGTTGTAAGGATTAAATGAGTAACGACAGGATTCAGGCCTGGCACACTAAAAATACACTCAATTTACTTGCAATTCTCATCTAATTCCTATCATATCTATTTTTTGAAGTGGAAGAATGAGATATTCAAAATACATTCTAAATACTGATGCTGGGGTAACTGACCCAGTTTTTCCCTTTAGATACAAAACTCAGTTATCTAGATTTGTTTGGGAATCAGTTGCTGTTTAACATTCTACTCAAAGTTCCAAATGATTACTAATTCCAAAAGCTTAGATTAAAGCAGTTTAGTTAGATTTACAATCATTGAAATAATTCAGAGACCAAATAAGAAAATCTACATTACTTCAGTATCTGATATCTCCTTAATATTTTATACTGCTCTTAAGTACATGATTAATTAGTATTTCTCTGGCATTACCTAAAGCAATTAGAATTAATATCTTTCTAAATTAAGGTTATCAAACATGCAAAATTAATATTTTCATAAACAGAACTCAGCTCCTATTGTTAATGAAACATTTAAGACTTCATCTATGCCAAGCAATGTCTCTCAGTGCATTACATATATTAATTTATTTACCCCTCCTCTAACAACCCCATGAAATAAGCACTATTATATAAATGAGCAAACTGAGGTTCAGAAGAAATTAACTCTCCTAAGGCCACACACTAATCAAGTGGGGTAGCTAAGACATAAACCCAGACAGTCTAGTTCCATAGTCCATGTTTTTAACTACTACCTGTATTGTTAAGTTTACACTATTTTCTCGCATGTACCACTGGCAAACATGTAAACTTCTACCATTTTTCTGGAGGACAACCTGGCTTTTCTAAGGAAAAGCCTTAGAAAAAATTACACCTTTAACAATTCTGCTTCTAGGAACTTAAGAAAATAACTAGAAAAGTGCACAAAGATGCACGTATAAGGATACTGATCACAGTTTGTTAACAAGTGAAAAATTACAAACTGATTTTCATTAATAGGTAAATTGGTTATATTAGCTAAGTATAAAACAGAAGTTTATGGGGGTTTTTCTGGAAATGATGGTGGATAGCCTTATTGTCACTATAAAAAAAAAAACAACCCACAAAAACATGCTAATACCTACATTAAAAAAGACTAAATTTCAGACAAGGAAAGGCCCTATTAATTCCATTCTCCCCCCCCCACCCCAAACTCCTTTACATACACTGTCAGCAAGAATATCTTTTATTTCTCTAATTAGAAAAATGTACAGGTATTCACTTTTTTTTTTTTTGAGGAGGGGTATTTGTTATAGAAAAATGTCTTATGGAATAATACAAGACATATTGCAAAATCTAACTTTAGAATGCCCCGCATACTTATAAAGAGGACCTAGCTAAAAGAAAATAAGTCCTTTTAACAGCTTTTCCCATATGAAGTGGCAATGATTTATCCCTTAACTCACGTGGCTGGTGTGTTCTACAACAAAAACTTGCAAAACCTAATCCTTATAAAAGGATCATTTATCTTTCACCTGCTAAAATACACAGGAAGAACAAAAATTATAAATACCACTCACAATACAAATCAATTTCATTTCAACCTCTGGAAAAAATAAGCTAACAGATGTCCAACTCCTGCCAAAATAGTAAACAAGGCTACTACTGCTGTTTTACCAAGAAATACTATTTTGCAGATCAATCAGAAGAAATTTTCACAAGTATAATCACTTAAATGATTCATTTTCTAACACTGCTATAAGGAACTTAAAAAAAAGTCAACTAATGACTATGATTTCAAAGTGCAGACTAGAACCCATTAGTTGGTCAAGCCCAAGCTTTATTTAAATGAAATACAAAATACTGAAGGATATAATTGTGTACACAGATATGAATGTGTTATATAATGGGATATAATGTGAAGACTTTTTTTTTTTTACCGTGGATTTCTTTCTTTCTTTCTTTCTTTTTTTTAAAGTAAAACAGGACTTGAACTCACAGCCCTGTGATCAAGGCCTGAGCTGAGATCAAGAGCCAGACACTTAACTGACTGAGCCACCCAGGCACCCCTGTGGATCTCATTTTTTTAAAAACTTGAAAAAATGATTTTAGCCATTAGACAATTAAAATATTGGTTATGGTTTGCAAAGAAACAACCAGAACACGAATAAAGACAAAATACTATGTAGTCCTATTCAAGAAAACAAAACTAAATAAAAAGACTAAATAATCCATTTAGAATTTACCTGTGTAAATATTCTGGAGCTTTATTCAGCAAAGTATAATATTGCCTCACAAACTCCCGCCCTACAAGCAGCGGACTGGGCTTCTCCATAACCATTTCTTTGCTGCACAATGTCAAATGCTAAGGGAGCAAACACAAGAACAATTAACTATTAAAAAGTCATCTTTGTAAACTTCCAGGAAGTAAATTTTCTTAGCCATACCAAAAGGAATAAAGAAAATTAATACATTTATTGAAAACCAATTAACAACAACAAAATAATAAATTCTCAACTACTGGTAACTTCCAACACCTGCAGTTCCTCGTCGTCTCTGTTCCTCGTTGCCTCCCCACCCTCCCCCACACAGTTCTTCTTCTTATTCCCCAGAAAGTAGCGTGCTGCCTCACAGTATGAACACCATAACCAAGTCTTTTCCATTCACAGTACCTCTTTCCTCTGGGGACTATAATCTAGGTCCGTGGATTCCAATGGTTGATTTTTTGAAAACTAGGCAGAAAGCACAAGTCAGGACCAGAAGATTAGACTTATTATGGGAAAGTACTGACTAGTATCTTCTTTGTATTCGCTCTCCTTAGAATTATTTCACTGCTTCAAAATGATAATTACCATTAAAAACCGGCAATAACCTGAGTACTCAGAGAATAGTATTTTTTTACATTTGGTATATGTAAAAAAATTCTTTCCATTAATTAAGTAATAAGCATCTAACTACATTGCTAGGTGCTCTTTAATAAAGGGGACAGCCCAGTGGGTGAACAAGATTAAGACTTTACCCTCAAGAAGCTTATAATCTGGTGGAATTTAAGAAACAAAACAAACAAGCAAAAGGAAAAAAAAATAAGAGACAAATCAAGAAACAGACCCTTAACTCCAGAGAACAAACTGATCGTTACCAGGGGGGAGGTAGGTGGGGGGGTGACTTAAATAGGTGATCAATATGATGTATGGAAGTGCTGAATCAGTATGCTGTACACCTGAAACTAATATAATACTGTATATTTTAATTCCAATTACTATTTAAATATATTCAACTGGAATTAAAATAAAAACTTAAAAGTTTATAATCTGTCATGGATTATAAACAAGCACATAGGAAACAGAAGGGGTTAGGCACTATAATAAAGTACTGCTAAGCTGAAATCTCAAAGATAAATCAAGAAAAACAAATACACAGGGCAGGGGGAGGGGTCTATGCTGACAGGGAGGGGGATTAAAAATGAGAAAAACAAATACAAAATACAAATAGAAACACAATCATTTAAAGTAAATGACTTATATATGGTTATAGCCCCCATCAGTCAAAATTATAACATTAGGAATTGGAGAACAGGGAGAAAAAAAAGAGGAAGTTAAATATTACTTGTTTAAATATATATTTATAATCAAATGCCCTTTCCTATTACACTTTAAAGTACTGAAAAAAGGGCACCTGGGTGGCTCAGTCATTAAGCATCTGCCTTCGGCTCAGGTCATGATCCCAGGGTCCTGGGATCCAGCCCCACATCGGGCTCCCTGCTCTGCGGGAAGCCTGTTTCTCCCTCTCCCACTCCCCCTGCTTGTGTTCCCTCTCTCACTGTGTCTCTGTCAAATAAATAAAATCTTTTAAATAAATAAAGTACTAAAAAAAAAAAAAAACCCACAGCATCTGTATTTATTGGGCAAACTGGGATACAGTTTAAATTCCTGCTTAACAAATGAATCTCAATGTAGATTTCTTTCTTTTTTGGTGGGGGGGGGGGGGGAATGGCAGGGGGGAGAAGAGAGAGAATCCTAAACAGGCTCCACGCCCAGTGCAGAGGACAAAGGGCTCAATCTCACAACTCTGAGATCATAACCTGGGCCAAAACCTAGAGTCACACTTAACCGACTGAGTCACCCAGGTGCCCCTAGGTTTCCTTTAAACAAAAAACTTTAGGGCGCCTGGGTGGCTCAGTTGGTTAAGTGACTGCCTTCGGCTCAGGTCATGATCCTGGAGTCCCAGGATCAAGTCCCGCATCGGGCTCCCTGCTCACCAGGGAGTCTGCTTCTCCCTCTGACCCTCCCCCCCCCATGTGCTTTCTCTCTCTCATTCTCTCTCAAATAAATAAATAAAATCTTTAAAAAAAAAAAAATTTATAGCGAAAGATAACCTGCCATAATCATTACAATTATGACAGTATTTTTAAATAAAAATCAGGAGGGGCACCTGGGTGGCTCAGCTGATCGTCTGACTTCAGCTGAGGTTATGATCTCAGGGTCCCGGAATCGAGTGGGGCTCCACACTCAGCGGGGAGTCCGCTTGTCCCTCTCCCTCTGCCCCCACCCCCACTCGTGCTCTCTCTCTCTCTCATATAAATAAATAAAATCTTTTTAAATAAATAAACCATGGCAGAGCCTACAGTCAAGACTAGCTCTATACAACCCGAGTGACTCCCAATTCAACTTTTACATAAGACTCTATTAGGTTTTCTCTCCTTTTACAACTGTCCTGAAACAGTATACAAAACCCACAAATCTGTTTAAAATTTTCAATAACGCCTCACCTGCTTTCAAAAATGGTTAATTCACTGCTTCCAGTGGCAGGGTCTGGGGATGAGGCAGTGGAAAGAAGCCTTTGAAGCAGTTCAAGGAGATGGAAGAGGAAGATAAAGTTTTCCAACAGAAACAAAAAGACAAGAAGCTGGAGGAGCTAAAGTGAAGGTTATAGGGAAGGGTCCCCGGGCCACAGGTAGAATTGAGAAATCTGGCAAAAAGTAAGCAGTTACTTGTGTCTCCATTAGGAGATGGTAACCCTTACTTACACTGCTGTTTAAAACACCTGGATTCTCTGCCATTAACATCTGCTGCTACCTATAGCTAGAATGAGTGTGTCTAGGAGCCTGTTGTACATTCAAGAATAAACTTCGGGAAAGAAAAAAAAAAAGAAAAAAAACCCCAAACAGTGGGACTCATCTTCTCTTTACTCCCTCTTACTCAGCCATTGCTGCCTTAACTGTAAGGTCAGAGTAAACCCAGACTAGAATCCTGCCAGTCTGCTCTTCAGTCTTTGTTCTACCTTGAATTCAATACCACCTACAATTATACCAACTCTTTAAAAAAAAAAAAAGAAAGAAAGAAAAATTTAATTCACAAAGTAGAGTCAGATAGTGTCATTTCAGGTGTCATTAGTTTCCCCCCAAACTTAAAAACTTCCAATAAGGACTAACAAATCCTAATGCATAAATGAATTCTCATTTGCTATTTATTTTTTATTTTTTAAAGATTTTACTTATTTATTTGACAGAGAGAGACAGTGAGAGAGGGAACACAAGACTGAGAAAGGGAGAAGCAGGCTTACCACTGAGCAGGGAGCCCAACGCGGCGACGCGATCCCAGGACCCCGGGATCATGACCTGAGTCGAAGGCAGACGCTTAACGACTGAGCCACCCAGGTGCCCCCCATTTGCTACATTTAAAGTAACAAAGCGGGCGCCTGGGTGGCTCAGTCGTTGGGCATCTGCCTTTGGCTCGGGTCATGATCTCAGGGTCCTGGGATCAAGCCCTACATCGGGCTCCCTGCTCCACAGGAAGCCTGCTTCTCCCTCTCCCCTCCCCCTGCTTGTGTCTCTCTCTGTCAAATAAATAAAATCTTTAAAAAAATAAGTAAATAAATAAAATAAAGTAACAAAGCTAAGCAACATAGTATTTTTATTTTGAATGATGGGGAAGTGTGAAGAACAGTAGACTTATCTAATAAAATTTTATAAAATAACTAAAATGTGAAAATTAATACATACTTAAATACTGTAACTGATGCTAAAATAATACTAAGATGTGGGAAGATGCTCACTTATCCTCTAAATAAAATAGCTATGTACAAAATAGTTTTGTTCAAATGATGAATAATAGAAATACTATTTGGGACTGTTTATGGATTTGGAGATTCCCATGTTTTTCTTCTTTCTCTTCCATATTTCCTACAATGACACTCTTGTCATTTATCCCAAATCTTTCATCACATTTATAAAGGATATATTTACCTACCATTTTTGTCACATACATATAACAGTAAAGTTAAAAAAAAGTACTGAATACATAAATCAATATCAAAGAAAGGTCAAAATATACTAAAGAGTTATTGTAACAAAGTTTGAGAGGCTTTCAAATGCCCGCCATCTATATATACAATCACGAAAGTATGGTGGTCACATCATCAATACAGATCAGATAGACAGGCAAGGTAAACACACAGTGAAGGCAACTTTCAAGAGATTATTATTCAATAAATTGAATTATTCAGGGGAGGTAACTTGAAAAGTGAACCTCAAATGGTGGATGAGGTAAGGCAATGCTAATCTGTTAAAAGCCTAAACAAAGAGCTATACAGAGGCTAGGCAGAGTCCATCTTTAGCTGTAGGGAGGCTTCCCTCCACAGGGAATGATAAAACAAAAAGAAGTTACCTATAGAATGGTGCTACAATTTATACTTAAATATAACTTACAAAGCAGTTACTTCTTCACTATTAACTCTGATTTAAAGTGAGTCAGAATTTAGTGGGCTAGGGGCACCTGGGTGCGCAGATAGTTAAGCATCTGCTTGGGCTCAGGTCATGATCTGTGTCCTGGGATTGAGCCCCCAGAGTTGGTCCTGTCTTAGTGGGTAATCTGCTTCTCCCCTCCCTTTGCCCCACCCTCTGCTCATGTTCTCTCTGCCTGTCTCAAATGAATAAATAAAAAAAATCTTTAAAAAAAAAGAATTTAGTGGGCTAAAATATAATTGGTGGAAATTAACCATATCAACCAGAAGATAAAGATATTAGGGACAAAAGGGAAAAAAGTAACCTCACTGACTTACCTATTTTTTAATGACACACTAATTTATTTGTTCTACACAAACAACTGACATCTTGCCCATCTTCCCATTTTCTCCCCTACAGTAGGAAAATTAACAGTGCAATACACAAGGAATGCATCAAAGAAGCATTAGAATTTAATTATAAATGAACCACCAACAGGTAGTTTGGGTAGCTGTAGGAAGTTAAGGCTTGGAAAATTGAGTAATACACAGTTTGCATTTATAATTCACACACAACCAATGTATACAAAAATCTGGTCAAGAGGAAAAACAAAAGAGACAAATTACACCTTCAGAATAAATGTGATTACAAGAACAATTATGCTGTTTTTATTATTCACAGCGAAGTACCCAACTCTTAGGTAAGCAATTTCTGGGATTTGGATCCTTCCATTTCTTTTTTTAATTCCTTTTTTTTCTTTTTTTAAGATTTTATTTATTTGAGAGAGAGAACACGAGAGGAGGGAGAGGCAGAGGGAAAAGCAGGCTCCCTGCTCAGCAGGGAGCCAGACACCGGCTCCATTCCTGGGACTCCAATCCCAGGACTCTGGGATCACGACCTGAGCAGAAAGGCAGACGCCTAACTGAGCCACCCAGGCACCCCTAAAAAAATTTTTTTTTTTTTTGAGAGAGTGAGAGAGAGCACAAGGGGGGGGGGGCAGAGGGAGACGCAGGCTCCCAGCTGAGCAAGGAGTCCAAAGCCCGATGTGGGGCTCGATCCCAGGATTCTGGGATCATGACCTGAGCTGAGGGCAGACGCATAACCGACTGAGTCACCCAGGTGCCCCCCCATTTCTTTTTCAAAAATTATTTTAAAAAACCACACAGAACATGGGACAAAGATTTTAACTAAGACCATGAAAAAGTTATGACCTTTTTGGATCTTAATTTTCTAATTTACAAATTGAGATGTGATCTCTGGTCAAACCTACAAGACTATAGATTCAACAAAGCCAAGATTAAAGGATACTTATGTACAAAAAGAATCTTCAGTTGGTTGTTAGCTCTAGCACCTTCAAAGATATGAACAATCGGGGTGCCTGGGTGGCTCAGTTGGTTAAGCGACTGCCTTCGGCTCAGGTCATGATCCTGGAGTCCCGCATCGGGCTCCCTGCTCTGCAGGGAGTCTGCTCCTCCCTCTGACCCTCCCCCCTCTCATGTGCTCTCTGTCTCTAATAAATTAATTTAAAAAAAAAAAAGATATGAACAATCATCTAACGTTTTCTTAATTAAGGTAAAATTACATGTATTAAACCCCACTTTTCCCATGAACACTTGAAAATGTGGAGATTTCTGTCACACTGGGATGCATACTGTAAAATTTATTTTCCTTATTAATTAAAAACAATTGGTCCTTTTAATTCATCCAGATACCAACATGATTATATCTAGTTTCCCTCACTATTGAGAGCCTCAACTACTTCAGAAATCTTATCCCACTTAAAATCCCCACATACTGTATATCTTCATCAATAAATATCCTTTTATTCATTCTTGTTTCTTAAAATGATTCCTCTCCATTTGCCTAGACTAATTCCTGAAATATAGCTACTCCAGCTCTCATGGGATATTGCTATCAATTGCCACTATCTTTTCTGAATTCCTTAATATCATTGAGAGGGAAGTGGAGGAGAAAAAGGAAAGTAACACATATACACAAGAAAGAAAATAAAGTCACACTGGGCTTCATCCTACAATATACTTCGATTTCTTCAATTTCAAAATACTTAAAAAAAAAAAAAAGTTATCAACCAAAGGAATTTTTGGTTCCTTCCTTGAATAAAACTTCAGGTTTTAGTTAAGTACTTAGGTTTTTTGCTTACTTTCTGGTTAAAAGTAAGTTTGGTGAATCACTAACTAGTACAATGGAGCTGCCCACAAAGCATACAATCTCAGGCTACAACATAAATGTAATGTCTAAAATGAGCTGACAATTCTACTCTGTAAAAGTTAAATACTGATTGAACAGTAAATGGAAATTACAGGAAGGTAGATTTAGGTTCAACATAATACAAGATTAACCAGAATAGAGCTATTTCATAAATAGCCAGTCACTGTATTTATTTCAGAGACTGACAACAATTTAGCAGGAATATAGTAAAATAATCTATGTCTAACAACATTAGATTAGGTTGTCCCAACATTAGGATTCTAAAAGTCTATTAAACAAGAACTAAGACCTTTGATTCCTACTCCAATACTCATTCCATACCTTCCTATCCCTAATGACTGAAATCCTATGCATTTTTTGGGAACAGATATTGTACCCCTGAAAATCTTTCCTGATTCTTCTATAAACTATTATCTTTCCTCTGAATTCTCGAAGTACTTTGAGTTTTTATCATGGAACTTTATTAATCATATTGTTCCCTAAATTACTAACTGCATTAGTCTTCCTCAACTCTCCTCTCAAATATCATCTGAGCTCTCCCTTAAATATAATTCTCTGGAAAGTCACAATGTTTTTTTTAATTGATGGCACTACTTTATTTCCATCTTAAAAGACCAACTGCAGGGCGCCTGGGTGGCTCAGCTGGTTAAGCAACTGCCTTGGCTCAGGTCATGTTCCCAGGGTCCTGGGCCCTGGGATCGAGCCCCACCATCTGGCTCCTTGCTCAGCAGGGAGCCTACTTCTCTGCCTGCTTGTGCTCTCTGTCAAATAAATAAAAAAATAAAATTCTTAAAAAAAAAAAAAAAAGGCCAACTGCAACCAAATGAAGTGAACATAACCTCTAGATTTTATTGTCTTCCTAATATAACAAAGTATGAAGCTTAGAACTGGATCACTTGGCCCTTTCTCTTATCTCCTCCCCGTTCAAAATGCTTGCATCTCTTAATAGCCATCATTCTCTTATATCTGCAATCGGGCTCAACACATTCAAGCCCTCAGCACACTCTTCTTTGTAGTTTTAGCCTTTTTACAGAAAATCTTAGTCTGCCCACCACAGCCACGCTGCTTCCTGTCATAATGCTGCTTTCCCTGGGCATAAAGAGAATCTTTGCCTTTCTTGTACTGTGTAACTTTGTGGAGTTGGTGCTTGCCACACGTCTTGCAGAAAGTCCGGCGGGTTTTAGGAACGTTCACATTTGTCAGAGCACTATCAGCACAGAAAGTTGCAGAGTCACAATTCTTAAAAATCCAATGACCTCTGCTCAGTCTTCCACTTGTCTGCACTAGCATTGTTGATAACCTCCTCCTAATGCTTCTAGGTTTCTACGGATAAGGCAACTTCCCTTCTCATCAAAATGCAGAAGTTCTCAAAGTTCTGTCTTCTAACCTGGCAATTTCAGAGTCTAATGGCTTTAGCTCTCATATCTACCTAAATGTAAATCTAGTCTCTACCATGAACTCAATTTTTACATTTTAACCCCATGCTGAATAACCACACATGCCCTCATAGGTTACCAATATATGCATCCCTCAAAATGTTTTCCTTATTTCTGTTAATGATGCCACCATCCTCCTGGCTAGAATGCTCAGTCCTAAGTGACTTTCCTTCTTTAAGCTTCAAACTGTGAAATCCTGCCGACTCAAAAGTCTCTCGGAATTTGTCCCATTCCTTCCACTCCCACTGAATTTACACTCTACATCTTCCTCAAATCTTCCAAGCTTCTTTATCATGTGCAGCATACATTAAATACAGTAAAATCCAAACACCTGAATTTAATTTGAAGTATAAGGCACTCCATAGAAATCCAGTCTGACATTCATGGTCCTGACAAACTTTGCAAATTTATCTCCCATTATACTTTTCACCTCTGTAACAAATTCTGTGTTCGAAGAACACTATGCCACTCACCATCATTCTCTGAACCTGCAATTTTCATTCTTTAGGTGACTGTCTTATTTCATTCAACCTAAGATGGGTGAATAAGTGGGAAAACACAAATTCTTCCAACATTTAATGAATGTCTACTATATATGTATCAAAAACTATGCAAGGAAAAACAATGGTGAACATGAAGGACTTGATCTGCTGCTCCACTGACTAAAGTCCAGTGGGAAACAAAATTCCTAAACACAATTATGTTAGAAATCCTACAGCCCTATCACAAAGAATATACCATTTGAAAACTGGAACAGGCATAGAAATTAGACATGCAGAAAATGAGAAGTTAGTATCTCAAGCTAAAGCTAAAAGAAAATTTTAGGGGATGTCCATCTCCTCAAAACCTCATGCCACCAAATTCTTCCCCTATTCACTCTTCAAAAACCTGCTCAAGATCTCATTCCAGGGGCACCTGGGTGGCTCAGTCGTTAAGCGTCTGCCTTCAGCTCAGGTCATGATTCCAGGGTCCTGGGATCCAGCCCCGCATCAGGCTCCCTGCTTGGCAGGAGGCCTGCTTCTCCCTCTCCCACTCTCCCTGCTTGTGTTCCCTCTCTGTCTCTCTGTCAAATAAATAAAATCTTAAAAAAAAAAAAAGATCTCATTCCAATTCTACCTCTGGCTTTCCTATCTAGGCTCCATCAGGCAGGATTAACCATTTCTTCCTCTTAGTATCATAGATCTCTTTATTAGTGTACTTAATCCTAATAATACATGTACATGAGCACAGGCACATCCCTCTCCTATTGGGAAGACCTCTACGCTAATGCTAAGCATAAGCCTGGCAGCGTTATGCTTCCTGCAAGGTGCTCAAGAGACATAATCTTTGCAGCATCCACCACTGCTGTGCATATAACAGGATTAAAAAATCTGTTGAATGATTCTGATACTAAAACCCTAAGAGAAGCAACAACTAAAATACAAAGATATTTCAACAGTTAATAAATAAAACTATGGAAGAATGTTAATGAATAGCTTAAACACATTAAGCACACAATTTCAAGATATCTTTAAAGTCAATCACTGGCGCGCCTGGGTGGCTCGGATAGTTACACGTCTGCCTTCGGCTCAGGTCATAATCTCCGGGTCCTGGGATCAAGCCCCACATTGGGCTCCCAGCTCAGCTGGGAGTCTGCTTCTCCCTCTCCCCTGCTTGTGCTCTCACTCTCTCAAATGAATAAATAAAATCTTAAAAAGTCAATCATCTACACTCCTGTGCTTATTTATATGTAAATGTATATTCGTACACAGTCATCTACAAGAATACGTACTACTCCTGTAATATGAAGTTAAGAGAGTTTTGAGGTTAAAGGCCCAAACAAATCAAATATAGCAGTTTTGGCACAAATAATTTTAAGAACTTTTAGAACTTTTTTTTTTTTTTAAAGACTTTATTTATTTATTTGAGACGGAGAGAATGAGATACAGAGAGCATGAGAGGGAGGAGGGTCAGAGGGAGAAGCAGGCTTCCCGCTGAGCAGGGAGCCCGATGCGGGACTCGATCCCGGGACTCCAGGATCATGACCTGAGCCGAAGGCAGTCGCTTAACCAACTGAGCCACCCAGGCGCCCCAGAACTTTTAGAACTTTAAAATCAGAACTTAAAGCTCTAATTTTAGAACTTTAGGAAATTTTAGAAATTCCACCCCCAAAATTAGCATTACAACAGACCCACACAATATAGTCAATTTCTTTTCAAAGGTACCAAGGTAATTTTATCTTTCCAACAAAATGATTTGGGGACAACCTGACATCCACACATTAAAAACAAAAGGAAGTCTGACTCATACTTGGGACCCATGTACAAAAATTACGTTGAAATGGACCACAGACATAAATGTAAAACCTAAAATTCTAGGCTTCTAGAAGAAAACTTTCGTAAACTTATGTTAAGATTTTAATAAGACACAAAAAAATTTTTAAAAAAACCCTACAAATTGGACCTCCATCAAAATGTAAAACCCTTCACTTAAAGTCACCATTTAGAAAATGAAGACAAGCCACAGTCTGAAAAAAGGATCTGTAGAATAATATATGATAAAGGACTTGTATTCAGGGGGAAAAAAAAAAAACCTCTAATAAGTTAAAAAAAAAAAAAGCATTACTGAAAGCTAAAGAAGTTGGTATTACATGATTCTACTGATAGGGCATTCTGTAAAATGCAAAACTATAGGGTTAAAACAGATCAGAGGCTGGAGGCAGAAATGAATATCAAGGAATAGGAGAGAACTTGATCGTGGTGGTGGTTTCATGACTGTATGTCTGTCTAAAGTCATTAAACTGCGCATAAAGAGTGGGCTCTACTGTTGGTAAATTATTCCTCAAATTTTAAATTTAGCAATACAATTATGCTTCATTATGTCAATCATTTCATGAACATTTATGGAGAATCCCTTAACGCAACGTAAGGGTAACCATGGTACCCTGAAATTGAGAATATCCAGTTCAAAAAAGGGCAATTTATTCAATGTCGACACCTTTCACCTATAAAATTAACAAAAATGAAAATTATTGGTAATATCCAGTACTGCTGAATGTGGGGAAATGGGCTCTTCCACAGTGATGGTGAAAATATAAACTGTTACAACCTTCTGAAGATGTAGTTTGGCAGTTTTAATAAAATTAATTAAAATTGAATGCATATAACCAGTAATTCCACTTCTAAGACACATTACAAAGAAATACACATACAACTGCACAGAGATGAATATTCAAAGTTGTTCATTGCTACAAAAGAAAATCAAGCAGTCTAAATGTCCATCAACAGGAAAATGGAAAGCTATAAAATACCAAATTATTCACGCATTTAAAATAGGGAGAAATAAGATTAAAGTTATAAATGTGGACAAGAACTGCTGTCCACAAAAGTAATAATCAAATTGTAAAATAATTTACAAAGCCCATCTTTGGAAAAAGCATGATTAAAAAACATACACACACACTTATGGGTGGGGGGTGCGGGGGGGGGATACAAGCTATATACCAATTCTTAACACCACCGGTAAGACATTAAATCCTATTTTAAAATTTTCATTTAATTTCTGATAACCTAACAGATACATGTTACTGGTTAGAAAACATAGCTCTAGGGGTATCTGGCTGGCTCAGTCGGTAGAGCAAGCAACTCTTAATCTGGGAGTTGTGAGTGTGAGCCCACACAGGTGTAGAGATTACTAAAAGAAATAATTAAACTTAAAAAAGAAAAGAAAACATGTCTCTAGAATAAAGGCCAAGAGTGAGAATTCATTCACCACTACTACTAAAACAAGCAATCCCTGACATTATGCCTATATTAATGACAATTCATGGTTAAAGTTTAAGTGTGCTTAAATATTACCAACTAATTGAAGATAGGATTGAGGAGGCTGGGATGGGGAAAACAGACTAATACCATGCTGGAATTAAAATTGAGCAGTTACATACAGAATGAGTAATAAAGAAAAACTTACTGGAAAAAAAAAAGAAAAAAAACCTTACTGCCTAGGATCCTAAGGTGCACTCTCCAAGGCTTCCAAAAGCTGATTTAAAAAACATTTGATACGCTCACTTGATATAATACTACTTTTTGGTAACCTGATATTAACGGTCTTAGAAACAAAAATGTAATAAATCAAACGCTGACTATAATATAAAGCACCAATTCATATAATCATTAAAATACTGTCAAAGACAGTAAAACCATCGAAGAAAATACTGCACACGGTATAAAATTTACAAATAAAGTATGATTTCAATAATGTAAAGGCTATGCATGCACTTGGGCAAGAAAATGTAATTAATTTTTTAGATCTACTCTAGCAAAATAGTTTTCAGAGCAGATTACAATAGAAAAGACATGGTAATACAAGCAAAAAAATGTATTCCATCAGTTCTCTTTAATCTCAGGGATCTCTGAAATGGCATCTCCATTCTCATTAAAGGAACTTCTCCATACAGTGATAAAATGGCTAGATCTACATAAATCATAAAATCTATTACTGTTAACTTCAAACACCTGGCTGCAACCACAATATATAAGCCTCGAAATGCACAGTCAAAAATTCACTCTGAGGAGCCTGGAGTGTCCTGACCACCATTTATAAAGAGGGATAACTGCAGCATCTTTGGTCAAGTATGGGGGGGGGGGGGGTGGCGCACGCAGGAAACGGGACTAGACTTCTAATCACTGCAAACTACTGACATGAAATTTCATGTCACATTTGGATGGCCATTTCAATGCTTGGAAAAAACAGCCAAAATGAAAATTGCTAAGAAGCTTAGACACTATGTCATCTTATTAAAAAAAAAAAAAAAAAAAAAAAATCAGGAAACCAAAAGAAAATTACAAAATTTTTTCAATCTACAAAAATATTGTTTCAGCACTGTAAAGTTACATGTACTGTATCTTGATTTCTATAAAAAGAATAAGATCTCTAGTAACAGGATGCAGTTCTTTACAAGAAAGAAACCATGTTACCAAAGGCTATGTCTATGCTAGGACACAGCTTATCTCTCGCATTGTATACTTAACTCCTTTTCCCCTCTAGAGCCCCTTACTCAGAGCTGGGGTCACACCAGTCAGGCCCAGGCCCTTTCTCACTGAGCCATGGACTATTCCCAATCTCAACACCTAACCACATATTAAAACTGGACTTTCTGAAACTCCAGACGTCTTTACCAATCCAAACAGCAAAGAATCTTTTTAAGATCTTTTTATTTTTAAGTAATCCCTACACCCAACATGGGGCTGGAATTCACAACTGTGAGATCAGGAGTACCATGTTCTACCGATTGAGGCAGCCAGTCGCCCCCAACAATGAATAGCTCATTTAAGTACCAGTGGTAG
This sequence comes from Mirounga angustirostris, assembly GCF_029215605.1. Lineage (NCBI taxonomy): Eukaryota > Metazoa > Chordata > Mammalia > Carnivora > Phocidae > Mirounga > Mirounga angustirostris. Next base: position 60,237,513 of record NW_026991710.1, read on the forward strand.
AAATAAATAAAAGCCTTTTCTTTTCTCAGACCCCAAAGTGAAGGAGGCAAATTTTGAAGTTCAGAAACTCTTAAAATTGACCAAGCATTAGGAAAAGGACAGCTGTGTCATGAAAATAAAAGCATATATTTATGTTAACCTTTAAAGTTTAACAAGTAACCTACAGGTTCCTTTATCTCCTTGAAATAGACAGGATATTTAACTTCATTTAGAGAAAAGGAAACTGATGGTTAGAGAGCCTAAGGAAAGCAGTTTACAAGGTCCCTCAGTTATAGTTAGGAGAGAGGATTTGAAATCAGGTCTCCTGTCTCTAGTGATATTTTCATTACACCTGGTTAAGAACAACTACTTTAGAAGAACAGGTATAGACACAAGAACATAAAAATCTTTTGAAGTCCAACTGCTAGCTTATTTGATACTGTTGGGAGGAGCGAAAAAAGAGATGGCAGTAACATAATACAAAAAAAAAATCCAAGAGTCATCCCAAAATATCTACAATGATGTACCAAAATAAGGTAAACTATCTAGAATTTAAAAGATATGAATAAACAGGATATGAATAGCCGTCAAGAAACTGATTCTATTGCTTCTGAAGCCAGTCCAGAGTTCTGGGTTAAGAACCAATTTGTCCTAGCAGCTCTTAAACAAGCACCTATCAATGTAGAGTAACTAAGTCATGTTTGTCAAATTCTACTGAAATTAAATTCAGAAGCAACCCTTAAGTTTGTACCTATCAAACCCAGCCTTGAAAAGGGGTCATTCTCCACTTCTGTATCAATTCAGCGTAAAATGTGGAAGTCTTAAAGTAACCTAAGAATTAATGTTCAATCCTGATAATGGGTAATCAATAGCAGTAATTTTGCAGGATATGAAAGCTGGTAAGAATCTAAACACACCATTAGTATTTACAGATTTTCAGCAACTGATATAGAATTTTTTATTTTTGATCTCTCATAAGTAAAATATGGATAGAGTATTTCCTGCTACCAACAGTACCAATATTACTGAAACTCAAGAATCAAACTACTAGGAGCACTGCATCAAAAACTAATGATGTAATTAATGTATGGTGATTAACATAACATAAAAAAAAGAACTAAAAAGAAACTACTAATAAACACTAAATTAGAATATCAAATTATTTAAAGACTTTTTTCCGGTGATGGGGGGGGAAGACTTTTTTCCTTCTCCTTTCTTTTACTTCTGATCCCCACAAATATTTTGGTTCTCTACTCAGACTTGTTCACCACTAATATTTCAACCCCAAATATTTAAAAAACCTGAACCATAACTCTTAATAAGCAATCCATTGGAGGTCCTTATCCTCCCAATTCCTTGATAGCCTTTCAGAATTAAACAGCCTCTAGAGACTAAATCATAACACAGGAATACACAGGACTAATTCCCCAAATTTAAGAAAACAGGAAGGTAGTATCACCAAGAAACTACACATAATCCAGTTCTAAGAAGTTCAAACTAATCATACCGTGTATCTTTTAAAACCAGGAATTTTGGACATCAAAAGGACCACTGGATACTAACAGGGCCAAGTGTTTACTCAGAAACTTTGTTCACATGCCTAAGGCTATATTAACTGCCAAATATGGAGCTAGACAAGGAATTCCCATCTTCTTTCCCTCTAACATACAGGGCTGCCTAACTGCAGTTGAGGGTTCACGGATCCAGGTACCGGCAATCCTAACATTTAGAGGACTAGCACAGTGTGTGGAGCCTTGAACCTAAAAACCGTATTTTAACCCAAGTTGAAATCTTAACTTAGGGGGAGCGGGGTCAACTTTGCTATCATTGCAGGTTTGGTGCACGAGTTTTGTTGTTTTTTAAAGCAAAGGCACCTACCCTCAAAAAAAAAATCTGTTAAGAAATTAGGTGTGCCTTGGGGGGAAAAATTCATCTATGCGGAAAACTGTAAATGCAAATCTATATTCACTCCAAATCGGCACAGAGCCATCTTAAGAAATCTGCTTTTAAAGACGCAGATAAAATTCGATCAGATTCGGCTAACAAAAATCAACACAATCTAGGGAAGCTTATATTCTTCCCGTTGACTATTCTTCCCGCACCCCCCCCCCCAAAAGTGGGGGAATAGGAAGAAACCCATTTCCCAAAGCACTGAAACATCTTTTCTATTCCTGGGTCAATATAGGATTGTCTGCGTAAAAAGAGCAAGAAAAGGTGTACGTTATATACAGCCCGGGTTTCTGAACACGTTAGGGATAAACCCGAAGGGGGGTCAAAGACCGAGGAACACTAGGTGCTGGGTAAGCAAAGCGGCGGCTGCCTTCAAACCCGGATTCTGTTTCGATGCACAGAAATGGTGCCCGGAGGCCGCTACTTTCGCATCTGCGTCGCTTCTGCCTCCGCCGACACAGCCTCTTTTCCCCTCCCCCACGGGCGGGGCGGCGACGGCCTCCCGGCTCCCTTAGAACCGGGGAATAAGAGACGCAAACCCCTCGGAGACAAGGCTGGTGGGCTCCCCACCCTAAAACATCCTCTCCGGAAAGCCTACTCCTCCACGTCTCGTATTGGCCTCCACCAGCGCGCCTCTGGGAGCTGCTGCGTCCCTGTTCCCAGCTCGCCACCCCATCTCCAACAAATCCGGGCCCCACCTGTGCCCTCCGGGCCCTCCATCCGCACAACGCGCGCCGGTCACCTCCCTTCCCACGCGGTCTCCCACCCCTCACCTGAGAAGAAAGGTTTGGCTTCTTTCACGCACACACGGCAGCGCAGGCAGCCGGCAAGAACAATGTCTCTCTCTGCCGCGACACCTCCGACACTACGGCTCACGCACAGGACGGTTGCCTCGAGCCGCGGCGCGCGAAGGGAATGTCCCCTTCCGACCACCACACCGACCTCCCTTCTCGGCCCCCGTACACACCTCCAACCAACAGCGGCGGCGGGTACGTCGCGCGGAGGTCAACAGGAGAGTCGCCGAGGACCGGCTGCAGCGGATTCTTCTCGCTCGCCGCCCCCTCCCTCCGACAAACCTCAAGCCTCGGAAGCCGGAGAGCCGCGAGCTCGTTTCCTTACAACCACCTCTTCCCGGGCGCCAGGCGCTGCGGCGAGCGACAAGGAACACGGACGTCCCGCCCCCTTTGCCACCGCCCCCTCTTATTGTTTTACCCCTGCCGAAAGGGCTGGGGAACCCCCCAGCACGGCTTCAGCCAATCACGCATCTCCTTCGCGAGCTGGACCCAACCTTCTCGTTTCTCTGCGGAGCACGCGCAGAACGCCGCCGCGCTCACGTACTCTCGCGCCCAGAAAGCCGGGGAACCGGAACCGGCCTCAAGCCGCGGCGAGAGTCCGCTGATTTGACGTCACAAGGAGGCTGTTTTTTTTACTGCTCTACGGCTCTGGCCTCGCCGCCCTTCGAGATTGCGCCCGAACAGGAACCGGTTGGCTGCAGCGCTGTCTTTTGCGGCGTCTTTTGGAGAGCGATATTTCTGGTCCCTTTTGATTATTAATGTTGAAAGGGAAGGAATTTTCTCTTTGAACTAGGTGTCTGCAGGTTGCTGCTCTAGACCATAAAATGCAGCCGGTGGTTTCAGCTGTTTGCACCCCAAACTCAACCTATATTGTTTATTAACCCATCCTAGGAAACGGAGGTATTAAACTCCACCGAGAAGGTCAAATTCACCCTAACCGTTCAAAGCAATATATGTTACGGAATCTACTAGGTGCTAGGCCCTGGGATGTAGAAAAATATGATGTGGCCTGCAAAGAGAGGGAAAGAATCTCTTTGTGTGCCTGTTGTGTATTTAGGTGTTGCTAAATACACACTAAGCGTTTTACATACTAAGGCCGCTAAAAGGCTGAAATCCCAGGAGATATCAGGATTACAGCCCTGTCCTAGATCTAGGCCCAGACTTGGCCCCAGGGCATAGCTGGGAAAACACTAGACACTGACTCTCGTGACCTTGATTCATGGAAAAAGCCAAATCTTAACAGTCAAGGAAGCCACTTTGCACCTTAGTTCTGGCAATGTCTCTCAAAAGGATATCAAGACAGCAGAGGCATTTTTGGAAGGAAGGGCTGAGAAGATGATGAAAGAAATGAAAGGGCAATTAGAAAAGGAAAGAACATATTTATTATATGCCCATGTACCAAACATAATGTGGGAATAGACATTTCATCAGTTTTAAGAGCAATTTTAAGGTATTTTCCACATGTGAAACCCGAGGTTTACAGAGGCACTGGCAACATCTGAACCTTCAAAAACTACACTGTTTTTACCTTAGTTTGCTTAATCATTTTGTTACATGAAAAATATTTGAGAAGACCATAACTTTTATGAAATGAACTTTGACGTTTTTTTTTCCTTTGAAGCATAACATATTACATGAAGATTGCCCTTTAAATCTAACTCTTCAAATTACTTTATGTAATTGTTTAAGCATAACAATAACCCTATAGAGTAGTTACTATTTTATGCCCATTTTACAAATGAGGAAGCTGAAGTTTAGAGAGATCAAATAACTTGCCAAGCTCAGACAGCTACTGTTGGGTGAAGCTAGGAATTAAACACTAGCAGTCTGCGATCACACTCCATGCCCTTAGAACCACAAGTTGTAGAATACTCTCACTGTATTAATTGTCAGGATTTACCTCCTCTACTACTGATTGACATTTTGATTATTTCCAGTTTGGGGTTCTTATTCACAACCACTGTTATTCTTCCCGAAATGGATCCTAGTGCATAGATACAAAAGTTTCTCTAGAGCAATGGTTCTCAGATCTTAACGTACATCAGAATCACCTGGAGTGCTTGTTAAAACACAGATTGCCAAGCCCCACTCCCAGGGTTTCTGATTCATCAAGTCTGGGTTGAGGCCTGAGAATTTACGTTTCTAACAAGTTCCCAGGTGATCAATCTATCGCTCCTCTCCTAACCACACTTTAAAAACCACTGACTGGGGCGCCTGGCTGGCTCAGTCAGTGAAGCATACAACTCTTGATGTCGGGGTTGTCAGTTCAAGCCCCACGTTGGGTGTAGAGATTACTTAAAAATCTTAAAAAAAAAAAAAAAACGGGCACCTGGGTGGCTCAGTCGTTAAGCGGCTGCTTTTGGCTCAGGTCATGGTCCCAGGGTCCTGGGATCGAGCCCCCATCAGGCTCCCTGCTCCGCGGGAAGCCTGCTTCTCCCTCTCCCACTGCCCCTGCTTGTGTTCCCTCTCTGGCTGTCTTTCTCTCTGTCAAATAAATAAAATCTTTAAAAAAAAAAAAGAGTCGGACACTTAACCAACTGAGCCAACCAGGTAGCTCTATCCATACTCTTATATAAAATAATATACTAGTTACTTCATTCAATACTTTCCAACTGAACTGAATGCCACCATAGGTCTTCTCTGAGCACTGAATCAAGAGGAAACCCTTCACTCTCCACCTCTCACCCTGTTCTATTTCTGTTCCTAGCACTTCTCACTGCCTGACATGTATCATTTGGTGGGTTTTTAAAAATTGTTGGCCTCCCCAATAAACTCTAGTTTCATAAGGGTTCAAATTTAGTCTGTTTTGTTCATAGATGTATCTCTGCCACAAAGGAGACATTCAAAAATAATTAATGAATAAACGTGTGTGTATGTGTGAGATATATATATATATAAAGATAGATGGAAGAAATGGGGTCATAATTAAACAGTGTTTTGCAGGATACTACTTTTTTCTTTTTCTTTTTTTTTTTTTTTAAGATTTTATTTATTTATTTGACAGAGAGAGACACAGTGAGGGCAGAATCACAAGCAGGGGGAGAGGGAGAGGGAGAAACAGGCGCCCCGCGGAGCAGGGAGGCCGATGTGGGGCTCGATCCCAGGACCCTGGGACCATGACCTGAGCCAAAGGCAGACGCTTAATGACTGAGCCACCCAGGCGCCCCTTCTTTTTTCTTAACAATATAATTTGGGCATCCTTTTATGTTAGTACATAGGTCTGCTTAATGTTTTTTTTTCCCAATGGTTACATAGATGAGGAATAACTTTTTAAGCTTAGAGGCAGGAGAATCAATTATAAAGAAAATTATGAGGATATAACCAAAATAAATATAAGCTATGTACTTGTACACTGCTGTCATAAATTTGAGTCAAAGGACTAATAAAATTTGATAAGAAATCAATATGAAAACCTAATCAAGGGGCACCTGGGTAGCTCAGTTGGTTAAACATCTGCCTTTGGCTCAAGTCATGATCCGGGAGTCCGTGGATTGAGCCCTGCATCAGGCTCCTTGCTCAGCAAGGCATCTGCTTCTCCCTCTCCCTCTGCTCCTCCCCAGCTCGTGCTCTCTCACTTGCTCCCTCTCTCAAATAAATAAATAAAATCTTAAAAAAAAAAAACAACCTTGGGGTGCCTGGGTGGCTCAGTTGGTTGAGCGACTGCCTTCGGCTCAGGTCATGATCCTGGAGTTCCGGGATGGAGTCCCGCATCGGGCTCCCTGCTTGGCGGGGAACCTGCTTCTCCCTCTGACCCTACCCCCTCTCATGTGCTCGCTCTCTCTCATTCTCTCTCTCTCAAATACATTAAAAAAAAAAAAAAACCTAATCAGAAAACATGCAAAGGAAGTCCAATTCATAGAAAAAAGTGCATAGCATTAAACACATATGAAGAGCTGTCAAAATGAAACAAGGGCAAACCATAAATAAATGTAAATATTTGTAAATGAAAACATCCAATATTCAAAACCAAGCCCCTTTGTACATTTCTGTTGGAAGTAAATGTTAATTAATCCTTTAAAAAAAGTAATTTGGCAAGATATATCAAAAACTTTAAAATGTTTGCACTTTTTAAGCCAATAACTCCACTTCTAGGTATATAGCCCTCTTAGGATATGCACCAATAAGTTTGCTATGGGGATGCCTGGCTGGCTCAGTTGGTGGAGCATGTGACTCTTCATCTCAGGGTTGTGAGTTCAAGCCCCACATTGGATATAGAGATTAGTTAAAAATAAAATCTTAAAAAAAAAAATAAGTTCATTGTGATGTTATTTATTTATCACCATTTAAAAACTGGAGGCAGGGGTGCCTGGGTGGCTCAGTCGTTAAGTGTCTGCCTTCGGCTCAGGTCATGATCCCAGGGTCCTGGGATCGAGCCCCACATCGGGCTCCCTGCTCAGCCGGGAAGCCTGTTTCTCCCTCTCCCACTCCTCCTGCTTGTGTTCCTGCTCTCGCTGTCTCTCTCTGTCAAATAAATAAAATATTTTTAAAAAATTAAAAAACAAAAAAAACAAAACTGGAGGCATCTTAAAAATAAAAAAATTAATTAAAAAAATTAAAACTGGAGGCATCTTAAATATCCAAAAATCATAGTCTGTAGTCTAGAAAACAAGAATGGAAGTGACTAATGAGTAGAAATTTCCAGTCTCTATCACAGTTTAACATGTCTGGCAAGAGTAAACTACTCTAAATGTTTTATTTTTTTTATATTAAAGATTTTATTTATTTTTTTGTCAGAGAGAGGGATAGAGAACAAGCAGGGGCTGCAGCAGGCAGAGAGAGAGAGGGAGAAGCAGATTCCCTGCTGAGCAGGGAACCCAACGTGGGACTGGATCCCAGGACCCAGAGATCATGACCTGAGCTGAAAGCAGGTTCTTAACCGACTGAGCCACCCAGGCACCCCAACCTAACCGGATCTTAAAACGCATTATCACCATTTTGCTGAGGAAGTAGGTATGTAAGAGATGACTTTTCATGCATGTTTCAAGGCGCCCGTAGGACTCCAAAATATGAAGACTAGGCACTGGGGGTCAAATCCAAATCCTGAAAGGATACTTGTTTTTCTTGCAAAGTATCTTTACTCATCACAATTTTAGCATTCCAACACTTACATGACATTTAACCTTTTGAGACAGGCATAACAAATGTCTTGGGCTAGGAACCAATTCAGTTAGTAAGGATTAGGATGCCAGCAGCATAGTCTGGGCTTTGGGGCCAGGCTGCCTGGATTTCCATCCTAGCTTCACTTCAACACTTGTTAGGTATATTACCTAGGTATTTTACTTCAGGTAGGATGCTTAACTTTTCTGTGCTTCAGAGTTTCTCATCTGTAAAATGGGAACAATAATATTTATCTTATTAGAGTACTGTGAAGATTAGATGTAAAACATCTACAACCATGTCTGGCCCATGGGTAAATGCTCAATAAACATAAGCACTGAATGTTTGGTGCTTTAAAAAGCATAGGCACCGGGGCGCCTGGGTGGCTCAGTTGGTTAAGCGACTGCCTTCGGCTCAGGTCATGATCCTGGAGTCCCGGGATCGAGTCTCGCATCAGGCTCCCTGCTCAGCGGGGAGTCTGCTTCTCCCTCTGACCCTCCTCCCTCTCCTGCTCTCTGTCTCTCATTCTCTCTCTCTCTCAAATAAATAAATAAAATCTTTAAAAAATAAAAAATAAAAAAAATAAAAAATAAAAAGCATAGGCACCAATTGCTTTCAACTGATTCCTTCTTCCATGAATGCTCATTGATTTGCTTGGAAGTAAAACTTACATTTGTATAGCATTTCACAGTTTTCAAAACACTTTCAAACACAATTCATTTCAGTTTCACAAGCAATTCACCAAGTAGGCAAGCTGCGCAAGGCTAAAAGTGGCCAATTTAGAAAGAGACCCCAGAATCTCCCGGGGTTCCTGCCACTATACCACATTCCACTCTTAAATGATGAACCTCCGCAGCCTTGGAGCAAGGCTTCCGATGGAAAACAAGTTACTTGGGAATTTCAGGGCTCTCTTGGTGCAGCTGGCTCCTTTGCAAAGCTTTCTGATGCAAAGAGAAACCCGCTCCCAGGAGTAGGATGAATCCATTCCTTTTAGAACAGAATAGAAGAAAGGCTATTATAGCCTGAAGAAAGAATCAAACGTTAATTTTCCCTGAAATCTTTCCATCCATTATCCTTGTAAGCCTGGGACAGGTTAGGGTCTAAAGAAATGTTCTTCTCCATTTGATCATTGTGTCAAAATACGTCACCCATCCAGAAAGGTGCGTAAAACATTTGAGTGACCTACCCATTTGCTAAGTATAAAATGTAACAATATGACTGCCTGCAGTAGGTGGTAGGTGTTAGCTACCTAACTGGTTTTGATCATACTATTAAAGTCTTCAAGCAGAGGAGATTCTTTTTTTTTTTTTTTTTAAGATTTTATTTATTTATTTGAGACAGAGAGAATGAGAGACAGAGAGCATGAGAGGGAGGAGGGTCAGAGGGAGAAGCAGACTCCCTGCCGAGCAGGGAGCCCGATGCGGGACTCGATCCCGGGACTCCAGGATCATGACCTGAGCCGAAGGCAGTCGCTTAACCAACTGAGCCACCCAGGCGCCCAAGCAGGGAAGATTCTAAATGCTACCAGCTTGGGAGAAAAAAGGCTGCAGACTTGAAGGAGGTCACTTCGTCAGAATTTAGAGATGAGAATCTCATCAAAAATCACCCCAAAGTTGATTTCAGTCGGAAGAGCGTGTGACTGTTGATCTCTAGGTGGTGAGTTCGAGCCTCACGTTGGGTGTAGAGATTCCAAAATAAATAAATAAATAAACTTAAAAAAAAAAAAATCAACCCAAAGAATTAGGTTACAGGATTACAAAAGTAACCCATCTGATTAATGGTTTGTAAATTCTAACAGATTCTATCCAATGCTCATGAAGTTATGATGACAGCTAAAATCACCTCGGGCTGAGTGATCTAAAAGATACAGTAATCCTGGGAAGTACAACTAAACATAATGTAAATAAAGGAAGAGTCATCTGCCCTGAGTTGCCTGAAGTCCAAAAAGTGATGACTTTGGAAGGAGGCAAAATTTCACCAGTATTTATCTTGCACTGTCCAGGGTAGATTATATTTGGCAGACACGAATATTCTAGTCATTACTGGGTTACACGGTGTGTTTACTTTTTCAAGCCTTATAGTCTGGATATGAGATGCCTTGAGGTCATCCAGTTCTCCCCTCTTAATGCTCACCAAGCACTCTGACCCAGAGGAGGGGCCCTGCTCAGCAGATAATCTATTCATTGAAAAGGCATATCCCCCTTTGTGAAATAGTATTCTGGTGGGTTATTAATCAGTCTCTAATGGATTAACTCAGTGTCAACCAGTGTACCTGAGCCAGATTTCCTTGTTGTGGGAGAGGAGGGAAGCTGAGGGGCAATCCTCCACTTAAATATAGGAGTGGGGGAAAAAAGGGATGAAATCCCATTTTCTTCACTAACTAGTTTTTGTTGTTTGTTTGTTTGTTTAAGTAATCTCTCCATCCAATGTGGGGCTCGAACTCACCACCTGGAGATCAAGAGTTACATGCTCTTCGATCAAGCCACAGAAGCACCCCTTCACTAATCGGTGTTTTGATACTGGTCAGGTTAGTTCACTTTTTCGACCTTTAGTTTCTTCAGGGATAAACAGCCAGCGTTAGGTTTGTTGGCAGGATTAATCATAGTGTTTAGCACAGTTTCTACCATAGATGGTATATAGGTCTGATTCCTATTATAAAACTGAGGCAGACCTTCAATATTGGGGGACCTCAGCACGGCAGGGTCATAAAATCATAAACAGACATTAGCCTAGGTCTACCCTCCATCCCTCCACTCTCCATTCTCCTCTTGGGTCAAATATGTGATTTGGTAGTACAGAGAGACCATTCCATGAGTCTTTGTCTTAAAAAGACAGTCAAATTCAGGAGCAGGAAAAGCATACAGTACCTTTAAAAGCAAATTTATTTTCACCAAGTCTCTTTTAGCAACCAGGCTATAAAACTGTTCCAGGTAGTGGGGCACCTGGCTGGCTCACTCGGTGGAGCATGGGACTCTTGATCTCAGGGTTATTAAATTCAAGCCCACACACTGGGTGTAGAGATTATTTAAAAAAAAAAAAAAATCAGAAAGAAAGGAAGGAAGGAAGGAAGGAAGGAAGGAAGGAAGGAAGGAAGAAAACAAAACTATTCCAGGTAGTAAAAAACCCAACTGTATGCAAACTACAAGGCGTTCATCATACAGACCAAAAACTTAAAAGACAGGAAAGAAGTTGTGAAATTTCTTCTGATTGGAAAAAGATCATCATAAAAAATTATACCCTTGATACTCCCTGAAAGCATTTTGGCTTTCTTCTACATTGCCCAGTTGAGAGCAAAACACTGAGTCTCAGCAACAGGCCTTATTTTCCACCCACGGGTTTCCAGGTGTAACCATTTCCTTGCAGGTTCTAGGCTAGCTAACGTCTGGATTCTGGCCCCATGGCAGCAGAATACTTCTCTAGGCTTTACCTCAGCAGGAGGCATATATGAGGTTTATGACGAAGGCAAGAATCCTCCTCAGAATCAAGATTTGTCCTATCCTTCTGGTCAGACCAGATGCCTGGCTTTTAAAAATATCTCTACCTCTCTTATTCCGGATTGCCACTCTGACCTATGCCTTGTTGACTCACACTCTCTGGGTGAGCCGGGCCATGGAAGAGCATTCCTGGCTCCTACAAGCTGGCTCAAAACAGCAGCTCCCAGTTACATTCCCACATCTAGCTGGGCTTCAAGGATCCCAGACCTGATCTCTAACACCAGAGCCATGGCCCCAAATTACCCAAGTTCTTGTGGTGACTTGAAAAGGGAAAGACAACTGAAAGTTAGTGACCAGAAAGTAGTCCCAGATAAAGTGTGTTCACAGGGGCAATAATGTTGGAAGCAGAGGTTTTTTCTCTAAGCAACCAAGAACTGTAGAAAACCCAAGGAACTTTCAGCCCGTTAAGTAAAAGAATTATAAAAGAGTTTGGGGCTTTTCTATAAGCAGAGTTAGGAAAAGATTTTTTTAAAAAAAGCGCTCCTAAGAATTGTTAGAGTTTCAGATCTATTTATTTCCTTTATGATTTTCCTTAATGTATTTCCTTATATGTTGTTCTAAACCAGTTTTTAACCTGAGGTCTATGCACATTTTCAGGGGATGGAGATAGAGGATGTTCATGAAACCATGCACATTTTGTACCTATGTGTGTATAGTTGACCCTTGAACAACATGGGGGTTGGGGTGCTTACTTGCGTGCAGTCAAAAATCTGCATATAACGTTTGACTCCCTGAAAACTTAACTACTAATAGCCTACTGTTGACTGGAAGCCTCACTAGTAACATCAACAGTAGATTAATACATATGTTGTATATTATATGAATTCTATACTATATTCTTACAATAAAGTAAGCCAGAGAAAAGAAAATGTTACTTAAAAATCATTAAGGAAGAAGAAATACCTTTATAGTACTGTACTGTATTTATTGAAAAAAATCTGAATATAAGTGGATCTATGCAGTTTAAAAACCGTGTTGTTCAAGGGTCAATTGTATATGTCTTTTTTTTTTTTTTTCTGAAAAAGTCTGTATTTCATTGTCTTCTAAATGCATCTATGTCCTAAAGGGTTAAAAACCCACGATCTGGGGGTGCCTGGGTGGCTCAGTCGATTAGGCTCTGCCTTCGGCTCAGGTCATGATCCCAGGGTCGGGGATCGAGCCCCGCGTCAGGCTCCCTGCTCAGCGGAGAACCTGCTTCTCCTTCTCCCTTTGCCTGCCACTCTGCCTACTTGTGCTCTCTCTCTATCTCTCTGTCAAATGAATAAATAAAAATCTTAAAAAAAAAAAAAAACCTGTGATCTGAACCACATTCTTCTTCAGTGTATATCAAGGTAAGTTGGTTTATTAAGATGAAGGCTTTAGGGGCACCTGGCTGGTTCAGTTAGAGCACGCAACTCTTGATCTTGAGGTTGTGAATTTAAGCCTCACATTGGGGGTAGAGTTTACTTTAAAAAAAAAATGAAGGCTTTATAGTATAAAGAATGCTATGTTCTTCTCTTTTTTTTAACGTTTTATTTATTTATTTATTTATTTATTGGAAGCACTCATGCACGTGCTTGAGCGGGGGGAGGGGCAGAGGGAGAGTGGGAGCATCTCAAGCAGAGTCTGCTTGAGATGCTCCCACTCTCCCTCTCTCTTCTTGCCCCTCTCCCTCTCTCTAATTAATTAATATCTTTTTTAAATAATTTTTTTTTTAGATTTTATTTATTTATTTGACAGAGAGATACACAGCGAGAGAGGGAACACAAGCAGGGTCAGAGGGAGAGGGAGAAGCAGGCTTCCCGCTGAAGCAGGGAGCCCAATGCAGGACTCGATCCCAGGACCCTGGGATCATGACCTGAGCCAAAGGCAGATGCTTAATGACTGAGCCACCCAGGTGCCCCAAAATAAAATTTTTTTTTATTTAAATGGTTTCTATTTAATAGTAGACAAAATAAGGATAATGTGCATTTCATAAAGCTGCATGTTTTCCATGAAGGATTATTTAACTAAACCTAAAGTTTAGAAATGAGGTAATATTATGATTTCTGAAAGAAAACTAAAAGAAGGGTCACATAATTAATCATTTTTATTAATAACTTGCTTTCAAGGAGTGTGTATGCTGATAGGAGGGATGCATACCAAGAATTTTAATGTCACTGTAACAGAATAAGGTTTAAGACAGAGATCAGCTCCGGGCGCTGTGAGAACAGAGAAGGGGCAGTTAAGTCAAACCAGAGGTTCGAATTCACGCAGGAGGTGACACCTAAGCAGGGTCTGGAAGGTGAAGCGAGAGGGAGCCACGGAAGAAAGTGCAAGGGCTTACAACCACTGTCCCAGGCAGAAGAACGGCAAGAGCAAAGGTGATGGAACCTGTGTCGGGAAGTACAACTGTTTGCTCTAACTACAACATTGAGTTCAAGGTGGGGCATGACGTCTCAGAAGGCAGGCGTGGGGAGTAAATGGCATTTCACAAAAAATTTTCTTCAAGTTTTCCCACTGTATATAAATCCTAGAAAAGTAATTTGTGCAAACACTTCCATCACAGAACGCTTATTTCTGTGAGGAACAAAGACAAGACATACATCTTGGAAAAGCTGGGCTTAATTTCCGTGAACTAACTCCACCTTTCCTCTCTATTTTTCTCTGCGAACTGAGAAAATGTACAGTTTTTAAGCATTTAAAAGCAGTACTTTTTTCTCGCCTTGGAACTTTCAGGGGTCTGATGACCTTTCTTGTACAATGTGGGATCTTAAGGGAATCACAGAGGAAGCTGGAGCAACGCTTAAGTCATAGAAACCTGCAGAAGTAATTGGTTTCTGCCTGACTGTTTGCTTGGGGATACATTTTTCAAACAAATCATTTTTAGGGATTTCTGACTAAACATCAGGACTAAAAACATCATTGCTAATTTTATGGGCACAAGGGAGTAGTTATCTAGTGAAAGAAGCACATTTATTGGTTATTATGTTTGTTGGGTGTATTTTATTTTTATTTTTTTTATTTTTTTAAAGATTTTATTTATTTATTTGACAGAGAGAGAGACAGAAGAGCACAAGCAGAGGGAGTGGCAGAGGGAGAGGGAGAAGCAGGCTCTGCACTGAGCAGGGAACCCGATGCGGGACTCGATCCCAGGACCCTGAGATCATGACCTGAGCCAAAGGCAGATGCTTAACCATCGGAGCCACCCAGGCGCCCTGTTGGGTGTATTTTAAATGTCAGAGCCTCTGTTATCAATGCTTCTGATCTGGCTGGCCTCAAACCAAGATACCGACCTCATACCCTAGTTACTCTGTGAGGCTTATTTTGGGGAAGAGACCACAGCAGGAGACCTGAACCCTTCCCCCCACTTTCAGAGCTGCTATAAGATACCTGAACATTCAAATACATTAGGGAAGGCTTAATCCACAAAGACCTTCCTCCTGCTTTATCGTGGAGGGCAAATCTTGTTGGTCCATAAAAAGAAATTCCAGAGGACAAATTTCTGTGCAAAGTACTTTGCCATGTTTAGCAAGCATTCCACTAGTCTGTTTGAGAGTGCAGGGAGAGAAGAAATTGCCAAGGAAACTAGGCACTTTCTAACACTTGTAGGTATAAAACCACTACTTCATCCCTAGCTCTATGTTTGGTCTTATACTTAGACATTCTTGGGTGAAGAAAGGGGCTGGTCTACAGTACTGGATATTAGACGTGAAAGAGAAAAAAAAAAGTTTAAATAGGAGGAAAAATCATAAGCAGTTCCCAAAATAAAGATCCCAGGGAAAAAATCCCAGAAAGAAAGACCTAGATAAGGAATTCAAACTCTTATGTTTGTTAAATGTTATAAACATTTAAATTTATTCAGTTCAGGGGGTGCCTGACTGGATCAGTCAGTAGATCAAGAGTCCTTTGATCTTGGGATTGTGAGTTTAAGCCTCACGTAGGATATAGAGATTACTTACAAATAAAATCTCTAAAAAATAAAATCTCTAAATCTCTAAAAAACCATAAATTTATTTAGCTCAAATTTAATGAGTTGGCCAACTAGCTCTGCAAGACCAAAACTGTATCATTTGCCTTCAACAATGTCAGTCTTCTGAATTAAAATTCCCAAACAAATCCTTCAGGTATGGATTATTTTCATACTGAGCAAGGGAGGTAGCTTATTTAATAAATCATGTGAAGAATATTTTGGAGTCTCAATGAACCTTTCAAGTAACTTGTTCTGAAGAAAATTAGGTTAATTTAACATCAAAAGATCATCATGGCTATGGGCAATAATATGGTTGAAACTCACAAACATAATGTTGAGTAAAAAGGCAGACACAAAAAGGGACATATTCTATAATTCTATTGGTACAAAGTTTTAAAAAAGGCAAAACGAATCTATGTTTGTAGAAGTCAGAAGAGTGATTACCCCTGAAGGAGGGAGGCATACAGGAAGCTTGAAAGATGCTGAGAAGGTTTGGTTTCTTGAACCCAGGCGCTGGCTACATGTGACTTGAGTTTGCACAGTTTTACTGAACTGTATACTTATGGTTTATGCTTTTTTCCTGCACATAAGTAAGAAATAAATTAAAAACAACAACAGGGGCGCCTGGGTGGCTCAGTCGTTAAGCGTCTGCCTTCGGCTCAGGTCATGATCCCGGGGTCCTGGGATCGAGCCCCGCATCGGGCTCCCTGCTCCACGGGAAGCCTGCTTCTCCCTCTCCCACTCCCCCTGCTTCTGTTCCTGCTCTCGCTAACTCTCTCTCTGTCAAATAAATAAATAAAATCTTTAAAAATAAATAAATAAATAAAAACAACAACAACAAAGATCAACATGGGTCCTGCATCAATGAAGCACCTGGGTTAAAAACCAACATTTGAATCCAGAACAGGGAAATCTATAGAGAAGGAAAGTACATTAGTGGTTGGTTAGGACTGGCAGTTGATGGCTAAGGGGGACAGAGTTTCTTCTTGAGGTGATGAAAACATTCTAAAAATGACTGTGGTGATGGTAGCACAACTCTGTGTATATCGTAAAAAAAAACCAACCACTGAATTGTACACTTTAAAAAAACAAAAACAAAACCTATATTTGAAGAACTATTGTTATTTTTTTAAGATTTTATTTTTATTTTTTTTTAACTATTTAATTAATTTATTTATTTGACACAGAGAGAGACAGCTAGAGAGGGAACACAAGCAGGGGGACTGGGAGAGGGAGAAGCAGGCTCCTGGCTGAGCAGGGAGCCCGATGCAGGCTCGTTCCCAGGACCCTGGGATCATGACCTGAGCTGAAGGCAGACGCTTAACGACTGAGCCACCCAGGTGCCCCCAAATAAATAAATAAATCTTAAAAAAAAAAAGAGAGATCAGGTAAGTATTAGGATTTGGATCAATGGAGAGAATGGCGTTGGGCAGTCCAGATAATGGGACATGAAGAACAAAAAAAAAGAGCCATAACGGCACAAAGTATCAGGGAAAATGGAGGGACTTGAGAAGTTTCTGGAGAGCAGAGATTACAACCTGGGAGCCTGTAGGCCAGATCCAGCTCACAATTGTTCTGGTTAGCCCTCACAGTGTTTAAAAGGTTTCTGAATTGATGCTTCATATTTAAAATTGGGAGATTTCATACCAAAATCCAGATGGCCAGCTTTTCTTGAAAAAGATGATGATTTGACAGCACTGGACACACACTCCACATGTGAACAGTGGGAAGATCAGTAGCTACTGCTCCCTCAGGATGGGGCACCCTCTCTTCAGTTTTGGGCAGCCTTTACCACCACCTGCTTCATCTCTTCATTTACTGGCCTGCTTCTCCAGGTGTTCAATAATTATCTAGTTAATGAATCAATTAGAATAGGAGGGAGAGATGGGGCGCCGGGGTGGCTCAGTCAGTTAAGCATCTGACTTCAGCTCAGGTCATGATCCCGAGGTCCTGGGATCAAGTCCCACATGGGACTCCCTGCTCACAGGGGAGCCTGCTTCTCCCTCTGCCTGCTGTTCCCTTCTGCTTGTGCTCTCTCTCTCTCTCTGACAAATAAATAGATAAAATCTTAAAAAAAAAAAAAAAAAGAATGGGAGGGAGAGAGAAAGAAGAGGAAGAGAAGGAAAGAGAGTCCTCCTATTAATACCAAAGAGTTATATCAAATGCTCACACTGTATACCTTAAACTTATAGAATATTATGTATGACTTATATATCAATAAATCTGGGGGGAGAAAAAGAAAAAAATAGGGCGCCTGAGTAGCTCAGTTGGTTAAGCGACTGCCTTCGGCTCAGGTCATGATCCTGGAGTCCCAGGATCGAGTCCCGCATCGGGCTCCCTGCTCAACAGGGAGTCTGCTTCTCCCTCTCACCCTCCTCCCTCTCATGCTCTCTGTCTCTCATTCTCTCTGTCTCAAATAAATAAATAAAATCTTTAAAAAAGAAAAAAAGAATAATACTAAAGAGAGTAACTGTAGAAGACCTCACCAAATAGCACACCAATTTAAGTGTAGACTATGGCATGGGGTGAAAATCACCTGAAGGCATTTTCCTACGCAGCAATATGATCAAGGTGAGTGCTTGAAAATTTTACGTGCAACTTTAGCTAGCACATATGTCAAAGGAGTGCTTGCCTGACTTTATGGAACACTAGTAAAATTAGGCCCTCCGACTTTACATATGATACACAGTTGAAAATAAATAATGAAAAGAATGCTAATAAAATTAATGATTTAAAAAAAAATCTACTTCTGAGGTAAGTATACATTTATATCTCACCAAGTTCCAGGATTTAAGATGAGAGGAAGAGCTGAAGTGTGAGGTGCCACATCCAGAAACAGTTGGGGGGATTTTCAGTAATTTTGAGGATGAAGTAAAAAAGACATGAAGGAAATTGTGGCAGGAGGACACAGAAGAAGGGATAACAATCAAGACCTAATGAATGTCCAGGAGAATGGCCCTATGGCTCAAGGCCCAGTTCCCAGAAGACTCTGTCAGTGAAGGTGGGGGACATCGACTGGTGGGACTGGGAAAAAAATAAAACAAAACAGGATATGATTGTCTGGGAAGGGACCTGTTAAAACTAATCAACACTTCAGGGCCTCAGCAAAACAGGCCTCATACCTACAGGAAGCACGACATTCTTGGGAAGGCAAGACAAACATCATTGAGGTCCTCAGGATGGAAGGCTATGTGACTGCAGGCCCTAGCAGGCCCGCCAATCAGACTCAATTCTAAGTTTGCCAAATTGTGATCCTTCAGTTCCTGCCCTGATGTTTCCTGAACTGGGCAGGTCTGAGTGTGGAGGGAATGGATACAGGTGTGCAGCCCCTAGAGTTCAAGATGGGAGCGGGGCTAAGAAGTCCCGGGCATCCCCAGAAATTAGCTAGAAACATGCATCAGGAGCTCAGGAAAGAAGGCTGGAAATTGAGATTTGGGGGGAATGCTGAGAAATCAGTGCTAAGGGAGAAGCACATCACCCTCAAAGCATTCACATTTAAGGGATGTAGGGATGGGAAGGAACCACCATAAGAGTCAAAGATTCACACAGAAAAACCTGAATAGAACAGAATCATTTAACATCACAAGCTAAGAGAGCAAGGAGTTTAAAAGAAGGGGCTGTTAAGAGACTCTTAATCATAGGAAACAAACTGAGGGTTGCTGGAGGGGAGGGGGTGGGGGGACGGGGTAATTGGGTGATGGGCATTAAGGACGGCATGTGATGTAATGAGCACTGGGTGTTGTATAAGACTGATGAATCACTGACCTCCACCTCTGAAACTAAATACATTATATGTTAATTAATTGAATTTAAATAAATTTTTAAAACTTTTTAAAAAAATAAAAGGGGGGCTGGTAACAGGCATTTACCGAAGAAAGGACACACAGGACAGAGACTGAAATAATGTCCAGGATCTGGCTGGTAACCTTCAGAAGAAGAGTTTTCATGGAAAGGGGTGGAACCCGGCTTGCAAGAGGTTAAGAATAGGAAATTAGTGGGTGCCAACCAATCCATTGGTATTTATGGCAGTAAAGTTGGAGGTGTGTTTGTCTTGGCTGTGGATTTGCTAGGCTATGACAAGCGCACACTGAACTCCTGCCAGGCCACCCCCTTTCATGTCTGAAAAGAAATAAGAAATCACCTAGATCATGTATGCTTACTTAGTCCTGTACTTGTTATATTTCTTCTTTTTCAAAATGGAAGCCAACAGCTCTCCAATTCCATCCATGGTTGCCAACAGTCCCTCACGGTCTGGGCCGTGTTGAAAGAAGGACCACGGGGCTCATTCCTCTGGGAACATGGAGGGGTCAAGGAGCAGTAGACTGACTACGCAGGAGGGGATACGTTCTTTCCTTTGCTGCGCATTTGTGTTTTTACTTCCACACAAGTGCCCAGTGGCCTTGGCAAAACAAAAACAAAAACATTTCAACCTGTAAATGATGCAGGCGCAACAGGCAATTGCCAACCTTCTAGCAGTTGTTCCCGGTCATTGGTGTCGTCACGGAAAAAAGACTAAATCAAGAGTGCAGACACCAGTGGGCAGCCTGCTAATTTTATAATTATAATCCTTTTATACAGTTCCCTGTTCACATGCACACAAGGTCAACAAAATTAAATTCACAGCATTTTCTACAGGGTAGGTGTTCAAATATACTTGTTTTTAAGCAGCCAGAAAATGGTCATTGCTAATAAAAACGATTTAAAGGAAACAGAACTTCCTTGAAAAGTACAAACCCTTATATTCGGACTTTATTTCACATCCTCTTTAAAAAGACAAGTGATTTGGGCTTTCTTATACATGGCACCGAAAACAGAAGCCTTAGAGAAAATAATATAAGAAAATTTAAATTATGAAATAAATGTATTTTGCTGAAATATTTATGGATGAAATATGATGCCTGGGATTTGCTTCAAAATGATAAATAATTTAGGGGATGTGGGTAAGGATATATATATATATAATATATAATATATAAGATTAGCCTTAAATCGATAATTATTTAAACTTGGCAATGAATATGTAGAGATTTAATACAGCATTCTCTCCACTTTCATTTGTTTGACATTTTCCACAATATAATGTTTTTAAAAAGTACTGTACTTTTGTAAATTAGATAATATCTTGCAAACAAAATTGAAAGGCAAGCAATAAACTAGGGGGAAATATGCAAAATGCTACCCTGTAAGGGTTTATATCCTCAAGGGAGAAACAGTTCTTACAAATGAATTAGAAAGACTAATAACAAATAGAAAAAAATGCCAGGAATGGGTAGTTCACAAAAGAAGAAATACAAAAAGCTAATAATCATATGAAAACATAATTATGGGAGAGAGAATAATGGTCCCCCCAAGGATGTCCATGTCCTAATCCGCAGACCTGTGAATGTTACTTTACATAGCAAAAAGGGACTTTGCAGATGTTGATCACAGATTCTGGGATGGGGAGATGATCCTGGATTATCCTGACAGGCCCAAAGTAATCACATGGGTCCTCCTGAGAGGGAGGCAAGAGGACCAACTTTAGAGAGAAGGCGACCTGAGGAAAGAAGCAGAATCTGTGAAGGAGATTCAATGAGGCCAAGCTGCCGGCTTTGAAGATGTAGGAGGGACCATGAGCCAGGAAGTGCAGGTGGCCTCTGGAAGCTGGCAAAGGAAGGAAACCGATTCTCCCCGAGAGCCTCCAGAAAGAAGCAGCCCTGCTGCCACCTTGTCTTTAGCCCAGTCACTGTGCCTGGAGGAAAACACACAACACTGCCTTCTGACCTCACTTCAAATTCCTGCCTACTGACTCCCAGGGGCCCTACCTCCACCACCACTACAATTCCGCACAATTTCTTGTCAATTTCCCCTCCTAGGTAACTATGTCACAGCTTTTCTGCTCTCCTCAAGTTTGTAGACAACTTCTCCCCACTTGGCCTCCCAAGGCATTCCTGTTGTCTCTGCAGTTGCTGGAGGGAGGGACTTCATCACGTGCCCACAACCCAGCTGAGCAATCAGGGCTCTTTCCTGTTCTCCTGCCCTACACCCTGCACTCCTCTGTCCCTCCTGTTGCTTTCCATATACCATGCTCCTTCCAAAGGCCAAGCATCCCTCTCACCTACCCAAGAATATCACTCTGGCAATTGTCCATCATCACGTTTTTCCCTCTGTACTGGATCGTTCCCATCAACAGAGAAACACTCTTTAAAGTTGCCCCGCTGAAAAGCAGTAACAAACTTCCCCTACCATGTTCCCTTCTAGCCACATCCCCATTTCTCTGCTTTTCCTCAGAGTAAAAACTCTGCTATCTCTGATTCCTCTTCTATCCTTTTTGAACCCACTCCAATTGGTTGTTAATTCATCCTGGGCAAAGAGCTGCACGGTGGGAATCATTATATCCATTTCCAGAAGAGGAAATGGAGTCTCAGAGACGTGGGGCAGATTGTTCAAAACCACACACCAGCACCCAGCTGATTATGATGGCGGGGCCCTTCCTAGTCAACGCTTCGGTCTGGCTCGACAACTTTCTTATTTTCTCCTGTACATTGGACCATGCAGCCAGTCTCCTGTAACACTGGCTTATAAATGCCGATAAAGCATTTATAAGATGTAATTCCAATTACTTTATGGACTGCAACATAATATATAATATTTCAGATTTTATGTCTGTGTCATGGCTTACATGGAGATGTTTTCTCTTGTAGTTTCTGCTTTTAGGAGAGATTGCATGAATATTTCCTTAAGCTATGAGGCTACATTACTATGATCTATACTGTATCATTTTATTCGTAAGTTTATTATTTTAACTAATACATGCTCCATATGGAAATGTAGGAAATGGGAAGCAAAAATAGATGAGCCACAATCACATGACCAAGTACAAATACTGTTAGCACTTTTTTTTAAATTAACATATAATGTATTATTTGTTTCAGCACATTTCTTTCTTTCCAAGTTTTCATGTGTTTTTTTTCTAGTTATACTCATAACAAATATAGAAAAGCAATCTTGCATTATCTACTAAACTATGCAAAGAAATCAACATAAATAAAAACATGTATACTTAAGGATGGGGACTGTTTAATTCCGCATAGACAAAAACAGGAAATAAATGTTCAATAGAAGAATAGTTACATAATTTGTTTCCTCCTCCCCAGAGTCAAAATAATACTAGAACTTCATTGCATTGTTGTAAGAATTAAATTAGATAATGTGTAGAAAGCATAGAGTATATAAATAAAAGAGAACTGCTCAGAGAGCATGTTACTTTTACCTTGGCTTATCTCCTCAACCCCGTGTTCTCTAATTTAGCCATTTCCAGCTCAGGTCAAAGTGCTCTAACCTGGCCCCACAATTCCAGAATTTCCATTCTAAGGCTCCAATGAGATGAGGTTATTCTGTCAGCCAAATAGATACCAAGGAAACTTAGTCCTCTGTGTCCTATTTCTCACAAAGATGAGTTCTGCTGCATTGTTTTATAGGTGTTCAATATGTCTCTCTGATGGACCTAAATCCATCTCTTAGCCACAAATTACCAACTGTAAGAAATTATCTTTGAGTTTGGCCTACACCCCTGGTTTGGCCTATACCCCTGGTTTGTCCCTTTCTCTTTTGATGACTACTTTGTCAGAGTTTTCATTCACTTCTCCCTTGAGACAGCAAGCACTCGGTCTTTTTAATCCTGTATTTAGTTTTCTTGTCCACTTTTAGCATCTCACACATCAGGCATAAAATAAAACTCCGAGCAAATTAAATAGTGTTGGTACAGTAAGTATTTTTGGAATGAGATTGTCTTTCCCTTTTTTTTTTTTTTAAGGTAATCTCTACACCCAATGTGAAGCTCGAACTCATGACCCTACAATCAAGAGTCCAGTACTCTACTGTCAGCCAGGAGCCCCAAGATTATTTCTTTTTATTGTCCAAAAAAATGTGCCTAAAATATACTATTAGAGGGGCACTTGGGTGGCTCAGTTGTTAAGCATCTGCCTTCAGCTCGAGTGGTGATCCCAGAGGCCTGGGACCTAGCCCCACATCTGTTTCCCTTCTCAGCGGGGAGCCTGCTTCTCCCTCTCTAGCTACTCCTGCTTGTGTTCTCTCTCACTGTCTCTCTCTGTCAAATAAATAAATAAAATCTTTTAAAAATAGATATATACGGGCGCCTGGGTGGCTCAGTTGGTTAAGCGACTGCCTTCGGCTAAGGTCATGATCCTGGAGTCCTGGGATAGAGTCCCACATCGGGCTCCCTGCTCAGCAGGGAGTCTGCTTCTCCCTCTGACCCTCCCCCCTCTCATGCTCTCTCTATCTCATTCTCTCTCTCAAATAAATAAATAAAATTTTTAAAAAAATTAAAAAATAAAAATAAAAATAGATATATACTACTAAAGTTTATTAATGGTACACTTAAAAAAGGGGAAAAGATTAAATAATATTGGACAATAATTTTAAACCACTTGGTTTAAATAAAATATTTTTCTTATGCGCCTTAATTTGCTAAAAGGAATCTTGTTGAGTAAGCAGTATTCTAAATGTGGAATGACAGTGTCATCTGGATCCAGTAAATAATATCCTAGTCCTCATGTTTGTTTATATTTGTTGTACATTCCAGCCACTTGTTAGAAAGTTTCTAGGCTCAAATACAAATACTGATATAATTTTGGAGAACAATTTTATCCAATTATCTTATACCCACTAGCATACTCTAGAGGAAAAAAATAGACCATGAAAAGGGGTCCAGAATATGCCACTGTGGCATATAAATTATTTTGAGAAGGCATTTGACTTTTTGAAATCTTTTATCTTCCTAAAAGCAGAGCCTCCCAAAAGAACTCAGAACCCAAACTGTCACAGAACAATGAGGTTAGATTGATTCTTATCACCAGAGACATTGAGAAGTCTCCACACCTAAACAGACATTATCACAAAACTACCATCTCTCCCATCTATACTGGTAGGAGCTGATGAATCTTTCCAAAAACTCATCTGTTTTCCCATAAATGTCCCTTTCCCTCCTCCCCTTCCCTTACTAAGAAGTCTTTTGTTTTCCAGTTAAGTGCCCTTCCTCCATTCTCTTCCCCCATTAAGATGGTACAGTACAAGCCCCAAACTGTAACTGCCCCTTTAATGCACATTTTCTATAAAGTCCCATATATATATATTAATAAAAACACGTGATTAATTTTTGTCTTTTTTCTTGCCAATCTGTCTTCATTCGGTTTAACTCAAAAGCTCCCAACAACTGAACCTAAGAAGAAAAGTTTTTTTTCCTCCCTGACAACCTTATGATCTAGCATTTCCAATATTTCTTTGCAAATGCTGAATTTTAAATCTTCCTACATGCCCTACCATAAGAAAAGCATCATGTATGGATTCATTAGCAGGACGATATATGGAAGCTACAGCAAAGGTAACTAATGTCCTGGATGTCCCTGCGCACCCACCCACCCTGGAATTTGGGAATAAGATTGGCATCAGACAGAGCAGAGATAAATCAAGTCATCCCGAAGAGACTTCCAAATGATTCCATGAGGTAAAGCTGGACCATAACCAGACTGAATACGTAAATATATTTACAGATGAAGAAGTGAGTGAAAAGGGTGGTTGGTCAACCCTTAAAGGATTAAAAGAAAGGAGCCCAGGGAACAACCTTGGGGCAATGCCTGCATTATCCAGACATATGACCATTTGGCCACTACACAGGAACAGTAGGGTCTCCAGAGCAGGGAAAAAGAGTCTCCTATACTTCCTCAGTTGAAGGACAGTCCTGAAAGTCACTCACTTTCTTTTGTTTCAACAGAGTAGGCACTTAATAAGTGGAAGGAAGGAAGGAAGGAAGGAAGGAAGGAAGGAAGGAAGGAAGGAAGGAAGGAAGGAAGGAAGGAAGGAAGGAAGGGGCGAGTGAGCAGGGGGTTCCCACATGCAACCTTTGGACTGTAATATGGATTCCCTGTAACTTCCTATAGGGTGAGAAAGTGCTGGCAAGAAATCTCTTCCTCCTGACAGTTGATATTTCTTCTTACATATTAACAAAGGAGCAAACTTGAGGGTGGTGCAAGGTTACGTTGGCAGAAGCCCGTTTCTCAGCATTTCAAGCAATTTGCGGACCATTTATGAAGACCAGGTTCTGACAACAGGTAGGTGTAAGGAAGCGGCCAGCAGCCTACAAGACAACACCTCTCAGCCCTCCATCCACAGCACTTGCCGCTTAAGCAATTTCCATTGGTTTCCTCAGCCCTCAATCCTTTCATTCAACAACTATTAACTAAATGTCTAGAAGGGCCAAACACTAAACTGTGTGTAGGCCCACGAAACAGACAAAACAGGGTTCCGGGCCTCCTGACGTCTGCTTAACTGGGTGTACAGATTAGCAAACAGGCCAGTGTAACACGGTGGGGGTAAGCATAGGGGAGCACCAGATTCATGGGTGGGGGTGGTGTCTTCTAAATTGAAAACCAAAGGGCGAGCAGGAGCCAATTTTGTGGATGGGAAGTGGTCCAGGTGGAGTTTGGTAAGCAGAGGCAGACTTCTGGAGGTAAGAACAACTAAAGCTGTTTAGTCTAGAAGCTGGAGTTTAGGAAAGGCATTGGGGAAGAGCAGAGGACTGGGGGGTGGGGAGGGACAAGGCCAATTTTGAAGTCTGAGGGGCTGTAATAAATCAAACATTTTGAATTTTATCCTGAGCACAGTTGGGGGTGGGGTGTAGGTACTGAGGTGTGTTAGCCCAGAGAGAAACCAGATGAAGTCTTCTTAAAAATATCACAGGCCACAGCAAGAAAAAAGGAGGGGCAGGAGGAAGATGTAAGGCAGGGAGTCCCTTTAACAACTTAGGCAACTGGCGTAATAACGTACCTTTAATTCATCATTTCTTTCCCTCTTTTGCTATTTAATTTATAAGATGTTTTCAAGGTCATTTCATTTTCTTCTGAGTTTTAAAGATAATTTTAACCTAAATATAATTTCATTTGTTGGCAACATCTTTTGTCCATCTTGGAGTAAATG
Source organism: Mirounga angustirostris (assembly GCF_029215605.1). Lineage (NCBI taxonomy): Eukaryota > Metazoa > Chordata > Mammalia > Carnivora > Phocidae > Mirounga > Mirounga angustirostris. The sequence continues at coordinate 60,263,732 of NW_026991710.1, forward strand.
CTTCTCTTGATAAATAAATTTTGGATCTTAGGCAAAATGCACACCCCTCTGTAATTTTTTTTTAAGTTTTTTTGTTGTTGTTGTTGTTAATCTCTACACCCAATGTGGGATTCGAACTCACAACCCCAAGATCAAGAGTCCCATGCTCTACAGAGTGATCCAGCCAGGCATCCTTCCAATTCCTTAATGATTTTTAGATTTAATTTTATTTTTTATCTCTAGCTTTACATTGAGATCTCCTGAACAAAATTGGGGAGGAAGTGCCCGAGAGGATAATCCCCCGGGAGGGGAGGGTCTTGGGTAGTACATTTAAATGCCTGATGTCCCCACCTGGAGTTCTTCAGAGATGCAAACTGCCCACTGGAGGAAACAACACTCACAAAATCCTGGGCTGCACCTTCAGGCTACCTGGGAGGTAAAGGCCCACCCAGGGAAACCTGGAGGCGGAAGTCTGATGTAAATCTTTATATTCTCAAAGTGAAAGCACAAAGGCAGGGCCCCACAGGCATTCTGTTGACCATTTCAACCGAAATCAGGAACAAGTTAAGTCACCTTTGTACTTCCCTGTGAATTTTCCTGTGAATTGTGTGGTCTGTTTCCCTGTGCTGATTACCTACAAAGCTCATTTAAAAAAAAAGAGAAGAAAGAAAGAAAAGAAAAATCCAGCCTGGGCTAGTCAGGATTGCCAGGTTGGGAGAGCATATTCTGCCTAGCATGAGGCCTGGGCAGGAAAGGTCCCCTGGGCAGAGTGAGGGTGTGGAGAGCAGGCTGGGAAGAAAGGAGTCTGGGCACGGAGGACGCCCCGAGGCTCAGGAGTGGAAAGCCCCTAGAAAGTTGCTTCTACTGCCACTTAACAGGAGCTCCTGAATGAGCACTGGCAGGGTCCTTAAAAAGGCGTGGACAAGCCCTGTGGAAGAGGACCATGAGGAGGGGATGAGTATAAAGGCTTCCCCACATCTACAGATCATTACGTATCAGGAAGTTCTGCTGTCCTTAGAACTCATGGATAATAGTACCAATAGTTATCATTCATTGAGCACAAGAATAGAGCTTAGAAAAATGAACACTCAATATATGCCAGGTACTGTGTAAGAACCTTACACAGTGCCTGGCATATTCACACGTGAATGTATACACACACACACACACGCATACATATACATAATACAAATACATCTCACTCAGTGAATCTTCAAAGTAGTCCGACCGGGTCAGTTGCATTATTTCCATTTTATAGTGGAGGAAATGGTCTTCAAGTGCTTATATATGCAGCAAAATATAATTCACAGTAAGTGAACTGGAACACAGGAAGTGCTCAATACAAGTTGGCCACTACTAAAGATCTACATTAGATCACAAGTAGCAAATTAACAGTGGAAGGACTATTATGCACAGCAATGGAAACTAAAAGCTAGTAACCTTAACAGCAAAAGGGAAATGTAAAAAACAAACATCCAAGTGCATAAGTGGAAATGTGTTTGATGGGAGAAGAGCATAATTTTAACACAAATATGTAAAAAACATATGATGCTCCTATACCCAGATAAAATTATACATTCATAACCAGGTTAGGGTGAAGCAATGGACCTGGGATAATGTCTATAACATTTTTTTTAAATCTATAACATAAAACAATTATCAAATTGATGAATGAGGATGCCATTCACATTTCTTCAATAAAGCATCATCATAGGTTAGCTTAATTCTTTTTTTAAACAAAGATTTTATTTATTTATTTGAGAGAGAGAGAGCACAAGTGAGGAGGAGGGTCAGAGGGAGAGGGAGAAGCAGGCTCCCCACTGAGCAGGGAGCCCAACTTGGGACTAGATCCCAGGACCCTGGGATCATGACCTGAGCCAAGGTAGCCACTCAACCGGCTGAGCCACCCAGGCACCCCTAGGTTAGCTTAATTGTAATCCTATGGTTTAACAAATCAATTTTAAAAAAATGTTGGATTGGGCTTCTTTAGTCTTGTTAAATATAAATTTTATAAAATTAAAATAAATTCGTATTTTTCTTTTCTTTTTTTTTTTAAGATTTTATTTATTTATTTGACAGAGAGAGAGACAGCCAGAGAGGGAACACAAGCAGGGGGAGCGGGAGAGGGAGAAGCAGGCTTCCTGCAGAGCAGGGAGCCCGATGGGGGGCTCGATCCCAGGACCGTGGGATCATGACCTGAGCCGAAGGCAGACGCTTAACGACTGAGCCACCCAGGCGCCCCTCTAAATTTGTATTTTTCAAGCTTTATGGCATTGAGCGGAATAGGATTTAATGAAAGTAGACTATTATTTAATATTACATACTGAAGCGAGAATAAGTCTTGAGAATAAAAATGTAGACATAATCCTAATTGAATGAATTAGCTAATTGGTTTTCTTAGCTACAGTTACCATTAATAGATGCTTTTTGGTCAACGTGTATCTAAACTAGAAATTATTATGAAATAATAAAGGCAAATGTATATGTAATACAAATGGACCCTCTATTATTGAATATGGGCATCAACAGAATTAAGTGAGGACTGTGCCGTGCGCTGAAATGCTACCTCTTGCTTGGTGGGGAAAGGTGCTGTCTGAAGGGAGGTATTCTTTTTTTTTTTTTTTTTTTTTGAAGTAGGCTCCACCCAATGTGGAGCTTGAACTCACCACCCTGAGATTAAGATTTGCATGCTCTACTGACTGAGCCAGCCAGGCGCCCCTGAAGGGAAGTATCCTTGATTTCAAACCAAAAAACTAGGCTGTGTGAGGGTGGGCCTCAGGAAGGTTGTCAGGACCTCTCCCTTGCCCTGACTCTTGGCCTGGTCTTGAGGAATCTAGGTTACTACCCCTCTCCCACTAGGCTTGGCTCTGAGAAGGGACCTAGCATTTTATTCTGCCCCAGCTCCTAGCACCAAGCCCGATAAATGATTGCTGCTTTTGGGGAGTAAGGAGGGCCCCATCTGCATCAATAGTCCAAGAGCTAGGAATTCAGGACCCCCAGTGAGCTGCAAGCTGAGGATCAATAAACTCTCCTAATAACCAGTTTACCTAGCTTGACATCACTCTCACTCTCTGTATGTTTCCCTGTGACATCTCCTAGCAGATAGAACCCAGCTTTAGTGAGGCTCAGCTGTATACTTGATTCACAGCCACTGGTCCTCAACCTTGGAGGGGAAACAGTGCCTCTCAGAGGCCAACATGCGGTGGCAGCAGTAATGTGTTAGGGACCTGAGAAGATACATCTTGGGGAACAGATGATTATGGTCCAGGTGATCATCTCCACTGGGATCTTCTTTATGTTAAAGTCTGGAAGGCTTATTTTTATTTAAAAAGTGTCTTTAAAAAATTTTTTTTAAAGATTTATTTGAGAGAGAGAGAGAGAATGCTTGACTTGAGCAGGGGGAGGTGCAAAAGGAGAGGGAGAAAAGCAGACTTCCCCCTGAGTGCCGAGCCCTACACAGAGCTTGATCTCTGGACTCAGAGATCATGAACAAGATCATGACCGGAGCCAAAGGCAGGTGCTTGACCGACTGAGCCACCCAGGTGCCCTTCCATTAACTGTCTTAATATTGCTACTCCCATCCCCTTTCAAAATGTTTTTAACAGAATCATCTATTCCAAAGGTTGCTAGCCTGTTAATTAATTATGATTCCCTTCAATAGTAACTTGGTGCTAAAGTCTGAATGTTTGTGGGCGCCTGAGTGGTTCAGTCTGTTAAGCATCTGCCTTCGGCTCAGGTCATGATCCCAGAATACTGAAATCGAGTCCCACATCGGGCTCCCTGCTCAGCGGGGAGTCAGCTTCTCCCTCTACCCTTCCCCCCGCTCATGATCTCTTTCTCACTCTCAAATAGATAAATAAATAAATAAATAAAATCTTAAAAAAAAGTCTGAATATTTTTGTCACCCCCCTCCACCCCCCAAATTCATATGTTGAAATCCTAACCCCCAATGAGATACTAGAGATGAGGCCTTTGGGAAGTTATTAGACCATGAGGGCTCCATATGGGATTAGTATCCTTACAAAGGCAACCCAAGGAAGCTCTTTGTTCCTTCTGCCATGTGAGGACACAGCAAGAAGCCAGCCATCTATGAACCAGAAAGTGGGTCCAGACAGGAATCTGCCAGCACCTTGATCTTGGACTTCCCAGAAGCCTCCAAGACTGTAAGAAATAAATTTCTGTTGGTTTTAAGCCACCCAGTCTATGGTATTCTGTTATAGCCACTCATATGGAAAAAAACACTTGGGTAATAATAAACCAGTTCTGCTTACCCTTGGCTTCAATTTTATGAGAGGATAGAAGCTAAAGTTGGCTAGTTCAGTTAAATGCCAGGGAGAAAGCTTATTGATCATCCCATCACATACCAGGTACTGTGCCAGGTGCTAAGCACCGAGCTATTATTGAACATTAACAATACCTTATATAAATGGCAAAGTGTAGTGTCCATTTGGACTGCTTCTGGAGTTGGTGGATGACTCCACGTGAGAGACAGAGCAACCTCACCTTATCTCCATATGTTCTGGCAAGAACACTGCTTTGTCACAGACTGCAAACAACTGGGAAACAATGTTACTGGGTGGACCTTTGGAACCCACTGGTTAGTATTCCCCTTCCCGCAAATGATCTACTTCCCCAAAGTGAGACAGCTTAGTCTGGGAAAGTAAGTACCAGGGTTAATCTATGGCAGTTGTCAGGAACGGCCAATGAAATGATTAGAGATTGATGTGGGAAAGCAGGAGAGGGCAGAGGCTCTGCAGTCAGAAACCTCCGATCAAATCCCAGCCACTGAGCTCTGTGACCTTCAGCAAGTTACTTTACCTCCCTCCTTCGAGTTTCCTCTTGCAAAAAGGGGATGAGAATAGCGATATTAAGACAGTTAATGGAGGGGCGCCTGGGTGGCTCAGTTGGTTACACATCTATCTGCCTTGGGCTCAGGTCATGATCCCAGGGTCCTGGGATGGAGCCCTGTATCAGGCTCCCTGCTCCGCAGGGGGCCTGCTTCTCCCTCTGTCCCTCCCCCTGCTCATGTGCGTGCTTGCTTTCTCCCTCCCTCTCAAATAAATAAAATCTTTGGTTTTTTTTAAGATTTTATTTATTTGACACAGAGAGAGAGAGAAAAAGAGAGAGAGAGCACAAGTGAGGGGGGGAACGGGAGAGGGAGAAGCAGACTCCCAGCTTAGCAGGGAGCCCGATGCGGGGCTCGATCCCAGGACGCTAGGATCATGACCTGAGCTGAAGGCAGACACTTAACAGACTGAGCCATCCAGGCGCCCAATAAATAAAATATTAAAAAAAAAAAGACAGCTAATGTAGACAATATACAAAGTGCTTAGCACAAGGACTTGTTGGTACTAATTGCTGGTGTTAGGAAATAATACCAACTACTACCACGCGCAGGTAAAACTGAAGCTCAATGAGTCTTCACAACAAGATACACCAAATCTTCTGTCCTCCCACCCCACGTACACTCTGTAAGCCCAGATACAGAAGAACACAGGTATAATAACGAAACATTGATTAAGCACAGGTCCTATCTGGGCCACAATAAACACCTGATGCAAGCTGAGCCGATCAGATTTCCAGAGTCTTACGGAGTCAGTTACAAAGAGCTGGGCTGTGAGGTTCTGGTGAGTTTGGGCCAGGGTTGGGGCAATGGCAAGCTAATGCCACTTGCAAGCTTAACATAATGGCAGCAGAGGGGCCATGAGTCAGCAGAGAAAACGAGGAGGAAAGAAGCAAGACAGTGGAACAGACTCATGGAAAAAAGCATAGGAAAGAGAATATGAAGCTTGACAGACCTGAACTGCACCCCCCCCACACACAACCCCCCTACCCCCCCACATAGAGTATCCTTATGTTGACTCTCCAGTTCTCATGAGGCTGGGCTGTACTTCCTGCCTATTTCCTTTAAGATTCCCCCATATCCTTACAATAGACCCTTCTTTTACCTGAATTCTTTTTTGTTGTTGTTGTTCCTTTAAACAGGAGCGGCTGTAGACTGTCCTAGAACTCAACCTTTACAACCTTCCATGGTGCAATTTCAGAATAATGGAAATAGAGGCATCACAGTGAATGAGGTGAAGGGTGAACCAGAGGGAGGATGTAGAGATGTAGCTATAAGTGACAGCAGAATATTGGCATCTACATATTTTAAATTTTATTAGTGAATTTTCACTTAAATATGTGAGCAAGAGGCAAGTTACCGAATAAGCAGAGGTCCGGCCTTTGTACCTCAATGGGGCTGTTATTCTATTTCTTTCTTTTTTTTTTTTTAAGATAGATTTATTTATTTATTTATTTATTTATTTATTTATTTATTTATTTATTTATTTTAAAGATTTTTATTTATTTATTTGAGACAGAGAGAATGAGAGAGAGAGAGCACATGAGAGAGGGGAGGGTCAGAGGCAGAAGCAGGCTCCCTGCCGAGCAGGGAGCCCGATGCGGGACTCAATCCAGGGACTCCAGGATCATGACCTGAGCCGAAGGCAGTCGCTTAACCAACTGAGCCACCCAGGCGCCCCAGTAACTTTCTTTTTAAAAGATTTTATTTATTTATTTTAGAGAAAGAGAGTGTGAGCAGGGGGAGGAGTAGAGGAGGAGGGAGAAGGAGGGGGAAAGAATCTCAAGCAGATTCTACACTGAACGCAGAGCCCAATGTGGGGCTCCATCTCAAGACCTTGCAATCATGACCTGAGTGGAAAGCAAGAGTCAGACGCCTAACCAACTGAGCCACCCAGGCGCCCTTTTTAAGATTTATTTATTGGGGTGCCTGGGGTGGCTCAGTTGGTTAAGTGCCCAACACTGATTTTGGCTGAGGTCATGATCTCAGGGTCGTGAGATCGAGCCCCATGGCGGGCTCTGTGCTGGGCACAGAGTCTGCTTGGGATTCTCTCTCTCCCTCTGCCCCTCCCTTCCCCCTCCAACCCCCCCACCCACGCTCTTGCTCTTTCTCTCTAAAATAAATAAATAGTAAGGTGCCTCTTACTATTTTTTTCTTTATTTATACCTTACTCATTTTGTGGAGGAGATGGTACACTCTAGTAGGAGTATTTGACAATGAGAAGGATTTGGGAAGGCTACCGATATATCCCTCTATATTCCAGAATCTGGAATATCCAGGCTATCAGGGACTCTCAAAAAGACGTGGCTGCAAAGATAAGGAAGAAAGAAAGGTAGTACCTAAACTTGGGAAGACTTTTGGATCTTTCCCCAAGACAAACTCATGTGTTAAGGGTAAAATTTGTTTCCAGAATCTTATCATTGTTCTTTTCTCAATGTGCCCTTCCTAAGTTACCTGTTGCCACAGGATACTCATACTGCCTACTCTGAAACCCACTCAAGTCTACCCTTCCTGAATATTATCTAATGGTCCTCTCTTCAATTAAAATGTTTATTCTTGCAAAGCATGGCTCTCATTTAGCATTTAAGACATATGATAGAAAAAAAAGATACGACAGAATTAATTTATGCTAATACATAAAGGACCGTTTAGTCTAATGATGATGTACTTTTCCCACTGATATTTCCACTTTTTTTTTTCTAGAGAGAGAGGAGAATGAGTGGGAGGAGGGACAGAGGGAGAAGTAGACTCCCCACAGAGCAGAGAGCCCGATGCGGGATTCGATCCCAGGATGCTGGGATCATGACCTGAGCCGAAGACAGATGCTTAACCAACTGAGCCACCCAGGTGCCCCTGACATTTGCACTTTAAAAGAAGATATTTGTTGATCCAAAGTCCTTCAAAGCATACTTTTATGCACTGTAATTATTGGGTTAGGCAGATACTTTTTGATCTAGGGGTCTTTTCAGGGCCTCTTAACCCACATGGTCTTCCCCTACTGGAATATATATTACATAAAGGCAGACATTGTTGTCTGTTTCTAATCATTGTTGAATCCTCAGTGCCAAAGACCGTGCATGGCATAGTAGTTGCTCAAATAATGTTTGTTGAATGAATAAATGGTGATTTCAGGATTCAAATCCAAGTCTGTCTGGCTTTAAAGTATAATGTTCATTCTACTATATAAAATGGTCTTTTTCTTATGCACAATGAATCATGGAACACTACATAAAAACTAATGATGTATTGTATGGTGACTAACATAATTTTAAAAAATGGTCTTTTTCTTACAATGAATCTTGTCACCTACCTTATATTAAGAGGAAAAGAGAAGATAAATAAAGGAAAGGAAGAAGAGAGATGGTATCAAAGTGGATGAAATGAAATTCAGGCTCAGGCATTAGCTGCAATATGGGGCCCGCTGGGCTTCTTCTCCCAAGCAAATCAATAGTTTTGTCAGGGCTCCAGATGTTTCTCTTCCAAAACTGTTTCTATTTAATATCTTTCCTAAGTTTCTTATTATTTGTGATTTTTAAAAATTTTTATTTTATTTTTTAAACTTTTATTTTTTATTTTTTTTTAAGATTTTATTTAATTATTTGACAGAGAGTGAGCACAAGCAGGGGGAGCAGGAGAGGGAAAAGCAGGCTCCCCACTGAGTAGGGAGCCTGATGCGGGGCTCGATCCCAGGACCCTGAAATCATGACCTGAGCTGAAGGCAGACGCTTAACAAACTGAGCCACCCAGGTGCCCTTATTTGTGATTTTTTTTAAAGCATGCTTGTTAAAAAAATAATTATCCAGTGGAAATGATGGAACAGCTGAAAGAGGAAAACATTACCTAGGATCTTCCTACCAAAATACAACCACTCTGAATTCACACCTTTGCTTCTTCCTATGCTTATATTTTATTTTTATTTATTTACTTATTTTTAAAAGATTTTTATTTATCTTAGAGAGAGGGAGCATGTGCACGAGTAGGGAGAGGGGCAGAGGGAGAGGGAGAGAATCTCAAGCAAACTCTCCCCTGAGTGCAGAGCCCAATGCAGGGCTTGATCACACGACCCTGAGATCACGACCTGAGCCAAAATCAAGAATCAGATGCTTAACCCACTGAGCCACCCAGGCGCCTCCCTATGCTTATATTTTAAACTTAGCTATTATCATTCAGTATATATAATTTGAATCCTGATTTATTATTTTTCTACCATCACTTTTTGTCCTGTACTGATATTATTCCCTGATGTTCAGTGTAAAATCCTCAGTTAACTGAAGTGAGACTTTGCTGCCAATTGGTATTAAATTTTCATAATCTTACATACTGATTCTGTGACAAGGGAATTTTAAAATTCCAAGTATTATCACTGACAGAAGAGGAAAGGTTTTTACAGTTCCCTCTCTCTGTTAAATATTTTAAAAACTGCAAAGAATCAATAAAACATACAGTTGTGTTTATTTATAAGACTGAGCAAATGCCATTATTCTCTAACCACTTTCTCCTCCCAGATCTTTCCAAATGATTATCCCTGGGGGAATGAAGAGCCATTCCCCCAAAGAAGAACAAATGTCTTAGACTCTAAGGAGGTGAATATGCCCAAATATAAAGAAATTTGCATCGAGTTCTTATTTAATATACACATAATGCTGTCTTAGTAAATGGTCCTAGAACAACCACTCCTCAGTTGTGTAGATTAATACAGCATAGAGGTAGTTTTAGTTGTATAGCTGAAGAGATGCCAAAGGATTCGAGAAAATATAGAATTTCCAAACCAGTAAAAGGTAACTAAGGTGTAGTGACTATTTATTACCTGTTCTATTTATTACCTGTGTGACTACAAGTGGTTTAAAAAAACCCAAATAAATAAAAACCTGTCCCCACTAGTTGGGGAGGGGTATTTTTAAGTATCAACCATGTTACTGGCTTCTTGGTAGATGTTTTACAAGCATTATTTAATCCTTACAGTGATGCTTCTAGGTTGGCAAGTTGCTTATTCTGTGTTTATTCTTCCTTCTTTACTATAAGAATCTTTATTTATTTATTTTTGGCCCTTCACCTTTGCTCTTCTTCCTCTCCAGAATAAGGATGCCATGCTGGAGATGAAGCAGCTAGCTTGTCACCACCTCAAGCCGGGGATGGCTGAGCAGAAAGATTCCAGCTTAGACCATGGATGACATCTTAGAGCTACCCCATGCCAGCCCTGTTCTTCCTCCCTCCTAATTCGTCTAAGACACTCTTGGGTTTCCTGTGATTTGTTGCAGCACACGGTCATCCCAACTGACACAGCAATGTTAAGTCACTTCCCCAAGGCGACACTGTCCAAAAGTGGCAAGATGAGAATGAAAACCCAGGTCTGTCTCGGTTTGCAAACAAAACTTGCCTTTCTGACCCAAGCCATGCTGAAGTCTCTGGGAAATAGGAATAAGGATTTCTAGCCTTTCAGGAGGATAGGCACACAGGAGTGTACCTATAGCAGCACCTCTCCCAGAGGACAGACACCCAGTAGTTTGCTGAATCAGGAGTTCAAGAACCCAAGCACAACTGTTTTCAGTATTCTGCTTATACGGAGCTATTTTAAGTACTGAGGAAAAAAAAAACACACACACACACAACTGTTTCTGTGGGTGTAATACTCTAGCTACAGAGATTAGTCAGCAGTTCCATTGAGTTTCTCAGATCTCTCGCCACTCTATCCCCTTCCTCTTCTCTGCCTCCTCTCTTCTTCATAGAAGCCCTTCTCATCTTATCAGTCAGCTCCTGCAAGCCCAGCTCCCCACCCCGTCCCACCCCCCAAAAAGGAGGAGGGGGCCTATGGATTCCAAGAGAAAAGCTCTATGAACAAAGTGGCTCATTCTGCTGGGGAAGACAGGAGTTAGCCCACAGGAGGGGCCATCCTTCCCAGATTGGCAGGGAAAAATCAAATACAGGGAGCTGAACAGCAATCCAGAGGAGCAGATTCTAAAAGCTCCAGGCAGGGGAGCTAAAGCTGCAGGAAGGCACTGAATCCTGCAAGGACACAGTGGAGCTTAGAATCGCTCATTTCTATTACAAGGAAATGTTTTAAATGTGTAGTTTTATTGATTTGTTTTGAAAGGTATGAATTATGAACTTTGTAAAAACAAAGATCTTGAAACTTACTATACCATGAAATAAGTACCAAAATACCAGGAGAGTCATTTTGCTCTGACCCAGATACTAGAACCAGACCTAGATAGCAGGGCCCTCACAGGAAGGAGACTGGCTGCGGCAGTGACCTATTGGGACCTTGGACTCTGATCTACTTAGGAGTCACTATTCACATACCTGGGGAAGAGGGAGCAGTTTTAGGACTTGGGTCTGGAGCACTTGGGTCCAACAGGCTATGGTCCTGCCCTGGAAGAGCCATGTGTGTATGAGAATATTGGAGGTGGGGAGAGGGTAGTGGGGAGAGCAAGCTGCAGCTCTTCTAGCTCGTAATACTACCTACAACTAGGGTGGTGTTTATGAGATCCCAGCAAGACAGCATCAGGGAATGGTCAGGCTGAAGAGACTTCTCTTCTTTGCCTCTCTGCTCATGATCTTCTAATCTTCCATTTCTCTGCAATGGACACCTGAGCCCCTGGCAGAGAATTATGTCCTTAACCAACTCCCTCTTTTCTCAAACCATCTGCCTGTGTTGGTAATACTAATATCAGCCTTTAACTAATATCTGCAAGTTACTGAGCCCACCCCCAATTATGTGTGATGTATTCAACAACCACAGGCCATTGGCACCTCATAGTCAACTTCATTAAAGGGCTGGAATTGGGGAGAGAATGGACTTTGGAGGTGTGAGCTGGCTTTGAAAAGTTCTGGTCCGGGTCAGCTAACCATCCTGCTGGCCTGGCGGCCCCATCTACCTTCACAGACTGTATTCTGATCTCAGGAGACACCCTACAGAGTCCCCGGGCACCCCATCCCCTCACACGTACTCACTTGGGCCATAGACTCAGACAAATGAATTAGGTCAGCTGCAACTTGCTCTGGGATCATGGATTGCTGGTAGACGTGGCAACAACTCCATAATAAACCATCTTAAGCTTCCATGGAATCTTGGCATCAGCCAGGATTGTGAACTTCAAAGGATTTGGTCTAGCAATGGACTGAGACAGTAAAAACCCCATCCTAACTATTCAAGACCTGCCTGTTGGGCTAGCTGGAAGATCGTGGGTGTGGTGAGGAGGTGAACGCAAATTCTCCACAGTGGGCAAGAGTGCCGGGGCCTGGATCTGATAAATCCGTCCCTCAATAAATCGTTTTATAAAAAGTCCTTTGGAACTGAAAATGGGATCTCCCAATTTAGATGTTTCCTAAGTAAACAATTTGGTTTATTGTATTTTCTCAAAAATGAAAACACACCTGGACCACATTTTTTTTAAAGGGTAAAGATACAGCTTTGCTTGTAGACAGAAATACAACGCAATGTGAAGTTACTTTTATTACATAATGCAGTATGATCTTTTGAACCTTTTGCAGAGAAACAGAACTGAGGCTAGCAATATGTTAGTAGCACTGCTGAAAAAATATTTTTCAAAAAAATTGGCAAGCAGTCAAGTCCATTAGGGCATAGTGAACATCTATTGTTTTTTCTATCCTGATAAACTTTCCCCTGGCACAGTATTCCAGATTTCCTTTGAAGAAAGTCCCTGTTCCCCTATTCTTATGCCTTATGCTTTGAGATGAACTGAGGACTCTCACTGCTGGCTTTGGAGGTGGGCACATGAATCAAGGCCAATCAATGTATCTCATGCACTGGGCTATAGGAATTGACCCAACATGTGGGCACATGACTCAGCCAGATGCAACGAGTCACGAGGAGAGAGGTTAGGAGTCTTCAATGATGAACTTGGACCTAAAAGATTACAGGACTGACAGCTGTCTTGCCCCTGTATGTAGCCAGAGAAAGAAACCGATAAAAAGAGCAGAGCCCAGGGCGCCTGGGTGGCTCAGTTGGTTAGGCGACTGCCTTCGGCTCAGGTCATGATCCTGGAGTCCCGGGATGGAGTCCCGCATCGGGCTTCCCTGCTCGGCAGGGAGTCTGCTTCTCCCTCTGACCCTCCTCCCTCTCATGCTCTCTGTATCTCATTCTCTCTGTCTCAGATAAATAAATAAAATCTTTAAAAAAAAAAAAAAAAAAAGCAGAGCCCAGAAATAGAGGAAGCCCAGATCCTGGGGACATTGTCTTGATGCCCCAGATTAAACCATATCTAAAGTAACAGACTTTCCAGTGACATCAGTCAATATAGTTTCAGTTAAGTATAATTATAGAGAAATATCTTTATAGTTCAGTTTTTGAGAAAATGATAGCGCACAAAGATGATCTGGCTCGCCATTCCAACCTTTACTGAGTACTTACTATGTTTCAGATATTAAAGTAATTTTTCCTTTTTTTTTTTAAGATTTTATTTATTTATTTGACAGAGAGAGACACAGCGAGAGAGGGAACACAAGCAGGGGGAGTGGGAGAGGGAGAAGCAGGCTTCCCGCGGAGCAGGGAGCCGACGTGGGGCTCAATCCAGAGACTCCAGGACCATGACCTGAGCGGAAGGCAGTCGCTTAACCAATTGAGCCACCCAGGCGCCCCAATAAATAAAATCTTTAAAGAAAAATAATATTTTGAAAAGCACTTCACGGGACACAATAAGGATAAAGATATGTACACTCTCTACATACTGACCGGGAACAATCTCCAAGATATATTAAATGGGATAAAGGTGTAGAACAGCATATATGATGTGCTACATTTATTTATGTTATTTTAAAGAAAGAGAAAGACAGAGGGATTAAATATACATATTTGACTATCTAGAAGGATAAACAAGAACGGTTTACATATTGATTGCCTGTGTAGCCAAGGAATTCAGTAAGGGAACTTTTTACTATATACCCTTTTGTACTTTTTATTTTAACCATGTGAATGTATTACCTGTCTTAGAAAAGGAGGAGGAAGGGAAGGAGGAGGAGGAGGAGAAGAGGGAGAAGAAAACCATTTATTAGTGTGAATCTCCAAGCAAGGTAAGCTGACCATTGGGAGGTTGAGATGGTTCTCCCAGTGCACTGAGATCTAATCCTAAAAATACAAATTCTTTCTCCCACAGAACATTTACCTTTACATATGACTAAACATGAATTATTAAGTTAGTCATGAAAGGCCAACAAAATGGGGCGCCTGGGTGGCTCAGTCGTTAAGCATCTGCCTTCGGCTCAGGTCATGATCCCAGGGTCCTGAGATCGAGCTCTGCATCGGGCTCCCTGCTCCGCAGGAAGCCTGCTTCTCCCTCTCCCACTCCCCCTGCTTGTGTTCCCTCTCTCACTGTGTCTTTCTCTGTCAAATGAATAAATAAAATTAAAAAAAAAAAAAGCCAACAAAATATTCATCAGCTAAAATTAGCATGTTAATAAAATTTTCTGAGGACCCTGATACAGACTCTATTGAGGAAGCGGGGCTGCCACGCAATGCTTAGCAACGCTGCAGAATTTCTGCTCCCATGCACACAGGCTGAAAGCAGGAATTTCCTCATCTGGGGAATTCATTCACCCACTAGAGTTACCAAGTGCTTACTATGTGTCAGATACTGTGCTAAGCATATAGCATAAAGCATTTCACAAAAGGACTAAAATCACTGCCCTATGGACTTACATTCTGCTGGCAAGGAAGATATAGACAATAAAAAAGATAAAGATGTTAAATATATACTATACTCCATGAGTCCTACAATGAACGTTTTTTTCACATTTTATGAGATCTGAAATTGGGATGCATCTTTTGGTAGATGCATCTGACAATTGGGAGGGCTTAATTTTTTTCTTTCTCAGAGGGACACTTAATGGTGTCTTAGGTCTGATGAAATATAGGAAAATAATACATATGGGAAAATATTTGGGAAATATTTCCCAAATAATACATATGGGAAAATACCGTATCACACTGACAAGTGCTACAGAGGAAAATAAGCAGAGCAGAGGGAGAAGAAGGAGTATGGGGAAACTGCAACTTACAACAGTCAGGAGAGACCTAGGTAACATCTGAGCAGACTTAATTAAACCGGTGAAGGAGCCAGCCATTCCTCTATATGATGGAATAGCAGCATCCCCAATACAGGAAAAGAACAAGGGGAGAGGGGAGAGTAAGTTTCAGAAACACAAGTTGCTAGTGCAGCTAGAGTGGAGGGAATGTAGCAGATGAATTCAGGGGGATAACAGAGGGGCCAGATTATATAGAGACTCACAGGCCATATTTCTACTTAGTGCATGATCATTGCCTTGAGGGTACAAGAGGCTGGGTAGTATAGTACCTACGAACACAGGCTTTGGAGCCAGATCTCGGATTTATGTCTTACCTCTGCCACTTCCTAGCTGTATGACAGCAGGCAAATTATTCTCTGCTTGTTTCACCATCTGTAAAATGGAGCAACTCTCACTACCCACCTCCTAAAGTTGTTGTGAGGATTAAGTATTTTATGTAAAACATTTTGGATAGACAGAGCCTGGTAAATAAGGCACACCACCTACGTGTTTAACATTGTTATTATTGATTATGAATTTCAATAGCTGCCTCATCATTAGTAATTTTTCTGTATGTTGTTTGGTTAATGGACAGTAATGCATAATAGTATCAACAATGTTTTTGGGGGCACCTGGTTGGCTCAGTTGGTAGAGTATGCGACTCTTGATCTCTGGGTCACGAGTTCAAGCCTCATGTTGTGCGAGAGTTGACTTAAAAACAAAAAACAAAACAATGTTTTTGGACACTGACTTTGCAGTAATTAGTCTCTAAAGACCTGTGTCTGGTGTATTTCAAATACAAATTATCATCTCATCTTTCTAAGCAGGTATAGACAATACTCAACCACACCACCATCCCTCCAACCAAAAAACAATCTTGTGTAATTATATTTCATTGCTTTGTTGAGTTTGCCATGAGAAAGTAAGGATGGGGAAAGTGGGCCACTGAAGAGACACTGAAGTAGGGGATTGTAAAGAAGCAATTTAAAAAATGAATTTCAAACCAGTTAATTTTGTTAGTTGCTTTGTTATCAGGTTTGGTTTAAAGAAAAACCACTTTTATTCACCCAAGTTAAAATTTTTGATTATGTGTATTTTAATGATTTGTGGCATTCTTATCTGGAACGTTTAGATTTATGGAACTCCGAAGTATAAATGGCGTAAGTTAGGTAGTCACAACTTTTTCATGTTTTCTCTTCCTTTATTTAAGAAACTTGAACATCTATCATACTAAAGGAATTATACTAAATGATTAACGGGTACAAACAGGAAAAAGACAAGATCCTTGACTTTTCTCTATAAAATCAGTGGAAGTACATTTATATGTAACTCCCTTTCTCTTAAATAAGGAGTCCATTTCATGGCTATTCCACAGTCATGATGCCTCTGCTCCCCTTTCAGACCCCAAATGAGGGACAAATTAGCTACTGTATCCTCTCTACTTCCTCTTTTTTTTTTTTTAAAGATTTTATTTATTTATTTGATAGAGAGAGACACAGCGAGAGAGGGAACACAAGCAGGGGGAGTGGGAGAGGGAGAAGCAGGCCTCCCGCCGAGCAGGGAGCCCGATGTGGGGCTCGATCCCAGGACCCCGAGATCATGACCTGAGCCGAAGGCAGACGCTTAACGACTGAGCCACCCAGGCGCCCCGCTCTCTACTTCCTCTTGAGACTGGAAGTAGTGAGCAGCTCCACCCCTTGCCAGACACCAAGACAGAGGCAAGACTCTGAGGTCAGGGGCAGAATGAGGGCTCAACCGTCACCTCTTCTGGACGCAACTGTCCATCCCTCCTGCCCACAGTCCTTCCCGCCCAGGGGATGCTGTCAGGGAAGAAAACAGGTCAACTGGAGGGAAAACTCACAGTATGCTGTTACTGACCTACAATAGTCACCAGTTTAAAATGAAGCAGGGCACTTTGACAAGGTCGGTGCCTTAAAAGAATTTAGCTAAAATGTCAAAGCACTGTTTTTTTATTATGAAAGAATATATGCAGTAGATATCCATGAGCTCCACTCCAGATTATGGGGTAGAGTGAGGCACAGGAAGGTGAGGAGAGGCTCAGGAAGGGGTGGGGCTTAGAGACTGAGTGAGGTTCTCGGCACACAATTACTTGGGAATAGCAATGCTGAGCATTTATTGGTCACTTTTTTAGGCTGCAATAAAATGCCCCCACGGAAAATGTCTGAAGCAAATGTCAAGCGTCCAGTTTTAAAGCAGAAGACAACGCTTAGTGCAGTATGATCCCAACCATTCTGCAAGTCACCCAAGCTTAAAACCTTGGCAGCAGGATGGGGCGCCTGGGTGGCTCAGATGGTTAAGCGTCTGCCTTCAGCTCAGGTCATGATCCCAGGGTTCTGGGATCGAGCCCTGCATCGGGCTCCCTGCTCTGCGGGGAGCCTCCCTCTCCCTCTGCCTCTGCCTCTCTCTCTCTGACTCTCATGAATAAATAAATAAATAATTAAAAAAAAAAACAAAAACAAAACCTTGGCAGTAGGAAAGCAACCTGCACCATAGCCTCTGTGATATCTGTTATCTACAATTCCACCTCACAGATGAAAAAAAGGACCCTCCTCCTCGGCATAATATTCATATATCCATAATGTCTTCTTCATTTATCCATCAACATCACCTTTTATGACAGTGCCAAACATACAGAGATACAAAAATGAAAAACATAGTCCTGCCCTTAACAGTTTGGCTTCACAAGCATTTATTGAGTGCTTTCCACATATTAACTGCAAAGGGCTATCACAGACATATGTATCTGAATTTCAGGGAAAGTTTTTCAGATGACGCCAGAGTTAAGTCTTAAGGAACCAGTAGGAGTTTCCTTGATGAGGAAGTGGGAGGGGAAGGGCATATACAGGCATAATTGCAGAGTATGTGGGGGAGGCGGGAGCTGGAAAGATAGGAGCCAGAACATAACAGGCCTGTATGCCAAGCTACAGAGACTGGATTTTATTATGGAGCAGGTGGACAACCACCGGAGGATTTTAAGAAAAGTACCAACATGGACAGATGTTTTGTTGTTGTTAGGCTCATCCAAGGGTGACTGGACTGGAGACTGGACTGGACAGAAGCCAGGGCTTGAATGCAGACAAACTAGTTAGGAAGCTACTGCTATAATCGTGGTGAAAAATGATGAGAACATAAACTATGTCAGAGGCAGAGAGGATGAAGAGCATGGGACCTGTTTGAGAAATATTCTATAAATAGAAATGAAAGGACTTGAATACTGGACATGTGGGGGTGAAATCCAGAACATAAGATTCCTCCCAGTGTCCTCCTTCTAGCTTAGGCAATTATTTGGCTAGTGGTACTGTTGAGGGTGGCAAGACACAAAGAAGCATATTGATTTTTTTTTTTCCTTTAATGGAGGCTGGGGAAGATGATGAGGTCAATTTTAAATGTTGAATTTGAAACCTGTAGGGGATCCAAGCGGAGAGGTGTATGAATTAGTAAGCTAACTCGACTCTGTGCTTTTTAAGCTCAAGAAATTTACAAGAATACTCCAGGAGCATGTGTACCTACCTGGGCAATCTCATTTCGAAAGGGACAGGGCATTCCATTTTGGAAAAAAATGACATTTTTCATGTTTAAAAAAAAAACACTGAAAATGCAGGGGTTGAAAGTTAATAACAAAATATTATGCTACTAGCTGCCAAACTGACACTACAGATCAATGTATTTTCTCTAACAAACTAAATGCAGGCAGGGTTCGATCGGTTTCCACCTCACACCACTTGAAAAGAGCGGCGTACCTGGTGTTAGGATCTAGGAATTCCTTTTATAACAGGTTTGAAGAGCAAGAACTGAGAAATGCGCCCTCCGGTGGCAGTGGAATGAGGGGGCTCTAGCACCCTTTTTACCACCAAACAAAGCCCTGTAAAGAAATGCAATTTACTAGGATCAGGAGGCCATAAGGCTCATTCTGCCAAACCGCAAAACAAAACGAACCCTCCCAGGGGCCGGGACCCCTTACCTGTCACGTCGGCCGAAGTAAAATTTCACTTTCGACTCAACAAAATACGACCCCAGATTCGATAGCTTGCAGTAAGTCCCTTTCGGCGACAATTAAACACCCCGCAAGCCAAAACACGTACACTACCGGGATTCTCTCCAGCCGGCAGGGCCGGGCTTCGACCACGTGGGTGGTTGGGGCCAGCAGTAGCTACCCGCGAAGGGCGGGAGTAGGAGGCGTGTCTCTGCCGAGGGAGGCGGGACCTGCGCAGTGGGCGGGGCTTGGGCGGATACGGGCTACCGGCCTCCTCTCGCCTACTTTTCCCCTTTGCCTTCGCCCTTCGAGCCGCCACGTAATGCCACGTCCCCGCGCATGCGCATCTTGACTAGTGGTGGCGGCTGTTTCCGGGCTTAGGGGGCTGGAGCGGCCGGCCGCGGAGTAGGAGGCGTTGGTGGTAGCGGCCGGGGAGTGCGGAGTGCGGGCTTGGGGGCCAGGCCCTGCTGAGGGCAGGGAAAGTTACCTTTTCTTTCCCGAAGGGGCCGGTAGAGCCGGTGGCTGAGCGACAAGATGAATTTCCTCCGCGGGGTAATGGGGGGTCAGAGTGCCGGACCCCAGCACACAGAAATCGAGACGGTGAGAGGAGCGCGATGGGTCCGGGACTTGGGAAGGGTTCGGGCAGGAACGGGACGAAGGATTCGGGGGCCTGGAGGTGACTTCCCGCGCCCCGCCGTGGGCTGGGGGTCCACATGCCACCTCTGCCTTTGCCTCCCTTTCTCTGCTGAAACCCCCGAGTTATTCCCTTACGCCCCCAGCGCAGCCCCCACCGCGGCGTTTCGGCCAGGCTGACAGAAGCCGCGCCGCAAAGCTCCACAGGCCCGGCGTGGAGGGTGGTCCTCGGGTGGTGCCGCCCGGGAAGGGCTCGATCCTGGGCTCAGGTGGCTCGACCTGTCTCCTATACTCCTCGGGGCCGCGGGCCCTTGCCTCCTTTCGCCTGTCTCCACTGGCCGAGAGGAACCTGAAGTCCTGCTCCCTCCGTCGCAGCCAGGAATGGCACATGGGGGAAGACTGCAAGGTTTAAAACCCAGCTGTTGACTCGAGCATGTGGCTAAGAATAAAACGATAGTTTGGGGTCACAAAGCCACCTGCTCCTGTCCCTTCAACTGGAGGAAGGTCGTTCTGCCAGGTGTTAATAGTTCAGACCTCGTTTTTCGGGCTCCTCCAACTCTATGCCATTTGGGAAATATTCGCTTGGACTTACAGGGGTATTTCGCGCTCAAACCGCTTTGGGACACATCCCTGGCTTTCCCTTACACTCACTCCATTCAGAAGTCTGAACCCTTGGTAACACGATTTGCAGCGTCACTTTAAAAACTTGTTAACCACTGAAAACAGTATTTGGTAGTTGGTTCAACGTTAGGTTTAGGATAAACTTCCTTTGCAGTTTGGTTAGTTTCTATTAGAAATGAGTGTGTGTGACATTTTAAAAATAAACTATTTGAGAATAATTTTAGATCTACAGAAAAGTGAGAAAGTATGACATTTTAAAGGTAAACTTTGGGTAGTATTCATAGACATAATTGGGATGTCTGTGAACATAGGTCCTATGTTCTGTGTTATCAGGATCTTGAAGGATAATAATAGCTTTCATTTGTCAAGTTCTTACCGTGAGGTAGGTACTATGCTGAGCTCTTTATATTCTCCATTAATCTAACCACTCTGCAAGATGGATGATAGTACCTTCACTTGACAAATAAAGAAACGAGGTTTAGAGAGGTGAAGTAACTTGACCAGGGCCACACTGTTAGTAGTAGTAGAGCCAGGATTCAACCATGGTTTGCCTTACTTCTCAGCCTAGGTTTTCTTGCTGATGCTCATATTTTAATATTTGGGAATTTTGGAAATGTATCTAATATTAAAATTAATCTCTCACATCTGGATTAGAACAGTTTAAAGCAGAAGTTGAAAGCTGGTGAATCTCTTTTCCTTCATTTGAAAATCAGGAGATTTCATGTGTGCACACGTGCACACATGCGCACGTGCACACACACACACACACACTGATATTTGACTTCTTTTGTCTGCTCCCACATGGCTACAAGGCACCCAAAGTGCCCTATTATAAGACAATGCTCTCTACAGATTACCAGAGTCACAGCCTACTTCTTCAGCTTGTGTTCATTTATTTTATTTCTGATATTTTTTGAGGCAGCAAGTATGGTTTATTAGAAAGTGCTTCGGATTTAGACCTTGATTTGAATCCTTGTCTTTCACCTCTAATTTGACTGGACCAGGCAAGAGATGGATAACACCCTGTGAGTAAAGTAAGGAAACCGCCTGCTTTTATGGGTGTAAATGAGGATTAAGTGAAATAAAAAATAGAGCCTGGCAGGGCGCCTGGGTGGGCTCAGTCGGTTAAGCATCTGCCTTTGGCTCAGGTCATGATCCCAGAGTCCTGGGATCGAGCGCCGTTAGGGGCTCCCTGCTCAGAGGGGGAGTCTGCTTCTTCCTCTCCCATGCTTGTGCTCTCTAGCTCTGTCTCTCTCAAAGAAATAAGTAAAATCTTAAGAAAAAAAAAAGTAAATAGAGCCTGGCACTTAGCATGTGCTCAATAAAGGGTAGTTTTTATTACATGTTTTTTTTGTTTTTTTTTTTAAAGATTTTATTTGTTTATTTGACAGAGAGACACAGCAAGAGAGGGAACACAAGCAGGGGGAGTGGGAGAGGGAGAAGCAGGCCTCCTGCGGAGCAGGGAGCCCAATGTGGGGCTCGATCCCAGGACCCTGAGATCATGACCTGAGCTGAAGGCAGACGCTTAACGACTGAGCCACCCAGGCGCCCCTTTATTACATGTTTTTAGAGGAAGACTATTCTTTTTTTTTAAACAGTTGGCCTTGTCACAATGACTTCTGTAGAAAAGATGGTGTACAGTTGAGTATAGGATTTTAAAGTTAGAAGGTCCTTTGCAGATCATCCAGATTGAACCCCCTCATTTTACAAGTTAGGCACAGATCACTAAAGCAACTTGCACAGTATTACAGAGCTGAGACTAGAACACTGATCTTGCCATAGTGAATGGAACAACATAATTTTTACACCGTGATTTCAAAATGAAGCTTGAGTATCACTTGTGTATGTTGTTTATGTAAACTGAAAGGAAAGTGAGGGTCCTTGTTCTTGCCTAACTTTGAGCATGTATACTCAAAATTGGAAAAGTAATTTGTCTTATGGAGAGAATTAAAAGTTTACTCCCAAGTTACAGTGTGAATTAAGTTTGTTTCACCATCTCATTCCACTAGGAAATATAATGGGTAAAAAGGCTTATGGGTCACTAATTTGTAAGTATATTTGTAGAGCATCAGTAGAATGAGTGGTACAGTTTTAGATGTTTTAATTGGTGATTTGATCTGGTCAGGGTATTCAAGTTGCCAGAATTGGGAACCTCCAACTTACACATTATTGTTTAATATTTTGTAATTTTTTCCATTTCTGTAAAATTATTTTCATTGTGGTTTTCCATCTTTTGTGCTTTTCTCCAGCAGAAAGCCTCTTTGTCTAAGGTCTACCCGTCCTTCATTTTTTTATATCTTGTTTATTATTTTTTTTGTTAAAGATTTTTAAAAAAATTTTAAGTAATATATACACCCAGTGTGGGGCTCAAACTTACAACCCTGAGATGAAGAGTTGCATGCTGTAGCGACTGAGCCAGTCAGACACCCCTAAAGTCTAGCTGTCCTTTAAATTTTTTTTTTTTTAAGAGAGAGAGAGTGCAATTCTGTGCCAGGTGGTGGGGATAGGAGGTGGGCAGGGGCAGAGGGAGAGAGAGGGAGCGAATCCTAAGCAGGCTCCACGACTGGCGCAGAGCCTGACCTGACGTTGCCTCCATCTCAGGACCCTGAGGTCATGACCTGAACCAAAATCAAGAGTCGGATGCTTATCCAACTGAGCCACTCAGGTGCTTTAAATCCACCCTTATTTTCCCTCCCACCAAACTGCAGATAATCTCTTTCCCCTCTGAGCAGTCTTCACATTTTAACTACATTGCATTTCTTAAGCTTTCTACTATTTGTATGTTTCATCTTTTCTAGACTCTTAAATGTCTTTAGGGAAGAGTTCATAAGTATTTTAATCTTTGTTTTTCCATAGTAGTAGATATTCAGTAAGTATTCGTTGAATGAATTATAGGGGTGTCTGGGTGGCACAGTCAGTTAGTCCGCCTCTTGATTTCAGCTCAGATCATGATCTCAGGGTCATGAGATGGAGCCCTGTGTTGGGCTCCGAGCTCAGTGAGGAGTCGGCTTGAGATTCTCTCCCTCTGCCCCTCCCCCTGCTTGTACTTGCTCACTCTCTGTCTCTGTCTCTGTCTCTAAAATAAATAAATCTTCAATAAATGAATGAATGAATTACAGTGGTATATGAAAGAAATCCCACATCTATGATCATAACAGCTTACAAATTACTAGGTGCTAAAACAATACCTTTTAAAGACTGTAGGAATCAAAGTTCTAGAATGATTGATGTCCATTTTGTCAAACTTTTTATTTAAGGGATTTTTCAAATTTACTGTGCTTTTACTGCTTTCTTTTTCTTTTTTTTTGGTGGGTAGCAAAGCAGTTTATTGAGTAATATTGAGTGATAATACGAAGCTCCCCAAGAGGGAGGGGACCCGAGAGGGTTGCCCCGTTTTCCTGTTTTCACTTAGTGAACTTAAGTATCTTCTAAATGTGTTAGAGTTACCTTACTGATTTTTTTTAAAGATTTCATTTTTAAGTAATCTTTACACCCAACGTGGGGCTCAAGTTTACAATCCCGAGATCAAGAATTGCATGCTTTACTGACTGAGCCAGGCAGGTGCCCCTATTATTGATTTTATAGTACCTAACTTATAAGAGTAGCTTTGGATTGGTATTAAGATGTTCTCTAGAGACAAAGTAGTAAATACTTGTATTTGTATCATATGATAAGTAATTCTATAAAATTTTAAATATTTTAAGTCTAGAATTTCATCCTCATTAAACTTTGCATATTTTAGAGTCAAATACCCGTTTTAAAAAAGTTTTATTTGTTTAAGTAATGTCTACACCCATTGCGGGGCTTGAACTCATGACCCTGAGATTAAGAGTTCGCATGCTTTTCCAACTGAGCCAGCCAGGTGCCCCTTAGAGTCAAATACTTTTAAATTTGATTTCTCTTTTTCGCCTTAGAGAAAGGCACTGATTTCTGGTGATTGAAGCCTCCTTAGGCTGGACATACTTTGCTGGGTGCAAATAAACACTAATTATACTAAAACTCCTACTTATTTTTTTGTATGCATACATAGTTAATTTTCTGTCTACCTTTCAACTAATAACCTTTTTTTTAGATTTTATTTATTTGACAGAGAGAGTACAAGCAGGCAGAGTGGCAGGCAGAGGGAGAGGGAGAAGCAGACTCCCCGCTGAGCAGAGAGCCCAACATGGGGCTCGATCCCAGGACCCCGGGATCATGCTGAGCCGAAGGCAGTCGCTTAACTGACTGAGCCACCCAGGTGCCCCAACACATGGGATTTTCAAGAAACTAGCTTTTTATTTTTTTTTTAAAGATTTTATTTATTTATTTGACAGAGACACAGCGAGAGAGGGAACACAAGCAGGGGGAGTGGGAGAGGGAGAAGCAGGCTTCCCGCGGAGCAGGGAGCTGATGCGGGGCTCAATCCCAGGACCCCGGGATCATGACCTGAGCCGAAGGCAGACACTTAATGACTGAGCCACCCAGGCGCCCCAAGAAACTAGCTTTTTAAAAAACATTATTGGGGTGCCTGGGTGGCTCAGTCATTAAGCCGCTGCCTTTAGCTCAGGTCATGATCTCGGGGTCCTGGGATGGAGCCCCACATTGGGTTCCCTGCTCAGTGGGGAGTCTGCTTCTCCCTCTGCTGCTCACCCCGCTTTCTCACTCTCTTTCACTCTCTCTCAAATAAATAAATAAAATCTTAAAAAAAACAAATCCCAAGTGTTAACATTTGATGATAAATCATGGGGTGGGGGGGGTTTCTTTTCTCAAGTTGTATTCCAAGGCATAAAAGTTGCTTAAGTCCTGAAAAAGTGTGTGGAATTACCGTACTGAGAAGTTGTCTCTATTTTTTTTTTCTTTTTTTTTTTTTTCTTTTTAAAGTAAGCTCCAGGCCCTTTGTGGGGCTTGAACTCATGACCCCAAGATCAGGAGTCACATGCTGTACTGACTGAACCAGCCAGGTGGCCCAAAGTCATCTCTTTTTAAATCAAACTTTGATCAGCTGGCTTAAAAAGCAGAAGAGCTAACAATATAGAGACAGCTATACTTTCTTATGATAAAAATTATTATTAAGGAATGTGTGCTTAAATTTCGAAATGGTTTTGGTTTGGTCAAGCATATTTTATACCACGTTACTATAAATGTATAGTCCGAAACTCTTATTTGGGTTCGAGTTTCATATTCTACATTAATAACCGGGTCATTGTCATCACTGCAATGTGTTTTCTCTCTTGGCTCTCTTGCAATAACAGTGTCAGAGAAACCATAATAATGATTTGTGTTTTGATCACTTCTGTATCCAACCAAAGATGTCTCATATTCTTTTCATGTAGTGTCTATTGAAAACTACATGGCTTTTTGAAGGGTTAATATATAGATTATTAAGGGCAATTTTAAAAAACTAGAATCATTTAAATATTAGACATGCTACCAGTACCAATGTATGTTCCAAAAAAAGTGAATGGATGTACCTAAATTTGTTACCAATGAAGTGTGCTGGGTAATGATCAAAAACAAAACAAAAAACCTAACATTTATACAAGGTTTATTTATTTATTTATTTATTTAAGTTGTTTGTGTTTTTTTATAGATTTTTATTTTTTTTATTTATTTTTTGACAGAGAGAGAGAGACAGCGAGAGAGGGAACACAAGCAGGGGGAGTGGGAGAGGGAGAAGCAGGCTCCCCGCTGAGCAAGGAGCCCGATGTAGGGCTCGATCCCAGGACTCCGGGATCGTGACCTGAGCTGAAGGCAGACGCTAAAGGGCTGAGCCACCCAGGCGCCCCTATACAAGGTTTATTAAGCAGTTTACAAATATTTTCAAGATGGAGATATAAAGCAAGTTGTGTTTGCCAATTTTATTTGACCAGATCCCTTTTTTCCTCAGGAAACCTTGTGGATCTGAGTGTTCTGAAGAATATACTTTAGGAAAAATTGTCCTAGAGAATATATTTTTTATTTATTTATTTTTTAAAGATTTTATTTATTTATTTGACAGAGAGAGAAACAACGAGAGAGAGAGAACACAAGCAGGGGGAGTGGGAGAGGGAGAAGCAGGCTTCCCGCCTAGCAGGGAGCCCTATGCCAGGCTGGATCCCAGGACCCTGAGATCATGACCTGAGCCAAAGGCAGACCCTTAAACTGAGCTACCCAGGCGCCCCGAGAATATATTTTTTAAAGGAATGCTACATTTAACAAGTCTTTCATTAGCATCTGTTTTATGTAGTTTTTGAGGTGTTACCCATTTAAATACCTAAAAGATAAAGCACCAGATACCTAGTGCTTTATGGTTTGATAATTAATTATAATCTTGAATCTGATTATCTTTTAGGAGAGAATAAAATAATTTCTTATGTAAATTTGCTGATAGGAAGTACCATTTTTCTTTCTTTACTCATTTACCTTCTGTTGTTTATACTGCATCATTTTTTTTGTCTGTTGTGGAAATCCTAGAAAAGGCCTGCTTATATTTTTATACCTCAGGCAGAAATGCTATAAACATTTTTGTACCAAAAGTTACCTTTAACTTGAAATCTTTTGTGGTGTTAAGACTTTGAGATGCTAGCATTTGTGTTAGGTTAGTTGGTAGACAAGTTTCATAATGATGCCTTGCTTGGAAAGAATGTATTTTCGGAAAGCATTGTTCATTTCTTAGAGAAAGCATGGAGAATAAATGAAGCAGCATATTACCTTGGCTGACTTATTGTTAACTGTAATGGAAATAGAGTGTGTTAGAGTCATTGGATTTATTTTGTGAAGAGACTGGTGTTTGACTTTGTAATGTTCTCACATTTTTTTTAGATCTTAATAATTTAGGTCATCTAAAGATAAGACTGATAAGACTTTTGCTTGTTTTATAAAACCTTCTGAATTGTAGAGTTCAATTTAAAATAAATTTCTGGTTCTTGTGTTCTAGAACACTAATTTTTTTTGTTCCATTAAAACAATGTAAATGAATTCGTTATTGGTTAACATGAATTATTTTTTTTTTTAAGATTTTATTTATTTAGTTGACAGAGAGAGAGAGGGAAGAGTGAACGCAGGCAGAGGAAGAGGGAGAAGCAGACTCCCCGCTGAGCAGGGAGCCCGACATGGGGCTCGATCCCAGGACCCTGGGATCATAACCTGAGCCAAAGGCCAACGCTCAACCGACTGAACCACCCTGGCGCCCTTATTTAAGTTCTACAGTAAATAGTCGTGGTTGGGGAAGTTCTCTCCAGGGAAGCTGTAACTATGTTTTAAGTTTCATGAAGGCAGTTGTATGATCAAATATGTTGGTATTAGATGCTTGATAAACATTTATTGAATAAATATGATGGAATAACTGAGTTAGATTTTTTTAACTGGCATTCCTGTTCTTTATTTTTTGCATGTCAGTTAAGTAGTTAACTGAATACTTTAAAAAAATAAGGGTTTCTGTTAGGAATTCTGAGGAAATACGGCAAACTACATTATGTCAGTGTCTTTAAATTGTAACCGTACCTTCAGCATGCTAGTTCTATGCCACCTTCCTCTTTTCCCTTTTTACTTTTCAGTGGTTTTTCATTTTCACATTCCTCATCTCACTTTTTTCTTTCCTAGTCATTCCTGTTCCCACTGCTGCTTTTTTGGTCCCTTTGTGTATATCTGAATAAAAATAAATGGAACTATTGGTTAGCAAATAACAAACAGATACTAAATTCCAGTTATTAGGCTGTCATTCTGATTATGCTCAATTTACCAATTGTTAGTGGATTATTTGTCCTTTTCAAATTTTTCTTGGTAAAATTGTGAATGTCACATGACGATTACTAAAAACAATGAATAGTTCTGATACGTAATCATCTCCATGAATTGCATTATGTTATACATACTATTTTACTAATTAGCTTTTTAATTTTTTTATGACACAAAATGGCAAACAGTACTAGTAAACTTTAAGACCCCTTTGACTACCATCTTTAATTTCAGTTCTCTTTGCAGAAATAACCATGAGGCTTTTTTTTTTTAAGATTTATTTATTTAATTGAGAGAGAGAGAGAGAGCAGGTGTGCAAGCAGGAGATAGGGGGAGGGAGAGGGAATCCCAAGTTGACTCCATACTGAGCGCAGAGCCCTTCATGGGGCTTAGTCCCACAACCCTGAGTCACGACCTGAGCCGAAACCAAGAGTCTGAACACTTAACCAACTGCACCACCTAGGTGCCCCCAGAAATAACCCTGATTCTTTTTTCTTTTTTTTTTTTTAAAGATTTTATTCATCCATTTGAGAGCAAGAGAGGGAACACAGGCAGGGGGAGTGGGAGAGGGAGAAGCAGGCTTCCTGCTGAGCAGGGAGCCAGAAGTGGGGCTCGATCCCAGGACCCTGGGATCATGACCTGAGCCGAAGGCAGACGCTCAACGACTGAGCCATCCAGGCACCCCATAACCATGATTCTTAATGTGGTATAAATCCTTCCAGAGTTTTATGACTAATTATGCATTTGTACAATATAGAATTATGTATTTGTGTGAACATATTTATCTTTTTTTCATAAACGATATACTGTTTATAGTGTTTTGCAGCTTACCTTTTTCATTGATATGTCCTGGAGATCTTTGCATATTAAAACATAGAGCCACTTTATTAGAATTATTTAAAATATCAGATTTTCAGTTACTTTGTTAACCACACTATACTCAGATTATAAAAGCATCTTTTTTTTTTTTTTAAAGATGTTATTTATTTGACACAGAGAGACACAACGAGAGCGGGAACACAAGCAGGGGGAGTGGGAGAGGGAGAAGCAGGCTTCCCGCAGAGCAGGGAGCCCGATGCGGGGCTCGATCCCAGGACCCTGGGATCATGAC
Organism: Mirounga angustirostris; assembly: GCF_029215605.1. Classification (NCBI taxonomy): domain Eukaryota; kingdom Metazoa; phylum Chordata; class Mammalia; order Carnivora; family Phocidae; genus Mirounga; species Mirounga angustirostris. The sequence continues at coordinate 60,292,628 of NW_026991710.1, forward strand.
CTGAGCCGAAGGCAGACGCTTAACAACTGAGCCACCCAGGCGCCCCTAAAAACATCTTGATAACAGGATACATGTCCAATGCATCATTGTATTTATCTCTCAGAACACCTAATACTTTGCATGATACAAACTAATTGAAGAACTACTGTCTTTGAGTTTTTCCTTATTACCCCTTTCTGATCCTTCTAAATTAAACTTAACTCTGAGTCAAATTTTATTCAAATATGTTTTTTCTTTTTAGAACTGTTTTTGTTAATAAATAGTATTCTGTTGTTTAATGCAAGAGTCCACAAACTCAAATCCCAACAGTGTCAGTTGTGTAACATCATTGTTCAATCTAGTAGGTCAGGTTAGAAGAGAGCAGAGCTCTGGATGAAACTGGAGCCTGCACATCCTGGTTTGACAGTGTAGATGGAGCTCAACTCCAGCCAGTTGTTGCCTCCAGAAATGTAGGCTCAGAGAGCCAATTTAATGTAATGGTTAAGCACTCAAACTGCTTGGCTTTGAATTCCATGCAACCACTTACTAGTTTTGTGAACTTGGGCTTACCCACTGTGCCTCTTTTTCCTCACCTCTAAAATGTGGGATAATAATAGTGCCTATTGTATAGGGTTTTGTGTAGATTAAATGAATTTAAAAATATATAGATCTTTAGAAAAGACTGGCACATACTAAGTGGTATATATTGCCATATTTTAACAATTCTGAGATGCACATTAACGTGTAAACAGCTCTGAAGTCAGATTGCATCATGTAATTATAATTGGCAATATATCTTTTTTCTTGGTGTTACATTAAAAACTGGTGGATCTTGGGGCGCCTGGCTGGCTCAGTCAGTAGAGCATACAACTCTCAATGTGGCGTTTGTGAGTTCGAGCCCCACATTGGCCATAGAGATTATTTAAAAAAGACGATGGATCTTATAATTGATGGCTTCTTAAATTGTGTGAAATACAGTATTAGTTGTCATTAGCTATCAGGCTAATTTTCTTCAAGAAAAGGTGGAAATCTGGATTTTTATATGAAATCTTTCAATTTTGAAATGTTGGCTTAAGGGGCACCTGGGTGGCTCAGTTGTTAAGCATCTGCCTTCGGCTCGGGTCGTGATCCCGGGGTCCTGGGATCGAGCCCCACCTCTGGCTCCCTGCTCGGCGGGAAGCCTGCTTCTCCCTCTCCCTCTCCCACTCCCCCTGCTTGTGTTCCCTCTCTCGCTGTGTCTCTCTCTGTCAAATAAATAAAATCTTTAAAAAAAAGAAAAAGAAATGTGGCTTAAAAATTATATCAAACAGTGTCATAGGCCAAATAGATTTTTCAAATAGTATACCAAACAAATACATAATTACTGATCAGGTAAAATTGAGTTTTTTGGGTTTTTTTTAAGATTTTATTTATTTATAGGACAGAGAGAGAGACAGCGAGAGAGGGAACACAAGCAGGGCAAGTAGGAGAGGGAGAAGCAGGCTTCCCACAGAGCAGGGAGCCCGATGTGGGGCTCGATCCCAGGACCCTGGGATCATGACCTGAGCTGAAGGCAGACGCTTAACGACTGAGCCACCCAGGCGCCCCTAAAATTGAGTATTTTTAACTTATTCTAAGTTTTGAGTATTAAGCAGCCTTAGAGTTTATCTAGTTTATTCTTCCATCTTGCAGATGATGATACAGACTTAGCAAGATATTTAAGTTTCAGTCAATCCTTATTATTCATGGATTCCATATCTGTAAATTCACCTATCTGTTAAAATTTATTTGTAACTCCAAAATCAATATAAGTAGCACTTTCAGGTCATTTGTGGACATGTGTAGGGTAGTGAAAGGTTTGAGTCACCTGATGTGTATGTCCCAATTTGAGGTCAAAGAAAGAGATGTTCTACCTTCTTGTTTCAACTCTCATATTAAACCATTGTCCTTTTCACAGTCTATTTAGTGTCGTTTTTGTGCTTTTTGTTTGTGATTTCGCTGTTAAAAATGACCCCTAAGCATAATGTGGAAGTGCTGTCTAGTGTTCCTAAGCATAAGAAGGCTGTGGTGTTTTCACAGAAAGTATGTGTGTTAGATAAGCTTCCTTCAGGCATGAGTAATAGTGCTGGTGCTGTGAGTTCAGTGTTAATGAATCAAGGACATGTACTGAAAAAGATGTCTTTAAAGAAATACACATAAAACAAGGTTATGTATTGGATTGATTGAGGAAAATGTGACCGCAGACTCACAGGAACGTAGCTCTGCATTCTTCTTAAATGCAAAGGTTCAGTATCTGCTAATTCATTGTTTATAGTCACTCACAGAACATAGAACTACATGAATGACAAGAATCAACTGTATTCAGAAAGTAGATGAACAGTGAGTCATCCGGTGCTATGGTAGAGCACATAAGAGAATAAAAGCTAGATCTAATATATTCTGGAAATTTCTTTAAATTTTTGTTTAGTTATTGAAGCAATAGTGAAAACATGCTTGTTATAAATAATTCATATCAGTATGTAGTCTAAAATTGCCACTTTCTTCTTCTTTTCACTGTCTCATTTCCCATTACCAGGGGTAATTGCTGGTGAAGTTTGGCATACATCCTTCCAGAATATTTTCTTTGCATTTACCAATATGTTTATTATACAAATGAGTTTCTTTTTAAGAGTGGCATAATTATATTCACAGATATTTGTTTTGTTTTTTTTTAAATTTAATAGGGGTGCCTGGGTGGCACAGTTGGTTAAGCATCTGACTCTTGGTTTTGGCTCAGGTCATGATCTCAGGGCTGTGAGATAGAGCCCTGCATCAGACTCTGCGCTCAGTTGGGAGTCTGCTTGAGATTCTGTCTCCCTGTGCCTTCTCCTCCCCAAGTAAATAATCTTGAAAATTTTAACAGTAGGTATTAGGATATTTCTATTCACTAATCAGTAAACAGATTTTTTCCCCCACAGAATTTATTTAGTTTTAAAGATTTTGTTTATTTATTTGAGAGAGAGAAAGAGCGTGTGAGCAAAAGAGCACAAGCAGAGGGAGCACAGAGAGAGAGGGAGAAGCAGACTCCCACTGAGCAGGGACCCCAATATGGGGCTCTCTCTCAGGACCCTGAGATCATGACCTGAGCCGGAGGCAGCCAGTTAACCGACTGAGCCACCCAGGTACCCTTCCCTCCCCACAGTTTTATTTTATTTAGAAGTTTCTAAATATATATATAGTTGTTGGGTTTTTTTTTTTTTTTTTTTTTTTTTTTTAGATTTTATTTATTTCACAGAGCACAAGCAGGGGGAGCAGCAGGCCGAGGGACAGGGAGAAGCAGGCTCTCTGCTGAGCAGAAAGCCCAACCCCTGCAATCATGACCTAAGCCAAAGGCAAATGCTTAACCGACTGAGCCACCCAGGTGCCCCTGCCATCATGTCGATGAGAGTGTTGAAGACTCAGACAAGAGTTTGTGACTTCAAATACCCAGTAAATTTATGAATTTTGCTTTGAACTATGAGTTGGCTTCCTTGGTTAGTTTCTGAGATAGTGAGTTGCTAGTAACAAAGTCCCTCACCTCAGGATCCCATTTGAGACACTGAATAAATTAATCCTTTAACTTTGAAATACTGCCCTTTTCCCTTCTGATGGTATAACATAATCATTCCGTCTGCTTCCCTACTTTTCCACTTGCTTTGTTCTTGTTACCCATTACCCACACTTCCGACTATATCCAAATCAGTGCTTAACTTGGGGCCATCTGACCAACTAGGTTATGTAAAGTAGTACTCTCCACCTAATCACTATCTCATTTCCCTGATTATTTCCCCTGTCATGCTTATCACTTTATCTTTTTAAAATTTATTTTATAGTCTCCTTGCCATTATCTTTTCATTAGAATGGGTACCTTCTATAGTGGCTCATTGCTATTCCCCCAGAATAGAATTTTGCAAGGCCTTTCAAAATGTCAAGCACTGTAATAATATTTCTCAAACTGTTTGTGGTGAAAGACCAGTTGCTTTAGTTGTTGGTTTTTGGTTTTATTTTGATTCTTTTTTTTTTTTTTAACGCAATTCTCACAGACCAATATTTCTGTAAAATACAATAAAAATGAATGGCTGGGAAAATGGAATGACAGTATGCATACACGTACTCATTGCATAAAAACATTAAGACCTGGTTTTTTTATTAAATAGATACAAAATTAGTTGTTGTAGAAGTTTCTAAATGCTTAGTCCCAGTTTCTGAACTGAACTTGTCACAGACCACTGCTTTCTGGTTGCACTGATCATAGCTCACGTGAGGGTAGAAGCACTCTAATATTTGTTGAATGAATGAACGAAATCACCCACTTAGGATGATGGTACTGAATTCTTCAGATACATTGCTCCTTTGACCTTTGTCCTTGCCAAAACCCAGAATATTTGCTAAGATACAGAAGAGTGATTGCGGATTCATGATATCACACTTCAGCTAGCTTAATCACTGCTGGCTTTGATTTTCTAATTATATCTTTTAAAAAACAATATTTGACTACATGTTTGTTTAAGGAAAAGCTGTAGAAGTTGAATCCCAAACAGTGGCTGTTCCAGACATTTTATTCTTTACAGCCCTAGCCTCTTAAATTCAATTAAGTTCTTTCAGTTATTCTTTTGCCTTATTTATCCCTTCAGCTCTTTGCCCATTACCACCACCCTAATACTTTTTTCTTAACCTTATTCCTTGTCTGTTATAATGAGCTGACATTTTTTTTCTCTCTCTAATCTCCAATTTGTCCTTATTTCTCCAGTCCAGTTTGTCCTTATTATCTCAGCCGAGTTAATTCTAAAAAAGTGAGTATGTATTGGGGCGCCTGGCTGGCCCAGTTGGTGGAGCCTGTGACTCTTGATCTCGGGGTTGTGGATTCGAGCCCCATGTTGGGTGTAGAGATTATTTAAAAATAAAATCTTAAAAAAAAAGTGTGAGTATATTATTTTTTGTTGTTTTTATGAAGTACTTACAGAGTGCTGATTTTTTTTTTTAATACTTGGTAGGTTCTTTTTTTTTTTTTTTTTGGTAGCTTCTGATTATAGCTTTCCCAAAGTAAAGCTTCAACTCCCTTAGAACAGGGGACTACCCTGGCTGAGCAGTTAAGTCAAAGGCTTATCAGGGTCCTTAGTGGGCTGTAGTGTAAGTAAAACCTATTCATAAAAACTGCATTTCAGTCTCTCCCTATTTATAAAAAAAAAAATCTTGCTGTCCATGTAGTTTGCAGCAGTAACTCAGATTCACATTTTTCTGTGTAGGAGGCAATATAGGCTATTAGAGTGTGGGCTTTGGAGTGAGACAGCTACAGCTTGGGTAGAGAGAATCTGAACTGTGCCACCAAACCGGCAGTGTATTTTGGGGTGTATTGCTTTGTTTCTGAGTCTTAGTTTCTTCTGTAAAATGAGTTTCTTAGCTTAGGCATTGCATCAGCTGCCATAACAGAGGCCAGAAAATGGGTCTAACCAAGATAAAAGTTGATGTCTTTCTCCAGCTAAAGTCCAAATTAGAAAGCAATCCCTAGGATAGGGTAGTTCTGCTCCTCAGGGTGGTCCAGTGGCCCAGGTGCTGCTTTTTATCTTGTTCTACCATCCCCCTAGGATGCTGCCCTTGTTCGAATTGTTGAAGTTGCCTCAGTACTACCAGGTTCAAGTTCCGGGTTGAGGGAAAGAGAAAAAAGAATGAAGAATAAATAGCTTCCTTTTTTTTTTTCCTTTTTAAGATTTTATTTATTTATTTGAGATAGTGAGTGAGACTGCGAGAGAGAGCACGAGTACAAGCCGGGGGTGGGGGTTGGGGGGGTTGGGGGGGTTGGGTGTAGGGGGTGGGCAGAGGAGAGGGAGAAGTAGGCTTTCCGCAAGCAGGGAGCCCAACTCAGGACTTGATCCCAGGATCTGGGATCAGGACCTGAGCCAAAGGCAGATGCTTAACCAGTTGAGCTTCCGAGGTGCCCCAAATAGCTTCCTTTTAAAGACAAGGACAGGACCTGGAAGGTACTAACAACTCATTGGCCAGAATATAGTCACTGTCTATGCCTAGATGCAAGGATGACTTGGAAAGTAGTCTAGGTAGACAGTCATGTGCCCAGCTAAAAGACCGGGGGTCCTAATAACTGAAAGGAGAAAATGGAAAATGAGGGACAATTACATTGCATTGAGTTGGTTTTTCAAGTAAGGAATAAATGGCATTTATGGTCTTTGAGATCTATAATTTCTGAATATAAGTTAAGCATTCTTGTGCTACAGAATTTTTGCTTGGTAACTATCAACTGAAAAATATAGACGGTGTTTGGCCTAAAACATGGCTAAATCTTTGTAAGGTTTGGAACTTATATAATATGTTTTCCTTTCATTTGGTTTCAGCTGTCTATAAAGAGTAGCAATGTAGCACTTCATTATAGAGAGATCACTTATTTGGAAACTTCAACAATCTGAAATTTTAACAGGAGGTAGTAGGCTTTCCTGTAGCAAAAGTAGAAGTTGCAAGGTTCATGTCCTCAATCTTGATTTCAAGCCTGAGTGGTTTTTTGTTATAGAAAAATTATATTAGTATCTAGCTTAATTATCAAATTCTCGCTCAGTAACAAATTAAAATCTGCAAAATTTGAATGGTCTGTTAAAAACATACATGATAGAAGTGACCACCAAAAGCCTGATAGGATAGAAGAATAATACAAAAAAGTCATAAGAAGCTTGGTAATAATAGAGTTTGTTAATATTTATTGATCATTTATAGGTACGAGGTACTAGGCAAAGCCTTTTATAGTCATTACTTCATTTAACACCTAAGACATCCCCATATGTGATATTGGAGAGGACTTAAGTTTAAATGCTAAGAAAGCTTATAATTATGTTCAATTACAAGACAGAAGCTTGTAATTAATTTTGGGTTACTATCAGAAATAACTAAAATGAAAAGACCATTTCAGTGCCTGACAGAGGTATCTGAAATAGTTCAATCTAATGGTTCTAGATAAATAAGTTGTTCCTATAATTGCTTTGATTCTCATTGGCTTGCAGTATGGTTGACTGCTTTGAGTTTATCTTAAGTTGCAAGAAAGAAAGTTCTGATTAAAATCCCCAATTTGGAAGAATATGTACTTGGCATTAAAACCCAGGTTTAATAGATAAAAAGCATGTTTATCTTCTTAAAAATAGTCTTGATAGGTGTTTACCCAAACTCAAGAATGGATTTTATTTCTGTAAGTATAAATAGTACACTTCGAAATGGTAATTAATTTTAATATATATATATTTAAGATTTTATTTAACGAGAGAGCATGAGCAGGGGGGAGAGGCAGAGGGAGAGGGAGAAGCAGAGTCCCTGCTGGGAGCAGAGAGCCCCATGTAGGGCTCCATCCCAGGACCCTGAGATCATGACCTGAGCCAAAGGCAGATGATTGACTGAACCACCCAGGCGCCCCAATTCTAATATTTTTAAGTTACATTTTGCAACTACCTAAAAATAGTGATTTGCTCATTAATCAGAGCTTATTGAAACAGATACTTTGAACTCATTAGAAAAGAAATATATTTTTAACTAACCTGTAATCTTACATATTCTTATTTTTTCTCCACATTATTTTAGATCAGTTATTATTCCCAGAAATGGTAAATTACTGTAAAAGGGGAAGTTTTCATATTTTAGAAAGTCTCTTTTGGTGTATTGTTTTAATAGAACAAGTATATATGTTTGTATGTGTGTGATATAAAAATTACTTTTTTTGGTTCATAGATATATAAAATTTAAAAACTCAAATTAGACCAATTTTGTTCTTGTGAACATGAAATGCTATTTTATACATTAAAATATGTGCAGTTATAAAGAAGTAATTTTCTGTGCCTGAAATTCCTTCCCCATGTTTTCTTTTCTTTTTTTTTTTTTTTTTAAGATTTTATTTATTTATTTGACAGAGAGAGACACAGCGAGAGAGGGAACACAAGCAGGGGGAGTGGGAGAGGGAGAAGCAGGCTTCCCGGTGAGCAAAGAGCCCGATGTGGGGCTCGATCCCAGAACCCTGGGATCATGACCTGAGCTGAAGGCAGACGCTTAACAACTGAGCCGCCCAGGCGCCCCCTTCCCCATATTTTCTGATGAACTACTTATCTTTTAATTCTTGACTCAAGCATGACATCCTTAGTATACCTTTTTTTTGGTTAAGATTTTATTTATTTGTCAGAGGAGAGAGAGAGCACCAGCAGGGGGAGCTGCAGGCAGAGGGAGAGGGGGAAGCAGACTCCCCACTAAGCAGGGAGCCCAATGCGGGGCTCAATCCCAGGACCCCAGGATCATGACCTGACCTGAAGGCAGATGGTTAACCGACTGAGCCACCCAGGCGCCCCTTAATAAACCATTCTTTTTTTTTTTTAAGATTTTATTTATTTGACAGAGAGACACAGCGAGAGAGGGAACATAAGCAGGGGGAGTGGGAGAGGGAGAAGCAGGCCTCCCGTGGAGCAGGGAGCCCGATGTGGGACTCGATCCCAGGACCCCGGGATCATGACCTGGGCCGAAGGCAGACGCTTAACGACTGAGCCACCCAGGCACCCCTAATAAACCATTCTTAAGCAGTATCTGTCTTAATCTGTTTGGGCTGCTATAACAAAAATATTAGTCTGGGTGGCTTAAACAAGCAACATTTATTTCTCAGAGTTCTGGAGTCTGGGAAGTCCAAGATCAAGGCATTGGTAGACTCTGTTTGCTGAGAGGCCGGCCTGCCTTCTGGTTCACACGCAGACATCTTACCGTGCCCTCACTTGGCAGAAGAGGGCACAGGAGCTCTCTGGGGTCTCTTGTATAAGGGCACTAATCCCATTCATGAGGGCTCCCCCCTCACAGCCTACTCACTTTCCCAAAGCCCTATCTCCTAATACCATCACATTAGGGGTTAGGATTTCTAAGTTTGCATTTTGGCGGAACATAAACATTCAGTCTCTAGCAGTTTCACTTTCAGGTAGAATTGACTACATTTTCTTTTGTGCCCCAGCTTTATCCAGCACATACTTACATATCTTTAGCTTGTTATACTTTATTTAGGGGACTGTCTTTCTGGGCAAGCTTGTTGTGGCCAGAGACCATATCTTATTTTGGTTGGTGCAACAACAAATACATGTGTACTTAATGTGTGTGTATTGACTGAGTGATGACTGTGCATTCTAGTTTAAAAAATTTGGACTTTATAAGCAACAGAGAACCAATTGATATTTTTTATTATGCTAGCTTATTTTTATCAATTAGGAGCTGGTTTCATAGTATTTTGATCAAAGTGAAGATAGCATCTTTAAAAGATGAGTTCAGTCAGTTATGAAAATATCCTAGAAATTCCAATAAAACATAAACCATTTCATTTTACTCCATTATTCTTTTTTGTTTATAAAGGTGGTACCTATTTTATCAAAATGTAAACATGAGAAATAATGTAAAAAAAATGAACATTTCCAGCAATCTACGAAAAAACAATATGGTACAGTCTTAATTTTTTCTATATATATTCACATTGTTTATTAATGGTATTATTTTAAACCAGAATGAACTAATGCTAAACATACTGCTTATAGGGGTTTTTTTTCCCACTTAAAGTATCTTGGACATCTTTTCATGTACGTAAAAATGGATCTGCTTCATTCATTTCATCACCCACATAGTCTGTGTGTACTATATGTTAATTAACTGTTCTCTGATTGATGGATGAGCCTTTGTATCCCCCCCACCCCACACTTTTTTTTTCCAGTAACTTGCAGGAATTTATTGCTCACAGTTCTGGAGGCTGGAAGTCTGAGATCGGGGTGCCAGGCCTCAGACTTCTTATTATACTCCTCTGTGGCGGACGCTGGATTTCCTTTTTAGCTATTAAAAGTACTGCTACAAAGAACATCCTAGAATAAAATATTGTGTAATTGTGGGGGTGTTTTTAAAGGCTAAATTCCTAGAAGTAGGAATGCCTGGCTAAAAAAAGGGTATGAACATTTTAAGTTGTAATAGTTTTTGCCAAATTGCAGCTTTTTTAGGTTACTTTCCCTATAATAGAATATAAGCAAGTTAATCTATATCCTTACCTATCGTGGATAGTTGTTCTATCTTTTTTTTTTTTTTTAAGATTTTATTTATTTAGAGATCACAGGGTCCTGTGATCAAGCCCTGTGTCGGGCTCCCTGCTTGGCAGGAAGCCTGCTTCTCCCTCTCCCACTCCCCCTGCTTGTGTTCTCTCTCTCGCTGTGTCTCTCTCTGTCTGAAACTGCTAGAGACTGAATGTTTATGTTCCGCCAAAATGCAGGGGGGTGGGCAGAGGAAGAGAGAGAATCTCAAGCAGACTCCACACTGAATGTGGGGCTTGATTTCAGGACCTCAGATCACAACCTGAGCCGAAATCAAGAGTCAGCACTTTTTTTTTTTATGATTTTATTTATTTATTTGACAGAGAGACAATGAGAGAGGGAATACAAGCAAGGGGAGCGGGAGAGGGAGAAGCAGGCTTCCCGCGGAGCAGGGAGCCCAATGCGGGGCCTGATCCCAGGAACCTGGATCATGACCTGAGCCGAAGGCAGGTGCTTAATGACTGAGCCACCCAGGTGCCCCAAGAGTCAGCACTTAACCAACGGAGCCACCTAAGTGACCCAGTTGTTCTGTTTAAAAAATCATTTTATTGGGGTTCCTGGATAGCTCAGTCCTTAGAGCGTGTGAGTCTTCATCTCAGGGTTGTGAGTTTAAGCTCCACAGGGGTGTAAAGATTGCTTCAAAATCAAATCTGAAAAAAAATTAAAATCATTTTATTAAAGTATATAGAAAAGTATGCATGTCAAATAACCTCACAACCTGAACACACCCCTAACCAGCACCCAGATCAAGGAACAGAACATTACCAGAACCCAAAGTCACCTTTGTGCTCCTGTTCAGTCACTGCCTGTCTCCATGAGTAACCACTATCCTGACTTCTAAAAGCACAGTTTAGGGGCGCCCGGGTGGCTCAGTCGTTAAGTGTCTGCCTTCGGCTCAGGTCATAATCCCAGGGTCCTGTCATGCGTTGGGCTCCCTGCTTGGCAGGAAGCCTGCTTCTCCCTCTCCCACTCCCCCTGCTTGTGTTCCCTCTCTCGCTGTGTCTCTCTCTGTCAAATAAATAAAATTTTTTAAAAAATAAAATAAAAAAAATAGAAGCACAGATTAGTTTTGCCTGTTTTTTTATTTTATAAAAATGAAATCATATAGTATTTGTATTTGGTACTATTTTAATTTTAATCTTAGTGAGTCTTATAGGTAAAAATAACGTATTTTAACTTGTATTTATCTTAATAACAACTGAGGTTAGCTTTGTGTATATCTCGAAGCTTTTTTAAAAAATTAACAAGGCTCAAATATTCGCATATTTAAAGCACAGAAAGTTCACTGAAAATAAAAACAAAGCAAACCGCCAAACTCTAGGATTACCATCATCTTGAGGCAATATTCCTAAAGCTAAGTTTCTCCATCAGCATCAAGTAGATTTCAAGTGTCCACATTCAACAAATAATTGAAGAGTTTCTAGACATGGAAGATCATATTTTGACACAAATCTTTATATACGTTAACCAGAGATGAGACTGAGGCTAAAGTTCAAGCCCTGCATGGTACTGGGACTCAGTACTCCATGGGAGATGTTCGGAATCTCATATATAGAACTAGTGCTTGGGTTTGGGGCTAGGAAAAAGCAGAAAATGCCTATAAATGATTTCCTATTCATACTAGCAGTTATAAACTACCTAGAAAAAATTAACAAAAGTTGTACAAGACCCAAGCAGAGGAAACTACAGTCATACTTAGGAAAACTATTTTGGGCCTAAGAAATCCCTTAAGATGAGAGCAACAGGCCTCATGTTTTCAAGAGATAATTATGTAGTTTTTCTAATGAGAAAAAAACCCAGTTGTTTAATAAAGAGAAAGTTGTACTGTTAGCATTTTGGAAAGTCAGTGTAATTATTATGAAAGTAAATGCAACTTAAGGTAGAATAATTTCTAAGTGTGAGCAGTTAGAATGAATAAAATCAAAAAGTAAGGCTAGGCTTGGTTATACTGTATCTGCAGTATGAAGAAATGCAAATCAGCATAGTAAAGACTTAGAAATCTTGCAGTGCAGAAGCCTATTTAATTTTGTATAACCTTGTGTTTCCTGCTGCTTCTGTGATCATTAGAAATCTATTAATATCTTCTGGGACGCTAGAAGTCTGCAGAACATAATTTGGAACACACGATATGTATTTAAACACCACTAATTCAGATACGTAGGGTACAAAAGTGTGACTGATGTGCCAAAGTGTTATTTTTAGACTCTTAGTAAGAACTGTCATTAAAGAGTAATAACTTAAAATAATAACTGTTAGAACTTAAAAGGACCCGAGTATCATGGTTTTAAAAACTGTTCTTTATCAGATGTTTTCAGGTATTTTCATCCAGCGCACCTGGGTCGCTCAGTCAGTTAAGCGTCTGCCTTTGGCTCGGGTCATGTTCTCAGGGTCCTGAGATCGAGCCCTGAATCGGGCTCCCTGCTCAGCAGGGAGTCTGCTTCTTCCTCTCCCTCTACCCCTCCCCCCTGCTCATGTGCGCGTTCTCTCTCTCGCACGCGCTTTCACTCTCTCAAATAAAATCTTTAAGAAAGCCAAATATTTTCATCCAGTCTGTGGTTTACCTTTTCATTCATTTTTTTTTTAATTTTAAGACATGCAGTTAATTCTTTTATCTGTTACAATTTTTTTTTAATCTAATTTTTTTGAGAGAGAGAGAGATAGAGCGGGGGGGCACGGGGTGTGGAGGTGGGAGGACAGAGAGAATTTTTTTTAAAGATTTTATTTATTTATTTATTTATTTATTTATTTATTTATTTATTTATTTATTTGAGAGAGAGAGGGCGCACAAGCAGGGGGAGCAGCAGAGGGAGAGGGAGAAGCAGGCTCTCTGCTGAGCAGGGAACCAGATGCGGAACTCAGTCCCAGGACCCCAAGATCACGACCCAAGCCAAAGGCAAATGCTTAACTGAGCCACCCCCGTGTCCCAAGAGAAAAGCTTAAGCAGGCTCCATGGTCAGCATGGAGCCTGACACAGGGCTCCATCTCATGACCTGAGATCATGACCTGAGCCAAAATCAAGAGTTGGAGGTTTAATCAACTGAGCCACGCAGGTCCCCCTTCCAGATTTTTTTTAAATGCAATTTTACATACATAGTTTGGTACTTTTGCTTCAGTGGGCTCATAATTTATATCAAGTTTTACAACTTGCTTTTCTTTTTTTCCCACTGTTTTATTATCATGGTATTTACACATCAGTACAGTTAATTGTTTTGAATAGTTACATAGTATTCTATCAAAGAATGTATGATAATTTAGTTTTTCTTTTTTTTTTTTTTTAAAGATTTTATTTATTTGAGAGAGAGAGAGAGACACAGCATGAGAGGGGAAAGGGTCAGAGGGAGAAGCAGGCTCCCCGCTGAGCCAGGAGCCCGATGCGGAACTCGATCCCAGGACTCCGGGATCATGACCTGAGCCGAAGGCAGATGCTTAACCGACTGAGCCACCCAGGGGCCCTAGTTTTTCTTTTGACGCACAGTTGTTTCCAGTTTTTTTCCATTGTAAACACCCAAAGGTTTATTTTAAAATTCAGCTTGAACTTTAATTCCTGTTAAGGAATTAAAAGCTTTTATAATAGAAGCAGTTCATCTTTCTAGTTCTTGAGGCACGCTTAAAACTTAAAATTTTTGATATATCAGTTCTTGTTCAAATATTTAGTAGAAACATTAGGGTGAAGTTTAAATGTAAACATGTACTTAAAATTTTTTTTATTTTATTATTTTTTAATTTTTAAATTTTTTTTTCAAGATCTTATCTATTTACTTGACAGAGAGAGAGCGAGCACAAGCAGGGGGAGCAGCAGGCCGAGGAAAAGAGAGGAACAGGTTCCTTGTGAGCAGGGAGCCCAATACGGGGCTCGATCCCAGGACTCTGGGAACATGACCTGAGCCGAAGGCAGACCCTTAACTGACTGAGCCACCCAGGCGTCCCTAAAAATTTTTTTTTAATAACTTCCCATCTTCTACCATAACCCTGCTTCCCTCTTGGCTCAAACAGTTGTAAATGGCATGTTTCGAAAGCTCTGATTCTACTAATGATTTCTCCTAATTCCTCAATTTATATGACTTAGTTAACTTCTCTTCCACCACTTTTCTTTTTCAGGAGTCTGTGAAAAATCTTTCTCTGAAATAAGATTATAAAACCACCTAAATAGTTACTTAGATTTGTGAGAGACTATTTCCATGACATCCCATTTGTTGATTTTTTTTTTTTTTTTTCAAAATTAGATGGTATAAATTTAGGGGGGAACTTTATGTTTCTTTTTTGTTTTTTTGGATTCTGTTAATGCTATTTCATTTTTCCATGACAGATTCAAAAGCTTTGTGACAGAGTGGCTTCATCTACTTTACTAGATGATCGAAGAAATGCTGTGCGTGCTCTCAAATCATTATCTAAGGTCAGTAACGCTTTATCACTTACTAAGCTTATTAAGTTGGACATTAGTTACTTTATTTTTTTTAAAGAGTTCATTTATTTATTTGACAGAGAGAGAGATAGTGAGAGAGGGAACACAAGCAGGGGGAGTGGGAGAGGGAGAAGCAGGCTTCCCGCCGAGCAGGGAGCCCGATGCGGGGCTCAATCCCAGGACCCTGGGATCGTGACCTGAGCTGAAGGCAGACGCTTAACGACTGAGCCACCCAGGTGCCCCCAGACATTAGTTACTTTAACAACATTTTTCTTTTATGCAGAAATACCGCTTGGAAGTGGGTATACAAGCTATGGAACATCTTATCCATGTATTACAAACAGATCGGTAAGTCTCTTTTTAATGATTTTTCTCCCTAATTTTTCTTGCAATTTTAATTAATTTGTTTTAGAATTACTATTCTAGAAATGATTAACTTATTAAGGTTATTAAGTTTTTATTGTCAGTTGTCGTTTCAATAAATATTGGACACAAGGAGCAAACCACTGTGCTAAGCATTGAGACAGACATAATCTCAGGGGTTGAAATCTTTCCATTATATAAAATGAAATGAAGTGACTTCTCATTAAAAGCTGAAGATTTGGGGTTTGAATTGGGCAATTGGATGTTCTGATACTCACTTAGATGTACTCAAATATACTATTCTATAATATAGTATACATATTATTATATATCATTTATCCAGACTTGTTTTTTTGGAGAAATAAACTGGACTAATAGAGTGAAGTGTTAAATCTGAGCATGTCCTAAGAGACATGTTAAATCTGAGCATGTCCTAAGAGAAAGGTCGCTCAGCCTATTTTTATCTCTTTCAATTCCTCTTTAAGAGATTTTATCTGCATTTTTTTTTTTTTAAGATGTATTTATTTTACAGAGAGAGTGAGTGCACATGCAGGAGGGAGGGGCAGAGGAAGAAGGAGAGAGATTTTTTTTTTTTAAGATTTTATTTATTTATTTGTCAGAGAGAGAGAGAAAGAGCACAAGCAGGGTTAGTGGCAGGCAGAAGGAGAGGGAGAAGCAGGCTCCTGGTGAGCAGGGAGCCCAATGTAGGACTCGATCCCAGGACCCTGGGATCATGACCTGAGCCGAAGGCAGTTGCTTAACCGACTGAGCCACCCAGAAGCCCGAAGGAGAGAGATTCTTAAGCAGACTCCATGCTCAGCCCAGAGCCTGATTCAGGGCTCTATCTCACGATCCCGAGATCGCCACCTCAGCCAAAACTAAGAGTCAAGGACTTAACCGACTGGGCCATCCAGACACCCTGCCTCTTTGGTTTTAATTAACAGCTGTGCATGGATAAAAAAAAATCTTACCTCTAATTAAATATATATTATAACCTTTAACTGCTCAGTGGACATTTTTACCATATCAAGATATCTCACAGATATCTCAAATTCAGAATGTTCAAGAGTTAATTTATCTCTTGTTTTCCTGCTCCTAACTGCCTCCTCCCACCATCTCCTTCAACTGCCTTTTGACCCAAGTCCAACCTAGTTGGTATTGCCTTTCCATTCAGGCAAGAAACTATAGGATTCGTGCTGAACTTAGCGCTCTCCTTAACCCATTACACTCATCTAGACCAAAACCCAGCTGGAATCCATGAATTTCTCCCGATTTCCTTTTTTAATCTTTAGTTCTGGCTCAGTATCAATCACTGAAACCATTTTCAGAGCCACTATATTAGTTATCTTTATTATTATTATTGCTTTTGCTGTATAACAAATTACCTCAAAACTTGGTGGCTCAAAATAATCAATATTTATTATCTCACACTTTTTGTGGATCAGAAATTCAGCAGTGACTTAGCTAGGTGGTTCTGGTTCAGGGTCTCTTATGAAGTTGTAGTCAAGATTTCAGCCAGGACTGCAGTCATCTGAAGGCTCGGTTGGGAAGATCTGATTCCAAGATGGCTCAGTTACTTTGCTGATGGCCGGAGGCTTCATTACCTCACCATGTTGCTCTCTTTATAAGGCTGCTTGAGCGTCCTTATGATACGGTAACTGGCTTCTCCCAGAACAGGCAATCCTAGAGACAGAGCAAAGAGAAAGCCACAAGGCCTTTTAGGACTTAGTCTCACAAGTCACATACCATCAATTCTACCACATTCTGTTTGTTAAAAGCAAGTTAATAAATACAGCATATGCCTAAGAGGAGAATTAGATTCTATCCTTTAAAGGATCTGTATCAGAGTTTTTGAACATAGTTTAAAACCACCACTACCTCCAAACTGTATTCTTTGTCTCCATTCAGTCTATGCATTATAAGTCTGATGTATAAACCTTTTTTTACTTAATGCATTTCAGCAGCTCAGTGCAATGTGAAGTCTAAGTTTTTTTTTTTTTTTAAGATTTTGTTTATTTATTTGAGAGAGACAGAGAGAGCACAGCAGGGGGAGAGGCAGAGGGAGAGGGAGAAGCAGACTCCCAGCAGAGCAGGGAGCCCGACTCAGGGCTTGATCCCAAGACCCTGGGATCAGACCCTGGAGATCATGACCTGAGCCCAAGACAGACTCCCAACCAAATGAGCCATCCAGGCACCCCTGAAGTCTAAGTTCTTAAACAAAGCAAAGCATATAAGCTTTTTAAAGGTCTTGGTATTGCCTGTCTAACCTCAAAGCCTCTTTTTCAGTTATATTTCAGCAATGCCCAACTGCTTGTTCATACCAGTTAGGACCTTTCCTCTTCTCAGACAGTACAACCCACATTGACTACCTTTTCAAAGCCAACTAATTCTTTTTTTTTTTTTAAAGATTTTATTTATTTGACAGAGAGAGATAGCGAGAGCAGGAACACAAGCAGGGGGAGTGGGAGAGGGAGAAGCAGGCTTCCTGCCAAGCAGGGAGCCTGATGCGGGACTCGATCCCGGGACCCCGGGGTCATGACCTGAGCCGAAGGCAGACGCTTAACGACTGAGCCACCCAGGCACCCTCAAAGCCAACTAATTCTAATGCATTTGAATAAATGCATTGGATATGTTAGGATTATCTGTTTTATTGACATCATAGTGAGTAACTGTGGTAGGCAAAATAATAGCCCCCCAAGGATGTTCACATCCTTATTACCACAGCCTATGCATGTTACCTTAGAGGGCAAAAGGGACTTCGCAGATGTGATTAAGGACTTTGAGATGGAGAGATTATCCTGCGTTATCCCGGTGGGCCCAGTATAATCCCAAGGTTTCTTAAAAGTGGAACAGGAATGCAAAAGAGGTCAGAATGAGGTGATATGGAAGATCTGCGCCTGTCGTTGCTGGTTTCAAAGATGGAGGAAGGGGGTCTCTAGAGAACTGCAAAAGGCACAGAAACAGATTTTCCCCTAGAGCCTATAGAAAGGAAGGCAGCCCTGCTGAGACCTTGATTTTGGTGCAGGGAGACCCATTTCAGACTTCTGACTTCCAGAACTCTTAAGATAATATATTTGTATTGTTTAAGCCACTAAGTTTGTGGTAATTTGTTATAGCATCAATTGAAAACAATTACAGTAAACTAAAGTTAGTTATCTGCTTTAAATAATATTCCAGGTTAGAGAAAATGGATCCTAGATCAAAAAAACTTCAGTGTGATGATTATACATACATATAATCTATAATTTTTCCTTTTTATTCTATGTACACCTTTTCTCACCGAGTCTTACAAAGTTAGTAATGAAATGACTAACATCTCAGTATGGAAAATAGAATGCTATCTGTTATGGAAAGTGATTGTCATTTTAAGTGCCCAGCTGAGAATGAATGTGTAGATATTAGATATTCTTTTTTTTTTTTTTTTTAGATTTTACTTATTTATTTGAGAGAGGGAGAAGCAGGCTCCCTGCTGAGCAGAGACCCCCAATGCGGGACTCAATCCCAGGGATTCCTGGGATTATGACCTGAGCTGAAGGCAGACGCTTAACTGACTGAGCCACCAGGTGCCCCGGTAGATTTTGAAAGCATGATGGATGATGATGGCATTTAGAGTAGAAAGCAATAGTGAGACACAGGACACAAAGATTCAGTGAATATGAAGAAGTGATTAGGAGTGATAAATGAAAGCTAAGATGATGGACAAAGTGGATCACAACCAGATGTAAATCTCAAATGAAGCAGGCTTTAAAAATTATTATTTATAAAAAATATTATTTTATCATTTTGTTTTTGAGAAATTTTGAGGAACATCTTTTTTTTTTAAGATTTTATGTATTTATTTGAGAGAGAGAGAGAGAGTGAGAAACAGCATGAGAGGGGAGAGGGTCAGAGGGAGAAGCAGGCTCCCCGCTGAGCCAAGAGCCCGATGTGGGACTCGATCCCAGCACTCTGGGATCATGACCCAAGCGGAAGGCAGTCGCTTAACCAACTGAGCCACCCAGGCGCCTGAGGAACATCTTTTAAGAGAATATTAAGGAACTGGGAATAGAAAGAAATTTCCTCAAAATGATAAAGAGAATCTATGAAAATCCCAGAACATCAGATGCAATGGTGAAAAACTGAATGCTTTCCACCTAAGATCAGGAACAAGATCACGATGTTCCCTCTAGCCACGTCTATCCACACTGAAATTGAAGTTCTAGCTAAAGCAATTGGGCAAGGAAAGGAAATAGAAGGTATACTGATTGGAAAGGAAGAAGTACACATAAGAAATTATGTAAGAAATTACACATATTTGGGGTGCCTGGGTGGCTCAGACAGTTAAGCATCTGCCTTCGGCTCAGGTCATGATCCTAGGGTCCTGGGATCAAGCCCCACATCAGGCTCCCTGCTGGGCGGGGAGCCTGCTTCCCCTTTCCCTCTGCCTGCTTCTTCCCCTGCTTGTACACTCTCTCTCTCTGTCAAAAATAAATAAAATCTTGGGGCGCCTGGGTGGCTCAGTCGTTAAGTGTCTGCCTTCGGCTCGGGTCATGATCCCAGGGTCCTGGGATCGAGCCCCACATCAGGCTCCCTGCTCAGCGGGAAGCCTGCTTCTCCCTCTCCCACTCCCCCTGCTTGTATCCCCTCTCTCGCTGTCTCATAAATAAAATCTTTAAAAATAAATAAAAATAAAAATAAATAAATAAATAAAATCTTAAAAAAAATTACACATATTCACAGATGATATGATCGTATATATAGAAAATCCTTAGGAATCCACTAAAAAACTATCAGAACTAATAAATTCAGCAAAATTGAAGGATATAAGCTCAATATAAAAAATTATATTTCTATACACTAGCAATAAACAATCAGTAAATGGAATTAAGAGGACAATTCCACTTAAGTAACATAAAAAAGATTAAAATACTTTGAAATAAATTTTACTAAAAAAGTACAAGAATTGTTCACTGGAAACCACAACACATTATTGAAAGAAATTACCCGAGACACAAATAAATGAAAAGACATTCTGTGTTCATGGACAGAAAGAAGGAATTATTATTAAGATAGTAATACACCCCAACTTGATTTATAGATTCAGACAATCACTATAAAAATCCTAGTTGCCATTTTTGCAGAAATTAACAAGCTGATCGTAATGCACAGGATCCAGAATAGATCCCAAACTACCTTGAAAAAGAACAAAGTTGAAGGGCTCATATTTCCTGATTTTAATACTTACTACAAAATGATAATAAACAAGACTTTGTGGCACTGGCATAAGGATAGACATAAAGCTCAACAAAATAAAAAGGCTAGAAATAAAACCTAACATTCATTTGAACTGATTTTTGGCAAGGATGAAAAGACCATTCAATGGAGAAAGAACAATTTCTTCAACAAATGGTCCTGAGACAACTAAGTATTCACTTTACACCATACACAAAAATTATCTCAAAAGGGATCAAAGAGGAGCGCCTAGGTGGCTTAGTCGGTAAGCGTCTGCCTTCAGCTCAGGTGATGATCGAGCCCCGCATCGGGCTGTCTGCTCAGCAGCGAGTCTGCTTCTCCCTCTGCCCTTTTCCCCCCTGCTGTGTTCCCTCTCTCGCTTTGTCTCTTTCTGTCAAATAAATAAATAAAATCTTTAAAAAAAAAAAAAGGGGATCAAAGACCTAAATGTAAGAGCTAAAGCTATAAAACCCTTAGAAGAAACATAGGCATAAATTGTCAAAACCTTGGCTTAGACAATGGTTACTTAAATATGACACTAAAAGCATAAGCAAGGAAAGACAAAACAAGATAAACTGGACTTTGTCAAAATTAAAAACTTTCATGCTTCAAAGGACCCTATCAAGGAAGTTAAAAGACAACCCATAGGATGGCAGAAAGTATATGCAAATCATATGTTTGATAAGGGACTTATATCTAGAATACATATATAATTCAACAACAAAAAGATAAGTAACCCAATTAGAAACCGGCAGATGGGGCGCCTGGGTGGCTCAGTTGGCTGAGCGTCTGCCTTTGGCTCGGGTCATGATCCTGGGGTCCTGGGATTGGGCTCCGTGTCGGGGAGCCTGCCTCTCCCTTTCCTCCCTGCTCGTGCTCTCTCTAGCTATCTCTCTATCTCTCTGTCTCTCTCTTTCTCTCTCAAATAAATAAAATCTTAAAAAAAAAAACAGGCGAAGGATTTGAATACAAATTTCAACAAAAAAAGTATACAAATGGTCAATAAACAGATGAAAAGATGCTCAAAATAAATAGCCAATAAGGAAACACTAATCAAAACCAAAATGAGACACCAAGCTGCGCTCACTAGGATGGCTGTTAAGGAAAAGAAAAAGGGGACAATAACAAATATTGCTGAGGAGAAACTGGACCTTCAAACACTGCTGGTGGGAATATAAAATGGTGCACCCTCTGTGGAACTTTGGCAATTCCTCAAAAAGTTAAACATGGAGTTACCACATGACCTGACGGTTGCATTCTTATGTATAAAACATGTTCACACAAAAACTAGTGCTTGAAAATTCGTAGCAGCATTGTTCATAATAGCCAATACAATGAAAATAGCCCCAATGTCCATCAACTGACAAATGGGTAACAAAAGGAGGTTCATCCCCTACAATGGACTATTGAGCCATAAAAAGGGATGAAATACTAATATGTGTTACAAGAGGGATGAACCTTGAAATATCGTTCTAAGTGAAAGAAGCTAGACACAAAAGCCACATATTACATGTTTCCATTTATATCAAATGTCCCAAATAGTCAAACCTATAGACACCAGGCGGCTCAGTGGCTGACTCTTGATTTTGGCTCAGGTCGTGATCTCAGAATTGTGAGATCAAGTCCCCCGAGTTGGGCTCGTGCTGGGCATAGAGCCTGCTTAAGATTCTCTTCCTTCTCTCTCTCCCTCCACCCGTCCCCCTCAAAAAAAAAACCCCCAAAATCTATAGACACAGAAAGTAGATTAGTGGTTGCCCGGCACTGGGGGGGAGGAGGGTATAGGGAATGATGGCTAATGGATACGGGGATTTCTTTTGATGTGATGAAAATGTTCTGGGTTTTGGGGCACCTGACTGGCTCATGCCGTGGAGCATGCAACTCTTGATCTCGGGGTTGTGAATTCAAGCCCCGTGTTGGGTGTAGAGATTGCTTAAAAATAAAAGTTTTAGGGATGCCTGGGTGGCTCAGTCAGTTAAGTGTCTGCCTTTGGCTCATGTCATGATCCCAGGATCCTGGGATGGAGCCCCGCATCGGGCTCCCTGCTCAGTGGGGAGCCTGCTTCTCCCTCTGCCTGCAGCTCTCCCTGCTTGTGCTCTCTCTCTCTTTCTCTCTGACAAATAAATAAATAAAATCTTTAAAAAATAATAAAAAAATAAAAGCTTTAAAAAAAAACCAAAAAGAAAATGTTCTGGATTTAGATAGTGCTGATGGTTGCACAACTCTGTGAATATACTAAATCCACTGAAATGTATACTTTAAAAGGGTGAACTTTATGGTATACAAATTATATCTCAATTTTTATTTATTTATTTTATTTTATTTTTTTAGATTTTATTTATTTATTTGACAGAGATAACAGCAAGAGAGGGAACACAAACAGGGGGAGTGGGAGAGGGAGAAGCAGGCTTCCCGTAGAGCAGGGAGCCCGATACAGGGCTCGATCCCAGGACCCTGGGATCATGACCTGAGCCGAAGGCAGATGCTTGATGACTGAGCCACCCAGGCACCCCTGTATCTCAGTTTTTAAAATTACTATCTAGGTGTCATGGTTTGGAAACAGTGAGAAATTAGACAACTTTCAGGCTCTAAGTGTAGAACTTAAGAAAATGAGCAGTCTCTCCTCAATATGACTATAAAAGAAGCAGACCCATGGATGGACAGATGGAGAGTTTCAAGCCATGTCAAGAAAGGAAGCTTTCTGATGCAGCCAAGGATGAAGGAGATGCAGTGGAAGAATTCTGGGAGTGTTAGTTGGAAAGCCAGGAGAAGAAGCATAAAACAGTAATGAAGAGGGGCGCCTGGCTGGCTCATCCCATAGAGCATGTGACTCTTGATCTCCAGGGTCATGAGTTCCCCAGGCTCAAGATTGGGCATAGAGTTTACTTAAAACAACAACAACAACAAAGCAAACAAACAAAAAAACAGTAATGAAGATGAGACGTGGAAGGAGATGGCTGCAGAATACAGACCTTTCTTTGCACTCCATGAAGTTAAAAAAAATAACTCCAAACACTTTGAAAACAGAAAGCAATAAATATCAGAGGCAAATGGAAAGGGAATTTAATTTAGTACAAGAAAGGGAATGAAACACAAGAGGGCTCATAGAAGCTTAGCTTTGTTGTCTTAAGAGGCACAATAAAACACCAAGCAGCCCCTAACATGATACAATTATGATTTCACACATTCATTAGCTAATAGTACACCCTATTTCCAAGCATGGTGCTTGGCACATAGTAAATGTGCAGTAAATGTTTTTAAAAATCTAGTTCTTAACCTTTATCTCAGGAATATCTAGGGATGCCTGTGTGGCTCAGTCAGTTAAGCGTCTGCCTTCAGCTCAGGTCATGATCCTAGGGTCCTGGGATCAAGTCATGCATTGGGCTCCCTGCTTGGCGGAGAGCCTGCTTCTCCCTCTGCCCCTACTCCCCACTGTGCTCTCTCTCTCAAATAAATAAATCTTTAAAAAAAAACAAAACAAAATTTTTCTGTGAACAACTATGATCTCATACTCCCTGATTTTATAAATAGTAGTATTTTTACCATAAGTTTTTTGTTTTGTTTGTGTGTTTGTTTGTTTTTAGAAAATAAAGTATAGATCAGGGAAACAAATTCTAGTAGTCCAACCAGGGATAACACTGTTAAATACATATCTCACAAAACATGTATATAAACATAAACACATACCCATAAAATTACCTGAGTTATACCAATTTTGCTGGTTTTATTTTTTTTTTAATTTTTATTTTTTTTAAGATTTTATTTATTTGATAGAGAGAGAGACAGTGAGAGAGGGAACACAAGCAGGGGGAGTGGGAGAGGGAGAAGCAGGCTTCGCGCTGAGCAGGGAGCCCGATGCAGGGCTCAATCCTAGGACCCTGGGATCATGACCCGAGCCGAAGGCAGACGCTTAACGACTGAGCCACCCAGGTGCCCCAATTTTGCTGGTTTTAAAGTTGAATTTACTTTACAAATTTATTTACAAGTTGTTTTTTAGGAAAAAAAAAATATATATATATATACACACGCACACACACACACAGGAATGTATATGTATTTTTTGCTAAATGGGGCCATTCTATACATTAATTTTTATATTTAAGTTTTTCTGCTGGCATTATATCAAGGGTGTTTTAATTACCATGTCATTAAACATTCTTTAAAAACACTGTTTTTCATTGCTGCTATACTTTTTTTTAGTATTATACATTTAGGTTGCTTCTAATCTTCCACTATTATAAGTAACCTTTATACGTTCTTTAAGTTTGTACTCTGATATTTTCTTAGTGTAGATTTTAGATTAATGTTTTATACTGTCTTGCTAAATAACTGTCTAAAAATGGTCATAACAGTTTATACTTAAGCAGTGTGTAAGTGTAATAATTTCTTTTTTCCAGTTCGGATTCTGAAATAATAGGTTATGCTTTGGACACACTATACAATATAATATCTAATGATGAAGAAGAAGAAGTAGGTAAGTTTCTTTTATTATGTTTTCTTTTTTTTCTTTTATTGTGTTTATATACATAAAATAGCATATGCTATATATCGTGGAGTTGTGCCAATTTTGCTGGTTTTAAAGTTGAATTTATTTTATGAATTTATTTATAAGGGTTTTTTCTTTTTTAACCAGTAAGGAAAGACAGGCTTAGTCCCAGAAAAATATATTTAAAATGATTGCTTTGTATGTTATTTAGAGATGGAATTAGAGTCTTCTTTTTTATAAAATACTTTTTTTTTTAAGAGTTGGATGCTTACAGAGCACCTAGGTGGCTCAGTCGGTTAAGCATCCAACTCTTGATCTCAGCTCAGGTCTTGATCTCAGGGTCATGAGTTCAAGCCCTGCATGAGGCTCCATGCTGGGCGTTGAGCCTACTTGGAAAAAAAAAAAAAGACAGTCGACTGAACCACTGAAGCACCCCTTTTTTATTTAAAAAAATACATATATATAAATATAATTTACTTATTTATTTATTTTATTTGAGCGAGAGAGCAACAGAGAGAGCATGAGCAGGCAGAGGGGCAGAGGGAGAAGGAGAAGCAGACTCCCTGCCAAGCCAGGAGCCTGATGCGGGACTCGATCCCAGGACTCTGGGATTATGACCTGAGCTGAAGGCAGATGCTTAACTGAGCCACCCAGGCACCCCTATAAAATCTTTTGTCCTCTTTTTGTATTTGGTTTTAGTTAGGCAGTATGAATATTAGTAATTTCAGATTAAATAAATCATTTTTGGCTATTAAAAAATGAACTTTTGGGGTGCCTGGGTGGCTCAGTTGGTTAAGCGACTGCCTTCAGCTCAGGTCATGATCCTGGAGTCCCTGGATTGAGTCCCACATCGGGCTCCCTGCTTGGCAGGGAGTCTGCTTCTGCCTCTGACCCTCCCCCCTCTCATGTGCTCTCTCTTTCTCATTCTCTCTCTCTCAAATAAATAAATAAAATCTTAAAGAAAAAAAAAATGAACTTTTATTTATATGTTATTATCCGGTGACCAATATGAAATTAGAGGGGTTTTTCCTAATAAATACTTCAACTTTTAACATAGGACTTTTGTTAATTTATAAAGGGCAACAACATATTAAATTTAGAAAGTTTCTTTACGTTAGTCTGGTGTGAAATGATACAAATCAGTTCAAAACTCACACACTTCTTTGGTACATCTTTTTTTTTCCTATTTTTGTTTCACATTACTTGCATATTTAAAATAAGGTAGTCTGTCATCTTACTTTATTTTATTGTTGGTATGTGAAATACTTAGCTAGAAGTCTATATACATTTCTTTCTATATATTGTAAAAACGTATTCACTGAGTAACATTTGACAGTGCTGTTGAAGAATGCATTCTTCACATCAGGTTGGCTATTGAAGGACATAGTGGATGTTTCATTATTCTAGACAACCAGAAAGGTGGGCATTTTTGTGCATTTTAGAAGTTTAATTTAGATTATAAGCTCTTTTGAAATTGTAAGTAGACAAATTATAAAGAAATGTAGATAATTATAAGTGTGTATATATTTTATTATGATAAAAATAGAGCAGAAATATATATAGATATTAATTTCATAGAATATCAGTAATAGGAACATTTGAAATGGGTCAGGTCAAATGGTCACAATTTCTTGTACTTAAATATCCTTTTTCTTAAATTTTTATTTCTCTGTGGTATCTAGCTAACAACTTAACTTTATTAATTTCTCAGGGTTGAGAAAAAAATTTTTTTAAGATTTTATTTATTCATTTGAGAGAGAGAGAGCACAAGTGGGGAGGAGGGGCAGAGAGAGGAGGAGAAGCAGACTCCCCGCTGAGCAGGACGCCTGACGTGGAGCTTGATCCCAGGACCCTGGGATCATGACCTGAGCTGAAGGCAGATGCTTAACTGACTGAGCCACCCATGTGCCCTGAAAAAATCTTTAGTAAACATGATTTGGTACCCATGGAATAAGAGGCTGTCAGTCACTGGACAAACACTTAAATACAATGCACACAAGAACACACTCTGAAGAAAAAGACACTTACCTTCCTAGTTATTTCTCAGATGAGAAAATTAGGTGTAACACACTTGTTAGAACATTACAATAAAAGACATTTTCTTTCTTTCTTTCTTTCTTTTTTTTTTTTAGTTTTAGATTAGAAATTTAGCTCTTTTTCTAGTCTGTAGCAGATAATTTTTGTGTTTTAAAAAATTGCCTGGTGATGGGTATTAAAGAGGGCACATTCTGCATGGAGCACTGGGTGTTATGCACAAACAATGAATCATGGAACACTACATCTAAAACTAATGATGTAATGTATGGTGATTAACATAGCAATAAAAAATTTTAAAAAAATAAAATGAACTGGTCAAAAGAAAAAAAAATCGTGTAGCAGCAATATTTTTAGTTAGGTGGTTTTACTTCATTATAAATTTATAATATAATCATGTTTAGAGTCCAATTTTTTGTCTCTATGTGTTTGGGCTCTGTATTTTTAATTCATCCAAAAAGGATTCTTTGGATAAAATAAGTTAAACAGTTCTTTGGGGAAACAGTAGTAGAATCACTTTTTCTAGGGAAGATTAAAATAGGAACTTAAACTTTGTTCTGAAAATTTACTTATCCTGAAGGACCAATTTAAAAAAATTTAGATATTGAGAAATATGCCCTTCAGTTCTATTATTGATACTTTTCCTCTATTGCTTCATCAAAAAGTAATTCTTAGCTGATATTATGAACTCCATCTTAGAGTTCTTTACCTTGGGGATATTTACAGTCCTTTAATTTAATGATAAATCTGTCTCATAATCCTGAATATATTGTGTGTGCTTGCTGTATCTCTCTTAGGCATTTTGAATAAAATGAATGAGTCTTTTCTTCCAAGAGATTATATTGCTTATTTGACATTTTTAAGCTCTTATTTATTTTATTGTGAATACTACTACATAGAAACTGTTTTCTTGGGGCGCCTGGGTGGCTCAGTCGTTAAGCGTCTGCCTTCGGCTCAGGTCATGATCCCAGGATCCTGGGATCGAGCCCTACATCGGGCTCCCTGCTCCGCGGTAGGCCTGCTTCTCCCTCTCCCGCTCCCCCTGCTTGTGTTCCCTCTCTCGCTGTGTCTCTCTCTGTCAAATAAATAAATAAAATCTTTAAAAAAAAAGAAAGCTTTTTCTCTGTCAGGACAGTCTATTCAAATTACTTTTTGTGTACTTCTTGGAGAAAACTTTTGAGGCAGTTTATATAAAATAAAAATATTTGAATATGTATACATAAAATTTTACGTGTACTCAGCAAGAACTGGACAGTGTTCCAGTTTAGAGAATACTTACATGTTGATATTGTCCCTTTAAAATAATGCATGCACAATAATGTCTAGTGACTTTTTTTTATATTAATTCATAGAACTCACCAATTCATTGTCTTTCCTTTTTCTCGTGGTCTGTTTCAAGTTCCATTAATTTTTAACATTAATATTTCTGTTCCTCATAATTAAAGTAACCAAGCTTTATTTTGTTTTGCCATTGTTCCTAAGATCCTTAACTTTTTAAAAATGAGGATGGGAATAGTCTTATCTAAAGTAGGTTTAAAATGGTGCATAACAAAGTTAACTATACTTAACAAAAAGCTAACTAACTTATTAAAGTGTATAGCCTTACCATTGTGATATTTGAACCCCTTGTTTGAAAGCAGAAAATACCAAAACATGATGCCTTTACTCTGTGAAAATAAGCTGGTTTCCTTTCTGGGTAATAGAGATTAGTCATAGTTGTTTCTATTATTGTTTCTTCATTTTTGTATAGAGCTTTAAAATTTACAGTGCTTTCATGTCCATTGTCCTCTATTTGAGCCTCATAGCATCCTGTGAGGTAGGTGGTATTTTTCTCTTTTCTAAAGATGAGAAAAGTTAATTAATTAATTAATTAATTAATGGTGAGAAAATAGAAGCCCAGAGATCATGTAACTTACATAATATCAGCTAGTAAGTAGGATAACAGTATTAAAAAAAAAAAGATTTATTTATTTATTTTAGAGAGAAAGAACATGAGCAGTAGAGGGAGAGGGAGAGAGAATCTCAAGCAGACTCTGTGCTGAGTGCAGAGCCTGATGCAGGGCTCGATCTCACAACCCTGAGATCATAACCTGAGCTGAAACCAAAAGTTGGATGCTTAACGGATGATGGCACCCAGGTGCCCCAATAGTATTTTTTAATATACTTTTTTCTAAATATCCCATAGATTTCTTTTTGTTTGTTTGGTTTGGTTTGGTTTGAAGTTTTTATTTAAATTCTGGTTTTTTAAATAGATTTCTGATTTAATAAATTGTGGCTATTTTTCTGAGTAGATTATCTTTAGTAAATCTTGTGATTTACATAACTAGTTTATAGAAGATTTAGACAAACATTAAAAAACACAGGTGTGCTTGTTTAATTGAGCACAGTGTAAAAGATAACTTGATATTCATTCACTATGAGTTAGGACTACTTTTACTAGAATATCTCTTTCTATAGAGCAGTTTTGTCCTCTGTAATACAGGTTATGACCTTGATATGGAATGGAATTCCGAAGAGAAGGTCCAGAAATATTTTTTTTTTGGTGGGGTTTTTTTTCGGGGTTTTTTTTGAGAAAGAGAGCACGTGAGAGTGCATGTGTGAGTAGAGGAGTTGGGGGAGAGGCAAAAGGGGAGAGAGAATTTTAAGCAGCTCCAGGCCCAGCACAAAGCTCACCTTGGAGCCCAACACCAGGCTCAGTCTCAGAACCCTGAGATTATAACTTCAAGCAAAATCAAGAGTCAGTCTTGCCCGACTGAGCCACCCAGGTGCCCCCCAGAAATGTTTCTGAATATTGTTTATGCCTCTGGGGAAATTAAAACTGTAAATAAACATTTGAAGAATAAAAATATATATACATATTTTGTTAAAAGCCAGTCATATAAATAGGCCTAAAATGTTTTCAGAGGTATATAATAAGGACTTTTAAAAAGCAATCTTTAATTTGATACAACTGTCTTAGACTTATTTTCACTACAGTAACAAAGGACCATTTAATTCTTACATTTTCATTTATCTTACACTAAAGAGTCATTTACTTTTACAGGCTATATAACATATAGTATATAATATCTATACAATGTAAAAAAATAGACAGTTCTAAAAGTTTTAAAATAAGTATATTGGATAAGAGAGGATGGTTTACTTGTCTCATACCTTGGCTTACATATAAAATGTGATTTCTCATGAGTTTAATTTTGGTTTATAGCTTTTAGATATAATTAGTGTAGTAGTTGGCTTATGTAAACTACTTATATATAAACTACTATAAATAGCTTAATTTACTGCTATATGAAAATAGTTTGTATGTTACTTTAATTGCATAGCTAATTTTTTGCAAGACTCTAAATAAAGTTGAGAAGTGCTGTTATGACTATAACTTAAAGGAAGTGGAGTTTATCTCACTAACACTGTTTTTTAAATCAATAACATTAAAACAGAAGGAACTGTAGATCCTTGGAACAGGATCATATTTTACTAGTTCAATTCAAAACATAGATCTTAATTATATACTGTTAAGCTACAGTATTTTATACAGTATAACTACAGAACAAATCATATGTATTAACTCTTATTCTTGCCAAGTTATTAGCTTGTGCTCAATGCAGACATTGAATTAAACTCTCTTGGGTTAAACCTGCATTCCTTTAAAGTATAGCACAAAAGTCCCAGAGTCCTCTGTATTAAAAGGTCCCATAGTTAAATAAACATAATATACTATATTCCCCTCTGAAGCATCACAAAATTTACATTAGTACATTAAGTGCTGAGAATTCTGCAGTAAAGAAACCGATTCAACTTTGTTTAATCCAAATACATTTGGGCAAAGGTGCTTGCTTTCATCAGATACTTACTAACATGCCACACTGTCCTGCATTTTGAGAAATACTAACCAAGGCTTAAACCCATAGCTTGGTTATTTGCATTTATCTACATAAAAACTTTTCAGCATTTTAAAATAAATTTCATAGGAAGAATTCATTAAGTCTGTATATGTTTTTTTCCCTTCCTTTAATCTTAGATTAGTTTTTTTTTTTTTTTAAGATTTTATTTATTTATTTGACAGAGAGAGACACACAAGCAGGGGGAGTGGGAGAGGGAGAAGCAGGCTCCCCAAGGAGCAGGGAGCCCGATGCGGGGCTCAATCCCAGGACCCTGGGATCATGACCTGAGCCGAAGGCAGACGCCCAATGACTGAGCCACCCAGGCGCCCCTCGATTAGTTTTAATAATATTCTCGCAAATGTCAGTGACTTACTCTGAGCTTGTCTCCAGAGGTCACAATCTTTTGGTCCAAGGGCATTGTCTGTCTTATAAGCAAGGTTGTTTGACCCACTTAATATTTAAAATAATTTAAATAAGTTGCTGGTATTACAAATTGGGAACTTTCACATGAGATTTTGGATTTTAGATTTCTGTTTTTAAAAAATCTGCGGACTGACGATAGCTGGGCCTGCATTCACACTTGGCAGTCAGTTGCTGCTTCCCCTAGGCAGGGCATATACTCTCTCCAGCCTTCCTGTCATCTCACACCCAGCCTGCTGCACTCACATATATTACTGTCTTGCCCCTACAGTTTTTATTCTCCAGCATAGTCACACCGCTCAGAGAAGAACCAGCTTTGGATTTCTTCTCCCTCACAGCAGCTTTCTTCTTCTTCCTTTTTTTAAAGATTTTATTTTATTTGAGAGCAAGAGCGCACATGCGTGTGAGAGAGTGCAAGGGGTTTGCAGAGGGAGAGGCAGAAAATTCCAAGCCCGAGGCAGGGCTCCATCCCACAGCCCCAAGATCATGACCTGAGCTGAAATGAAGAGTTAGACGCTTAGGGGCGCCTGGGTGGCTCAGTCGTTGAGCGTCTGCCTTCGGCTCAGGTCATGATCCCAGGGTCCTGGGATCGAGCCCCGCATCAGGCTCCCTGCTCTGCGGGAAGCCTGCTTCTCCCTCTCCCACTCCCCCTGTTTGTGTTTCCTCTCTCACTGTGCCTCTCTCTGTCAAATAAATAAAATATCTTAAAAAAAAAAAAAAGTTAGATGCTTAACCCACTGAGCCACCCAGGCGCCCCACAACAGTTTTTTTTTTTGTTGTTAAGATTTTATTTATTTGCGAGAGAGAGAATGAGAGAGAGCATGAGAGGGAGGAGGGTCAGAGGGAGAAGCAGACTCCCTGCTGAGCAGGGAGCCCGATGCGGGACTCGATCCCGGGACTCCAGGATCATGACCTGAGCCGAAGGCAGTCGCTTAACCAACTGAGCCACCCAGGCGCCCCACAACAGTTTTCTTGAAGTATAATTGAAATATAATGATTACACATAAATAAATGTACAATATGATGAGTTATGACATATGTATAAACCATGAAACTGTCACCACCACCACCAAAATAATGAACATATCCAAAAGTTCCCTTGTGCTTGTTTGTAATTAGTCCCTCCTCCTAGCCCCCATTTAGTCACCCATCTGCTTTATCACTGTGGATTACTTTGTGTTTTTCTAGAATTTTTTATAAATGAGATCATACAGTATATACTTTCTTCTTGGGTTTTTTTTTTTTTTTTTTGGTCTGACTTCTTTCCCACAACATAATTATTTTGACTTTCATCTGTTTATATCAGTAGTTCATTTTTTAAAATTGTTGAGTAGTATTCTATTGTATGAGTATACAACAGTTTGTTAGTTCATTCCCCCCTTGGTGGGCATTTGGGGTTGTTTCTAGTTTTTAGCTGTTTCATGTAAAGCTTTTGTAAACATTCATATACAAACAAGTCTTTGTGTGGACATATGTTTTCATTTCTCTTCAGTAAATACCTAGGAGCAAAATGGCTAAGGGATATAATAGGTATATCTTTAGCTTTATAAGAAATTGCCAAACTTTTTTCAAAGTAGTTGTACCATTTTACATGCCCACTGGAATGTGTATGAGAGTATATGAGAGTTCCAGGCCCTCCACATCCTCTCCAATTCCTGATATGGTCAGTCTTTTAAAATTTTAGCCATTCTAATAGGTGTGAAATAGTATCTCATGGTAGTTTTCATTTGTAATTTTGTAATGAATAATAATATTGAACAACTTTTCATGTGTTTTTGGGGGGGGTCATCCATATAACTTTATTCTTTGATGAAGTATTTATTCAAATCTTTTGTTCATTTTTACTGTTTTTTTTTTATACTTGAGTTGTAAGAATTCCTTATATATTCTAGATACAAGTCCTTTGCAGCGTTTATTTCACAAATATTTTCTTCTAGTCTATGATTTTCCTAACATTGTATTTTGAAGAGCAAAATTTTTAAGCTCCCTTGTACCCTAATTAGAAGTTTAACCTAAAAATGTCTTTGAAAAGATGTGGAAATTTAGATGTCTTTTCTTTGACTATCATATTTAAACATTTAAGAATAACTATTTATTTAAATGATATTGAAAGTTATTTTAAGGATAATCTTTTCAGCATAATTGTGCTATCACTACCAGCCATACTGTTCTAAGAAAATTACCATTTCTGCTTAGCTCCCTCAACAAAAAGGATACTTTAAAATAACGTAGCATCATATTGAAGTACTTTATCTTTGAATATTACAGAAGAAAATTCCACAAGACAGAGTGGGGATTTGGGAAGCCAGTTTACAGAAATTTTCATTAAGCAGCAGGAAAATGTCACTCTCCTGTTATCTTTATTGGAGGTAAATAATCTTGCTATTTTTGTCATCTTAATAAGCTTTTTTTTGGGGGGGGGTGTTATTGAGGAAGCAACATATACATACCTTTTTAAGGTCGTGAAATTTGTAGTATCATTGCAAGAGATTCACATGCATGTTTTAAGGTATTTTGTTAAAGTATTGTCTGCTTATTTCCATTTTTACCTTACCAAGTTTAATCATTTATGTTAACTATTTTCTTTTTATTTCTTAAATTACTTTTTTAAAGTTTGCTAAACTGTGTTTGTAGTTTTTAATACCACTATTGAAAAAAATGTTTTTCTTAAAAACGTAAATTACAGATGTTAAATATTTTAAATACTTATGTTGCAGGAGTTTGATTTCCATGTCCGCTGGCCTGGTGTGAAGCTTCTTACTTCTCTTTTAAAACAACTAGGACCTCAGGTGCAGCAAATTATTTTAGTCAGTCCCATGGGTAAGTGACTCATCTTAAATAATTTTGATTTAAAAGTGAGGATCATTCCTAAAGAGGGGGACTGAAATGATGTGTTAATAAATTGCATAATTTAAATCACTATTTTTGTATTTTTGATCTGCCACTATTTTTCACACGGTTATATGTTCTAGGTGTTTCAAGATTGATGGACTTACTAGCAGATTCCAGGGAAGTTATACGTAATGATGTAAGTTAAATTCGAAGAAGTCTAAGAATGTGCAACTTTTTTTCCCCCTCTCTTTGCAAATGAAATCTTTGTTGATCCTTATTCAGTGTCATAAGAAGTTAGATTTGGAAATTGGAGGTATTGGCCCATATTTTAGACTTTTTTTTTTTTTAAAGATTTTATTTATTTATTTGTGAGAGGGAGATAGTAAGAGCAGGAACACAAGCAGGGGGAATTGGAGAGGGAGAAGCAGGCTTCCTGCCTGAGCAGGGAGCCCGATGTGGGGCTTGATCCCAGGACCCTGGGATCATGACCTGAGCAGAAGGCAGATGCTTAAGGACTGAGCCACCCAGGCGCCCCTGTTTTAGACCTTTTTAAGTTATATACAAGACCACATTATTTCTTTGTTTCCTGCCTATCCAGTATTTTGGTGTAGACAGATGATTTTCATATTCAAATTTATGCCTTTCCACAAGTTTAGAATTTCTTTCATCTTCTTTTGAAAGGCTATATTGACACTAAATTCTGCCTTCAGAAAAAGTAAAGGAAACATCCCCAGACATTGAACTGTGTAAACTTAAAGCATTGCATTTGGAATCTTCACCCTCATTTGACTGAATATGCATTTCAAAGGATTTTCCTTGTAATCTGCATTTAACTATAGAGCATGATTTGCTTTGGAGTTATCTTCCATTCTGATTTATTTTATTATTTGCATATAAGTTTGAATATTTTGTATTGATGTATTTTTTTGTTGTTTGAACATTTTTCTGGTTGTTATCTATAACTTGGTCAAGACTGTGGTACTTTTTTTTTTTTAATGCTTTTAAAGATTTTATTTTTAAGTAATCTTCACACCCAGTGTGGGGCTCGAACTCACAACCCTGAGATCAAGAGTCTTATGCTCCACCAATTGAGCCAGCCAGGCACCCCTAGACATAATACTTTAGACAACAATTGGAAAAATCCTTTTAAAATTAAATTCTAGAGCCAGGAGAGCATATCAGGTTAATTCATTCTCCATATTAACACTGAGAAGCCCAAGACTTACGAAAACCAAGTGACTTGTTGTTAGTGATGTCTATTCATTTTTGTATATATGGTAACTGGCCTGTGCCTTTCTCATCCTTACTGCTAGTAAATACCATTTGGATTGCTCTTAGCTTCACAGCTGGTTAGTGGCAGAGCAGAGACACAAGTGAAGTGCTCTTGACCTTTAGTTCACATACAGTTTTTTAACTTTGTATTTAACATTTTATAGTATATATGTCAATGCAGTATTATAAGGGGTTAAATAATAGGGTAATGTAACTGATGAGAGGGACATTTTTAAGTCTCTATTATTCTTTTAAGAATTGTCTTATTTAGATGGGTACCCAGCTACTTAGGAATTTTGAGCATCTTTCCTTTACTAAAATATTACTATATACTTAAACTTGATGTTGTTGTTCTGTTCTTCTCTTGGCCCTAAGTATAAATAAGATAATGCCATACAAACCTTTTATTTAAAAAATTTTCCATTCCATTCTATTTTATTATTTATTTATTTACTTTTTTTTTTTTTAATTTTATTTTTAAGTAATCTCTACACACCCAACATGGGTCTTGAACTTACAACCCTGAGATCAAGAGTCACATGCTCCATTGACTGAGCCAGCCAGGTGCTCCACCATATAAATCATTTAATAAGGAAATTCCCTCTCATGGATCGCTATTAGTATCATTACCATTATTTTCATTTTCGGATAGAATTTGTGTGTGTGTAAAACTGTATTAGCTTGGTTCTTAAATATACCATTTCCTTTAACCCCTACTCTTTTTTCCTGCTCTTAACCTTTTCCTCGATTTTTGTTTTTTGGGTTTTTTTGTTTTTTGTTTTTTTAAGTAGGCTTCAAGCCCAGCATGGAGCCCAGTGCGGGGCTTGAACTCATGACCCTGAGATCAAGACCTGAGATGAGATAGAAAGTCAGATGCTTGACCAACTGAGCCACCCAGGCGCCCCACCTTTTTCTCAATTTTTATTTGAGACCGATAAAATGATTCTCTATTTATGTTGCTTTTCATTAATTTTATGATTAGGGATTAAGTTATGTATATTTTTTAACATCTGGATTCTTGGTTTTTATGTTTTACAGCCATCCTTTCTTTGGGTTTAGTAAACCTATTCATTTGAATTTTTTGTGGCTAATTACTATCATAACATTATATAATACACCATGGTACACCTCAGTTGACACCAGCAACCAGAGGCAACTAAATGGCACCTCTGGTAGTTCTTATTGGCATTCTGTGATTACCTGGAACAATACACTACCCTTTTCCTCCTCTTGTGTCTTTTCTTTTTTTATTCTTCTTTAAAAATTCTTTTCTTTTTTTCTTTTTAATCAACTTTCTAATTGTACTCAATAATAGTTTAGTAGTTGTCAACATTGACTAGCTTCCCTGGGTGCATATCGGTAAAGATTTTTAGCCCCAGTTTGTTTTATATTTGAAACATTAATTTTGATCTGGATTAGAGAATTAGTTGGTCCTTTACCATAGGTGCACTGACACTATCCTATTTATTTATGTTACTTAGTGCTTAAAAATTAGCAGGAAAGGTTGAAAAACTGAACTACCTGCTCACTCCTAAGTGATAGATTTAGATAGATAGATTCTATTCTTTAATTTTTTATTATGAGAAATGTAAACACACACAAACACACAAACCTGTCCCTTAAACCCATCAGTTTTCAAAATTTTGTTATACTTGTTTCATCTACCTCTCCTCTCACCACCGTCCTTTATTTTTGACTGGAATATTTAAAAACATTGAAACAATCAATATAATTTCACCATTACATACTTTTAGTATACCTATATATACAGTTATATATATCCTGATATAACTGTAATGCCATTATCACATTTAACAAGTTAACAATGATGTCTTAGCCCTCAGTTTCAATAAGATAACCATTCCATATTCAGGTTTTCCATTTGTCTCAAAGATACCTTTTACAGTTGTTTTTTTCATATTGGGTTCCAGACAGGGTTCTCTTATTACATTTGATTGTTATATCTGTTAACTTATCTAAAGGGCTTGATTAGGTTTTGGTTCACCTTTTTGCTAGGGTATTTCCTAAATGATACAGTGAACTTAATTTTGCAACACATGAGGAAACATAATATCTGGCTGTCTCACTTTTAGTGATCAGTGGATTTGATTTGGATCTCTCCGTTGTAAATTCTCTATCAACCTTACATCAGATTCATCAGTTACATCTGATCATCCATTAATGATCATTGCTTTAATCAGTTTCTTTGTTAAGAATTGCAAAATGATGATTTCTGTAATTCTGTCATTATTTCACATGTATTAAGTTACAATCTTATAGCTTCTGCAAAGAAGAACTTCATCGAGTAGTCCAATTTGTTACCCTGAAATATAGTTCATACATGAAAAGCAGAATAAATGAATAAATGCCTTTAATTATCAGTTTTTAAAGTAAGGACTTGGTATCCACTTACTTTAATGACTGATGAGTATACTTTTGTTCTTAATAGCATTTTAGTGGTTATGTTTGATTAGAACAATGTATCTCTTTATAGTCAGGAAAAATAAGTGAACATGTGTTGAGAACAAACAATGAATCATGGAATACTGCATCAAAAACTAATGATGTAAGGTATGGTGATTAACATAATAAAAAAATGCTAATAAAAAAAGAATAAGATAGAAAGTCAGAAACAGAGTAAGTGGTGGTTACTAGGGGCTGGAGTGTGGGAGAAATGGACAGATACTGGTCAAGGGTACAAACTGCCAGTTATAAGATGAATAAGCTCTAGAGATTTATTGTATACTATGGTGATAATAATATTAAGCTAATAATACTGTTTTATATACTGGAAAGTTGCTAATTGAGTAGATCTTAAATGTTCTTACCACAAGAAAGAAATGGTAATTTTGTGATGTGATGAAGGTATTAACTAACACTACAGTGGTAATCATTTTATAGTATGTAAGTGTTTCAAATCAACAGGTTGTACGCCTTAAACTCACACAATGTTCTATGTCCATATCTCAGTAAAGCTGGGGGAAAGAAAAAAAAAGAGAACTTAAAATATAAGTACTATATACATATAAACCTGGTAGCTTCCACAGAAGTTATTTTATCTGCTTTACTTCTAATAAAAATCCTGTAACAAAGATATTATCCTTGTTTTACATATGGGCATACTAAGACTTAGAATTTATGTAATTTGCTTAAGGTTGCACAACTAGTACATAGGACAACTGTTTTTAAAACCCACTTTATTTAACTCAGAGCCTTAATGTTCTTTCTGCTGTATTCCTTCCCCCCTTTGGTAGCAGTTAAACCCAAGTTGGCAGCATTAAGTGGGAGAATTTGACACCTAGAAATAACTACTTTTGCCTTTCTCTTATCTCACTGTTGAGACTTGACAGTCAGAAAAATGAGTAGAACAAGTCTAGTAAAGCCATGGGCTTTTTTTTTTTTTTTTTTGGTCTTATGTGAAGACTTATCTACTCAATAAGGTAATTTGCCTTTTTAGGACTTTTGAACTACACCTTTGCTGTTCTTCTTTCTCTTAAGTAATATCTGCTTTTTTCCTAAAAACAAAACAAAACAAAACATTTTTCATAAAAAATGCTATTTCAAAGAAACAGAAAATGGTATTGTTACAAAATACTTGTTATTTAATGGTGAAATAAACAGAAATGGGAAACTGAGTTTTTCTTGAATGATAATGAAGAGGTTACAGAATATATAAGCTAAATCCAGCTTAAAGGAGCTGAGAAAAACTAAGAATCAGAAGCAAAGACTACTGTTAGTTGTTTTATGCATCTTTTTTCTATTGACTTAGAATCAAGTCTCGGGAATTTAGGGGGCCAGATAATTACAGGAAAATATAAACTTTCTCTGCTAGAATGTGATGATGTTTGAAGATTTATATTATTGAATTCACAATTTCATACCATTGCTATTGTGAAGCACATACAGAAGCATCCCTGAGGGGCGCCTGGGTGGTTCAGTCGTTTTAAGTGTCTGCCTTCGGCTCAGGTCATGATCCCGGGGTCCTGGGATCCAGCCCCATGTCACAGGGAGCCTGCTTCTCCCTCTCCCTCTGCCTGCCTCTCTGCCTGCTTGTGCTCTCGCTCTCTCTCTCAAATAAATGAATAAAATCTTAAAAAAAAAAAAAAAGCATCCCTAAGACATATAATTATTCCCAGCTCTCGTAAGCACAATTAAAGCTAAGTAATGCTTGATGAATATGTAAGAATTATTGTACATTTATATTGTGCAGTTTAAAGAGAATGGAATTAGGAGTTGGTAGACATGGATTCTAGTCTAGGCTCTGTCCCTTTGAGGTCTATAATCTTAGGGAGGCATATTGTTCACCTTATCTGTCGTTTTTTTCCCCATCTATAAAGTGAAAGAGTCAAACTTGTGAAATACCTGCACTTCTAAAATTCCGTGGTTTTTATTTTTTATTTTTTTTATTTTTTTAAAGATTTATTTATTTAACAGAGAGACAGCGAGAGCAGGAACACAAGCAGGGGGAGTGGGAGAGGGAGAAGCAGGCTTCCCGCGGAGCAGGGAGCCCGATGCGGGACTCGATCCCAGAACCCTGGGATCATGACCTGAGCCGAAGGCAGACGCTCAGCGACTGAGCCACCCAGGCGCCCTAAAATTCTGTGGTTTTTAAATGTCTTGTAAAAGTTGTTCTCTACTAAACGTTATCTTTTTTTTCCTCCGTAAGGGTGTGTTACTACTGCAGGCACTAACAAGAAGCAATGGAGCAATCCAGAAAATTGTTGCTTTTGAAAATGCTTTTGAGAGACTACTGGACATTATTACAGAGGAGGGGAACAGTGATGGAGGTATAGTATGAGGAAATTGATTTAAAGAGGTTCCTTTTGTGCTCACTAAATTGTTAACTTTTAGGGAATGCGATTAGAGGGAGAAATGAGGATTCGTACTTTATATTCTTTCATTATGGTTTGTGGAGTATGGATTTCTTTTTATTTATCCTATTTGATATTTGTTAGGCTTCTGGAATCTAAGTTGGGGTGTTTCATCATTTCTAGAAAATCTCAGCCATCTCTCTTCAAACACTGATCTGCTACATTTTCTCCTGTCTTATTTCTAAACTCAGAATCAATTCTCTGTCATCTGATTTGACTCTCACTTTATCGTACTTTCTCTTCTGTGTTTTCCATCTTTTGGAGTTTCCAGGCTTTATTCCGTTTTATTATTTCTGACCTGTTATCTATTTCAACAATTCTTTCTTCACCTACATTTACTTATTTATTATTATTTTAAATTTTTATTTAAATTCCCATGCTTAATATATAGTGTAATATTAGTTTCAGGTGTACAATGTAGTGATTCAACACTTCCATACATCACCCAGTGCTCATCATGACAAGTGCACTCCTTAATCCCATCACCTATTTGACCCATCTGCCCACCTACCTTCCTTTTGGTAATCATCAGTTCATTCTCTGTAGTTAAGAGTCTCTGGTTTGCCTCTGTCTTTTTTTTTCCCCATGCTCATCTGTGTTGTTTCTTAAATTCCACATATGAGTGAGATCATACAATATTTGTCTTTCTCTGACTGACTTATTTTGTTTAGCCTAATACTCTCTAGCTCCATCTATGTCATTGCAAATGGGAAGATTTCATTCTTTTTTGTGGCTGAGTACAATACAAAATATCTGCGGATATCTTCAACTTACTATTTATTTCTTCAAACACAAGAAACAATTATTTCAAAGTCTGTGTCTGATAATCCCAATATTTTAAGTCTTTGTGGATCTGGAACTTTTGCTCCATTGGTTCTTATGCATTGCTCAGTGTTTTCTTTGTGCATGAATATCTTTGATTAAGTGTTGTGTTGTACTTAACAGAATTATTCATAGGAATTTGAAGCCTAGGATGGAGGTAATTTCTTTTAGAGAAAACATAGTCATTTCTGCCAAGTCCTGGCAGTGCAGTTTATCTGGGATCAACTTAATCCAGGTTTAAGGCTTGAGATTCCCTAGACCACTCAGGCAATTCAAACCCAGACTGTAAGATCTATGAGGACTACTTAACTTTTGGTTATTCTCACGCTGAGGATATAGCCCTTTGAAGTCCCAGCTTATTAGTGGAGAGTTTTCTGTTAGATTCCTTTCCCACCTTGTATGTGCTCTTGGCTTTGATTTATTTTCCCTCTGCCATGTGAGTCTGTCAAAATGAAAGTTTTAGGTTTTTTAAGATTGAGAAATATACTCCCAGCCAAAAGGTATTTATACTTCTTTACCTCACTAAGATACCCATTTTCCTATCATTGTTAACTTGCTAAACTGTCAAATCTTCATTGCTCCTGAGGCTTTTTTGTTTTTTAATTCAGCATTTTTAGTTGTTTTTAGTGAGAGGTTGATCCAAAAACCTAGCCCTGGGATTGAAAGAGAAAATTAGTTTATTTGCATTGACTGAAGTGAGATTAGCAAGTTGAGTAGTATAGATGACATTTGGCTATATTAATCTGGAGGGGAGGGCCAGCCTGGTGATAAAGATTTGCATGTCTAGAAGATAGGTGATAGATGAAACAAAGTTAGATAAATGAGATAAAAGATGAGATGAGTCCATTAGGGTGAGTAATGAGTGAGAAGGGAAGTGCTAAAACAAAAACCTGAGCAATACTAATAGTTAAGGAATAGTAGAGAGGAGCAAGTATTGGTAAAAGAGACTGAGGGCCGAGAGGCAAGAGGAAAACATCTGTGGGAGGGTCTGGGGAGTGGGTAGCATTGTTAGAAGCTGCTGAGATGTCAAATAAGATAGAGCAGAAATGTACCTTTGGGAACATGGACATCATTGATGACCTTGGGGAGAGCAGTTGTGTATAGTGGTTGCCTCAGAATCCATATTGCAGTGAGAGGAACGTGTTAGAAATGGGAAAATAGAATAGTAGAGAAAACTCATGCAACGAATTTGGAGAAGTCGGGGGAGAAAGGTAAATAGGAACTGGAGGTTGACGGGGAATGTTTTTTATCCTCTTAAATTTTTTGTTGACATATGAAACATTTTTCAAACATACAGAAAACAGTAAGAAATAGTGTAACAAACCCTTGTGCACCAATCGGCCAATTCTATTAAACGTTTACATTTTGCTATACATGTTTTAGATTTTTAAGAAAGAAAACACAGAGTTAAGACCTGTGTATATAACTCATTCTCTGTAAAACTATAACTATAACAAAGTCTTTGTAGAACTGTTATTCTGCCTTCCTTCTCTAAGATTACTGTATTTTGATTTTGTTTTCCCATTCAATGAGTGTTTTTATACTTTTTAAAAAAGATTTATTTATTTTAGGGGCGCCTGGGCGGCTCAATCAGTTAAGCATCTGCCTTCGGCTCAGGTCATGATCTCAGAGTCCTGGGATCGAGCCCCGCTTTGGGTTCCTTGCTCAGCGGGGAGCCTGCTTCTCCCTCTGTGCTCTCTCTCTCTCTCAAATAAATAAATAAAATCTTTTTTTAAAAAAAAAGGCTTGAGATTCCCTAGACCACTCAGGCAATTCAAACCCAGACTGTAAGATCTATGAGGACTACTTAACTTTTGGTTATTCTCACGCTGAGGATAAAGATTTTATTTATTTTAAAGAGAGAGGCTGCATGAGTAGGGAGAGGGGCAGAGGGAGAGGGAGAAGATCCCAAGCAGACTCCCCGCTGAGCGTGGAGCCCAATGTGAGGCTCAATCTCACAACCCTCAGATCATGGCCTAAGCTGAAATCAGGAGTTGGGCACTTACCCGACTGAGCTACCCAAGTGCCCCTGTTTTTATACTTTTAACATGTATTTGTGTGATTCTGCACACACACACACACACACACACATCATATATTAATAAACCATATATAGCATTATTTTGCATGTTCTCAAACTAGATAAAAAGCATCCTTCTGAATATAACTTTACAACTTGCTGTTTTTTATCCAACATTATGTTTTTGAGATTTATCCATGTTGGTACATATTACTCTAGTTTATTCTTTTTTTTTTTTTTTTTTAAAGATTTCATCCATTTATTTGAGAGAGAGAAAGAGGGACAGAGAGCACGAGAGGGAAGGGGATCAGAGGGAGAAGCAGACCCCCCGCTGAGCAGGAAGCCCGATGTGGGACTCGCTCCCGGGACTCCTGGATCATGACTTGAGCTGAAGGCAGTCGCTTAACCAACTGAGCCACCCAGGCGCCCTCTAGTTTATTCATTTTAAGTGCTATATATATATATATTTTTTTTTTTTTTTAAGATTTTATTTATTTATTTGACAGAGAGAGAGGGAACACAAACAGGGGGAGTGAGAGTGGGAGAAGCAGTCTTCCCACTGAGCAGGGAGCCCAATGCGGGGCTCAATCCCAGGATCCCGGGACCATGACCTGAGCCGAAGGCAGACGCTTAACGACTGAGCCACCCAGGCGCCCCTTAAGTGCTATGTTTTATTCAGTAGTATGAATATTCTATGATCTATTTTTTTTAAGATTTTATTTATTTATTTGAGAGAAAGAGCGTGCACACAAGCAAGGGGGAGGGGCAGAGGGAGAGAGAGGAGATTCCTGCTGAGCAGAGAACCTGACACTGGGCTCCATCCCAGGACCCCAAGATCACAAACCAAGCTGAAGGCAGAAGGCTCAAGCCACCCAGGTGCCCTTATGATCTTTTTTTTTTACTGAGTTGACAGGCTGTATCTGTTTTTGCTAATATAAACTATTGTTGCGAATGGTCTTTATGTGTCTACTTGTATATGAAGTTTCTCTACACTGTAT
Organism: Mirounga angustirostris; assembly: GCF_029215605.1. NCBI lineage: Eukaryota > Metazoa > Chordata > Mammalia > Carnivora > Phocidae > Mirounga > Mirounga angustirostris. Next base: position 60,336,292 of record NW_026991710.1, read on the forward strand.
ACCTACAAATAGAATTACACTTTTTTCATCTTTACCACATTGCCAAATGGCTTTCTTAAGTGGTTTTATCAGTTTGTATATCTATCAACAGTGTTTTTAAGTTTCTTTTTCTTCACATTCTTGTCAGTCTTTGCTTGCCAGTTTGATGGGTGTGAGATGGTATCTCATTGAGATTTTCACTTTTCATTTCGTAAACTAATGAGATTAAGCATATTTTCATGGGAGTTTACGCCCTGATTTTGTTGATTTGTCTTTTACCCCTCTGAATTAGCTGCTTGCCCATTTTAGTGTAAGATTGTTTTTCCTTTTCCAGTTGATTACTGAGAGTGTGTATTCTGGATACTAATCCTTTGTGAATTATTCATGTTTAAATTATTTTCTTCTAGTTTGTTTATAGTGTTTCTATTAAAGTTTAAAATTTTAACATAACACATATATTGGCTTTTTTTAAAGATTGCATTTTCTTTTTTTAAAATATTTTATTTACTGATTTATTTGAGAGAGAGCGTGCACAAGCAGGGGGAGGGGCAGAGGGACAAGCAGACTCCCCACTGAGCACTGAGCCTGATGTGGGGCTCGATCCCGGGACCCTGAGATCATGACCTAAGCCGAAGTCAGATGCTTAACCAACTGAGCCACCCAGGTGCCCCCATATATTGGCTTTTTAAAAAGAGTTAATGCTTTTGTGTCTTATTTTAAAAATTTCTCTCTACCTCAAGGTTGTAAAGAATGTTTTCATCATTTTCTTTTACTAAAGGCTTTGCAGTTGTCTTTTACATTTAATTAATATGGATTTTGCATTTGAATGATGGTATAAGATTTGTAATCAAACATCCATATGTGTGAAGGGCTGTTTCTGAGTTCTCTGTTCTGTTACATTTGTCTCACTCTGCACTAAAACCACACTTTCTTGATTACTAAACCTCATAATATCTCTTATCTATTAGAATATAGGAAAAATCTTTTATATTGTCTACTTCCCGGATCCAATTCCAGCATTAGATACCAGCAGGGTATTTGAGAATTCAACTCAGTTCTGACACTGTCTACCCACAGATAGCATCAGATTCCATAGGTTGAGGGTTTAGTCCTACAAAACTGCCCTCCACCCTCCCCCTTAGGATGCCAGTCACAAGCCCCAGGCTGTTACCTATGCTTCTGACCTACCTCACAGAATTCAGGGAAACACGTTTACCGGTTTATTAAAGGATTTGAATCAACAGCCGGATGAAGAGCTACATAGAGGGAGGTCCTGAACAAAGGAGCTCCTGTCCTCGCAAAGCTTGGGTCCCAGCTCAATGACACATGGAAGCATTCTGGTTCCCCAAGTGTGGAGGCTCTCTGAAAAGGAGCAAAAAACTGTCCTCTTGGTTGTTTATGGAGTCTTCATTAAAAATTTTGATTGACTAAGTCATTGGCCATTAGCTGATTCAACCTGTAGGTTCTCCCCCCTCCCTGGAGGTGGGGAGAGTTCTTCGGGGCACTGAAAGTTCCAACCCTATAGTCACATGGCTGGTCCTACTGGCAGCCAGTGCCCACCCTTGAGTGGGGTCCCAAAATCACCTTCATTAATAAATAGCAAGATACCCATTTCACCTTTGTGGCTCTGAAGGGTTTTCAGGAACTGTGGATGAAGATCAAATATAACTGAGAAATATATTTTGATCATCTGGATGAATTCTGAAGCCCTCTTCTCAATTGCCTTAACACGCCTTTTCCTTTTGTTCTTCCATTTGAATGAAATTTGTTCACTAAGTTCTATATATTAAATATAAGTGTGTGTGTGTGTATGTATATATGTATATATATATATTATTTTTTTTTAAGTAACCTCTGAGCCCAGTGTGGATCTCAACCTTACCAACCCCAAGATCAAGAGTCACATGCTCTACCGATGAGCCAACCCTCCCCATTGGAATTTTTTTGGAAATATATTGGGTTTACAGATTAAGGAGAATTGTCATCTTCATGCATTGACTTTTCCCATTCATGAACCCAGGTCTATCTCTTAATTCAGATCTTCCTTCAGATCTTTGAGTCATGTTTTATCATTTTGAGCAAAAGATGTTACACCTTTTTTATTAGATTGATTCCTAGGCATCTTACCATTTTTGTTACCATATGAATGGGATCTTTTTCTTTTACATTCTCAAACTGGTCACTACTTGATTTTTGTATGTTGATCTTGTGTCCAACCACCTTATTAAACCATTAGTTCTTTTTTTTTAAAGATTTTATTTATTTATTTGACAGAGAGAGGGACACAAGCAGGGGGAGTGGGAAAGGGAGAAGCAGGCTTCCCGCCGAGCAAGGAGCCCAATGCAGGGCTCGATCCCAGGACCCTGAGATCATGACCCGAGCCGAAGGCAGTCGCTTAACCGACTGAGCCACCCAGGCGACCCTAAACCATTAGTTCTAACTGGGCTTTCTGTGTAGATAATCATATTTTCTGCTTATAAAAGTAATCATTTTGGGGCGCCTGGGTGGCTCAGTCGTTGGATGTCTGCCTTTGGCTTGGGTCATGATCCCAGGGTCCTGGGATCAAGCCCCACATCGGGCTCACTGCTCAGCGGGAGGCCTGCTTCTCCCTCTCCCACTCCCTTTCTTGTGTTCCCTCTCTCGCTGTCTCTCTCTCTGTCAAATAAATAAAATCTTTAAAAAAAAAAGTAATCATTTTTCTTCCTTTTCAATTCTTACACCACTTTTCTTTTTTGTCTTATTGCACTAATTAGAATCTTTAATACAGTGTTGAATGTTGCTGGCTTTAATAAGAATACTGATGTCTCACCATTAAATTTGATTTTTGCTAAGAGTTTTTATCATGAATGAATCTTGAATTTTAGTGAATTTTTTTCTATATCTATGGAGATCATCAGATTATTTTTCTCCTTTAATCTGTGAGGGTCTTTTCTTTAAAAAGAGAGACTGCAACCAATATAAGCAAGTTGAGAAGAGGGAGATACAGGAGAGAGAGAGGATGATCAATCAGTGATACATAATACCTAAAAAGGGAGGAAGGAATGGAATCCAGAATAGGGGTAGGAGTTGGCTTTTAAGATAGGAAAAGAAGCACATCTTCCATCATAATGGGGAAGGCATAGGTGGAGATGTAGGTCCTTTTTCAGAGAAGTTGAATTGAAAATAGAGTCATATGCTAAGAGTGAAAGAGGAGGACACAGTTGAGAATTATGGAGAAGGTAAAAAGTCTTTTGGAGAATAGGAGAGTTAGTTGACTGTTGTAATTAGGAAGATTTCCAGGCAGGGATAAAAGCCCCATTGAGGGTTTTCACTGTGATTTTACAGTACTGCACACAGCTTGATGAAGTGATTCTGTCCCCCCATTCCCCATACTCCGCTGCCTAGGTGTGATAGAGAAAAAAAACAAGCAGTTAATTTTTCACAGGGTTGTGTGTTTTCCAGGAAGTTACTATGAAAAGACAGTAAGACAAGAGAACTTAGTTTATTATCTCCAGAGTGAAGAAATGAAGATCTATATAGTCTAAGCTAGATAGGGAAGGAAGTAAAGACAGAGGCGTTCCTAAAAAGGAAGAAAGAAGACTTGTTGATGGTTTGAAAGTCTCAGGGAAGTCATAGAATACTTGAGCGGAAAAGATGGGAGGTTTTTGTAATGGAGTAAGAATTCTCTCTGATGATGAGGCCAAGAACTGAGAAGTCCAGGTATTAAATGGATTGTCACTGAAATCAAGAGGGACAGCAGGAAGTAGAGAAAGATTTTGAGCTAGATGCCAGCAATGCTTTCAGTGAATGGAGTAGTGACCACAGTTTTGTTACATAACTGCAATTAGGAGTGGTAAGATGGTATGGGCAGATGGCCTGATCCTCAAGGAAACAGGCGATTTTGTGAGAAGGCAGAGGAACTATGGTCTCTGGAAAGTACACTGGGCTGGGAGGATCATAGATTCCACATTCTGACTCAGATACATGGGATTGAGAGCATGAACTGCCTGCACTTTAGAATGTTACAAGGTAAGGCAACTTCTTTATTTTTTTTTTAAAGATTATATATTTATTTATTTGACAGAGAGCACAAGCAGGGGGAGCAGCAGAGGGAGACAGAGAAGCAGGCTCCCTGATGAGCAGGGAGCCCAATGTGGGGCTTGATCCCAGGTCCTGAGATCATGACCTGAGGTGAAGGCAGGCGCTTAACTGACTGAGCCACCCAGGCACTGAAGGCAGCTTCTTTAAAGAAAAAAACATTTCGGGGCACCTGGATGGCTCAGTTGGTTAAGCAGCTGCCTTCGCCTCAGGTCATGTTCCTGGGGTCCTGGGATCAAGCCCTGCATCAGGCTCCCTGCTCAGTGGGGAGTCTGCTTCTCCCTCTCCCTCTGCCCCTTCCCCTGCTTGTGTGCACTCTTTCTCTCTCCAAAATAAATGAATCTTAAAAAAAAATGAAGTGACTGAGGCTATAGTAGGTTTTATTAATATTTGGGAGTTTGGGGTAGCATCTTGAAAGAGTTTGAAAGGAGATTAAGCATTCTAAGATGAGAAAATGGAAGTGCGTAGGTGATTAGCGAGGTATATATTTTCAGAGGTGACCAAGGAAAACAGAATTTTAAGGCAGGGTAGAATTAGCTAGTCTTTAGGATTGCTAAGTTCTAATGGCTCCTTGTAACTGATGGTGGACTTCAAAGCTCTGGAATTCACTTTGCACATTGGAGGGAAGGCCTGCCAGTTATAGTGAGGGCTTTGACATTCTGTTTCCTCCAGAGCCTTCAGATGGTCCTAATGGCAGATCTTATTTAATCGAGATGTATGGCCCTGCATAAGAGACAGATACAGTGGTTCCTCCTTAGAAGGTGAGGATCCACATGTTTCAGCAGTATGAGGTAAGGAAGCCTCTAATTTGGGAGATCAGGACGGGTTAAATCAGAGATTTTAAAAGGAATCTGAAATATGCACCTTAAACATTTTATCTCAAGTTAAATGTAATAATTTGCATTGATTTGATATACTGATCTTTGGAGTTAGGGCCAGAACGTTTTCTTCAAATATGGGTGGACTGATAGGAGTTTTTCCATCATCTTCGTGCATCTTTATTACATCACATCTATAATACATCATGTAGGATTTGATCTTTGGCTTCTTTGAAGTGCAAGATCTTTATGGGTTTTTACAATTACTTTTTTTGTTTCTTAGGCTTGCATTACCCATATATAACAACAACTATTCTTAATGACTTGGCTTTCATTGAGTTTTGCCAAAGACTTAGTTTTTATAAAAAAAGCTCTATTATATAGTCATTCTCTCATATCTGTAGGGAATACACTCCAAGACCCCCAGTGGATGCCTGAAATCATAGTACCAAACCCTATATATACAGTGTTGTTTCCTATACTTACATACCTATGATAAAGTTTAATTTACAAATTAGGCACAATAAGAGATTAACGACAACTAATAATAGAACAACTGTAACAATATACTGTAATTAAAGTTACGTGAATGTGATCTTACTTTCTCTGTCTCTGAAAATGTGCTGTACTCACCTTGCTTCTTGTCATGACATGAAATGATAAAATAACTATGTGATGAGATGAAGTGAGGTAAATGATGTAGGCATTGTGACGTAGCATTAGGCTACTATTATTAACCTTCTGACACTAAATCAGGAGGAGGATCATCTGCTTCTGGACTGCACTCGATCACAGATAAGACCTCAGAAAGTGAAACTGCAGATAAGAGGGGACTATTATTTGACAGTTTATATTATAGTTAATTAATAACTAGTGCAGATAGCATGGTAGATTTGTAAATTACAAAAGTAATTTACTCTTAGGTGCAATAATCTAGGCATGATCCATCAAAGAAAAAATTGATATGTGGGACTTATTTAACATTGAAAACTTCTCTACAAAACACTGTTAAGGTGCTTTAAAAAATAGTCTTTTTTTTTTTTTAAGTTTTATTTATTTAAGTGATCTCTACACTTGACATAGGGCTTGAACTCAGATGACCCCGGGCCAGGATCGACAGTTGTTATGCTCTTCCGACTGAGCCAGCCAGGCACCCCCAAAATAAAGTCTATTAATTAAAAAAAAAAACAACTGATTTTTGTAAACATAAAGCTCAATTAGTAGGAGTAAAAGTGTGGATGTACTATACAGAGGAACCTATTAACTGTGAACATCTAGTATCAATCATATTTTTAACAGGAAACAGATCCTTGGTTAAACTAGCACGCGGTAAAGTAGAGATCAGTTGGCGAGCTTTAAACCATGATAACAGTGTAAGCTGTAGTGTGGATGAAAGTACCCTATAGAATAGTATGTTGTAAGCAGAGATAGGAATAAATGGAGAACAGGAACCAGGAATGATAGGAAGCCTGAGAGTGGCCAGAGATCTGTAAGGAAAATGAAGAGAGAGTAGTTAGTGTGTTAGAAACCAAGGGAAAAGTAAGTTTCAGGAAAGAGACATCAAGATAGCAATGTCAGGTCCTTCTTAGAGATTAAGTAAAATATGGTTGATGCATTCAATGAATATTTAATAGTGACCTGATATTTATAGATCTGATATCTCTGTCTCTGCTGAGGACAGAGTAAGTCACTGTATCCTAGTAGGGCATTCACATTCCTGTCTTTATGAATTATAATCCAGTGGAGAAGACAGATAACAGCATAATAAAAGGAGCAGGCTTTTGTGAAAGCATGTAGCTGGTGATACTATCCTGGTCATCAGGTCTTGATGTTTAATCTGGGATCTAAAGAAAAATATGAGTTACTGAGGTGAGTGGATAGTTGAACAGAGGGGTCAAGAGATCATGAGAAAGAGCACACAGCTTGTGGCCTGTGGCCATCAGGAGTCAGAACAGGCTTTCTGCCTTGCTGTACTGAAGAAATGCTGAGCTTGGGATTTGTCTTTAAAAGTGTTTGGTGGAGGGATCCGGGTGACTCAGTCGGTTAAGCTTCTGACTCTTGATTTCTACTCAAGCTCAGGTCATGATCTCAGGGTCATGAGATTGAGCCTTGCCTGGGGCTCTGAGCTCAGCATGGAGTGGAGTCTGCTGGTCCCTCTCCCTCCCCCTTTGCTCTTCCCCTGCACGCAGGCATGTGCATGTCTCTGTCTCTGTCTCTCTTTAAAATAAATAAAATCTTAAAAAAAAAAAAAAATTCTCTCCCTCTCCCTCTGGACCCCCTCTCCCCGCCCCCCCCCCAGCAAAAAGTGTTTGGGGATTGAATTTTCCTTCAGGTTTTATCAGCCTTAACACTTCCATTTTACATTCTTTTCCCAGGTATAGTAGTGGAAGATTGTCTGATTTTGCTCCAAAACTTGTTAAAAAACAACAATTCCAATCAAAATTTTTTTAAAGAAGGCTCATATATTCAACGTATGAAACCTTGGTTTCATGTTGGAGATGAAAATTCTGGCTGGTCTGCACAGAAAGTGACTAATCTGCACGTAATGCTACAGGTATACTGTAGTTAGACATAAATGTGATAAGAATTTTGACAATGTTCCTTTCAAAGAAAATTGCTTGTGTTTGCTAAATTTAGGATGTTGAGTTGGTTTCAGATGGGCTTTAAAGAATCTTTTAATATGAAGATTTGCAGTTATGTTCAGAGATCCTCTGCCATTAACCTCTCCCCCAACTCCCATTGCATATACCCATCACTCAGCTTCAATAATTATTAACATCTGGCAATTTTGTTTCACCTTTTATTCCCCTTTCTTGTCCTGCTGGATTATTTTAAAGCAAATCCAAATATATAGTGTCCTGATGGGTTTTGCACCCAGAGAATAATAGGTTAGATTGTTGATTTGAATTTTTAAAATCTGATTTCTTCAATTAAGGTTTTAATGTTCAGAATACTACATTCGGCAAATAAATTCATTCAGTAAACATTTTATGGGAGCTATGCACTGGCTGCTAGGAAATGAATGATAATGTGCCTGCCCCCAAAGATTAATAATCTGTTTTAAATCCGATACGGACTAAACTGACACATCACCTGTAATTTTATTTAAGCTTTATGGTGAAAGCTTAGTGGTGATGGATAGTAAAAGTGAAGACAGTAGGATCCCAAATGATTTCTCCATCAGAGAATATATGAAATTCTTTGAAGTATTTTACTTACTTATTCCTTTATTACTTCTCAATCCTTAAGTTTATACATTAGCCTCCCAACTTACTGACTCGCTGGTGATTCTTGTGGGTCTTCGAATATCTCTGAATTGTGCCTCCATCTCTGAAGTTGTTTTCCTCAAAACTAGATGGATAGTTTCTCTAGTAATTAGAGTCTGAATATTGCTGCATGCCTTGGGAGTTGGCTGTGTAGGGTTGATTGATAATTAGGGTGACCAGATGCCCCATTTTGCCAGGGTAGTATTCATTTTGTAATTACTGTAACAGTGTCCTCTTTCCCTTCTAAACTGTCCCAATTTAGATAACAAATTATAGTTACCCTATATAGAATATACCTAAGAACAGGATGATATTTTATGGGAGCACATGGATAGAATCTTCCTTTTTTATACTCCCCCCTTTATCATTTCTATTTTCGTGTGTCGGTGTTACACATTTCAAGACTGTATTGGTTTTTTATACTTTCAAATTAGCATCCCAAGTAGTAAGCTTGATATCTTTGCCCAACACCACTTTCTTAATAAAGGAAATTCCTCTAGAAAAGTACCTTTCAAAATGTGATTAGACAGAGTGAAGGGATCTGGTGATGTGCAAAAAGTTATATAAATATCCTGCCAAGCAGTGAAAATTTAAAGTGCTGGAGGAGTCCATTCGTGTTTTATAGTTTAAGGTACTATGTAAGGAATTATTTTTGAAGAAAATGTCACTGTTTAAAAAGTAAAGTAGTATTTTACCCAAAAAAATAAAGACTAGGGTACTGAATATCAACAAAAAAATTCTAGGTACATACTAAATTGTTTCTTTAAGTACTCTTGACTTACAAGAAGTGAATAAAATGTTGAAGAAAGTAAACTTCAAAATAAAGAAGCTGAGTTTAATTCACTTTAATATATTCTCCATCTCAAAAATTGAGTAGTTGATACATTCATGACTTCACAGGCCACAGGTTATCTTCTGCTTCTCAGTCGGTTCTAATGCTATTTCTTTGTAGCTTTATGTATGTTACTTATACTTCCAGTTCTTTATTATGCACCAAATGAAAATGCATCAAAAATGGTGGTAAATAGTCCTATTTGGATAGATAACATCCTAACTGGAACTAGTCATCATTGCATTTGAAGCCATGATTGATTTTTAAAATTCTCTAAGTTGAAATTGATGTGCTTAAGGATATTTATTCAGATTCTACAGATTAAATTTGGGGGAAGCATCGTCTCAAAAATTTTTTTAGTCATAAAACATTTTAATTTTGTCCTGAAATGATAGTGTTATGACTAGTTCTGCCTCCTCTTCCTACAGGCATGTATACCCTTGTAGACCATTTTTTGGACAGATACTGCCAGCTACTCTCAGAAAGCTCATTACCTTATGAGAGAATCCTTTTCATTTTGGGGTAATTCTAGTTATTAAAAACTTAATCCATATAATGGGTCAAAGTCTGCCTTGATGTAACTGCTACAAACTTCCCTTGTTTTGCTCTCTGGGAAAATACAAGTTCATTTCTTATGGTATTACATATTTGAATGTTGTTAATAAGTCTTCCTTTATTTTCTTATCCTTATATTAAGTATTCCCTCCTTCTTCAATCACCTTTTCCTACTTCTCTGTCATCTAGAAAATTGATAATGCTTTTTTTTACATCATCAATAAAGATACCCAACTGCTATTAGATGATATTAAGGAATTGTTGATTTTGTTAGGTACGGTAATCCTTTTTAGTTAGAGATGCATATAGAAATATTTATGGGAGAAATGACATCTAGCTTGGTATTTGCTTTAAATATATATATATTATCTGTGTGTGTGTGTGTGTATTTTTTTTTTTCCCTTTCACGTAAGGATAAGAGGGGAATAAATTAAAAAAACAAAAAGCCATGGAGGCCTAACTGGAAAGGTCTAAGGATTTAAACCAATAGGTAATCCTAAAGCCTCTCTCTAGTGACATCAGTGTATTAATTAACCCTCTCTTTTTTTTTTTAAGGTTTTATTTATTTATTTGAGAGAGGAGAGAGAGAGAGCATGAGTGGGGGACGGCCAGGGGGAGAGGGAGAGGCAGACTCCCCGTTGAGCAGGGAGCCAACTCGGGGCTTGATCCCAGGACTCTGGGATCATGACCTGAGCCACTTGATTCCAGGACCCTGGGATCATGACCTGAGCCAAAGACAGACATCCAACCAACTGACCCACCCAGGCGCCCCTTAATCAACCCTCTTAATAAAGTATTATCACAAATTTCCCATTTGATCTTAATATATAAGGCTTTGTACACACATAGACCTATGAGTGTAGTTTTAAAATACAAGATACATATAAAATTATTTTGAAGATCTAACTGTGCTGAACATATTTGGGATGACGTTTTTTATGTTTCTCAGATGTCGTGTTCAAGTTCAGACTACTCATAGAGCTATACGGATTTAATTAGCATTACAATCAGTGAGGCCAACCCCTTGCCTAATGCATAAATCTTGTACCCGGTAAATCTTCGGTTGTTAGTTTTAGTCTCTCTTTAAGTATCTCCAGTTGAAGGGGAATACATCACACCTCAAGCCACTCTGTTGTCAGATCTACTCTATAATTAGGTAGTTCATCTTTACTTTGATAAGAAATGTACCACCCTGTTCCTTATCCATTCATTCATTTATTGAATTTAAACTATGTTATAAATACTGGGGTCATTCTTTGGAATCCAAAAAATGACAGAGGCAGAGTGTGCTCTGGAAGTTCACAGTGGCCTGAAGGAGACATAGACATTCTTGTTCATATAGATAATTTCCCTCAAGACTTTTCAAATCTTTAAAAGACAAATGTTGTTTTCTCTCTCCTGCACAGCTTGTCCGTGTACTGGTGTCTCCCACCAACCCCCCTGGTGCTACCAGCAGCTGCCAGAAAGCTATGTTCCAGTGCGGCTTACTGCAGCAGCTTTGCACCATCCTCATGGCTACTGGAGTTCCTGCTGATATCCTCACTGAGGTAAACCACGTGGGGGCAGGGGCTACTCAGTGCAAGTTGAAATCGGGAATCCTAGGAAGTAGATGTCAGCTAAAGGAAAAACAGTAAAAATTAACCATTTTTACATGTTAAATTCCTTATTGAGCCTCCTAAAACGTAATCAGCATAGTGATGACAGTATTCAGCCCCAAAGGTATACTCATTCCTCAAATTTAATAGTATATAAATAATGTGAAAGCTTACAGGATTTCTCATTAATTTTATTATATTCAGCAGGAATGCACAGTATGATTTATGTTTTCAATTTTGAGAACAGTATGACTTAGTCAAATAAGACTTGAGACTTAAGTAGTCTTACATATTCCTACAATTGTAAATTCTTTTTCCCTGATGTTTGGCATTTTTTGTTTCCTACCTAATAAGAAAAGGAAGTTAGTTTGAAGAAAAGAAAGGTTGAGTTTACTTAAACTATTTTTAAATTTTTCTCAAATTAACACATGCACCTTAAAAGAACAGATGATAATAAAATTTCTATTAACAGAAACCTCTATCTTTAGCCTTACTCCTCCCTGACTTAAGTCTTGCTTCCCCTTTGTATAACCCTCTCACTTTACTTTTTCTGTCACCCCAGTAATTTGTGTTTAAATCAGTAATCAGGGTTTATAATTTTATGACTATATAAATACTGTTCCCTGCTAAGCCAGAGCCCTAATATCTTTTTTAAATATCCCTTTCTCTTTCCTGAGTTGTAGTAGTGTTTTTTTCATCTTACTTATTTTCTGTGTGCCTACGTATTAGTATTATCACATGCTTAACATGTCATTTCCATCCCAGGCATTTTTCTTTCTGGGAGCCTTCCATCCATCTGCTCCAATATGGGCTGGTTATTCTCTCCTGTGCACATCTCTTGTCCTGGGACTTTTCACCAGCCCCCTAGGAGCTCTTGTTACTTTTCTCTTGACTTAAATCCCTTAGTTATCAGGCCATGTCTTTAACCCCCCCCCCCCCCACCTTTTGGCTCATTATCTTAGTTTACTTAACTTCCTGAGAAAGGTAAATGGCAAGAGAATTTGTTCTTAGCTCTTTGATGTCATTCCTCTACTTTCAGAGTTATTCTGATGTTTGGCTGTGTATGGATTCAGAGTTGGAAATCATAACACTCAACTTTCAGAACATTATTTCAGTGCTGCCGTTAAAAAATCTGAAGCCATTTTTAATCTTTTTTTTTTTTTAAAGATTTTATTTATTTGACAGAGAGAGATACAGCGAGAGAGGGAACACAAGCAGGGGGAGTGGGAGAGGGAGAAGCAGGCTTCCTGCTGAGCGGGGACCCCAATGCGGGACTTGATCCCAGGACCCTGGGATCATGACCTGAACTGAAGGCAGACGCTTAACGACTAAGCCACCCAGGCGCCCCTAATCTTAATCCTTTTTATGTAACCTTTTTTTCTCTAGAAACTTTTGGGATCTTCTCCTTCTTTCTCGTTTCCTGAAATATCCTGATGATGTGCAGTACTACAGACTTTTTTTTTTTTGTCCTCCCCAATTATTTTTGGCACTTACTGGGCCCCCTGTAGACATGTGTCCTTCAGTTCTGAGAATGTTTTTTCATATTTCTTGATAATTTTTTTTATATTGTTTCTGCAACTCCATTGAAAGATTGTTGGACTTTCTGTGACCCTAGTTTGTCTTTTTATTCTGTTTTCTTGGAGGTATTTTCAACTTCATCCTTAAATTGAAATTTTAATTTTTATATTTTAAGTTTGTTCTCTGATTTTATCCTAAAGCATCCTTATTTTGTAGAAATAGATTGTCTCTCAGAGAATACTATTAATTTTAGTTTTTTGATATTTTAAATGCTTCTAGTCAGGTATTATTTCTAATTAAAGGCCTACGCTTAATGTTTTAAAATGTTATTTCAAAAAAGTGTTAGAAGATTATAATGCTGTCACTGCTCTTTTTGGTGTCTGAATTTTGGCATTTAAAAGCAAAACACAGAAGGATACAACATTTTCTTCTTTTGAAAAGAGGTTTTCTTCCTTGACTTTCTCTAAATTGTTATTTTTCCCCCCTTAATAGACCATTAATACTGTATCAGAAGTTATTCGAGGCTACCAAGTAAACCAGGACTACTTTGCTTCTGTAAATGCACCTTCAAACCCACCAAGGTAGGCAAAGGGAAATCTTGAGAGTCCCTCCAAGGAAGTCAAAACTTACTCTGGGTTTTTAGTATATCTCGTATGTACCTCTTATTCTCTTAAGTTCAACTGTCTGTTTTGAGACTAAAAATTATCTGACAAGATAAACATGTTGCTATTTTTAAAGAGTTTTTGTGGTGCTCGGAGCTTAGGTATTTGGGCTCAGATACCACTCTTCCAACTCCTCTTCCGTGCCTTAAGCAAACAGATCACTTGTCTACGCTGCAGTTCTCGTTCCTGTGAAATGGAGACGGAAATAGTAACTTGCTGGACTTCTGGTTGTGCTTCTACAGCCAGCAGCAGTGACTGGTTATTGATTTGTGCGCTTGGGTTGCAGTGTTTCTTTTTGTTCTCTTCTTTTTAACACAACAGACCGGCAATTGTAGTTCTTCTCATGTCCATGGTCAACGAAAGGCAGCCGTTTGTACTGCGCTGTGCTGTTCTCTACTGTTTCCAGTGTTTCTTATATAAAAACCAGAAAGGACAAGGAGAAATTGTGTCTACGCTTCTGCCTTCCACTATTGATGGTAAATAATTTTGTTCTGATTTCTGTTTTAAAATGTAAATCGTCTTTCAAGCTGTTAATGATAAAATATATCCTAAATGATGAAAGACCCTGGATGTAGTAGAATATTTAAAATATGGCATTTCCTTGAATTTGCTTTAGAAATGCAGTTTTTAGTTAAGACAGCAGTTTTCTGGAATATCATCTCATCAGTTTGATGCCTAAAATGTTCTAATATTTCTTTGTCCTGCTACCCTTCTTCCAAGGTTCTTTTTGTCATCTTTCACTTTGTTTTGAAAAGCAGACTTTTACACATGTAACTTAATACTGCTGATTAACACATTTTAAGAGAGTATTTTGTACTGTTCGTGTGTGTCTGTAAAACAACATTTGGTTTTGTACTATCATCTGCCTGCCATCTTTGTAGCAACAGGTAACTCAGTCTCCGCTGGTCAGTTACTCTGTGGAGGTTTATTTTCTACTGACTCACTTTCCAACTGGTGTGCCGCTGTGGCCCTTGCCCACGCTTTGCAAGAAAACGCTGTCCAGAAAGAACAGTTGCTCAGGGTTCAACTTGCTACGAGTATCGGCAACCCTCCAGTTTCTTTATTACAACAGTGCACCAACATCCTCTCACAGGTAATGTGGCGAGTGGAACTCTTTAAGCGGGGGAAGGTCCTAGCTGTACATTTTTATGTCAGTGATACAAGGATTTAGGGAAGTCCTTAGTAGATGCAGGTGAAAAAAGAAAGTGGTGTGGACTCATCTGCTCATTGGCTCATTGTAGCCAGAAGCAGTTTGTGGAGAGAAATCAATGAATGTTCTTACACGAATGGTTTTGCCAAATAGTTAATAAGGTCTGCTTCATGATAGAAACGCACACTCTGGACAGAAAGGTGTTTCGTTTTTCTTTCTGTTTCCTTTTACATTATCCACAGTGTTCTTGCATGTCCTCTTCTTCTGCTCTGTAGCCAAATTTGGGTCCGATTATAAGAGGGCATGGAACACAGTGGTTCATAGCTGTGTGCCTCCCTCCTTCTCTTCCCAAACCAATCAATCTTCCTTTCAGGAAACAAAGGTAGAATACCAGTCCATCACTTATATAGTTAACCATTGTACTCCTTGATGTTTATGCGCTCTCACATCTTCAAAACCCTAAGGCACATAATTTAGCTAGTAAGATAGAGAAAAATGTAACTGTTTGCATTCCTCTAATGAGAACAGCAAAGCTTCATTGAAGTGTGGATGCAAAGGTATTTAGGAATGTCACTTACTCTTGGATGATTTGTCCCCATGCACCAGCCTTGCTGTTGAACAGTTCAGGTTTACTCTTTAGCAAAACCACAGTCATCAACATTCAGAATCACTCAGAGTAAAAATGTACTTAAGTCTAAAATTGTGCTGTGCCCTGGAATTTTCCAATTTTCCTGCCTCCCTCTCTGTGATAAGGTCCTGTGTCCTTATTAATTTTTAATTTTGTCACACTTGTTGAATTGTTTTACTGTGAGCTTTTAAAGAGACATCAGTGCCATCCACAGGAAGCAATAAATTAAAGGTGAAGAATTATGAAGAATTAACTATAGTGAAAAGAGGGTTGTACACTCCCTTTGTTGTTTAAAATCTGTTTACTTAGACTGAAAGCTTATTTTATCTTGGAGTTACCATTTATTTCTCAGTGATTTGAAAAAACTACCCCCAAATATTCATATCCTTATGTATTTAATACTTGTCATTCTCATGTTGCTGTCTTTTGAAAACAGCTTCTCGTAAGCCAAACAGCAATTAACTGACCACTGCCACCAGAGAGCTTGCTCTGACATTGTCTTCACAATTAATGCATAATGAGAAATTCTCAAGATAGTGGTGTCTTCCCACTCTGAGTCATCACAGTGCTATAAAACTGATCCTTTCACCTCCAAAATGTAGATGCATTGTTACATAATAAAAGATTTGAACTGTCCTGTCCCAAAGTATTGGTGTGGGTTTGTAGAGACCATCTGTGAGGGATTTTTCTAGATTTAAATTTTTCTAAAGCAGTAATATTTATGAGTAATTTGTATTGCAGGGTGATAAGATCGACAGACGGGTATGTATTGCTTGTTTAAGCTTAGGCATTTCCCTCTTACAACAAGGCTTTTCTTTGTCTTGGGTTTTGCTGATGGTTTTTTTTAACTGCTTGTTTGAAGTTGTATTCTACTCACACTTTCATGCGTCAGCAAGTTTCTCTCTATCGTAAGTGGCTCTCCAGTTTTTCTCCGTGGGATGTTTTCTCAGTGTAGTGGTGTTACTAAGAACTGTGGGAATGAGGCTGAAGCTGTACTTGCGCTTCCTTTGGGTATGCTTGCACTTTCTGGAATTCCTTGGTTTGGGTTTTTTTGTGTTTCTTCACCTAAGCTTGTTTATTTCCTCCTGAAACCATTTCGAAGCTAGTAAAATTCAGGGTGAAGAATTTTGTCTTTAGCTAGTCAGTACATGAAAGAATATGATGCCTTTTATATTAAATTATTGAAAATGTACAAGAGTAAGTATAATTTTGTAATTTGAAAGATTTTTGAGTTAAATATTTGAGATTTTGAGTTAAATATTATGGGTTATTCTGGACGTAACCCATATGGTACAGTTACCATTGGGGGTTAGTTTTTGATGTGTGTGGGGGAGTGTGATTTGTGTTTGGTTTTGGTTTTTTTTTTTCTTGTGGAGTGTTTGGCAAAAATGGAGTGTACCTTAATATTTATGTTTGGTCATATGTTCCATTGTGCAGTGTTGACAGTAATAAACTGAAGTCCTGTTACGAATTGTATCTTTGTGTATAAGCATGACTTAATACCTGTTAATCACCCACACTGACATACTTGGCAGCTTTAGCTTCCAGAATTTTTGATATTAAGTATTTTAAAAGTATACATGTCAATCATTTAGAAGGGAATTTTTTGGAAGTATAACTTATACACAGTAAAATGTACAGACCTTAAGTATTCAGTCAGATGATTTTTGATGGGTGAATATACCTTTGTAACCACCACCCAGAATAAGATGTAGAACATTTTCATAATCTAAGTTCCATCATGCCCCTTTCCCATTAATTCTCTATTCCCAGAGGCCACTGCTAGAAAGTGAATCTAATCATAATACTCTAGAACCTCATTGTAATACTTGAAGAGTAGAAGTTTCAAGTGTTAGCTTTTTGTATTTTTATAAACAATGTAAAATACTAAACTTGAAATCCACAAAGTAGGAATAAGAGGGATTTTTATTTAGAAAATAATAAGGAAAACATAATAGTTTATGTTAAAGGTAAGATGACTCAGCTTCATTTATTTTGTTTGTGGTTCTCTTCCATCCTGTAAAATCTGTGATTTCTAGTCATGAAACCCTTTAGAATGCGCTGAAATTATAATTTCAGCATCCATTTGTTTTTCCAACTCTCAGTGGTTCATACACTCTCAGGGGCTAAAAGATATGTGCTTTTTCTTGACTTGAACCTGTAAACAATCATTCAAATATAAACATATAAACAAAATGAATAGTTTCATGAAATTATTCTAGAAAGTGGAATGTGGCTTTTTTTTTTTTCTTTTGGGCTATTCTGGGTAATTATCTTGTGAAGAATCCATCAGAAGATCAGAATGCAATGACATAGAATGTTTTGACAGCCTTTAAGGTCTAATTTCTAATTTTATTTTTTGGAGGATAGAGTAGCTTGATCAGGATTTTGTTGGATTGATCTTACTGACAGTTTGTAATTGTGCACTGGACAAATACTATAGCAATTTTGTACTTATTAATAGTTTATTTTCTTTTCATTTTGGAAAATTAAAAAAAATTAAGACTAGAAAGTAGGAATTCTACTACCCAAAAGTAACGGTTGGTTAATTTTTTTTTTTTTTTAAAGTAGGTTCCACACCCATTGTGGAGCTTGAACTCATGACCCTGAGATCAAGAGTTGCATGCTCTACCGACTGAGCCAGCCAGGCATTCCCAGTCTTTATTTTCTATACTGTTTATTTTATTTTATTTTTTTAATTCTTTTTTTTTTTTTAAGATTTTATTTTTTTGACAGAGAGAGAGACAGTGAGAGAGGGAACACATGCAGGGGGAGTAGGAGAGGGAGAAGCAGGGAGCCTGATGCGGGGCTCCCCTGGGATCATGACCCGAGCTGAAGGCAGACGCTTAACAGCTGAGCTACCCAGGCGCCCCTATACTGTTTATTTACATAGGAGTGATCATACATTAGATTCCATTTTGTATTCTGCATCTTTTCTTACACATATTTTCCAAGTTATTAAACACTAAATAAACATCACTTTATATGATTGCATAATATTTCACCAGATTGGTTAGCTGACCATCTGCTTATTTTCAGACATTTAATTATCTTCCATTTTCTTCATTATAAATCATGGTTTGATGAGCATCAGAATAACATAGTCTGCACAAAAAACATTCTTACACAGTCCTCACTTTGTATATTTCTAGTATGCATAACTTTTTATTAATGTAGCAAAGCAAGGAGCACCTGTATTTCACTAAGGGTTAAAAAAAAATTTATGGGGGCACCTGGGTGGCTCAGTCGTTATGTGTCTGCCTTCAGCTAAGGTCAGGATCCCAGGGTCCTGGGATCGCGCCCCACATCGGGCTCTCTGCTCGGCGGGAAGCCTGCTTCTCCCTCTCCCACCTCCCCCTGCTTGTGTTCCCTCCCTCGCAGTCTGTCAAATAAATAAAAAATCTAAAAAATAAATTAAATAAATAAGTAAAATTCATGCCAGCAATTTTACTGTTTTTTCATTTTCCCAGTTCAAACTTTATTCTGCCATCTATTTTAAATTTGGGGCATTAGTCCTACTTAGTAGGTAGAGAGCAAAGAATTGCATAACTAGAAGGGATGATTCATAGTTTATAGCACTCATAGAATACTTATTTGTGTACCATATGCTGTTATAAGTTTTAACAGGTATTAACCCATTTAATCTGCTCCACAGCTTAATGAAATGTGTATTGACTATTTCCCCCATTGAAGGATAATGATAAGTTTTCATGCTGTTGAGTTTTAGAACCAGGATACAAATCCTGGTATTCAGAGCCTATCCTTTTAATTTCTGTGTTTGAGATTATTTAATCCAAAGGCCTCTGGTTAACTGAATGAGGGAATTGGGGCCCACATAGCATATTGAACTTGTACAAGGTAGGGCAGTGGATGATTTGGTTCTTCTAATTCCCAGCCAGATGTTTTCACTGGTACCATACTGCCACTCTTAGAATTAAATTCAGTCTTTAAGCATATATGTATGTACTTTAAAATACATATATATGTATTATACATGATTTAGAAATTAAAATGATATAAAAAGTATACAGTAAGAAGTCTTGGCCCCACCCACCTCTGTCATGGTTCCCTGCCTCCTATTATGTATTTCTTCTGTTGTCTTCAGGTGCTTTTTATGCATAGCCACTGGTTTGTTTGTTTTCCAACCTAGTACCATTTTGAACCACCAGCAAAATCAAATAAGATTGCAGTGGGTTAGATTATGTAATTCCCCACAACCTCACGAACAGTATGTTATCAGACTTGTATTTTTATTTGGATTACATAAATTTTATAGATTAATATAGCACTAATATCTTCATGATTTTGAGTTTTTCTGTCTAAGGACATGGTGTCTTTCTATGGATTTAGGTCTACTTTTGTGCTCTTAAATTTTCCTTGTGTAGTTTTTTTTTTTTTAAGGTTTATTTATTTATTTTAGAGAGAGAACAGGGTGGGAGGGCACAGAGGGCACAGAGGGAGAGAGAAAATCTTGAAGCAGACTCCCTGCTGAGCCCAGAGCCCGGATTGGGGGGTGGTGGGCAGGGCTCAATCCCAGGACCCTTAGATCATGACCTGGCCTGAAATCAAGAGTCTGCCACTTAACCTTAATCGACTGAGGCACCCAGGTGCCCCATCCTCATTTTGGTGTTAGACAGTTTTGGTTAGGCTCATTCCTGAGTACTTTATCTTCTTTTGTTGCCATAGTTTAAGTGGGGTGGTGCATTCTATCTTGATTCTAACTAGTTTTGTTTAACTTTGCTGTTATCCTTCAGTTAGACCCCAAAAGGTGTACTTCTAGAAGATCCACATTTTTTAAAATTTTTTATTGTTATGTTAATCACCATACATTACATCATTAGTTTTTGATGTAGTGTTCCATGATTCATTGTTTGTGTATAACACCCAGTGCTCCATGCAGAACGTGCCCTCTTTAATGCCCATCACCAGGCTAACCCATCCTCCCACCCTAGAAGATCCACATTTGAATCTAGTTACATTTTGTTTATTCAGACACCAGCCAGTGATTTGATAGGATGCCCTGTATATACAATGTAGGTATTTTTGGTACTTGCAGATAGTATTCCAAGTAATAATAAATTTTTTATATATAACTAGGGGAAATCAATGAAATATTTGTATTTATTTAC
The DNA here is from genome assembly GCF_029215605.1 of Mirounga angustirostris. Lineage (NCBI taxonomy): Eukaryota > Metazoa > Chordata > Mammalia > Carnivora > Phocidae > Mirounga > Mirounga angustirostris. Next base: position 60,356,501 of record NW_026991710.1, read on the forward strand.
TTGAGTAATTAGTTGAAAGTTCTCTGTGGCACATAGTCAGTTGAGAATAACTATATTTTTTAACTTTCAAATCTACTTGGGTAACATGAAGATATACTGTGGGCATGGTAATGACGGAGAGGCAAGGAAAACGTAAGAATAATGCATCATGTGAAAGCTAATGCTTATTTGGCAGATCGTTTTGAAGAAGTCTAGTTTGAATTTGTTTAATTAAATGTGAAATATACTTGAAAATAGATTATAGAAAGGCCAAGATACTGACCTCAAGGTTCATGAAATTACAACAGTCTTTTTTTTTTTTTTAAAGATTTTATTTATTTGAGAGAGAGAGCTCATGAGAGAGGGGAGGGTCAGAGGGAGAAGCAGACTCCCTGCCGAGCAGGAAGCCCGATGTGGGACTCAATCCCAGGACTCCAGGATCATGACCCGAGCCGAAGGCAGTCGCCCAACCAACTGAGCCACCCAGGCGCCCAAATTGCAACAGTCTTGAGTGATTTTTCAAAACACAGTGATAGTTACTTTAAATCCATTCTTTGTCTGGCTTTGAATAATTGTATTTTGGATATTTTCTGAAATTACCTCAAAGTAATCCATTACTGTGCTAAATTCCATTTATTTGTTTCAAACCACTTTTGTTCTCTTAAACAAAAATAGGTTATGTAATGTAATATGGGCAGTGGCAATATTATGAGCTAAGAGACTATCCCACATAGGAGATATAAATGTGTTTATTAAAATGTAGGAAAGTGTCATTTTGATGGATGTGCTAGTTTTCAATATTGTTTAATTATAGTTAGCAGTGGTATAGTAGTGGTTTGGGGCAGTTAGCTAATTTAAATAAATCTTTTTCTTCATTATATTTGTGATTCTCATCTGGCATGTTGTAAGTGAGTCTGCAACATGGTTTATTTATTATTCTTGTTAGGGAATATATTCTCTAATGGAATTTGACTAAATAATTCAGGAGATTATTTCTTTTTATTTTTCCCGATAATTTTTGAAGGAGGTAGAATTTGTCCTTTTATCAGAAACTTGTTTTTAAAATTTTGATTGAAACATCTAGGCAAATTTATGTTATTATAAAGTGTTTTCAGATTGATAAATTTTTTCAAGTACCCACATCATGCGTCTTCCTTAGCAGACCAGGTTTTTCCATTAGTAGTATTTTAGATAACTTGATATATGTTTATGAACATAAATCAATTTTTTTTTTTAAAGATTTATTTATTTGACAGAGAGAGACACAGCGAGAGAGGGAACACAAGCAGGGGGAGTGGGAGAGGGAGAAGCACGCTTCCCGCCGAGCAGGGAGCCCGATGCGGGGTCGATCCCAGGACCCTGGGATCATGACCTGAGCCGAAGGCAGCCTCTTAACCGACTGAGCCACCCAGGCGCCCCGAACATAAATCAATTCTAATTTCTGCTCTCTATTCATTTTGGGAAGTACAGCCCATAGAGAACACAAGAATGCATTCTTTTGTTCAAATTTTTTTTTTTAAGATTTTATTTATTTATTTATTAGAGAGCGAGCGAGAGAGAAACAGCATGAGAGGGGAGAGGGTCAGTGGGAGAAGCAGGTTCCCCGCTGAGTTGGGAGCCCGATGTGGGACTCGATCCCAGGACTCCAGGATCATGACCTGAGCCGAAGGCAGTCGCTTAACCAACTGAGCCACCCAGGCGCCCACCTCTTGTTCAATTTTTTACGTGTGGATTCCTAACATATCTTTTATAAGATGTTAAAGATATTTTAATGGGAATGGAGAGGGATCTTAGGGCAACGTTAAGTTTGAAAAAAAAAATAAAATGAGACTTCTGTCAACTTACCTATTTATTGCAGGGAAGCAAAATACAGACAAGAGTTGGATTATTAATGCTGCTCTGTACCTGGCTAAGCAACTGTCCCATTGCAGTAACGCATTTTCTTCACAATTCAGCCAATGTCCCATTTGTATCCTTTATGTTTCAGTAAGATATGAGTAAGTATTTATTCTTATTTCTTCCTCTCAATGAGAGGTAGTTCTGTATTCTAAATATGTGAATTCATCTGTGTTGCAGCTTTTCCAACTGTTAAGGTGGTGATGATGCTTATGCTGTATGTATATATGTGTGTGTCTGGTACCATTGTTTGTTTATGCTTGCTCGGACTACGTTTTATGTTTGTTTTAGCTTGATATAGAAGCTTTTGTAGAAATTCTTACATAAAATATGTGTCAAATTCAAACTGTAAAGTAAAATACTCTAGATACTATGAACCGTTAGTCTCCTTAACAAAAAATTTCAGCTTACAGGACAAATTGCAGAAAATCTTGGCGAGGAAGAGCAGTTGGTCCAAGGCTTGTGTGCCCTTCTGTTGGGCATTTCAATTTACTTCAATGATAACTCACTTGAGAGCTACATGAAGTAAGTAAGGGGGAAATGCTAGGGGGAAACAACCTGCTAATGTCATCAAGTGATAAGGATAAATTTTTTCTGCCAAAGTATAGTGTAGACCAAGTTTTATGTTTTGTTACAACTTTTTTTTTTAAAGCATCTCAATATGCTTATCTCTGTAGAGAGAAATTAAAACAACTAATAGAGAAGAGGATTGGCAAAGAAAACTTCATAGAGAAACTAGGATTTATTAGCAAACATGAGTTGTATTCCAGAGCGTCTCAGAAACCACAGCCAAACTTTCCCAGTCCAGAATACATGATATTTGATCATGAGTTTACGAAGCTGGTAAAAGAACTTGAAGGTAAGACAAAGTTTATATTGATTTTCATTTAAAAATACCTATGATTATTTTGTATATGTATATTTTGGACACAGCCCAAAGCAGGGGTTTTTTTTCCTAGCTCTTGGTTTATAGTTCATTGAAGGATTTTTGGTGTTCAATAAGATTGGAAAGACTGTATCTTATCTGTCAGGCAGTTAGGCCATATGTTTTTGCTGGTTAAGTCTTAATAATAAAATAGGATTTAAATTTTTTTTTTTTTTAAGATTTTGTTTATTTTAGAGAGAGCCCACGCATGCGTGCGCACTTGTGAGTGGGGAGAGGGACAGAAGGAGCGGGAGAGAATCTTGTTTTTTTTTTTACATTTTATTTATTTGTCAGAGAGAGAACACAAGCAGGCAGAGAGAGAAGCAGGCTCCCTGCTGGGCAAGGAATCCGATGAGGGGCTCAATCCTAGGCGCCCCGCCCCGGGATCATGACCTGAGCTGAAGGCAGATGCTTAACCGACTGATCCACTCAGGCGTCCCAGCGGGAGAGAATCTTAAGCAGACTCTGCACAGAGTGCAGAGCCCAATGTGGGGGCTCGATCTCAAAACCCTGAGATCATGACCTGAGCTGAAATCAAGGGTTGGTCGTTTAACCAACTGAACCGCCCAGGTGCCCCAGATTTTAAATTTTTAAAATACATTTTTTTTAAGATTTTATTTATTTACTTGACAGAGAGAGACAAAGTGAGAGAAGGAGCACAAGCAGGGGGAGAGGGAGAGGCAGGCCTCCCGCCGAGCAGGGAGCCAGACGCGGGGCTCGATCCCAGGACCCCGGGATCATGACCCAAGCCGAAGGCAGACGCTTAACGACTAAGCCACCCAGGCGCCCCTTAAAATACATTTTTAATAAGCTTTCTTTTATAGGTGTGATAACTAAGGCTATTTATAAGTCCAGTGAAGAGGATAAAAAAGAAGAAGAGGTGAAGAAAACATTAGAACAGCATGACAGTATTGTGACTCACTACAAAAATATGATTCGAGAACAAGTACGTACTGATAAATTGTAAACACTGTCTGATGTACTGATACTTTTCTCCTTTGGGGAAGAATTTTTCCTGGCATTTCATATGCAAGAAGATACAGAAAGTAAAGCTCATTTTCCTAAATTCAAAACTATCTGAGTATTCAACAAACTGAGAGCTTAATATTGTGCTAAGCATTGTGCAGGATGTGGATAAAGGCATGAATCAGACATGTTCCCCTATCACGGTCATAATGAGAGAAAACTATAAACAGGGTATTGTGACACACATAACATACTAAGTCTAGTGATGCAGCTCCTGGAAGGTGTGTGCCAGCGGAGAGGCACCTAATTTAGCTCGGTAAGAGCAGGGGCTTGGAGAAAACAATGTGAGTGCCAAACGGGTAGCTACGAATAAGCTGCGCAAAAGGAAAGATCGGGAAGAGGGGCAGGAATGTTACTGGCATGAACATAGAACAACACTTGGTGGCTGCACCAGCTAGAAATTTGAGAGGCAAGGCCAGAGGGAGGGACCTCCAGAAGGAGGTGGTTGTGGTGGGCTAGGGGAGGGACCTGGGGCGCTGATGGTGGTAACAGCCGCTGTGTTTTGTTTATTGTGTTCTAGGTGCTCACAAAACACAGTTTAAACACTATTTCATTTAATTTCCATAGCATCCCTACAAAGTAGTTAATACCTTCATTTAAGACTAAATGAGGAATCTGAGACTGAGAGAATTTAAACTTGTCTAGGGTCACTCAGTGGTTGGTGGAACAGGATTCAAAAGCGTGTGTTACTGGGACTCTCAAAACTCCTACTGTGTGCTGTAGAGGGGGCAGACCTGAGAAATGTGGAAACCAAAGCGGATGAAAGTGGCAGGACGGGGTAATGATTGGATGTGGGTGTGAGGGAGCATAACGGGTCAGATATGATCCTGAGATCTCCGTCTTGCACGACTGAGTAGATGATGCTGAGAACAAGAGGGAGCTGATTTATTAGAGTGGAGAATGGAAACTACCCTCTCGAAATCATCAATTGACGTTTTCTCGGCAGGATACCAGAACCTCCACGCTTGGATTGTGTTGAGCCCCTTAAACTTTCCATTACATTTCTTCAAAGTGTGTTGCTTTTTTTTTTTAATTATATTTTATTATGTTAATCACCATACATTACATCATTAGTTTTTGATGGTAGTGTTCCATGATTCAAAGTGTGTTTCTTGTTCTTTTCTTTCATTTAATTCTTCATCGTGGTATATACCTTGACTGGAATCCTAAAAAGTGCTGCAGTATTATCTGGAAAATGAGATTACTGAGGTTATTAAAATGCTAGGGTCATTAAAAACAATACACTGGTGGCTGTCCATGTGGGGCGGTTGCACCCCCTTCCCTGCACTGCCCTCCACCCCCTGCTGACTATGCATAGCTTGAGGCAAGTGTGGCAAGAGCTTGGGTAGAGCTCTCTAAATGAGAACTGCCTGTGTGTTCTTCCCCACAGTCTATATTGTTGAGATTGGAATTCTAAGAATAAAAATATAGTGGTATATTTAGCATTCAGTCTGAGCTTTTCAGTTTATAAGCAGATCAGTAAATTAGAATCATCTTTGAGCGATTCAGATTTAAATCATTAAACCACCCATGGTTATTAGGATTTTTCATCTATATTTTAGTACAAATATGGAGTCATTCCAGATGGTAAAACGTAATATCTTTAGAGCAATGGAAAAGAAATACTTGGAATGTGATGTTACAGCCTACGCTTGGGGCTGATAAATGTGGTTAATTTAGAAGAAGAAAAGAGTGATTTGACACAATTACCATAATGAGTCTGCTTTGGAAATGTTAATTTTAAATATTCTCACCATTTAAAATGCCATTTGACAATTAGGCAACAAGCATTGAGAACTATAAAATGTTTATATAAACTGAATGACGTTTGAGAATCCATCCTAAGGAAATTCTTCAGAATTCAGGAAAACAAAAATATGACTATGATATTTATTGTAATAATATTTATTATTTAGAAAAATGGAAAGCAGCCTCGGTGTTGCTTTTAAATGTAAATTGCATCTACTGATATTGAGTAAACATTAAAAGTTACGATTGCGAAAAAGTAGCAGTATGAGGAACTAACAATTGAATAGTAAGTAAAGGCTACAAAATGACATATGGACTGAGTATGACACATTTAAAACACTTGAACTGGGAAAAAATTAGCAGAAGATAAAGAAATAGATCAAATTCCAACTAGTTATATTAGGGTGGTGAGAGTTGGAAGTTCTTTTCTTGGCCTTCTAAATATTCTGTTCTAGAATTATCTTTTATGTTAAAAGTAGTGTAGATGCATATGTATATATATACTAAGTTTCTTAAATAGTTTGGTATAAATTTCTTAAGTGGTTTGTGGACCATAAAATGGAGTTTTTAAAATTGACCGTCCCCCACCCCAGTAACTGCAGTGAGATTGCAGGCTGTGCCATGGTGCTTATTAATGGGGCCTTACTGGAAATTGTACAGTTGTGCTGCATGTTAATTGACCTTGGTGCATACATTAATGTATTATTACTTAATTGTTGAGTGATTCTGGAAATGTTGAATACTTTAACACTATGACCCAAAATAATCTCTGATTTTTAATTTGTTCCTTTTCCTAATGCTAATTAGTATAAATTAAAACACTTGAATTATGTTTTGTTTCACAGGATCTGCAACTTGAGGAATTAAAGCAGCAGATTTCTACGTTAAAATGTCAAAACGAACAACTCCAGACAGCAGTCACACAGCAAGTATCTCAGATTCAGCAACACAAAGATCAGTACAATCTTCTTAAAGTACAGCTAGGTAGGTATAGCTAGCCATAATTATTACAGTGTCCCCAGAGCTGGACTAAATCAAGTAGATTATTCTTGTGGACTGGTCTTTCTCTAACCTTAATCACTGTAACAAACAGATTTGTAAATCAGAGTTTGAACTCCACGTCCTTGCTACCTGTTTCAGTATCTGATCCATTGATTCTCAGCCTTGGCTACACATTAGAAAATATCCTGAGACCCTTTTTTTTTTTTTGAAGAGTTTATTTATTTATTTGAGAGAGCACAAGCAGGGGGAGCAGCAGAGGGAGAGATGCGGGGCTCGATGCAGGGCTCGATCCCAGGACCCCAAGATCATGACCCAAGCCAAAGACAGATGCTTAACCGACTGAGCCACCCAGGCACCCTCCCCCCCTTTTTTTTAAATGCCACGCATGCGGAGACCCCACTCAAGTTTCTGATTTAATTAGTTGGGGTTGGAACCAAGCATCAATAATTATTACAAGCTGCCTGGGTGATTCCGATGTATAGCCAGCTGGGAATGACTTCTCTAACCTGTCTATCTCCTCATCTGCAAAATGGAACTGATAATAGCATATGTGTCATCTGAGAATTAAATGAAATAATATATATAAAATTTTAGTTAATTACCTGGCACATGATAAGAGTCAAATGCTTGTAAATAGTATCATCCTATAGTGCTATGATTGGAATGCTAGCTATTTAGAAATACAGTTTGTTTTATTTATATGAGGGTGACTAAAATTTTCAGAAAAAATTACCTCTTTCACTTCCTTATTTATAACTATAATTTGTCAGTTATTTTAGTACATATAGAAAGCTATTCCTTTGTGAAGGTTTTAAAAGGGATTTTGTTTTCTCTTATATTTATTGACCAAATTGGAATTGAAACTGCTGTAATTTTTTTAAGATTTATTTATTTATTTTAGAGAGGTGGGGAGGAGCAGAGGGAGAGGGAGAGACAGAATCACAAGCAGACTCTGCGCTGAGCAGAGAGTCCAACATGGGGCTCCGTCTCACGACCCTGAGATTATAACCTGGGTGGAAACGAAGAGTTGGACGCTTAACCGACTAAGCCACCCTGGAGCTCCGAAACTACTGTAATTCTTAAGTATAGATCACCAAACCATGCAGTTTAGTCTTATTAAGACTATGCTGTTTTTCTTCCCAGAAACCTAAAAATATCATCACTTCACCATTTCTATCAATACGCTGTTTTGCAAAAATGAAATGTGCTTATAAAAGTGCTGCCAAAGTAATTGAATTAAGGAAATTTTATATTTTTATATTTAAATCTTTTCATTCAAGAAATGAAAAACTTAAGTTTCATGCTGGCTTTTCAAATTTTATTCCTGTGTTAATAGGAAAAGATAATCAGCATCAAGGTTCTTACAGTGATGGGACTCAGGTGAATGGCATTCAACCAGAAGAAATTGGTAGGTTACGAGAAGAGATAGAAGAATTAAAAAGTAATCAGGAACTTTTACAAAGCCAGCTGGCTGAAAAGGACTCTCTGATTGAAAATTTGGTGAGTAAATGTTAAAAAAAATTTAAGAGGTCAAGAATAATTCTCATTATCCTGCTTGTTTATTTTCCTGGATCTCTTAAGCCAAAGTATCATAGTAAGGTTTTAGAATATGAGCTTTGGGGGGCGCCTGGGTGGCTCAGATGGTTAAGTGTCTGCCTTCGGCTCAGGTCATGATCCCAGGGTCCTGGGATCGAGTCCCACATCGGGCTCCTGGCTCAGTGGGAAGCCTGCTTCTCCCTCTCCCTCTCTCCCTGCTCATGCTCTCTCTCTCTCTCTCTCTCTCTCTCTGTCTCAAATGAATAAATAAAATCTTTAAAAAAAAAAAAATAGAATATGAGCTTTGGGGGGCACCTGGCTGGCTCAGTTGCTAGAGCATGTGACTCTTGATCTGGGGGTCATGAGTTTGAGCCCCACATTTAGCACAGAGTTTACTTAAAAAAAAAAAGTGGGGCACCTGGGTGGCTCAGTTGGTTAAGCGACTGCCTTCAGCTCAGGTCATGATCTTGGAGTCCCGGGATCAAGTCCCAGATCGGGCTCCCTGCTCAGCGGGGAGTCTGCTTCTCCCTCTGACCCTCCTCCCTCTCATGCTCTCTGTCTCTCATTGTCTCTCTCGCAAATAAATAAAATCTTAAAAAAAAAAAAAAATTAGAATATGAGCTTTGGTGTCAGACTATCTAAAGCTTCAGCACTTTCTGACTAATTGAATTTAAGCAGCTTGGTTAACCTCTTTACACTCGTTTCCTGATCTATAAATTGGTAGTGGTCGTATCTGTTTTGTTATTGTGAGAATTAAATGAGCTACTCCGTATAAAGCTCTTTTAATACATGGAAATCACTCTATTAATACCTGTATTTATGCTCTTTCTCCATATGACCTCCTAAGTGCTTAGATTTAATAAATTACTTGGTATAAGTATAAATTTATTAGCTATGGAAAAGTTGTAGACTGTGTGCTATGTTGAAGTTTTATCTTGGATATAAAAACTGAAATGTTGATGTGAAATTTTTGGTAAACCTCTATAAGGCATAGCTTATATATGTACAGCTTTGTTTTGTTTCCTATCTCTTTAGACTGAATTGATTTCATAGTTCATTTCTATGCTATTTGTAGAAATCTTCCCAAGCATCACCTGGCACAAATGAACAGTCTTCAGCAACAGCTTCTGCTAGAGATTCTGAACAAATTGCAGAATTAAAACAGGTAATTTTCTGGCTTGATCCAAGTTCTAGTTTGTGTTGTTTTAATTGTAATAGAGTAACAGCCATGTAGTTTCATTACTCAAGAACTACTTTGTTAGTGTAAGCAAAACTTGATAGTGAAGAAGTTATTTGAAAGTCCAGAAGGTTTTTTAATTATATGGTAATGGTATTTTGCTTTTTATTAAGTGTTTTTATTTTTTAATTATGTTCTTTATAACAGATTTGAGCATCTCACCCAGGTTATTTGTAGATTATCCGTGAACTAACAATTAAGGAAAATTTAAGTATATTTATAAGCTGCAAATATGAAGATATAAAATCTTATGCCTAATTTTCATATACTATTGACCATGACAATTGCATGGTTAAATGTATTGAGCATTTAAACCATTCTGTGCAGAATGTTTGTTTTTAGAATTGGAAAATGGAATAAATTTGTGTATATCTCAATTAGATGACTACCTAAAAAGCAAAACAAACTTTTTCTGCTGTAGTAATTTATAATGTCTAGAAAAGCAAATTAAATTTTTTCCTACTTGGTTATTTGTAATATTTATAATTTCCTATGAGACTTGGTAGTGCACATTTAACTTTATCCGATGAGAATATTAAATGTATTTGTTCAAGAAAAGAAGAAAAAGAACTACTTATGTATAGAATTAAATATTGAAAGAAAAGCCTAGAAAAGTATCAGATTGCTCATCTGTATACTATCCCTAAACAAGTTATGTTTTTTCCTTATAAAATTTTCTTTCTTTCCTCCTTTCCTTTTTCTTCTGTCCTACCCTCCTTCCTTCCTTTCTTATAAAAAAGGAACGTATGTTTCTTCTGTTTCTTTTTAAAAAACAAAAAAAAGTAATACTAAAGGAAGAAGTGAACAACCCCACCAACCTAGGACTGACTTCCTTCCCCTCCAGTAGTCATGCGGTCCTAGCCCACTGACATGGCTGATCTGAGAGAAGAATGACTGTACGCAGAGAAACTGTGTCATATTTTGATAATGTCCATGTACCCCAGAGTAGATTCTACAGTCAAGCTTTTCAAAACAAATCATATGTCGTTAAGGATTTATAAGTTATAAATTCGTCTGAGGAAAATTAATATGCCACTTTGGTTTTATGAAGTCTACCTACACTAGAACTGTATTAAAATTAAAGGGAATTAAGTTATTAATAAATGATCTTAGTTTCTAAGTCCCAAGTAAAAATTTTACTGTGTTTCCCAATGAAACTTTAGATATTTCTAAAGAAGACAATTGCCTTTGGTTTTTTACTTTCTGTAATTTATTTTATCAATTTTACATTGTTAAAAAGATATTTGGGGGCACCTGGGTGGCTTAGTTGCTAAGCATCTTAACCATGGGCTCAGGTCATGATCCCAGAGTCCTGGGATCAAGTCCCGCATCGGGCTCCCTGCTCAGTGGGAAGCCTGCTTTTCCCTCTCCCACTCCCCCTGCATGTGTTCCTGCTCTCGCGTTCTCTCTGTCAAATAAATAAATAAAATCTTTAAAAAAAAAAAAAAGATTTTAAATGACAGTTTTGTTTCTTATAATATATCATAAAATCCTGTATAAAAAAGAAAACTAAAATTGTCCATAATCTCAGTGTCTATATAATGTCTATGTAATTCATTAGGTAACTGAAAAAAAAACAAATCAGAGGAAAGCCACATATGTGCGTGATAGAAAGTTTTCAGAGAATGAAAGAGCTTTTTACATGACCGTGTCCCACCACTTACCTCATGTCTGCAGACATTGTCAAATATTGTGAGGGAGATTCCCCTGGTTGAGAACATGGTTATGTGCATTTTTGATGGGGAGAGGGCAAGAAGGTTGGGAATTTCAACATTAATGATATATAAACTTTTGAATAATTCCCTCCTTTTCACTACAGTACTAACCACTTTCATCTTATAGGGAGGCCTGTGGTCTAAAAAATGTCCTGTTTTCCCTTTCCAAATAATAAATGTCTAGTCTTTGGCCAGGAGAAGAGGAACAGTTGCCTGATGCATGAGATTGGAACAGGGATCCCGTGGTCTTCCTAAGCAGACTTCAACCAGCCCCGCTGTTTTTGACCCCATTTTTACCCACACTTCCAGAGATAACTGGTGGTACCAGATCCCAAGCCTTTTGGTAGTCATGCATTGCAAGTCAGGTAGCAGGTCAACTTTCTGGAATATCACTTTAGGTTGTTAGCTTTCTCAGGTATGCTGCAGTCAGTTACCACTGCCATTTGCTTTCTGAAATTCTCCAATTTTATTGCTCTTGTTCTTATTCTCTTTGTCTTTGTGGGTTTCTCTCTCCCTTCCCCTTCTTCCCTCCTTCTCTCCCTCCCTCCCTCCCTCCTTTCCTTCCTTCCTTCCTTCTTTCCCTGCTTCCCCCACCTTATGAATTTTTTTACATGGGATCTCAGGAAGAAGCAGAGGTGAATATGTATAAGGAACTTGCTTAATTCTCTATCTTGAACCCAAAGTTCAAGGATAGTTTTTTTTAGAATTAGATTTTAAAACTTGGAGGTTGTGATTTTAGACAGAGGGGCCAAGAAAGGAAATAATTTTAAATTTCTTCCTGTAAGTAGACATTTCCTCGATGAAATTAATGCTATTTCATGTTACAACTCAATTATTTTTGTCTCCTAGGAACTGGCAACATTAAAGTCACAGTTAAACTCACAATCTGTGGAGATCACCAAACTGCAGACAGAAAAGCAGGAGCTGTTACAGAAAACAGAAACATTTGTATGTTAAAAAAAAAAAAAAGAAACATTTGTATGTTAATTACTACTTTTTTTTTTCCTGCAAGATAGTAAACACAAGGTTAACATGTTATTTCTTAGCCACTCTATAATAGAAGCGAATGTGTTGGAGAGGATAGCGTCTTCCCTTTAGGTGACTTACTGGCCACAGGTCTAGTCACATAGGCTTCTGGGCCGTGGTGGCAGCCACATTACAGTCAGACTCCCCAGGTCCGTGTAATCAGTTATTTAATGGTTCATTTTGCTGGTATTTTGTATTTTATCCCATTTGTGTCCCCTTCAGTCCATCAGTCCAAGCTGGCAGGTTTTCTGCTGGTCTAGAATTGTCAGAAGCCTTCTTAGTAACCATGCCATACACAGGGATCCAAGCCATCAGACAAGAAGGCCCTCCTGGATCATCCTGTCTCTATTCCAGCTTCTGCTGAGATGGTTGATTGCGTCCTTGATATTTCAGCAGAACATGCTTTATCATTTATTGCAATAGGGATAGGCTGAGAATTTTCTACATCTTCACGTTCCGATTTCCTTTTGCTTAACATTCCTTCTTCAAATATTTCTCTCCTGTCATGGTTTACTGTAGGCATCAAGGAGAAACCATGCCCCACGCCTTTAATACTTTGCTTAGAAATCACCTCAGCAAAATATCCAAGTTCATCGCTTATAAGCTCTACTTTCTACAGAGTACTGAAACACAATTCAGCCAATTACTTTGCCACCTGATAACAAGGATCAACTTCCTCTACTTTCCAGTAACATGTTCTTCATTTCCATTTGAGGCCTCACCAAAACTACCTTTCCATCCATATTTCTGCCAACATTCTATTCATGATGATATGTTTTCTCCAAGACCCTAGAAGCTTTCTCTCTAGTTCCCCTTTTTTTCTGAGCGTTCACCAGAATTGCCTTTAACATCTGACAATCTCTTCAAGGCAGTTTCGGCTTTGTCTGACATGCACCTCAAAGCTCTTCCAGCCGCTAACAATTCTGAAAGCCCTTCCACATTTTTAGGTATTTGTTACATCAGCACCCTCTTTCCCAGTTCTTTGTAGAAAAAAGGCAGGGAGAGATTGGAAAACCATGGTTTTCCAATCTTTGGTTTTTTACTTTCTGTAATTTATTTTATCAATTTTACAGTGTTATTTTGGGGCGCCTGGGTGGCTCAGTTGTTAAGCATCTTAACCTTGGGCTCAGGTCATGATCCCAGAGTCCTGGGATCAAGTCCCGCATCGGGCTCCCTGCTCAGTGGGAAGCCTGCTTTTCCCTCTCCCACTCCCCCTGCATGTGTTCCTGCTCTTGCGTTCTCTCTGTCAAATAAATAAATAAAATCTTTAAAAAAAAAAGATATTTTAAATGACAGTTTTGTTTCTTATAATATATCGTAAAATCCTGTATAAAAAAGAAAACTAAAATTGTCCATAGTCTCAGTGTTCCATCTCAGTGATTTAGGAATACTTCCTAGAGCACTTAAGAAAATCTTTGCATTTTGGGTGGCACAGTCGGTTAAGTGTCTGACTCTTGGTTTTCGGCTCAGGTTGTGATCTCAGGGTCATGAGATCGAGTCCCACGTCATCAGGCTCCACGCTCTGCTCGGTCTGCTTGAGTTTCTCTCCGTCTTCCTCTGCTCCTCCCCCCATGCTTGCTCTCTCTTTCTCTCTCTCTCAAATAAATAATATCTAAAAAGCCAAAAAACAAAAAAAACTTTACATTTCACCAGTTAATAGCATTCAGCTCAATTTCCCCAGCTGCCTCTCTGAGGTAACAGTGTGGACTTAACTTACAGAAATATTGTGAGGAAAGGGCTTTGAGAACTATTCTCTGCTTACTAAGTGCTCTTACCGCTCTGGTCTGACCTTGAGGCTGCCTAACCCAGCCTTCTTCGTGCTCGGCTGAGATCTGATGCCGCAGCTCTCCTGCCTCAGCCCCAGCACCCCCGCTCCACTGTAGGCACCGCGGCCTTCCAGGGAGAGCACTGTAGTGTGTGTCAGTACATGAGGAATTCTGTTTTCCGTTACTGGACATACAGTTTCAAAATAGCGAGAAAATTAAATCACCTTTGGGATTTCACCTTGGTTGTGCTTTAAAGAAACTTTTTTTTGGTTCCCCCTCCGATTTCTACCTTGAGGCAAAGTCAGCTGCCGCACCAGGAGAGAGTGGAGCTAGAAGGGCTGCAAAGGCCACCGATGGGGACAGCCGGCTGTTGGCGTTGCTATAGGACACGAATGACTTGAAGGTTGCTCTGTGGTGGAGCTTTTACTTACTGCATAGCCTATGATGTAAACTCCAGGAGACTTGATCTGATTTCATTGAGTTTCTCAAATCTTTAGATGTATGAGGAAAGCTAATAGGGTGTAATTTTCGCTCACAACGTGTGCGTTGCTATTTGGATGAGTGAGGATGGCACAAGTGGAGATTTTTAAGTGCCATTTCAAATACTGATAGCGCATATATAAAGCAAGAATGTGTATGAATGTACTTGGAAAGTAGAGATCATTGAAAGTTAAATTTTCTTGTCAATCTCTCATCACAATAAGAAATAAAGAGTACAGGGGCACCTGAGTGGTGTAGTTGGTTAAGCGTCTGACTCTTGGTTTCCACTCAGGTCATGAATTCAGGGTCGTGAGATCAAGCCTCTTTCCCAGTTCTTTGTAGAACTTTTCCCTCTCCCACTCCCCCTGCATGTGTTCCTGCTCTCACGTTCTCTCTGTTCTCTCTCCACACTCAGCGCAGTCTGCTTGAGATTCTCTCCCTCTCCCTCTGCTCCTCCCGCTCGTGTTCTCTCTCTCTCAGATACATAAATAAATCTAAAAACATTTTAAAAAGAAATAAAGAGTACAGCTTTGGCTAAAACACAAGCCACACATAGGCTTTCCATTAGGCTAAGGACACAGGCACGATAGATCCTGCCAGCCTACGTGACAGAGAAATCAGAATAAGCAACATGTAGAGAAGAATGAGATAAAAGTAACAAAACTAAAAGGCACAAACACAACCATGGAAAAGAGAAGATAATGTGTGATTGTGCCTTTCAGATTGTGGTCGGATTATTTTATCTTTAAGCCATGGATTTTATTTGCAGCTACTTTTCTTTCCCATTTGATTGTATGCATGAAGTTGGGATAAAAAAATTTTTTTAACCTGAGTTCTAATTCTTATGCCCATCAGGCTTCTCTTGTAAAATGTTTTGTGTCTTTATTTATTCCTCTGGTTATCTGAAATGGTATTATCTCTTAGGGTTTTTTTGAAAAATAGCTACTTAAAACTATTTTTTGGATGTTAAACTCTATTTTTCACAATAACCATCTTTGATGTATGGCCTAACGTAAATTCTCATGTTACTGGATGAGAGAGAGTGTGTGTGTGTGTGTGTGTGTGTGTGTTCTATCCCCAAAACCGCCACCCCGCAAAACCCTCAGATTTTCATAGAAAGAATGAACCTAAAAATAAAAGAGAAAGAAGGAAACTATTTGTTAAAAACCCTATGAGAGTGAATACTAAGATTAATTGATCTTCCCCTTTCTTTTCCTAGAATGAAATTAAGGCTCTGTCTGAGGAAAGAACTGCTATTAAAGAGCAGCTGGATGCATCTAACAGTACCATTGCCATTTTACAAAATGAGAAAAACAAGCTCGAGATGGATATTACAGATTCTAAAAAAGAACAGGATGACCTGTTGGTGCTGTTGGCTGATCAGGATCAGAAAATATTTTCATTAAAGAATAAACTCAAGGAACTTGGTCATCCGGTAAGATCGAAATGTTTCCAAAAATGATTTATGGTATATTTTAAAGAACTGT
Organism: Mirounga angustirostris; assembly: GCF_029215605.1. Taxonomy (NCBI): domain Eukaryota; kingdom Metazoa; phylum Chordata; class Mammalia; order Carnivora; family Phocidae; genus Mirounga; species Mirounga angustirostris. Next base: position 60,372,325 of record NW_026991710.1, read on the forward strand.
GCTGTAGCATGGCAATGTTGTGCCTCCATATCCATATCACAGGTATAAATACGTAGGTCCATGAATCCAGGATCGTGTGCACTGTTTTCCTGGTGTTCAGTGAATCGACTTAAGACACACAGGCAGTTTCCAGCATTTGTTAACTGTTATCTTTTGGGCTTTGAGCCTACAAGTGAATTGATTTGCTCCTGTGGTCACAAGACTCTCATCATTCACATGTGCCATTCTCTTTTGTCATGTTTGATCCACATTTGTGTCTAGAGAGGTATGGCCACCTGTCAGCAAGTTAACCTGTAACATCTCATCTCATATTAAAAATGGCAGAGAGGGGCACCTGGGTGGCTCAGTCGGTTAAGCGTCAGCCTTCGTCTTGGGTCATGATCTCAGGGTCCTGGGATTGAGCCCCGAGTTGGACTCTCTGCTCAGCACAGAGTCTGCTTCTCCTTCTCACTCTCCCTCTGCGCTCTTCCTCTCTCTCTCTCTCTCAAATAAATAAATAAAATCTTTAAAAAAAATGCCAGAGAGCCTTGAGCAGTAAATCAGGGAAATCAGATGGCTTGTAATCTATAATTACTGGAATAAAGAATTTATCAAGGGGCGCCTGGGTGGCTCAGTCGTTAAGCGTCTGCCTTCGGCTCAGGTCGTGATCCCGGGGTCCTGGGATCGAGCCCCGCATCGGGCTCCCTGCTCCACGGGAAGCCTGCTTCTCCCTCTCCCACTCCCCCTGCTTGTGTTCCCTCTCTCACTGTGTCTCTATCAAATAAATAAATAAAATCTTTAAAAAAAGAATTTATCAAAGACTATGTGTCAATATGTGTTAAATACGAAGTGATCAAATCTTAATAATGATAAGTGTGCATATTCCCTTTAGGTAGAAGAAGAGGATGAACTTGAATCCGGAGACCAGGATGATGAGGAAGATGAAGATGAAGATGATGGCAAGGACCAGGGTCATATCTAGCTTTCAGATCTCTAGGAATGATAGAGATTGTATTATAACCTTGAAGATGGAGTCTTAAGACAGTGCTTTGGTTTACCTCCACAGAAAATAAAGATTTAGAAACCCAAGTGGAAAACACTCACTAATAAGACTATTGATGTATTTTTTTAAATGATGCCACCCATGTTGGAAATGCTAAAACTGACTTCTTGCAGAACACACATCTTTTACTGAAATTCATCCGAATTGTCCCAAAAGATAATTTGCAAAGAATTTCAGACACTAAAAATACACCATTTTAAAGCATGTGGTGGCAGTGCTATTTATCTTAGTTTACTGGTTGTTTACACAAGTTCTGTATTTGTCTATTATTTTCACTTTTCAGAATATGTGACTTTAAGTACTAACACATTTGATTTAATGTGTATTGGAATCATTATTTCTAAATTGAGTACTGGGCTTCTTAGCTAATGATTTCCCTTTAAAGAAATGGATTTACTTAAAGGCAAGGTAGCATAGGCCAGGGGATATCATCAGCCCTGCATCCGATGTGACTCCTATGAGGCAGGATAGGACAGTTTAGGACAAGTGCCTTGACACCTGATCTGGCTGAATTGTGTACGTCAGGGAAGAAACAGAAGGAACCTGACACACAGGTGAGGAGGGCGTTTCTCAGAAACTTTTGCAACAGCGTATTCGCATGTGGTTGGTTTTGGTTTTATGTTAAGCTAAACTTTAAAACATTACAAATTAACAGCTTGTACAATTCAGGTTTAGTATCGTTATTTGATTATCATGAAACATATTATGGACCTAGTTTTAAAAAGACCTGAACTATGATTTATATAATTTATTGGCATTTTTGCTGAATAGGCTTAAGTCAGATAATAGATTTTTAAAAAGCAAATGAAACAATGTGTCAAGATTTAATGTTTCATAATAAAAATAGATACTATGTTCACTTAATCCCTGGTCCTGGTCATGGTTCCCTTTTTAAAATTTTTGAGGAAAGTATTTTATTCTTACTAAAAGCTGAGGCAAGTGGAAGTGGTAAGAGGAGTTCTCTTCCTAAAAGTACATTATTATAACTGACTGCTAAAAGCAGTCTTACCGTTCAAAACTCATTAGGATTCCATAAGACTGGAGAGTCTAATTGGAGCAGAAGCAGAAGAGGTTGGAGAAGGGCTTGGGTGTTTCTAAATTGAGCCCTGGAGTTCTTAGCAGTGATTTCCATTTAAAGAAAGAAGTTTACTTAAAGGCAAGACAGCAAGAGTTGGGGGATAATGTGTGTCATCTGCCTCCTGACGTCAGGAATAGTTTGAGCAGTCCATTAAGGGGCACAGACTTTTGAAAGAAGAGAAATATCTTCCTGTGTCCTGAAAAGGGGGGGGTGGCTGTGTGTTACAGAGCACCTGGGAGGGCCCCAGCCCGCTTCTGCCCCTTGCTCTGCAAGAACCTCGTGGCTATCACTGGACCAGCTCAGAGTATATAAAGTCTTCCGAAAGTTGACACTTTAATGAACAAAAATGGCTAATGACTGTATTTCAGGCTACTGTTATAAGGATAAAGAAAAATAGGTCAGAAGTATGAATAAGACTTCTGTAGATGACTTTAGAAAGGGGGGGATGCGGTGCCTGGGTGGCTCAGTTGGTTAAGCGTCTGCCTTCAGCTTGGGTCATGATCTCAGGATCCTGGGATCAAGTCCTGTTGTATTGGGCTCGCTGCTCAGCAGGGTGTCTGTTTCTCCCTCTGCCTCTCCCCCAGCTTGTGCTTGCTCACGCTCTCTCTCTCTCTCACACTCTCTCAAATAAATAAAATCTTTTAAAAAAAGACTTCTGTAGATGATGAAGTACCGAAGATCTTCAGAAAGAAACATCTGCAAAATCAGTGATAGTTTGCCAAAGCTGTCATTCAGGCAGGCCTGGAGTAGAGAAGACACATGGAGGCCTTGTGGCTACACAGTTTAGACTGGAGCCCAAAGGGGTATCGTCCTAACTGTAGCCATAGTTTTTTGCCTGGATTGCTTCTGGAACCTCCTAAAAGTGGCTGCCTCCAGCATGGTTGTTGCCTCTACCCCACCTTCCCACCATCCTGTGTATTCACCCCAGTAAGCTTTCCCAAGCGCACATGTGAGTGGAAGAGATTGCTGTTGTCTACCATTGGAGTCCTTAGCCGGGTTGGTAAGACCCTTTGTTCTCTGCTGCTCTCTAGCTTTATCTCCCTTTGAGTGTATTTTACAACCACACCAAGATACTTGCTATGACAGCACGTATCCTGCTTTTTCACCTCTCACTGCGCTTTTGCTCGTGTTCCTCACCTCCCTGCCACCCCATGCCCATGTGCCAGCCCACTCAAAAGGCAATTGCCACGTTCAGAGAGCTGCAAGAGTAGAGCATTTGTCATAAAGCACAACACACGTTTGTCCTTAAGTTTCAAAGTTTTGTTGCAGCCAGGTAAGGGCCTCATAATGCTCATCAACACCTTTACTGTTAGAGCAAAATTCATTAATTCACTCAATGAATATTGAGTGGGTAATGTGTTGGGTACCTCTGTAGGCACTGGGGATATAGCAGTGAATAATACGAAGTCCCTTTCCCATATAACTTACATTCTGGAGGAGTAAATGGCAGTAAACAAGTACATAAGACGATGTCAAGTGCTATGTAGCCTCTGGAAAGGAGTTTGCATTTTATTTTCTGAGTTTGATGGGAAGCCAGAGGAGTGATCCGGTCTGATTTCTGGTTCACAGATTACTCTCTGCTGTGTGGCAAACTGCCTATGGGGAGGAGGCTTTTGCCACTGTCTAAGCAAAAGCAGATGTAGTTCAGACAACACGGTATGGATGGAGTGTCTAAAGTGGTAGGATTGGGTATGTGTTTTCCAGGTAGAGCTGTGTGGACTTTCTGAATTTCATGTGACTGGGGAGCAGGGAAGTAAGAGAAGTCAAAAGTCAAGACTAATTCCCAGGGAAAGGTGGTGTCCCTTACTGAGCTCAAGAAAACTGGAAGAGCCAGTTTGGGGTGGTGGTCCACAATTGTGTTCTTAGGCTTGCTAAATCTGAGACCCAAGCAGATACATTTATACAAGTAGATCTGTTTAATAGGCAGGTGGATATAGAAACTTGGAGTTCATTAGGACTGGAAAAATATATAGATGATATTTAAGTCTATCCAGCAGGATAAGTTCTTGCAAGGAATGAGTGGGGAGAGAAGGCAGCCAAGAGCTAGGCCTTTGAGCAACTCAGTCTTTAGTGGTGAGGAAGGAATCTTTTTTAAAAATAATTTTTTTAAGTAGGCTCCACACCCAGCATGGAGCCCAACACAGGGCTTGAACTCAAAACTATGAGATCAAGACATGAGCTGAAATCAAGAATCAGATGCTTTTTTTTTAAAGATTTTATTTATTTATTTGACAGAGAGAGATAGTGAGAGCAGGAACACAGCAGGGGGAGTGGGAGAGGGAGAAGCAGGCTTCCCGCAGAGCAGGGAGCCCGATGCGGGGCTCGATCCCAGGACCCTGGGATCATGACCTGAGCCGAAGGCAGACGCTTAACGACTGAGCCACCCAGGTACACTTATAGTGAGGAAGGAATTTTAAGTAATGTTAAATGCACAATGAAATAATCTTACCCCAGAGCAAATTTGAGCTTTGGAGTTAAGGGAAAAACTGAGAAAGCTCTGAGCTTTAAACTGATTTCCTAGTGTGTTTTGGAAAATGAAAAATGAGAACTGCTTTAATGAAACATTCTATTGATGCAGACTTTTTCTTTAACAGTGAACCTAATTAAACCTGTTTTTTAAGAATTCTGCCCTGCTAATCAAACAGAACTTAAGTATCTGAAGAAAATATTTAATTACATTATATCATTTGAAAGGGTTTTTTTAATGCAAGTTATCAAATTGCCCCATTAGTGAATTAATGACTTGCTTCCCTACCAGAAACTCTGACGAGAAGTTATTTTTGTAATTTTTCCATCTACAACTCAGAAACTTCAGGATTTTCTACAATCTTTCAAAATGAAAATTAAGCCAGAGGGAAAACATTAAGATGTGACACATATCTATCTTAAGATGTGGTTTCCCATCCTGGAAATTAATTTTGTCTAGACATAGGTTTTTTCCATATCCACCGTAAGCAGTTGTGACTAGTTGTTTTAGTTTGAAAAGGCTTTACGCATTGCCCTTGCTGCAATTACTACTTTTGATTTCACTCATTACAACAACATGAGACCATTTTGTAATTACATTTTTCCACCTGTGAGGATGTAAACACATGAATTTCTAATATCTGGTTTCCAGTTCTGGCTTTTAATTCTAGATTGATTGATTGATTGATTGATTGATTGATTATTTTTTTAAAGATTTTATTTATTTATTTGACAGAGAGAGAGTTAGCGAGAGCAGGAACAGAAGCAGGGGGAGTGGGAGAGGGAGAAGCAGGCTTCCCGCCGAGCAGGGAGCCCGATGTGGGGCTCGATCCCAGGACCCTGGGATCATGACCTGAGCCGAAGGCAGACTCTTAACGGCTGAGCCACCCAGGCGCCCCAATTTGAGATTTATTTAAATAAATTTATTATTAAAGCACATACATATATACATACATTTATTATTCTCTAACTCTAGAGGAATATCTATAGCGGCAAAGCTTGCCATTTTGCCGCTCTTCACTTAAAAAAGTGCTTTCACGTCTCTGTGACATTTCATGTTCCTAATGCCCCTATGAAACAGCTTGTTCCCCATCACCGACGTGGTAGACAGATGTGAGTTAGTTGCTGTGGTGACCATGGGGCAGACTTTCTGATTCTTTTGTACCATTCTGTTCTTAACCCAAAATGTGCTTGCATAAGAAAAGCCTTTAAAACAAAAAAAGTAGGGGCGCCTGGGTGGCTCAGTTGGTTAAGCCGTTGAGCATCTTCCTTTGGCTCAGGTCATGATCCCAGGGTTCTGGGATTGAGCCCCACATCAGGCTCTCTTCTCAGTGGGGAGTCTGCTTCTCCCTCTGCCCCCCACACTTGTGCGCGCTCTCTAATAAATAAAATTTTAAAAAATAAAAAAAGTAGGCAACTGTTTTGCAGCAAAAAAAGCATGTTTAGGGTAGGATGAGCTGAATAAAAGCTTAAGTATTACATAGGTTTCTATACCACATTACAACTTACCCACAAATTTAGTGACTTAAAAACCACATACATTATCTCATAGTCTTTGGGTCAGGAGTCTGGACACAGCTTAACCAGGCCCTCTGCTCTGGATCACAAGGCTGCAGTCACGGTTCAGCCAGGCTGTGTTCCCATCTGCAGGCTTACTTGGGGGAGAACAGGCTTCCAAAGCTCTTTCACGTTGATGGTAGAATTTATGTCTTTATAGCTATAGAACTGACAGCATCCGTTTGTTGCTGGGTGGTTGGCTGGAGTCTGCCCTCAGCAACTAGGAGTCACCTCTAGTTCCTTGCCTCCTAGGACCCTTCAGTATGCTCACTTACTTCATCAGACCAGCAAGGGAAACCTGTAGCCCCAGTCAGGTAGCTAGGCTGAGGCTCAGTATAAAGTAATATAACCGGGGCACCTGGATGGCTCAGTTAAGCATCTGCCTCTGACTCAGGTCATGATCTCATGGTCCTGGGATCAAGCCCCGCATCAGACTCTCTGCTCAGTGGGGAGTCTGCTTCTCCCTCTCCCTCTGTGCTCGCTCCCTCTCAAAAAAAAAGTAATATAATCACGGAGTGGCCTCCATTACCTTGCCATACTTTTTTGGCTAAAAGCAAGTTAGGTCCTGCCCCCATGTAGGAGGGAATTCCACAGAGGTATGGAGGGGAGGTGAAGCTCATGGGATGCCACATACTTTTACTCTCTTGAACCTTAATTCTTAATCTGTCAGATATTCTCAAAATAGGGGAGGGGGGACAGTATGGTTGGAAGGGAGTGGCAAATTTAATAGGAAATGATTGTGTTAAACCCTACCTTATTTAATTAATTCCAGGCTGGGTTCTTTGCAAATCGACAATGATATAGGTCAGAGTAACTGTCAAATTGGTCAATAATACATACAACAGTATAAAGCTTACCAACCACAATTTAGACGTTTCTGTCAGAAATGCCTATCTTCAGGCCAGTTCTCTTCTCTGAGCTTCATATCCCCTTCATTGTCTCCGATTGGTCTTACAAAGGCACCTCAAACCCAACATATTTAAAACCAAATCCATGTTCCTACCTTCCCTAAATCTGGTCCTCTTGTATGCTTATCCCAGCTGAACTGCCATCCTCTTACCTGATTCTACAAATGAAATTTCAGACTCATCCTTAGTACCCACCTGTCAATTTTGGTTTTAATGCCTAAAAAGTTCTCATTTCTGTGCATTTTATTCCATTTTGCCGTTAATTCAGTCCTTGGCTCTTCTCAAGTGCTTGCTCTTATTCAAGCAAGTTTGGACATGAGCGTTTCTTTAATCTTAGTTTAGTCACATTTGAAGGTTATTCCAATGTACTGCTATTTCAGGGATGGATTTCTCGTATTGGAGTACACTTTCTCCCAATTTAATAATCTTGAGTCATAGTAACTGCCAGTATCCAAGGGGGAAAAAATTTGTTGAGTTTGTGAAGTTATAATATTTAAGGTAATGGGTTACAAGTAATAGAAAATTCAGAAAAGTAAGACTGGAAGAATTGGAGACAACAGACACAGAAAACTCTTGAGATGTGTTAATACAATGGGCAGTAGAGAAATGGGCCATAGCTGGACCAGGGTGTGGGGTCGAGTGAGAGAGATTTTAAAATAGAAAATCTGAAGATTTTGGTTGGGAATAATCAACCAGAGAACAGGAGGCTTACAGTTGCTGAAATGATACCCTTGAATGCGAGTGGGGACAGAGTCTAAAGCATATGTGGAGGGCATGACCTTGCAGTGGAGTGTGGACAATATATCCATAGTAACAAGAGGTGGGGGGATGGGATGGGTAAAAAAAGAAATTGTTTGGTAGGTGGTGGCAGGAATGTGCAGAAGTTCTCTTCTGATTGCTTCTGTTTGCTCAGGTAGAAGGCAAGAAATCAGTTGGAAGTAAGAGCTGTGGAAGAGGTTTGAGGAGAGTGGAGAAAATGAGAAAAGAGATGTCTTAGGGTGGACCTTGGGAAACTGAATGGACCAGGAAAATATAGTTCTGAGCATCAACTTCAGACACAAAAATGCCCAGAGGAATAAGACTTTATCTTCTTTTGTGTCTTTTAAGAGGCTGGAAACCTTTCCTCTGAAGCCACCAACCAATGTCCTGGAAAGGTTAGTATCTGGCCTGGGTCTCAGGATAGATTTAAGCCCACCTGGGAAGGTGACCTTGGATCTGCCTTCCCGCCGCACTATTTCCTTGGCAACTACCAAGTTAAGCTCGAGAGGAAGGCTTTGTGCTGGCAGCTCTCTGCCTGGTTGGCTTTGAAATGTGCGGAACTGTACCTGCATAGGGAGAGCTGTAAGTTGGCACCAGGTAGACACCAGTGAGAAAGCAGTCAAGCGAACCTATGCACCTTGAACTTGGCAGCTGTATATGACCCTGGGGGTGATGGGGGTGAGAAGCTGAATACATGGATAGTCCCTGAGCCTCCTGATGGCACAAAGATACTGTGCAGTTAGTATTCTTGTTTGTGTCCCTCTGGAGAGTTAAAAAAATGATTAGGATGAAGTCTGTTGTATCTTAGGAGTTTGATTGAGAATCGACACCTGTGACAATGGCTGATGGGGGGCGGAATGGCATTTGAAGCAGGATTGGTTCTCAGATCCTTAACTCGATTTGTATCTTGGGGTCTCTTGGCCAGAATTGGCTGGCAGACCCATTTACTGGCAAACCAATTAGCATCAAAGGAAATACGGCCATAGAGACTGCCACAACAAATCGCAGTTCACCCTGGGGTGTGATGAGTGACTGGGCAGCACCTCTCAGAGCACACGGCTTTGTGGGCGTGGGCAAGACTTGGACAAAATTAAAGTACTGTTAGAAGAAGGAAAGCTAGGGGCGCCTGGTGGCTCAGTCAGCTAAGCATCTGCCTTTGGCTCAGGTCATGATCCTGGGGTCCTGGGATCGAGTCCTGCATCAGCCTCCCTGCTCAGCGGGGAGCCTACTTCTCCCTCTCCCTACACCTTGCTCGTGCTCTCTCTCTCTCTCTCAAATAATAAATAAAATCTTAAAAGAAGAAGAAGAAGAAAGAGAGCTAGAGGCCGGGGGCTGGCAGTGAAGAGGATATTGGGTAGGCAATCAGTTGCATCTGCTGTATATAAGGTGTAAGCACAGGACAAAATAGAACCTTCTCTCAGGTCTCTATAGCTGTTTGCTGAGAGGTTGGTATCAAAAAGTCCTACTTAAAACTTAACTATTTCATTTTATTTTATTTTTTAAAGATTTTATTTATTTGACAGAGACACAGTGAGAGAGGGAACACAAGCAGGGCGAGTGGGAGAGGGAGAAGCAGGCCTCCCGCAGAGCGGGGAGCCCGATGCTGCAGGGCTCAATCCCAGGACCCTGAGATCATGACCTGAGCCAAAGGCAGACACTTAACAACTGAGCCACCCAGGCGCCCCTTAACTATTTCATTTTAGACATGAATTATATCACAGACCAGATATGTAACCAAGCACTAAACCCCACCTCTCAATTTTCCAATATAATCTTCATACTTATATGAAATTCAGATTTTATGGTTTTAAAAATACTTTAAAATATTTAAAAATACTTGGAATGCTAAGTCCTATCTTATCAAATAATTTTCATTTAACATTTTTTATGATAGCTAACCATGCGTAAAGCGCTGTAAAATTACTGGTGTCTGAAGATTAGTGAAAAACTCATTACATCAGTGTCTTCTTAAACAACTTCTTTTTATTCGTTGGTTCTTTCTTAACAAGCATTTGTTCACCTGCAGACAGAACTCATTAGAAATGTCGTGTTCCCCCGCTGGTGAGCACTAATGTTAAGTTGTTCTCCCATCTACCCTATGCATTTCATATAGATGAGCAAATGGTCCAATACTTGTAGTAGAGAGGATAGACAGACTTAAGTCCAAACCCTTGCTCCTACTCTTTTTAATTTCAGTGTGTTTTAATCAGCCCAGGCTACCATAACAAAATACCACAGACTGCATGGCTTAAGCAACAGAACTGAATTTCTCATTTCTGGAAAGGGAGAAATGTAAGATCAACGTGTGGGAGAGGGAAGTTTCCTTCTGAGGCCTCCTCTTGGTTTGTAGGAAGCTGCCATCATGCAGTGTGCTCATAATGACCTCTTCTGCACATGGAGAGAAAGAGAAGCTCTGGTGTCTCTTCTTTTTTTTTTTTTTAAGATTTTATTTATTTATTTGAGACAGAGAGCATGAGAGGGAGGAGGGTCAGAGGGAGAAGCAGACTCCCTGCCGAGCAGGGAGCCCGATGCGGGACTCCAGGATCATGACCTGAGCCGAAGGCAGTCACTTAACCAACTGAGCCACCCAGGCGCCCGGTGTCTCTTCTTTTAAGGGCACTCATCCCATTATCAGGTCCGCTCTCATGACCACATTCAATCCTAATTACCCCCAAGAGTCTAGATTCTGGAGACAGGCTGCCTGAGTTTGAATCTGGACTCGGCCATTTTCCACCTGTGTGGCCTTGGGCAAGTTCCTTATCCCCTCTGTGCCTCCATTTCCTCCTCTGTAAAATGGGAATAATAACAGTATCCCTGCCTTAGAGCTGTGAATTAAACTCATTAATATATGTAACATGTTTAGAACAGTGCATGGCACATAGGAAGCGCTACCTAACTGGTAAGTTGTTGCCGCTGCTGTTACTGTTATTGAAAGAAACCTGGCTTGAAGTCATAAGACATGTAAAGTGCTCAGTCATATTGGAAGCGTTGATTTAAAATCTCCACTCCTCATTCTATTAGTAACCTGGAGCAAGTCACTTAATTGTTCAGCACGGATTATTTCTTCATCTGTAAAATTGGAATAACACTCATTTCTAGAGCATCTGTGAAAGAGAGTGGTTAAAAGCATAGACTGCAGGGCTGGCTGGCTGGCTCCGTCGGTGAAGCACGCAGCTCTTGATCTTGGCGTCATGAATTCAAGTCCCATGTTGGGCGTAGAGATTACTTTAAAAAAAAAAAAAAAGCATAGACTCTGGAGCTGGACTACTTGGGATCAGATTCCAACTATACCACATTCAAGCTGTGTGACTTGGTGCCAATTAACCCCTGTGTGCCTCAGCTTTATTACCTATAGAACAGGGGTAATAATCCTACCTTATGTTCATAGGAATGTTACAGGAATTAAATCAATACTAGTTAATATGTGTGAAGGTGTTAGAACAGTGCCTGGCACTTAGTACACACGTGCTTAATAACTGGATGGCACATGGAGGAAGTGTTAATAAGTTGTAACTAACATTCTTTTCTCCCAGGGTTCTGAGGATCAGCTATATGAGTAGGCATGAAAGTGCTTTATATAAAGTACTGGTCAGTATGAAAACTCAAGGCGTCTGCAGCATAGATTTCCATGGCTATGGAAATAGGCTTAACCTAGCTTAGCATGTCCAGGCTTAGCATGTCCAGTGAACATTTTCTTTTAGAATTTTGTCCACTTCAGAGCAACCCCCTTAGCTGCCTCCTTTAGGTGGGGACGGGCCCTGGCTATGTTTATAGCTTGTGAATTGTAGAAGCAAAAGCTGAGTGGTGCCTGGGTGACTCACTCAGTTGGGCGTCCAACTTTTGATCTCAGCTCAGGTCTGATCTTGGGGTCATGAGTTCAGGCCCTGCATTGGGCTCCACACTGGTCATGGAGCCCTCTTTAAAAGGAGGAGAAGAAGGGGGAGGGGGAGGAGGAGGAGGAGAAGAAGGAGGAGGAGGAGGAGAAAAAGAGGAAGAAGAAGAGAAAGGGAAGAGGAGGGGGAGGAAAAGGAAGAAGAGAGGAAAAAGAGGAAGAAGCAATCAGCAGTGGGAAAAGCTGACACTTGGCCCTGCTTCCAATATGACTGAGCACTTCACATATCAAATTCAGGACAAACAAAGCTTTGCACCCTGAGATAAATCAAAAAGACTGGAGTCACCCTAACTCATTCTGACCTCCGAAATAATACAGCCTTGAGTATTTCCTGTAAACCTGGACTCCCTAACCAAAATGACTTTATCCCTGTTTAAACTGTGCTGATAGCTAAAGACACAGTGACCTTTGGGAAAATGCTAATCATGTGGGAAAGTTGCTGTTTTCTCACCACCAGCAGACTAATGTAATTGTCATAACCTTGGCAATTCGAGTTTCTTTCCCTTTAAATACTTGTGTGGAGTGGGTTGGTTGGTTTTTGTTTTAATTTGGAAGCCTGTTGCCTTGCACTCTTTGTAAGTAAACTTTATCTTTCCTTTTCTAAATGTTTCTGTCTGGGCTTTCGTTGATTGGACTCGAGGTTGTACCCCTGACCCAAGATGGACCAAATTCTCCACTCCAGGGGGCTGTATGTATATTCTTTTTCAGCTTCTTCAAAGCAGGAAGACGTGAACTGAAGGGCTGTGGAGCAGTGGCCTCCACCGGATAGGAGACAGGGAGGTGGAGAAATTCATCTGCTGAGCAGAATGAGGCGGAGGCCAGGTGGGGTGGGAGGGGGACGGGGATTGGAGGACAGCCCTACCGCCCAACATCCTACAGCTTCCATCCCATCACGCTGTTTTATTAGCCTCACAACACTAATCACTGTCTACAAATATTTTCTGTCCCTATAACTACAAGAATGAATGTAAGCACTATGAGGACAAGAAATTTGTCTTGCTCATCATTGAGTCCCAGTGCCTCAATTAATGCTTGGCACATAGTGGGTACTCCATAAATCCTGACTTTATAAATGAGTTCTGTTCACTTGTTCATAATCAAGTTGGAAATCTGAGAACTTCGTGCCATCATTTCAAAGATCTTGTTTTCTCTTTTGGGTTATTATACATTCAATTGGCCAAATAATAATTTTAGGTGATTAATTTTAAAGCCTGAGACTTTAAAATCATAAGAGCCCACACTGCAGGGAATGAGTTGCATTATAGCATCACTTCGGGAAGGCAGACCTTCCTGGATCATCACGTAGAGGGATCTGGGATGATCTCTCCCAGCCATCCTGGCGTTATAATGATAGCCCTGAAGAAAAGGAGAGGGGGCAGTCATCTCGTGGTCCTGTTCCCTGCGAGATCCTAGGACCTATAATTGCTTGGTTCTATGTGTGACTTACATGGAACATTAATTATTAATTAAGGAAGTTTCCTTAAAATTGCCTTTTTCTTCTAAAATGTTCAAAGGAATGTGTTCTATAAGTAGCTTATTAACATGGGCATTTTCTGGGGCGCCTGGGTGGCTCAGTTGGTTAAGCGACTGCCTTCAGCTCAGGTCATGACCCCGGAGTCCTGGAATCGAGTCCCGCATCGGGCTCCCTGCTCTGCGGGGAGCCTACTTCTCCCTCTCCCACTCCCCCTGCTTGTGTTCCCTCTCTCACTGTGTCTCTCTCTGTCAAATAAATAAAATCTTAAAAAAAAAAAAATGGGCATTTTCTGCAATTTATAATGATGAACTAAAATTTTTCTTACTAGCCACCAAATACTTGTTCATGATAAATCGGTTTGGCCATAATGAGTGTTTTTCTCTGATTGGGTATTTAATCTTTGTTAATAAGGAGCTAACTTCCTATCTTAGTTAAGGAGTAACATGGATCTGTATGGTTCATTTTTGTTTGCTGCCCATTGACTTTGTTGAACTTCCTGAATCAAAAATTTTTCTATGGGCTGAAATGCCATTCCATAAGCTTAAGTACTCCTGAATTTTTTTTTTTTAAGATTTTATTTATTTATTTGACAGAGAGAGAGATAGCGAGAGCAGGAACACAAGCAGGGGGAGTGGGAGAGGGAGAAGCAGGCTCCCCGCCAAACAGGGAGCCCGATGTGGGACTTGATCCCAGGACCCTGGGATCATGACCTGAGCCAAAGGCAGACGCCTAACGACTGAGCCACCCAGGCACCCAAGTACTCCTGAATTTTTTAAAAATTTAAATACTGATGATGTCCATCTGTTCTCAGAGTTTCCTTCTTTTTGAGTTTTTAAATTTTCTCTCCAATGTGAGTGTGTGTGTGTGTGTGTGTGTGTGTGTGTGTGTTAGACACAGGGAAGGAACTATTGTTTTTCTTTAGAGAAGTCATTTTCAAATGATGTGGCAGGATCTTTGACAAAGTTTTAAAAGCCTGTCTTGCTATATTTAGCTTTATAGAGGATTTATTTATAATGATGAACCCTTAAGGCACAGAGCATATTGCAACTGCAGCTTGTTCCTGTCTTCACTGCAAAACCAAGTATCTTTGGTTTATGTGCTCCATTGTATTTATGTTTATTTGGGCAAAGAAACATTTACTTTAAGTCCTCCTATATGAATAGGCTGCTGAGTTGTGCTCTCCATACTTTTTCTTCATTCTTTCTGATTTTCATCTGCTTTATATTATCTGATAATGCCTACAATTCTGTGATAATTTTATGTTTTCTTTTTCTTGCCTTCAAGAAAGAAGGCAACTTTTGTTCAAATTATTATTATTTTTTTAAGTAGGCTCCATGCCCAACGTGGAGCTTAACTCACGACCCTGAGATCAAGAGTTGCATGCTCCACAAACTGAGCCAGCTAGGAGCTCTCTGTTCAAATTGATTTGAAAGCATTCTTAGATTTGCGGGATCTTGGCTGAAAATGGACCCATAGTCAGTCACTGTTGTTGAAAGTTTTACTACTATCTATTACACAGCAATTGAGTTCTTGTGCAACTAATCTGATTCTGTATCATTCTTTACATTTTAAAAAATCTGGAAAGTTTTGGGCTTTGGTCTCTATTTTCTATCCTTCCTACTCTGTATAATTGAAATTACCCAAACTGATTAAATTAAATACAAAGAAATTGCAAGAGAAGAGTAAGTCTACATGAATAAAAATTTGCACTTGTCGTCAAAAGGATATTAGAATAGAGATGACCTTGATGGTTCTCACAGATGCCTGCACACTGAACTCTGTCCCTGTTGATAAGGAATTACACACCGGTCGGTTGATCTCTCCAGCACTTGTTTCTGCATCAGCCTCCCCAATTCTCTATCAACTACAATCTAAGTGATGGTAATTTTTCTAAAGGCTTGAAATGTAAATGATTCCTATTGGGCACAAGTGCAGACGCTGAGCCTACTGTTAATGGCCTGCTCATCCAGTTGCCTGTGATGGAGATAAAATAGCCATTAAGATCTTTTCCAGGTCCTTCGGTATCAGATGCAATTCTTTGCAATCCGCAGAGCAGCAGCTATTGGTTCTGAACTCCTTGCAGCCACGAGTTTGCCTCGAAGCAGCTGAGTATTTTCTTCAGTGGTAGAGCAGAAGACTCTTGTGTGTTTCCTATGACCACATGAAATTATTGCTGTTTGTATTTTTTTTTTTTTTTTGGCAATCCTCATTTATTCAAGGCCTTTCTGATGACTTGCCTTAGCCAGAATTGGCTAGTAGGTTTCACTGTATATGACAGCTGGTGTACTGAGTTGAGATCATGACACCACATTTGGTCAGTGAGACAAGATATTCTCCTTGATTAGTCATGTGTGCCATAGAAAAAGAATGGATATTTTATTTATTTTTTAATTTTTAAAAAATTTTAGTTCCTGTAGAGTTAACATACCGTGTTCTGTTAGTTTCAAGTGTTCATTATGGTGATTCAACAATTCTCTACATTACCCAGTGGTTATCATAATATGTGTACTCTTAATTCTTATCACCTATTTCACCCATCCCTGCACCCACCTCCCCTCTGGTGACCATCAGTTTGTTCCTGTAGTTAAGCGTCTGTTTCTTGGTTTGTCTCTTTTTTTCCTTTTGTTCGTTTGTTTTGTTTCTTAAATTCCATATGTAAGTGAAATCATATGGTATTTGTCTTTGCTTAGCATTATACTCTCTGGATCCATCCATGTTGTTGCAAATGGCAAGATTTAATTCTTTTTTTGGTTGATTACTATTCCATTGTATATATATATACCACATATTCTTTATCCATTCATCTATCGATGGACACTTGGGTTGCTTCCATATCTTGGCTGTTGTAAATAATGCTACAGTAAACATAGGGGTGCATATATCCTTTCGAATTAGTGTTTTTGTATTCTTTGGGTAAATACTAGTAGTGGAATTACTGGATCATATGGTAGCTCCATTTTTAATTTTTTGAGAAACCTCCATACTGTTTTCCACAGTGGCTGCACCAGTTTGCATTCCCACCAACAGTGCATGAGGGTTCCTTTTTCTCTACATCCTTGCCAATACTTGTTGTTCTTGTGTTTTTTATTTTAGCCATTCTGCCAGATGTGAGGTGATACTTTATTGCGGTTTTGATTTGCAAAAATAGATATATTTTTTAAAGATTTTATTTATTTATTTGAGAGAGAGAGCACGAGAGGGAGGAGGGTCAGAGGGAGAAGCAGGCTCCCCACTGAGCAGGGAGCCTGACGCAGGACCAGGACCGATCCTGGGATTCCAGGATCGACCTGAGCCGAAGGCAGTCGCTTAACCAACTGAGCCACCAAGGCGCCCCAAGAATAGATATTTTTGATGGGCGATGCATCCGCCACATGTAAGCCCAGTAAAATCTTCAGGCAAGCTTTGAAAACCACTAAGTTACCTTTAATATGTCCAGTAGGAACGTATTCCCTCTACCAGCTCTTAGGTTGGATGAATGGGGGCCTGTGAATTTAACTAACAAAAGACGGATTAACAGAAAAAGAATACAAATTTATTAATTTTTTTATGTGCACAGAAGTTCAAAGAAAAGTGAAACTAAAAGGAAGGGCTCAACTTTAGGGTAGATTTGGGGTTCACAGGACAATAAAGTGTGGGGAAGTAGGAAATATATGGGAGAACTAATAGAAAGTTTTAGTGAAGTTTGTTTATGCAAACTCAGGTCA
Source organism: Mirounga angustirostris (assembly GCF_029215605.1). NCBI lineage: Eukaryota > Metazoa > Chordata > Mammalia > Carnivora > Phocidae > Mirounga > Mirounga angustirostris. The sequence goes on from NW_026991710.1 coordinate 60,389,205, forward strand.
GTGTTGACTCTCCATGCTCTGTCTCTGATGATAAGAGTGCTCTTCTCTTCCCAGCAGAGTTGGGAGGGGCACCTTTACATAGGGAGACTTATGCCCTTCTTTCAGGCAGATAAGGAGAAGGTAGGAATCAACTCCTTCTGGAGCTGTTAACTCTTCAATTGCCTTCAGCTGAAAATTATCCTTATGTCAAAGTGGCATATTTCGGGGTGACATATTCTAATCCCCTTCAAATGCTAACCCATTTTTTCAGAGTAGAAGATTGCAGTGTAAGAAAGAAGTGAAAATCATGTGTTGCCCCAGCTCCTTTCCCTATGATTTTGAAAATGTTTTCTCTTGTCACATCTCCCTTGAAAGTCAGCAAGTCTGTAAAGCAAGAGAGTAAACTTCTATTTCTAAACTTCAGTTCTTGCTACAGGAGCTTTTGTGATGTCTAGGACTCAAGGACCAAGATTATTCCAAACCAGAGAAGGGCCACATTAAATCGCTCAGTTGCTCTGGTTTTGCCCAGCTGCATGTTTTTCTTCCTTTTCTCCTATTTTCTTCATCCCATGCTAGCACATGCCTTGGTGACAATAGCGCTGTCCGAGTATTTCCTTTTCCTTTCTTCTGGGCTCTTTATTAATGAACACGCTTTCCCACATGCAGTACAATGTAGAAAAGTCCCAGTGGTACCGTACAATTGGAATCACCAGGATTTCTATTTCTCTTTTCATTTTACAATTTTTCTTAATGTTTCTGTGTCATGTCCAGGAATATAAGATACTATATAAATATAAGAGAACTAGAAGATACTCATTCTGGTACTGCAAGATTCCCTTGTGGCTGCTTCTTTTTACCTTCTGATTTCATCTTCTTGCCTAGTGGTGTGCTGGAGCTGGATAATTTTTTAGGGATTTTGTGAGCTGCCTTTCAAACATGGCCCTCATGAAAATTGAATTATATAAATATACAATTAAATAAACTATATTAAAAACAAAGGTAATAAGTACTCGAAGCTCACCGGTTCCTAATTGTTTACTTTATCTATTCTTATCTATGCTCTTGAGGCTATCTGTGCCCATCATATCTCTCTGCATTGAGGACACATTGCATATGGCGTCACTCCTGCACACCTCCTCACAATTCCATTAGTGACGCCATGGCAAAAACTATACATCAGCTCTTTACCTGTCCAGAAAGCCACTTGCTAACCATTTGCCAGCAACACCACTGTCTAAGCCCACAAAATGTTCCTCATATGAAGCTTTCATAGCCAAATCCTCACATTTGCATCGTTCCTCTTTCTTCCAATGTCAAGATTGGTGCAACCAAGTTCATAGAAAGTTCCTATCAAGTCACACGCTTTGTCCCTTCAACCTCATCTAAATAAGATGGTTTTAACTTGAAAGTTAGATGAACTTGTTTGTCAAATCCGTTAGCTTCCTCCTTTCGAGCCGGCTCTAAGTTGCTGGTTTCATTTGCTGCACGCAAGATGCCGCTAAAAGTCTGGGTGAATCTCTTGTCAGCTGTGCCGCAATGAAATCCCGTGGTTGCCGCCGCTTGTCCCTAAGGGTGGTGGCCGGTGGGCGGCCAGGTCAGCCGAGGCTTGAGGCTCTCCTGTGCACTCACTCTTCATTATCAGCCCCACCCATTCACTCTCCCAAGACATCTAGTCAGTGCCGCTGTTTGCACTTGACGGAGAATCTGACTGAACTGTGAAGAAATCTGGCGTATTTTTTAAAATTTCCTGCTGAAACAGTCCCTTTCCTTTAAGATTTTTCCAATTTAGAATTTTCCTGCTTGTTACAATCTGGGCTATCCCTTTCACTCTGGAGGCCACAGCTCAAGTACTGGAAACCAATGACGTCAGGATTATTTTAATAGTCTGAAGAGTACTGCAGGAATTAAAAATGTAAATGACCAACTTTAGAATCTTTCCAGATTTGGTAGAAACAATTTGAGCATGGGCAATTTTGATTCCCAGAGCAGGAAGAAAAATGCAAAAAATAAAAAATAAAAAATAAATAAAAGGACTGGGCAACAGATGTCAAATTCCTGTGGCTTCCCAATTTTGCCTGAAATTGGCTTTTTCTTTTTTTAAGATTCTATTTATTTATTTGAGAAAGAGGGGGAGAGTGGGGGGAGGGGGAGAGGGAGAGAGAATCTCAGGCAGACTCCCCGCTGAGCGGAGCCACCGCAGGCTCGCAGGCTCGCAGGCTCGCAGGCTCGACCACAGGCTCCATCCCGCAACTCTCCATCCCGCAACTCGGGGATCAGCACCAGAGCCGAAATCAAGGTCCCACCCTCAACCGACGCAGCCACCCAGGCGCCCCTGAAATTGATTTTTCATACACATCCTAAACAGTTCAGGGATGATCTAGGAGTTGCCCTGGTTTATTTCTAGGGACCAGTGAGAAACCGCGTCAGAGTCACAGAGCGCGGGCCAACAGGACTGTCCGGGGCTGTGCAGCTTCTGCGCGAAGAATTTCACTTGCAGAGGAGCTGGCGATTGAGGGGAATCCCGTCATGCAGAGTGAGGTTCTCAGGGGCGACCGACCCCAGCCGGGGGCCCCCTGGGGCTGAACACTTCCCTCCAGAGCTGCTCGCCACCCCCAGACGGCGGCGCAGGAGAGGGGGGCACTGCCGCGTCCGCTTACACATCGCCTCTGGGCTCCTTGGTGGCGGGGGAGGTGGGGAAGCTGGTGCCGTGAAGGGCTCCGTTCGTGGGGAGTCCTGGGGTGGGCAGAACTCGGGGTGTCGGAGGAAAGCTGGCTGACACGGTGACGTGGTCCCCCGGGGCGCCTCCACTTCTCCCTGGCAGCCGGGACTGGCTGGGGAGGGCGGGGACAGCGCCCCTCGGAGCCGCGCTGCCCACCGAGGGAGGAGCGGGAGCGGCGGCTTGTGTCCCGCCGGGGGCGCCGGCTGAAGCTGCGCGCAGGCCGCCGCGCGCACTGGGGGTCCGGCCGGACCCGGCGCTGCCCAAACACTGGGAGGCCACAGAGCTCGCCAGTCGGCTGCCTTCCCGTCAAAAGCAGTCTCCGGTTTCCCGTTTTGAATTGGCTGTAAATGGAAGGACAGAGAGCCAAGTTAGAGAAAGCCCTTCCTGACTGGAAGACACAGGTGGCTCCATGCCAACGGACAGAGCCTCGGCCTGAAAGATCTGAGGGTGGGGATGGGGGGCAGCGTACATGTGACTCCTGCAGAAGATGAAATGGGGGGGGGGTGCTGAGGCTGGGGCCACATACAGCAGGTAGCTGCGGTTGAGGCTGGGCTACACCAGGAACTGGTTTGGCTTTTGCCTGATTTGCCTGCGTTTTGAATGCATCTATCCTGTCTCAGATACAAACTTAGAGCACGGGGACACAGGTCATAGGGATAAGTCCGTAACAATGCACCCAGGTCCTAAAGTTCGCTTAGAACCCGCCTATATCCTGGTCACCACCACCCGCCACTGAGTAGTTTCCATGCTGGTGCTTTGACTGAACAGGTAAGATGGGCTAGATACTTCCTATCCTTTCGTTTTATTGTTTTCCCTGATTATCAGTGTGACACAATGCTAGGACATTTTCTTTTCTTTTTTAGAGAGAGAGAGCACGCACACAAATGGGAATGGGGGGGAGGGGCAGAGAGAGAGAGAATCCCAAGCAGGCTCCATGCCCAGGAGGGCGCAGATGCAGGGCTCAATCTTACCACCCTGAGACCAGGACCTGAGCTGAAACCAAGAGTCGGAGGCTTAACTGACTGAGCTACCCATAGGCCTCAGTGCTAGGACAGTTGCAGCCAAGAAATGTTTTTGGCACACCTGTGCTTTATTACACATACCGCAGGGTCCATCAGTGTCCTTTCACTTGGCCTAGTGTTTTTATATGTCCTTCTTGTCTCTGTTGACCTGTTTATTATCATAGGTCCTATGCCTGTTAGAATATGTAACTGCTGGGGCGCCTGGGTGGCTCAGTTGGTTAAAGCATCTGCCTTCGGCTCAGGTCATGATCTTGGGGTCCTGGGATTGAGCCCTGCATCGGGCTCCCTGCTCAGCAGGGAGTCTGTTTCTCTCTCTCTCTCTCTCCCTCTCTCAAATAAATTTAAAATTTTAAATAAAAGAATATGTAAGTGCCACATGCAAATATACGTAAAAATTTTTCTTGAGCCCAAGTTCTGTTGGCTAAGGAAGCCCGTGAACTTTTTAGGCAGGAATTAGATCCTATAAACATCCTAGTCCTGGGGCGCCTGGCTGGCCCAGTCGTTAAGCGTCTGCCTTCGGCTCAGGTCATGATCCCAGGGTCCTGGGATCGAGTCCCACATCGGGCTCCCTGCTCGGCAGGAAGCCTGCTTCTCCCTCTCCCACTCCCCCTGCTTGTGTTCCTGCTCTCGCTATCTCTCTCTCTGTCAAATAAATAAATAAAATCTTTAAACAAAACAAAACAAAACCATCCTAGTCCTTAGGCCCTACATGACTAATCTTTTTGTTGGTGGTGGGTGCTATTTTAGTCTTAGGATTTCCTTCAGGATGATATTGGATAAAGTTTCAACTTTATATCTTCTACACTTGGCCTAATACTGAATTTTTCTAGTATGACAGACATATTTTATCCCCCAAAAAAAATCTGTTCTCACTGAATCCAAAACATTTCTATTTGGGTTCTGTACACAAGAGGTTTGAAGAATCCAGACACACTCAAGTTTTACCAGCCCCTCAAATATTACCACTGCATAAAGTTTCTACAATTCAAATACGGACTTCTCTTATAAATTATCTAAAGCTAGTATTTTAGACCAGGAGCAATTTTGCCACACAGAGGAACTTGGCAATGTCTGGAGACACTGTTGGTTGTCACGTGTGGGGAGTAGGGGTGCTATCGGGTCGAGGCCAGCGATGCTGCTAAACATCCTACAGGGCCCAGGACAACACAGCGCAGTGAATTATCTGGCCCCCAAAGTCAGTAGGGCCACTGTTGACAAATCCTGATCCAAAGGAACTCAATTCATTTTTTTAGGAAAGGCAGTATGCCATTGACTTACCAGCATCTGAAGTATATAGTAGCTTTTCCTGTATCCAGGACTGCTGTCACTGCTCTCATCTGACAAACCAAGCACCCCCTTCTAGAAACAGGAGAATGCAGTTGTCTTAGAACTTCTTTTTCCTTTCAGTCTGTTGCTTCCTTTCCAGATGGGTACATATTGCTCAACACTCGGAGAAGAGCTACTCAAAGTAACTACCCTAAGTTAGTGGCTCTGCCAAGGTATGCAATATCTTGGATAAAATGGGAACCCCCCAAACGGATTTGGGGGAAGTCAGGGCCAGAGGCTGTCTCTGTCACCATCCCTCCTTCTCACCACAGCCTTGGGCCCACATCCTTCTTGCTGCGTCTGTGTATCCCCACTCTGCCCCAGTGCCAACCTCGGCCTTCTCGCCCCAGCTCCCTCCCCTTCTGGGATGTCAGAGACAGTCCAAGATGGTCTACTAGCCCATGTGCATAACCCTAGACCACCCCCTCCCAACACACACACACACACACACACACACACAGAGCCAGGCCCCAAGGAGCAGCCAAGTTTTGACCTGGATTTTTATCTTCTCCCCCCTCAACACAAGCACCTTTTCACCCGTGTGTGCATATTGCCTAAAATTTCCTTTTTTGAAGTCAATAGGATTTCCACTTCAAATTGGGGTCTTCTGTGACATCTTAAAATATTCCAAATGTTTTCAGCCCCTTGGATGAATTTAAGTGGATAATGACGCCAAAAATATCTCGTGAAAAAAAACAACTTATTTGTAAATAAAAAGCATTGTTCTGAGTGTACTGTTATTGAAGTCAGTGATTAAAACAACATGCTTTCATTTCTGATACCAATCCTACAAAGAAGGTACACAGGAAGCACAGATGTCCTTTGTTACTGAAGCTATAACTGAGTTATTTGTGTTGCCTTAAGGTTCATATATTGAATTCCTAATGGCTAGTGTGATAGTATTTGGAAGTGGGGCCTTTGGAATGTAATTAGGTCATGAGGGCAGTGCCCTCATGAATGCGGTTGATGCCCTTATAAGAAGAGACACACAGCAGCTTGCTTCCTTTCTCTCTCTCTCTCTCTCTGCCATGTGAGGATCCAATGAGATGTTCGTCTGCAAATCGTAAAGAGGGCCCTCACCAGGAACGCATTGGTGGCACCTTGATCTTGGACTTCCCAGCCTCCAGAACTATGAGAAATAAATTCTTGTTCATTAAGCCAGACAGTCTATGGTATTTTGTTATAGCATCCAGAGCAGGCTAAGACATGGGCTCAGCACGAAAAAGCACCAGGATCATCTAGCAATGACTATCCTGATCAGGCAAATGGGCAGCAATGGCATATATGCTCATATTTGCCATTAATTCTAGATACACCTAGGAGACATGTACCTATATCTCTACCTGTCATCTGTTTGGAAAGAGCAAGAACTGTTTGTGGGGTTTTTTTTCTTGATCATTCTTATATCCCCATACCATTGATCAATAAATATATGTTGAATAAATCACTTGTACAAATTCTAAATGTCACACATGACCTTGTATTTGATCACATCTGCCCCAGAATGGGTGAGAACCAGAAAACAATGTTGCTGAGCCCAGATGGTTAAGCTGGGTGATCATCCAAACTGACTCACTAGGTCTGTAATTTGTTTCCATAAAGCAGCCTACAGCAACACACGACTGAAATTTCTACCTTGACAAAATAATAAATTATATGTTATAGACTACTAGGTTGCCTGTAATTAATAGGCGAATAATGAAAACTGAGATGATAAATCCCAAACTTTTGCTCTGAAGTGCCCCATCAGCAAAAGAGTAAATGCCATTCCTCTGGAGGCCTAGCAAGAAAGACATTGCCTAGCTCAAAAATATGCTAGAGTCACACATTTCATCTTAAAAATTCATGTGAATTTTGTATTTATACCACAGTAGATTTATTGTAATATTAACATGTTTTAAATTACCAATTAAATTTTTCTCAAAAAAAAAACATCTAGAAAACTGATAGTCTTAGAAGATGTACCATGTTCATCTTGCGTGTGGCCCACCTCTGACCCACCACCAGGTCCTCTGAGGGAGCACATTATGATACACAAGAAGGGTGAGTGTAATGCCCTAATGTACGTGGTCAGTGTAGCTGGTTGAACTGTGTTCCCTAAAAAGATAGTACAAGTTCTAACCCTCAGTATCTGTGAATGTGATCTTATTTGGAAATAGGACCTATGCAGATACAATTAAGTCAAGAATCTTGAGATGAGTTCATCTTGTATTTAATCCAGTGAGAGAGTTTTTCAGACACAGAGAAACGGGGGAAAAGTCATGTGAAGATGGAACCAGAGATTGGAATTCTGCTGCCACAAGCCAAGGACCCCAAAAGCCACCAGCAGCTGGAAAGAAGCAAGAAACATTTTCCCCTAAAGCCTTAGGAGAGAGCATAACCCCACTGAGGCCTTGATTTCTCACTTCTGGCTTCCGAGAGAATAAATTTCTACTGCTTTAAGTCACCGACTTTGTGGTAATTTGCTCCTAGGAAAATGATACACCCGGGAACTACAAAAATTACAATTCTGAAGATAATACCACCAATATTTGAACCCTGCTCCGGCCATAGAGTCAGAAGTTAATTTTAACTACTGTTGTCACGCAAAGTGGCAAACTACAATGACTCTTAAATCCAGAGACGAATAGCTTGGCTAACTACCCTCACAGATGCTTTGCAAGTAGATCTTTATCTTGAGAACATCAGAGATGTTTCCGACCAGGTGCAGGCCATACAAGAATGTACAAATTTGAATGTATATCAAGAAAAATATTCTTGCCTATAAAAATTGGATAATTTGTGCTTCAGAGTATTTTGGTCTGACTTCATAATTGGCCTCAGCTGAACACTCAACCTTGCTGTTCACCTACTGTCTGTTGCCATTTTGTACAAGTATCTAGTAGTTTGTTGAATAGTTGTGAAGTTGCCGGATGATATATTTTCATATATTTTAAAGTATTTTAAAATAACTTAAAGGCGTAAGTCATCTGGTATCGGCAAAATCAGTTCAGTATATTTTTAGACCATGCTAGTAGACAATTAGGTCACATCCATAAGTGTAATTAGAAGAGCAGGAAAATGGGACACCCTCTAGCAGTGTATGATGTTAAAAACTTTGAAAAGTGTTCCACAAAATGCTAGAAACAGGAAAAACCTTTCAAATATGGCTGATGAGAGAGAACTGATTGGAAAACAAAACCAAAATAAGCAGAGACCATGGCGCTGAAGGTGATATTAATGTTCCGACTTTATAAACATTGAAAACATAATGATAATGGCATTGAATGGATTCCGAGGCTGCTTTCCTCGTGAATTTCAGGAGGTGATCTTTCAAGTTTGGTCAGTCAGTGTGTGTGAGAACAAGCAAAGCTCCCCTCGAATGGGAGAAGAATGCCGTGCGCCTGAAATTATCCCTGTTTCTGAAATTGCCCCAATTAAATCCTTTCTTTTTTAGCTTCACTGTCGTTCAGGTATCCTCTCCTAAGATTCCTAAACGGGTATAAAGTTGCTACCCCCTGAATGGAGAGCAGGAAACAGAATTAAAAGTGGCTCCCACTTCAGAATACTTGTTTCAAAGCGGAGAAGAGCTTTTCTTCTGGTCACTTCTGTACTCTGGTTACACTGTTCTTCAAGCAAAAACTGTGAATTGGTGGTGACAGCCTTTGGATTTTTTTTTTTTTTTTGAGAGAGAGAGAATGAGAGAGAAAGAGCACATGAGAGGGGGGAGGGGCAGAGGAGAAGCAGACTCCCTGCCGAGCAGGGAGCCCGATGTAGGACTCGATCCCGGGACTCCAGGATCATGACCTGAGCCGAAGGCAGTCGCTTAACCAACTGAGCCACCCAGGCACCCAAAGCTCAAGTCCTCTTTTTTTTTTTTTTTTTAAAGATTTTATTTATTTATTTGAGAGAGAGAGACTGAGAGAGAGAGCACATGAGAGGGGGGAGGGTCAGAGGGAGAAGCAGACTCCCTGCTGAGCAGGGAGCCCGATGCGGGACTCGATCCTGGGACTCCAGGATCATGACCTGAGCCGAAGGCAGTCGCTCAACCAACTGAGCCACCCAGGCGCCCCTGGTGACAGCCTTTGAATAGTTTCTTTAGCCTGATGGTTTAAAGGTACTGTGTGAATAAAATAGAATTTCAGGGATTTGTTCTTGTGACTCACCATGTAACTTCTAAAGTGCTAGTTTGTAGAGCAGCGCTCAGGAGCTACAGCTTCGGGTTAGAGTTGCAGTGTTGAGGTCAGGCTCCCCTACAAGCCTTGCAGAGCGAGCAGCAGACTCCATTTGTTATCTACATTAGAAAGCTAGAAGTAGCGAAGAATGTGTTCTTGACTGCAAGAAAAGACATTCATCAAGGAAATTGATACCATCACCCCCTTTGTTTTCACTAGGCTGTTCTTGAGTGACAAGGGTCTACTAAAATAACTTCAGTGGTGACTTCAGCTTCTAATAATGGAATACAATTACAGTAGTCCCCTCCACCCCCACCCTGTAGCCACAGTTTGCTTTCCACGGTTTCAATTACCTGTGGTCAGCTGTGGTCGGGCAGCAGGTGATCATCCTTCTGACGAGTGGTCGGAGGTCAATGGCCTAACCCTACGTGATTCACCTCACTTCATCTCATCGCGTAGACATTTTATCATTTCATCAGAAGAAAGGTGAGTGATGTACAATAAGATGTTTTGAGAGAGAGACAGAGAGAGGCCCCATTCACATTACTTTTAGTACAACAAGTTGTTAGGATTGTCCTATTTTATTAGGATCCTATAAAGAGGGTTCAGTACTGTTTGTGGTTTCAGGCATCCACTGGGGGTCTTGGAAGTTATCCCCCCCAGACAACGTGAGGACTACTGTAGTGTTAAAAAATAGGTTATTTAACTTTTAACTATTACAAAGTGGTTATGAAGTAAAATCATCCAACTACACTTCTGGCATGCTTGCAGACACAGGATACTGTGGCAGGATCTCTGGGAGAGAGATTTTTAAGGATACAAGTCAGAATTTAATTTAAATCCCAATTTTGTTTCTTGTTTTCTAAAGAAACACACCAAACTGGAAGGTAACAAAAATGTACAGAAAAAGGTCTGGATTGGGGCGCCTGGGTGGCTCAGTTGGTTAAGCGACTGCCTTCAGCTCAGGTCATGATCCTGGAGTCCTGGGATCGAGTCCCGCATCGGGCTCCCTGCTCAGCGGGGGGTCTGCTTCTCCCTCTGACCCTCTTCCCTCTCGTGCTCTCTGTCTTTCATTCTCTCTCTCAAATAAATAAATAAAATCTTTAAAAAAAAAAAAAGAAAAAAGAAAAAGGTCTGGATGGAAGTGCCCCGCATATGGTGATATTATGGATAGTTTTTGTGTCCTTTATCCTTTTTTATTTCTGATTTTTCTACTATGAGCATGTAGACCCTTTATAAGCAGGAAAAATTATTTTTAATTTTTTTAGGAAAAATTATTTTTAAAAGATTTTAACTTTAAACACTCTCCTCCTTCCTCTCATTTAGTAGGTCAGGAAACAGGCACACATACACAGATATAGATCATGCATACTTATATATATAGTTAAATTGTTTGAGAAAAGAAAATTCAAGTTAGTCCCTCTATAAACCAATTTTAAGGAAAAAAATGAATTAAAATACTGATAATGTGGGGAAGGAGAAGGATATTAGGGAAAGTAAGTCCCCTCTTGCCCCTTCTCCCAGGCCTCTGATTTTTCAGCAAATCCATATCTGTTTCTGCTTTATAAACATATATATATAATTTCAAACCAGTCTCCCTACTCCTGCAGTCCAGATATAATCCTTATTAACGTTTTGCTACCTATCACTTCAATCTGTTTCTATATCTGTACTATAGAACATAGTGTGTGTGTTTTTGATACAAATAAGATCATACTGTAGATATTGTTTTTCCACTTACTTTTCTCATCCGGCAAATATATCACAGACAGCTTCCCCGGGAGGTATCTACAGCAGGATATTCCGCTGTATGCTTGAATCAAACTGTACTGAGATTTCCCCACTGCTGAATATTTAGATCGCTTTTTGCCATTATAAATAATTCTGTAGTGAGTATCATGAACATTATTTTAAAAGTAGAAAAACACAGAATACAATTTGTTTTCCCTTTTTCAGGTAGGAAGAGTAGTGACCTAGTCTCGCTAATTGCTAAGGAAGGCCAGGGTTGTGGTTTTATCTTGATGGAAATGTCCATATAGAAATTAGGAATTTTTTAAATGACTTTATGGTGAATTTTAAGAATCAAAAACAACTTCAAAGAGGATGCAAATGGCAATGAAATGTTTTTATAGTGCATATACTGTTTAACCCAAGGGAAGAAATATGCTCCCATCCTGCCCTAGTCAGTAACATCTGAAAAGCTTAGGGCATCTTGCCCTAGCAAGAGGGGGAATATTCCATTCACACTTTCAGAGTAAGGTATAAAAACGCCTGTCTCTGCACTCGGGAAATGAGGCAATCATAAATGACTTATCTAGATTACAGACTTTTTTTTTTAATACCTTTTTTTTTTAAGGTTTTATTTATTTATCTGAAAGAGAGAATGGGAGACAGAGAGCATGAGAAGGGGAGGGTCAGAGGGAGAAGCAGACTCCCCGCTGAGCAGGGAGCCTGATGTGGGGCTTGATCCCGGGACTCCAGAATCATGACCTGAGCCGAAGGCAGTTGCTTAACCAACTGAGCCACCCAGGTGCCCCCAGACTTTTAAAAAGAAGTTTATTTATTTAAGTAATCTCTAGACCCAATGTGGGGCTCAAACTCACAATCCCGAGATTAAGAGTTGCATGCTCTTCTGACTGAGCCAGCCTGGCTCCCCTAAATTATAGGCTCTTATACGCACCAAAATTTAGACATTTGTAAATGTGTCAGGAAACGTCTATAAGGACTGCACACTTCCAGGCTATCTTAACTGGAGCATGCTAAACACAGTTTGCATTTTATTGACAATTTAGGGCCTCCATAAATACTGTCTATCCACTGCAGTACTGTGACCTGCCCCGCGCTCGGTGTTGCTAAGCTGAAGTTCGAAGTCAAGCAACTTGTTGGCTTGTGATAGTGGAGGAAGGAGGGGAGAAGTGTTGCAACTCTGCATCACATTACATGTTTTGTGTGTGTTTGGTCTCCTGAGAGTCAGCAGCTCTGGCTAAGGATTGACCCAGAAATTTGTGGGACATAATTGATGAACTCCGTAAGGCCAGTCCCAGTGACCAAACTGAACATGTCCACTAAGGGGTTATTTGATTAGGAAGAGGGAAGACAATGAGATACTGGATTCGACATGCAGTTGGTAGACAGGATTCTTAAAGCATCAAAGCTCTGGGGGACGGAGAGTTGCTTGTAGCTAAAACGCCAAAAAGAGAGTCACTGGTAGCAAAAAGATGGAAAATATCATTTCCAAGTTCCTTTCCAACTCTATGAGGCTATGATTGCATTTTCACCGAGGGATCCCAGTTGCAAGCACAGACAACCAAGACCCCAAAAGCTGTTTTTCTAAGAATGTAGTGGTGGCTGGGAGTAACTTAAAAGCAGAAAGGACAGTGTGAATCAGGGGGAGAAGAAAATGAAGCAGAAGCCCAAACAAGGAGAAAACGCCCAAAGACTATAGCTCTTTTTCTCAGACCAAATCATGCAACTAGATACTACAAATGCTTCATACTCAGTGCCATAGATTAAAACAGAAGAGGCTGTCATTCCAAATAGTTATGATTTTTAAAAAGGAAAGAAAATGGTACAAGGACATGTGTACAATAAAGATCAATAATTTATCTTTTACTTCATAAATATTAAATGCCCATTATATATAAATGGCAAAAAGATATAGATATTGCAGGCAGTCTGTGTGAAGAACAAGGAATTGGGAAGACATTTCCTTTGAGAGTGACATGGAAATCTGCTATTTTCTGAGTAGCTGGCGTTCTAGGCGGGCTGACGGTATTCAATGTCGTGGCCTTGCCCCGATGTCTGGGACCACTGGAAAGCCAACAGCAATGGCAGCCCCACGCCCCCCGGCTGCCTCTCGCGTCTCTCTCCCTCGATTCCTTTCTTTCTCCCTTGCTTCCCATCTCCCTCCTCTTCCTCACAAGTCTGAATGAGAGAAATTCTCATGCAGAAATCCCATCTGCCAGGCTGCTCTAAGACACCTCACTTTTGACATTTAAAGTGAGCGAGAAAGCCGACTTTGCGAGGCCATCCAGAATGCTGGCTGTAGGCCAGGAAGACACCACCTGCTAGGTCAGCCGCGGCAGTGAGAGAGGTGTTTCGATGAGCAACATTTCTGTTTGTCTCACATGCAGGGAAGTGGACAGCAGCTGGCCTTTGCATAGGGCAACAGTCCTGAACCCCCAAAGTCCATGGATTTCTAGAGGGTCTGCTTGAAATTTTATGCAAGAGGTGTATGCGCAGGTGGAAGATCCAGGGTTTTCACAGATTCCCCAAAGGGCACAATGACCAAAAGAGGTGAAGCCTGGCATGGAGGATGTCAGATAACCCTGGTGCCTCCCCATATCCTTAGACCCTGTGTGGTGTCCCCAGGGCACTTCCTGTTGAATCTCCTGATACGACTAGAATGACGTGCCAAGTTCAGCTGACTCTGGCAAGGGTTTAGGGAGTGAATCCATGAAACAGGACCTACTGAACTATCCAGTTGCAACTTTCCCACCATCTAACCCTTGGGTCTTCATCTATCAGAAAGAGGAGAGGGATCTGTGTTTTTATTTTACTCTGTGCCATTAAAGGATATTTTTTAAAAGAATATAATCACACTTCTTATACAAACATGAAAGGAACAAGTATCAAGGATTATATTTAAGTCATTAATTAATAAGGGAACTGGAAAGACATTACAACAGTTTAAGAAGACAACTCAGAGGACCACATGTCTACACTCAGAAACGGAATGCCAAAATGAATTTACGAATAGTGCAAAACTTGCAAAACTCATCAGTGTCCATAAGGTGATGATCAATTGCATCCCAACAGACCAGTTGCATTTTTTTTTTTAAAGCTTTTATTTATTTGACAGAGAGAGACACAGCAAGAGAGGGAACACAAGCAGGGGGAGTGGGAGAGGGAGAAGCAGGCTTCCCGCAGAGCAGGGAGCCCGATGTGGGGCTCGATCCCAGGACCCTGGAATCATGACCTGAGCCGAAGGCAGACGCTTAACGACTGAGCCACCCAGGCGCCCCACCAGTTGCATTTCTAAACATAGAATTTAATTGCTTTCCTATCAGTTTTGTACAAGTTAACTTCTATTTCTCCAGAGTCTCAAATAGGCAAAGACAAAAATAGAGATAACCAAGTGCGCTAACTAGCCAGAGCATTTCCAAATTGCAAAGTATTTCACAATTTTTCTTTATGGTGCCTTTGTTCTTAGGAAGCTTTCTTTGAGACAAGTCTCATGTGTTAATGGCTACCAATTCAGTGTGATTTGGGGACCCCCAAGAAGACCCTTCTTTATCACCCAATTCTTACCTACCTGCTTGCAAGATACCTGAAATTCCACCCTGGGAGCTTTGATCTTCATGTGGGCCTTGATTTATGTCACTCAGAACCCCCCCCCTCAAAGAGCAAGGTTTATCAGATGCCTTGGAATGCACAGAGCATTCTCATGGGTATTAACACGTCTGATTCTCGTAACAACCCGTTTTATAAGTGATGAGACCTGGAGGCTTGTCCAAAGTGACACTTGGGGACTTGCACTCGGTTCTCCTGGTTTCAGAAGGTGTCCATTGCCTGCTGTGCTATGGGGCCTTAAAAGGCCAGTGCTTGGGGGAGCTGTTCTACTGAAGGCAGACTGAGGCACAGGAAGAGGATTCACACGTGCTCTCGAAGTCCTCAGACACAATCATTGAACATGGAAAGTTCATTCAACATCCATGCGTCACGTAGTTATTGGGTACCTACCTTGTGCCAGGCCCTGGGAACCTAGTATTGAAAAGGCAGATAGAGTCCCTGGGCTTGGGGAATTAAGTGCTCTAGGGAAGACAAACATCAAACAGCCCAATGCTCTATGAATTATTCAGTCACGAAAGCGAGAAAGAACTGCAGAGGTGGCGTGGCCATATCCAGATGGTCTGACTTTAGGTGAGGGTTGGGGAAGGAGGGACAGGGAAGGGTTATTTAAGTTCTGCTGTCAGGAATGACTAGCAATTAACGGTGTGTGTGTGTTGGTGGGGGGAGGTTCTGTATGGGGGAGGGGTGGAAGAAAAAAATATTTCAGGCAAAGGGCACAGCATGTTGAAGGCTCTAAATCAGATGCTCGTATTTCTATCATTCTCCTTTTCTATCTCCCTCTGTACCTATGGGCTCTTCTCTCTGCATCTTAAAACAAAAACTAAATATTTTCCTAGGTAGAATGTACTGTGGAGACATTCTTGAGCAGAAGGACCTTTTCTCCTTATCTAGACTCTCTCTCTCTCCCCACCTTAAGAGGAATCTAGTAACTTCGTCATTTCTGAAAATTCACTGAGTCCTAAGTTGCTTTTAGTCACCCTCATTTTATCAAAAATAAATGTATCCTTTCTTGAAAGAGGGAGTGGATATTGTCGATGCAAAATGAACAAACCTTTTAGAATCTCTAAAAGTAAGAAAAAGAGGGGTGTCTGGGTGGCTCAGTTGTTAAGCGTCTGCCTTCGGCTCAGATCGTGATCCCAGGGTCGTGGGATTGAGCCCCGCATTGGGCTCCCTGCTCGGTGGAAAGCCCGCTTCTCCCTCTCCCACTCCCCTTGCTTGTGTTCCCTCTCTCGCTTCTCTCTGTCAAATAAATAAATAAAATCTTTAAAAATAAATAAATAAATAAAAGCAAGAAAGAGAGCTTTATTCAAGCCTGGGAAACACGGCCTTCACGGGGAAGAAAGTGTTCTGGAGAATGAACAGTTTTTACAGGGTTCTATACTTTTTTAGATGTTGTAAAAGCTCAGGAGATTATAGATTAGCCTATAGGCAGGAATCATGAGTTTTATTGTAAAAGGAACGTAGAGAATAGGAGCACTGGCTGAGCTCTCCAGGATGAGATGCTTTCCTTTGGGCAACTCATTCACAGTGCATGCGTGGCCGGCCATCACTCAGGCCTGTGGTGTGAACAAAGTTTATAGACAGTCATGTTGACTTAGAAAGAAATGTAAAGTGGTTTCCCTTGGCTCCCTGCTCAGCGAGGAGTCTGTGTCTCCCTCTCTCTCTGCCCCTCCCCACCACTCATGTGCACTGTCTCTCTTGTCTCTCTGTCTCTCTGTCTCTCTCTCGCTTGCTCTCTCTCTCAAATAAATAAATAAAATCTTTAAAATAAAGTAAAATAGGGGCACCTGGGTGCCTCAGTTGGTTAAGCGATTGCCTTCGGCTCAGGTCATGATCCTGGAGTCTCGGGATCGAGTCCCGCATCGGGCTCCCTGCTCAGCAGGGAGTCTCCTTCTCCCTCTGATCCTCCCCCCTCTCATGTTCTCTCTCTCTGTCTCATTCTCTCTCTCAAATAAATAAATAAAATCTTTTAAAAAATAAAATAAAATAAAGTAAAATAAAATGGCTTCCCTTGTATATCAGACCTTTAGAGAGTTTTTCTCTCATCAATATAAAAAGGTGTAAGAATGGGGGGAAAACAACTGACAATGTTAATCTTATCTCTAGAGTATCAGAATCTGGATGCTATGCAGACCGAGCGCTGTGTGACTCTGGGTCCCTGTTAGTAAATTTCGAAGCCCTGGAAGGGAAGAATTGGGAAAACCATGGTTGTTACTCACCGTCAAAAATGCGAGAACTCCATGGAAAAAGACCAGAAGACGCACACACTGGAGCATGTTGAGGTGCTGAAAGCGCAAGAGAAACTTTTATTCCTACAGATAAACATGGGCATGTACATACATTGATGCTGACTCTTCAGTCTTTATTGAGCACCGACTGTGTACCATGGAAGCAGTAGAGCCCAGGCTGACTTTGAAACCCTAACTTTGATGCTTGCTAGCTGTGTGACTCGGGCAAATTATTTAACCTCTTTTTTTTTTTTAAGATTTTATTTATTTATTTAATTGACACACACAGAGAGAGAGACAGCATGAGGGGGAACACAAGCAGGGGGAGTGGGAGAGGGAGAAGCAGCTTCCGGCTGAGCAGGGAGCCCGATGCGGGGCTCGATCCCAGGACCCCAGGATCATGACCTGAGCCGAAGGCAGTCGCTTAACCAACTGAGCCACCCAGGCGCCCCTATTTAATCTCTTTGTACCTCATTTTCCTTACCTATAAAATGGGGGTAATATTAAAAGGTATTCCAAGAGTGGTTATGAAATTTGAATGAGGTAGTGTATACAAAGCACTTAAGATAGTGCATAGAACACAGGTGGCCCTCCAGTTTTTAGCTTTTATTGTTACTACCATGCTCTGAGCCGGGCACCAAATAGATACAGGGCTAGGTAAAATGAAGGTCTGACTGTCAAGGAATTCATAGTCTATTTAAGAGATTAAATACAAGGAACAGATTTCTGCTTCCACTGCTTCCTGCTTTATTCCTTACTTACAGTGGTTACTCATCAAATGTTTGTGGAGAGAATCCCTAAACTGCATGTCACTCAGAATGACATTGACCTGCTTTGCACAACTGTCTAGGTCAGAAGATGGAACTTTCGAAAGCAAAAAACAAAAACAAAAACAAAAAAACCCCCTAAAGTAGAAATAACTAATGGGTGTGTGGCTCCCAGAAAATCAGACTCTTTTTAACTTGACGCCAAGATCCTTGGTGGATCCTGGGGTTCCTTGACCTTGATCTTCCCGCCCCATCACAGGCAGGAAGCACATTTAATTTGCAGCGCCCCCACCCTGGCCAGAGGCCCTGGAGGTATTTCCCAAGGATTCTGATTCAGTAGGGTGGTGGGCAACATTGCAGCCTCCCCCAGGGACCGCTGGAGACCCACCGAGCCCTGTGAGTCAGCAAGCCTGGTTCCCAGAAAACAAAGAGAACGGTGGACACCCCCACCCCCTCGCTGGACTTGTCCTTCTCCTGGCCTTATTTCCTGGTGTGGGGAAGACACCGCACATCATCACTCCTTTGGAAGCAGGAACTCTCTGAAGAGTTTTGATGTGAATATTTGCTGACTATCGAAAAGTACCAAAATATGCCACCCCAAAATAGGCCTCTATGGCATCTGAATTATTTTGAGCCAAGGCCATCGAGAACCAGCAGATGCAGGGAAAGTTCTAAAAACAGGACATA
The DNA here is from genome assembly GCF_029215605.1 of Mirounga angustirostris. Classification (NCBI taxonomy): domain Eukaryota; kingdom Metazoa; phylum Chordata; class Mammalia; order Carnivora; family Phocidae; genus Mirounga; species Mirounga angustirostris. The sequence goes on from NW_026991710.1 coordinate 60,407,439, forward strand.
GGTTTTCCTTTCGTAAAGGAAATTCCCATTTGTGAAAGGTGTCTCCCTCTCCAGTACCAAGAAGAGGAGAATTCTCTCTTTTTTTTAAGATTTTATTTATTTATTTATTTATTTATTTATTTATTTATTTATTTATTTAAGAGAGAGCGTGTGAGCGTGCCTGCAAGCTGCGGGAGGAGCAGAGGGAGAGAGACAAGCAGGCTCTGCACTCCGACTTGGGGCTGCTTCCCTTGACCCAAACCGAAATCAAGCCTCAGCCACCCAGACACCCCAGGAAGTGGAGAATTCATAACAATTCTTACTGACGTGAAGGCACTGACTTGAATCTGCATAATAAGCCTTACTAAACAAACCTTGTTACCATTCTCTCCCTGGTCCCCTTCCCATAATTTGCTTCCCCAAAACTCTTTTCTTCCGTTTTAGCTGAGATGGTATATAAGCCCAAGTTCTGACCACCTCTTTGGGTTACTCATCGCCGGGGACCCCCATGTGTGCATACATGATGCACATGTTAATAAACTTCTGTTTGGTTTTCTCTTGTTAATCTTTTTGCCAATCTAATTTATAGGACCTCAGCCACAGAACCAGACAGGTAGAGGAAAAAACATTTTTCTCCTCCCATACACTATTTCTTGCCTACCCATCTCCCTCAAATCCTTTATTGAGAGATCTCTATATTCCAGGTCCTGTGTAGAGTGCTTTCCACACATTATTATTACATTTGATCCTCACAGTTCTATATCTGGTGGGTATTTTATGCCTATTTTATAAATGAGGAAATCAAGGGTTAGAAAAGTTAATAACTTCCTCAAGGTCACACCAAAGTAGGTGGTAGAGCCAGGGTTTGAATGTCTATCTGACTCCACTTGATTCTTTTTGAGTGACCCAGGTCTCCAGGCCTCTGTTTCTTACTTAACTCTTTGGAGTCAGGCAGGGTAGTGGGCATGTGTGAGTATTTTACCATTTACACCGAGCTTTCTCAAAACAGCCTAGGGCAGTGGTTCTCAGGTGTATCCAGGCAAAATTGAACTTTGTTTTCTTTGGAACTTTCCCAGGAGGAGTCCACCATTTTGGACCATCACATCACCAATGGCCACATTTCCTGCCATTTGCATTTGTTCCTGTTGTATTCACGGTGATCTGCCTGGAAGCACAAGGAGCCGACAAATACTGTGTCTTCTAACAGAGTCATGCCTGAGCAACTACATATTGAAATATCTATTGTTTCATAATAAATCACTCTCTCTTTAGTTCTGCTTTATAGTATAGTTAGAGCATTATATTTGTTTTTTTAAGGTAAGCGTATATACAGATGGTTTTATTTATGCACTTCATTACTGAAGACTCCCCTGAGCATTACAAATACTTGTACTTAACAGGGGTATAAGATCTGACAAGCCTGGAAGAAAAAGGGAGAACCAAGTGACACAGAATCTGGGATCTAAAAAGACTGCTGTACTATCTGGACTTTCTGCCCCAGGGGTGGCTCTTTGTCCCAAGCATCTCCCGTTCTGGTGGCCTCTCTGCTGATTCTCACTTTGGGGATTGAAGCAGAGGAAAAACTAGGGTGGGTGTCAGCCCCTTGGCAGCAGCGAGTCCTGGTTAGGTGTCTTGAGGAGGGAATAGGGGTCTTTGGCCACCAAAGAATGGCTGCCAAAAACCCTTCCCATGAGAAGGGAAAAAGTGAGAGACAAAGAGAGATGCTGAGAAAAGGCAGCAGAAAGAGCGGGTAGGCCCAGTGGAGGCAGAGGAGGCGGAATGACATGCACAGGGGAGTAGATAGAATGGGGGCAGACAGGTAGAGGTGCCTAGGCTGGTTCCAGGTCATTGGCTTCCAACTTTGAGGCCACTGGTAAATGTTGTCCTGGCTAAAGCGAGTGCTCGGCGTGGGTCCAGTGCAGAGCTTGCCTTCCACCTAATCAAATGTCTGTTTGGGGGCGCCTGGGTGGCTCAGTCGTTAAGCATCTGCCTTCGGCTCAGGTCATGATCCCAGGGTCCTGGGATCAAGCCCCGCATCGGGCTCCCTGCTCAGCGGGGAGCCTGCTTCTCCATTTCTCTCTGCTCCTCCCCCCAGCTTGTGCTCTCTCTCTCTCAAATAAATAAATAAAATCTTTATTAAAAAAATCAAGTGTCTGGCCGCCCCCACCTCCTCGGGGAATAATAGCCGATAATACAAATAACTCACGGCGTGTCTCACACCTGCCATACTGCATCCTGTTCCAGCTCCTTGAACTAGGTTTACTCACTCCTCTCAGCAGCACCCTGAGGTAGGGAGTATTTCTATTTCTATTTTACTGATGAGGAAACTGAGGCACAGTGCAGTTGAATAATTTGCCCAAAGTCCTGGCTATGAAATGGAGATCAGGGTTCTAACCCAAGTACTTTGGCTGCTGTGGACGGTATTCTGCTCCCCCAAGTTCATACATTGAAGCCCGACCCCTCCAGGTGATGATATTTAGAGGTGGGCCTTTGGGAGATAACAAGGTTTTGATGAGGTTGTGCAGGTGGGATCCTCATGATAAGATGGGTGCCTTAGAAGAGGAGACTGGAGGGACTGCTTGCTCTCTCGCTCTCTCTCGCTCTCTCTCTCTCTGCCATATGAAGATACAACACAAAGGAGGCCACGTGCAAACCAGGAGGAGAGCTCTCACCAGCACCCGACCATGCTGGCACCTAGCCTCGAGACCTGTGAGAAATGAAGGACTGCTGTTGAAAGCACCCAGCCGATGGCATGGGGCCACAGGAGCCCAAGCTAAGACCCAGGCCCACCATGTTGCTCTTCGGGCCCCTTGGTTCTGTGTGTGGCACAGTTCCTGGTGTTGGGGCAGCTCCGGCCCTGGGAGCCGATGTTCTGTCATGAACGATGACACTGGCTACTTTCATTTTCGATGAGGCCTAGAGTCTTCCTCTAGCATCCTCCTGACCAGCAGTCCCCAAATGGGGCCATTCCCCACCACCACTCAGTCACCTGCATTGAGGAAGGACAGCTGGACAGACTCTGTGTGGACAGATTAAGCTACTACTCTGTAGTATTGTCTGAAAAATATTAACCCCTAAAGATGACCTCTCCGCCCCTCCCTAGGATATTGTCTGATATTCCAACTTCACAGAGTCATTCCTTTGAGTTGACTTACTGCCTCTCCTAATCAATTCAATTCCATAAACATTTATTGAGCACTGTGCAAGGTGGCAGGGACAAAGAGAAGAAAGATATTCTCTTTTATAGTGAAGGCTTATCAGGCCTGCCAGTTCCACGGGTGCCTTCTGAATCGGGAAAAGCAACCTGGCTGGTATGACCACATTACAAGGGAGCTGTTCAGTAAGAATGCTCCGTGTCAGGGGACAATTAAGCACCCACGTTGGGTCAGGGACAATGGGAAGTGAAACCAGACCTGCCTGGAGAGAGAATAGAGACAATACATCTGAAGGGTCCCTAAATCTAGAGAACTACTGGAAATCTAGAGATTTCTCCCAGAAACGTTCCAGAAGTCTAGAGAACCATCTCAGGAAAGTTAGGCCAAGTGGGGAGCTATGTCATGATAATAACATTTTTTAAGAATAATAAAACAATAATAACGAAACAAATCCTTACTGAACTCTCATTACAAACAAGGGCAGTCTCATTTGCTCTTTGCAACAATGCTACCAAATAGGTTTTAAAAACCAGTAAATGTTTAAATAAGTAACTGGTACATGTTTAAATTACCTGTTCTGTTAGTTTTTAAAAAGCTTGGCTGGAATAACTTTAGAAAAGCTACAGTAAACAATCTGAGTAAAATGTCTTTTTTATCCAGTAGCTCCTAATTTTTAAAACAGATCTTGTAGGTGTGGGATTGTTTTCTTTTCTTCAGCTCTGTTAAATTGAGCGTTCCTCCAGAGTCCAGCAAAGGGAAAAACATAATGACTACAGTCTTATCATTTCGAATTTGAAACAACAAAGAAATGTAAGGAAAAAATCTTTCCTAGCCACACACTTTGCTGATTCTGTCTCTGCCTTTTCCCTTCAGCAAAATTGCTAAGGCAGAGCAGGAAAGAGAAAGAACTGGAAGCCTAGCAGGACTCATCAACAGAGTTGCTTACCTCAGGTCTCTGATGTTTTTTGCTTGTTTTTACCATACATATAATCTATAAAAAACTATTGAGCATGGACCATATATACGTATATAAACAGAATTTATCATTTAATTATTTATCAGTTTTAAGCATGTTCTACTGCATATATCCTATGTACATTATAGAACTCACTAAAAAATAAGTTTTGAAGTATGGTATTTAAAATATACAAATTCTAAAACTCTTTTTCTATTCTAGTGGGTCTTGTTGCCCACTCTTAGGATACAAACACACTACTCTTACTCTGGTGACCACCGCACCTGCCACATCCATCCGACATAGCTCCAGCATGTCCTGAAGCCTGAACGTTCACTCTGCCCAGAATAAATCAATGAATTAGAGTCGACACTTCCCTCCAGACCCCTTGAGACTTACCTGCTGTCACTGGAGTGTTCTAAGACAAGCAGAAGATTCTATCAGAACGCAACACCAACAAGGCATTCCCTTGACCCCACGGAATATTCCTGGTAAAGAATTCTGTGGTTTTGTGTGTTTTCTATACAGGAGACCTTACAACCCATGATGTCAGGTAGGGCGCAACAGTCTGTTTTCAGGATTTGTTTTGAGAGAATTGCTTACCCCTGGCTTTGCAGCCAACCACACTGCCCCTCATGGCACATAATTATACAGAGGCTTCCAGAGCTGGTCGAGGCCGGAGTCTATGGTGCACGGATCAGTGAATTCCTAACCACCAGAGAACCCCTAAAACGAACAGAACCAATCCTGTAGGCAAGTTAACATTGAAATGTTGTGTGCGTCAGTTTTATTTTTTTCAATTGACTGATTAAAAATTTACAATTGTCAGAGAAAAATATAAGGCAGATGTCAAATTCTAATTAAATAAACTTAAGTTATATCACATCTTCTGTGCTGGCCTTTGTCTCAGACATTATTTTGTTATTCAGAGATCTAAAATCTGGATGGTGTTCATTATAAAAATTCTTCCACTTCAGGATGTAAACAATACTTGCTTCTCACTTCCTACGGTGTTTCAGTAAATGCCAGGAAAATACAAAATGCTATGTTTGGTGGACACATAGGAATGTACCAGAATGTGGGGCACCTGGGTGGCTCAGTCAGTTAAGCGTCTGCCTTCGGCTCAGGTCATGATCCCAGGGTGCTGGGATCGAGCCCCACATTGGGCTCCAAGCTCTGCAGGAAGTCTGTTTCGCCCTCTCCCTCTGTGTGCACTCTGTCAATCTTTCTTTCTCTCTCTCTGAAATAAATAGTCTTAAAAAAAAAAAAAAAAAGATATGTACCAGAACGTGTACACATATAAATCCTGCAAAGGAAGTTCATACAACAGAGCTTTCTAGAGAGCAAACTTGTATCCCTCACAAATATGTATGAGAAGTACACTGATTGCTAGCAGAGGAAGCTGGGGAAACTTACACCCAGTCTTACTTTAGCAGACTTTCCAGCACACTCTAACACATGGTCAAGCCGCAACGGGCTACTCCAGTCACAGAGCCCTGCGCAGGCTGCGCCCCCGCCCTACCCCCGCAGCGGGAGCCCCTCTTCACCCAGCGGTGCTCACCGGCGTCTGTTGGCTAAGCTAGCCTGGGCAGCAATCAGAAGTCCTTCTGAGCACCCATGCAGAGCGGTGGGTCTCAAACCTGGCTGCCCATGAGAACCATCCCAGGCAGTTTTAAAATACTGATGTCCTGGTTGCTTCTACAACCCAAATGTTCCATTCGGTTGGTCTGGGATAAGATTTGGTGTGTTTTTTAAAGGTCCCTAGATGATTCTAGGGTAGAGCCAGGGCTGGGAAGTTCTGGGTAGGCATTTACCCTCCAGGAACCAGCTGTCAAGATGAATGTGACTGCATCGTTTATTAACGATGTAAATATTTGTTTTACTAAGGACTTTATTTGCCCTCAGTACTTTGATCACGGAACTGTAATTCATAGCCTTTAAGGTCCCTGCTATATAGTCAAATATATCTTATTGTTTTTAGCAGCACCCTCCCAGGTATAGCAAATAACTGCTTCTTCAAAGCAGCGAGATCCCATGAGGACAGAGGCGCAGGATGTCTTGCTCTCTTCTGTCTCCCTAGGGCCTAGAACTAAGGAGATGTTAAAAAATTACTTGTTGAGGTGCACCCCGATGTTTATAGCAGCAATGTCCACAATAGCCAAACTGTGGAAAGAGCCAAGATGTCCATCGACAGATGAATGGATAAAGAAGATGTGGTATATATATACAACGGAATATTATGCAGCCATCAAAAGGAATGAGATCTTGCCATTTGCAACGACATGGATGGAACTGGAGGGTATTATGCTGAGCAAAATAAGTCAGAGAAAGACATGTATCATATGACCTCACTGATATGAGGAATTCTTAATCTCAGGAAACAAACTGAGGGTTGTTGGAGTGGGGGGTGGGGTGGGAGGGATGGGGTGACTGGGTGATAGACACTGGGGAGGGTTGTGCTCTGGTGAGCGCTGTGAATTGTGCAAGACTGTTGAATCTCAGATCTGTACCTCTGAAACAAATAATGCAATATATGTTAAGAAAAAAAAAAGAAGAAGAAGGTAGCAGGAGGGGAAGAATGAAGGGGGGGAAATCGGAGGGGTAGACGAACCATGAGAGACGATGGACTCTGAAGAACGAACTGAGGGTTCTAGAGGGGAGGGGGGTGGGAGGATGGGTTAGCCTGGTGATGGGTATTGAGGAGGGCACGTTCTGCATGGAGCACTGGGTGTTATGCACAAACAATGAATCATGGAACACTACATCTAAAACTAATGATGTAATGTATGGGGATTAACATAACAATAAAAAATTTAAAAAAAAAATTACCCGTTGAATGGGTAGATGATCGAACAGAGAAAGCTAAGACCATATATTGGGCTAGTGAACTCAAATACATTGAATGATAGAGTCTGGATGAAACTGATCTCTACATGTGAGAGGAGATGAGATGGAAGTCTAATCAGAAAAGTGATAACAGAGGTAAATGTCAGGTCCTGTTCTTCAGTCTAAAGGCACAGGGATAGAACACACCAAACATGTTTTCAGAAATGCCTGAAAAGGACTTAGTAGTTACCCCAAAAGACAGTCCTAGCCCTAGATCATAGTAATAGATGTAGGGTCTAGCATGTAGGAGGCCATCATTCCATTTTTGTCATTTTCCAGATCACATCAGCAGCATTACATGCACTTCTGAAACCCACCATCAAGAGTGGGAACAAGATAAAAACTAGAGCACATTTGGAAAAGCCTCCTAGGATATGGGGAGAAAGTGAACCATGTCATAAAGAGAATGGTTGGAGGACTGGGGAATTTTTGCTTAGAGAAACTTGGGACTGTGAGGGTTATTTTTATGTATATTTAAGGGGTAATCATTGGGAAGACAGGCTAGATTTATTCAGTGTGACCCCAAGAGTTGAGCTAGGACCACATTTTAGCCCCATACAAAGAATAACTTTCCCCATATCAAAGCTATCCAAGAAAGGATTATGGAATGGGCTGTCCTACATAGAGTGAGTTCTCTGTTGCTAGAAGTTGTTCTGGAAGATGTCTGTATGCTGACGATATTGTGGAGGACCCTGAGAGTCTTGTTTAAATGCCAATACTATCTTAGTTCATCTGGAGTAGAGACTGCTCTCTTCTGCATTTCTAACAAGCTCTCAGATGAGGTTTACTCAATGGCCTTCAAAGTCATTTCCAAGCCTGAGACAGGTTTTTATGAAATAAATACATGTCCTCTCCTACATGAACTCCATTCCCTTTCACTTCTAGGTGTGGCCCTATTGCAACCATTTGTGAGGAGAGACCTTTGGGAAATCTCCCTACTGAGGCCAAAGTCCCCTAGGAATGCCATACAATGATTTTTCCACATGGAGGAACAGAAGGGACTAATACACTGTGGTCTTTGTTCTTAATTAAGAGCTATGAAGTTTACTGTTCTCTTTCCTGGAAAATGGACTACATATTTGCACAGATGGAGAATGAGTAACATCTGTAAAATCTTTCTTGTTCCCTTTTGCTTTGTATATCTGCATAGACAGATTAGGGAGAGACTTGTAACTTTGGCTCCCAAATAAGGTAAAAGGAAATTTTAGTGCATTCTCCCCTGGCTTCATCGATTTCTGTCACAATTGAATGGGTCAGGACAACCTCTCTTCTTGCTGGAAACATCCCAGTAGCCTCTTCTAGGGCTTGGATAAAAGCTGGGGACAGAATCCTCCTGTCACCCCCTACCTCCCCAAGTTTAGCAGAGACCGCAGCCTGTGTGCCCCTCCCCAATGGTGTTTTCTTTCTTCCTTTGTTGTAGAACCTCTGATTCTTAGCTAGGCATAGGACGTCCCAGAGGAAAAAATTTTGATCCTATTTCCTAAATTCCTTTGCTCATTTTCCTGATCCCTCTTTAAAATGCCAATAATGATAGAAAATCACATTTCACTTGGGAATAACATAGTGATATAAACATTTTTAATGAAGCACTGTCATTTTATCCAGGATGTTGAAAAGGGTACACTGGGATAAGGAGCTGCGAGATAATGCTCTTTGCTCTTCAGCTGTGATATTAAACGATGGCTGGAGGAAGAAGACGCTGCCTTTGGCTATGAAGTTCCTGCAAAATCTCATGACTCATGAATCTCCACGTCTATCAGGTGTACGAGGGACTGTTCGGTTGGGTACAAGGGACGGTTCGGTGATTGGTGGAAATGGTGGCATTGGGACTACAGTAGTTGGTCTGATCATTGGTGGTTTCCTCTGATAAAATAAAAGTCAAGACAAAATGTATTTATAAAAACTCAATATATAAATATTACATAGCTGTTACTTACGTAACAAAAAATATCTTGAAATTTATATAGGTAAGGAGGGAAGAATTTTCAGCTAATACCATGTGTTTTTTTTTTTTTAGTTCCATTAACTTATTACCAACTTTCTCTACTTTTCTGTGTGTGTGACAGTTAATTGATGGAATTTCAAATGTTTTTATTTGATCTTTAAAAAGAAAATCAAGTATTCTCTTTCCAACCTGATTGTCCCAGCTAATCCTCCCAGGGAGAGCAACTAGAAATTTTTTTAAGCATAGTTCTGAAGGCTGCAGAGTTCTAAGTAAGTGAGGCTTTATGGACTCAAGATTGGCCAGAACCCCAAGAAGGCGTTTTTGTCTGCTCTTCTCAAGGAAACTGACAATGCCAAAAGTAGCGGTAAAAGGCTGAGAAGCTGAGCAGAACTTTTGACAAACTGACAAGGGGTGTGTGATAAAATTCAAATTCAGGAGCTGCCAGGGAGAAGGAGACTTAGTAAGTAACCAGGTTTATGGCTGGAACCCCAGGGTCCTCACCCTGGGGGTAAGAGTGAGCCGGAGGGGCTTGGTCTAGTCCTCTCAGTGTCCACCTGGAATGAGGTGGTCTGCGAATGCTGTGCCCATAGCCACCTGCCCAAGAGAAACAAAACTAAATCCTCTCTGGAGAAAGACAACTTCATCCAGAACCCCAAGTATTCTCTACAGTTTTCAAAAACAATGTTAAAAAAAAATAATAAAAACAATGTTTACTGCTCAATCAAAAATAACCAGGTTAAAAAAAAGGATCCAAAGTCCATGTCGTGGGAGAATAAGACTCAAAAAGGAAAAAGTAGATAATAGAAACACACCCTCAGGAGATCCAAAAAAGTAGGTACTGGACACTGACGTTAAAATAACTGTGATTGGGGCGCCTGGGTGGCTCAGTTGGTTAAGCGTCTACCTTCAGCTCAGGTCATGATCCTAGGGTCCTGGGATGGACCCCCGTGTCGGGCTCCCTGCTCAGGGAGGGAGTCTACCTGTGCCTCTCCCTCCACCCCTCCACCCTGCTTGTGCTTGCTCTCTCTCTCTCTGAAATAAATAAGTAAAATCTTTAAAAAAAAAAAAAAGTAACTGTGATTAAAGTACTCAAGGAATTAAAAGTGAAGATGGTGACTTTGCATCACATGGACATTTTAGAACTGAAAAATAAAATAACTGAAATTCAATCAGTTGCTTTAACATCAGATTAAATACAACTGAAGACAGAATTAAAGAACAGAAGATAGATCAGAAGAAAATATTCATATGAGCCAAACAAAAGGATAGAAAACATAGAAAATAGCAGAAGAGACACAGAGAGTCAATGTGAAGGTTGGATGTGTGTCTGAAGTTTAAGAAGAGTACAGAAAATAGTACAGATGGAATCTTTGATCAGATAATGGCTAATAATTTGGGGGGAAAATGGTGAAAGACTGAATAAGCACCATGAATTCCAAGCAAGATAAATACAAACAACTACACATTACAGTAAGACTTCTGAAAACCAGAAATTAAAAATAAAGTTTTAGATATTTGTAAAATCAAAGTTACGTGGATTTTAAATGAATGTTTTCTTTCTTAAACAATTTCCTTCTCAGATATTTTTAGTAGGAAACATGCAATGGCAGCTTTGAGAACTGTTAGTTAATAATTGTCTTCAACATTTTCAAGAAATTATAACACTTTTCAAACAGATTCACAAGTTTTAGTTCTTCCTTTAATTGGCAATTCTGTTAGTATTTCTGTAACCTTCTTAGTTCCCAAAGAATTATTTAAAGTTTTATTAAAAATAAGATATAGGGCGCCTGGGTGGCTCAGTCGTTAGGCGTCTGCCTTCGGCTCAGGTCATGATCCCAGGGTCCTGGGATCGAGTCCCACATCGGGCTCCCTGCTCAGCGGGAAGCCTGCTTCTCCCTCTCCCACTCCCCCTGCTTGTGTTCCTGCTCTCGCTGTCTCTCTCTCTCTGTCAAATAAATAAATAAAATCTTAAAAAAAAAAAAAAGATATAAATGGGAAATCAGCCAGTGTCGTGATGACAAAACTCTCAAAATACATTTCACATTTCCTTGTCTTTCCCTTTCTTTTCGTGAACGTTCACTCTTCCTTCAAGTCTTGAGAATGCTAGAAAAGTCACAAATGGAAACTTACACAGGGGCTCCAGGGTTTCAATAATCTCTGAAGGTGCTGCAAGAGAGTACAAAGTGACATGGCATTTAATTGTTCAGAAACCTTGTTTCAGTTCAAATATATTCTCAAAAGTTCTGAAAAAAAAAATGAGACACTTCTAAGAAGAAATTGCAAAACTGCCTTAAGGTCTGTGAATAGTAAAGGTGCTTGTTGTAATCACACAGAAGACAGGAGTTAGCTGAGATGAGTAACAATACAAACGTTCTCCAGATACTAACTCAAGTTGAAAAACAACCAGAGACCCTAGAAACATAGTGATTTATCTCTGCCTTTGTATTCAGGCTACAAAAGGAAAGGGAAGCTGAAAGCCAAAGTGGGGAGCAGAGAGCTGTGTGCTTTGGCAATTCTCTCTGAGTAAACACCTGAACTTTCAAAGACACTCCAAGCATCTTTAGGAAGCAAACTATATACCAAGAGGCCACGATCTATAGATCAAAACCTATGCTAAAGACAATTACTGAAAATAAGTATAAATTTGTCTCCATTTTTGCTTGGCAAAAAAAGTAGAAATTTGTCAGTTGAGATAAAGTCCTCTAAAAGGAATGAACACATGTAATTTTTAAGGGGAATTTCGAGTATTATAATGATGTATTCAAATCCGTTTACTGGGAGAAGCAGTAATAGTCTGTATAGGATCATTCTTGATGGAGCCTCTGAAAAGTAGAGATATGATATTAAGTTGCAAAACAAAACATTCTGGTAGTTTCTGGGTTCTAATTAATTGAGTCCTATTGAAATCAGATTATGTTAAACCTGAAAAAGTTTCATGACTTATGTTATCCCTTAATTTGCCAAAGAATTTAAACAAGTTGTATATTGAGAAGGCTGTTGTTCACCTGGACAAGAGATGACTCAGGACTCGTGTTGCTAACTTTCCCAGGCCCAGAGAGGGTCTCTTTCTCTGGAGATGACCCCCAGTTGGCAGGGACTGCCTCCAGACTCCTAGCTATGCCAAGCAGCCTCTTTCCTATGCTTTCCGACGTAGGTTTTTAGTGTTTACCTTGGAGAAAAATCTTTTTTTTTTTTTTAAGATTTTATTTATTTATTTGACAGAGACAGAGACAGCGAGAGCAGGAACACAAGCAGGGGGAGTGGGAGAGGGAGAAGCAGGCTTCCTGCTGAGCCGGGAGCCCGATGTGGGGCTCGATCCCAGGATCCTGGGATCATGACCCGAGCCGAAGGCAGACGCTTAACCAACTGAGCCACCCAGGCGCCCTACCTTGGAGAAAAATCTTATAATCATACTTTAAGCTCCCGAAAATGTTACTTCTTGAAAATGTCAAATATCGGGGCGCCTGGGTGGCTCAGTCGTTAAGCGTCTGCCTTCGGCTCGGGTCGTGATCCTGGGGTCCTAGGATCGAGCCCCGCATCGGGCTCCCTGCTCTGGGGAAGCCTGCTTCTCCCTCCCCCACGCCCCCTGCTTGTGTTTCCTCTCTCGCTGTGTCTCTCCCTGTCAAATAAATAAATAAAATCTTTAAAAAAAAAAAAAAAAAAGAAAATGTCAAATATCTTCTCCCTACATCATATCTTTCTGGAGACAGCAAACATTCCTAATTTATGTTTAAAAAAAAAAAAAGAGCAATTACCTTCAAGTATAAGAAAGCGTGATAGGGACTTCCAGAATGAAATTCTCGTATCTGTGAAAAGTGAGAGGCAGAGTGTGGAGAGTGAGGAAAGGGTTATGACTGGAACAGTAACAAATTAGGGAGTTTAGACTCTGAGTTCCTTGAAGACCCTCAGTCTTGCGATGGCGTAACCCCGGGCACCTGGCATGGTTGCCCGGCTCTCCTGGAGGTTCAGGAAAATTTTGTTTATAGAATGAGGGAATGGATCTTGCACATGTTCACATCAGTCACAAACCCTTTTTTATACCAGGAATATTATCTTAGAGAACTCTCTCAGCCTGCTCACTTCTTGTTTGCAGTAACAGGAGCTGTAGCCTTGCTTAGCCAGCTCCCGATGGCGTCGGTCTATCGGGGCTTCTCCGGAGCAGCCCCAGGTAACGCTGCCCCCACGGCCACTCCCTCGGGCGCTGCTTCCCAACCTTGCCAGCCCCGTGGCATAATCACCCGAGGAGTTTATAATAATCCTCATGCCTGCGTCACGCCCCAGGCCAATGAAGTCAGATGGAGGGGGGGACCCACATACAAGGACTTTTTAGTTTCCCGAGCAATTCCAAAGTGCAGCCAAGATTGACAATCACTGCTCTCCTTTGGGGCCGGGAGAGCTTGCCCATGGTGCTTGACTCCAGTCTCCGGCTTTTCTAACAGGACCTTTGAAAATAAGTTGACAGACCTGCTTTCAGCTTCAGAGAAACTTGAAATGGAGATTATAGCTTTGACTCCAATGACAGATTTTTTTTTATTTTTTATTTTTTTCGGATTGAGCGTAACCAAAAACTTCGGAACGCCTAAACCAAGGCTGATTCGCACAAGAGACATTAAAACGTTACTTACTGGTGTGCAGTGAGCTGTGACTAAAAGGAAAGTGATCATAAACACCGCCTTCATCTTTCAGCTCTATCTACAAGTGAAACAAGAGTATTATTTCTCAACTTAGAAAATAGGAAGCCCTTTCCTGCTCAGGTTGCATGACACCAGATCAGGCCTGTTACTAAGGATCATGCCGTTGGAAACCAAAGAATGTGTAGATTAGAGATCCTGGAGAATATTAAGCAGTTGCAATATAGATTATGATTTAAACATCCTAAGAATGGCGTGTGCCCTAATTCAAGATCTACATCACACACACACACACACACACACACACACACATGCATGCAAAAATTACAGTATAAAACATTTAATGCTTATTAGGAATATTTTCCTAGTAATTTAAAAATAATATTGGTCCATTCTATTAACTGCTTATAAAAACACAGTTTTTAGGGGCACCTGGGTAGCTCAGTTGGTTAAGCATCTGCCTTTGGCTCAGGTCAGGGATGGAGCCCCACATCCTCAGGCTCCTTGCTCAGCAGGGAGCCTTCTTCTCCTTCCCTCTGCTTCTCCCCCTGCTTGTGCTCTCTCTCTCTCACAAATAAATAAATAAAATCTTTAAAAAAAAAAACCACAGTTTTTAAAATGTTTATCATTGCATTTGATTCTTACAATGACTTTGATAGGTAGATCATTAGTATAATACTCATTTAGAAGTGGGTATTTGTCCTGTCTACACCCCTATATTATAATGTAGATTTTTTACTTGATGCATTAGTAAATTTCCATCAATAAAAGGTTTTTCTGTTTTCTACTGTATCATGGCAACTTTTATTTCAATCATTTTCATTTTTTATGAAAGCAAGAAAAATTCCAAAGTGTTAATAATACACCTTTAAAATGATACAAAATGCTTTTTTGTATCGTTTTGAGGGAGGAGAATATTTGAGGGAAACTTCAGGCATTCTGAAGATGAATATAATTGCTATATTTCCCCATAAGCAGAATACTATAATTTTCATCAAGAATATATTAACTGATTCATTTTTGTAAGAAATGTCATTCTTAGTAAATATTTATTATAAAAATTCTGCCATTTGAAATACTTCTTTACAAAGAAGGCTATAAATGTAATTTTAAAACAAATCAAGACAGAAAATAACAACACATACCAACAATCTTAGATCTGCAAAATACCGTAAGAGCATACACCCTGAATGAAACTGCCAATGGCTGATTAAAAAAATCCATCTTCAAACATTAAACAACACTTGAAATGGGGAGAGCCTTCAGGAGGATCATATGAAGATTAAGTTTATGTAAATACTGTTGCCTATTAGGAAGGCTTACATCCTTCGTGTTCACCTCTTAAAACTGTTGCTGTTCCCCTTATTTTTCCTTATATACATTGCTAAAAATATGGAGGAGGGCAAGAAAAGTGTGCATTTGCAAAATAACTTTAAAAAGTTCACTTATGTAGAATTTTTGTCACTGTTATTTTTCTATAATTTGTTTTCAGTCACTATTTTAAAGCCCTACTATAACCCAGAACAAACATCAGAGTAACATATTTAAAGTAAATATACATGTGACTATAGAAGACAATATTTACAGATTCAAATAAAAACAGATGCCATGACTATAAAAGTGAATTAAAATGTTATGGTCAATAAAGTAAACTGAGTTCTTTAATTCTCAGCCTCTCCAGTCATCTGTATCTTTTATAAGATAATATAATTTATAATTAAAAAGGTATTACCTTGTACACCAGGAAAAATGAAATGTCCAATATCACTACGCTTACCCTGAAGCCTCGTTTTCACATGATCTGGGTGATCAAAAGATATTTATATATGTAGATACTAATGACGTATAATATCAGCACATTAAAAACATGAGTTCTGATGATCCTCATTTACATAGGGCTGGGATTTCCCTTGCAGACCCATATCGCCTTCTTTGTGGGCTAAGACCCTTGTCTCTGATCACAATACATTTTTGTGGTTATTCTTGGAGCATGAATAATTCTTTCAGGAGACTCTAGGGTTTTGTTAATGAACAATGAGGAAGAATAATTGCAACAACTAGAAAAGCACCAAAATGTATTAGTAGTCTGGTTAGGAGATAGACCTTGAGGATTTCTACTTAATAGATTTAAAATAACTCCATTGAAATTTGCATGAATCATGCATTTACAGAGGAAGTCTTGTTCTGCCATCTCATGCAGTGGGGAGGCAGAGGCTTCTGACCTGGATAAATGGAGGGATCACTGGCCTGAGACTCAGGCCCCTGGTGTCCAGTCCAAGTTCAGCCACTTTGCTGTCTCCACCTGCTGAACATCAGTTCAGTTCAGTTCCCACAAAGAAAATCAGCTAACTCAGTTCTAGAAGAAGAAGGCAATTCTTTCCTCCAACAAAAATCTATTCATCTCCTGCTCTAGTATGTTTGACAAGATAAATAATCTATTTCTTTTCAGAGAAGTCCTATACTTTGCACATCTGTAGGTTTTCCTTCTATGTTCCAGGCAGATCAATGCGGTGTTGCAGCATTTTTACCAAAGTCCAGGTCATTCGGTCTGAAAAGCCCCTGTGGGACACCAAGAGCTCAGCCAAGGCACCCCTCTGCCAAGCCTTATGTACTGTCTAGTGTGGTTCTGGTCTCAGGATCCTCTGAGCCAATCTCCCTCCTCCCCAGTTATAAGTTAAACTTCCTATTACAACTCACACAGCTATAAAAAAGAATAGAGATTACTTCTATAGACTACCATGAAGTGATCATCAAATATAATCTTAAGTGAAAAAAACAAGATGGGGAAAAGTATATACAGTGCTTTCTTCCAGTTTTATTGAGATGTAATTGACATTAGAGCATTGAGTAAGTTTAAGGTGTACATCCTACTAACTTGACTTTCATATATTGTGAAATAATTACACAATAAGTTTAGTTAGTATCCATCATCTCATATAAATACAAAAATTCCTTGTGGTGAGAACTCCTAGGATCCATTTTCTTAACAACTTTCAAATATACCACACATGAGTGTTAACTATATTCATCATGTTGTCATTACATCCCAGTAATAATTTATCTTGTGACTGGAAGTTTGTACCTTTTGACCACCTTCATGCAATTCCTCCACCTCCCAATATTTTATTATGGAAAATTTGAAACATAGAGTCAAGTTGAAAAAAAATACAATGAATATCTGCCTACAAACCTACTAGAGTCTATTATTAATGATGAACTATATTTGCTTTATCACATTTCTATACATCTATCTGTATTTCTGTCAATGTATTTGATGTTCATTTAAAAAACTGAATAACATGTCTTTTCCTTATCTGCTTTTGGAAGATTTTATCTGTCATATGTTGCAATGATCTTTGCATCTGTCTTTTGACTTTCTTTATGGAACCTCGTTGCTTCTAAGCCAGTGTGCCAAGAAGCATGTTTCAGTAGAACACCGTACATAGTAAGGGGACATTTGAGCAAACTGTCCATTAGCTGATTAGAGGACGCCAAGACTTAAATAGTTAAGTGGGAAGACAGGTTTGAGCACAAGGGAAAGTGCCAGGCGCCAGCCCTTAGCCGTTCACAAACATACTAAAGCAGGGGCTGGGAATGGGGGTCCTGACTAATTTTCTGGGACAACTCAATCATGAGAAGACTTTCTATTCCCTCAGAAAGTCAGGCATGATATAATCGGTGTAACTTAGAAAGATTTTGGATGAATGAACTTTTGTTCTGCCAACACTTGGAAAATCCATTGAGAGGCACAGAACACTTGGGTCACTGATGTGTTTGCTGAGTGGATCGAGGCTGGTATAAGCCCCTGGAGGCTTACCTGCCAAAGCTGGCACAAAGGTAGGTGTCCTGAGCTCAGTAGATATGACTAACTCAGGAAGCCGTTCCATAAAAAACTTAATAAAAGAAGAAGAAGGAGGAGGGGAAGATGTTTCGCATTGCTAATCTAGGTTTTCAAAATAAAAAGATAAGGGTGCACTTAATTTTTGAACAAAATTTATTTCATCTCATAAAACCAACATATGCCCCTCAGAAAATTTGGACCATATAGAAAAGAACTCCACTTCAGCAATGTCACTCCTATGTATATGCAAGAGAATTAAAAATTATAAATATTCATAAAAACTGGTAAATAAATGTTCACAGCAGCGTTATTCATGATAACCAAAAAGTGGAAATAACCCAAATGCCTATCGACTGATGAAAAGGTAAACAAAATTTGTGGTATAGCCACAATATGGGATATTATTTGGCAACAAAAAGGAATGGCACAATATGTTCAAAGGCTGAAAGAAAAAAAGTTTCAACCAAGAATACTCTACCCAGCAAAGTTCAGAATTGAAGGAGAGGTCAAGAGATTTCTGACAAGCAAAAGCTAAAGGAGTTCATTGCTATGAAACTAGCCTTACAAGAAACATTTATCCCAAAGTGAGAAGAATTTGCTGAGTAATATTCAGGTGACCACTTTAGGGTAGAGATCATTCTGTTGCTGATATTCTAAGGATGACACTGGATCATGAAATAGCTCTTATTTCTCCAATTCCAAGGTGAACGATGCCAAACTACTACATTTTCTGCCCTTTGATTCCAGCTTTCTTATTGCTTTATCTGTATCTTTATAAGAAATCTCCCCCCTCACCAGCTTACTTGAGTTAACAAGAGTTAGCTTTTTTCAACCAAAAGACCCTAGGCAAAAAGGATATTTTTAAAATTTGATAATTCAACTTAAGTTCTTAAACATATGGGCTACTGATATTTTCTGACAGAGACTATAGGGAATATTCTATTAGATTAACTAATCCCCAGCTGAATTCTATCTAAAGAGGCACTGATTAGTAAGGGCTCAGAACTAAATTGTTCTTCAAGTAAAATGGGGAAAGTGAAGCATAGAGACAAGACATATTTGTGAGAGAATAAATTAAAATCACCTGGAGATCTTGCTCTCGGCTGAGATGGAGGGTGGAGGCAGGAATAACAATGCATATGGGGCCAGAACCATGAGAATTTCAGTAGAAGGAAATCGAGGCTGGGACTGAGAGATGTGGGATGGAGAGAGTCTTTGACGTCCAGCAGTGGTTCCCAAGTGACAGTCCATGGACAGGCTGCCTCAGATTAATCTGGGGAGATTTAACCACCTGTGGGAGTGGGGGGCAGAATCATGGCCCTCCCCAAAGATGTCCAGACATGAATCCCTTGAACCTGTGAATGTTACCTTATGTCGCAAAAGGGAGTTTGCTGGTGTGATTAAGGGCCTTGAGATGTTGAGCTTATCCGGCATTATCCAGATAGGCTCAATGTAATCACAAAGGCCCTTAAAAGTGAAGGAGTGGAGGAGGGAGGCAGAAAGGATCAGAGTGAAGTGGTATCAGGAGAGATCATCCCGCCATTGGAGGAGGGCCTCCATGAGGAAGGGGCCATGAGCCAAGGAATATGCGTGGCCTCCAGAACTGGAAAAGGCAAGGAAGTGAATTCTCCCCTAGAGGCTCCAGAAAGGAAGACAGCCCAGCCAAGACTTTGATTTTTGCTCAGTGATACTCAGGTGGGATTTCTGGCCTATGGCCCTGTCAGATAATAAATTTATGTTGTTGTAAGCCACTGAGTGTGATAACTTGTTACAGCTGCAATAGGAAGTGAGCATGCCATCTACAAGTTCCGAGGCTCCATCCTTGGTCATTCTGATTCAGCATTTTTTACAAAGCTGATATTTGTCCAGGTTTGGAGAATCCTGCTTCTAAGCTGTAAATATGGCTTTAAATCCATTTAGGAGAATGGATTTAGGGAATGTAAGCCATGTGGTTTTCCCTCTTGTCTTTGGAGATCTCATTTTTCTAAAGCATGTCCAAACAGTCTTCCCAATAGAGGAGAGTGTGAGCATGGCAAAGGGTCCAGAAAATCCAGAAATCAAGTCTTAACGTGTATTCATTTTAAGTGGATTTGGTAAATGCGTTATCACTTCACAGAATTCTGTTACATTTGCCAACTACTTCATGGTACAGTTAATTCCAAACTGATCTCTCAGGGAAAGAGATTAAGTTTTGAAATCTCTTTTATAGTTAAAACCCTTTTTATTTCAAAATTCAATGTGTCTGGCCAGTATTTGGTAAGCATTCCCTGTGAGGCCCACAAAGCCCTCCTTCCCCTCAGGGACAGGTCAGCAATCCAGGGGTTTGCCAGGTGGCAGGCAGCCCTTGGTTCTGTGTTCTTACCTCCAAGCAAATCATCCTCACTATGGGGGTAAACACACCGACAGCATCATTGCAGTGGTTAAAACTGCTGCTTAGCTCAGACGAGTGCTCATGTTTTGTCATTAAAAAAACCTTGGCGTCTTATGTTTTGATGATCATAGCTCCAGCCTCTTCATCTTTGACTACCATTTTTGCTCTGATGAAGGTAAAAATAAGACAAAACAAAACAGAAACCCTCTAAGGGAGAAGTTTTCAACATGGCCACACATTAGACTGACTTTTTAAAACAATTGTTGATGCTGAGTTTCCAGACATTCTGGTTCCATTGATCTGGGATGAGGCCCAGGCATCAATATTTTCTTAAAACCCTTGACTTCCCAGATGACTTTAATGTGAAGAGCCTCTGTTCTAAGGGACTTGAATCCTGAGGTGCCTCCCTTCTTTTGAGATTTGAAACCCCTGAGAATTCCTGCTGCTGGTGGTTGCGAGGTACTTACTATTGGGGGGCCAGCAGCAGGCACTTTGGCCTCTACAACATGGTTCCTTCTAGGATTGGGAGAGCAGATGGGACAACGTACTCTTTTGAGTGGAGTTAAAGATTGCCTAGTGATCATGCCCTTGTTCCCAGGGGCTCGGGAACTGGTTACATTACAGCAGGTTACCCCAAGGAAAGGTACGATGATGAGAGCCCCAAATCTAAATGTGCATGAACGTCTGGTACAGGAAACAGCTGTTAGCTAAGGCACTAATTACGGCCCTATTTGTAGCTCTCCCGAGAAGAATAATCTCCAGCTGGCTTAAGCAGGACACGCTTGGAGAACTGATGTTTTGGGGGAGACATTGTGCAGCTCGCACAGGATAGTGGGGAGATCCCAGCTCTGTTTTCACTTGCAGATCGGTAACAGCAACAACTAAACGGAGACTAGAATTCCAGCCAATGCTGTCATGTCCCATGCTCAAGAGATATGACACAGCGCTTTTCCATGTGTCCTATCAGTAAAATGGTAAATACAGAGGAAATGTTTCCTACCAGACTGGGAGGGAGGCAAGCACCCAAAGGGTGAAGCCAATGTTCCCTATTTATTTATTTTTAAGATTTTTATTTATTTATTTGTCAGAGAGAAAGAGAGCACAAGCAGGGGGAGCGGCAGAGGGAGAAGCAGACTCCCCACTGAGCAGGGGGCCTGACTCCCAGGACTCGATCCCAGGACCCTGAGATCATGACCTGAGCCAAAGGCAGACGCTTAACCGACTGAGCCACCCAGGTGTCCCAAATGTTCCCTATTTAGGCCACAGGGCCCATCTGTAGTCTGAAGTACAAACATAAATGCGGAAGACAAGGCCTCAATTGATGTGGGAAGCATCTGCTTGGGAGACTTGGCCTAAAAAAGGCAGCAAAACAGCAAAAAGTGGAGAGTCCCTCAAGTAAGATCCTATCTGCCTATATAAAGAGACTGCCCTGATCTGAGCAAGATCAAGGTGTTGTCCGGAGTGAGGAAGAATTGCATCTGCTCTAGCTAGTCACGCGTGCTGGTACTGTGGGGGTCACGGAGAGCAGGGACAGAGAAATGCCTTAGATACCCTGTAAAGTGCGGCGTGAATTGGGATGGTAGTGGTTCATTACTTAGAGGACTTTGCTGCTCAAAGTGTGGTCTTCAAACCAGATCATCAGCCCGGGAGCTTGCTAGAAATGCTACTGAATGTGTGGTTGGTTGGTTGGTTGGTTGAACTTTTTTAATATATTGTAAATGTACATACCCAAATCTGCCATCTTACCCATTTTTAAATGTACAGTTCAGCGGCGTGAAGTACATTCACATTGTTGTGCAACCTTACACTCCATTCCAGAACTTCTCCATCTTCCCAAACTAGAACTCTGTACTTTGAATGTGCTTTTAAACAAGGTCTCCAGGCGATTCATATGCATAGAGAAGTATAAGGAACATTGATCTAGGGGACTTCTGGTAGTAGATCCTCTGATAAACTTGATTATAGTTTATTATTCAGTGGACACTGTGCTAAGCATTCTTTATCTCATTTAATCTCATTCCAGTTTTATCGCCTTTAATCCTCCAGCAACCTTATGAAGTAGGTACCGCCATGAACCCCACTTTACCGACAGGAAAACCTCTAAACATTTTACTCAAGATTGCACAGCAGGTAAGGGTCGGAGCTGGGGTTTCACTTAGCATTTGTGATTCCTGAGCGTATGCTTTCTTCCCTCTCGGCTTCCTCTGTGCCCAGAAAGGTCCTAGCTAGGTGCTTGCATTTGAGCCTATGTGTTGAGGGAGAAAGGTGCCTGGATATGTAGAGAAAAGTCAAGTAAGATGCCACTGCAAGTAAATCTTTATTGCCATGGTTTTATACAACTCCTACCTCCAAGGCAGAGACTTGGAGAATCTGGGACTCTGCTCTCACAGCATTATTTTATCTTGTCTCTCCAGAAATTTTACTTTCTTAACCAAGTTTTTCTTTCCTTTCTTAGGCATTTCCACTGATCCTATTTTTCTCTTTTCAGAACCTTCTGGAACAAACAGGAAGATGGAACAGGAAGTTCCTCCCAGGGAATTCTGTGCTGGGTAGAATGGTGCAGCCAGGCTCACGGCTCTCCGACCTCAAGCCCCACGGTTTCAGGGCTCAGCATGACTCAGGGGTGCAAATTCTGGAAGGTCTGACCTGGCATGTGACTCAGGAGTTCTGAACGGTCTCCCTGGCTCATACCTGAAACTGGGAAGTTTACAAAACCCAAAAGCTTTTATAATCAGAGAAGATAAATTCCCTACAAGGAAGAAAAACACAACGTTAAATTCCACGGAAAATGTCTGAAATTGTCTTACTCTTGTGTCAGCAACAAGGATGTCAGATGTGGCCAGCGGACAGCATGGCTGTCTAGCTGGATGAAGCCTGTTCTTCCAGAAAGTGAGCACCTAGAGGATGCCTCCGGTCATTAAAAGTTGTTTGAGAACCACATAAACTAAGATCTTTGTAATGATTGCTCAGTGCTATTCACTGATCAAAGATCAAATGCACAAATGGTTCTCAACCCTGGATGCACAGTAGAATCAATCACTTGTGAAGCTTTAAAAATTAAAAAATCCCTATGCCAGGACCCATACCTAGAGATTCTGATTCAATTGGTCTGGGGTGATGCCCAGGCATTGGGATCCTTAATGTGTATCTAGGGCTTGAGAAGCACTGAATTAGACAAAGCAGAGCTAAATCATATAGTGCCCAGATTGGTATCTGTGGTGCGAACACAGCATCTGGCATCCCATAAATGTTTATAGAACACATGTGTGGATAAATGAGCTAGTGTTAACACAGAAACCATATTAGTACTTGGGTAGTACTTTATGGATTCCAGAATACTCTTTCATATACTTCTCTCATTTACATCTCATGGCTCCCCTGGAAAATACCATTGTATGATGCCCATCTTACAGATGAGGAAACTGAGGCTGAATGAGATGAGGTGATTCCCCTCCCCCCATTTCCACAAAACAAATAAACTGTGTTTATTTAACTTTTGTCCACTCAGAAGTTTGATGACTATGAGGGTTAGACCGCTTGTTTGGTTGTGTGCTTTGGCAAGTATGGAATCTGCTCCTTCTACTGCAACACTGATGTCTAATTTTAAACAATGCTTATTACAGAAAAATTCAAACAAAGGACGTAAAAAAATAGTATAATTAACTTTCATGTAATCATCAACCAGCCTCAATAATGATCAACTCAGGGCCAGTGTGATTTCATCTATATTCTCATCCACTGCTTCCTATTTTGAAACAAATCCCAGTAAATATTTCAGTATGTTTCTCTAAGGACTTGAAAGCAAAATAATCTCAAAATCGTTATCATACCTAAGAAATGAATAATAATCCCTTAATATCATCACATACCTGGTCAGTATTCACACATCTCTGATTATCTTTTTTTTTTAATTTATTTGATCAGGGATCCAAGTAAATTCTATACATTGCAATTGCTTGATATGGATCTTAATCCTCTTTTAATCCGAGGGCTTTCCTTTCATCTCTTTTTGTTTTGTCTCCCTGTAATTTATTTTTGAAGAAACCAGGTCATTTGTCCCATATGGTCCCCATCCTGGATTTTGCTTGACTACAAACTCCTGCTGTCATTTAGCACGCTTCTCTGGGCCTTGTAGCTCCTGTAATTTAGTAGGTACCAGAAGTTTGATGAGATTCTGGCTGGATTTTTTTGTTTTTTTTCCAAAACTCCATCCTAGGTGCTGGAAGGGTTTTGCCTGAGGGTAGCCATTTTGGAAACAAAACCAACTGTCAAGGCTACACAGCCAACGCACGTAAATCCAAGGCCGGGGAAATAAGGAGGGAGCTGCGCGACTGTGCCGCCGAGGGCGGTGTGAGAGGATCCCCTTCCCAACTCCGGCGGCGGGCTGAGCCCTGCCTCCCCGTAGTCCTGGCTTCACCTGGCTGTTCCTGCCTCTCCTTTCCTGATTCAACCACTGGGCGCCAGGACTTCTATGGGACCAGAAGTCAGCGATTCCCTGAGACCAGACTACAGGCTATTTCTAGCTGATTGATGAGGGATCAACATTTCTGGCCGCGACCGCTGAGACTCAGAGCATTTGCTCAGGGTGACACCTAGTGGCTTTAAAAGCATAATTTTAAGGCGTAGAGGCCCTTTTTTAGTTTTTAAATATGTATTTTTATTGTATTTTTTCAATTGCAAAACTATGCCATGAGGATTAGAAAACCTCAAAGGATATTGAGTAATAATAGCCTTGGTGATAAGATTTGTTTTTTCGAGATTTCCCTCACAACTTCCCTGGGGCGCTCTTCCCACTTAGTGGGGAGTCGGCTTCTCCCTCTGCCTCTGCCCCTGCTTGTGCTCTCTTTCTCTCTTAAATAAATAAATAAATATCTTTTAAAAATTAATTAATTAATTAATTAATTAAAATACGGATCAAAGGTTTGAGTTCTATAGAAACAAACGCTCACATTTAAAGCAATGATTGTTAAAGATTTATGAAACATTAATTATACCTGCATGTGTATTCTATGTCCAGCAGCAGGAGTAATTGTTTAATAATAACAACAAAGCCCCAAAATACTTACGAATTGAAGACATGTCGAAAATCTCAAAACAGAAAAAGACTTTCATGATAATTAATATATTCTTAGAAAACAATGTTTTTGGGGAGTATGAGCACTTCCTAAAATTATCCTTCCATTTTGATTAACATGGCTAAACTTTAATTCCTTGCATTGTCAGTGTTTGGGGTTATTTATGCAATTATCCCAAAAGCTAGTGGCTTAAGACAACAATAACCATTTATTATATTTCATGATTCTGTGCATTAATGGGGCTCAGCTGGGTGATTCTTCTGCTCCATGTGTTATCAGCCAGGGCTGCTATTGGCTGGGTTGGAACACCAGCAAACCTAGCTTTGTTCAGTTATAGGTGTATTCCTGGTGGTCTTTGGCTGTATGGTGTTCACTGCACAAAACATTTATGGATGTTATAAATTATTCGTTTCTACTAGCATTTAAGAACTACCATTTGTCAAATTTTGGTGTAGTATCAAAGAAAACTGATTACACACAATTATCTGAAAAGGTTATTAAAATACTCCATTCTTTTTCAATTACATATCCATACGAGGCTGGATTTTTTTTCATATACTTCAGCCAACAAAACATCACAGCAGATTGCCAGCAGAAGCAGATATAATAATCCAGCTGTCTTCTTTTTTTAATTTTTATTTTTTTAAAGATTTTATTTATTTGACAGAGAGAGACGCAGCGAGAGAGAGAGAGAGAGAGAGAGAGAGAAAGCGCACAAGCAGGGGGTGTGGGAGAGGGAGAAGCAGGCTTCACGCCGAGCAGGGAGCCCGATGTGGGACTCGATCCCAGGACCCCAGGACCATGACCTGAGCCGAAGGCAGGCGCTTAACGACTGAGCCACCCAGGCGCCCCTCCAGCTGTCTTCTAATAAGCCAGACATTGAAGAGATTTTCAAATATGTAAAACAATGCCACTCTTCTCAGTATTTTTTTTGTTTTGTGATATGTAGTTAATCTTCTTTAAAATGTGTTATTTATTATCAATTTCTTGATTTTGATAAATCACTGTAATGAAGTAAGATGGAGGAGGGTGATGGGAACATGGGATCTCTCTGCATTATTTAACTTCTTATAGTCTATAATTACTTCAAAATAAAAAATTTAAAAATATGTTACTTATGTTGACATTTAATAAATATATTGTTCTTTTTAAACAATTAATAAGTATCTTAACTATTTCTCAGTTTCAATTTCTAATACAGTAAACATCAACAGATATAACCCATATAAGGAAAAGCTCTTTGAGACCTTCAATAATTTTTAACAGTGTAAAAGGATCCTGTGATCAAAAACTTTGAGAATAGCTGTGATGTAGGTAATGGAGGAAGTGGAGAGAATGAGAAATAATATGGCTTAGACTAGGGAAGAGTAAGAAGAAGTTCCATTCTGGATGTGTTTTGAAGGCAGAGTCAACAAGATTTGTGGATGGATTGGTTGTGGGAAATGAGAAAAAGAAGTTTTTGGGG
The DNA here is from genome assembly GCF_029215605.1 of Mirounga angustirostris. Classification (NCBI taxonomy): domain Eukaryota; kingdom Metazoa; phylum Chordata; class Mammalia; order Carnivora; family Phocidae; genus Mirounga; species Mirounga angustirostris. The sequence continues at coordinate 60,433,742 of NW_026991710.1, forward strand.
TTTTGTGTGGGTTTTTTTTTTTTTTTTTTTGCTTGTTTTGCATAAGGAAACTGGTAGGATGAAATTGACATATAATCAGATCATAAGAGGAAAAGATTTTGGGGGGAATATAGGAGCTTATTTTGTAAATGTGAAGTTTTGAATGTCCATTAAAGCTCCAAGTGAAGTAGGTATGTTTCATTTCTCTCCATCAGTCTGTTAATACTACTTGTGGGTATTTGGCAGTTTCCTCATCTTAAATCTAAATTGTTAGGTTTCTGAATTGGCCTCTCATACTTACAGTTAAACCAGTGCAAAAAGTGCTTAGAGTCTTACCAAATAATCACCCTTCACTATCGCAGGGTAAACTAGTTAGCTCAGCAGGATTCAAGCCTGGCTGCACATTAGAATCACCTGGGGAGGGACGCCTGGGTGGCTCAGATGGTTAAGCATCTGCCTTTGGCTCAGGTCACGGTCCCAGGGTCCTGGGATCGAGTCCCGCATCTGGCTCCCTGCTCGGCGGGAAGCCTGCTTCTCCCTCTGCCGCTGCCTCTATCTTTCTCTCTGACTCTCATGAATAAATAAAACAAACAAACAAAAAAAAAATTAAAAGAAAAAAAAAGAATCACCGGGGGAGCATTTTAAACATTCCGATAGCATGGCCTCAAGAGATTTTGATTTAGTGCATCTGGAGTGAGGCCACAGGCAGCCTGTGTTTTAAAAGCTCCCCAGAGGGTGCCTGGGTGGCTCAGTTGGTTTAGCGACTGCCTTCAGCTCAGGTCATGATCCTGGAGTCCTGGGATTGAGTCCCGAATCAGACTCCCCGCTCAGCAGGGAGTCTGCTTCTCCCTCTGACCCTTCCCCCCGCCCCCCCCGCCCCCCGCCTCATGCTCTGTCTCATTCTTTCTCTCTCAAATAAATAAATAAAATCTTTAAAAAAAATAAAAATTTCCCCAGATGATTTTTTTTTTAAGATTTTATTTATTTATCTGAGACAGAATGAGAGAGACAGAGAGCACATGAGAAGGGGGGAGGGTCAGAGGGAGAAGCAGACTCCTTGCTGAGCAGGGAGCCCGATGCGGGACTCGATCCAGTGACTCCAGGATCATGACCTGAGCCGAAGGCAGTCGCTTAACTGACTGAGCCACCCAGGCGCCCTCCCCAGATGATTTTAATTAGCAGTTTAAGGCCACATCACTGGATTAGAGGTATGATTTTGCTATTTCTTCCTTGCACAATTTTAAAATTCCTTTTAAATTAAAACTCCCTTGAAACAACTCCCTACTAATTCACTATGCTAATGGAGAAAGGAAATCTTTTCTGAGCCTTGAGTGTGCGCATAGGACTTGCCCACTGTGGGACACAGAGCCAGAAGGCTGTAAGACAGCAAACAGTGAGTGCCCCTGAAGAAGGCAAGATGCTTCCCAGAAAACTGGTTAGAATGAGCAGAACAGCCTGATATGAATCTGTGATTGTGCTATCTACACTCAAGAAAGGACCTCCGGGGGCGCCTGGGTGGCTCAGTTGGTTAAGCGACTGCCTTCGGCTCAGGTCATGATCCTGGAGTCCCGGGATCGAGTCCCGCATCGGGCTCCCTGCTCGGCAGGGAGTCTGCTTCTCCCTCTGACCCTCCCCCCTCTCATGCTCTCTCTCTCTCTCTCTCTCTCTCTCTCTCATTCTCTCTCTCAAATAAATAAATAAAATCTTTAAAAAAAAGAAAAAAGAAAGGACCTCCAGGTTTAGCAATCAACCCACAGAGCTCCACTACAACCAACCGTTTCTGGATCGACAAGCCAAGGACTTGTTTCAACTACCCATCACTTGTGAAGCTTTGTGACTTTTGCCTTGATAAGCCTCACCCTTGCCTTTGTTTGGAGAGAGATGGTCTTTGTGGGCCATTGCCCAGATGTGAGTAAATCCCCAAAGCTCTATCTCACTGACACTGAGTTATCCTTTTGTTTGTTTTATGAGTTATTGCTTTGAAGCCTCAGAATATTTGCTTACCTTTAATCACAATGAAGTGGGGAATGTCATGAAATGGCATGAAAATAACAAGCACTTTATTTGTTGAATTTGAGCCATTTGCACAAGATATGTCAGACAGATATAAACATGAATTCAGGGGCGTTTGGGTGGCTCAGTGGTTTAAGCATCTGCCTTCAGCTTGGGTCATGATCTCAACGTCCTGGGATCAAGCCCCATGTCGAGCTCTGCAGGGAGTCTGCTTCTCTCCCTCTGCCCCTCCCCACTGCTGGTGCTCTCTCTCTCTCTCAAATAAATAAATAGAATCTTAAAAAAAACATAAATTCACTAGTATATTTGATCTCTTAGTTACTAATTCAGGCAAGATAAACACATGGGTCATATGTATTCACTAAAATATCTTAACTCTTCTCTGGATTGTACTCACCGAAGGAAATCCAGACTTTTCTAGAGTAGTAGAATAAGAAAATAAAACATTTTCCAAGACGCAAGTTGTGTTCGTTTTCTATGCTGTGGAGCAAATGACCACAAACTTAGTGGCTTAGAACAACATACCTTTATTATCTAATAGTTTTTGTGGGCCAGGAGTCTGGGCATGGCTTTACTACATCCTCAGCTCAAGGTCTCACACACCTGCAGTCAAGGTGTTGGCCAGGCTGCATTTCCATCTGGAGGCTCAATTACATCTGGAATAATCTGCTTCCAAGCTAAATCAGGTTGTTTGCAAAATGTGTTTCCTTACAGCTGTATGATTGAAGACCCTGGCTTTGTGTAGCCACCCATTGGAAGCCATCTGTAAATCCTACAAGCCACCCAAAGTTCCTTGCCACACGGGTTCCTTCAACATCACCTGTTGCTTCGTCAAGCCAGCTAGGATCATCTTTTGCTCCAGTCTACTAACAAACATTTTTATATAATGTAATGTAATCACAAGATTAACACCCACCACTTTTGCCATATTCTGTTGGTTAGAAGCAAGTCACAGGTCCTGCCTGCATTCACGGGGAGGCATCACACAAAGGCAAGAACATCAGGAGGCAGGAAATCATTGAGGGCAGGAGGCACTTTAGAGATTGTTTGCCACAGAAGAAAAAGGGCTCGCTCAATGTCAAACCAAACAGATGATGTAGTCCTGGCAAAACTGGAAAGAACACTGGCTGGAGCAGGGATCACGGGTCCTGGTCCTGGCCGTGTCATTAACTAGATCTTTTACGCAGCTAGCTTTCTGGACCTCAACTTCCTTACTTTAAAAATAAAATGAGGTGGGAAGACTCTAAGTCAGAAAGGTAGATTAAAATAGCACAGAAATACCAACATTCACCCTTAGCAAAAATTACAGATGATTACACTCAGAGCTTGTGAGTTCATGGATGTGCTCAGTCCTAAAAAGCAAGCTGCCATTAAAATGTTCACACCTGTGTCAACTTGACCATGGATGCCCAGATTTTTGGTTAGATGTTATTTCTGAGTACACCCAATGAGGTTAACATTTGAATGGGTAGACTGAGTAAAGCAGATTGCCCTCCCTAATGTGGGTGGGCCTCATCCTATTCCCTTCAGGCCTGGATAGAATAGAAGGCTGAGTAAAAAGGAATTCTCTCTCTCTGCTTGACTTTCTTCTTTGAGCTGAGACCTCTGTCTTCTCCTGCCTTTGGATTCAAGCTCAGACTGTACTTAAACCATTGGCCCTCCTGGTACTTAGGCCTACAGACTTGGATTGGGACCACACCACGATCAGCTCTCCTGGGTCTCCATCTTGCTGACTGCAAGTCTTGGGATTTCTCAGACTCCATAATCATGTGAGCCAATTCCTTATAGGAAATCTTCTTATAGACTGATACGGTACTCTGTGACAAAGTAATCCGTTCCTGGGATTTTATCTTAAGACAATGTATAATTCCAAAGACTTTTATAAAACAAGCTATATGTACAAAGTTATTAACCATGGTGTTATTGATAATAATGAAAAACTAAAAACAATGCACATGTTTCACTCCTGGAGAGTAACTGAACAAATTACAGTGCATCCAATTGAAAGAAAATTATGCAGCCATTAAACTAATAATCATGAGGACTATGTAGCAACACAGGAAAGTATTTACAAGTAGATGTGATTTTATTTTTTAAAAAAGCAGAACATTAAATTATATAAAAACTATAGTTATAACAAGAAAAAGTAAATAATGAAAAGAATCCATGTTTGGGTCATGGGATTGCACAATTTTTCATAACTTTCCTTTATCAATAAGATTTTTTAAAAACAATAATTAAGGGGCGCCTGGGTGGCTCAGTCATTAAGCATCTTCCTTCAGCTCAGGTCATGATCCTAGGGTCCTGGGATCGAGCCCCGCATCGGGCTCCCTGCTCTGCGTCAAAGCCTGCTTCTCCCTCTCCCACTCCCCTTGCTTGTGTTCCCTCTCTTGCTGCCTCTGTCAAATAAATAAAATCTTAAAAAAAACCCATAATAATTAAAATGTATGAAATGAAAACAATGAGGGGATTGAATTATCAGTGGTTCTTAACTGGGGTACACTTGAGAATTTAAAATATTTATACCTGGATCTTACCCTGTGAAACTTCTGAGATGGGGATGGGGTACCTACATATTTAAACACACACACACACACACACAAACACACAAACACACCCAAAGAGCTGATTCTGACGCACACTGGTAGGCAATTTCTCAGCCTAAAATTCCACAAACCTCTGGAGAATAAGGGAGCTATTCCAGGGACAAGCTCAGTCTTGGCTATGAGGCACCATGGGAACCGGACACCAGGCTGCTCTTAGGGTGTGCCGGGCTTGCTGCAGCCACTGTCGTTAGTGTTTGTGGCTTGGGGGCAATCTGAGGCATCGCCCTCTGTGCAGGATTGCTCCACAAGGCGGAAGGCCTCCAGGAACTCATTGATGTCGATGTGGCCATCCTTGTTGAAGTCAATGCTCCGGGCAAGGTCACAGATGCAGTCATCTGTAATGTCAATGTTCATATGAGAGCTGAACAGCTTCCAGGTCTGCCTGAACTCGTCCAGTGAGATGAACCCTTAGCAGAGAGAGGAACTCATGTCAGTGAGTCAGTCTAAGTTTCAATGTTCACTTCCTCTGACATTCTTGCAGGGACACCTGTTCCTTACCGTTGAACAGACAAAGATACCCAAGGCCTTGTATCTAGTTTAAACTCCCAAGGGGGTGGCACAAAACCAGTGGATCACCAGTGGTTCTCAACTCGGAGCAGTTTTGCTTCCCTTCTTCTGGAGACATTTTTGATTGTCATGACCGGGGTGGTGGTGAGTGTTACTCGTATCTAGTACATAAATGCCAGGGATGCTGCTAAATATCCTACAATACACAGGATGGACCCCAAAACAAAGAAATATTCAGGCCAACATGTCAATAGTGACACTCCTGAGAAGCCACATGTTAAGTCATCCCAAACATATAATTTATTTTGCTTATTAAAAGCCTTTGGACCCATACACCTATGGTCAATTGATTTTTTTTTTTACAAGGGTTCCAAGACCATTCAATGGGGAAAGAATTGTGTTTTCAACATATGGTAGTAGACAACTGCATATCCTCATGTAAAAGAATGAAGCTAAACCCCCTACCTTGCACTACCAACAAAAATTGACTCAAAATGATTCAAAGGCCTAATTGGAAGAGCTAAAAGTATAAAACTCTTAGAAAAAAAAACATAGATGTGAATCTCTGTGACCTTGGATTATGTCATGGTTTCTTAGATATGACACCAAAAACACAAACAACAAAAAAGATAAATTGGACTTTTTTTTTTAATTAAAAAACTTTGTGCATCAAAGGAAACTACCAAGAAAGTGAAAAGACAATCTATAAAGTTGGAGAACATATTTGCAAATCATATATCTGATCATGGTATAGTATCTAGAACATATAAAGAACTCTCATAACTCAACAACAAAAAGATGAATAACTCAATTAAAAGATGGGCAAAGGATCTGAATCGACATTTCTCCAGAGAATATATAAAAATTTCCAATAAGCACATGAAAAGATGCTCAGTATCATTGGTTATTAAGGAAAAGCAAATCAAAACCATGAGATACTGCACACCCAGCAGGAATGGCTATAAAACAGGGTGGGGGTTGCAAGTGTTGGTGATGATAGGAGAATAAGGAGAAACTGGAGCCCTCAAACCTTGTCAATAGGATTCTGAAATGGTATAGCCACTGTAGAAAACAGTTTGGCTGTTCCTCAAATAGCAAAACATAGTTTTATGATATGATTCAGCAATTGCACTCCTAGGAATACATCCAAGAGAATAAAAAAACATATGTTCACATAAAAAGTTGGACACAAATGTTCACAGCGTCATTATGCATAAAAGCCAAAAAGTGGAAACCATCTAAATGTCTATCAACTGATGAATGGATAAACAAAATGTGGTATATATATCCATACAATGGAATATTAGCCAGCTATAAAGAGGAATAAAGAACTAATACATGCTACAACATGGATGAACTGTGAATACATTACGCAAAGTAAAAGAAGCCAGACACCAAAGGCCATAATATTGTAGGATTCCATTTATACAAAATGTCCAGACTAGGCAAATCCTTAGAGACAGAAAGCAGACTAATGGGTGTCAGGGGCTGATGGAGAAGGGACAGGGATAGAGAGTGACTGCTAATGGGTCTGGGTTTCTTTTTAGGGTGATGAAATGTTCTATAATTGGATAGTAGCTTACACAACCTTGTGAATATACTAAGAATTGGATAGTAGCTTACACAACCTTGTGAATATACTAAGAACCAGTGAACTGAACGTTTTAAGTGAATAAATTATACGGTATGTGAATTATACCTAAAAATAGGTGGGAAGAGAGTAGTAACATTGAAAAAGGTCTTTGGACCATTGGGGGAACAGGATGAGAGCATCCAAGACATCCCTGTACATTTTTTGGTATGTCCTGTAAATCTGTAATTATTCCAAAATAAGGAGTTTAAAAAAGAATACTTCGGGAGTGAGATTGTAAAATTCTTTCTGCTCTAGGCACTCCTCATTACTTTATGGCTATTTTTGATACAACTATAAGGGACACCACATCTTCTAATCACAGTTTTTTCTATGAGAAGTTCTCATCCAGTTTGTCTGCATTCTCTGCCCTACCCCCCCCGTATGGATTGCTCGTAGTGCCCAAATATTTTTCTAGTTTCTGCCATTTATTTATAAGCATAATCATTTACTTTGCTCCCGAAGTGCTCGAGTAGAGAGCTAAATGATCAGGAAGGAGACTGAAGGGTGGGAGGTAAAGTACGTATTTTGCGTCAGAAGTGATAGGCTAGTGAGTGTCTTCACCTGAATGATCACTGTCTATGATCCTAAAGATGGTCTCCAGGTTGGATCGGTTCCGATACAGTGTTTCCAGCAAACTTGACTGTATGTTCTGCAAAAGAAAATACATGTTCTTTCTATATCTTATGTTTAGGCTTGCCCTAATATATAATTAACCCACAATCGACCCTGACAATAAGATACTGTTGAAACAGACTGAAGAGATTTTATTCCCAACCCCTTCAGCCTACCAAATAATCTAAGGGTTTAAGAAGTACTTATAGACCATGATGAAAATGTTCTAAAACGGACCCTGGTAATGGCTGTACGTATCTGTGAACATATGAAAAACCGCTGAATTGTACAGTTTGAATGGATGAATTGTATGGCACATGCATTATATTGAAATAAAGGCATTTTAAAAAGTACCTAGCCCAAGGCCTCACATACATTATACATTCATTAAGTATTTACTGAATAAATCCTTTTTTTTTTTTTTTTTAGTGAGGGAAGCAGGATGGTGCCAGGGAAGTCAGACAGACCTGGGTTTGAGTCCCAGTTCTACAATCTAGAAGCTTGGTGAGCAGTGCCTCGTAGGTATAATGGTGCTGATAATACCATACTCTTGGGGTAGGTATTTTGAGGATAAATTGAGGCAACATATGTAAGTCACTTAACACAAAACCTGACATATAAAAACTCAACAAGTAGTTCCCTTTTCGCATCTATCGTCTTTTCTGGGTTCTCAATATCTGACTGTTTCTGATTCAAAGTTCTCCATCGGGAGCTTCATGGGCCCCAGTATGGCTTCATCCAGCATCTTCACACCATTACCTCATGGCTCAATTGTTCTTTGGCCAAGCCCTCCAGCCAGGACTTGTATTCCAACGTGTTATCCATAGAACTGCTCACCAGCTGTGGCCTCAGCATCCGCCAGGGGAGTCCTAGACGCAGCACAGACTCCACGGCTTCTGCCCAGTCACTAAGGGAGATGAAACCTACAGCAACGAGATGATTTGTTGGCTTGTCACTTATAAGTCCAGTGTCCTGCAGTGCAGACTTTTTTGTCCCAACATACTTCTTGCTGTCTGCAGGTAATAGAAATAATGGGCACTGTCACTATTTTTGTGGGTCCAGGTAGAGTTTGCTGGAAACTGGGGTTGCAAGATAAAATACAGGATGCCCAATTAAATAAGAATTTCAGAAAGACCACAAAGTATATGGCCCAAATATTGCATGGGACATAATTATATTTTTAAATTATTTGTTGTCTATCTATAATTCAAATTTAATTAGGCATCCGGTTTGTTTGTTTGTTTTTTAAGATTTTATTTATTTATTTGACAGAGACACAGTGAGAGAGGGAACACAAGCAGGGGGAGTGGGAGAGGGAGAAGCAGGCTCTCCGCTGAGCAGGGAGCACGATGCGGGGCTCGATCCCAGGACCCCGGGATCATGACCTGAACCGAAGGCAGACGCTTAACGACTGAGCCACCCAGGCGCCCCTAGGCATCCTGTTTTTGTTAAACATCCTGTTTTTGCTAAATCTGCCAACACTATTGAAAAGTCACATAACTCTCCTATAAAGGATATCCTAAAACTATATGTATATATCTATATATAGAGAGAGATATATGTATATATCTCTATATATATAGCATTAGTTGTTGATACATATATGAACAGATATTGCTGTGAATTTATGATTGTTACTGTTATTTTCTAATAGGGCTATATATATGTGGTCAATGTCTATTAGACATTCTATTGAGTTGAACAAAGACAAAATTTCTAGCTTTGATTATAGAACACAGAATAGATATGTACACACTAAGCAAGAACAAGAAGCCAAATCATTGATCTTTTGCTAATTTTGGATATATGCTTGTAACCTCCCCCACTAGTTGCTTTTTGCTTAGTTCTGGACTTGTCACCATCCCTTTCACTCCATTTCTTTTCACCATCTCCGTCTATATTTAGCTAAATTCACATTCTGTTAAAAGCTTGGAATTTTAGGGGCGCCTGAGTGGCTCAGTTGGTTGAGCGACTGCCTTCAGCTCAGGTCATGATCCTGGTGTGCTGGGACCGAGCCCCGCATCGGGCTCCCTGCTCCGTGGAAAGCCTGCTTCTCCCTCTGCCCTTCACCCTGCTTGTGCTCTCTCTCACTTTCTCTCAAATAAATAAATAAAATCTTTAAAAAATAAATAAAAGTTTGGAATTTTAAAATTTAGAAAAGATAACTGGAGCATTAAGTTGAATAAAATGAAGAAAGTAGTCAAAGATGTCCTTTGGTCATTAGTTCAACAAATATTGGTTTGATAACTTCTGCGACACAGTTTTTCTTGGCCAGCTTCCTTTTAGGAATATTTTCTTGCTTGGTCTCACCGGTTCTTTTTGTTTTTGTTTTTCTTTTTTAAAAAAGATTTTATTTATTTATTTGACAGAGAGAGGCACAGCGAGAGAGGGAACACAAGCACGGGGAGTGGGAGAGGGAGAAGCAGGCTTCCCGCCGAGCAGGGAGCCCGAGGCGGGGCTCGATCCCAGGACCCTGAGATCATGACCTGAGCCGAAGGCAGAGGCTTAACGACTGAGCCACCCAGGCACCCCATGGTCTCACCGGTCTTATCTGCATCATGCTTCTTAAATTCACCAAGAAGATGGGAGGAATGAGCAAATAACTTTTCCCGCAGAGATCTCAGAGCTGACTCCTCTACTCTGCTAATCCTGGGACAGGAGATGAAAATAAACATTTTTAAGAAGTTAACATAGAGGAAATAGCCATGGGTTTGTTTTTCTTACCACACTCCTCTCTCTCTCTTAACATCTCAATCTCCCTAGAGCTCAGTTTGGGGGAGGAGAGCTCAGTTTTTGAAGGAAAACCTCCATCTCCTATTTCTCCCACTTCTCCCTGCTGGGTACAAATAGGACCTGCCCCTGTCCTTCCCAGTGCCGGATAGTGGTTACAGAAAAGTTCTGGAAAAAGACCACCTTTATGGTAAAGTTATCCTACTGTACTGCACCTCAATTTCCCCATTTGCAAAAGAGGGATAAAAATGGTACCTACCAAGAAAAAAAAAAAAAGGAAAGAAAGAAAGAAACATGGTACCTACCTCATAGGATTATTGTGAAAATTTTAAAAGTAAATTCATATAAAGCACTTAGAAGAAAGCCCAGCACATTGAAAGCACTCAGTAAATAGTATCTGTTATCCTACTCATATGCTTTCCTTATAATTTATTATTATGTTAAATATGCACAAGGCAAGATTTATGAATAATGAAATAACACTAATTTAGTTTTTTCATTCTTATTGGATCAAAAGAGTAATGCTGGGCACAGCACTAGGCCCAAAGTAAGTGCTCAAATATGCGGAGTTGAATGAATAAAAAGATAAAAAGGGATAAAGGTAAAGAAAAAAAGAGATAAAGGTAAATCTATACTTTGTCCTGCCTCATTGAGGAACCAGCCATTCTATAAATGATGACCAGATAACCTATCTTTTGCCACACTAACAGTTCCACACACACATGTGCACACACATACACAGAGTTTCAATCATGTTTGATGAAAATCTTCCTTGTAGTTTAAGGTATTTAGCATAATAGTCCTTAAGTGGGCTCCATAGACCTCCCAGGAGAGTGTGAACCGCCTAAAACTCATCCTTAAATGTATGGGTATGTGAGTGTATTTGCTTTTTCTGGAGGGAGTTCATTGTTTCATCAAAGGTTAGAAGAAGTATGGGACTCCCTGGGGCACCTGGGTGGCTCAGTCAGTTAAGCGTCCAACCCTTGGTTTTGGCTCAGGTCATGATCTCAGGGTTGTGTGATCGAGCCCCACATCAGTCTCTGCACTCAACAGGGAGTCTGCTAGAGATTCTCTTCCTCTCCCTCTGCCCCTCCCCTGCTTGTGCATGCTCCCCCTCCAATAAAAAAATAAGCAGATCTTAAAAAAAAAAAAAAATATGGGACTCCCTCTCCCCACCAAAGTTTACAAACCATTGGTTTGGCAAAGCATTTAAACTATCTTCTGTTATGTTGTCGTCATCCATCATTATCATGCAGGGATGTAGTATGGTGATGCTCTCAGGAGCTGTCTAGATGTACAAGGCTCTCTGTTTCTACACCAAGCAGCAAATGGTGAACACTAACTAAATGCAGGTCTCTCCATGGATTATCTCAGTCCTCCAACACCCACTGAGGTAGGTCCGATTATTATGCCCATTCCAAGGTAACTAATTCAAGGTCAGATAGCTAATAAGGGGTGGGACCAGCAATCAATCTTGACAGGTGAATTCTAGGCAAGCTAACCTATTATTGTGAGGTGTGGATGTGAACCAAAAGTAAATGGATGCCGAATGAGGCCTCTTCTAAGAAAAACATGATCTTGAGTTTATGGACACTGAGCCATCAATTATGGATGGTCAGGGACATTTCCCCCTTACTTCTGCTCCAGGGAGTTGAAGTTGTTGGACAAGTGATTTCTGGGTAAATTAGGTGATGTTTACTTGCTTTCATACAATCAATGAATATTTCAAAGAGCTCTTACAACACCTAAATCCCATGGAATCGGGCATTCCAGTTGCCCGGGGCCCACCTCTGAGACTGTGGTGGTGAGGCTGCGGTGAGCCTAGGGTGGCTGAGTTTTGGTCAAGCTCCCCTGGTTGATGCCTCTGCACAGTAGGTTTGACTATCACTTAATGAGTTTAAATTCTCATATGAAACTTCTTCTTGAGTGATGCTGGCCTTGATTTTTTAATAACTTGAGGGTTTAATAACTCTTGATAGTTAATAACTCAAGAGTGATTTAAAATAAGGCACTTTTATAGCACTCACACAAGGCAGATGTTAAATATTAATGTGTTCTCTTTCCACTGGGTTTATGTTAACTTTGTTTTGATTTCTAATTAGTCCATCTGATAATTAAAGAAGCTTGTTCAGGAGCACTAAAACTGCATCTGTTAGCAGCTTATGTACTCTGAGACCATCTTCTTGGTGGGAGGCAGGACTGCAAGTCTGTGAAGGGTGTGATTTCTGAGATAAGACTGCCTGGCTCAAGGCTTGCCTTCACCGTGTGTTAGCTGTGGGACCATGAGCCAGCTGATTTAACCTGTGTTCCTTGATGATCTCCTCTATAAAACTGAAATTCGTATGTATTTCATAAGTTCATTGTGAGACAACACATATAAATTCTTTATAATAGCACTTAGTGGGTGGTAAGCTCTCAGCTAAGGTTAGAACTCAGAATCATCTCAACAGAAGCCATGTAAGTAATATTACACACTTCCTTCCCAGGAAGAAAAGGGCACTGTCAACAAATGTGTGGACTGAAACCCATCTGTCAAATCCCTAGAAAACAAAGAAACTTTGTCTGTGGCTTATGGGGCAAAACAAACTCTTTAAGGATGAGAAAAAATGTAAGAGCGACCCTGGAAAGACTCAGTGGCCTGGTATATGGACTTTACCCAAGATGCTCCCATTGAGAATAACTTCTGGAGGAAGCAAATTTGTTGCTTCCATTAATGGTGGGTAGGTACAGATCTTAAAGTGTATGGAGGAGAAGAAACAGGACCCTACATTCTCCTATTGTAGACCTTATTGCTGACATAGCTAAGTTTTGTTGTTGTTGTTGTTGTTTTAAGTAGGCTCCATGCCCAGCGTGGAGCCCAATGTGGGGCTTGAACTCACAACTCTGAGAGCAAGACCTGAGCTGAGGTCGAGTCGGACGCTTAACCGACTGAGCCACCCAGGTGCCCCACACATTATGAATTCTCACTTAGAATTTGGATAAATGTAATGATGCTGGACATTTTGAAGTTCCTACAAACACCATAATTCTGTTTTTCTGAAAATCGTTCATTAAAAAGTCTTGCCTTTGCCTCATAGTCAGCATGTGGGTTGCCTTGTTAGCTTGATATTGCACGATGTATGGAGTCAAGGCCGGCCCCAGCTTGACGTAGGCACCTCTGTTACTGCCAACTTCATAGTAGTTGGAGGCAGAAAAGATGGTTAACACCTACATCAGAACAGAGAGAGAAAGGCATTCAGGTTCACTGAAGAACTCAAGAACTCTTCACCCTCCTCGACCCCACCCATGGATCTTTTCAATTTTTAAAGTCATCAATGCTAGTAAGGCAGGAGTTGTGATTCAAGCAGTAACAACTTGAATTCTGATGGGATATCCATAACATGATATCTTTTTTTTTAAGATTTTATTTATTTATTTATTTATTTATTTATTTATCTGAGAGAGAGTGAGCGTGAGAGGGAGAACACCAGTGGGGAGGGGCAGAGGCAGAGGGAGAAGCAGACTCCCTGCTGAGCCGGGAGCCCGACAGGAGCCTGGAGCCCAGGACTCCCAGGATCACGACGAGCTGAAGGCAGACGCTCAACCAACTGAGCCACCTGGGCGTCCCACAACACGGTTTCTTCACATTTTTATCTCAAGGACAACAGCAGGGGTCAGACAAAACACTTCATTTGGTTCAACTTAGAGGCAAGCTGGATCGGATAAGTTGGGAAGGCCATTATAATCGGTACACCAGTTGTGAAAGCTGGTGTGAGGCCTCACCGTGGAGCTGCCTACAGAGAACTGTCTTCTAAGATGTTCTGTGAAAAAAGTTTCCACACTGTCGGTACATCGGGAAATGGTAGACACTGCATCTCTTCTTGGAGATTTACAAGGAATACAGGAAACTAAAGGTCTCGGAAGTCCTGCAGTAGACGAACTTGTATTAACCAAACGTTTCTTAGATTAGTTGATCTCACTTTTTGTTCCCCCCGCATGGAAACCTGTTATTCTCCTGAAGAGTTAGTTTTCCTGGCAATACTCTCATCCTAGCGGCACTGGGCTAGGCAAACGTTGTAGGATTAAGATGTGCAAAGATGAGTCAGGACATTAAATATGCTCCTGAGAAGACAAACAATCCTGAATCCCTGCTGGGGCGCAGTGCAGAAATCCTGTCACCCCGTAGTGATGTGACTTAAGGAATGGAGATGTGGCTGGGAAAACCCCAGGCCATATTTCTGTCCTCAAGATGGGACAATATCCGCCCCTCTGTTCTCCTCTCAGGGCACTGCTGAGTGGTGGCAGCAATCAAATTTTGAGCTTTAAAGAGGCTGTGAAGGGCGCCTGGGTGGCTCACTTGGTTCAGCATCTGCATTCGGCTCAGGTCATGATCCCAGGGTCCTGGGATCGAGTCCCACATCGGGCTCCGGCTCCGCGGGGAGCCTGCTTCTCCCTCTGCCCTTCCCCCACTCACGTGCGTGCGCACGCGCGCGCTCTCTTTCAAATAAATAAAAATAAAATCTTTAAAAATAAAATACATTAACATACTTAATCTCAGGAAACCCTCAACAACTGAGGGTTCCTGGAGTGGAGGGAGGTGGGAGGGATGGGGTGGCTGGGTGATGGACATGGGGGAGGGTATGTGCTCTGGTGAGCGCTATGAATTGTGTAAGGCTGATGAATCACAGACTTGTACCCCTGAAACAAATAATACATTATATGTTAATTTAAAAAATGTGAAAAAAAGAATAGAAAAATAAAATTTAATATTTTTATTCTTTAAAAAAAATAAAATAACATACTTTGAAAACATTTGCCATAAATAAATAAATAAATAAATAAATAAATAAATAGGCTGTGAAAGTCAAGGATCAGTGACTATAAAGGACCTAGCTGCCTTGAGCAAGTGGGAGAACAAACACAAGGCGCAGTTGACTGTGAGCAACCAAGCGCCTGAGCTCGTCCAGGCTGGGAGGAGTGGTCTGGCCCACCCCCGCGCCACTGCCGCCTGGCGCCCACCTTGCGGCTGTGGCAGAACTCGTAGCCCTCAGGTTTGCACTCATGGGAGCGGATCAGGAACTGCAGGTTGTATTTCTGTAGCAACTGTTCTGTCACATTAGGTCCAAAATAACAGCCTCCTCCTCGAACGGTGTTAGCCTTGCAACCCTCCTGGGCCATGGGATCACTCCACAGGATATCGACCACCTGGAGAGACCAAGAGATGGATTATTTCCTAAAATCTAGACAGATATGCAGAGTCATTCCTATGAAAAGAGGAAGAGAAGGAGGAGGAGTAAATAGCAGAGGAGGAGAGGAAGAAGAGCATACAAGTATTTGCATAAGTGAATAATTTTCCATGTGATCAATATTTGACATATGCTTTTATATTTTTTAAAGATTTTATTTATTTATTTGACAGAGAGACAGGGAGAGCGCAAGCTGGCGGAGAGGCAGAGGGAGAGGGAGAAGCAGGCTCCCCACTGAGCAGGGAGCCTGACTCAGGGCTTGATCCCAGGACCCTGGGATCATGACCTGAGCTGAAGGCACTTAACTGACTGAGCCACTCAGGTGCCCTGACATATGCTTATATTTTGAACACCTGAGGTTCCAGAATTTTTTATTACTCACAGAAGGAGCGTGTGTATATGTGCATATTGTTTGACAAGCATGTTACCCACTTTGTTGGAAATAAATCTTATATGACAGCTCAACATGTAAACCAGATAAAAGGGAGCTGCTCTGGGAGAAATCTTCAGTTAGCCCCAGTGCTCCAGGCTCCTGGACATTTGCCCCAAAGAGAAGGCAGAAGTTATGGGACTGGCAACATGATCTCTCATGCAGTGTTCACAACGCCCCGGCTGTGGTCCTGGGAAAGTGCAATCAAATGTTTCAGTTCTTCAAGTAATTTCAGCATTTTTAAAAGAATTTGCAGAAGAGCTGAACAACTTTTCCAGCAATTCAGGTTCTATCCTTTTGTTACTACTCAGGAAAACACTGATGACCAATCTTCTATAATTTACATGAAATAATCAGGTGTATTTTGGTTGTTGACACCCAATACTTTCTAAACGTACTTTTGAGGGGGAAAAGTGCATTTGATTTGTAAATATTGGAACACTATTATTGAGTCATGTTTTGCAAAAGGAGAGATTTGCATTTATTTTAAAATTTCCACTCTACATTGCTGCTGAAGCCCAGGATCGATAGCTCAGGGAGAATGTAACGGAAACCCAATATCTATCTCTCTGAGGTGTCTAGCCTCAGAGTCAGCTGCGACTCCTTTTTCTCAGCACCCTCCATCCAATCAATCCACAAGTTCTGCTAATTTTAGCTCTTAGCTAATTCTGCATTCTCTCCTTTTCTTTATTGGATAAACCATAAAAAAACTGCCAGGGTTATAGTCAGAAATGGCTGAACACCAGCAAGGTCCCATAGGGCTACTAACTCCGCGGCGCAAGCTCACCGCGTGGATCTCCCGCACGGATTACAAGCGCCCCTGCCACAGCCTTGTCCCGGCGGAATGTGCGCACCGGGCGGCTGCCAGGGTCCTATCTAGGCGAACACTGAGGGCCTACTCTGTATTCGTTCTCCTTCTTCCTTCCTGCTACCAGAACTCTGATGGGGAGTTTGGGGTGGCAATGGGCATCGCTGAACGCTTGCTTTCCCAGTCTCCCTCGCAGCGAGGGGCGGCTCTATGACACACTTCGGGAGATTCTGGAAAAGCCTTTAGTTGCCTAATAACAGAGGCCCACAGAAGCTGCTGACCTAACCCATTTGGCCTTGAGCTACATAGTCATCTTTCTGACACATTAAAAACAAAACATCACGGAATAGCATCCAGTAAGTCCTGGCTTACCTTCCCACCCCAAGGAGGCTAGGTCACTAAACCACGTTTACTCGGGCAACAGAGCCCACCGGCCACAGCCGACCGACCTCTACGAAACTCTAAAATATGTGAGTTATTAGGCAAATACTAATATCCTTCTGGGCTGTTCTAACCCCAGGGGGAGAGGGAAAGGGGGTGGGAAAAAAAACCCCGAATTCACAGGGAGAGAAGAGATTCGCTCTGTTTAAAAGCCCCCCCCGAAGACAGCCAAACGCCAGGGAGCAGCCCCTGGCCACCCCCACCTGCTTCCACTCCTCCGGAGTGGGCTCGGGCGGCTCGTCGGCGTCCGAGTCGGCTTCTGGCGTGACGAGCAGCGGCTCCCCCTGCGCCCGGCTCCCCGGGAAGCCTGCCTGCAGCCGGCCCCTGTCCAGCTCCAGGTCCCCGGAGCGCCGCGCCCGCCGGGCCAGCTCCTCCGCGTCGGCCGGGCCGCTGCAGGGGATGCTGGAGGAGCGGCCGGCGCGGGGCGCCCCGCAGGAGCCCAGGCGCAGGGGCGAAGCGGGGAGAGAGCGGCTCTGGGGCAGAAACCACGGGGTGGGTCGCCCCGCGCAGCTCGGCGGGGTGGCCTTCTCCTGCGTCGTCGCCGGTTTCCCGTTCTCCTTCCTCGTTTGGCGCCTCAGGGTGGAGACGATCTAAAAACGGCCAGAGAAGACACAGATGGCGGCAGGAAACCCGAGGTGGTTTCTTGAGTAGCCCCTCTAGGTCAGCGCGCTCACTAGCGCTGGTCCTGCTCCACCCCCCCCTGCGCAGGATGAGCACAGGGCTGGCGAGGAAGCCTCTAGAAACGGTCAGGGCAGTTGGATACTGCTGTGATATTCAAGCACGTGATCCGTGGGCTTAAATTTTTTTGTTCGTATTTCATTTTTCTTGTACTTCATATATGTTGTATTTTACAAAAGTTCTCATGTGTGACAAACTGGACATTTATAAAACCCGGTCCTCTGCCACAGGTAATTGGAGAAATCCTAAGCAAAACTACTGTTTTCTCTAGGAGCCTAGTGAATTGTAGACAAGGATGGGAAAGGGCACGTCTCAGGAAGGTGAGCCTGTATGGACTTTCCTGTTGTTCAACCGGGTGCTAAAACAAAGGAGAAGAAATGCAGCTTGTGGTTAAACTATGTTGGAATAGGAAACACTTGTTGCTTTGCCGTGGGAGAGGCAGGACTTCGTGGCATCTCACAGGAAGTGCTATTTTACCTGTTGAGGAAGGGGAAGAGCACCTCTTTTCAGCCTGGACCTAATTGGAAAGGGAATCTTTTGGCCAAAGAGACTGAGTATGGTCCCTGTCACTGACTCAGAGGCATCATGGTACTGGGACCAGGCTGACGATAGAGTCACAAGCTGGAAGAATTCTGATCATGGGAAAGAGAAGGGTCAGGCCACAGAGCACAGCTGTGGCACCTAGCCCCCATTCCTGGCATGCCTGAGTGCCACAGTGGAAACCGAGGCACACAACATTGGAAGGGTATCAACGACAGAGGTCTGACGCACAGCGGGAACTCTCTGCAAGCGCATAATCAAAGAATGAGAAGAAGAATCGATTTCTGCAAATCGATGTAAGGACTGTGATCCAAGGAAGCCATGTCTTGGTGTGGACTGGCTTAGGGCAAGGACAAAGGACACTCAGAGAGGGTCAGCAGAACCTGAATGATGTTTCAAGAGGAATCCAGATTGAATAGAACAGAACAGAGGTGTTCTCTAACTTTGGACAAGCTCTAATGACTTCCTAGGCAGCTTAGCCCGGGGCATAGAGGGTGAAAGGCCACCAAACGTGAATGGAGTGGTAACCCCCTCCTTCTCTCCTTGTTGCAACTCAGAGTGAGGGCCGGACCAGGTAACTGGTAACCTTTCCATCCTCAGGTAACTTTAAGGATGTTATTATCTGCCCTCAAGAGACATCCCTAACTTTGGTTTTTAAGGAGAATAACAGCGTTAATATGTATTGCGCCCTTTGTAAATAGATGTTATGCTGGGCACTTAACATGAATTCATTGATACCCTCAGGCCACCGCTATGAGACTGCATCCTCATTTATGGTTTTACACGAATTGATTGATTAGCCCTCACACCCTGTGAGATAGCATCCTCATTTATAGTACAGATGAGAAACGTGAGGCACAGAGTTACTAGAACATTACCAGGATTGAATCCAGATATCTGACTCCGGGGCTCCTACTCTTGTGTTTCCCGCCCAAGTGATCCCAGGACTTGGTACAGATGGCTACATCATCCCTCCCCAGAGCTTTGCAAACCAACTATTGGGAAGTTAGCTTTTTGCTAAGCTACGGAAGATAAACTGTTCTTTAGCATTCTTTCCCAAAGTCCCTACTTCTCCTGTATATATTAAATGTGATTCTTCCCATTAAATGTGAATCTGCTTTATCGTGACTTGCTGTCTCTACCTCCAGACATAGATACAGCAAAACAGAATATTTGAATTAAAAAAAAAGTGAGGTGCCAGACATCATGCAGAATTGACAAAAGAAATACTAAGAGCTAGTTTTAGGTCCCTTTGGGCCCCTCCTCCTTTATTAAGAACATGAAGGGGTTGAGATTATGGAGAAGCAGAGAGGGGATTTATAATGAGGATTTTTGGAGGAAGCTATTGAAAATGTTGCAGGTGCCCCCCCTTCCACCTCTGCTAAGGAGTTATCCTTTTCCCTTTCCAACACTGAGTTTGTGGGTGCAGGGACACATATCTCGTCTTTCAGTCACCAGACCACAAGGGGCCAGAGCCAGACCTTGATATATAGGACTTGAATCCAGAAACCTTGGACTGGATGCAATTATGGGATGAGACCTGAGTGTAGACTCCATTGGGGAGGGGATAAGCATGGTTCTACGTGTGGCAAGCAGGATGTGCATAGAAATTTGGGGAGCAACAGGGACAGATCAAGGCAGAGTGTGGCTACCCAACATCTGTCTACTCTTCCTCCTTAGAAATAGAAACCCAGATTCTTACAGATACCACCTGGAATGAAGAATACACTTTCCAATCTGCCTTTCGGCTAAATGTTAACATGTGACAACATTCTGAACAGAAATAGGAACAAAAATTTTGTGTACATCTGAGTGTCCTTAAAGGGAAGAAACATGCCTTTCTTCTACACTGCTAGAACATGGTTGTGACGGTTTGGGCTCAGGTAGCCATGCTGGGTCATGATGCAGCATGGGGGAGCAACAAGAAAGCAGGAAACTCGGTCCCTAGTGACTTCGTGGTGTTACTCCCCCAGCCCTGGACTATTGGCTTCCAGTGCTTATTTACAGAAAGGAAGAGATAATCATTAAGCCATTGTTATTTGAAGTTTTCTGTCACTTCAGCCAAATGTAGTTCATACCATTTCCACTTGCTGAGTACAAATTTTGTAAGGCATGTGTACACACATTTTCATTTAATCCTCACAACATCTAGGATACAGTCACTCCTATTCCTATTGTATAGATTCAGAAACTGAAGTTATAATAAATAACTTTTTCAAGGTAATATTCTATAAGTAGCAGAAACAGAATTTCTATCCATTTGTCTCCAACTTCATGGGTCATGGCATAACCACTCACCACACCTACTCAAGGGAAAAAGAACATATTTCCCTACTTCAGTATCTGTGTGGCAGACTACCACTCCCCCAAATCTAGTTTCCCCTTCTTTGCCATAGGAATGGAAACCCCAACTTTTGTACCATGCATGTGGCCAACCAG
Source organism: Mirounga angustirostris (assembly GCF_029215605.1). Taxonomy (NCBI): domain Eukaryota; kingdom Metazoa; phylum Chordata; class Mammalia; order Carnivora; family Phocidae; genus Mirounga; species Mirounga angustirostris. The sequence continues at coordinate 60,454,383 of NW_026991710.1, forward strand.
AGAGAAGACTGCATTTCCAGCCTCCCTTCCAGCAAGGTGTGATCATGGAACTATTTTCTCAACAATGGGAGGAGAGTAGAAGAGAGGTATACAACTTCTTCCCTGTATCTTTAAAGGGCAGGAATATTCTTCCCCCGCTTCCTTCCTCTCTCCTATTGCTTGGAATACAGATGTGGTGGCAAGCCACCTTGGCCTATACAGATGAGGGCATGGGAAAGATATCCTAAGGATGGCAGAGTAACAAGACATAAGAAGGCTTGGTTCTTGGAAAACCTAGTAAAACGAAGCTGCTGTACCAGCATGTTCCAAGACTCAAACCAGGGTCAGTCTGATTCTAAAGCCATGCTCTTTCATTTATGTCTCATATAACACAGACTTAGATTAGTTAGAGTTGCCCAAAGCACACTGGCTTGTGAAGTAATGAGTTCTCTGTCTTTGGAACTGCTCAGCTGAATGTTGTCAAGGATATTGCAGTAGGGACTCCTGTGTTTTGGAAGGGGTAGTTGGAGTACAGAAGCCATAGGACACCATTCAAGCATAAGAGTCTGTGATTAAAATAGAATCTTTGTTTTCTAAAGTTTTACTTCCAAAGTGAAACAGAAAACAGAGATGTGTGGATATTGGAGCTTAATGCATTCTGTCTCTCACCCCCTCCTCCTGCCGGTTCTTGTAAATCCCCTGAGGGAGGCACCATCTCTGGTTATCTCTGCATCTCCCCTACCACTTTCCCTGCACAAAGTAAGCCCTTTAAACATAGTTGTTGAGTTTAATTCGAAATTGATCTTCATCTTCCTATCTGCCAATTGCCTCCTCCCTGCATGAAGTAGGCTCTCAATATGCATTTGTTGAGTTTAACTGAGTTATTTGAGAAATAAAGGCTCTTCACATACAGTGATTGAGGGGTATTTATTAGAATCGTCTAGATCAGGGATGGCAAACAGATGGCTCTCGCTGCCACTCCCCATTATAATGTCTATAGCAAACATCACTAATGGATCATAGTGTACTTGCGCCTTGCCCCCAGACGTGGAATCTTAATCCTTCTCCTTTTAATGATTTAATGGCTTCTTTAATGATTTAATGGCGTCCCCTGGAGTCAGCATGCAAGATGACATTTATTTTATGCTGCCAGTGAAACTGGGTTAAATTATTATCAACTGGGTTATTATTATTAACTGGATTAAATTATGGTGAAATATGCAATATTTCATTACTCAGTCAGTACCTTGTGCCTGTCTAGTTTAGCCAAAAGCTCCAGGTCAGTCATGTCTGACACTCCGCCATGAAGAATCAGGACTTTCTCATCAACCAGAGTGGCCAGAGGAAGCCAACAGAAAACATCTTGCAGTATTTTTAGTATTTTCTTGCCATGTATCTGGAAAATGATATTAAGAAGCTATTAAGTTTCCAATGATACACTCAACTTATCTGAATTAAGAGAAACTTTTACTTTTATTTATTTTTTTAGAAGATTTTATTTATTTAATTGGCAGAGAGAGAGAGAGATACAGCGAGAGGGGGAGCAGGAAAGGGAACACAAGCAGGGGGAGTGGAAGAGGGAGAAGCAGGCTTCCCGCTGAGCAAGGAGCCCTGTGCGGGGCTCGATCCTAGGACCCTGGGATCATGACCTGAGCCGAAGGCAGATGCTTAACCACCTGAGCCACCCAGGCTCCCCTGGAGTACATATTCTTAAGGAAAGAACAGACATCACTCTAACATAACACTATGGGCAGACACAAAAAGGGACATATTCTATAATTCTACCCAGAATCATGACCTGAGCTGAAGGCAGATGCTTAAGGACTGAGCCACCCAGGAGCCCAAAATTTTTAAAGGTAGCATACCTTATATTTATGCATCACTTCCTTGGTAAAGCCATATCTAGATTTAGAAGCAAAAATAGATATTAAATTTAGTGACAAGAGTTATGATATAACTGAATTTTTATAAAAATTCATATTCTGTATACATATACATATACTTATATAGAAAAGAGACTGAGGAATAATTGCCAAAATGTTTACAATTATAGCATTATCTCGGTTCAAGAAATTATGGGATATTTTTATTTTCTTCCTTTTGCTTATCTGTATTTCTTACCTTTTCTAAAGAGTATGGGTATGTGAAAAAAAATTAATGGTTTTATTAGGAGTAGGATAATGTGTAAGTTTTAAGGAAATATTTTAAATGTCAGATATTGTGTATTCCTTTATACAATTGGAAAACTACTTTTTTTTTTTTTTTAAGATTTTATTTATTTACTTGTCAGAGAGAGAGCACAAGCAGGGGGAGCGGCAGGCAAAGCAGGCAGAAAGAGAAGCAGGCTCCCCGCTGAGCAAGAAGCCCAATGCGGGACTCGATCCCAGGACCCTGGGATCCTGACTTGAGCCAAAGGCAGACACTTAACTGACTGAGCCACCCAAGCATCCGGATAACTACTTTTAAAATGCACCTAACAAATCAGAAGCTCTGACAAAATAACTTCTTACAATCACAGGTAAACATCAAATACCCAGCGTGTTTAGTTTGTTACCGTAAGTTCACCATATAGTCCTCATGGTTTCCTCGGTTAAGATGGAACTCTTTTGGGTAAACCAACATGAAGGCAAAAAGAACCATCAGGATCTCTACTGAATCCTTGCCTCGATCCACGAAGTCACCATTGAAGACGTAGGCCTTCTCTGGTGACGGGAGGCCATTCTTCCCAACAAGACAAGTCCGAGAAGCAGCAACAAAGGAAGGGAACAGGAAATCAGGTTGAGCCACTGTGTATTTGACAGTTAACGTCAGATCGAAAAATTCTGTGCTTTCTGGCTCTCCTCCAAACATGAATTGTCAAGAAAAGATGCAAGTATCTTTTTTATTGGTCTTATATTTCCTTTCTAGCCAGGCTGAGGTTATGACATGCTCATCAAAATAGTGCTTTATACAAAGCTGGAGTCTTGCCATGTGGTATGTGCAAAGGAAACCAAACTTGTGATCCAAAGGCCAATTTTAAGTTCTGGCCAAAATATCTTTTTTTTTTTTTTTTTAAGATTTATTCATTTATTTGAAAGAGAGCGAGAGAGAGCACACCCATAAACTGGGGCGGGGGGCAAGGGAGAGGGAGAAAGAGAATCTTAAGCAGACTCCCCACTGAGTGCAGAGCCCAACGTGGGGCTCAATCCCATGACCCAGAGATCATGACCTGAGCCAAAATCAAGAGTCGGACACTCAGCCTACCGAGTCACCCAGGTGCCCCTGGCCCAATATCTTTAGTAATAACAGCAATAGCTGTCAGATTTCTCAGGATTAAACAAGACAATAAGTGGGAAAATGCTTTGGGAAGCACAGTATATATAAAGTAACTTTACATTAATAGGACATTCATATATGTTGTTACATGTTCTATATTTTATAACTAAAAACAGGAAAATAGCTTTCAGGTGCTTTGATAATCAACAATTTTCTTTATTTGGAAAAAAGGAAATCAATTACTAAATAATGATTCCTTTTCTTTATTAACCTCAGATTTTTAAAACAGTTTACAAAAATATACTAAAATATAATACAGTGCTATCTTTTATATTATTTGCTACTATGTAATTTTTAATAATTTAAAATAATATTTTAAAAAATCCAAGCAATGGTTAAGCATTTGTTTAATAGATACTGCATCTGAACTTCTAGAATAAGCCTCAGAGCAAGACAGGATCTTAAACATTCATACCTTATAAAATATAAATATTAAGTCATCCAGCTGGCCATGTAAGTCTCCTAATAAAGATAGAAAAAGAATATCAGTTTCTGTTGGTCCTTACCACTGTGTCTCATTTTTACTGTAAAAAGGGAAATACCCAGAAAAATCTGACAAAGTGATGGTAACTCATTTTTCCATATGTAAGATAGAGATAAATATGAATTTCCCTTTTGCAGGGATAGTTAATATTGAAAGCAGAAAACACAGTATTCGTTTTCTACATGATTATCATAAATAGTAAAGGAAGCAAAGATAGGACAGAATAGTGCAGGGTTGCCAACTCCAATGAGAACTGGAGAGATTCTGCCCCATCCAAAGTAGGAAGCTGCTATTCACTTATGGGCTCCTGTTAGGAGATTTTTCAAGATATGCTGGAAATCTGGATTTTAATATGAAATCCTCCAATTTTCAAATGTTGGAAATTAATTTTAAAAATTTCAGAACATTCCAGGCCAAGCAAGACCCATCTGCAGTTTGCGTGTGGCCCTTGAGGTGCCAGTTTACAATCCTTGGCGTCTTACAGTCTGCATTCCCCTACGACACGGGACATCAGTCCGTAGCAGATGTGTCAACATCACTGAAAACATCAGGATGTGGCAAGAATCATGATTGACAGGATTTCTCTCTGGCAGAAGACCATCTGTGGGTGGAAGGAATCATGTGCTGGGCCATTAGGGCCTGCTCAAGTAACAACAAATAAACTGTCTTCTGACAAAGGAGGATCTGGCTCTTTGCAGGGATTTTGCTCTGAATGGAGGTCGTGAGGGAGGGGGCAAATCTGAATCGCCTGGGAAATAGAGCAGAGCCTGGGCCCTCTTGCCCAGTAGCCCTTCTTGGCACTGCTTCTATTTCAGTGAACGTGGAGTGAATGCATGAGCGCTGTCAGCGTGCATCCCACCTCCGGCCAGCCGGCCTCTAATCTCCCCATCCCAGGAGCTCTCTTGTTTGCATCTAGCACGTGGCGCCATCTCTGACCGGCTCTTACCGCACACAGTGACCTCCTCGCTGTAACAGGTGGAGACACGGTTGATGTTTGGCAGTTGCACCAGGTGTTTCCTGGCTTCATGCAAAAGATTCAAGACGTAGCGAGCATGGAGCTGCTACTAGGAGGAAGAGGGGGGAGAAACAAAGCAACACTGATAGTCCTGCAGCAAAATGGGCCTCGCCTTTACTGCTTAATGACTGACCCCAATCACCCGAGACCCCAAGACTGACCCTAGTAAACTGCCCCTGGGACCCAATGCATGAATCCTCTCTTTTTCACCCATCTTCTGCTCTCATTTCTGCTTTTCATCGTCACCAAATATTGAACTAATTTCCTCTTTCCTATCAACTCGATGAAAGCTTTCCTTGCCTTTTGCTTGGGAGAGATGCATGCTTGTCTCAGCGAGGTGTGAGTTAAGTGCACACATGTTGATGGTACTGAGTGATCCTTGACATTACAGGGGAAACCATCCCAACTCCTCCTGCAATGAATTCTCTTCATATGGAAGAAAGAAAGGGCTGGAATCCGGCATAGAACCAAAATCTGACCACTTCTCACACCTCTGCCTCTACCACCAGGGTTTCAAACCACTGTCGCCTTTTGCCTGGACCATGGCAGGACCTTGACTGGTCTCCCTGCTTCAGCCCTTGCTCCCTACCCTCTATTCAGAAAACAGAATGATTATTTTAAAAAGCAAGCCAGATTATATCATTTCTATGCCAATGTCTCCCTATCTCTTTGAGAAGAATAGGAGTCCAACCACCCTCCCCTCTGCCTCCATCCCCTACACTCTTCCCCGACCCCCTCCTCACCAGCGACAGTGGCCTTCCTGAGGTCCCATGACACTAACCCCCTAAGTCCAGGGCTGCTCCTTTTGGGTTGGGTCTGGCCTCCCTCTACATCTTACATGGAGTTGTTGGAGACGCAGGGGCCCCAGAGTGAGCTTACTTGTTTCAGTCTGAAAGCTTCCACCAGGGCAGTCGCGTGGTCAGGAAGAAGTGGGAAGGAGAGACGTGGCCCTGTGTAGCTGTCCGGGACCGCTATAGATTCATAGTCACTGAGTTTCTCCATCTCAGCGTCCTGGGGGAATGTCTTCTCAGTGAACATGCGGTTCAGGAAGTCTCCTGGTCAGGACAGAGAGGGAAGGCCAGCTTGTGATCAGATGGGCAGTCCACGGGCAGCACGAACAGTCTTCCCCTGGACCATGCTTGACGTGGAGTGGGCCAGTCTGGTGTCGGCTCCAACACCAGGGAGGAGAAAGGAATGGGAGAGTGACAACAGATTAAGGTGGACAGGAGAAGAGGTTATGCTTTTATGTCAATGCCATTTTACTTTTATTTTAAAAGATTGCGACGTGTCAGACTTAGAATGAACAGAAATTTAGGAGCCGAGGCTTGTAAGCAGGAGGAAAGGGAAAAGCCTTGGTGGAAAAAAGAAAAAGCTCACAGGCATTTTGGTGCACTGTGAGTGTGGCAGAAGCCATGAGACCTTCCAGGGCCCTTCAGGCAAGGGCCCACCGCCAGCCTCCTCATCTCTGGCCCAGGAGCTCGGCAGGCCGATACTGTGGAATTAACAACCTTTCCGATCCACCCGGCCAGCGGCCTTTAACCAGTGAGCCTCAGGAGTTGACATATGAAGGCTCCAGTGCCCTGCCTTCGGTGGGATCATTCCAAAGCGTGGGTTTTGCACTGTTTCCCAGGCACACTGAGTTGCTAGCTTAGTAGCACACACCCCCCTTTAATGGCGGCTTTCCGTTCCCTGAATTCCTTCCCCACTCCCTCCCCACCCCCCACTGTTCCCTGCATTTATTCCTTGCACCCAAATTCTTGTCTCCAGGTGTGCTCCTGGGAGAACTCAGAAGCTGCCATTGATTTGTCAGCCTCCTTGCTCGTTCCCTGACTGTCACCAGATCTACGCTTCCTCTGCCGCCCCGCTCCGTCTGACATCTACGACCCTGAGACAGGAGGATGTGCTGTATGGCAGCTCGTACTCACGCTCATGGTTGCTGCTGGGGGTAAAGTGATCCACAAGGTAGCTGAAGAAGTCATGGAGCTGAAGAAGAACCAGAGACTCGGCTTTAGAGATGAGTGCCAAGAGAACCAGGAGGGGTCCAGATCCGCCGCGCCCGTTCCGGGCACTGGGGCCGTGCTGCCCCTGGGCTGGAAGGCAGAGCTCTGGGTGACTCCACCCCCCATCCCGCCGCACCTTGACCTGGTCTTGCTGTCCCGCATACTCTATCGACTGGAAGATGCGCCAGGTGCAATGCCGCCTCATCTCCAGCCGGGCCGCATAGCGCCGGTACCATCTCTGGATGAGGGTTGCTGCCCTGAAGGCTGTGACAGGGACGGAGAAGCGAGCCTGTGAGCCGGGACTCCCCGGGCCGAGGGGGGGAGGGGGCCGGGGGGGGTAGGCGAAGGGCACCTCTCCTACCTTAAAGTGGGGGCAAGATGGGCAAAGCGCCAGCCATTGCCACCGGTAGGAAGGATTTGCCTTACCACCGGCTGGGGTGCTCTTTTCCCCCTTCCCACCCCCACCCCCCTTCATTCTTACCTCGTCGTTATGCTACTATCACTGGAGGTTTACTGGAATTCCTACTTTTTGCTGAAAACACTATGGGTAGAGCTGGAAAGGTTGGATTGCCAGGATTCTCAAGAAATGCAACCTGGAAAGGTGGCAAGCGGGAGGCATCCTTGGAGAGTGGGACGATGCGGGGGTAGAAGGTGGGAGGACATTGTGACATTGTAGCAACAGACTGGCTATCAGGCTTCCTGGGTTCTAGGCCTGGAAATGCCCTCATCGGCTGTGTGGCTTCCCAGGAGTTTTACCTTCCTGGGCCTCAATGTCCCCATCTGGAAAGGGGGATGAACTAGAGGACTGGGGAAAACAAACAACAGACACACAGATGACCGCCTAGAATGTCAGGGGGCAGTAAGTGCTTGCTGGGCTGTGCGCTTGCTATCCCCAGACTCGTGACGGCCCTGCGGGCTGTCAGTGTCCCCATCACCATACTTGGGTGACTGCACTGGCCATCTGATCTGTGGGTGGCCTTTGGGCCTCTCCTTCTGCCGGGACCTGTGCTGGGTGGCTGCGTCCACAGGGTGACAGGAGGAGGCTTACTTCTTCCCATGACCTTTATCACCCGTGGTCAAGGACCACGGCCAGAGAAGAGAGCCGCTTCACATAAATAACGAGGTTCTTCTTAAGCTCCTGGGCCTGACTGTGCCACTGGTGATGAATGGGGTATTTGTGGATAAAGCGGGATTAAAAAGGAAACCCTGCAGGTTAATTCAGGTCAACCTCGTGAACAACAGGCAGACTGATTTAATATATTTAGCCTGCATTAGAGAGCTAATAGAACTCTGGCTGATTTCCCTGAGAGGAAAGTCACTGGTGGAGTGGAAAAAAGAGAACCAGGGAGGAACTTAAGCAAAGCTGAATGTGATTTCCTATGACAAAAAAATGTCAAACTGTAGCTGTTTCTCAAAGGCACTTACCAAATGCTAAGTGACGAGGCTGAAGCTCTACGGCTGACGTCTGTAGACCCATGTTCAGAACAGTGAATGCAATGTCCGGAGTAAGTGCTACAGACCTTCTAGAAACTGACGGGAAGCACAGATAGCTGGACCTCGCCCTAGGCCTGCAGCGTTAGACTCTCTACAGGGAACCCAGGGGCCTTCAGGTCTCACAAGCTCCCCACACGGTTCTTATGTGCCATGAAGTGTAAGCAATCCTGAGGAGTATCGGGGCCACGGAGGTTCTGTGAAAATGTTGTTTGCTAACACCTTGCTTCAACATTTCGAGGCGAGTGCTGCCAACTAGACATATTCCTTCCTCAGGGCCGAGAGAGCAGGCAATGCCTCTTTCCTACCTTTCCCCCCACCCAGTCCTGCCAGTGGTTACCTTTAACCGAGATAGGGGCTGTGAGGGGCAGGGTGGTCTAAGACCCTCTACCCCCTCCTTCCCAACAGCACAATCTAACACGCCTGGGTTCCTCTTGTCCCAGCTTTGTGTGCACTACATGCAGGACTACAAGTTACAAATGTGCCTGGAGGTTAAAACGTCACGTTAAGAACAAGGCGACTGCATGGACAGGGAAAGACCAAGGGGCACCAAGGCACCAGATAGCAAATAAAGGGCTGTCTTGGCAGTATAGCCTCCTGGAGGGCCTGGCTGGTGTGGTCAGGAGAGTATGCGACTCTTTTCTCTCTCTCTCTCTGTCTCTTTTTTTTTTAAGTAGGCTCCACGCCCAGTGTGGGGCTTGAATGCACAACCTGAGATCAAAAGCCTCATGCTCCCCCAACTGAGATAGCCAGATACCCCTAGAGCTTGCAACTCTTGATCTCAGGGTGTGAGTTTGAGCTCCATGTTGGGTGTTGAGATTACTTTAAAAATAAAATCTTTAGGGGCGCCTGGGTGGCTCAGTCAGTTAAGTGTCTGCCTTCGGGTCCCGGGGTCCTGGGATCGAATCCCAGGTCAGGCTCCTTGCTCGGCGGGAAGCCTGCTTCTCCCTCTCCTGCTCCCCCTGCTTGTGTTCCAGCTCTCACTATCTCTCTCTCTAATAAATAAATAAAATCTTAAAAAAAAAAAAACAAAAATAAAAACAAGAGCCTCCAGCCCCAGCTACCCAGAGAATCATGGACAAACCACCCAGCTGGACCCTTTGCAAATTCCAGACCCACAAAATCACGAGCAGATAAAACGGCTGTCTTAAGCCACTAAGTTTTGGGATAGTTTGTTATGCAGCAATAGATACTTGGAACAGGAATTATATAAATGCTTTACAAAGTTATAAAACAGATTTAAAGCAAAATGAAAAATAAATCTATCCCCAAAGATTAAAAGCAAAAGTTTAGGGGTGCCTGGGTGGCTCAGTCAGTTTAAGCTTCCAACTCTTGATTTTGGCTCAGGTAATAATCTCAGAGTGGTGAGAATGAGCCTGGTGTCTGTCTCCACGCTGAGCATTGAGCCTGCTTAAGACTCTTTCTCTCCCTCTCCCTTTTCCCCTCCCCCACAACTCACACATGCTCTCTCTCTCTATCAAAAAAACCCAAAGGTTAAACAAGTGAAACTAACCTTATATAAGTTGGAAACACAGAATAGAGTTACTTTAAATGACTTGAGAATTCAGTAATTTGTACATCCCTAGTGGACATATCCAAAGGACAAAAAGAACTACAAAGAAATCTTAAAGAATTTTCAGTAATCACATTGTTTATAATAGTATTGTTACTGTTCTGAAACTATTATTTATATATGGTAGGATAGAGTAAATAATAATAGTGTAAATAGTAGTGTCATTAGGGAAAAAGTTTTTTTTTTTAAAGATTTTATTTACTCATTTGAGACACAGAGATACAGAGAGAGAGAGAGAGAGTATGAGCAGAGGGAGAGGCAGAGGGAGAGGGAGAAGCAGGCTTCCCGCTGAGCAGGGAGCCCGATGCAGGGCTCGATCCCAGGACCCTGGGATCATGACCCGAGCTGAAGGCAGATGCTTAACATCTGAGCCACCCAGGCGCCCCGGGAAAAAGATTTTTAATGAAGAGATAGATATAAATATATCAAGTCTGTTAAGTAAAAATATTGTGTTCCTAAATATAAATTGGTCATGGTGAGTTTTTTTCTCTAAATAATACATGTTTTCTGGATCTGTTCACTGAAAAGGGATAGAAAGGTGGAGACCAACCAGGAAGCAACGAATACCCCACACCCTAAAGAAGTAGCTACTCTGGGGACAAAAAGGTACAAGATGACCCTGGGACATATTGTCAAGCTAGACAGCAAGGAAGCTTACAGAGATGCTGAAGCCCATGTAAACAAGGTGTAGTCACTATTCCCCTTGCTTTTCTCCTACAGACCTTTGGCTACCTCTCCTCAGCCTCCTTTGCTGACTCATCCTCTTCCACCTGATGCTTAAGCCCCAGAGTCCTTCATGGCTCTGTCCTAGGCCCTGGTCTCTGATTTGTCTTTACTCTCCCTCTAGGGTACTTCAGGGACCCATGGCCTCAATCACCACATAACATTCTGATGCCTTCCAATGCATATCTCTCCAGCCCAACCTCACCTCCAAAATGCAGATGTCAATATGCACCCACCTTCTCAGTCCTTCTACCTGCATGTCTCACAGACACCTCAACCCCAGCAAGTATGAACTCATCATCTTCCCTCTAGTCAGAATTGGTTCTCCTCCACTATCTTTATGTCAGTAATTGGCAATAATTCCTGCCCAGTCTTGCTAGCCAGAAAACTGGAAGTCATTCTTGATCCATCCTTCTCCCTCACCCCATACATCTACTCAGTTGGATCCTGTCAGTTCGATCTCCTGAATATTGTTGGAACTCACCCTCTCCTATCCCTGCTGCCAACAACTCTGGACCAAGGTATCATCATCTCTTGCTTAGATGACTTCAGTAGCTTTTGGACTGTTTCTTCTTCTACTCTTACTCCCTCTGATCCCTTCTTCACAGAAGCCGGAGGTCTTTTAAATGTGTATATCTTACTATCAACGCCCTATTTTGAATTCTTCAGTGGTCCTTCATGCCTTTAGGATAAAGTTTAAAATCCTATAGACGCTGAGTGATCTGGGCTCTGCCTACCTTGGCAGCCTCATGTCATGCCATCCTCCCTCTCGTTCATGTCAGACCATTCAGACCATTACTATGACTCGCTCCTTTCTACCTCATGACCCTTGTACATACTGAACCCTCTACCTGAAATGCTCTTTCATCTGCTTGTTGCCCAATTTTATTTCATTCACTTGTGCATGTATAATTTGGGATAACCCCTAGTGGACAATACTGACTCCTCAGCACACTTTAACTCAGTCAAATATAGTTCGCCAGCTCCTAAGATGTTCAGCTGACATTCTGGTGGTTTCCTCATAAGGAGGAGAAGCTGGTTTTCAGGAGTTGCCTGAGGAGAAATATAATGGTTTCCTTCTTCCATTCTAAGAAACCTCTCTCTATGCAATGTAGGCTTGGGGATACCTAGAGCAAGTTTGGGAGATGGGAAACACATACCTTTCTCTGCATTCTGGAAAGCAAAGTGATGTTGCGTTGAGGTACCGCTTCCCATAGTGTAGGTACAAGGTTTCTGCAGGACACAGATAGCAGGTCAGAGGGAGAGCAAGTTGTTTGCTGACAAAAGGAAGAGGGAATCTGAAAGAAGGGAATTCAGGCAGAGTATTAGTTAGGTAGACCAAGTTATCTATGGACCTTGTCTCCCACATTATAAAAAACATGAGACTATCATATGAGAGCACGTTCCCCACCTCTGCAGTGTCAGTGAATGAGGTATTCCTCCCCCTGAAAATTCCATTTGTCATCTCACCTCTCTCCCATATTTCCAGCCTTTCTACTAGCTTTTCCTTTTCAGTCTAGAAACATCCTGAAGTCTCTTCTCTTACAATCTCAAAGCTAATGATCATCATCATCATCCTTTGACTCCTATATCCCTCTAGCTACCAGCCAGTCCCGCTATTCTTCTCATTTAGACTTCTCTCAAGAGTAGACTACATATTTTCTCCTTAATTCCTCTTAAAACCACTTTTTACTTACCTATTGATCAAAACCTTTCATGCTGATGTCTCCAATGCCTTCGTCTTTTCAGTCCTTACCTTGCCCAAACAGCAAAACCATCTGTCTCCACAAGCCCCACCTTGATCAAAATTCTACTCCTTGGGTTTCTGTGATGGCGGGCTTCCTTGCATTTGCTCTACCTCTCTGACTATCTCTCTCCTTCTTGAGCTCACTTTTCTCTATCCTTTAAATGTCCATTTTTATTAGTCCTCTAGTCTCAAATGTCAGGTCTCCTTACTCTGAACATGGTCCCTGGATGACTGAATCAATGCTCACATATTCAACTATCGCTTCCCACCTCTCAAATCTATATCTCCATCCCAGATTATCCATACACGTTAGTCCCACATACCCAGCTTCCTGCGAAACTTTCATTGGGGTGGCTCATATTCCATGTGCCACACACAGAACTCATCTCCCTAAAAGCTTATTCCTCCAGCCTCATCTCTCTCCTCTTCTTTCTTCAAACTCTGCTCTTTGACTACCATGACCTATGCATTTTTGTTTTGACTTGGAATATTCTTCCTATCCCACTCCTCTTCCCTAACTTGGCTAACTTTACTCATTCCTTAAGGCTCACTTTGGACATCACCTTAGGGAAGCTAGTTTGACAAGCCCCTCCTGTGAGCTCCCGAATATCCTATTCACATCTCCATCACCACAATAATATATGATAGTTTCCTATTTTATGTCACTATTAGACTACCAGTTCCTTGAGAGCAAAGACTGTGTCTGAGCAAATTCATCATTATATCTCTAGAAATTAGACATGGGTCTGACATGTGGCAGGGATTCAATAAATATTAATTGAATAAATTTTTATTTTTACCGTATTTATTTATTTATTTATTTATTTATTTATTTATTTATTGCCACATTTATTTTTACATAACAAAGACCAATCTTTTTCTAGCTCCTTTTCAGGAAGCAATGTGAGATGTACTGAGTTAATGTTGAGAGTGGATTCCACTATATTTTTCCCCTCCCTCACATCTCTCCACTCTACTTCCTCTATTTTTAAAGGTTATTGTATTGGGGATTGTCAAAGAGTTATTATATTTTCCCTTGCAAATCAAAGAAAAGCCTCACCTTGCTTGTGTTAGTTAGCTTATTTTGACTAAATAATCAAAGAAAAAGACTATTACCTCTTTTGTATGTGTGTGCAAAATGATTCCCAGATATAATGGATATCATGAAACCAGAATCTGAGTAATGGGTCAAAATGAGTATCCATCATGACTAAATCAATCCAACTTTCTCTAGATACCTGAACAGTTTTAGAGCTGAAAGGGGCATCAGCAATGATTGAGTCCACCAACTCACTTACAACTTGTTTTGATAATCGGTAACTTGCCTATGGAGACACATTGTGTGCTAAAGTGTTTGGGTTTTGGAAGTGCACAGGTGCAGGTGAGCATTCCAGCTCAGCTTTTCACTAGACCTTGATCGCTTAACCTCCCATAAACTCAGTTTTCTCATCTACGTATATATTTGAGAATAATAAATAATGTATTTAAAGTGTTCTTAGAATATGGTAGAATCTCAATATATGTTGCTAGATTGGATCTGATATATTTATTTTAAAATATCAGTAACCAAAAACATGTCCCTGGCTTAAATTTAGGAGGCAGTAAAAGACATACTATCTCAATACAGCATTGTTATGAACTGAATGTGTCCCCCGGAAATTCACAAATTGAAGTCCCAACTCCCAATGTGATGGTATTTGGAGGTGGGGCTTTTGGGAGGTCATTAGGTTTAGGTGAGGTCATGAGGGTGTCCTTATAAGAAGAGGAAGAGAGTAGATCTCTCTCTTTCTCTTTTTCTTTCTCTCTCTCTCTGCCATGTGAGCAAGGAGGTGGCCATTTGCAAGCCAAGAAGAGGGCAATCAGTACAAATCAAATCTGCTGGCATCTTGATCCTGGACTACTCAGCCTCCAGAACCGTGAGAAATAAATAATGTTGGTTAAACCACCCACCTGTGGTATTTTGTTATCGCAGCCCTAGCTGGCCAAGACAAGCATAAATTGATTATTTCTGGGTCGAAGCCAGCCTCTGGCTGGCTTTTCTCTGTTGGCAAAACGTGATGGAAACATTTCCTCTATTGCCCTTCAGGGACCTTGTTTCTTATGAGTTTATAAATCCAAAAATGGTGGCAGAATAAGACAACCTTGTCTGTCACCTATCCTATAAAAAAGATGCTGAGATAGAAATATGACACTTCCATAGAGTGAGAAAGGAGTAACTATCATGGGTCAATAAATTATTTGAAACAACCTGTAGGGGTGAAAGAAATGAAGACTCTTCTCAGGCAGCACATCTACTTGTAATTAACCCTGGTCATCAAGGGCAAAAAGGATGTGCCTTCATATATTGTGAAAGGGGGCAGGGTGCATCCAGACATCAGGATGGTGCATGGATGGTGGTAATTCCATTACAGGGTTGTGACAAGGGTGAAATGAGGTTATATATGAAGAGAACTTTGCAAATGTTTGTCACTGTAATGAAAATCATAGATGTGGAAACTCTTTAAATGACACTCTCAGAAATGTCTTAAAATATCTCTCTCCCAGGGGCACCTGGGTGGCTCAGTCGGTTAAGCGACCGACTCTTGATTTCTGCTCAGGTCGTGATCTCAGGGTCGTGAGATCGAGCCCCACGTAAGGCCCTGAGTGGGGCTCTGTGCCCAGCAGGGAGTCTGCTCAGGATTCTCTCTCTCCCTCTGCCCCTCTCCTACCTCCTGTTTGTGCTCTCTCTCTTCCCAAAATAATAACCACCTTAAATATTTTATCAGTACAGAATTAAGAAAATACATCATGGTACATTAGAAGTGGAAATGAAATAGTATTCAGCCATGACAAAGAACAAGGCAAATCTATATGTAATGATATGAAAATATCCCCAAGATATATCATTACATGAAGAAAAGCAAATTGCAGAGCAGTATGCTTACTCTGATCTCATCTATATAAAAATATATCAGTAAATGTAAAATCAAATAGCATACACCAGACTGTTAATGGTGATTATCTCTGGGGAATGGGCTTTTGTGACAAACTCTCATTTTTAACTTATATAGTTTTATTATAACTTTGATAATTAAAAATCAATAAATCGTATTTTCCAAAAATTTTTCCATATAAGACAGAAACTGGAAAGTGACTCTGACTAAATAGGTAATACATATGGCTGCCTTAATAGAAGAAAGTGGTGTATCATTGACAGATCTGTAAAGAACATTCTAGAAGTCACTAAGAGAAATGAATGGAAAGGAAAACTAAAATCATTCTCAAGGGAAGAAGTGAAAGCTTCATAAAACCGAAAATGGAAAATGAGCTGATGTGATCTGAGATTGTTGAATCGACACCTTTTGGTAATGACTAACTGCTTTTCCTGCTAGTGATTTCTCAGGTAAATAGCACATCTACACCACCTAGGTGAGATCCCTGTCCTTCTAGGATTTGACTTAGCATCATCCATATATGACATTATCATTAAAAAAAAAAAAAGTTGGAAGGCGCCTGGGTGATTCAGACAGTTGAGTCCCAGACTCTTGGTTCCAGCTCAGGTTATGATGTCCTGGTCTTGGGATGGAGCCCCGCGTTAGCTCTGCACTGAGCATGGAGCCTGATTTGGATTCTCTCCCCCCACCCCCACGCTTGCTCACATGCCCGTGTTCTCTCTCTAAAATAAATAAAATCTTTTTTAAAAAATGTTGGTAATTGTTTATCTTCTCACTAAGTGAACCTCAAAACACACACGGCCAAGACCCTCCCCGGGTGAGTTGGTAACAGGGGCTTTCTTTGACCTCTGTCCTCCAACCAAGCCTGTATTTCTTTCCTGTGTAAGAACATATGTCTGTTGGGGGCGCCTGGGTGGCTCAGTTGGTTAAGCGACTGCCTTCGGCTCAGGTCATGATCCTGGAGTCCCGGGATCGAGTCCTGCATCGGGCTCCCAGCTCAGCAGGGAGTCTGCTTCTCCCTCTGACCCTCCTCCCTCTCATGCTCTCTGTCTCTCATTCTCTCTCTCTCAAATAAATAAATAAAATCTTTAAAAAAAAAAAAAAAGAACATATGTCTGTTGCCCTCATTTCTGTACTTTAGGCTGGAAAGAAAGCTCTTACCCTCTTTGATATTCTTTACTATGACACGAAGGAGGCAGAAGCCTCTTTAACACACAGGTGTGACCTCTATCCTGTCTTTCCAGTTGGCTGATGGCTCCCCGGCTGATGTAGTTTCTTCCAGACCTACAAGTCTGGTAAAGAAGACCCAGGCCCAGGCCGGCTTACCTTGTTCCAGAAAGGCAGTGAGGACATCCACAGCTGCGGCCAAGCGTGCAGGGCTCCCCACCTCACGGCAGTAGGCACCCCTTCACCTCAATTGGATCAGGCCTGCGAGGAGGACTTGAAAGGGGAGACTGCATAGTCAGGGTGTCTCCCTCACACCTAGGCTTGACTCCTGCAGACAGTTTCTCCCTGGCTCTCTCCCGCCCTAGCCCTGGGTCTAAGCCTTCTTACGCCCCCAGATTAGGAGGCTGTGTTTCTCAAGCCACGTAGGTGCAGCCTGAGCTCCTTAACCCAGAAATAGACGAGTGCTGACCACACAGGGCGTGGGGCTCAGAGCGGTCTGGACCCGGGGTCCTCCCTGCAGGCCCCCGGGGACACCAGGCACTCTTTCCTCCGGCTGGCTTTTCTCTGTTGGCAAAACGTGATGGAAACATCTTGCCTTTTCTTGTCTACATCTCTTACGTTTCTTGTTTACTTTTCTTAGGACATAACATAAACGATTAATATGTTAAAATACTAATCACTATTCCCAGACAACTTATTTGTCAATTAATCTAAGATGCTCATGTGTATGCTGGTAGGTACTAAATGTGCCATGGGAATCTGCAAAGAAATTTATGCTTTATTTGCATCTGTTTAGGAGGTCAAGCTTGTTATTGTTATTCAAATCTTCTGTATCCTTATGTATTCCTCCCTATCTGTTCATCTTGGAAAAAAATGTTTCAAAGATTTCCATGATAAGTACAGATTTAGCCATTTATCCTTGGATTTCTGAATCTTTGCATTATGTTTTGTAGCTCTATATTAAATACATATTGAATCATATAAAATTGCCATTACATAATTATGTATTTATAATATATGAAGGCTTATGGATGCTTTTCTTTGTAGAGGGTGATTTATGCAAAATAAAATATCACTCTGCCAAAATCCATTTTGGCTTGAATTCTCTTTTGTCTGATATTGATATTTTCACATTGACTCACTTTTGTTGGTGGTTGACTGCTAACATTTTCCCTCCAAATTCACTAAAAGTTAAAAGACTGATAAAATCCTGTATTATTGAGAGTATGAGAAAAGGAGCCTCTCCATATACTACTGATGGGAATGTAAATTGTTTCACTTTGTTGGAATTAAACTAGATTAAATTTTAATTGTGATTTATTAAGTTGTGTACTTATTTTTTAGCTGAAAAACATTATTCTTTTTAAAATATTTTTTATTTGAATATAGTTGACACACAATGTTACATTAGTTTCAGGTATACAACATAGTGATTCAACAACTCTTTATGTTATGCTGGGCTCACAAGGGTAGCTACCATCTGTCACCATACAACGCTATTACAGTACCATTGACTGTATTCCCTATATTGTGCCTTTTCTTCTCATGACTTATTTATTCCATAACTGGAAACCTGTATCTCTACTCCCCTTTACCTATTTTGTCCATCTTCCCACCCTTTTCCTCTCTGGCAACCATCAGTTTATTCTCTATATTTACAGGTCTGATTCTGCTGTTTATTCGTTTTGCTTTTTATATATGAGTGAAATCATATGGTATTTGTTTTTCTCAATATGACTTATTTCACTTAGTATAATACCCTCTAGGTTCATCTATGTTATCGCAAATGGCACAATCTTATCCTTTTTTTATGGCTGTGTAATATTCCACCAGATATATATACACTGTACCTTCCTTACCCATTCATCTGTCCATGGACACTTAGGTTGCTCCCTTATCTTGACTATTGTTAATAATGCTGCAATAAATACAGGAGCAAATATATCTTTTCAAATTAGTGTTTTCATATTCTTTTGGGTAAATACCCAATAGTGGAATTATTGGATCATATGGTGATTCTATTTTTAATCTTTTGAGGAAGCTCCATACTGTTTTCCATGGTGGCCATACCAATTTACATTCCCACCAACAGGGTATAAGAGTTCCTTTTTCTCCACATTCTCACCAATACTTGCTATTTCTTATCTTTTTGATTTTAGACATTCTGATAGATGTGAGGTGATAGCTCATTGTGGTTTTGATTTGTATTTCCCTGATGATTAGTGATATTGAGCATCTTTTCATATGTCTATTGCCCATCTCTATGTCTTTTTTGGAAAAATGTCTCTTCAGGTCTTCTGCCTTTTTTTTTTTTAATATTTTATTTATTTATTTGACAGAGAGATGGAAAGAGAGCACAAGCAGGGGGAGCAGCAAGCAGAGGGAGAATCTCAAGGGAAGCTGGCTCTCCGCTGAGCAGGGAGCCCGACGCGGGGCTCGATCCCAGGACCCCAGGATCATGACCAGAGCTAAAGACAGATGCTTAACTGACTGAGCCACCCAGGCGCCCCTTCTGCCCATTTTTAAATTGGATTGTATTTATGGTATTGAGTTGTGTAAGTTCTTTATATATTTTGGATATGAATCCCTTATTGGATATGTTATGTGTAAATATCTCCCATTCAGTGTTTTTTTTGTTTTGTTGATAGTTTCCTTTGCTGTACAGGTTTTTATTTTGGTGTAGTCCTAACAGTTTATTTCTGCTTTTGTTTCCCTTACCTTAGGAGATGTATCTAGAAAAATGTTGCTATGGCTGATGTCAGAGAAATTACTGCCTGTGTTCCCTTTTAGGTAGTTTTATGGTTTCAGGTCTCACATTTAGGTCTTTAATCCATTTTGAGTTTATTTTTGTGTATGGTGTTAGAAAGTGGCCCAGTTTCATTCATTTACATATAGCTGTCCGGTTTTCACAGCACCATTTATTAAAGAAATGATCTTTTCCCCATTGTATATTCTTGCCTCCTTTATCATAAATTAACCATATAAGCATGGGTTTATTTCTGGGCTCTCTATTCTGTTCCATTGATCTATGTGTCTGTTTTTGTGCCAGTCCCATACTCTCTTGATGATGACAGCTTTGTAATAGAGCTTGAAGTCTGGAATTGTGGTGCCTCCAGCTTTGTTCTTCTTTCTCAAGATTGCTTTAGCTGTTTGGGGTCTTCTGTGGTTCCATACAAATTTTAGTATTTGTTCTAGTTTTGTGAAAAATGCTGCTTTCAATTCAATTACAAATCTGTAATATGTAAACCCTTTGATCTAGAAATTTCACTTTTAAGTATCTTCTAGAACTATACACCCATACAAAAAGTATTTAAGGATTTTCATTACCATGTTGTTTATGATCATGAAAAATTGGAAACAACTTAAAAATTCATAAATTGCAGAATGGATAGCCAAGTTATTATACATACAGGATGGTCCTATGTAGTCATTTAAAAATATATAGATCAATATCCTCTGTCAAGAAAAGATGGTTCCTATTTTTTGTTAAGTGAACAAGGCAACCTTCTGAAATATATAATCTAACCTCATTTTGAAGAAAAATCCTATTTTATTGATCATGTTTTCTAGTTTATGTATTGATGCTTTGGCATCTTGGGGCCTTGCTATCCCCCAGCAAGGCAGTGCCCTTCCCAGGGTTAGCTGATTCCTACCTATGGCAAAGGACCGTGAACTAGGCTTTCCTAGGCAAGCCACCCAATACAGAGCCCTCATCCCCCAACCATGGCCTGTAAGAGCTTTTATACTCAGGGACACTATTCCCCTGCCCTCATTACCCAGGGCCACTATCTGACAACTTAGGGCAGCTCCTATACCCTGGAGCTGATGAAATTATTCAAACTAGCCAATCCTAGACCTGTCTAGCCTGCTCACCCCATGTCAGCACATTCCTTCCCTCAAAAACCACAAAAGTTCTTTAACTTACACACAGTTCCCTGCTCTGTCTGCCTGTGACCAATCTCGGTATTCTTCCCTGTGGCCCGGCAGGCACCTGCTGTGCCCCCTTCCTCTTGGGAACTGTAACAAACTATCTAATGGCAACTGGCCCCTGATCTGTTAGCCTCACCAGAGTTGAATCAAATCTACATTTTAAAACCCATATGCATTAAAAAAAAAACTCTTCATGAATACAGATAGCAGTTATCTCTAGGGAATGCTACTGGGGAGAGAGCAATCTATGAGTGGGGAAGACAGGCAAAAGGTTACTACTATGTACTGTTTGATTTATTGATTTATTTAAAGATTTTTATTTTTATTTACTTTTATTTATTTATTTATTTATTTGACAGAGAGAGAGAGAGAGATAGCAAGAACAGGAACACAAGCAGGGGGTAGTGGGAGAGGGAGAAGCAGGGTTCCCAGAGCCCAATGCGGGGCTCAATCCCAGGACCCCGGATCATGACCTGAGCCGAAGGCAGACGCTTAACGACTGAGCCACCCAGGAGCCCCTTGTTTTTATTTTTAGAGAGAGAATGAGTGCAGGGAGGGGCAGAGGGAGAGAGAATCTCAAGCAGACTCTGCGCTGAGCATGAGCCTGACGCAGGGCTCGATCTCATGACTCTGAGATCATGACCTGTGCCCAAACAAAGAGTCAGATGCATAACTGACTGAGCCACCCAGGTGCCCCTGATTTATTTAACTTTTAAGGATTTTCTTTATTTGCGAGCGGGTGGGAGGGACAGAAGGAGAGGGAGAGGGGAAGTTAGACTGCTGCTGAGCGTGGAGCCTGACGAGGCAGGGTTCAATCCCACCCCTGAGATCATGACCTGAGCCGAAACCAAGAGTGGGAGGCTCAACCAACTGAGCCACTGAGGCACCGCGATTTATTTTTATACTTGTATACTTAAAAAAAAAAACAAACTTAAAAATCAACTCTATCCATCTCCTATACAACCACTGTAGGACAAGCCATGTTCATTTTCTAAAAACACTTTTTACTAAACTTATTTTTTGGCTTTTAAAAATTTTTATTGTGATAAGAATGCTTAACATGAGCTCAACCTTCTTAATGAATTTTTAGGTGTAAAATACAGTATTGTTAAATACACCATAATATAGTATATATGCACAATATTGTACATCAGGTATCTAGAACTTACTCATCTTGCCTAACTTGCAGAACCTCTCCCTAGCTCTGGCTTCTATGAGTCTATTTTATATATTTTGTAGAGGAGGAAAAAGTTTTTTCCTACCCTCTTAGGATCCCTAGCTGGGTCTGAGAATTGAACTGACAAAGACAGATTAACAGGAGAAAAACATACAAATTTATTCAATTGAAGTTTCCATGACACGGGGGCCTTCATAAGGAAATGAAGACCCAAAGAGATGGATCTGTGCATTTTTATGGGATGCTGGATGAGAGAAGGCAGACATGGAGGCATGTGGTAGGTTAAGGAGTATGAGGTAATTATAGTAAACCAGGGGAAACTCAGTGAGGACTGTTTGTTAGGATTCTTTTGGGTCCCACTGTCTTCAGAGACAAGGATGCTCCATTCCTCTGGGTACAGGGAGGACACATCTGCAGGAGGGTTCTAGGACACCTGTTTTCAGGAATAAAGGCTAGGAGGAGGAAGTCAGAGCAGGCTTCCTGCTTCTGCTGTTCTCCCAAATTCCTTCAGCTTAAAATATTCAATATGCCAATGTGCCATATTCTGGGGTAGTGTGTCCTGAGCCCCATCAACCTCAAATAAGTGGAATGTGTGGTATTCGTCCTTCTGTGACTAGCCTGTTTCACTTGGTGTCATGTCCTCAAGGTTCATCCATGCTGACACCTATGGCAGGATCCCCCCTTTATAAAGGCTGAGTGATATTCCATCGTATGTCCATACCACATTTTCTTTATCCATTCGTCGGTCCATGAACATTAAGGTTGTTTCCACATCTTGCAATCCATCTTAATTTCTTAGCTGGTCTACTAAAACATCAAGCTAACTGATTTTCACTTTTCCATTATCAGCCCATCAATGCACTCTTCATAATGACACAGAATGAACTTAAAAAAAAAAAATTGCTCATCAGCTCTTTGATTTCTGGATACTTTGGAGGGATAAATACCCTGAAAAAACATTCCCACTACAAAACTAAAGAGGAAAAACAAGCATCTTTCTTAAATGCTGAATACTTAGCTGAGCTAGCACATCATCAGAGAGGATGAAGGGAAAATAGGGAGGATGGGGAATAAAGAAAAGCTTGGGAGGGAAGCAGGCACGGGGGGCATGGTGGCCTGAAGGACATTTGCTCGTCCCAGGAACTTAGACCCTTGGGTTCTTCAACAATTTCATTGGGAGGTGGGGATAAAGGGACACGGCCTTGGATGCACACAAGATAGAGTTAGAACATGAGCCTGTGCAAGGGCTGGCTCTCCTCTGTGAAGGTGGAACCACAGGCTTGCCCTCATACAATATAAACTGAGGCTTCAATTCATACTGAATGTTCTAAGAAACCACAAGCTGAGAAATTAACAGACACACATCCTTTCTGGGCGGCGTACCGCCAACCCCGGCCTTCAGGATTTCCAAAGGAACACAATCCAAAACTATGGAACACCACAGAAACCTCCATGAGGGAGAGTTAGCAAAACAAACAGCAAAGTTAGACACCTGAAGGCTTGATGACTGAATTTAGAAGCAGAGTATAAAATAAGTAGGGGCTAAGAAGTTTAACAACAACAACAACAACAAAAACCAAAGCTAGGAACAGATGCTATCCAATAAAGATCCTAGCAGTTTGAATAAATAGCAAAGAGCCCATCTAAAATAAAAATATTATCCTTGACGGGCACCTGGCTGGCTCAGTCAGTAGAGCATGCAACTCTTGATCTGGGGTTGTAAGTCTGAGCCCCATGCTGGGTGCAGAGATTACTTAAAAATAAAATCTTTTAAAAAATAAATAAAGAGGGACACCTGGGTAGCTCAGTTGGTTAAACATCCTACTCTTGGTTTCAGCTCAGGTCGTGACCTCAAGCCCCACATCAGGCTCTGTGCTCAGCAGGGAGTCTGCTTGAGATTCTCCCTCCCTCTCTCTCTACCCCTCTGGCTCATGCTCTCTAAAATAAATAAATAAATCTTTTAAAAAATAATAAATAAATAAATAAAATATTATCCTCGATATTAAAAACTCAAGAGATTCACTAAAGAAATATTTCTGATTTTACAGAAAAAAATAAAGACATGGCTTGGAATATGTCATTGAGAGAGATATCCACCTCTCCTCCCCACCCACCCCAAATCCCAAGGGCTGAGACAGAGGTTAGAAGGTGTGATAACACACACACTTGGGAGTTCAGCTGAGAAGACGCAAGAGAATGGAGGACAGCAAGAGAAAAGTAACTGAGCACTTTTTCCAAACTTGAATAAAAGAAATAAATTTGAAGTTTGGAGAGCATAACAAAGCCCAGCAGGCTAAATAACAAGAAATCTACATCTAGACACATCGCAGTGAAACCACACGGCACAAGGAACACAGGTCTTAAAAGCAACCAGAGATTTAGATTACTTAAATCACTTTCCTGCTGAAAAGTTCTCAATGCCTTCGTGTTGCCTGGTTAAAATTAGGTTATTCCCCAAATTTCCATCCAAAGATCATCTGTAGTCTAGAAAACAAGAATGGAAGTGACTAATGAGTAGAAATTTCTAGTCTCCATCACAGTTTAACATGTCTGGCAAGAGTAAACTACTCTTGGTGTTTGATTTTATTTTTTTTATTTTAAAGATTTTATTTATTGATTTGTCAGAGAGAGAGAAGGAGAGAGAGAGAGGGAGCGAGAATAAGCAGGGGGAGGGGCAGTGGGAGGGAGAAGCAGACTCCCTGCTGAGCAGGGATCCCGATGCTGGGACTTGATCCCAGGACCCTGAGATCATGACCTGAGCTGAAGGCAGACGCTTAACCGACTGAGCCACCCAGGCGCCCCTTGATGTTTGATTTTAAAAAGGACATTGAATGATGGAAATGTAACAGTGTAGATCCAACACTGTCCAAGAAGAAACAGGAATATTCTGGGCCACCAGTGAGGGGTGGGGTATGGTGAGGCAGGGGTGACTGGTGCCTGGCTCACACTCTCCTCCCCGCATCCCATTTTCCTTTGTTCTTGCTGGTCCACCAAACAAGAATATCCCATCGATTCACTGTTTGTGCATTTTAGCCTTTTCTTACTTCATCCTCAGAGAAGTTTCTTTCCTGTACATGTGAAAAACAAAATCAAATTCTACAACGCAGCTGTGCCCTCCTTTGCGTCCTGACATTTAAACAACATCACGAGAGCTGCTTGCTTGGGATAGCTGCTCAGAACCACACAACTTCGGGGATAAGAATGGAGGGACAACAGGAAATGTATTGGGAAAAATGTTTATTCTCCTTGCCAACATCTCTTTCAACATTTTATTAACTAATGAAAAATGACAATCAGAAATAATTTGGTTTCATATTGCTTTCAAAGAGCTGTAAGAAAGTAGCTATTTAGAAAAAGGAGGCCCATCAGTTTTTATAAAGAAACATTAGACACATTATGCAAAGTGAGAATCCCATCCCACGGAAACACATGATCGAAGCTCAGACTAACAAACACTCAAACAGGCTCTATTCAAACTACTTTTCTCCATTTCTTTTAGAAGAATCTTTTTTTCTCAGACTCTTCCAGAAGCACTTCATAATAAACAAAGAGGTCTGGCCAGCTTGTTTCTTCATAAGCTGAGGTCTGACAACATTGCTACATGTTGTGGGGAGAAGGGGCTTGACCTCTGAGACCAATTATCTTTGAGTTGTTCAAGTCAGTACAGACAGTGGAGAGAGGGTCAAGGCAAGCGAGGAAGAGAAGCAAATGCAAGACGCCTATCACCCACTTTGGCAATACAAAGTGCAAAGTGATCCTCCTGCCCCCACTTCACAAGACTGAAAAGCTTAATGAGGAAGGAACCTGTGTTGTTCCTGGAATAATACAATCCTTTCTTTTTGTTTTGTTTTTTAAAGTACAGCTCTTCAAGAATTTCATTTTTAAGACCTCATCTGTAAGGGAAGAAAAATAAATGTACTTAATTCAAACACCAATTTTTAACACTGCCATGATAAGCAAAGGACCAAAACATCAGGCCAGGCTGACAGGTTCCATAAGACCCCGGCAACAGGGAAAACTGCCTAGATTTGGTTTCAGGCACAGCAAAAAGGACGCCTGCTTTTTCCTCATGTTCTACCCCACACCGATGGGCTCACCAATGCCTGAAATAAATTCTGCCGCTGTCCTCTGCCTTCATTATCTGTTTTCTCAGGTTGCCAAGGTGCTGGGCCTGCCTCACTATTATTCTGAGGACAAGCAAGTCTTCCCAGTTATTTCCCCCTCTGTGTCAGTGAAGTTAACACCCTGCCCTGAGAACGGGTCTGAGTAAGGGACGAAGGGCACTGGGCAGAGAAGATGAGCTCTCATACCAGCAAATTCAAGATAAATACCTAACAGTGACATTAACCTGACCCACATGACAACCGTTTGCCAGATGTCTGTCAGAAGATATTCTATATGTATAGATGTTAAAGATGTTACCACCCTCTGTGGGAAACACCAGCACACACCCACCAATGTCCCCAAATGAACAAATAACAACAAACGAGCAGAACTTTCATAGCATGGTTGAACCCACTCTTCTGCTTACTTACTTTTAACCCAGGTTTCTGATCCTAGTCATGTACTTCTCTGGGTTGGCAGCACTCATTACTGTAGTATAAACGGTGTAGCTGAAAACAGTGAGAGGAATTTTTATATGCACGTCATTGCCTCTAATATTCCACAGAGGAAAAAAAAAATACCAACCTCACCCTTGGGACCTAGGAAAATAATACAAATAGAAGCCCATATATGTCAAAATGTTCAAACTTTATAATTCAAGTGATCACATGGCGCCCTTCCTTTCTATTTTGACAACACTACGGAAGGCCTGTTCAAATGCAAAACTTCTCGGACCCCTCAGAGTTTCACACTGTGGCAATGAGGGAGAGGCATCCGTCAGCCTCACCCCTTGCTCTGCCCTATACCACAAGTAGCACGTGTGTGGGCACCTGAGCCTTTGCATTTGGGCTTTAAGCACGACTCCAGGAAAAAGCCATGCCTTGGCCACCCACCAGGCATGGGCTGTCCATAGTGGCTACACGCTGCCATCAGGAGAACACCGCCCAGGATAGTGGATCACACAGGCCCCGGAAATAGCTTGGAGCTCTTCAGGCTAGGTACTTGGGCCAGACTCACTAAACAAATGCTCCTGGCCCAGTGGATTCCTTATATCAAGGGAGGGTTAGAAGAAGGCCAGAGAGGAGCCTCTAAAGCTGAGAGATGAAGTCAGGGGGCCCCTTTACCCAGATCTAAGGATGAAAAGCACAGTGTAATTTATTCAACATACTGCATAGCAAGAGACCAGAACAACATGAGTACATGCACATGCATGCACACACACACTAGGACCCCTTCCCCTCACTCCCTTCATCTAATTCTTGTCCAGGACACCAGCTGGGATGCATGCTCAAGGCATCTGGAGCTGGGTTGTTCAGGATTAGGAAGAATTAGTGGCCCAAATTGTACACCTGGCTGAAGACAGCTATAAGTGCATGCAGAGCTCGTCCAAGGGTAATGGAGATTCCCTGAATAAGGACTTCAGCTATTTATTTACTTTGGTCATAATTCTATTCTCCATCGCTATTTTAATATTTTCTCTGCTTACAGCCACATCAGAGGATGGAGTTCTATCGCAGGATAGTGTAATTTTGCAGCACAGCACAAGGGGGCAGCATTGAGCTAACTGTTTCTATGGAGATTTCTTTCTGAACTTTCTCACAGTGAACAGCCTTGGTTGCCAGGGATCATTACAAGGAAAGGGCCTGAGAGTCAGGGATCTATGTTAATTCTGGCTCAGCGGTGAATACCCTTTAAATGCAGTTCCTCGGGGCACCTAGGTGGCTCAGTCTGTTGAGCGGTTGAGCATCAGTTTCTTGCTTCAGATTCTTGACTTCAGCTCAGGTCAAGATCCCAGGGTCCTAGGATCCAGCCCAGCTCATCAGGGGAGGCTGCTTCCCCTCTGTCTCTCTCCCTCTGCAACACCCCCCCCCCACCACCACTCGTGCACTCTCCCTCTCTCTAAAATAAATAAATAAATCTTAAAAAAAATAAATGCAGTTCCTTTTGGGTTTTCAATTACACAACAAAGAAAAGTATTACTTGGTTAACTACAATTTCTAACAATTCTATTTCAACAAAACATTTCATATGCCATTTAAACATTCATAGCCTTTAACTCAGTAACCCTACTTCTGGGAATTCAGCCAGGGAAATTAATCCAAAAGTAGGGGGGGTTGGGGGGGCATTACAAATATGTTTATTTCAGAGTTTTAATAGAGGAAAAACTAACAACTGGAGAATGCTTAACTCAACTATACAATATATTCAATTGGCTATGGTGTACCTATTTAAAATTATAAGGGCTGTTGACAGCATGGGCAATGCTTTTAAAAAATATATCAACTCTTGGGGTGCTTGGGTGGCTTAGTCAGTTAAGCATCAGTCTTTGGCTCAGGTCCTTATCTCAGGGTCCTGGACTCCAGCCCTGAGGGGCTCCTGCTCAGCAGGGAGTCTGCTTCTCCCTCTCCCTCTGCCCCTCCCCTCTGCTCATGCTTTCTCTCTCTTAAATAAATAAAATCTTTAAAAATATATAACAACTATTTTATTTTAATACTAATTTTTAAAAAGATATAATCATTTATATAATTATTTTAAAAACTAAAAGAACACACAAAAAAAGAACATCCCTATTTTTAAAATGAATATTGGAAGGGCAAAATTGTGCCCAACTGGAAAGGATACAGTCATTTGTGTTGTGTGGTGGAAACGGCTCCTATAGGCTGGTGAGAGCCAACTGTTAGCCATGCAGGAATCAATCGTAAGCTTGAAATAGGCCAGCTGGGAGTCTTTAAGCATGGAAGTCAATAAATGCTACAATTGAAGGGGGAGGTGTCTTTGTTTTTTGGGTTCCCCTCATCCTGCACACCCACCCCCCACCCAAGGAGCTAGTTTACCAGCATAACATTGGGTATCATTTGTTACCCAAACAGCTCATTTGTTAGAGTGGCAAAGTACTGACTAATTTGTTTTTCTGTATTGGCTGTTAGAATATTGCTTACAGAATAAATTTTTTAGTGTTACTCTTTTTATCAGGCCATACTTACAGAAAAAAACTTTCAAAGGGACAATTTGAAGATATGTTCCTATCATGGTACAAAATGAAAAGGATACCACCAGTTTTGAAAATATCTTAATAGCTAAGGAATCTTAAAGTACCTGTATACAAAAGCTATTCCAGAGGCCATAGGAAAACTATTTTGTGTTTGTGTAAAAGAGGATCATTTCAAAGAAAAAGAAAAATCAGTTGGGTATTTGAAACTCAAAATCACTTTATAGGTTTTGTCTGTATTAGGCTATTTCCTGAAGAGGACCATTTTGATATTCTTGCCTTGGAGAAAGCAGATACAAGAACATGAGAAGGTAGGAAATGCTGCGTTTGGGAATTTACTGAAGTAAAAGGAGATAAAACTGCTTTGACTTGCAGATGCCTCCTCTTTCATTTCATTAAATTAAGCCCCACTGCACTAAGCAAAAGAAGGTGTCTGTGCCCCTAAGGAGCTAATCCTAGGTGCCAGGCAATGAAGCACCACCTTGAGGGGACAATGAAGGGCAGGCTGCTGGTCTTGACAGGGGGACCTTCAGAGTTTCCGGGGCAAGTCCTGTGGCTGCCTCTCAGGTTTAATTAAGAGCTTCCTGTGACAGGAATAGCTTCCGCCCAGGGGTTCACATCAGAGGATGATGTGGGCTGCAGAGCCGAGAAGCCGCTGCTCACACAATGCTCCTATCAAGGGTACAGGCTAAAAAAGAAACAACAGCTTCGATGCTGAATTATCTGTAGACGGAGCATGGTGGTAGCAGAACGTCCCAGGAAGTTAAAAGGAAGCCAGTGGTGTCTAAAGTTTAGTTCTAACAGAGTGAGATTAAGGCGCTCATAACCAGGGCAAGTGGACCCAATACCAGACTGATTTAGGATGAACACATCACTGCCCTCCTTCTTCTGGATCACTCTATCCTCCTTACCTTTGTTTTTCTTCATGGACTTCTCACCTGACTTATGATATATTTGTTTATGTGCTCCTCCCCGCCTCCTCCCTATGCCCCACTAGCAGAATGCTGGCCCCCTGAGAGCAGAGACTCGGTTTGGTTCACTGCTGTACCCACAGCACCCAGAAAGCCTGACCTGTAGGGGCCCCCAGAACCCTGCTGAGCCAGAGAGTATGGGAGTGAGTCCTCCATTCTGGGGTGATGTATGAACAGATGCGTTTAACATGTCACTTACTTGTTACACACCGGAAACACAGACAAAACCTGCAAAGGAAAAAATCATATTACAAAGACTATTAAAAGGTAGAAGAAATATGTAGAATATCTATAGGAAGAATAAAACTAACTAACACTCTAGCCTGAAGACTTAATAGAATACAGGATTTTTGTCTGTATTTTGAATCCTTTCTCCTTTTAAACAATGAACATATACTGAAACAAGTTGACAAAATATCATCGGACTTTTTAGAAAGGTTTTCAACTGGGTGAAACTCTGACTCCAACACTGTCTTCTACCACATTTGCCTGAGTTCAGAGATTTCGGAGGAGATTCTTTTTTTTTTTTTTTATCACGATTAACAAAGACAGCAAACGTCCTGGGTAAGAGCTGGACATCACGGCACGGTAAGTTACCTGGAAGAGCGTCTCCAGGCTGAGGTTTGCCTGGCCCGTGGCATTAAGGGCTTTGATGGCAGGTGTTCTGGAAGGAGAAGGGTCAAAGATTACTTGGCACTTCAGGAAATGCCATCAGCTCTCCTACTGGGAGCCTCCGTACAAGGCCCAGCTGCCTTATCTCCCTTTCACCAAAGCAGATTCCGGCCCCCAAACATGCTTCTTGCCCAGTCTCAGACCACCATGGTAAAATTAATTCAACAGTCAAGCCCACAGGCACCATCTGCTCCAGGAAGTTGGGCAGGTGAAAATGTATTGCTATGAAATTAAATATTTGCCACCAAACACGTGGGGCAGTAAAGCCAGGAGGAAATACCTAACAACCTGCTGTTTGGGGATGCATGGACTTATAAAATGTGCAAAATTAGAAGGGCCAGGGGCGCCTGGGTGGCTCAGTCGGTTAAGCGTCTACCTTCGGCTCAGGTCATGATCCCAGGGTCCTGGGATCGAGCCCTGCATTGGGCTCCCTGCTCAGCGGGGAGCCTGTTCTCCCTCTGCTGCTCCCCCTGCTTGTGCTCTCTCTGTCTCTGTCAAATAAATAGATAAAATCTTAAAAAAAAAAAAAATTAGAAGGGCCGAAGAAAGCCCCTAACTGGTTTGTTTATTTATTTATTTAAGAGAAATGTTTTCCTTCCCAAAAAGTCTTACATAGAAAACCATGATTCTTGTTCTACCCTTTATTTTTACAGTTGAGTAAACAGAGGCTCAAGGGGCCACGCAGTGAGTCATTAGCAGAGCTAGTGGTGGAATATAGGGCTCCTGACCCTGAGACCAGGGCCAGCCTTACCCTCTAACACCCAACCAACTGCCAAGAGCCCTCCTCCCACACACTCCACTACACACTCCACTCTCCCATCCCGGCCAAGACATTGGTGAGGGGCCCCAGGTACGTTTTCTGGAAGAGGGTAGCGCCTCTAGTCCTCTCTGGGTCTCTCTCATTAAAAGGGCACATCCTCCTGACCCCAAGAGCATGCTGCAAACTGGACGGGGTATAGAGGCCGACCTTCGGTCATCTTTCTTAGGTGCTGGCTTCCAGTGGTCGTAATTTGTCTCCACCCGGAACCACCTATAACAGAGCACATCGTCTGGTCTTACCCAAGGTCATGTGGCACATAGCTAAAGAAGAAAAATATACAAAAACCTCTAGTTTCACCAGTTGAAAAACACTATTGATACAAAATGACCAGAATCTTAATTCTACTCACGCTCCATTTAAAGGATCTAGAGGCCAAATGTCTGCTGGGCCATTTCTGTTCCTCGTGATGACCACTCCCTCCCAGGGGGATGTACCGCCAACAATATAATAAACATCAGCAATGAGGGGAGTCTTGGCCAGTTTATACACAGATGCTTCAAAGTTGTCCGACTCACTCAGGGTCTGAACAAAAAGACAAACCTGCATTAGCATCATCACCCACGGCAGTTATCCATACCAACTGATGGACAAATGGGCCAAAGCACATTCTCCTGACAGAGTAAGCCATGGTTGCCATCTCAAACTGCTCTGACCTCTTCCTCCTGTCATCAGAGCTCCCGAGGTGGAAGAAACCTCAGTGGGGAGCCGACAGCAGCCGGACTTTTCTCACAAAAGGAAAGAACTGTTGACAAGTTCTAGGCCTGGCTCACCAACCATGGGCCACGTGCTTTCTAGGCAGGTCACCTTCACAAAGGACTCCCCATGTTTCCTCATTCATCTGTTCTTTCAACAGGTCCTTCCTGAAGACCTACTCCATGTTAGGCACTGTGCTGGTGTGGAGACAGAACAGTGAATATGACTGACCTAACCTGTTCACTCCAAATTTCCAAGAATGACACAGAAGTCAACGGGCAGTGGTGACACAATGTATGGAGTGTCACCATGGAGAAGCAGTTGCTATAAAAGCCATAGCAGGGGACCCACCCTCACCCAGGGCATCAAGGAAGCATCCCGGGGAGGTATCACACAAGCTGAGGCCAAAGGGACAAAGGGAAGTCAGGCTGGTGAAAGTGGTGGTTGTGGGGTTGGGCGTGGGGCTGGGGAAGACAGTTCTGGCTCAATGGAATTGTTCAGCAAAGGCTTGGAGGTGGAAGACAGCATACTACATCTGAGCAGTGAGCAGGGTGTTCGGATACCCCCGGGGGCTCATGAAGACTTCCAAAGGTCTGTGGCATGGACAGTTAAGGGGATCGCTTTCCGTATCTTCAGCTTCCATAGGTGCTCCTTGCTCAAGCTGATCTGCTCAAGAACATCCTGGGGAAGAGCATGCCCTTCCCACCTGCATCTTCAAAATCACTCTTGGAAAGTACGTTTTCTGCTCACCCATCCTGAATACTGCCGAGGCACAGTGTCAGGGGTGGGGGTAAAGTCAAACAAAAGAACAATTCAAAATATTAGCGTCTGCAAAGGTGCCATCATTCAGCGCCATACACCGTCAAACCGGGGCGGGGCTTTGTGGGCCTTCCTCTCCTGTATACATCTTACTGTTAGGGGGTGAGGTATTTAGGGTTGAATTGGTTGGTTCTGAACTCAGCAAAATTATAAAGGGAGGCAATAGGAGTCATGGAACACTGTTTTATGTCGCCTACACCATCCTGCAACAACTATCAAATAATTCGTTGCCTCTAACAGAATCCTATGAGAAAAAAGCCAAAGAACATCAGTAAGGAATACTGAAGGTGGTGATGACTTGCTTCATTCAGGTGGCAGAGTCAGGGTGGGACATGCACCTTATCTCTCTGGCTCAGGAAGTGAGGGAAATAGATGGTGACTGCTCATGGGTACGGGATTTCTTTTTAGGTTCTTTCATAGGTTCTTTTTAGAACCTATGAAGGGGTTCTAAAATTGATTGTAGATATGGTTGCACAACTCTGACTATACTAAAACCAGGGAGTTGTATAATTTAAATAGATGAATGGTATGGCATGTGAATTGTATGGCATTATACCTCAATTAAATATACACCTACCTTATGACCCAGCAATTCCACTCTTAAGCACTTACTCAACTGAAATGGACATACATGTTGACTAAAAGCCTTGTACAAAGATTTCTATAGCAGGCTTATTCCTAATGGCCCAAGACTGGAAACAACCCAATGTCTATCAATAGGAAAATTGTGGCATATTCATACAACTGAATATTCTTCAGTAATAAAAATGAATGAGCAAGTGATACAAACAACATGGATGAATTAGAAAAGCACCGGGCAGAGTGAAAGAGAGAGTCTGTACTCTAGGATTTCATTTATACATATTCTAGAAAGGCAAACTTGTCTGTGGTGACAGAGGTCAAAGAGTGGTTTCAGTGGAGGAGGGTGTCAGAGGTGAGGAATTGTCAGGAAGGGAACAGGAGGGAAATTTCCAGGGACTTGGAAATGTTCTGTATCTTGTTTTGTTGGTGCTTACATGGGTGGATAAATGAGTGTGTACAACTGCCAAGACACACTGAACTAAACCCTTAAGATCTGTGCATGTCACTGTATGTAAATTTTATCTAAAACATTTAAAAATCATTTTGCTGTTAAGAGTCCACCAGACAGATCTAAATTCTAGTTTCATTTTTAAATGGCAATATTCGAAATACACTTTCATCTTATGATGAAAAGTTTTAGGGGCACCTGGCTGGCCCAGTTGGTAGAGCATGGGACACTTGATCTCATGGTTGTAAGTTCGAGCCCCATGTTGGGGCAGGGATTACTTAAAAATAAAATCTTAAAAAAAAAAAAAGTTTTAGAGGTCATCTTAAAAAGATATGAAGTATATGGGGCACCTGGGTGGCTCAGTCAGTTAAGCGGCTGCCTTCGGCTCAGGTTATGATCCCAGAGTCCTGGGATCAAGCCCCACATCGGGCTCCCTGCTCAGCGGAGAGCCTGCTTCTCCCTCTCCCTCTGCAGCTCCCCCTGCTTATGCTTGCTCGCTCTCTCTCTGTAAAATAAATAAATAAAATCTTAAAAAAAAAATGTTTAAAAAAATAAAAGATATGAAGGATACACAGTTTGTCAACATCTTCAGGAAATACCCAGGTTAGAGGTTGAGGAGAACTCCAAGTCCACAGGGACTAAGATCATTTAGAGCTAGTCGAAGAAGGGCCAAAAAGGTTAAAGCTGGGCAGGGCCAAATCCTGCACCAAATGTGGTCAAATTACAAATTAGAATTTATATGAGGCCTGGAACTCTGCTGTCTATCTAATAGGTCATGTAAAGTAAACTTTTTTTGGTTGCGTGCAGAACTACTTTCTAATGCCTTTGTTTTGCTAATTCTGATATTTGCAAATGGAGATTCTAAAAGGAGGGTACATTTTTATCTGCAGAAAAAGCATACTGTTATCTCTTATCTCAATCAGTTATCAAGATTAGGCTATAGGCTAAAACTGTAGCCTGTAACAAAGATTCTCTCCTTAACCAATCTTTGGCTAGGCTCCTCTGAGCCCTCTCCTTGATAAGGCCTTAATCTTGGCCTATAAGGACATGAACAAACATAACAGAGTTTCTCACAGCTCAAGGCTACATCCCTAAGGTGGCCCTAGCCCTTCTTCTAGTGCCTGCCTGAGAAAATAAGGCTGCCCAAAGAATTTACTGTTTGTTCCAGCCAGCGCTTAAAGATAGGGCCCCTGTTTTCCAGTCTCTGCAGGAGGGTAGAAGGCTAACTTGGATGAGCACCAGTTAGCAACCCCAGATACGTTTGACATGGACAACCCCTCTTTTACACTTTCTGTAAATTTTCACGTCTCCCTCTCTAGAGAGACATCCCTCTCTACTCCCTCAATACTCCCTTTAAAACACCTGGTCACCTCTGTACAAATCAAAGTTGAGTTCAGTTCACCTTGGACATTCTTCCCTACTACAAGAGTACACTACTGATTAATCTGTCCCTACCACTGATTTCTTTTTATTGAGGTATGACTGACATGTAACATTATATTAGTTTCAGGTGTACAATGCAAGGGTTCAATATTTGCATATATTGCAAAATGATCACCACAATAAGTCTAGTTAACATTTGTCACCATCCACAGTTACAAAAAAATTCTTTTCTTGTATGAAAACTTTTAAGATCTACTCTTAACAACTTTCACTTATGCCATATAGTATTATTAACTATAATCACCATGCTGTACATGACATGCCCATGACTTATTTTATAACTAGAAATTTATAATTTATAACTACTCCTTTAACTAGTGTCCAGCTCTGTTTATCTTTGATACTTATTATCACAAAGGCTGATATGCATTTTGCAAACCCTTAGATGCCTATCCTTTTTAGGAGCTTCTTACATGAAAGATAACATTGTTAAATGACACAGAGCATTACAACATGAACCCACAGAAGATGAAGTTAGGGTGTGCGGGGCTCAATAGTAAGAGTACTCACAGTGCGGATAAGCCAGCTGATTGGATAGTGTCTCTGGAAAAGGGCAGCGATCACATTCTCCCACCACCAGCCTTTGTCTGCCGAGTTGAGGAAGAAACAATAAGCATAAATACGAATTGTTGCCCCAGTTCCACATTTTAAAATTCCTTATATCTTATTTCTTTCCCATAGTACAAGCTGATGGGAGAGAAAAGTTGGTGGATGAAGAGTGATTTTACGGGCGCCTGGGTGGCTCAGTTGGTTAAGCGACTGCCTTCGGCTCAGGTCATGATC
The DNA here is from genome assembly GCF_029215605.1 of Mirounga angustirostris. Taxonomy (NCBI): domain Eukaryota; kingdom Metazoa; phylum Chordata; class Mammalia; order Carnivora; family Phocidae; genus Mirounga; species Mirounga angustirostris. Next base: position 60,490,241 of record NW_026991710.1, read on the forward strand.
CTGGAGTCCCGGGATTGAGTCCCATATCGGGCTCCTTGCTCAGCAGGGGGTCTGCTTCTCCCTCTGACCCTCCCCCCTCTCATGTGCTCTCTCTCTCTCATTCTCTCTCTCAAATAAATAAATAAAATCTTTAAAAAAATAAAATAAAATAAATAAAAAAAAAGAGTGATTTTACTGGCATCCAGTTTTCAAAGATAAAGCTCAAATTTCATGGCACCCATAGAAAAATGTAATTTATATATATATACAAATTTCTAGGGATTTGGAAATATTCTGTGTGTGTGTATACATGAATTTTCTGTATACATATTTTACATATACATAATCTTTTGTGCCTAGAAGCAATGATAATTATGTGAAAGGAAATAATTTGATTAATCATCCCAGGCAAAGCAGAATTATGTAGCTATCAACAGAATTGGCTCAATAAGGATTAGGAAGACTACAGAGAATATACCTTTCAGAACTTTAAGTTTGATTTGGGCTCACATTTTTTTTTTTTTAAATACAACTTTACAGTCATTCTCCAAAATTATTTTTTTTAACATCTTAAAAAAGTCTTTGTTGGGGATTTATTTCCAAAGAAATAGTTTCATTCAAGACATAAGCACTGAGCATCTACTATGTGCCATACTGTGATCTGGTCCAGTCCCTTGGAATTTAACAGCAAACAGAAGTAATTAGGGTGCCATGAAGCACACAAAATTTTGGTAACTGTAATAAAGAAAATAAGACAGAATAATGTAATCGTGAGTAATGAGGGAGGGTTCTTTTTGAGAGGAATGTTCAGGGTAGCCTCAATGAGTTGTAGACATTTGAGCTAAGATGGGCAGAACATTCCAGACAGAAGGCGTGGGTGTCAGGGCCCTAAGGCAGGGACAAGCTTGGTAGGTGTCAGAAAAAGAAAGATGCTGGTGCCCATGGAGCGAGGGAGAAGGAGACAGGCATAAAATGAGGTGCAGGAGGTGGCCACAAAGAGTTCTGAGGTCAGTCAGGACTCTGGAGTCGTTAGGAATGGAACGGAAATTCAGTGCAGGTTTTAAACAGGGGACCAACCTGGGCAGGCCGGCTGCCGGGATGAGAAAGAATTAGAGGAGGGTGAGAAGCCGTGATGCCAGATGAGATGCTACTCCAGCAGCACAGGTATGACGGCAGCTAGCCGAGCGGTGCAGGTGGACAGGATGGTCAGGGACAGCCCGGTTTGCATGGTGAAAACTGACCCAAGGAATGACCGGTCAAAAAATTCTCCTGGTACAATCAGTGCAGCGGAAAGAAGTGCCGTATCCTGAGACACGGAAAAACCAGGAGAGGAACAGGTTTGGGGCGGGGGAGAGTGAGGGCAAGAAGAGGGGAAAAGAAAAAAGCAAGAGCTCTGCATAAGCATGCCAAGGGTGAGGCTGCTAGCGGCCATCAACGTGGAGAGGCCGAGAAGGTGGCTGGGTATTCCAATCTGGGGCTCGGAGGTCAGGCCCAGAGATGGGACCATGACAAGTAAGTGCTCCATGCCCCTACTCTGTGCCAGGCACCGCTCTGGGCGCGTCACATCCATGAAGCAGTTCATCCTCATCCCCTGCTTTCCAGGTGAGGAGACAAGCACAGGGTTAACACCGCGGTGGCGGCTGCCGAGCAAGCAGGTGACAGCCCCACACAGACACCGGGCAGGCTGGCTCTCGAGTCTGAGATCTTACCTGCCGGGTGGTTTGTTAAGCCTCCCCAAACTCTACGCCACTTATTGGTCCCCCTCATATCCCTACCTTTTCCGGGGAGGGGGATGTCAGAGGCCCTGTTGGCATTCTCCATAATGTCCAGAAAGTTAACTGAATATCTTATCTCTATTAGCAGAGATATCTTACCTTATTGTTCAGGCATTTTAACTCCATCTTAGCAGACTAAAATAGAGCTAGTTTTCATTAAAATAAGGATAAAGTAAGTATTAAAAAGGCAGTTTGACAGTATTCAGTTAAATGTGCATGTCACGGAAGAACTCAGTTATTTTTAAACTGCAAATACCTTAGGTTCTACTAATCAGTTGTTAAACAGTTTGAGTCACAAGATGATGGAAACAAAACCCACCCTTTAAATATACACTTGTTTACAGACATTCTGTGTAAAACCTTAGTAACTGTCATCTGTGGTCTGAGTACCATTGGTTGAGAATCAGTCTCACAATGGGGTACCTGGGGGGCTCAGTCGGTTACGCAGCCGACTCTTGATTTCGGCTCAGCTCATGATCTCAGGGTCTTGAGATCAAGCCCCGCATCCAGCTCCTCACTCAATGTGGAGTCTGCTTGAGGATTCTCTCTCTTCCTCTGCCCCTGTCCCCTGCTCTCTCTTTCTCTCTCTAAAATAAAGAAATCTTAAAAAAAAAAAAGAGAGAGAGAGAGAGAAATCAGTCTTGCTCATAGCTGACTTTTGAGAAAATGCTGAAGGAACCCATTAGGATAAAGAACTGACTACTGGACGCTGATAACATACTCAGCCAGCAGCCTCCTGTTAAAGCCTTATGTAAAAAGGTAAGAACAGACCTAACCAAAGGAAATAGCAACGTGAAGTCAATCGGGTTCGTCCAATGACCAACCCTAAACTTTAAGTCTTTCTTCTTAGCTCAGCTGCAAGTTCCTGAGGACAGAGACAAGCGTTGGTGGACCTCTGGGTTTCCCACGCTCTGTGGAACTGACTGATGTCCCTGAGACCTGGGGAACGGCAGCGGGGTCGTATAACCAACAGAGCAACTGGGCCAGGACCTGGGAGACCAGTCTGAGAACTACCTTTCCACTTCACCTCCCAGCCTCAGCTTCCTCCTCTGCATCATGAGTGGGGTCGATACTATCAGCCCTGCCTGTCTAACAGGACCGTCGAGAAGGTCTACTGAGAAAACTGACCAGAAAGTGCCCAGGAAGCTGTGGAGTGCTTTATAGCTGTTGCTTGTAGGAAGCCATCACACAGCCTGTACATGACTGCAAGAGCTTGCTAACAGTCTTCTGCTTCCATGGTTACCCCCACACGATCCAATTTCTAGGTAGCCGCCAAAGTGATTCACTTCCTGGCCTAAAACCCTCCTAGGGCTTCCATCACACTTAAAATCCAAACTCCTCAGTCTTCCTCTCCACCTCTAATGCCAGTCCCCCATGGTATAACCACACTACCATCTTTTGTTTCTAGAATCTGCCAGGATTGTTTCGTTTCTAGAGTTCCCCCAGCTTCTGCAGACCTGGCTCCGGGATTACGGAACCCGCAGTAACCGCCCCACCCCCTCCTCTGTTCTCTATCACATCTTCCTGTTTTGCTTTCTCTCTCTCTTTTAAAATATTTATTTATTTATTTATTTATTTATTTATTTATTTATTTATTTGAGAGAGAGAGAACACAAGCAGGAGGGGCAGAGGGAGGGGAGAGAGAATCTGAAGCAGACTCCACACTGAGTGCAGAGCCCATTGCGGGGCTTGATCTCAGTTCCCAGAGATGATGACCTGAGCTGAAACTGAGAGTCAGATGCTTCACCGACTGCAGCACCCAGGCACCCCGTTTCACGTTCTCTGTAGCACTCATCACTACCTGAAATCATCTTCATTGCTTATATGCACACTGCCCATCGCCCGCGACTAGGCTGGAAGTCCTTGCTACGTAGTGTAGTCGGGATTCATCTATATGTTCAGTTGGGGGAGCAAATGAAGTACCTGAATAGAACTGACCAGGAATATGGCTAAAAATGCTCGGGAATGTGTTTTGATTACCTCGTTCATTGCCAGAAACTGTAAACTTGTATGGACTCTGACCAGTCCATAATCCTACATAGCCAATAAACGTGGTTCCTGTGAATGCAACCTGAAATCAAGAGATAGGTATCATTTTGCCATTCCCACCAAACATATATTGAAATCCTCTGTTTTGTCCCCCTCATGGATTTTTTTTTCTTTTAAGTTCCAACATAATAAAAACTCTTAAATAGCCTTCTGGAAGGTTTAACCTGGGGGTTCCATGGATAGAAATCAGTGGGTCTGTGATCTTGCATGGGAAAAAAGGTACATCTTTATTTTCACTCATTTCTAACTGAAATTTCACTTCTTTAGTAATGGATGCACGAAACAAATCCTGTGCTCACAGCAGGGCCTATGATTCTGCCACCACAGACACAGCAGGTATTTCCACATATATAACGCTATCATACCTACCTTGACGTGGTATAATTACATATCCTGAAACACCACTCATAATTATCATTATGTGAGTTATTAGATGCACAGCTAAAATTTACTATTTAATGTGTTGAGAAAAAGTATAACATTGAAATGGCTATATTCCAACATAACTGGTTTTCTTTGTAATCCATACATTTTATTTTGTGTATTATAAAACATTCTGAGAAGGGATCATAGGCTTCACCAAAGGGGATCATGCCCTAAAAAGATTGAGAAACTCCAGGGGCGCCTGGGTGGCTCAGTCGGTTAAGCGTCTGCCTTCGGCTCAGGTCATGATCCCAGGGTCCTGGGATCGAGCCCCGCATCGGGCTCCCTGCTCCGCGGGAAGCCTGCTTCTCCCTCTCCCACTCCCCCTACTTGTGTTCCCTCTCTCGCTGTGTCTCTCTCTGTCAAATAAATAAATAAAATCTTTTAAAAAAAAAAAGATTGAGAAACTCCATCCTAGAAATAGCAAATGGGCTCCGATTAAAAACTTGTGTTGACTTGATCATAAGTCATGCATCTTATAAGCTCTGTGAGATAAGAGGAAATAAGTGAGATTGTTTGCCAGTCATAATCATATTTAAATTTTAAATATTAAAAAACTATTTTACATGTATCTCTCATGTAATCCTCATGGCTATCCCATGAGTTATAGGGATCACTTCCACTTTAAATTAAGGTAACAAGCTCCAATGGTTGCAAGATACCACTATAGGACTATGAGGAGAAAAATAACACTCTAGCAGTTACTGCAGATACCAGATTTCATTTCTTTAAAGAGATACTTAGAATGCCTGTTCAATAAAGGTTAACCAGTATTTTTTATTTTGAGAAACAAATAGGCCTGGGTTAATATTTTTCCTTAGAAAGCTGAATTTTAAGGGCACCTGGGTGGCTCAGTCAGTTAAGCATCTGCCTTTGGCTCAGGTCGTGATCTCTGGGTCCTGGGATTGAGCCCCACGTTGGGCTCCCTGCTTTGTGGAGAGCCTGCTTCTCCCTCTCCCTCTGCATCTTCCCCTGCTTGTGCACTGCACGCACACTCTCTCTTCCCCCCATGCTGTCCCAAATAAATAAATAAATAATCTTAAAAAAAAAAAAGGCTGAGAAATAAGTCAATCAGAGAAAGACAATTATATGATCTCACTGATATGAGGAATTTGAGAAACAAGACAGAGGATCATGGTGGGGGGGGAATGAAACAAGACGAAACTAGAGAGGGAGACAAACAATAAGAGACAATCTCAGAAAACAAACTGAGGGTTACTGGAATGGTGGGGGGTGGGAGGGATGGGGTGGCTGGGTGATAGACATTGGGGAGGGTATGTGCTATAGTGAGCACTGTGAATTATGTAAGATTGATGAATCACAGACTTGTACCCCTGAAACAAATAATACATTATATGTTAATAAAAAATAAATAAAAGCCATTTATAGAAGACCTAAAAAAAAAAAGCTGAATCTAAAGTCTGTAATCTTTTTCATCATTTATTTCTACCTCATCTGGTTGTAAAAATAATTTAAGGTAGCTAAATTACAAAGAAAAAATGCAGTGGCCTTAGTTTTTTAATGACCTTTTCCCAGCTCATTGAGGGCTTTCTTTTCTTTTTTTTTTTAATAAAGATTTTATTTATTTATTTGACAGAGAGAGATACAGCAAGAGAGGGAACACAAGCAGGAGAAGTGGGAGAGGGAGAAGCAGGCTTCCCACTGAGCAGGGAGCCCGATGTGGGCTCGATCCCAGGGATCGTGACCTGAGCCGAAGGCAGACGCTTAGCGACTGAGTCACCCAGGCGCCCCTCATTGAGGGCTGTCTGTGAATTCTACCCACTTCCATTCACAGCAGTAAAATGGGCATAATTCTCCCTCGCTGCTAAAGCCTTTACAAAATGTAACTATATGAAGAAAAAAAATAATCATACTGTCACTTCATTCATATGACACACTGACGCTCATATTAGGGTCACTCTTGAAAGGCAGAGCAAATTAAAGTTTGAAAATAAAAATCACGTTATAGTTTCCAAGATATGATAACACATAATTATAAATGATTCTGGGGTATAATTTGCAAACTCTTTTATCTTGTGGCTCTGAAAAACTGTCTTTATTTCTAAATGCCCGTGCTTTCCATTGTTTCTGCCAAGTCAGTTAACATAAACAGTCCCTTAGCTGTAGCAAGAAACTCTAAAACACGGTCTGAGTTTGGGGGGAAGAAAGCCATTGGGCTTTGGTCCTGCCTCTGCCACTTCTTCCCAGTGTGAGCTGGGGACACATCCTCTGTGTAAGGCCTCCCCTGCTCACATGGAAAATGAGGATGAAAATGTTGATTTGTGCTGCTCAAAGGGCTGTGGTGAGGATCTAATGAAGAATGGTATGTGAAAATATTTTTAAAATTATGAACAATATTCAAGAGATTAATTATTTTGTACATAACCTGTTCTTAATTTAGCAAAACAATTTCTTGGCCATGAGCCCTTAGCATAAAGACAATACTCAAGTGTACACCGTTAGATTTGGTAATAATAACTTGAGCACTAAGAGTCAAGCCATACCAGCAGACTATTTCTCATGGGCGCTCCAGGACACACAGGAACAAAAGAAGCATCAACATTTGGGGTGAGGTCTAGGGGTGCCTGGGTGTCTCAGCTAGTTAAGCATCTGCCTTCAGCTCACGTCATGATCTCCAGGTCCTGGAATCGAGTCCTGCATCGGGCTTCCTGCTCAGCATGGAGTCTACTTCTCTCTCTCTCTCTCCCCCTCTGTCCCTCCCCACTGTTTGTTCTCTCTCTCAAATAAATACAATCTTTTTTTTTTTTTAAAGGATGAGTTCTAGAGAGAACCGTTGAAATAATTTATTTTTACCGCATTTATTCCTTTGTCTACTTAGAAGAATTTCTGCTTATTGTAGGTAATGGAGAAAAGCATAAAGTAGTCAATTAAAGTAATTATTGTCCCATCATCCAGTAATAACTGCTAACATTTTAGCAGATTTCCTTTAGGAATTTAGTATGCATGTATATTCTGTCATTGTTACCACTTAAAACCATTTTTGAAGTAGTTCTTCAGCTACAAACCAAATTGTTAACAGTGGCGAAGTAAAGGAATGAAATGGAAAAATGAGAAACTTTCACTTTATGTATTTCTGTATTGTTTTCATTTTTATGAGAAAAAGTTTTTGTTTGTAAAAGCAGATGACCAAGTATTTAATAAATGAGTTTGTAGTATTTGTGACTCAACCCCTAAATGCAAACAACATACGAAATATAGTCCTTGTCCTTAAACAGTGTCGCCCAAAGCCAAAATCTGGCTTTAGCAGGTTGTTTCATGGCAATAACATGCTTTGTGTACTCAATGAACATTGATTAAAGCTGTCTCTCCAGATGTTTACACAGAAATGTGAAAACAGTACATATTAGTTTGTATTTTTATGATGAAAATAAAGTGATCTAAGTATAATTTCTTTTTTTAAAGATTTTTTATTTATTTATTTGAGAGAGAGAGAGAGCACGAGAGGGGGAGGGTCAGAGGGAGAAGTAGACTCCCTGCCGAGCAGGGAGCCTGATGCGGGACTCGATCCTGGGACTCCAGGATCATGACCTGAGCCGACGGCAGTCGCTTAACCAACTGAACCACCCAGGTGCCCTAAGTATAATTTCTTAAAGATCATACTTAGGAGAGTGCTGTGGGTCAATCATACTTATAGAATGAAGGACCATTTATTACTTGGCCACCATTTATCAAGCATTTATTACATGCTTTGCAGAGATCACTTCATGTAACCTTTATAACTACCTCCATAAAGTAATTATTAACCTCTCTGAGCTGTAGTCTGCAAAATGTGTCTAAATAATTTCCCATGTTCTCAAAGGAAGTAAGTGACAGAAACAGAATTCAAACCCAGGACTGTCGGACCTCAAAGTTGGCTGTTTCTAGCCATGACACCACGCAACCCCTCCCTATTCCAGGAGCAGCCTCAACACGGGAAAGCTGAGAAAGAGCTGATATGGACGACTGATCATATTGATAGTTATTTCCCTAAGGAAAACTGGCTGACATCTTTAAATAGATGCTCAATAATAATAAATGACCCTTCTTTCCACGAGCCTAATGGACGTAAACCTCTCTGTGGTTTTGTTTTTCTAGGAGTTTGATGTTTTCTATACCTTAAACTGATAACACACTTAAGCAGCAGGCCATCCTAGTGATTGCAAACTTTGGTTAGCAAGTCTCTCTGATTTCTGAATATTACAGTGTACAAACTATACCTGCCCATTCTTTAAGAACTGCACATTCACAGTCAACTTGCGTAAGAAATTTCCAAAAGGATAATCCAGATTCCGGCCATGGTAAATGTGGCCTCTGGAGTCTTGAGCCACAATACTGGTGCAGAATCTGAGAAAATAGAAAAGTACAATATGAATGAATGAGAAAAATAAGAAAAAGGAAAATGAGGTTTCATTTAAAAAACAAATCCTTAAAGTAAAACAATTCTTATAATGGATACATATGATAGGTGATCCTTGTACAAGCATATGGATTCACAATTCAAGATGAAAAGCACAGCTAGACACACCTCATCAGTGTTCATTTGGTGTTATTAGACCGTTGCCCTTAGCACACATGGCAGTGAAAAGATACGGAAAGAGAATTTCATCCTAAATCTAAATCTGAGGGGCTCCTGGGTGGCTTAGTCCGTTAAACATCTGCCTTTGGCTCAGGTCATAGTCCCAGGGTCCTGGGATCAAAACCCACGTCAGGCTCCCTGATCAGTGGGGAGTCTGCTTCTCCCTCTCATTCTGCCCCCACTCATGCTCTCTCTCTCAAATAAACAAATAAAATCTTTAAATAAATAAATCTGAAACTGACCCATTCTGGGCTTAGCTAGACCTCAGAACTTTGCTTATTCCTCTGCTTGGCAGTATGTAGTCTATTTAACATACCATTCAAAGTTAGTTCAAACTCACTTCTCTTTTATGAATTTCTCAGAGCATGTACAAGGGCACTAAATCATTTTGTTCCACAAAATGTTTCAGTTTGTCCTCTGAGGGAAAACAGTCAACTCTTTAGGGGCTTGGCACTTTCCTGTCCCCATCAGGGCTCCCTGCACAGAGCTAGTAAGAGAAAAGGAACTTTTAAAAGAACTCCCAGCTGGGGCACCTGGGTGGCTCAGTCGGTTAAGTGTGTGCCTTCAGCTCAGGTCATGATCTCAGGGTCCTGGGATCGAGACCCAGGTCTGTCCGGGTTCATCCGGGTCCATCGGGCTCCCCGCTCAGCGGGGAGTCTGTGTCTCCCTCTCCTTCTGCTCCTCCGCCCTGCTCATGCTCTCTCTCTCTCAAATAAATAGAAAAAAAAAAGAACTCCCAGCTGGAAAGAAGTATTTTGTGGAAAGGAGGAAGAGGTTTGTTAAGATATCTAAGTGTCTGTTTCTTCTGAGAATATGTAATGTTCTATAGAAAAATACTTAAAGACAGCATACCCAATTCTGGGGAAAGAGATATACATCCATACAAACAAAACGGAGAAGTATCCTGAAAGACTGTTGGTCATTTCTGAGTAGCAGAATTGTGGTTAATTTTTTTTCTTCTTTTCTGTATTTGCTAATTTTCTATAGGGACTACATATTACTTTTATAATAGGAGAAAATAAATGTTACTTAATTTTTTTGTTTGTTTAAAAAAGGAAGTTTGGTTAGTTCTAAATTTTTCCCAGGATTTCTGGTCCTCAAAGAGTTGATGTCAAAGAGGGGGCTGATAAAACACTGGAAGTGGCTAAAGCAAAGTTTGTGGAATCTCTCCCAGAGAATTTTTCAAAACTGGCAAGACAACAATATTTCTATGTCAAGCTGAGTACTTTTTTTTAAGTAGGCTGCACGCCCAGAATGGAGCCCAACGTGGGGCCTGAACTCACGACCCTGAGATTAAGCCCCGAGCTGTGATCAAGAGTCAGACACCCAACCGACTGAGCCACTCAGGCACCCCGTAAGCCAAATATTTTAGCGTGAGGTAACCCACAAGCTCAGGGAACAAGAGGGGAGCTGTGGGCTTCAGGGGAAGTACTGCAGTGTGCTGGGGACACAGGAGCTTTTAGCAGCAGCTCTGACCATTCACCAGGCACCTGACTTTCAGCAAGTTTTCCCTTCTGAAGCTTGGTTTCTACACAACGGGTAATAACCATTCCCAGTGCCTGGCACTCAGGAGGCTCAGTAAAGGGTAGCTAGTATTATTCTGATTCAAAAAGCCCTACATCAGAAATGTGAACAGAACATTTCCTTTGTTCTTTTTTTTTTTTTTTTTTTTTTATCTGACCAGAGAGAGACACAGCGAGAAAAGGAACACAAGCAGGGGGAGTGGGAGAGGGAGAAGCAGATTTCCCGTGGAGCAGGGAGCCCAACGTGGGGCTCGATCCCAGGACCCTGGGATCATGACCTGAGCCGAAGGCAGATGCCCAACAACTGAGCCACCCAGCTGCCCCTTTTTTTTTTTTTTTGAAGATTTTATTTATTTATTTGAGAGAGAGAGACAGGCAGAGATAGCGACAGAGATAGCGAGAGAGAGCACAAGCCGGGTAGGAGGGACAAGCAGGCTCCCATTGAGCAGGGAGCCTGCCCATGCAGGGATTGATCCCAGGACCCCAGAATCATGACCTGAGCTGAAGGAAGAAGCTTCTCTGCTTAACTAACTGAGCCACCCAGGCACCCCCCCTCCTTTGTTAATTCTAATGGCATCTGATGGTGCTTTTTGTTGTCAGGCAATTCAATACATACCTTAAATCAAATCCAAAAGTTAGACTGTTTTTATTAGAACTTTTGCTTAAATCTGCTTGCATACATAGACTCCAACAACAACAACAAAAAAAAGTGGAAGTAAAATTTTTCTTTTTTGTAACTGAGAAAGTCACATGTCAGAATAGGAAAAAGATGGGGGTAGGAGATGAGGAATGGTAAAATTAACTTGGTTCAATTGAAAAGCATGTTCATTTAACAAGTTTGTCTTATCTGTGTCTTTAAACACTTCCCTAAAGAGGAAGGCACTCCATGCTTCTTAACCTATCCTGCCTAGGGGTTCAGGGAAGATACCAGGGGACAGTAAAGCTGCCTTATCCCAAGAACCCTTTTTCCCCCCATATCTTTTGGCAGCCAAAAGCTATTAAACATGTCATTAGATAAGGCTGGTCTGGTGGCAAAACAGTAAGTCCCGAAGGCAGAAACCAGGTCAAACCTCTCTTACTTCCAGGACCTACTACTGAGCCAATAAGACTTAAGACTCTCCCTGCACTTTGCATGGGATCAGCTACACACTCTTAAGTGCTTTCACTTCTGTGTGCCATTTTATCCTGCCCACACTGCCTACCAAATACTGGCTCTCCCTATTAGCCAGAACAATGTTCCCTGTGACCCCAGCCCTGGAGGGTACAGACTCTGAAAGAGAAGCCAGGATCTCCAGCCATGACAAACATGGAGGGATAAATGCAGGGGCACAAATGAGTGTTGGGATGACCCCCTGCATTATAAGGGTGCAGGGTCACTGGGCTACCTAGAGGGTCCATATGAGATTGGGGTTAGTTCTAAAAACTTCCTGTTAACGAACATGTTGAGTTTGGAAAGTGGGATACTACCTGAATTGGTAGAGGGATAAAGAGGGGCTTGGGGAGAGGAAAAGGTCAATGTTGAGGTCAGAGAAGCTGCTTTCCTTCTCGAAGCTCATGATGTGCTGCTCAGATTTACTCAGAGAGGCAAAGAGGAAGCACTGGAAGTTTCAGGGCAGCCCCGGCACCACCCTATTTTTATCACAGTGGAAATAAGTCTCCTCCCAGCCAGATGTGGCAGGAGTCCCTGGTAAGTCCCAGGTAATCCACGCTAGCGTGGGACACTCACGCGGTGGACTCATAAACCAGGTTGAGTAGCAGGCAGTCGGCCAGGCTGTAGTTCAGGACTTCGCACATGCCACGGATCTCGTCGGTGAAGGGCTGGGGCAGGAAGCGCGCCAGCTCCTCGACCACCTTTCCAATCAACGCGTGGACCCACTTGGGGACCTTATTCCTAAAAACGAAGAACCACGAGGGTGTTTGATCTGCTCAGGGGTCGAAGGGGTGCGACAGCCCACGCCCGGCATCACCCAACCCGCAGCATTCCGAAGGGAAAAAAGAAAACTCGGAAAGGGAGGTAGGGCGAGCGAGTGTGGTCCCCAAAGGGGCGGACTTGGGGAGACTCGCCAGACCTGCAACAGGGGCGTCGGCTGCGTTCCCTACTCTGCGTTGAGCAGGCAGGTGACAACCTGCACGCCACCCTGACCCAGAATGTCTGGGGGAAGGGCGTGCCTCTGGTGACACCGAACTTGAAAGTCAAACCAGCCGCTCCGATCCTCCTCAAGCCCGACGCTTCCCAGAGCAGCAACAAATGCCAGCTCTGGTCTCCGCCGAGCCCGCACGCTCCTGAGGCCGCGGGTGAGGAGGCTGAGGTCGAGGGCAAGACGGTCCCCGAGGGCGAGGAGGGGTAAAGCGGCTCGGTTTACGGCCCAGCTGGCAGCACGCATCTGGGCTTCCGGCACGCGGACTCAGGCCGCAGGCGGTGCCCCGGGGCTCGGGCCCCGCGCCCGCGCGCCCGCGCTCACCCGAGGATGTGCGCCATCGTGGTGCGCAAGAAGTCCAGGTCGAAGTGCCGCAGCACGGGCAACCAGCGCCGCTCGGGCGCCGCGTCCAGGCTCACGTTGAAGAGCGGCAGGGCTGGGGGCGAGGCGGCGGCCAACACCCCGGCCCCGGCCAAAAGTAGCAGCAGCGCCAGCCCCGGGCGCGCCCCGAGCCCCGCAGCTCGCATGGCTCGGGCTCCGGAGGCCGCAACTGGGACCGCGGCGGCCAGCGGGCCCGGGTAAGGGCTGGCGGAGGAGGAGTCGGGGCGGTGCCCAGAGCTCTGGAGGCGGAGCCCGCGGCGCGGCTGGGCCCGCCGGGTCTCTCGCGGCTGCAAACCGCGGGAGAGCAGCGGGCGCCGGCTCGCCTCCGCGCTTCCGGCCCCCATCCCTCCCGCGGGGGCCGCAGCCCCGACTCCGGAGAGCGCTAAATGCTGCGGACCTCTCACACTACTCCCCGCCCCATTCCTCCCCATGGGGCCCAGAGAGTGTAAACTGGGGCCTGCAGGTTTGAAAACATGAAAACATGATTTTCAGTAGCGAAGAGGTAGCAGGAAATCCTATTGTAGGAAGGGATCTGTCCCTTCCTCTCCGCCTCATTTGCTTATATTTAAATTCTTCAAACGTTTATCTGGGTTTTACAAGGAGAATTATTTTCTGTTCAACACTCCCACGTCTTTTCAGTTAAAAAAAAAAAAAAGCTTGAGTCAGTTAATACTTATGTGCCAAACGTTTTTGCTGACTCTCGTTTAACCATCAAAAGAGGCCAAAGATAGGTTCTACTAACTCATCCCCGTTTTCCCGATGAGCAATGTGAGGCTTGGAGAGGTTAAATAATTTGCAGGATGACACCCCACTGGTGGGCCTGCGTGCTAGCCTCCAAGCCAGGCTGTCAGAATCCAAACTCCACCTTCAAAATCTTTAACTGCACCTCTCCGTTCCCATTATCTGGGAGACAGAAAACTTGTCTTAGGAAAATCACCGGACTCAGCGAGGCTGGGACGTTCTTAATGGTTAGCAGGGGCTAAATGTGTAGAGGAAATTTAGAAAGTTCATTTATCCCAGGTTTGTTTTTAACTCCCCCCTACCCCCCATCAAATAGAACACACCGCTGGTACCTCTGATTTCCCCCCTCCCCCCATTTTTTATGGCCTGTATGTCACTGGGTTAACAGTTTCAAGCCTCTGCTTCCACTTTTAACTGGACTTGGTGTAAAATCTAAACAAAGACCCTGGTCTTAATTTGCTCATTTGCAACACCAGTTGTGTGCTTAAGCCACAGGCGCATCCTGAGAATCACCAAAGGAGTAAACAGATTAGTTGAGTTTAAAGAGGTGCACTTGCATTTAAAAAAAAAAAAAAAGCGCGACTTTCTGTCACTTAAGGTTGATATTAAAAAGTTAAAAATAAAAGATCTGTAAGACAACCATGATAAAATGTATTGAATGAACAAATCTACATTGCGGTTAAACAGGCATTATTCACAATTAAGCTGAGCTTCATATAATTTTCTATATTACATTCTTCTAGTATTAAGAGGTTACACATGTTATAGGACAGTTTAAAACAAACGTTAAAAAGGAGATTTGAAATTACAAAAACTTTTAACCCTTTCCTTTCTGCTGCTTCTATGCTGTGCAGATTCCAGAGATGGTGTACATTGATTTCATGGTTCATCTATGGATCAGAACCTAGAATTTAAAAAATACTTCTGTGGAGAATGCATGAAGGTAAATAACCGTGTGAGAAACATGTGATATAATGTTTTATAGCTTGTATCTCATTTTGTTCAGTTTATTTTTTCATTTTTTTTCCTGTTCTGGTAACACTTTATTTTTTTTTAAGTTAAATTCAATTAATTAACATATAATGTGTGTTACTTGTCTCAGGGGTACAGGTCTGTGATTCATCAGTCTTATATACCCAGTACTCATTACAACACATACCCTCCCCAAAGTCCATCACCCAGTTACCCCATCCCTCCACCCCCAGCTCCTCCAGCAACCATGTTTTTTTCCTATGATTAAGAGTCTCTTATGATTTGTCTCCCTCTCAGGTTTCATCTTGTTTCATTTTTCCTCTCTTCCCCTAGGATCTTCTGCCTTGTTTCCTAAATTCCACATACCAGTGAGATCATATGATAATTGTCTTCCTCTGATTGACTTATTTCACTTAACATAATATCCTCTAGTTCCATCCAGGTCATTGCAAATGGCAAGATTTCATTTTTTTGATGGCTGCATAATATTCCATTGTATATATCTATCATATCTTCTTTATCCATTCATATGTTGATGTACATCTGGGCTCTTTCCATAGTTTGGCTATTGTGGACATTGCTGCTATAAACTTTGGGGTACAGGTGCCCCTTGGGATCACTACACTATCTTTGGGGTAAATACCCAGTAGTGCAATTGCTGGGTCATAGGGTAGCTCTATTTTCAATTTGTTTGAGGAACCTCCATACTGTTTCCCAGAGTGGCTGCACCATCTTGCATTCCCACCAACAGTGTAGGAGGGTTCCCCCTTCTCCACATCTTTGCCAACATCTGTCATTTCCTGACTTGTTAATTTTAGCCATTCTGACTGGTGTGAGGTGGTATCTCATTGTGCTTTTGATCTGGATTTCCCTGATGCCAAGTGATGTTGAGCACTTTTTCATGTGTCTGTTGACCATCTGGATGTCTTCTTTGGAGAAATGTCTGTTTATGTCTTCTGCCCATTTCTTGATTGGATTCTTTGTTCTTTGGGTGTTGCATTTGATAAGTTCTTTATAGATTTTGGATACTAGCCCTTTATCTGATATGTCATTTGCAAATATTTTCTCCCATTCTGCCAGTTGTCTTTTGGTTTTGTCGACTGTTTCCTTTGCTGTGCAAAAGTTTTTTATCTTGAAAGTCCCAATGGTTCATTTTTGCCTTTGTTTCCCTTGCCTTTGGTGATGTGTCTAGCAAGAAGTTGTTGCAGCCGAGGTCAGAGAGGTTGCTATGTTCCCCTCTAGGATTTTGGTGGATTCCTGTCTCACATTTAGGTCTTTCATCCATTTTGAGTCTATTTTTGTGTAAGGTGTAAGGAAATGGTCCATTTTCATTCTTCTGCATGTGGCTGTGCAATTTTCCCAACATCATTTGTTGAAGAGACTGCCTTTTTTCCATTGGATATTCTTCCCTGCTTTGTTGAAGATTAGTTGGCCATAGAGTTGAGTGTCCATTTCTAGGTTCTCTATTCTGTTACATTGAACTATGTGTCTGTTTTTATGCCAGTACCATACTGTCTTGATGATTACACCTTTGTAATAGAGCTTTAAGTCTGGAATTATGATGCCACCAGTTTTAGTTTTCTTTTTCAACATTCCTGGCTATTTGGGGTCTTTTCTGGTTCCATACAAATTTTAGGATTATTTATTCCAGGTCTGTGAAAGAAGTTGATGGTATTTTGATAGGGATTGCATTGAATGTGTAGATTACTCTAGGTAGCATAGACATTTCAACAATATTTGTTATTTCATCCATGAGCATGGAACGTTTTTCCATTTCTTTGTGTCTTCCTCAATTTCTTTCGTGAGTATTCTGTAGTTTTCTGAGTACAGATCCTTTGTCTCTTTGGTTAGGTTTATTCCTAGGTATCTTATGGTTTTGGCTGTAATTGTAAATGGGATCAACTCCTTAATTTCTCTTTCTTCTGTCTTGTTAGTGTATAGAAATGCCACTGATTTCTGTGCATTGATTTTATATCCTGCCACTTTACTGAATTCATGTATGAGTTCTAGCAGTTTTGGGGTGGAGTCTTTTGGGTTTTCCACATAAAGTATCATATCATCTGCAAAGAGTGAGAGTTTGACTTCTTCTTTGCTGATTCATATGCCTTTTATTTCTTTTTGTTGTCTGATTGCTGTGGCTAGGACTTCTAGTACTATGTTGAACAGCAGTGGTGATAGTGGACATCCCTGCCGTGTTCCTGACCTTAGGGGGAAAGCTCTCAGTTTTTCTCCATTGAGAATGATATTTGCTGTGGGTTTTTCATAGATGGCTTTTATGATATATCCCTACACTGTGAAGAGTTTTAATCAAGAAAGGATGCTGTACTTTGTCAAATGCTTTTTCTGCATCTACTGAGAGGATCATATGGTGGTTGTCCTTTCTTTTATTAATGTAGTATATCACATTGATGGATTTGCAGATGTTGAACCAACCTTGCAGCCCAGGAATAAATCCATTTGGTCATGGTGAATAATCCTTTTTATTACTGTTGGATCCTATTGGCTAGTATTTTGGTGAGAATTTTTGCATCCACGTTCATCAGGGATATTGGTCTATAATTCTCCTTTTTGGTGGGGTCTTTGTCTGGTTTTGGGAACAAGGTAATGCTGGCCTCATAGAAAGAGTTTGGAAGTTTTCCTTCCATTTCTATTTTTTGAAACAGCTTCAGAAGAATAGGTACTGGGCACCTGGGAGGCTCAGTCAGTTAAGCATCTGCCTTTGGCTCAGGTCATGATCCGAGGGCCCTGGGATTGAGTCCCGCATCAGGCTCCCTGCTCGGTGGGGAGTCTGCTTCTCCCTCTGCCCCTTCCCTCCCACTCATGCTCATTCTCTCTTTCTCTCTCTCACACAAAAATAAATAAATAAAATCTTTTAAAAATTAAAAAAACATAAGAAGAAGAATAGGTATTAATTTTTCTTTAAATGTTTGGTAGAATTCCCCTGGGAAGCCATCTGGCCCTGGGTCTTGTTTGTTGGGAGATTTTTTTTTTTTATTACTACTTCAATTTCCTTGCTGGTTATGGATCTGTTCAGGTTTTCTATTTCTTCCTGGTTCAGTTTTGGTAGTTTATACATCTTTAGGAATGCATCCATATCTTCCAGATTATCTAATTTGTCGGCATATATATAGTTCCTCATAATATGTTCTTATAATTGTTTGTATTTCTTTGGTGTTGGTTGTGATCTCTCCTCTTTCATTCATGATTTTATTTATTTGGGTCCTTTCTCCTTTCTTTTTGGTAAGTCTGGCCAGGGGTTTATCAATCTTATTAATTCTTTCAATGAACCAGCTCCTAGTTTCGTTGATCTGTTCTACTGTTCTTTTGGTTTTTATTTCATTGACTTCTGCTCTAATCTTTATTATTTCGATTCTCCCACTGGGTGTAGGCTTTATTTGTTGTTCTTTCTCCAGCTCCCTTAGGTGTAGGGTTAGGTTGTCTATTTGAGACCTTTCTTGTTTCTTGAGAAAGGCTTGTATTGCTATATACTTCTCTCTTAGGACCGCCTTTGCTGCATCCCAAAGGTTTTGAATAGTTGTGTTTTCATTTTCATTTGTTTCCATGAATTTTTTAAATTCTTCTTTAATTTTTTGGTTGACCTATTCATTCTTTAGTACGATGCTCTTTAGCCTCCGTGTACTTGAGTTCTTTGCAAGTTTCCTCTTGTGATTGAGTTCCAGTTTCAAAGCATTGTGGTCCAAAAGTATGCAGGGAATGATCCCAGTCTTTTGGTACCAGTTGAGACCTGATTTGTGACCCAGGATGTGATCTATTCTGAAGAATGTTCCATGTGCACTTGAGAAGAATGTGTATTCTGTTGTTTTGGAATGGAATGTTCTGAATGTATCTGTGAAGTCCATCTGGTCCACTGTGTCATTCAATGCCCTTATTTCCTTGTTGATCTTCTGCTTAGATGATCTGTCCATTGCAGTGAGGGGGGAGGGTGTTAAAGTTCCCTTCTATTATTGTATTATTATAATGTGCTTCTTTGAATTTGTATTTATTGGCTTATGTAATTGGCTGCTCCCATGTTAGGGGCATAAATATTTACAATTGTTAGGTCTTCTTTTTGGATAGACCCTTTAATTATTGATATAGCATCCTTCCTCATCCCTTATTATAGTCTTTGGTTTAAAATCTAACTTGTCTGATATAACATTTGCCACCCCAGCTTTCTTTTGATATCCATTAACATGATAAATGGTTTTCCACCCCCTCACTTTCAACCTGGAGGTGTCTTTGGGTCTAAAATGAGTCTCTTGCAGACAGCATATTGATGATCTTGCTTTTTTGTTCAATCTGATACCCTGTGTCTTTTGATTGGGTATTTAGCTATTTACATTCAGAGTAACTATTGAGAGATATGAATTTAGTGCCATTGTATTGCCTGTGAAGTGACTGTTACTGTATATTGTCTCTGTTCCTTTCTGATCTATGTTACCTTTGGTCTCTTTCTTTGCTTAGAGGACCCCTTTTAATATTTCTTATAGGGCTGGTTTGGTGATCACAAATTCTTTTATTTTCTGTTTGTCGTGGAAGATTTTTATCACTCCTTCTATTTTGAGTGACATCCTAGCTGGATAAAGTATTCTTGGCTGCATATTTTTCTCATTTAGCACCCTAAATATATCATGCCAGTCCTTTCTGGCCTGCCAGATCTCCATGGCTATGTCTGCTGCCAATCTAATATTTCTACCCTTCTAGGTTACAGACCTCTTGTCCCAAGTACTTTCAGGATTTTCTCTTTGTCTGTGAGATTTGTAAGTTTCACTTTATATGTCAGGGTGTTGACCTACTTTTATTGATTTTGAGAGGGGTTCTCTGTGCCTCCTGGATTTTGATGCCTGTTTCCTTCCCCAGATTAGGGAAGTTCTCTGTTATAATTTGCTCCAATGTACCTTCTTCCCTCTCTCTCTTTCCTCTTCTTCTGGGATCCCAATTATTCTAACATTGTTCTGCTTTATGGTATCACTTATCTCTCGAATTCTCCCCTCGTTATCCAGTAGTTGTTTATCTCTCTTTTTCTCAGCTTTTTTAGTCTCCATCGTTTGGTCTTCTCTAGCACTAATTCTCTCTCTAGCACTAATTCTCTCTTCTGCCTCATTTATCCTAGCAGTTAGAGCCTCCATTTTTTATTGCATCTCATTAACAGCCTTTTCGATTTTGACTTGGTTAGATTTTAGTTCTTTTATTTCTCCAGAAAGGGATTCTCTAGTGTCTTCTATGCTTTTTTCAATCCTAGCTGGTATCTTTATAATCATTATTCTGAACTCTAGTTCTGACATCTTACTTATGTCCATATTGATTAGGTCCCTGGCAGTCGGTACTGCCTCTTGTTCTCTTTTTTTGAGGTGAGTTTTTCCATTTTGTCCAGAGAAGAATAAATAAATGAGAGAACAAAATATTAAAATGGCAACAACAACCCCAGAGATATATACACTAAACAAATCAGAAGAGACCTGAAACCGGAGGGGGGGAGGGGGCAGGGATGAGGGAAGAGAGAATATAATCAGACAGGTGAGCAGAGTAAAGCAATACCGTGGAATCTGTGTGTATTTTGGTCTGTTTTTTAGAAAACTATAACCCAAAATTGTTAAGAAAGAAAAACTTACATATGTATAAAAATAAAATTAAACACAATTAAAGGGTAGAATGTATCTGTAAAAATGGAAATTAAAAGACAAGAAAAAACAAAAGGAAAGAAAACAACAACTACAACAAAGGAAGGGATATAAACAGACAGGTGAGCAGAACAGAGCAATACACTACCTCCTGAGTGTATTTTGGTCAGTTTGTTAGAGGAAACTACATCTCAAAATTGTAAACAAAGAAAAAGTTACATATACAAAAATAAAATTAAATACACTGAAAGGATAGAATGTAACTGTAAAGACGAAAATAAAAAAAGACTTTAACAAAACAAAACAAAACAAAAAAGAAGAAAAAAAAAGAAAGAGAATATGATCAGACAGGTAAATAGAACATAGCCATTTACTAGATTTTGGGTGCACTTTGGTCTGTTAGAAGAAACTCCATCCCAAAATTTTAAAGAAAGAAAAAGTATATATATATATATTTAAGTATATATGTATATAAGTATATATACTTATATAAGTATATACATAGTGTATATATATGTAAAGTGTATATATATATACACACACAAATATAAGATTACAACGAAAGGATAGAGTATAACTAAGAATGAAAATTAAAAAAGAATTTAAAAAGGAGCTGATAAAATAAGAAATTGGTTGAAAAAGGAAAGAAAAAAAATTTAAAAAAAAGAAAATTAAAAAAAATTAAAGTTGAAAGACTAAAGAATCATGGGGAAGAAAGCCATGAATTCTATGTGCTGTATTCCCCTAGCGCTGGAGTTCTGCCATTGTCATTGATCGGTAAACTTGGTCTTGGCTGGCTGTTCTTGCTGATCTTCTGGGGGAGGGGCCTGTTGCCGTAGTTCCCAAATGTCTTTGCCGGAGGCAGAATTGACCCGCCCTTGCCCGGTCTGGGCTAAGTAATCTGCTCGGGTTTGCTCTTGGGAGCTTTTGTTCCCTGCAAGATTTCTGAACAGCTTTGGAGGACGAGAGTGAAAATGGCGGCCTCCCAATATCTGCCCCGGAGGAGCCGAGAACTCAGGGCTCCACTCCTCAGTGACCCCTCAGAGAAAAGCAATCAATCACTCCTGTCTCCCCCATCTCCCGCTGCACTCGGTGCTCACCCGGCCTGTGACCAAGCATTTCTATCTCTGGCACCCAACCCTGTGTGGAGTCTCCAAACCCAGCAGATCCCTGCAGTGCGCTCCCGGGCCACTCCTCCTGGGGCGGGGGGGGGGGGGCGAGGGAGGTGAGTATCCCTGGATCTGCCGCTTGTTGGGTCCCTGCTGGAGGAGCAGTGGCCCGACTGTGCCGTGGATCTCAGTTTATGGCAACCCCGAGCTGAGAGCCTGCTCCACGGCTCCATCTCTGCAGCTGACTTCCCTGCTCTGATACCTGGGAGCTCTGCCACACTCCAGCACCCCTGGTCTTCCTGTGACCCCGAGGGTCCTGAGACCACACTGTCCCAATGAGGGTTCCACCCCCTGGCTTAGCCACTGGAGTGACATCCCTCAGCAGAACTGACTTCTAAAAGTTCTGATTTTGTGCTCCGCGGCTCTATCACTTGCCAGAAGCGGCCAACGGAGGCCTCCTCCCCGGCAGTCTATCCTCCCGAATATCGCCTCGGATTCACTTCTCCGCACGTCCTACCTTCCAGAAAGTGGTCGCTTTTCTGTTCAGAGAGTTGTTGCTCTTCTTTTCTTCCATCTCTGGTTGAGTTAGCAGGTGTTCAGAATGATTTGCTAGCTAGCTGTCTAGCTGAATTTCTGTGTCCAGACGAAACGAAGGCCTCCTACTCCTCCACCATCTTGGACTCTCTTCTCTCATTTTGTTCCATTTAAAAAGCAGTGTGATAGTTTCTGGGGCGCCTGGGTGGCTCAGTCGGTTAAGTGGCTGCCTTTGGCCCAGGTCATGATCTGAGGGTCCTGAAATCGAGCCCCACATCGGGCTCCCTGCTGAGCAGGGAGCCTGCTTCTCCCTCTCCCTCTCCCTGCCGCTTCCCCTGCTTGTACTCTCTAATAAAAAAATAAAAAATAAAAAATCTTTAAAAAAAAATAGAAAAGCAGCGTGGTAGTTTCAACAAATTGCCACATATCCTTCAACACTCCTCCCATGCAATGGTGGAGCTTATTTCCCCTCCAAGACTGTGAGCTATACTTAATGACTTGCTTCTAGTGAATAGAATACCACTTTAGTGATGGTGTCTGACTTGCAAGACAAGATCACAAAACACGTTGCAGCCTCCTTCGTGTGCTCTAGGATTGCTCGCTTTGCAGGTAGCCAGCTGCCAGCCCCTAAGGACACTAAAAAAGCCTTGTGAAAAGGTTCCTGTTTTGAGGAACTGAGACCTTTTACCAAGAACCAGAGAACAACGGAGTCTTCTTGCTAATAGCCATATGAATGAGCTATCTTGGAAGTGGATCCTCTACCCCCAGCAAAGCCACCCCCAAATTCCTGATCCTCAGAAACTACGGAATAACATTCACTGCTTTAGCCACTAAATTTTGATAAATTGTTATGCAGCAAGAGATAACTAATAAAGACTTGGGTAACATGAGTGTTACCACCCTAGCACCTCAAATTGTAGGCATGGCTTTAGAACTGAGCAGTAGGTGGAAGCCGGAAGGACTTTTTTTTTTTTTTTTTTTTTTTAAGATTTTATTTAAGAGAGAGGCAGAGGGAGAAGCAGGCTCCCTGAAAAGCAGGGAGCCAGATGCAGGACTCGATCTCAGGACCCTGGGATCATGACCTGAGCTGAAGGTGGACGCTTAACTGACTGAGCCACCCAGGTGCCCAGTTGGAAGGACTTTGAGCAATATTAGTGAAAGCCTAAGGTTCCTTGAATAGATTATTAGAAATCTGACAGCCATTAAGTAGGCTGCCAGTAGTAGCTTCAGGGGAAGTGAGGAACATGTTATTGGCAACTGGAGAAAGGGGGTTATTACTCAGTGGCAGGACATTTAACAACATTGCCACCTACAGTAATGTGGAAGGTAGAAAATTTAACAAGAGAACCGAATAACCTAGCTAGAATTCCAGTCAAAATGTTGAAGTTGCCACCTACCTTCTTCTTGCTGCTTATAGTAAAACGTGAGAGGAGAGAAGCTTGGAAGGACTGCTACAAAGGATCCAGCAAAATGGTGCAGCCACTTTGGAACACAGTTTGGCAGTTCCTTACAAAACTAAACATACTCTTTTCTATGATGCAACTGCTCTCCTTGGCATTAAGCCAAAGGGGTGAAAACTTATGTCCATACCTGCACATAGATGCTTGTAACAGCTTTATTCATAATTGCCAAAACCTAGAAGCAACCAAGATGTCCTTCAGTAGGTGAATGGATAAACAAACCGTGGTATATTCAGAGAATGGAATGTTATTTAGCACTAAAAAGAAATGAACTATCCAAACCATGAAAAAACATGGAGGAAACATAAATACATACTACTAAGTGAAAGAAACCACTATGAGAATGGTATATAGTGTCTTGACTCCCAACTCTATGACATTCTGCAAAAGGCAAAACTTGAGTAAAAAGATCAGTGGTTGCCAGGGGTTAGGGGGAAAATGGGGGTGATTGGCAGAGCAAAGAAGATTTTAGGGGACAGTGAAACTATCTTGTATGATACTATAATGGTGAATAAATATCATTATATATTTGTCTCAACCCACAGTATATATAAAACTAAGAGTGAGGGCGCCTGGATGGCTCCGTCATTAGGCAACTGCCTTCGGCTTGGGTCATGGTCCTGGGGTCCTGGGATCGAGTCCCACATCGGGCTCTCTGCTCCGCAGGAAGCCTGCTTCTCCCTCTCCCACTCCCCCTTGCTTGTGTTTCCTCTCTCACTGTGTCTCTGTCAAATAAATAAATAAAATCTTTACAAAACAAAACAAAACTAAGAGTGAACCCTAATGTAAACTATGACTTGTGGTGATAATGATGTAGGTTCATTAACTGTAACAAACATGTCCCTCTGGTGCACTCAGTTTTGCTGTGAACCTAAAACTGCTCTAAAAAAAGTAAGTCTATTTAGGGGCACCTGGGTGGCTCAGTTGGTTGAGCAGTCAACTCTTTGTTCCGGCTTAGGTCATGATCTCAGGGTCCTGGGATAGAACCGTGTGTCAGGCACTGCAGTCAGCAGGGAGTCTGCTTCAGGATTCTCTCTCCCTCTGCCCACCCCCACCCCCACTTTCTCTCTAAAATAAATACATACATCTTAAAAATAAAAAGTCTATTTAAAAAAAAGGATCAAGGACTGGTTTTGAAAATTCCCAGACCTAAGGTATATATGGGAACTTAGTTTGTCACAAAGATGGCACTGCCTATCTGCGGAGATATATGTAACATAGTAACTGACAAAGAATTAGTATCCAGAATATATAAAGATCTCCTACAAATCAATAATTAAAAAAAAAAAAGCTATAAAAAAAGAACCAAATGGCAAAAATCTATGTGAAACAACCTCAATCTCTCTAGCAATCACTGAAATCCAAGTTAATACAATATCATTTTATAAACAAGAGTATTTCCTCTTGAGCCTTTATTATTCATTTTCTTACACATGTAGTTTGCTTATGCTATAAATATTTTTGCATTTTGTTCTTTTCACTTACAACAAGCATTTCCTATTGTAAACATTTTTATGGCTTCAAAATATTCCATCATGTGGACAAACTGCAGCTTAACCATTTCCACACTGAGATTGGATTGACAAAACAATAAAAGCAGAATTTTAAGGATATAGTTACCATTTAAGAAGTGCCCTATACAAACATGGTGTTTAAATAGTACAGAATTAGCTGTGCTCTGTTCTCATCTGCATTTTTAAATAAGTACTGACCAGACTGTACTAGAAAAGTTTACTTCCTTATAAAAGAGAAAAAGCTCCATGTCAGTGCCTTACTTTTCTATTCATTTTCAAGATCTTTTTAAAATCTCATAAAATATGTTTAAAAAAACAATAGTTAATTTTTAGTTTTAATTTTTATACAATGAAAGGATGTGACTTGGTAGAACTGTATTATTCTTGGTAACACAGTTTAAAATGTGTTTATCTAAAATTGTTTGAAGAACAGAATATTCTAATTAAATATTCTGATTAATTCTGAGTTGCCATGTGACACTTTAGATTATAAATTTCCAAAGAATTAGAATATGAGGTAATGAAAACAAAATAACTTTTATGAAATTATACTACCTTTTAAACCATAACTTTTTTGATTCAGGAATATTTCCTACTGCTTTCCTGTTCATCATAAGCATTAGTTTGTTAGCAAATAGCCATTTCACCCTCTTGACAGCTGAACTTCCCCCTTTTTAGGATGCTCTCAGCCCTATGCTGTGCCTTTTCTGATAGCTCCATAAGCAGCCTTCTATTATATAGTCATTTTGTAAGCCTATTTCTTTCATTGGATTGAAGGTTTCCATATGGCACAAACACGGTGTTTGCAACCCACATACTGAGCATTCAATATACATTTTTATATTTCAAATTAATTCCCCCCAAAATGGAGGAGGGATAAAACAAATATTTGTAGCAACTCTTGTTGTTTCATTTCACAAAACAAAAAATAAAATAAAAACAGATATCTAATCTTTGATGAGAAATTTACTGAATGCTTACTTTGTGGCAAATACTAAGTGCTTATAACATTCTCAAAATTTTCAAAACAATCAAGGAGGTAGGTGGTATTATATTTACACAGAGAGAACTGAGGGAATAAATGCACTGAACTAGCACTAGTGATATAGTAGAGAACAGACTCTGCCTTTTGTGGAACTTGCTGAAATCGCATACAAAATGTATCAGCATTCTAGATTTATATATAACTTTATATATATTATGAGCTTGGAAATGGGAGTTCATCCCTGAAATGGATCCATACTTAGGACTGACAAAAAACAGAGACTGAAAAGTTGAAGCTCAGACTCTGATGACCTCTTCAAGGTAAGAGGGACCCTGAAAGATCACTCTGCCTTTGCTGACAGCATCCAACCTTGTGAGAATCTGATCTTCGGGTTTACAGAATATATTCTCAAGAGAAGATTTATAAAGTAATAAAAGGAATTGGGTAGAATTAAGATACTATGCAATTAAAGAAATAAGAGTTAAGACTTTCACCTTTTTAAACTAGATATTTTTCTATCTTGCATATAAACCTCAGATAAGAACAGGGTGAAGCCACAGTAGAAGTCTGAACACAGAATGGACTTTGGCCTCCTGGCCTCTAAGTGGGGTACGAAGGTCCAGGGGAAGGAAGGATAAGACTTCCAGGTACCATCACAAGTCATGCAGCAAAGCTGTGAACCCTAGCTGCTATGCCATTTTGAATTTTATTTACCTCTCTCTCTCTCGAGACACCCAGTTCAAAAATACAAACCCCTCCCCCCAAAGAGAGAGAGAAAGAGAGAAGTTTCAGGTCTGAAATACCAAATTTGCATCAGACACTCTTCCTGTTAAACACTGAAGTTGCTGAAGTTGACTCAGAGCTCCTCTCACCAGGCCAGTGCAACCTAATCAGTAAACTTCAAGATCTTCACAACTAATCTCCAAGGCCCCAAAGTTTCAAATAAAACCAAAAGTGAACACAGAAAGTGAACAAGAGAAGTTTTAGAAGCTACTTCCTAATTCTGGGTGGGCAGAAAATTGCCTTTTACTCTAAAGTAACATAGAACACTTTTCTTATCTATCACAGTATGATCTAGGAAATCTGAGGCAAAGGCACCAAACTATTTCCAAATGCAATGACTTGCAAACAGGATGACCATGGCTCTGTGTCCCCTGAAATCTACTCAAACGTGCCTAGGGAAGGGAGACCAACACAGCACTCAACACACACAACAGTACCTATGTGACATTAGGAACCTTTTATTGAGACAAAGCAAACAGTGGCCTGAAAATACCACAGCATGAAGGCAGGCTGAGGAAACCAATCTGATTTCTTTTTCCTCTATGGCGGCCCAAACGACGAACTAATAAAGACACTCCAAGATTACTATTTATACTTAAGGCAATTTAAAAAGCGAGGTCTTAACCAAAAAGCCTGTACCTGGCATTCAAAAAAATACATTTTTTGGATGGACTAAAAGACCTAATTGGCTACGGAAAATCTGTACAGCAGGGACCTGTTTTCAGCAGGTAAGCCTATATACAAGTAAGAATCTCTTACTCTTGTAACATTGTCCTGTTTTAAGAGAAAATGTTTAACTCCCATGCCCTGCAGAGGTTTCTATGACCCCAGAGAAGCACAGACCTATCTCTATTAGAGAACTATTTACACTGCACTATAAATACACATACAACACACATCTGCCCCCTCCTATTTCCCAAATAGGCTGTGAATGCCTTCTGTGAGGAGTTATGGCTCATTCATTTTTATTATCTACAGTGACAATTAGTAGGCACCCAACATCTTTTTTTTTTTTTGCATGAATGCTAAATGAAAATGATTTTACAACACCACTACTGGTTACATTTCAAACATTCCCACCATTACCCATCTCCAAAACAAAAACACTAAATTGCTACCAAGTTTACTATGTTTTTCACAATATAGCGCTTCAGGACTTTTTAATGTAAATAAACATTTTTGATTAACTAATTTTCAAAATAATGATACAAATTTAGCATTCTTCTTGGAATGGAAAATTTGCTTGGAGATTACTTCATTCTTTTTCTCTTTTTCAAAAGTGCATCTCGTAGTGCCAGCTGGAACATAAGAAAAAATATTTAAACATGGCAACTCTTGGGTACCCCGTTATACTAATTTGGTTATATGGCCGTGTACTGGAATCACTAAATCAACAAATCATCCTGAGATAATTGTGTGTCTTCGGTGTGTGATGGATACTATTCCATGAATTCCCAAGCACCATTCTTTGATTCCTAGTAATTTTTTAAGAGCCCTAGCTTTTGAATTTTAACAATATAGATATGTGTTTTTATTTGTTTGCTTTGTTAAAGAATTTTTGGGGGTGGGATTGCCTGACTCTAAATGTTCAAATTTCTTGGATTTTATGATTTTTAAATTATTGACTCCTTGCCTTTATTCATATCTGGGTCTTGGTATGTCTTTGTAGATGGGCAGAATAGCTAAGGATAGACACTTAAGGTAGAAAAATTAACAAGTTCATTTTAACCTAATTTGTATGGCTGAGGATGTATTTCTCAGACTCATCTGTGCCTTATTTTCTCATCTGTAAAATATAAAATCACAGTACTGCTCGTATTGTTGTATACTGATTTAGTTAAAATAAAACGGAAAGCTCTAGAATAATCAAGGGACAGGGTAAGAACTGTATGTTAGATAATGATGTTATAACCCAAGGTTACATAAGTTTCATTCTGCTCATTAAACTTTGTAATAAAGCACAGACTACTCACTAGTCTCACACATATCTCAGTTCCCTTCTCCCTTCAACTGCTACCGTTTGAACATAAGGAGCCTGTATATTCTCCTTCCTCTTCCTTTATACCTTTCTAAAGGTTTGACTTCAAGATCCTCCTCTCTCTGCCATAAGCTTCACCTTCCTTTTCTAGTCTCACCTTTTTACATATTCTTTTTTTAAAAGTTAAGATTTACTTGTTTATTTAACAGAGAGAGAGAGTGCACAAGCAGGGGGAATGGCAGGCAGAAGCAGAGGAAGAAGCAGGTCCCCGAGGAGCAGGGAGCCCAATGCTGGGCTCTATCCCAGGGCCCTGGGATCATGACCTGAGCCGAAGGCAGATGCTTAACCGACTGAGCCACCCAGGTGCCCCACCTTCTTATATATCCTATGAGTATACTCTAAAAATGTACAGTAAGACCTCATGTATACTTTTAAGCCATGTAAGACCCTTTTATTCAGGACAATAAAATACCACTGAGAGGTAGAAGGGGTATAAAATGTGATGCTCCTTTTCCAGAGGGTGCTTCGGGTGTGTGAGATAATAGAAAATATATACTGGTCTCTAGCCCTGGTTCCTGGCACAGAGCTCCTAAAACTGGTAATTTCCTAAGTGATAAGGGCATCTCCTTTTAATATTTGTCTTTGACCCGGTCCCTGACACAGGGGTCCCAAAACCCTTGTAAATTCCTAAGTGATAAGAGCACTAGGAGCATCTTTTGTACTAATGAGGCAAGTAAGTGGGCTCCTGGAGAGGGGCTGATCCAAGAAAGACCTTGGAATTTTTGGCAGCCCTCACCCCCAACCCACACACTTTTCCAGAGAGGGGAAAGAGGCTGGAAATGGAATTAATAATTGATCATGCCTATGTGATGAAGCCTTCAAAAAACCTCCTTAGTGTGAGGTTCTGAGAGCTTGCAGGTTAGCAAACACATCTGCACCGGGAGGGTGATGAATCCCACTTCTGTCCACAGGGACAGAAGCTTCTGCATTCAGGACCCTCCCAGACCTTGCCCTATGTATCTTTTCATCTGGCTGTTCATCTATATCCTTTATTACATCCTTTAATAAATGGGTAACCTTAAGTAACCATTGCGCTGAGTCCCATAAGCAGCTGTAACGAATTAATCAAACCCAGGGAGAGGGTCACTGGTCAGAAACATAGGTTATCACCTGGGCTTGCGACTGGTTTCTGAAGTGTGTGTGTGTTTTGGGGGAGGAGGGCTGCGGAAGGTGGCAGATGCAGTCTCATGGGACTGAGCCCTTAACCTGTGAGATCTGACACTATCTCCAAGAAAACAATGTCAGAATTGAATTGTAGACACCCAGCCAGTATTACAGAAAATTGCTTGTGTAGGGACAAAACCTCCACACACTGGGTGACCACACACTGGGTGACCGTAAATGTCAGAAGTGAAGTATAATGTGTGAGTAGCAAAAGAAACACACAAAAGGTAGACTGAAATGGGTTTTTCTATTTTAGGGTCACAGGTCAGTTTGAGGGATGCTCTGAAGTTGCACTGCCCAATCCAGTAGCTACTAGTTACATGTGGCTTTTGGATGTTTGAAAAATGGCTAGTCCAAACTGAGATGTGCCACAAGTGTAAAACACACACTGGATCTCAGTTAGTTCTAAAACAAGAAGGTACGGTATCGGGGCGCCTGGGTGGCTCAGTCGGTTAAGCGGCTGCCTTCGGCTCAGGTCATGATCCTGGGGTCCTGGGATCGAGCCCCACGTCCGGCTCCCTGCTCAGCGGAGAGCCTGCTTCCCCCTCTCCCTCTGCCTGCCACTCTGCCTACTTGCGCTCTCTCTGTCAAATAAATAAGTAAAATCTTAAAAAAAAAAAAAAAAAAAAAAAAAAAAAAGAAGGTATGGTATCTCTAATAACTTTTATATTGATTACATATTGAAATGATACTATTTTGGATATATTAGGTTAAATAAGATATATTACTAAAATGAATTTCACCTCTTTCTTTTACTTTTTTATTTTAAAATTATTTATATGGTTTGTATTGAATTTCTATTGGGGAGTGCTGGTCTAGGGTGAAGAAGAGAATTAAGAGAAAATTAGGAATCTAGAGTCAAGTTTTATAATGGAGAGATCTTGAAGAAAATATAAGGCAAGGACACATAACTAGAAATTCTGATTAATTTCAGGTTCCAAATGGCAAGGAAACTGGAAAACAAGGAAAAGACATTCTTGAACCAACAGGTCCAATGTCCAATGAACTCAACTCTTACTTTTAAATAAAAAATTCTTTCATCTCATGACTCAAGAGGTGCTGGCCAGGAACAAAGCAAGGCTTCCAAATCACGCCAAAAAAATCTCGCTAAAACAACAGAGGAAGTAGGGAGTGGGGGGAACATCCAAGGTCACAAAATGTAGCAACGTCACAAAAACTTCATAATGAAGGAAGGAACAAACCATGGTGCAACTCAGTGGTTACTATTCTTTAACCGTACAATCTTATAAAGCTCTGCTGAAGGATAAGCTAATAGATGAATCAATTCAACTGTGAATTTAAGTTGAATTGGCAAAATTCAGATATTTATTTATTAACATTTATTTACTTAGGGAGAGTGAGAGCAGGAGGAAGGGGCAGAGGGAAGAGAGAGAATCCCAAGTAGACTCCCTGCTGAGCGCATGGAGCTTGATCTCACGACCCTGAGATCCAGTCAGATGCCTAACTGAAAGCCATCTGGCATCCCAAAATTCAGATATTTAAAATCCGAAATGGCACCTTTCTTTTCACCTCAATTTTAACAACCTCTATTCAAAATGCTGTCACTTTATTATTTATATAATGTTGTTGGACATAGCTTAGAACCAGAAAAATGAAATAAGCAGATAGGTAGGTTTTATTTTTTTATTTTTTAAATATTTATGTATTTGAGAGAGAGAGAGCAAGCGAGCGAGCACAAGCAGGGGGAGCAGCAGAGGGAGAGGGACAAGCAGACTCTACTGAGCAGGGAGCCCGAAACGGGGCTCGATACTAGGACCCCAGGATCATGACCTGGGCCAAAGGCAGATACTTATCCGACTGAACCACCAAGGCGCCCCAGGTAGGTTTTAAATGGCACTTAATTCAGTTAATGCTGCCTTGGTGCCCCCATAGACGGAACACTGCCCTAGAAATCTGGCCATTAACATTCCGGCCTGGCAGACTTATCTTGGCTAGCAATTTAGGAACACTGGTTTACTCTTGACTTGATTTCCTGGTGATCCTTCAGAATACATTTAGAAATACTCTGGTACATTCCCCGTAGAGAAAGATATGAAAACATGAATTTGTTTTACTATAATAAATTACTAAAATAAGCAAGCCTACTGAGCAGCACCAGACTACATAGCAAAGGCTATAAACAGATAAAATGAAATCCTCAAAACCTGTAAACATAAAAGCTTTGCAAAAGGGCACATAAGGAAGGATCAAAATATTGTCTTTCACAGATGGCAATGTCGAGCAATGTTCGTATAGGGATGACCTTACAGACCATCTAGCTTACACTCCTTTCGTTATAGAGGAAGAAAATGGACTCCCCTTTGGTCACACAGGTGAATCTCAACCAAGTCAGGTGTAGGATTTACATGTCCTGACCACTTTCTACCTCTCCATGCTCTCCAATACTCCCCATTAATCCTAAGACACTCATAACACAAGGTCCTAAAGGCACAACTGTCTCAAGAGTAAAGAAGTCTTAAAATGACAACAGTATTCGAACCAATCAAGTTTCATTGAACTCACCTGCTTTTCTCGGAAGGAACGCTTGTTTTTTGCCCGGACATTATGGCTATATCGCATCATCATAAAGTTCTTCTGTTTTTTCTTCTCTTTATTTGTGGAACTGGAAAATGGGTTCATTTTGGTTTTCTTCCTCACAAATTCTTTTCGGTCTGTCTTTCCAGCCTAGCACACACACAAAAACACTTCAAGAGTTATCTAATCCACATACGTGTCTCCTCTATGCCAGGCTCTATTCCATCCTCTACTGGATGTCAAGGACAAAAAGATGGATGGAACTCAGTCCTTGCTCCCCAGGAACTCACTCCAGGGGAGAAATGACCATGATATATTGTAATGGAGCAAGGGAAGCTCAGTGGAGGAAAAGAGTGTAATTCAGCCAGTCAGATCAGAGGAGCTTCCTAGAAAGGGAGATGGATGAGCTGTTTTTGCAGGATGAAGGCACTCATGGTGGGAGAAAGGAGGGGAAGGGTAGAGCATTTCAGGAAGTACAGATAGAATATGAGAAGGTAGAGAAGAAAGAACATGGATTTTTAAACTTATCTAAACAGGTTTCAGTACAAATGGAATGCACAGGGTATTGTGGAACCAGTATGGGATGATGCCTAAAACAAATAAAGGTGTAGAAAATAAAGCTGAAAGGTAGGCAGTTGGGAATGCTGGAGATGTGCAATCACATGCAGCCCACAGCACCTGCCAGAGGCTATTCTTTAATTAGTGTAAACATTTCCCTGCTTTCCTAAGAGCTCGGATAAATGCACTGAGCCTCCCAGATACAAGAACAGGTGCTAGTGCCTTTGTGTGTTCCCCATCTTGTTTTGGATGTTGGTTACATGGCTATCTAGTTGTTAAAACTCATCTAACAGAACACCTAATATCTGTGCATTTTATTCTATGGTAATTATACCTTTATTTAAAACATCAAAATAAAAGACTGCCATTCTATGGCTATTCATTTTATTTCATTTTTCATCTTATTTGCTTTCTGTTTGAAGAACCAGGGAAAGATATGCTTCACTTACCATTGCTGTTGCTAGTCTTGTCTCCTTGTCAGACTTTGGCTTCTTATGAAGGCGTTCAATGTCCCGAAGAGAAAGTAACTCACCCCTGGGGTAAAGAACAAATATAATATGAAACCAGGGTGGAGGTCCTTTCCCTAATACTTTCATCACCACGTGAGCTGACTGAAGAAGCTCTGGTATGTGTGTTGTTTTACCTGGGCTCCTCATCACTATCGATTTCAATATATTTCCTCTTTTGGGCTTTCCCTGGGGCAGCGTCGAGTTCTTTCCTCATTTGGGCCATGCGGATTTTCTGGAAGTCTTCCTGAGTTAAAACTCGGCTCGTGCTAATGGCTGCAGCTTTGGCTTTCCGCTCCTCCATGGGCATGCCGTTGAGCTTCTTGGACTTGGAAGTACACAACAGAGGTTTGAAGAGCTACTAGCTCAAGTGAAAGTTAACACTATTAGTCCCCCCCCCCCAAGGCCCAGCATGAATTAGGTCTTAATAAACATCAGAGTGATGCACCTATACAAGGAAATTTCAGGACTTACTATTTCTTGCTGTTCTTCATCAGAAGAGTGGTGCACATCAACCCACTCACCATCGGCATCTGCCTCCTCACTGAGACTGGTACTTTCCCACCCATCTGTGTGAAAAACAAGACACTGTTAGTGCTGTCACTTTGTGTACTCATGTTAGGTTGAAATAAATCAAGCAAAAGTAAGGTAAAAGTGAACAGAGCTCTACGGACTAATACTTGAGCAATATTTATTGTTAAATAAACCACATCAATGGGAAATACACACGACCATGTATCTACCATGAGCTAAACCTTATAATCACTTTCTTTAACTCTCACGACTCAACAGAAGAGGAAGAGACCCTGTAAGTTAAGATACCTATCCCAAGCCACATTGCTAGAAAATGTGGCCTACGGTGAAATCATAAAAATCATGTCTGATTCTAGAGCCCATGTTCTTTCCACCAAAGCATGTCCATCAAAACAGCACCTGGACATTATCTTGGCCACACAGCGAGGGTCTGACAACTTGTATAAGCATATTTATACATGTTTTTAGAAACTAGTTAGAAACAGTCATTCAGAGAACTGAAGTCGAAGATTCTGGATGTGAAAGAACCTTGCAGATACCTCAATGAAGAGGCATTAGCTCTTAACGGAGTCACCACAATAAGCTTTCAAAATCACAGATACTTGCAATTTTTCAGTTCCCCATAAGAAAGTGTTTCAGCTTTTTGGTATGGCATAAACACAACCACTCTTACCGAGGCCTCAACTCTATCTCTAGTCTGGTATCTTGCTATGTTCCACCCTGTATCCTACATTGTAATAGTTTCTTAAATCCTTCAGGGCTTTGCTCATAGTTTGCCTGGAAAATCTCCACTTCTATCATTCCTCACTTATTATTCAAGATACAGCTCATGGGTCAACATCTCTCTGAGGTCTTTTTTTTTTTTTTTTTTTTTTTTAAAGATTGATTTATTTATTTTGAGAGAGAGAGTGCGAGCACTCGAGCAGGTGGAGGGACAGAGAGGGAAACAAGGAGACTCCCCACTGATTGGGGAGCCTGAGATCATGACCTGAGCTAAAACCAAGAGTCAGATGCTTAACTCATTAAGACACCCAGGTGCCTCCCTTTGAGGCCTTTTTTGAACCTCTGAGGTAGACCTGACTTCTCTCCTGCCCTTAGGCCCCATTTTAATCACAGATCTTGGTAACACTTTATTGCTGAGCTATTTATAAAAGATCTTCAAGGACAGGCACCATACCATTCATCTTTACATTGACAGTGGCTAGCTCACAGGTAATGCTTTAAAAAGTTTTGCTGATATGATGAATTAATTAATATGAAGAGATAGGACTCTAGCAATCAAGGTAATAAAGGCTAACCATGGAAATCAGAATGGAGTTTTCTCAAGCATTCTTCAATAATGTTCAACAAGTGTTCTCCTTCAACAAGGAGTATCCTGGAAGATTGCTCAGGACTAATCTTCATCATTTTTTCTCGACAATGAACAAAAAACTATTATTTTTTCCCAAGTGGCCAGCATGCTCTTGATAAGGGGCAGCTGTCCTGAGGACATGACATCTACACTACACTGCAAGTTCCCTAAGAGCAGGAACCATGCCCATTTTGATCCTCAATGTCTGTAACAATGCTTGGCACATAGTCCTTGCTCAATAAATACCTGTCCAATGAATGTTCAATCAGCATAAAGATTTCAAGGTCAATACAGTATAGGAGTGATTTTATCTTGAAAAATGGTGAAATGAAAATGAACCTTCACCGTTTTCAGCATCCTCTTCTTTTTCAACTTCTAGAACTTCTGCTCCTGGAATGTAATCTTTAGCATCTAATTCTCCATATTCTTGCACTCTTGCTTCTATGGAGGCCTCTGTAGGCTTACCCTAAAGGAAAGAACACTGTTTCGTTTTGTTTTAAAGATTTACTTATTTGAGAGGAAGAGTGAGAGCGCGTGTGCGCTCGTGCAAGTGGGGGGAGAGGCAGAGGGAGAGAATCTCAAACAGACTCCCTGCTGAGCATGGAGCCCCACACAGGGCTCGAGCTCATGACCCTGAGATCACGACCTGAGCCAAAATAAAGAGTTGGACGCTTAACCAACTGAGCCACCCAGGCGCCTCCCCCAACCCCCAACACTGTTTTTAGTAAGGTTCTTAGACTGCATTATTCATGAAAAGGATGAGGTCTTGAGGCACCTGGGTAGCTCAGTCAGTTAAGCATCCCACTCTTGATCTCAGCTCAGTATTGATCTTAGGGTTGTGAGTTCAAGCCTCATATGTGAGTTTAAGCCTCAAAAAAAAAAAAAAAAAAAAAGGATTCTCTAAGAGTATGAATGTAGAAGAGAGAATCATGAACAAGAGAAGTAATCAAAGGACAAAAACAATCCACTTATGCCTTGGGTCAAAGTAAATCCCTCAGCCAGAATTCTGCCTATTTTTTTGCTCTCCTCTGATCTGAATCAGGAAACTGGTAGTTAATAGAGAACTGTTCCAATTCTCAAGTCTTGCGATCATCACCTCTTTCTGTTACATACACAACATTTCTCTTCCTTCCCAATTCCAAAGAGGTGCTATCTGGCTGGGGAACAGCCCGTTCGATACTGGCATCAGTTACTGACTGATCTCTGGAATTCCAATCTGTTAACGATGTCAAAAGTTTTCAGGATGAAACAGCCTGACAGGTCTATAAGACTCAGTCAGCATCAAAGAGCATGTGCCAACTACAAAATAGTTAAGGCAATGGTATTCAATTCAACTGTATTCTGATAATAAAATTGCCAATACTCATAGTGGAAGCTTCATAAACACCAAAACTCATACTGTAGGAAGTTATTCTCACCTTCTGAGACTGGAACCTTTGGATCAACATATGCATGTTTCACCTACCCGGAATTTCTTCTGCAACATCTTAGGATTCAGTGTTCGGAAGAGCTGAATCAAAGTTCTAGCAGACATCATCACATCTGTAAAATAATATCTTTAATTAGGAACTCCAGAGCAAAGAGTCTATTGAGAAAAGAGTCACTTGATATTCTTTGATCTACAGAGAATAACATGCATCTTACTCTTATCTCTGTGTGTTTTATACTGAGCCAGGTCTTGGAGAAGTTCTTCAGTCATGGCTAGAGGACATCGAGCTGTTATCTCTTTTATAGCATTGATTCTAGAAAAGGAAAATGAATTTAAAAAGCCCAAACAGCAATCTCAGATGGTTCAATCCAGGGAGGTTTCCTAAAAAGACTAAATAAAAAGGTATATAAATTGGGGACTTCCAGGGTCAATAGTCCTTTAAAAACATATCCACTGCCTCCAGGTATGTTCTACATACCCTACTGTCATGACCTCCCCAGAGTTCTTGTCGGTGACAAAATTGTTGGCCACAGTCATGAGCACTGATTGAATGATCTGAATTGGGAATAAAAGAAAAGAGATGAGTGCCGATAAAATGCCTCTACCTACTCGAACATGCGAGGATGAAGGGACAATAGACTATTCACAGTAAAACAGCCTTGCATCTTCAACATGGGAGTTGGAAGGAATCAAGACTGAGCAAGACAGATAAAAATACTTTGGGTTTCAGTCTTCCTGGCTATCCTTAGATTAAATTTTGCTCTCTTTTAGTATTATTTTTCAATATGGATTTAAAAAATTGCTTTGACTCAGGACCATCCAATGATTTTATTCTATTTTATTTATTTTTAAATAGGCTCTACACCCAGCATGGAGCCCATCACAGGGCTTGAACTCATGACCCTGAGATCAAGACCTGAGCTGAGATCAAGAGTTGGACGTTTAACCAACTGAGCCATCCAGGTGCCCCTCCAATGCTATTTTAATCAAATAAAGGAATTAGCGTTGAAAAATAATCACTATAAAAATTTACTGATTATTTTTTTAATTTACTGATATTCTTGTCTTCTCTGACAAAAGATTTAGCAATTAAAGTCAGAATTCTCAACAACTTATCTAAAACAACTTTACTTTTCTACGGTAATTTTTTTTTTTTTCCTCCAGTTTCTATAAACGTGTGTGTCTATCTCCTTAAGAGTTAGTGTCTCGGGGCGCCTGGGTGGCTCAGTCGTTAAGCGTCTGCCTTCGGCTCAGGTCATGATCCCAGGGTCCTGGGATCAAGCCCCACATCGGGCTCCCTGCTCAGCAGGGAGCCTGCTTCTCCTTCTCCCTCTGTCTACCACTCTGCCTACTTGTGCTCTCTGTCAAATAAATAAAATCTTTAAAAAAATAAAAATTAAAAAAAAAGAGTTAGTGTCTCTTCTCATTTTGAAGAAAAGGGGGGAAGGGGGCAGTCATCCCTGTGGGGAAAGCTACCATGATATATTTAATAGTGGCACTGCTATGCAGACAGAGGTAAGGTTTAAGAGTTCTCACCTCTGGGGGTACTAAGTGATGAGATGCTTGGGCAGCAAACAGAAGGATCTTTGTTACTTCTAAAAATGTAAGAGATCAGAAAGATCATAGTCAGCTTACTGTTCTGTCTCTTAGGACTATAGCAAACATGGCAAGCACGTTCTCACCTTACATGCTACCGCTGCTTATTCCAGCTGGAACACCCAACCCCCAGATCCCTGCCTGGCTCACTCCCTCACTTCCCTCAGGTCCCTGCTCAGCTGACGCCTTTTCCAAATGTCTTTCCTGACATAACCTAAACTGGAACCTACCCCAGCCCTCTTTGTTCTTTATTCTTCCTTTTTCCTCAAAATACTTATCTTCACCTGGACACTGTATACACAGCACTCTCTGGATCTCCCTCCAGAATGTAAGCTCTATGAAGATGAGGACATTCTTTATGTTCTCTGTGGAATTCTTAGCGACTAACTCAGTGTCCAGCCCAGAAATCACTAAGTAAGTGAGTAACTACAAACAAACATATACACATGCTCTCCCTTCAAAGGGGCAGTGTATATTAGGAACAAGACCTCTGGCAGAAGAAAGAAGTGAGGTGAATCCTAATTTGCCATTTATTTGCCGAGTGACCGAGTGGTCTTTTTATTTCTACACCTCCCAGGACTGAAGTGAAGATCTGATGAGATGATGTAGTAAAGCATTTAGCAGCACAGCGCTTGGCTCATGTTAGATGTTCAACGAATGCTGGCTTCCTTCCTATCTTGGTTCAAGTTCAAAGGCAAAAGCAACCATCTCTTCTTTCCTGCTCTTATGTTGTTTTTAACTAAGAATACACACGAAGACAATGATAACAGTAAGATAAAATTCTGATATCTATTACAGTTACAGTAGGTCAGACTTCATTTTTAGAACTTTCTACCTGTTTATAGTATTACAAAAAGACTTGCTTTGAGAATCCAGTCTTTTTTCTTCCAAAAATAACTATTTCTTAAAGTTGATAAGCAGAACATTTAACCCATGGCAGACTGGGGGAAAGAAAACATAAGGGTTTCTCTCCCCTTTTCTGAAACAGAACACACTTTACTCCTAACACTTGCCTTTAATAATTCCAGAACAAAAGGCATGGGTGGTTATTCTAACCCAAAGTCACCGAAGGAACATGGCAAGTGGGAAGCTTACCTCTTTGGTGGGGCTGCAGAAACCTTTGCACAAATGGATAGAAGTTAAAGAGAAAAAGCTGTGGAAAGAAGAATGCAGAGACTTTAATATTTATGTAACTGAAGCTATAGAGTTTTATTTCTCCCTAACACAATTTTATCACAAGCTCACCTAACTAGGGATCATCTTTTATTTTTGTTTTTTCTCAACAAGCATTCATGATTCAGTGTGCTATATTACCCAAGGAAAGGGAGGCTATACTGCTGCCATCCTCATTATGTCAAGGAAGAAGAATGTACATGCAGAATAAACCAGGGGAAAAAGAGGCAACCAAAATGTAACATTCTTCTACTTTTAAAATCGGTGTGGCTGCAGAACTTTTTTAAGTCTTCAAAGATAAACAGGATTATAGGAAGGAATAGCAATGATATTAAGGCTCCAAAGCAAGGGATAAAATAGTAACTCAAACCTGAATAACATCTGGTATAATTTAATCACCAAAACCCCCACAGTTCTCATTTTATTACTGGATACCAGTCCAATCACACTGGAGGAAGCTCTGTATTAGCTCGATATTACTCTGAGCACTCTAGAGTCTACCTAAATAAAGGTGACAGGGTCTAGTTATTAAAGCAACTGTATTTTTTTTTAAATTGTAGTTGACATACAGTATTATATTAGTTTCAGGTGTCCAACATAGTGACTTGACATTACTATACATTACAAAATGTTCACCAAAGCAGCTGTAATCTTTAACTACACAAGGAGAGAAGCTTTGGAAATGGATTGGTCTTTCTCAAAGTTCACCATGTCAGAATAAATTAATTTTTTCTATTTAGCCACAAAGCAAAACCAGGACCAGGACCAGACAAGTAATACGGAAGATTTAGGTTCAGTACAAAGATGGATGCTCAACTGTAGTCAGTTGTGAAACTCTAGTATCATTTCTATCAAACCATGCTTAAATTACACATCACTTCTGCTTTCCTATCAAGCTCAAATTTGGGCCTGACATGAAATTTCTGTGCAAATGTAACATAAATTCATCTGGTAATCCTGCTGTAGGACTACAGCCCGTGGAGAAAAGGCATTTTATTCATTAAGATGTTAAGTTTTTCTTAGAAAAAGGGAACAAGTGCTTTCATTATTCACATGTACTTTCATTTTTAACAGAATATTTGTTGACACTGCTAGATTATCAGTAAACAAGACTATTTTACTTTTTTCTTTAAATAAACTTTTTGAAGGGGGCACCTGGCTGGCTCAGATGGAAAAGTGTGGAACCCTTGATCTCAGGGTCACGAGTTCAAGCCCCGTGCTGGGTGTGATTACATAAAAATAAGTAAATAAATAAAACTTTAAAAAATAAACTTTTTGAAGAAAGCAACACATTCAATGATGTACAGAACAGCAAGTCTCAAGAGCGAAATGATAGGGAACAACCTCAACGCCATTGCTTCATGGCCTAACTTTTTGGAAATCTCATTTTCTACAATGGCAGTTAGTCTATTTAGTATGTGTTAAGTTTCCATATGTACGCACTTTACAGATATACATATATATGTATATAAAATACCACCAAGGAGCTCCTACAATTTAATTCAATATCAAATAAATGACCAGAGAATTCAGGTTTGCAAACATTGACAATCTCCTACCAGGGTGGTCTGGAAGCCAGGAAAGCTATAAAGGGATAAACAGACTGCAAAATGTAGTTACAGTCAATAAAAATACACAGGTTATGTTGACTCAGAAAAACGTATATGTAAAACAAAGTAGAAAAACAGAACACAAAATAGTCTGTCCACAAACTCAATATATGTATAATTTAACATCCATACTTACTGATAAGAAAACAAAGTGATAAAAATTGCTGTTTTGGGAGTGAAAGATTTTATTCTTCTATAAATTGTATGGGTTTAAATGGGTTTTGAGGGATAAAATTAAGCCACTGTTCTACCTTAGTGGC
Source organism: Mirounga angustirostris (assembly GCF_029215605.1). Classification (NCBI taxonomy): domain Eukaryota; kingdom Metazoa; phylum Chordata; class Mammalia; order Carnivora; family Phocidae; genus Mirounga; species Mirounga angustirostris. Next base: position 60,531,558 of record NW_026991710.1, read on the forward strand.
CTTCCTTTTACCAAGAATAATTCTATTTCTAATATTCACCGAAATGAGAAACATAATGTAATTCAAACCTCGTGAATTCCCACCAATCTGGAGATGAGGTTCATGAGCATCATTTTCACCTCAAACCTCTCTGTAGAGCTCTCTAGCTGCTTTAGTAGTTTTTCTGCAAAATCTGAAAAGAGAAGATCAGAGAAGTACACTGTGAGTCCATGGTCTGTACACCACTATCTAACAGGTGTAGAGAAAGGCAGTTGTTAGATCAGTGACTGTGGTAGAGCTGTACCTGAAATCTCTGCTGGTTAAGGATCCCCAAGATTTTTATTTATTTTTTTAAAGATTTTATTTATTTATTTATGAGAGAGAGGGAGAATGGCGTGGGGGGGGGGGGAAGGAGAGATGGAGAAGCTGAGCAGAGAGCCCAAAGTGGGACTCGATCCCAGGACCCTGGGATCATGACCTGAGCCGAAGGCAGACGCTTAACCAACTGAGCCACCCAGGCACCCCGGATCCCCAATATTTTTATGACTGACTGTTTGACAGAAGCTCCACTTAACAGTTCTTGGAACCTTGCTTTCCAAAGTATGGTCCACAGACCACCAGCAGCTGGTCCACCTGGTAGCTTGTTAGAAATACAGAATCTCGGGCCCCACCCTACACCTACTAAATCAGAATCTGCACCGACAAAAGATTATCAATTTTTCATTTAGTCAAGCACAATGTCCTACCACTACTGTTTGTTAATGACATAAAGTAAAGAACTCTTCCACATTTTTCTTATTTTGCTGTGGACTGGGAATTACAACTTTAGAACATAATTCCCCAGGCTACAACCAACTAGTAACAACAATTACTGATTGTCTATTAAGTGCCAGGGATCTTACATTCCCTGGTAACAGGCAGAGGTAAGGCCAAAAAGGAACCTGGGAAGTTATAATTATAATACCTTGGGGATCATGAATCAAATGAATAGCTGAAAAGTTAAAGACCTCTGGTTTTTTCTTCTTTTTTTGTTTCTGAAATAAAACGAGAGGAAAATCATTTACATTACACCACACTATTGTGGGAGAGAAACCTACAACAAATTTGTTTCAAAAGCCTTTCTTTCAACTGGAACTAAAGATGGTTTTTGTCTTTTTACATTAAACCTCGGGAATGTTCCAGCAAATAGCACCTGTGAGACTTCAAAGAATTTAGAAATAGAAACATTAAAAGACACAGAAGGGCCAAATTAATGAGTTTTCAGACTAACCATTACAAAATATAAAATGTATTTCACTGGTACACTCTTCTGAGAAGATAAATCTAGCAAAAATACCCTAGTATGAGCCATCTTGATCAGAACAAGTGAAAAGTGAGTTTAATCAAATTTAATCAAGTCACAGATTTTGCTAGAGCTGAAAACATTTTGTCATCTAAAAAACCAGTACTTAAAAATTCATCACACATTTCTAAGTTTCCCAAAAAATGCCAATTCTTTATTTCAAATACTTAAATGCGTTTCCTAAAAACCCCATATTCTATAGTCTAATGATTTCTACCTCATTTGCCAGGTACAAGTCTCACCTTGAGCACTTTCATAGCCTTTTCCAACTTTTTCTTGTGTTTGGAGCTTTTCTTCCCTGTGGCATATTGCACTAGAAGGTCTCTTGCTGTTGGTCCTTCATCCTGAAGAAGAAACTACTTTGTAAACAAGGAAAATCTGCATAGAAGCAAATAGTAAGGCTTTCAAAGTCTTCTTTGCATTTGTACTCTGCAACTGCTATCAAAAAGGAGCATGACTTAAAATTCAATAAAAAATATTTGCCTATGTGTACAAACAGGTACATACCTGGAGCACTGATTTTTGTTTTTATATTTTGCTTTTAATTTTTATCAAAATATAAAATACAACGTTGTTTTTATTTGAAAAAAGAAACTGGAAACACTATCACTAGGAAAATGCGTAAGCCAGAATACATTCACATTCTGAAATATGTGGAGGTTAAAAGAATGAGGTAGATCTGTATGTACTAAATGCATTGGTATATCCATATATACAACACAAAGAAAGCAGGTTGCAAAATAATATACATATCATTTATATACATTTCAAAGATCTAATATACGCATAACATATACACATCCACACATAAACACATGGGAAAGCAAATGGTTATCTGTGAAGATGGAACAGGGAAGTAGAAATAAGACAGGATCAAGAACTTTTATCTATAGTACCTGTAATTTTTTATAAGAATATATTATTCACACATTATTTAATAACAAATGAATTAAAAGATCTTATTACATATTCTCATATTCTTGTTACCACAATGCTAATATGAGAAAGGTATTTTTTCTTAGAATTTCTTTTTGATTTTACTAAAAAGTATTTTTTAATAAAGAAAATTTCATGACATCATAAATCTTCATTTAGCCTTTTTAAAAGAGGTCACAATATTATTCCTCTCCTTCCCTAAACACTCTATGATATTGACATCATCTCAAAAAATATATTGGAGGCAATTTTCACTCTAAGTTTATATAATGAGTTCAAGGCATAGCTTTAGAACTAAGAACAAGGCTAAATGAATTTAACTTTTATTAGTTCTTTAAAACCAATCTTCGTGAACATAAGTGACAAATTCTAAATAGAATAAAATCTCAGCATGCAGAACACAATAAAGGATAAAGATAACATGTAAGTGTCTTTCTAACTTGAGCAGTCATGCATTTTACAATCTGTACTGAGAGCAATAAAGAAATCTGACAGACTACTGTAAAGTTCAGAAGCATCTATGGTTGAACGTATAACCTCAGATTCTGAGTCGCTGTCCTGTTTCTCCTCTTCATCTTTCCCAAGGAAAAATGTCAAAGCAGCAACTAATATCTAAAGACCAATCAGAACAAGTCAATTACTCACTCCAGCTTATAACAAAGAATAAATACTTTTGTTTACGCATTATTCATGCACAGAACTAGGATCTGAAGGAACAAGATCAGACTGATGGGATTTGGGTCCATTTTTCTCAATTAAAACATAATGTTGTTACACCATTGTTTGTCCTAAAAGTATACATAATTTTAAAAAATTATCTTTAGATTAAAGCAGCCAGGTTCTACATAGTTATCTTTTAAGCAGACTACCAGGAATTTCTATATCCCCGCCTCTGTCCCAGAAAGTGACATTTTTGTCTTTGACTTTCTAACAGAAAGTCAAACATGTTCTTAAATTTCTTTCAGCTGTGCTTGGGCCCAATAAAAGAAGAGTCAAGAATTACAGGGGAAAACAAACACTAAGGCTATCATTTGTAAATGATAAGGCTATCATTTACTACAAAGCATTTAAAAAACTCGTAACTTTGTTTGCCTCCTCTAAAGCACAGATGAACCAGGGAAGCAGCCTAAACAGAGAGAGAGCACTACTAAACATGCACTGCATGCCCATACAGTACCTCTTCCTCACATGCCCATCTCCTTGGTACTCACAGTGCCTTCACACAGCCCTACAGACACTCACCTTGGTGACCTTAGAGAAACATGCAGTTGTGATCACATTGACAGTTTTGGCATCATTCCTGGAGTAAGACAAATGAGTGTTTTCAAAGTAAATTTTCATTCTCTTGCATTTTATAGCATTGACAATGGCACAAAATAAACAATATATATTTCTGACATGTTAGACTCCACAGTTTAAAAAGTTGTGGGTTGCAATAAATAATCATGGGTTGCCAAACAAACAAAAAAAATCATGGATTGCTAAATTGTCAACCCCAGTGAACATTTAATTAAACTTTAGCCCAGTCTTATGTCAGAAAATTATGCAGCCATTTAATATGGATTTTTTTGAAGAATTTTTAATGACACAGGAACATACTCAAGAGAAACAAAATGAATAAAAACTTAATAGTACTGCAAAATTCCAACCATATTTAAAAATTCATGTTAAAGGGGGCATCTGGGTGGCTCAGTTGGCTAAGTAGCCAGCTCTTATTTCAGCTCAGGTCATGATCTCAGGGTCCTGGGATCTAGCCCCGAGTGGGGCTTCGCACTAAGCGGGAGTCTGCTTGAGGATTTCTCTCCCTCTCCCTCTGCCCCTCCCCCTGCTGTGTGTGCACACGCTCTCTCTCTCTAAAAAATGAATAAATCTTTTTTTTTTTAAGATTTTATTCATTTATTTGACAGAGAGAGACACAGCGAGAGAGGGAACACAAGCAGGGGGAATGGGAGAGGGAGAAGCAGGCTTCCCGTGGAGGAGGGAGCCCGATGCGGGGCTCGATCCCAGGACCCTGGGATCATGACCTGAGCCAAAGGCAGACACTTAACGACTGAGCCACCTAGGCGCCCCCCAAAATGAATAAATCTTAAAAAAATTCACGTTAAAGAAAAAACAGGAGAAAATATCATAAACTATTAACAGTGGATCACCTCTGCGTGGTGAAACTATCAAAAAAATTTTAAACAACCTTTCTAGCTCCTAGTTTTTTGTTGCAATGAATATTACTTTTATAGCGAAAAAAGACATGAATTGGGAACAATGTACCAACAAACCAAAGTTTACAGAGCCTGATACTTTATATACATGGGATAAACTGACTTGGAAATCCTCAGAGTGACAGAGCAGGAAGAGCACAGATTTCAGAGTCTGACATGTGGGTTTGAATTTCAGCTCTGCCCTTGACTAGCTACTAAGCTTACACTCTATGAACTTTAGTTTTGTTACCTATAAAATGGGGATAATTCCAGATAAGCTGCATTATGTTGTTTTAAAGGTTGAAAGAAATAATATGAGGTGTAGGTGGCTCAAGAAATGGTTGCCAATGTTATTAGTTATTTGGATTGCTATTTCTAAAAATTTCCAACTTAATCTATGACAGCGGTATATTTAAGAGCTCAAGATCAAGAAAAATATTTGTGTATGTACTCTGTAGTAATTATAAATGAATGAGAGTCTCCTTCTCAAGAGACAAATACATACCAGATGTTTCTTCTGTAGAGTTCAATCATCACATCCAAAGATATCTTAGCTGCAGTTGCATTGCTGTCTCTTAACATGGTGTACATGAAATTCTGCAACACCTTAAGAAAAAGAGAAGAAAGAAGACTTAATATAATACACTGCTGGTACATAATGCAAACATGAGAAACAAAAGGGTACTTACTATATTCACTTTATTGTTCTTGTGTTTTGCATTTATATTCTTGATATCAGTGACAATATGTGTGTATAAAGTCTAAGGAAAGGAAACAAAAACATATATTAACTAACATTTCTAACTTTGCTCAGTTTGGAGAAAAGTACAAATGCATGGGAGAGTTTAATTTTATGTACTTTTCATTGTATAAGACACCATAAACAAAACAAAAAGCAGCAGCTAAAATGCAAAAGGAAAGTTGTCCTAAAAAGGTTAAACAAGGAGTTACCATATAACCCAACAATTCCAAGAAAAATGAGAACATATTTCCACATAAATATTCACAGCAGCATTATCCGTAATAGCCAAAAAGTGCCCTAACTGTCCATTGATGAAAAGACAAACAAAATGTGGTATACCCATACAACGGAATATTACTTGGCAACAAAAAGGAATGAAGTATTGAGACATTCAACAACATAGATGAACTATGAAAGCAGTATGCTAAGTGAAAGAAGCCAGACACAAATACTACGCGTGTTGGGTGATTCCATTTATATGAAATACCCGGCACAGGCAAATCTATAGAGACCAAAAGTAGATTGGTGGTTACCTAGGCCTGAGAGAGATGGGGAAATGGGGAGTGAATGTTAATGGGAATGGGGTTTCTTTTTGAGGGGGATAAAAATGCTCCAAAATTGTTTGTAGTGATGGTTGCAAACTCTATGAATATACTAAAAACCACTGAACTGTACACTTTCAAAAGATGAATTGTATGTGAATTATATCACAATAAAGTTATTTTTAAAAAGGAAAATTGCTCCATTTACTTGGCCCCTACCTACCACTGGTGCCCAAAATATACTCCCATAGACAACTTTTATCTCACAATTAGACCAAGAAGTACAACTGCTAAAATCAAATGGTGGCAGTCTCTTAACACTCAGAAAAAAAAATTTTTAAGTTAATAAATGTAAACTTAAATTTTTCTTTCTTCAATTTCTTTCACAAACCTTCAGCTCTGGTCTTACTTATACAAGCAAATACAAAGTCACAGGGAAATATTAGTAACAAAAAAAGTGTTTTGGGAGATAGAGTGGGGGCTGTTATAGCTAGGAGTGTCCAGTCCATGCTCTGATTTAGCTCGTCAGTATAGTACAGTTGAAAAAGGCATGGGTTCTGGAGCCATACTGCCTGCCTGGGTTTATATTCCTGCCTCGCCACTAACATGGCCCATGATTCTGGGCATCTTACTCTACCCTCTTTGTGCCTCAGCCTTTTCATTTGTAAAATAATAGTAATAATAAACCCAATCTCATTTTGTGAGTAAACAAATAAATATGTCAGAAGCTCTAAATGGTACCTGGCAAAAAGTAAGCACTCAATAAATGTTATCTATTAGCACCATATTGTATGCACACAAACATTGATTTTTTTCCTATTAAAATTCTTAACCGTATCCAATAACGCGAAGTACCAAGAATTCAATCTACAAGTTTAACATCACTGCAAGAAAAATGAAATATAAGGGGGGGAAAGCAATTTTGCTCTTTACCTTTCGCAGAAGCTTATCATGGCAACGCAGAAGTTCAAAGAAGAGTTCTAGCAAACTTGATGGGTTGATGAGATTCTTATTTCTCAGCAAGATCAAACCTTTGCAAAATGTCTAAGGAAGGAAGAAAACATACTATATAATAATGATGAAATTAAGATGAGAAAAGGGAGAATGTACACCCCAAAAGAGCATGCTGTCTTCTACTAATTAGGCACTATTCTGGGCATTAGAACAGAACAGTCAGTCTCTGCCCTCATGGACCTACCACTGGGAGTGGGGCAGGAGAGCGGGATAGAGGAGCAAGGAAGCACATAAACAGGTGTATCTCAATGATATGTGTCATGAAGAAAGTAAAACAGGATAATATAAGTGATACACAGTGACTGAGGGAGGGCTACTTTACACATGGAGTTGAAGGAATGTCAAGATATAACAAACCCGGGCCCCTGGGTGGCTTAGTCAGTTAGGCATCTGCCTTCGGCTCAAGTGATGATCTCAGGGTCCTGGGATCGAGCCCCGAATCAACTGAATCAAGCTCCCTGCTCAGTGGGGAGTCTGCTTTTCTCTCTCCCTCTGACCCTCCTCCCTACTTGTGCCCCGCCGCCCCCCCCAACCCGGTCTCAAAAAAAAAAAAAAGATAGACAAACCCCTAGTGATCAGTGAATGAACAAAGATAAGAAAGGTGGGGTAACAAGAACAGAATAAACTGGGGGCGCCTGGGTGGCTCAGTTGGTTAAGCGACTGCCTTCGGCTCAGGTCATGATCCTGGAGTCCCGGGATCGAGTCCCGCATCGGGCTCCCTGCTCGGCGGGGAGTCTGCTTCTCCCTCTGACCCTCCCCCCCTCATGTACTCGCTCTCTCTCATTCTCTCTCTCTCAAATAAATAAAAAATCTTAAAAAAAAAAAAAAAAAAAAAACAGAATAAACTGGAATCATCAATCTGAATTTGTGACCTTACAAGGTATTCCTTGGAAGTACTGTTAGTACCAAGAATCAGCCAACAGCACTCGTAGCACTCCTGCTTACAGCAACTTTCATGAGTAGCCTTATCGCCCAAGGTTTGGCTTCTACTACCGTCCTCCATTAATGGAACAAGTAATCCTTGGAGAATAGTTGATTCCAAGTCTTGGGGCAGGAAAAGCAGTAAAAAAGGTTTTGGAATTATTTCTGCCAGAATATAAGGATGCTTTCAAAAATATCAGGGGCTTTGCCGAAAGGACTGAAAAGCTCCCACTGGCTAGGTAATAACAATTAACAAAAAATGATAAATAATGCTTAAAAAAAGAAATGAATACAAAGGACATAAAAAGCCGGACGTGCCTGGGCGGCTCAGCCATTAAGAGTCTGCCTGGAGTCTAGTTCAGTCACACAGAAGCCCTGGAGCACAAACTGCAATACGAAGTTGGACCTACACCGAGGGAAGAGGCTGGGCTTTTGTACCTCTGGTTTAGTCAGGTACCACCTATAGGCTGAGAGGGCAACCTCCCACGTGCTAGGGCTGTCATTTAGCTGGAGACAAGGCACTGGAAAAAGGATAGCTGGGGGCCAGTAACAGCCAACATTCACCACAGGTGAGGGAAATGGGAGCACGAAGCTGGTAAAGGGGCTCTCAGCCAGGACCGAACATCAACCACTAAAGTGACAATATTTAAATGCTTAAACTGGCCAGTTAATGAATAAATTTATTAAATTAAGCATTACAGGAGTGTTCCTATCAATTCTGGTTTGGCACTGCCCAATTTGAACTGAATTTTACTCAAACTCTTAAAATTTAAAAATAAAGGAATAAATAAAGCATTGTAAAAACTGTAAATTATAATTAGGGTTCTTAATGCATAAGAGATTTGAATGACTAGGGATGCCTGGGTGGCTCAGTCAGTTAAGCGTCTGCCTTCAGCTCAGGTCATGATCCCAGGGTCCTGGGATAGAGTCCCCCATCAGGATCCTTGCTCGGCAAGGAGTCTGCTTCTCCCTCTGCCTCTGCTGCTCCCCCTGCTTGTGCTCTCTCTCTCTGACAAATAAATTAAAAAAAAATCTTAAAAAAAAAAAAGAGAGATTTGAAAGACTAGAAGAAATCATGTATTTAGAAGAGCATCCTGGCAGGGTTAGCATGCTGGAAGAACAGAAAGATCAGAGAGAGAGGGGGGTGTAGAAGAAAAGGAGATGAGGTCAAAAATACTGGTGGGGGCACCTGGCTGGCTTAGTCGGTAGAGCATGCAACTCTTTTTCCTATTTTTTTTAATGATGTTAGTCACAGTTAGTACAGTACATCATTAGTTTTTGATGTAGTGTTCCATGATTCATTGTTTGTGCATAACACCCAGTGCTCCATGCAGAATGTGCCCTCTTTAATACCCGTCACCAGGCTAACCCATCCTCCCACTCCTCCCCTCTAGAACCCTCAGTTTGTTTTTCAGAGTCCAGTCTCTCATGGTTCGTCTCCCCCTCCAATTTCCCCCCCTTCATTCTTCCCCGCCTGCTATCTTCTTCTTCTTCTTTTTTTTTTTTAACATATAACGTATTATTTGCTTCAGAGGTACAGATCTGTGATTCAACAGTCTTGCACACTTCACAGGAGCATGCAACTCTTGATCTCAGGGTTGTGAGTTTGGACCCCACATTGGGTGTAAAGGTTACTTAAAAATAAAATCTTAAAAAAAAAAACAACCGGGGCGCCTGGGTGGCTCGGCCGTTAAGCGTCTGCCTTCGGCTCAGGTCATAATCCCAGGGTCCTGGGATCGAGCCCCACATCGGGCTCTCTGCTCGGCGAGAAGCCTGTTTCTCCCTCTCCCACTCCCCCTGCTTGTGTTCCCTCTCTCGCTGTCTCTCTCTGTGTCAAATAAATAAATAAATAATCTTTAAAAAAACAAAAACAAAAAAACCAACCGTTCCCCCCGCAAAAAACCCAAAACCTTGGAAAACAGATCACGTAGGGACTTACAGGCCATGTAAGTATTGTAGAGTTTTACTCTAAGTATAAATGAGAAGCCACAGAAAGATTTTAAGGAACAGGTGACACATTCTGATTGACACATTCTGATTTACATTTTAAGAAGACGTTTAGCTGAGGCTGTTCTCATTTAAACACATATTATTTGCACACATAAACACAGCACAATATATCAATCCAAATACTGGACCTACCATTCGAAGATCTGGATCCAAGACAGTGTGATTGTAGGAGAGAAGATCTTTCAGCTCTTGAGGAAAATTACTTAAATGTTCTGGATAGCAGTGACCAATCTGTAACAAAGCAAAGGTTCTTCTGAAGTTTCTCTTTCTCTCCTATAATTCATATGCACATATTTATGATGCTCTGCAAAAGGAGAGTAAAAGGCTGTTTCATAGAAGTAGATGGTTTCAAATCATTTCTTTTTATTCTACATGCTATTTTTCTGACCTCTTTCATATTTCTTCTAACCTTAGTGAAATATGTGTGACATGAGTTAGAATCTGCTCTTATGAATTTGATAAAAAACCAAACAGCCTGAAAGTTTTCCTTGGGTGGTTCTGCGCAACACTCCAGCAAAATCTTCTAATTCAGCTTAGGGAGAAAATAAAATTTGCAAAAACGGAAGCTTAAAAAATTTTTTTTAAATTAAGTTTCCATTCTTGAATGGAATAAGGTTGGATAGTACTAGAAAAATATTCTGCAAACTGTATAAAACAACTGGTCTTTGTTTTACTCAGAAATCATCTTACCTGTGCCATAAACATCACCAGCTCTGCCAGTTCTTTGCTAGGTTTGTTTGGTTGTAATTTGAAAATCTCCACATTGGATTTGTAGTGATTATACTGCTGTAGAAACTGTAGGAAAATAAAATTTAAGTTGTCACCTTCTATTATATGACTTTCTCAGTAAAGAATGAGAAATTACTTAGTAGACATCTCTGATAGTGGCACGGACAAACAGATATGGTAAAAGTGTGGAGAAATATCTTTTCCTTACCTGCATTCTTCAAAATAAGTTTTGAAAAATGTGAGCACATCATAGGTAATCTAAAGACCCTTTCCTTTATCATTAGAAACATAGGTGATGTGGTGTAAAGCACATTAAAGCAAGCGTCAAAAACTCAGATTCAATATATAGAGCAGTCATAGCAGCAGAAAAATATAGATCAGAAAAAGGAAATTATGTCGCAACTATGTAAAACTCTCCAGTCAAAATTCCCCTCTTCCTTTAAACAATGATTAAGATTTTATCCTGGGGTTCTAGATAGGGTGTGTCAACAGCCAAAAGCAATACACAGAAATAATGATAATAGCTTCCACTTACTCAGCACTTGCTGTATGCCAAAGTCATTATGTACATTATCTCATTTAATTATATTTAATTCTAACAACTACCCAACAATCTAATGTTGGAACTCACCAGGCCTCAGTTCCATGCCCTACATCTACTCTCCAGTCCTAGACCACAACTTTAAATTGTGTGTGTATGAGAGAGACACTATGAGAATGAGTATTTTTTTTTTAAGATTTATTTATTTTTAGAAAGAGCGCGTGCGTCCGTGCGCGCGATCATGAGTGGGGGTGAGGGGCAGAAGGAAAGAATCCTCAGGCAGACTCCCTGCTGAGAGGGGAGCCCATGACTGGGCTCCATCCCAGGACCCCGAGGTCATGACCTGAGCCAAAATCAAGTCAGTTGCTTAACTGAGCCACCCAGGCACCCTAAGAATGAGTATTTCTTTGCATTAGCAGCCCTAACGGGGCCAGTTCACTCTAAATTCATTATCTCCAATTGCCTGACATGTATTTAGATACCTAAAAGACATCTTAAACCTAGCATGATAAAAAAAAACATAACTTTTGATTTCCCCCAACAAAACTCTTAGGCCTCCAGCTTTCTCCAAGACCAGGAGTCAAGAAAAAGACCTACAGCCCCTACATGCTTCAGATAAGTTGCTGCTCTTTTGACTCCACACCACCATTGACAGGAGTGAGGAGGGGGCCCCAGAACTCCGTGTGCTCCTGGCAATATCCTTATCTCACTTCTTTCCCCCTCCTATCCATGGCCCAGCCATCACTATCTGCCTTGAGATCCTAAGAACTGGTATCATTACGCCCCTTATGTTCATCAGTCACGACAAATGTCCAGGACTCCCAGGTCATCCCTCCTTCCCCTTCTCTAAGCCCCAGACCAGCGGAATTAAGAACTCTTGGGCGGGGCCAGGCCATAGTATTTTTTAAAGTACCCTAGCCATTCCGATACTCTGGAACAATGTTTCTCTCCTGACACACTGCTGCCCCGTTTTCTTCCGCTCAGGAAGTGTCCTCTTTCTTCCTCGGTGCTACTTCCAGAAAACTGGCATCCCTCCAGATTGGTACCCTTTCCTGCTCCTTAACTGTCCCCACTGCCAGCTTTGAATCTTATGTCTGGAGGTCCATTTCCGGCTCTCGGAAACAGACGTCGATGGAAGGCATTTTAACATACGACTCAAGTGTTACCGACTTATTCAACTTAGGGGTTTCTGAAAGCAAAAGGCTGAAAAATCTGCATGGAAGTTGGAGGCTGGGGGGGCATTTGTCCCTCCACTTCTATGAGGTCGGAAGATAAACGTTTAGAAAATCCAAACAGGCAGCAAATTTCCATGAGGCGGGGAACGAAACCAGAGGCATGTCCCTTCCTCAACCTCGTCTCTCCTCCCGAGGGTTCCCTGAACCTAACCGGAGAACTTGGGGCGAGCTAGGACCCCAGTTCCATTCCACACCTTCCCCTATGTCTCAACCAGTCGCGCCCCGGCCTCTAGCGGCGCTACGCCTCACTCCCACCTCCTCGACGTAGGCTGGCGGATCCCGCTTGATCAGATTCTGTAACTGCGGCAGGTTGCTGGGCAGCTTGTTATTGTTTCTGTTAGACATGCTGGCTGCTGACTGGCTCCGCAGGGAACAGTTTTAAGAAACCCCACACCGCCGACAACCACCAACCGTGTCGGCTAGGTGTGGGAATCGTGCTTCCGAGAATGACCGGAAACAGCACATGGGACTCTCGGCAGGCGGCGCCATCTTGGCTCTTAAAAAAAAAAAAAAAAATCAGCGAGACTACGGGAGCCTCGGAGTGTCAAGTTTACTCCCACTACCGAAATGCCGGTAGTGGTTTACGCGAGGTTTTGATTTTTTTTCCCCAGCACACTTTAGTTTATATCGTCATTCTGACTCTCCTGTGAAACAGGTAGATAAGGATTAATCGTTTTTTAAATCCCACAGCCTAAGGCCAGAAGCTTTTTCCTTTGGGAGTGGATAGCACTATCCTATTTTAGAATGGGGGGAAAAAGCGATGAGGTGCGTGTTACTCTTTGCTGTAACTTTAAATACCGTTTTTGTTTTGTTTTTGGTTGTTTCAACCCACGGTAACCCACCCAAGGGAAAGGGGTGTGGCCTGGATAAAATGTAATAATGCTGATTGATTTAAAATTGCAAATTAGGGACGCCTGGGTGGCTCAGTCGGTTAAGCGACTGCCTTCGGCTCAGGTCATGATCCTGGAGTCCCGGGATCGAGTCCCGCATCGGGCTCCTTGCTCAGCAGGGAGCCTGCTTCTCCCTCTGCCTGCAGCTCTCCCTGCTTGTACTCTGGCTCACTCTCTCTCGCCTATGCTCTCTCTCTCTCTCTCTCTCTCTCTAGCAAGTAAATAAATAAATAAAATCTTAAAAAAAAAATAAAATTGCAAATTAATTTGTATTTAAAGGACAACCATTGTTATAACCTTTATAGGTACTCTTCAGCCACAGTTTTAAATTCAGATGCTGGTAATTCGAAGAGAATACATTTCTACAATTTCACAGTGTGCAAAAACAAATATGATGAATGAATGAATTAACGAGTTAGGGTGTTGTTAATACAAAAACACGCGCGTGATCACTCACTCTATGCCAGGCACTGTTGCAAGCACTTCACTTGCAATACTCATTTAATCCTCGGAAAAGCCCTCTAAATTAGGTACTGTAATTATCTGCACCTTACAGAGGAGGAAATAGGCTCAGACAAACTGACTGCCCAAATTCATAGCTGGTGTGGGAGCTGAGGATTTCAGTCCAGGCAGTTTTGATTGTACCTAGATGAGAAAGGAAAGGAGACTCACAGCTGTCACCTAGTAACTGTTCTGGCATTAATAGAAGGACAGTGGTATTCTTTGCTTAACGTAAACAATTTAGGTACACCTGGCTGGCTTAGTGGGCTAGCATGCCACTCTTGATCTCGGGGTTGTGAGTTCAAGCCCTACATTGGCTATAGAGATTACTAAAGTTACTAAAATAAATTAATAATAATAATAAAAAAAACAATTTCACAAAACAGTAACTTCAGGGCGCCTGGGTGGCTCAGTTGGTTAAGCGACTGCCTTCGGCTCAGGTCATGATCCTGGAGTCCCGGGATCGAGTCCCGCATCGGGCTCCCTGCTCAGCGGAGAGCCTGCTTCTCCCTCTGACCCTCCCCCCTCTTATGTGCTCTATGTCTCTCTCATTCTCTCTGTCTCAAATAAATAAATAAAATCTTTAAAAAAAAAAAAAAAAAAAAAACAGTAACTTCATTTCAGTCCAGGTCATCACAGAACGGGATAGAATGAGCCCAAAACAAGATAACTCTGTAATCACACCCGAGGACAAACAAAATCAAGAATGTTGTGCAAACCACCATTAATTTTCAACTATGTTTAGAAAATGGCTATTCTATTTATTAATTGTTGAGTCAGGTGCTTGTGAAGTTATTAAGAAGTAAATGTAGGCAGTAAATATATTTTTTTAAAGCCTATTCAGAGGGGCATCTGGCTGGCTCAGTCTGTAGAGCCAGGGATTCTTGATCTCAGGGTCATGAGTTCAAGGCCTACGCTGGGTGTAGAGATAACTTACATGAGTAAATAAATTTTTAAAAATTAAAAAAAAGCAGGAGGGGAAGAATGAAGGGGGGGAAATCGGAGGGGTAGACGAACCATGAGAGATGATGGACCCTGAAAAACAAACTGAGGGTTCTAGAGGGGAGGGGGGTAGGAGGATGGGTTAGCCTGGTGATGGGTATTGAGGAGGGCACGTTCTGCATGGAGCACTGGGTGTTACGCACAAACAATGAATCATGGAACACTTCATCTAAAACTAATGATGTAATGTATGGGGATTAACATAACAATAAAAAATAATAATAAAAAAATAAAAATAAAGAAGGAAAACTTGGGACAAAAAAAATTGCTGAGTCACTATATTGTACACCTGAAACTAATATAACACTGTATGTTGGCTATACTGGATTTAAAATAAAAAACTTAATAAAATTTTAAAAAAATTTTAAAAACCCAGTCATAGATTTAAATTTAAAAAAATGTTTTTAACTAGGTTGTATTAGGGAAAAAAAGTATCCTCAAAATGAAATATATTGAGAAATTTTTTGAAATTATTTGATAGAATTCCTGTCAAAATCATAAGCTTATGTACTATGAAGCTTTCATCACAAAGATATGACATGAATAAAACACTCAGGCTATGTCACAAACTTTTATTTGCCCTCTGTACGTCAGGAACTAGGGTAGGTGCTGGGAATACAAAAATAAATGAGGCATGGGCATTTGCCCTCAGGGAGCTCACAGACTAAAAAGGGAGATAAATAGACAAGGACTTTTAAAATGGATAAAAATGTTCTTACAGTAGAGCAGTAGAAGCCACGGAAAGGACAACCCAACCTAGAAGAACCAGAATATTTCATAGTTATGGTACTACTTGCTTGAAATCCTGAAAGAAGAGGAGTTTTTCTGGAGGAGGGAAAGAAAGTCTTTCCACATAAAGAAAATAGCCTGTTTAGAGGTATAAAGTCTTGAAAAAGTCTGGTGGATTTAAGGGATTGCCAGAAGTTTGGTGTGACTAAATGTTGGGAAGGGAGTGTGCAGCAGGGAAGGAGCTGAGAAAAATGAGTCAGCTGAGGTTATGGAGTCCTAATGTTGAGAGGCTTTCTGTGCTCATCTAAGGAGGGCATGTAAGTCTGCTCAAGAGAAAACTAAGGCTGAGAGTGACTAACTGAATATGTATTTTCTTAAATTTATTTTGACAGAGAAAGAGATGGAAAGAGAGAGCACAAGCAGGAGGAGAGGGAGAAGCAGACTCTCCACTGAGTAGGGAGCCCCATGCAGGGCTCAATCCCAGGACCCTGGGATCATGACCTGAGCCAAAGGCAAACGCTTAACCAGTTGAGTCACCCAGGCACCCCCTGAATATGTATTTTTAAAATATTAAACAATGGCTAGGGGCACCTGGGTGGCTCACTCGGTTAAGCATCTGCCTTCAGCTCAGGTCATGATCTCAGGGTCCTGGGATCGAGCCCCGCATCAGGCTCCCCGCTCTGTGAGAGGCCTGCTTTTCCCTCTCCCACTGCCCCTGCTTGTATTCCCTCTCTCGCTGTCTTTTTCTGTCAAATAAATAAAATCTTTAAAATAAAATAAAATAAAATATTAAACAAAGCCTATATTGCATGTAACATAATCTACATATGTTTAACGTATATGAGCCAGATCAACACCAGGAGAACTCCATATTCATTTCTATATTTAGTCTTCAATTGGCAAAGAAACTTTTCATCTTTTTCTGATCTCCAAATAACTTTTAACCTGAAGTGAATTATTCTAGAAAAGAAAATCTCCTTTTACCTTTGCAAAAGAGACCCTATAATAATTATAAAATAGATCGTATCATCTGGATTCAAATGGAGTAAAAATCTCTTTATTAAAAACGCCTAGACTAGGGGCTATTTTAAATTTTGATTGCATAAGAAGCACACTCTTCTTTTATCTTCATTTGGGGTGCCTTTTGGGGGGGTATAATATTCCAGACAATAGCGTGAGCACCAGTTTTGAGCCATTAAATCTCTATTACAAGTAGTAGGAAGAAGGAAGGTGTTTCCGGAAGGGCAAAAGGGTGCACCCCCCCAACTGAATTAGCCTTATAAAAGTTCCAAACAATGTAATACTAATGCATTTATCTCCTTGGTCAGAACTTAGTGAGATGGATAGTCCTACAAAGGAGTGTTTTGGTTGGGTACAATGAAGCTTTGAATAAAGGAAGGAGAGATTACATTTGTTTTGAGGAATAAGGAAAGGTTTCATGAAGATAGGTGTACTTGAGATAGGTCTTGAAAGCCATGTAGTTTTGATATGCAGGGGGATACATAGAAGACAAAGAAACAAGAACTCAATTGAGACAGGTAGTAACTTCATAAGAGTTTATTAGTATCATCTAAGTAAGAGAACTTTGTGATGTTCCTTAGGAAGTATTTCCTTCTTTGTAAAAGGAAAATGTTGAACGAAGCCAATCTCATGCCAACCTCATGATGGGAGGTACGATCCATATGATGATCAACTGAAATTTTCCATTAAATTGATGCTAAATATATTCTCTTTATTTATTTAACCTTATATAAAACAATAATACCTGGGAATGATGGGTTTAATGTGCTGGTGATATTTTTTTGAGCCCATCTAAGGTCAACACCTCTGATTCCACATGAGATCCCATCCTTTATTTTTTTATGATCATATATTTATGTATTTATGTATTTTTTTTACATTTTAATCTTTTTAAAAATTAACATATAATGTATTCTTTGTTTCAGGGGTACAGGTCTTGATCATGTATTTACTTTACAGATTCATTAAGATGTAATCAGTCTGCAAGAAATTGGCCATAAAGTGTACAATTTGATGAGTTTTGATATATGTATGCATCCACAAAACCATTATCACCATCAAGGTAATGAAAATATCCATTAACCCCAAGTTTCCTTCTGCTCCATCATCCCCTGACAAACATGCAGTTGCTTTCTGTCACCGTAGATAAGATTGCATTTGCAGAAATGTTATACAAATGGAATCATATGTTATTCTTTTTTTTTTAAAGATTTATTTATTTGAGACAGGGAGGGAAAAAGAGAGTGAGCAGAAGCGGGGGGAGGGGCAGAGTGAGGAGCAGACTCCCCACTGAGCAGAGAGCCCAAAGCAGGGCTCAATCCCAGGACTCTGGGATCACGACCTGAGCCGAAGGCAGATGCTTAACTGACTGAGCCACCCAGGGGCCCCATACATTATTCTTTTGTGTCAGACTTCTTTCATTATATAATAATTTTTTTTAATGAGAGATTTTTTTTTTTAAAGATTTTATATATTTATTTGAGAGAGAGAATGAGAGAGAGAGAGCATGAGAGGGGGGAGGGTCAGAGGGAGAAGCAGACTCCCTGCCGAGCAGGGAGCCCGATGCAGGACTCGATCCAGGGACTCCAGGATCATGACCTGAGCCGAAGGCAGTCGCTTAACCAACTGAGCCACCCAGGTGCCCCGATTTTTTTTTTTTTTTAGATTTTATTTATTTACTTGAGAGAGAGAGAATGAGCACAAGTAGGGGGAGTGGCAGACAGAGAGAGAGGTAGAAGTAGGCTCCCTGCTGAGCAGGGAGCTGGACATGGGGCTCGATCCCAAGACCCAGGGATCATGACCTGAGCCAAAGGCAGACACTAACTGACTGAGCCACCCAGGTGCCCCTAGCATAATAATTTTGAAGTGGATCCGTGTTGTGTATGTATATCAATAGTTCATTCCTTTTATTCTTTAGTAGTATTACATCATATGTATATAATGCAGTTTGTCCATTTACCTGTTGACTATTTGAATTGTTCCCAGATCAATATTTGTTCAAGTCTTTTTTTTTTTTTAAGATTTTATTTTATTTATTTATTTGACAGAGAGAGACAGCGAGAGAGGGAACACAAGCAAGGGCAAGGGGGAGTGGGAGAGGGAGAAGCAGGCCTCCCGCCGAGCAGGGATCCCAAAGCGGGGCTCGATCCCAGCACCCTGGGATCATGATCTGAGCTGAAGGCAGACCCCTAATGACTGAGCCACCCAGGCACCCCGGTGTTCAAGTCTTTATGTGGACATACGTTTTCATTTCTCTTGGTAAATGCCTAGGAGTGGATGGTTGGATCATATGAAGGGTTTTATTTAAGTTTTTAAGAAACTGCCAACCAGTCCTTTGCTTCCACCATTCCACTAAAACTGTTTTTATCAAGATCACCAATCACCTTGATGTTGCTAAATTCAATGGTCAATTTTCATCCTTTATTTTATCTGCGGCATTTGATACAGTTGGTCTCTCCCTTCTTCTGGAAACATGTTTGGTAGCTGGCCTTTAACTGGTCTCTCTGCTTCTTCCTTGCCCCCCATTATGTATGTTCTTATGGCGGTGGTCAGAGGGACCCTTAAATGGATCAAGTTACTCCCCAACTTCCCTTCTCACTCAGAGTTAAAGCTAATGTGCTTCAGTGGCATAAAAGGCCATACATAACCTGACCTCACACTTCCTCTCTTCTCTCCCATCATACTCCCCTTTGCCCACTCTGCCCAGGCAAAATAGCCTCCTGCCTTCAATGTGTCAAGCCTCAGGGCCTTCACACTTGCTGTTTCCTTTTTATAAAAAAAATATTTATTTATTTTGAAAGAGAGCGAAAGCGTGAGGGGAGGAGCAGAGGTAGAGGGAGAGAGAGAATCTCAAGCAGACTCCCTGCTGAGGATGGAGCCCGATATAGGGCTTAATGACCCTGAGATCATGACCTGAGCTGAAATCAAGAAATCGAGAGTCAGGTGCTCAACTGATTGAGCCACCCAGGTGCACCACCCCCTTTTTAAAAAGATTTATTTATTTATTTTTAGAGAGAGAGATTTTTTTTAACTCTCACAGAAATACATTTGCTTTAATTAATTTATTTATTTATAATTTCAAGTTTTTATTTAAATTCTAGTTAGGTCACATATAGTGTAATATTGGTTTCAGGTATGGAATTTAGTGATTCATCACTTACATATAACACCCAGTGGTCATCACAAATGCCCTCCTCTGACATAAGCACCAAAGTCTTGCTCCCTCACTTTCCTCAGGTCTCTGCTCAAGAGACAGCTTGTTGGTAAGGCCTTCCCTGACTTCCTATCCTGCCTCCCACTCCGTATTTCCTTCTGCTCTATTGTTCTCCGTAGCCCTTGTAAGCCCTGGCCTAGTAGGTATTCACTAGCTTAATTATTTGTTATCTGTCTTTTTACCACTAGAGTATGAATTTAATGAGGACTTTGTTTTTTTCACTTTTCAATCCTCCACATTTAGAGCAATACATGGCGCACAGTAGGTCATCAGTTAATATTTGTTGAATGAATAAATACACAATCTCTAGTGTCTTCTGCCTCTTCCATTGTGTGATTTGATTTATTAAAGTAACAACTTAAAATATCTTAGACATCCATAGGCAAAATGTACTTCAAGATCAGTAAGTGACTAACACGTGAATTCTAAGTACTGTCTCTCTTGTTAGAAGCCTATAATATTGATCATGTTCAGAAAAGCCAGGCATGTGTTTAGGCCTTTTCTAATTAAAATATCTTGTTTTTAAAAACTATTAGCCACTGGAGGGAGCTCATGCTTTTTTTTAAAACAAGAAAATTCTATCATTTGGCAAAATGACCACATGCAAATTCAACAGCAAAGTTCTTTTCAAGGTTAATATAATTTTTCATTGTTCTTTATTTTTTCCCCCCTCTTTCAGCTTTAGTATTAGTTTTGCTCAGAATTTCACCTATCCTTCCTTCTTTGCGGACAATGAGAACTGTCGGGTCTGCCCTTGGGTAAATCTATCAACCCTGGGCTCAACAGGGACTAGCTCCACCATCTTTCTCTGCTTTTTTTTTTTTTTTTTCTGAAACAACCACAACCAAGTTCTTATGTCAGAATGTTCCTCAAGAACCATCTAATGGTTTTTATTTTTATGTCTTTATACTTCAAACTTCAAAGGGTGATAACATTTTAGTCAGCTTTGAAAGATATTCAGTGATTTTGTGGTAGTGGGGAAATAACTCCTTTGAAGATAAATCACTGCACATTATATCAATATTTAATCTCATAAAGGGGAAAAAAGTAAAAGCTGGCTCTTATCCTTTTGCCAGATATCTTGGGTGTGCCAGATAAAACCAATGCAGTTCATTGCCTTATTCTCTAAGATCTGCTGTTACTGCTGTAATAATTTAGACAATGTAAAGACTATGAATGTGGTTGAGTCTGGGGTTCCTGCTTTTCACTGTCAGAGGAACCCATTAGGAAAATTCCCATCTTGGACCCAAGATGTTCTTTTTTTTTTTTTTTTAAGATTTTATTTCTTTATTTGACAGAGAGAGAGACAGCAAGAGAGGGAACACAAGCAGGGGGAGTGGGAGAGGGAGAAGCAGGCTTCCTGCCGAGCAGGGAGCCCGATGCGGGACTCGATCCCAGGACCCTGGGATCATGACCTGAGCCGAAGAGAGACGCTTAACCAACTGAGCCACCCAGGCGCCCCTAGACCCAAGATGTTCTAATACCACTTTATAGTTTTTCCATCACATGAGAAATACAATAGGCTATGGCTAGTTTTTTGTTTTGTTTTAGCAAGGTATATAAACATTTTGGGGTCCCTTTCAAGAAGACAAGTTGCAATAAGGGGAGAGACATGTCATATGTATGCATTCTCTCTTTGCTGATTAATTATCCTTGCCTTTTCTTTCCTTTCTCTAAATATTAGGAAAAAACAAATCTGTGGCCCAAATGATATGAAGGTTGTGGTGAGATATCCTCAAGGATCCACAACCTCGAGGATCTTACTTATTTCAGGAAATAAATCAAAGTGATGAGAACACCTTTCTCCTTTCCTGTTGAGCAAGGTCGTTGAAAGATGAGACTTCCAGGGGACCTGTGAGCTAGATCTGGGAGACTGTAGGCTCCTCGCCCCCTCGCCTGTCCTCAAATTCCTTTCTAGCTCCCAGAGGCTGCTCCAAGGGCATAGTCTTGAGATAATGGTGTGATGTTTGAGAACACCTACACAGTGTATGTGCTGAACTCAGTTAAGGCCTCTCTATAAACTTTTAGGACTTGGTGGGCCGGTGCGGGATCCATTCATCTTGCTGCTGCCCAAGACAAACCTAGTGTGTAAGTTCCCTTTGCTTATTAAAACTGCTACCTATCTGAAGTGGCCTGCCTCTTTCGTTGGTCTCTCCCTGACCTCTGCCTGAAGGGGCTGGGTTCGGATTATACGGGGGATGCTCCAGGGAGAGTTGTGAACCTATACCTCCCCCAGACTGTTCTTCTCAGTTATAAAAGGAATAGCATTGCCTCTGTTGTCTGCCCCACCCCCACCCACCAACCTGAGAGACTCACAGAAAGTAACTGGACAATTGGAAACTCTCACCTTCAGATAGAGGAATGAAGCAATGTAGAAGTACCTAGACATTACTTAGCATTGTATTTGATAGGAAATAAAGAAATAATGACATTCTTTCGGAGTCTTCTAATTTCCATCACGTTGCTATCAAAATAACCGAAGACAAAATAACCTAAGACCAGAGAAGTAGTCTTCTCGTATTTTGGCAGTCCTAGATTAGTTCCCTCAGCAGTTTATTTTCAAATATAAACATGTTTAAAAGATTTTATTTATTTACTTGACAGAGAGAGATACAGCGAGAGAGGGAACACAAGCAGGGGGAGAGGGAGAGGGAGAAGCAGGCCTCCCGCTGAGCAGGGAGCCCGATGCGGGGCTCGATCCCAGGACCCTGGGATCATGACCTGAGCCGAAGGCAGACGCTTAATGACTGAGCCACCCAGGCGCCCCCAAATATAAACATGTTTAAAGGAGTACAGGGAGCATCACTGTAAAATGTGGCCAGGTGAAGCCATCAGGTAGCCATTAAGCAAAAACTATGGTGTACTGGACAGAATAGTGAACATTGAATGCTTTGCAAGAAACTTTAGAGATCATAATCCCTCATGCTTCAGTTTAAAAATGAGTAAACTGCTATTCAGAGAGGCCATGAGACTTGTCAGAACTACTTGGCCAATGTGTGACAGACCAGTAATATCTTCATCCCAGAATCTTGGTTGTACTTCCATTTGTAAGGGTTCTCCCAGTGTGAAAAGTCTGTGTTTGGGGCTGTAAGAGAGAATAATAAAGATAATGCAGCTAACACTTGGTGCTCAAAATAAAAAGTATATGTAATCTATGCCATTTGGGTTCTCTGGGAAGCAGGCACGGAGACAGAATCGAATGTGCCAGAGGTTTATGGGAGGTAACCCTTACAAAAATAAAATAGGGAGGCAGCAGAATTGGGCCTCCCTCAGACTGTGAGGCAGATCTGACGAAGTCTTAGTCGACCCAGGGGGGAGTGTCCAGTTAAAGACTGCCCAGAAGGAGAGTCCTGCGCTTGGCAGACATGGCCATGCCCTAGTATTCTTTCTGTACTCAGTCATTGGCTGGAAGCTGTCCAGTAAGACCTTTGCCTGAAATCTGACGTGAGGCAAGCTGCGGCTAACTGGCCTGCTTGCAGCTGAACAGCAAGCTCTTTGTTGCACGGTGATCCGAGCAGCCAGACCTCCATGGCTGCCACATAACCCAAGTGGCCTTCTGGAGTTACCTTCAATATCCAAGTAGGGTGACGCAAGCCTCTATTCACCAATGAGAAATCCAAAACCTTTCCCAGTATTTCCAGAGTCCCGTGAAGGCTCATATTTAACACCGAAAGTTACACAGCAATGTTTTAAAGCTGGTCATTCCGCCACAGGAAATTTCCCACTGCTCTTCTCTACCTTTACTCCAGCCGGCTGTGCCCCTTCCCATCTCCCTCTCCTTCCTCTCTTTTTGCTGCCCCAGGATCCCCAACACCCTCCCCAGCTGCCAGAGATAATTCCTGTTTCCTTGTTTTTCAGAGAAATTTAGCTCACTCTTGCTTTGATTTCCATTCGATAAAAACTCCTATGCCAATCTGGCCCTAATCCAAGGCTCCAAACCAGAGAGATCTATCTAGCCTTGAAGTAAATTCTGCTGTTGGTAATATTATAGAAATGATTGATCACACTTTTAAGTAACAAAACTTTTTTCCTGTTATATGGTTTATTTTGACATTTCTCCTCTCATAATTACAGAATTTGGTGTTCAGTTCCTCCTGCTGGAGGAAGTTCAGGTTGTCTGATGGTTAAGAAAGGCTGTGGTAGGTGGCTGGGCCTAATCAGTCCTGTGCTCTGCACAGAAGGCAGAGGCCAAGGCCTTGTTCCCTCGAGATGGGGATACCAGCAACTCCCTCGCCTTTTTAAAGCAAAACAAATTTTTTATGAAAACAGTCAACTTGCAACAGTATAATAAAATACTATATTTAAAGGATGAAATTTCTTTATTAATTTAGCAAGCTTTTTTTAAAAAATCTTTTTTTTCTATTTTTTTAAAGATTTTATTTATTTATTTGACAGAGAGAGAGTTAGTGAGAGCAGGAACACAAGCAGGGGGAGTGGGAGAGGGAGAAGCTGGCTTCCCGCCGAGCAGGGAGCCCCATGGGACTCGATCCCAGGACCCTGGGATCATGACCTGAGCCGAAGGCAGACGCTTAACGACTGAGCCACCCAGGCACCCTTAGCAAGCTTTTTTAAAAGATCTATTTTAGAGAAAGAGAGCGCATGAGTGGGGGCAGGGGCAGGGGGAGAGAGGGAGGGGAGAGAGAGAGAGAGAGAAGCAGACTCCCCACTGAGTACGCAGCCTGACACAGGGCTCGATCCTGAGCTGAAATCAAGGGTCCAGTGCTTAACCATCTGGGCCACCCAGGAGCCCCTCATATAGCAAGCTTTTAAAGAAAGCAAATAGTTGGGGCGCCTGGGTGGCTCAGTCGTTAAGCGTCTGCCTTCAGCTCAGGTCATGATCCCAGGGTCCTGGGATTGAGCCCCGCATCAAGCCCCGCATTGGGCTTCCTGCTCTGCAGGAGGCCTGCTTCTCCCTCTCCCACTCATCCTGCTTGTGTTCTTGCTCTCGCTATCTCTCTCTCTGTCAAATAAATAAAATCTTAAAAAAAAAGAAAGCAAATAGTTATGGATAATTTGACATCTTTCCCTCTAATCTTTTTTCAGTTTTGTCCAATTCATAATGTTATTCACAGACTTAGATTTGATGGCTCTTTTGTGATTTACTTACTTCCTTAAAATGTAGGGTCAAAAATCCTCCTGCGAACTTTAAAATAACTTGATATCAAAATGCCCCAAGTGATCTTGGCCCAGTGACTACCAAGAAGCTAATTAACTTCTTATCAGCAAGGAAGGTTGCTTTTTTCCCCTATCACTTAATTTCATCTTCTCTCTATACAGGCCAAAAAAGAAAGCATCTGTAATTGCAACCTCCCCCTGTATCTTCCTTTCTGTGAAGCAAGCAATTCTCTGTTTTCCCAGGAGCAATAAAGAAATCTCAAATAGCTTTCCCAATGAACTGACCTAGAGATCACTGACATTTAAATTCACAAGTACAGCTTACAGATTAAATATTTTACTGATTCCTTTACCAATTGCTCTAATACAAAAACTGTTCAGATACAAACTGCTTTCTGGTATAGCAAAATAAATTTTAAATCAGGGAACAATTCTTACTGTTAAAGTTTACGACAGGGTAGTCATAGTGGAAGGATTTCAGTGTGTCCAGGAACATTCTGGGATGGAGTCCTGGGTGGAATGGGAAAGCAAGATTTGAATCATGAATTGGGTGGGAGTCAGATGGGGGTGAGGGGTGAGGGGAGCAGATGAATAAAAGAGCATCAGCAAAGCTGAAGGCAGAAGTGAGCATGGTAAGTTTAAATGATAGTGGTAAGAGTAGTTGAGATTGATTTGGGAAAGGCTTGGAAGATAATTTAGGGTGAAGCATATGTCACTTAAGTAAAAAAAAATACGTATTAAGTACTTCCAAAGTGCCAGACACTGTGGATGCAGTGGTGAACAAAGTTTTCTGCAGTCAAGAAACTTAAATTAGTGTTTGTGGTAGGGTGGGGCCAGGCAATAACTACATAAATATTTTTAAAAGATAATTTCAGATTATGATGAAGTTTGACTGACTTATCAGATTGTGATAAAAGAGAAAGAAAGAGATTATAGTTCCCAGATCTTTAAAATTGTGTGTCCTTCTAGATAAAATTATAACAGGCATCCTCTGCATGTGTGTTTTATTCTTTTGTTAGGTTATGTTTGCATTCTTAGTATTAACTTGCATATGAATTTCTTAGTAGGAATCTTTTTTTTTTTAAAGATTTTACCCATGCATTTGACAGGGAGAGACAGCCAGAGAGAGAACACAAGCAGGGTAAGTGGGAGAGAGAGAAGCAGGCTTCCCACGAGCAGGGAGCCCGATGCAGGGCTTGATCCCAGGACCCTGGGATCATGACCCGAGCCGAAGGCAGACGCTTAACGACTGAGCCACCCAGGCGCCCCTCTTAGTAGGAATCTTTTAAAGCCACTTGCCCATTTTGTGAACGTTGGCTCAGTTAGCACTCTATTTTATAATCCTCATAATCCCGGTTTTTGTTCAGAGTTAGCGAGACAAGACCATGCCCACATAAGTGGCGATCCATTATTGCTATGCTGGAAGTGACTGAGTGAGGGTATGTGTCAATGCCTTCCAATTGTGGATGTCTCACTTTTTCCGCAGGAAATCTCCACGTGACATATGACCACCTGACAAATGCTCTTGAGTGAAGCTACCAATATCAACTGCTGGGTTCAGATTTAGAGAAAATCTTTAGCTCTTTCTTGTTTTTTTTTTTTTTTTTTAAGGAAAAATGTTACAAATATTGTCATTTCATCCATTCCAGAGGGTGCACACGCCTGACTTTGGAAAGCATTACAATAGAGAGGGTCCCAGGATGGCTATTTCATTAAGGTTGAGAAGGGACAGAGACTCTGGGACATGACATTTGAGCTGAAGCTCAAACAAGGAGGCAGGAACAGTCATGCAAAGAAGGCGGCACAGGCAATCAGGGAGGCAGAAGCTATCTGAGTATTACGGGGATAAAGGGTTTACTATAGAATCAGATCTCACACAGATGAGGAAGGATCTTTGGAAGTAAAAGTCTGGGAGCATATTCAGGGAATTGGAGAAAAAGTCACTGATCAATCCTTCAGGAGCACTGGTACAGCTGGACAAATCAGAGCTTGTAAGAAAATCCAAGAAGCCCAACCCGTCCAGTGAGACTGCTAGGGGCCTATGGGAAGCTGTCACTTTTGTGTAACCCCTGCTTCTGTGGGTGCACTTCCAAGTATCCGCTGGAGGGTTTGGGACCATTGTTAGTCATAAGGCCAGTAGTCATCGAAGATGAAGGGAACAAAGAGGAGAGCAAGGGCAAGCTGGAATCCCCTGGATACCACTGTGTCCGTCATTATATCTAATCAAGAGTAATGGCCATCCTCTCACTTCCGTCTTCCAAATCTCACACAAGTGCCTCTTTGGTTAATTCTGACTTAGAACCACACGGGGAAGAAGATTCTGGGAAACAGAGTTCCCAGGTTAACCAAGTTGATACAGCACAACCCAGCACGACAGGGAACAGCATGTGCAAGGGCCATGAGAAGGAAATGAACTCAGTGTGCTTGAGAGACAGAAAGGTGAGGCTGAGGCTCAGTAAGCAAAGGGGAGGATGGAGGGAGATGGTCAGAAAAGCAGGCAGAGCCTAAAGTCATATAGGGCTTTGTAGGCCCTGGTATATTTGATTTAATTATAAATTACACTATTTTAAGCAAAGGGGTGGTATCCTAGGCGTTGTGCTTTGAAAGGATCATTCTGGCCTTCAGAATGGTAAGGAAGCAAGAGAAAAGTTGATTAAAAGAGACAGGAGGGAAAATAGGAAGCTATTATAGTCCAGGAAAGGGACAATAATGGTCTGGACTATGAGTATAAAAAGGTAGATACAGAGAACTTGTCAGGTGAGCTTTTTGCCTCATTTTTCCAACATACTTTTTTCAGTCCTGGGAACGTCTCTCTGTGTATGAGATGTGGAACTCTCTGTTGCAAGGAAGGTACAGCAGAAGTGAGTGGTCACAGAAGGTTGGGACTGACACTGAGTACTTTCTGTGCATCAGATCTATGCTGGGCCCATTCCTCACAACAATCCTGAATGAGGAAACTGGTGCATGGGGAGGTTAAACAGTATACTTGAACCAAGGTCATATAGATAATAAGTGGTGGGCTTCTGATCTTAACCCAGGTATCTCAGAATCCAGAATCTTAGCTCTTTCCACAGCATCATGTAGTCTCTCAGGTTAAGGCCCTTGCAGGGAGTCATGTCCATTGTCAGCAGCTGCTACCTGCCCAAACTTCACACCTTCCTGGCTGCCTCTCAAGTGTACCTCAAATGGACAAGGCTGATATTCTTTGTACATTTTCAACCTTCTTAGTCCACACTGCATAATATCTCCAACTTAGTTTCCTGGACCCTTAAAGAACTTATCCTATGTTTAGATCTCCACTAAAACTACTTGAGGCTTTATAATATTTAAATATATATGTACTTTCGGGGCACCTGAATGGCTCAGTGGTTGAGTGTCTGCCTTTGGCTCAGGTCATGATCCCAGGGTCCTGGGATTGAGCCCCACGTTGGGCTCCCTGCTCAGCAGAGAGCCTGCTTCTCCCTCTCCCACTCTACCTGCTTGTGCTCTCTCTCTGTCTCTCTGTCAAATAAATAAATAAACAATCTTTAAAAAAAATAAATATATATACTTTCAGAATATGGAAAAGAGGGCATCTTTTGTTTCCTGGGTATATATCTCATTGGAATAGCATTATCTTTCAGGATTAGGAAATAAATTGCATTCTATATAACTCTTCATTGTTGTCATATTTTCAATTGAAGTTTTTCTTCTGTTCCCAAAGAGCTCTTTATAGGGCTTCCATGGGCACCTGGGTGTCAGTTGGTTAAGCAGCTGCCTTTAGCTCAGGTCATTATCCCAGGGTCCTGGGATCGAGCCCCACATCAGGCTCCCCATTCAGTGGGAGTCAGCTTCTCCCTCTGCCTCTGACCCTCCTCCCTGCTTGTGCTCTCTCTGTCTCAAATAAATGAATAAAATCTTAAAAAAAAAAAAATAAATAAATAAAAATATGTCTTTCTCTTAATTATACCCTATCTCACATGGAAGAAAGTGAATAAGGACATGTAAGAATTACTGTTAAACATGTAATAGTTGAGGTACATATTCGAGACACTAAAACATCAGTATTTGTTTTCTGATCAATGGTCTATTTACTGATACTATTGTCTTTTAGTAAAGAAAATATTTGAAAATACAAGTTATATATGCAAAAACTGCTTTGAACTTAATTATTGCTTAGAGAGTATACATGTATATATAAGTAATGAATGATTATCATGTCATATGTGTCATAGGTACTTAGTCAAAGATGTGGTCTCTGGTTATTTGTTATGCACTATTCACTTGTGAGACACACGGTAACTGGGTCAAGACTCTCAAACTATGGAATGTTTGGAGTTTTCAGGGGTTACATATTGAAGGAGCTAAAGAGTTTCATGATTAGACAAGATGCTGTTTGGATGGGATCACCTCTAGGCAGCATTAAAAATCACCTGCAGTGTAAGAAGTGACAAAATCTAACAAAGTAGGTGTAAGTTTAAATTCTGGCCAAAGATGTTCTCTCCTACACAATTCACGAGCCTCCTCTTCAAGAGGGTTTCCAAGCCTTGTTGAAGCTAACTGGGCACCAGCCATGTCTCCACTAACAGGATTTGCTGCTCCCTCCAGGTCTTGGTATCTCAATACCCACACTTCCTCGTGAGACGTGGTGTGGTAATTGATAATCACAATACTTTACAAACTGAAACAGGTTAAATAGACAATGAAATTTATATTTACCTACAATGAGTTTTCAAAAGGCACTTGGTGGCTTTCTTGCCAGACATAGAAAACTGAGGCTTGACAGAAATGGTACGGAAGGAATTTTTGTACTGGGTGGGGAAAGGTTGGACAATAAAGCTCCTTCCTACTGTAAGATTCTATGATTCTAGGTATCCTGCACTATTTTATGAAAACAGTTGAGAATATCCTGTGTTTTAAACATTTTCTTCCTATTTGTTGGAGAGGCTGAGTTAACATCCTGTCATAAGGCAAGAATGTTGCATCACCTCTTATTCCTGTACTGACAATGGCCTGAAGATAACGAGTAAAAGAGGTTACCAGGGGTTAGACAATATGGCGTAGTCAATATAGCCAACTCCTGTTCTGAGGAGAGGGTCTGGTTGCCCTCCTACCTGTAAAAACTGCAACTGAGGAATTATTCAAAACCTAGTTCACAGTCTACTAGGCCTGGTGACAGATTCAAGGAAATAAACTGTGGCCCCCTGCCCTCAAGAAGCTGACAATCTGATTGGAGAAATAGAATAAGCATGCAAAAAAAGTATTAGAAAACAGTTAAGTGCTCACCTGTGTGATACAGACCACAAGTGAAACTGGAGTTTTAAGATAATTCAAATGTCCAGAAGGTTTTATTTAAGAGACAGGATTAAACTGAGCCAAAGACTGGGTCAAACTAGGATGAATTGGGAGAAGAAGGCATTCCTGTGGAGTACTGGGGAAAGA
Organism: Mirounga angustirostris; assembly: GCF_029215605.1. Classification (NCBI taxonomy): domain Eukaryota; kingdom Metazoa; phylum Chordata; class Mammalia; order Carnivora; family Phocidae; genus Mirounga; species Mirounga angustirostris. Next base: position 60,561,636 of record NW_026991710.1, read on the forward strand.
GTGAAGAAGAGTGGAAGGACCCAGGTGAATGAGGACATGACCTGTGTAGCAGAGACAGTGAAGAACAGGCTTGATGGAAGCAAAGGTGAACAATAAGAAATACAATGGTGAGCCTGGAGAGGCAAGATGGGAGTCCCATGTCCTCAAAAACTGGATATAAGGTTCTGAAAGCCAAGTGCTAGTGTTCTTCAATGGTGGTCCCCAGAAACAACCAGCATGGGTCTCTCAGATACACTGTGAGGTCTGTAGGCAGATTCGAATACAGATGCTGGATGGCCATGGCAGCTTGGTGAGGTCCAGCTCGATTCCAAACTGCTTGGCTTCCTAGCATGTGGACAGGCTGGGGCTTGCTGACACATGCCTCAAAATATTCTCTGGAGGCTTGAATTTGTGGCCTGGGAAGTACAGGACTGCTCTTCCAGCCAGCTGTTGTGTGTGGAATGTGACTGTGTACAGGATGTGATCGTGTGAGCATTTGTCAGATGTGGGTGTTAGGATTGTGGTCTCCAGGGTGATGAAATTCAGTTGGTTAGAGGTGGAAGAAGAAAGTCAAACTATAGCCTTTAACAATTCTTAGCATTTGGATTTTAAAAGCAACTTTCTAGCTTTAATTACAATTTCACAACAATGCTTAAACTTCTCTAGTCAAAAAAAAAAAAAGCTTATGTATTAAGATGCCATCCCCTTTTGGAATTATTTCAGTATAATTAAAAAGAACCTTTTTAACACAAAGCACTTTTTGGTAAAGTGGTTGCTTATGTGGTCTTCTTTTGATGAGGATGTTGATATTTTTTAACTTTTAAAACTTTCTTGCTTTTTTGATATCTTTTCCCTTTCTTCTGCTTTTTCTTTTGGCTGACCTGTGAGGAGAAGGAAAACAAGAGTAATGTTCCTTTATCTCACCATTTTTCCTTCCTTATATTATATTTGGATTCTCCAAACTGTGTGTGTGTGTGTGGTTTTTTTAATCTTCAAAAATGGTTTAAAGTTGCCTCCCTCTCAAAGGGGCTCCTTTTGATTCTCTCTACTTTACTGACTTTGAGGAGGAGGCCATTAGCCTCCTAATGGTCTTCTTTTGTCTATTCTCCTGGCTTATTACTGCCCTTACTTCAACTCTGCTTGTCCAAACTACAACCTTCTGAGGCTAGTACTATTATCATCCCACTTTTTACAGAGGAGGAGACTGGGGCTTGGAGAAGGTGGCTTGCCCAATGGCTGCTATATGTGGCAGAACCACTAGATCATCAGACTCCAGAAGCCAAGCTCCTGGCTTTGTCCTGGGCTACTTTTCTACCTCAGTCTCTTCACTCCCTTCACACAAACTCCAGCCACATTACTTGAGGCTCCCTGAACAGAGCAAGCTCTCATGATGCCATGCTTCTTTTTCGTGCTGTCCTTACTCTCTTGGTGAAATACTTATCCTTCAAGACCCTAATCATATGATAGGTCTTCCTTAACACTTTCTCCCTGCCCCTCCTTCTGGCGAGGAAAAGGATTACTCCTTCTATGATCTTCAAGATTCTAGTACATATCTTCATATTTCTCACATTGTACTATGATTGTTAGCACATCTGCTACAGTAGGAAGGGACCATAGCTTATTACCTTTCCATCTTCAGTGTCTTCCTTTCAATTCAATACATATATATTTTATTGAATAAGAAAGGTAAGCTCCCTCTCCCCATGGAAAACACTTCTAGTGGGGGATATAGACAAGTGATACTACATGCAGAAATACAATTATACTTCACGGTGATGACATTATTCTAGGAACAAAGTAGGAGCACAATAATATTTAAAAAAAAATGTATCCTTAAAGAAACTACATAGATTCTTTGTCTTTGAAAGTTAATTTCTAGAAGAAAGAAAATTTTGTTTGTCCTGGTCACTGACCTGTTTTGCCCACTCTTGAATCAATTCTTTCACATCTGTTGAATCTGGGTTTAGACATGTTTGATCCCCATTCTTCATTGTTGCACTGCCAAGGAAATAGCACGAGATTTTTTTTTTTTTACTTTCAATGCCTCATCTTACCCCCAGAATTTAATCCCCCAATTAGAATGTATTTGTGTCATCACAATAAGCATCTGAGACTTCCAGTCTTCCTTCCTGCCTTTTTGTCTTATTAGTGAGTGAGGGGACTTAGATACATTTCTAGAACACACAACCCTAAATTATTTAAATTTAAAAAAAACATTATCACATGAGCATTTCCAATGTCATTAAATATTCTTTGAAAATACACATTTAAAAAATTTTTTTTTAAAGATTTTATTTATTTGACAGAGAGAGAGAGAGACAGAGAGAGAGAGAGCACAAGCAGGCGAGTGGCAGGCAGAGGGAGAGGGAGAGCAGGCTCTGGGAGAAGCAGGCTCCCTGAGGAGCAGGGAGCCCGATGTGGGGCTCGATCCCAGGACCCTGGGATCATGACCTGAGCCGAAGTCAGTCACTTAACCAACTAGCCACCCAGGCGCCCTGAAAATACACATTTAATGGCTACATAATATTCCACTGGAAGGCTACATGAGATTTTTATCTCGTTAGTCCCTGACTATTACATTTCTAAGACATTTCTAAGACTAAAATAATTAAAGTAATATTTATTATTATAAAAAAATTAAAAATCCAATAGGTACATGCAATGAGAGAAGCTTATAGCTAAAGATAATATTAGTTCTGCTGTGGTGAAAATAGCCATTTATGTTTAAGTGAAGAATCAAAATAGAGAAGTTGTCAATATAGCTATTTTTTTTCCAGAAAATATGAAAATCAGCATGAGGTCTGCTAAACTTTTTTTTTTTAAGATTTATTTATTTGACAGAGAGACACAGCGAGGGAGGGAACACAAGCAGAGGGAGTGGGAGAGGGAGAAGCAGGCTTCCTGCAGAGCAGGGAGCCCGATGTGGGACTCGATCCCAGGACCCTGGGATCATGACCTGAGCTGAAGGCAGATGTTTAACGACTGAGCCACCCAGGCGCCCCTCTGCTTAACTTTCTAATGAAATTCCTTAAAACATAAAAATTTTTTTAAGACATGATTAACAGACTGGTTGACTATTTTAAATTACTTATAGCAGACTGTCCAGGAATAATTAAAAATTTTTTTCTTTAATTTTTCTGTATAATCTGAGAGGAAGAATAGCCATTCTATAGATAGCCTTAATTTAGATTTCAAAAGATTGAAACTAGCAATTCTAATCTTTAAAAAGGTTATTATTTTTAAGCTTTTATTTAAATTCCAGTTAACATACAGTGTAATATTAGTTTCAGGTATACCATGTAGTGATTCAACACTTCCATATAACACCCCATGAAAGTTATTATTAAAGACACAATACTGTCATAGTTACAGTTTGATTTCAATAGCAAAAAATTGGAAATAATCTACATTTAGGCATTGCTCATATAGATTATGGTACACCCATATGATGGAATATAATTTGGCCACTAGGAATGACATTATTAGAAAAAATGATATTACAGAAGATTTACTGACATGGGGAAATGTTCACGATATAGTGTTAATGAAAAAGCAGACTATAAAAGAGTATGTAACATATAATTTTCTTTTTATGTTTATATACATTACATATGTGTGTGTATATATATATGTACACAAAAGCAAACGAGAGAGATTTGGAAGACTATAGGCCAAGGGGTGACCAGTATTTGTCACTGGTGGTAGAAGTATAAATGATTTTTATTTTCTTCTTTTGAGTTATCTGCATTAAACATTTTCTACATGCTTGGTGATATATTATCCTTGGTTTTAATGTCTACCAGAAATTCCTTGTTGTTTAGAAGAAAAAAAGTAGACCACATTTATGGAGGGGCAACCATCTGAATTTTAAGTGTCTATACGGGCAAGGGTCCTAAGGGTAATATCACATATAAATTTAATGTTCCTGCCAATATGGTGCATGCATGTTGGATGAGTTTTTACTTACATGATTTCAGTTTTCTCACAATAAGAGCTTGGGGCAAATTGTTTAAGGTCCTTTAAGAATTTTGACTGGATTGTTCTTTGGCTGGTGGTGATGCAGGAACAGCGTCTATTCCTCATTGTTGGGGCTCCTAAGGGAAAGAAAAAGGGTAGAGAAAAAGGGAAAGAAAAAGAAAAAACATTGATTTAAGGCAATGTCTCAATTTAGGTGATCCGTCGAAATGATACATTTGACTTAGTCATGATTATTACTGTCATTTACTGAGTATGTTTGTTGGGGAAGGTGATAAAAAAAAATAAAGTTACCACCAATTGACCTGTGAGCTGGACCTGGGCCCTTGAAGACTTCTCTTCCTCTCCCCTGTCCTTACAGTGTGGGTTCCACTTGCCTTTCTGGCTCCCAGACGCTGCTGCTAGGACATAGCCTTGAGATGGTGACATGATGTTGAAAATACCCACCCTGAATACATGACTAAGGCCAGTTAGGGCCTCTTTATAAGTTTTTAAGATTTGGTGGGCAGGAGATGCCCCCCAAATGGGGATCCATTTGTTTTGCTGCTGCTCAAGACAAGTCCGTATGTAAGTTTCCTTTGCTATTATTAAAACTGCCACCTACCAACCTGGAGTCGCCTGTCTCTTTTTTTGGTCTCTCCCTGCCCTGTGAGTAAAAGGGCCAGTTTTAGATTACACCAGAAAAGCTCCTGAAAAAAGTTGTGAACCTACACTGTTAATCATTACCACAAACTTTTGAAAGAGGTACTGTCTCCATTTCACAGATAAAGAAGCTAAGGTTCAAAGAAGTTATATAAAGAACAAAGTCATTCAGCATTTAGGGGGCAGGTGCACGGTTTCAGCTCAGGTTTTTTTGAGTCCAAATGCACTGCTCTTAACTATCGTATCTTACAATCGTAGGAAAGGAGATTTTCACAGTATTTAATAAATGCCTATCACAGGTCAGACACACAGACATCGATTTATGTGTGCAATGTGGGCCACAATTTCTTAAGCAACTCCCAAAGCCATTTATTATCTGGCCTTAGTGGAATGGAGTTGGTGTTGGTTTGGACAGAAAGCTCTACTTATAATAACCAATTACAACCACCAACCTCATCCTCCCCACTGCCTTGTTTTTTGATAGTACTTCAAACTCTTAAAACCTCTTTGAAATACACTATCTTCATTCCTTAATTCTTCAATTCGTTCAACATATATTTATTCAGTGCTTACTATATGCCACACATTGTGTGATTGGTAGAAAAAACGTAACTATAAAGTCTCCATTTTACAGCTGAGGAAACTGAAATCTAGAAAAGTTCATTAATTTGCCCAAAGGTGGTTGCAATACAGATTTGGGATCTCTCTGATTATTGGACCCTTAATTGGTTAACCACGGACATACTTATCAAGAAACAGTATCAGGGTTACAAAAATAAGAGACAAACTCTTTGATCTCATTACGACTCAGTTCAGCAAACATTTACTGAACACTTACTACATGCCAGGAATTCACATACTTAGACTTAGAAGATTTATGTTTGACTTAGCAGGTCTTAGATATGAACTTTGGATAATGAACTACATCACTGAGAAGCTTTTATGAATGGCTCCTATCACTTTCTGATGCATGCAATCAACTTTGTTGGGCAAATCAAGAGACTTTTATAGCAATTCACATTTCTGACTTTACTAACCTAATATAACTCAGAACCCCTTACCTTGACCTCCAGTCAGAGTCAGGAAGATGATACTCAACAAAAGAGGAACACCACCTTTCTTCATAGTGGTAGAATGGAGTTCTACTGAATCACTCCTGTATTGGATTTCACGCCTGAAGATTTCTTTAGAGAACATGCTCTTGGGAATCATATTTATTTGGGAAATCCATTTCCCTCCTAAACTCTGACTGGCTGGTGTTGTTAGCTGACTTTGCTAAACTGACCACAAACCTAACTGTGCTGGGGGAAACCCTACTCTCAGATCCAAGGGAATTTCTGCATGTTTTATTTCCATTTCATATAAATGGGTAGTTTATAGTAAGGATGTGAAACCAGCATCATTGGCAGCCTTTAGCACACTCACAGCTACTCACCTGGGTGAAGAATAGGTTATATAATGAATATAATATTATACAATAAGGGTTGGAGATGTTGTTTCTGGATGGAAAATACTAAAGTCAGATAAATAATACATTTTTTTCCAATTTTCTTACTATTTACAAAATATCCTTCTGTATAATATATAGTTACAATTATTTTTTCTCTATTGTCTACCCAACAATCTTAAACAATCAGCATCTTAATTTCCTCAGAGACCAGGTCATTTTCTACTGTAAGCTCATTTTTAAAAAAGATTTTATTTATTTATTTGAGAGAGAGAGAAAGAGTGCATGCACACACAGGTTTGGGGACAGAGGGAGAAGGAGAAGCAGACTCCCCACTGAGCAGGGAGCCTGACATGGGCCTTGATCCCACAACCCTGGGATCATGACCCGAGCCAAAGGCAGACGCTCAACTGACTGAGCCACCCAGGAGCCCCCATTTTGTTTTTTATATCACTGCTGCTACAGTTTATTATTATTTTTTAAGTGGTTAGACTAGTTAGTATAGGGATCAGTTGAAAAAAGACAAATGGGACTATATCAAACTTAGAAATTTTTATAGATCAAAGAAAATGATAGACAGTAAAAAAGGAACTTACAGAATGGAAGAAAGTAATTTCAAATCGCCTATCTGATGAGGAGTTAATATCCCAAACATAAAAGGAACTTCTACGACACAACAAAAACCCTAAATAACTGGATTAAAAAGTGGGCAAAGACTTGAATAGACATTGCTCTAAATAAAATTTACAAATGGCCCATAAACACATGAAAAAATGCTCAACATCATTAATCATTAGGGAAATGCAAATCAAAACCACAGCAGATATCACCTCATACCCATCAGAATGCCACTATCAAAAAACCCAGAAAACCACAAGTGTTGTAAAGGATGTAGAGAAGTTGGAACTCTTGTACACTGTTTGTGGGAATGTAAAATGGTGCAGCCATTATGGAAAACAATATGGAGGTTCCTTAAAAAATTAAAAATGGAATTACCATTCGATCTAGCAATCCCACTTCCAGGAATATGTCCAAAGGAATCCATAGCAGGATCTTTTTTTTTTTTTTAAATGTTTTATTTATTTATTTGTGAGAGTCAGAGAAAGAGAGAGGCAGAGGCAGAGGAGGGAGGCCTAGCAGGGAGCCTGATGCGGGACTCGATCCTAGGACCCTGGGATCATGACCTGAGCCGAAGGCAGACGCTTAACCATCTGAGCCACCCAGGCACCCCTCCATAGCAGGATCTTGAAGAGATATTTGCACACACATGTTCATTTGACATTATTCAGAATAGTTAAGAGGCAGAGCAACCCTAATGTCCATTGACATTTGAATGGATAAATAAAATGTAATATATACATGCAGTAGATTATGTTCCATTTTTTAAAACATTTTTTAAAGATTTTATTTATTTATTTGAGAGAGAGTGAGAGTGAGAGAGCATGAGCACAGAGGGAGAGGGAGAAGCAGACTCCCTGCTGAGCAGAGACCCTGACACAGGGCTCAATCCTAGGACCCTGAGATCATGACCTGAGCTGAAGGCAGCTGCTTAACTGACTGAGCCACACTGGTGCCACAGATTATGTTCTCCTAAAAAAGGATATCTTGTCACATGCTACAAAATGGAAGAACCTTGAGGATATTATGCTAAGTGAAATAAGTCAGTCACAAAGGGACAAATACTCATATGAAATATCTGAAGTCAAATCTCAGAAACTGAAAGTGGAAAGGTGGTTGCAAAGGGCTGGGGGGAAAGAGTGAGGTGAAATTAATTTTTAGTGGGTATAGGGTTTCAGTGTTAAAAGATTTAAAAGTTTTTTGTTTTTTTTTTAAAGATTTTTATTTATTTATTTATTTGACAGAGACAGAGACAGCGAGAGCAGGAACACAAGCAGGGGGAGTGGGAGAGGGAGAAGCAGGCTTCCCGCCGAGCCGGGAGCCCGATGTGGGACTCGATCCCAGGACCCTGGGATCATGACCTGAGCCGAAGGCAGTCGCTTAACCAACTGAGCCACCCAGGCGCCCAAGATTTAAAAGTTTTTGAGACTTGTTGTACAACAGTGTGAATATACTAAACACTACTGAACTGTACACTTCAAAATGGTTAAGATGGTAAATTTGAAGTTATGTATTTTTTTAAACCACAATAATAAAATATAAAAGGAGTAAGGGATCTGTTACATGTACTGGAGACCCAAATTAAAAGTGACTAAAACAGAAGTGTATTTCTCCCTGACAAAATCAGGTAGACTAAGGCCTATACGGTAGGTCTGCTTCATGGAAATCTCACAGGCTCCTTCTATCATTTGCTTTATTGCCACCTCTAGGTTGGTGTCTCCATGCACATGGCTGAAGGGGGCTTGCCACCATGGCCACTTTCCAAGGACAGGATGGTGGGAAAGCAGAAAAAGGGCATGTTCCTCATTTTTAGACCTATCTTGGAAGTTGCACTTACCACTTTGCAGCACCTTCTGTGGTCCAGAACTTATTCGCATGGCCACACCAAACTGCATCGGAAGTCAGGAAATGTGATGTTTATTCTGGTTGATCCACTAAGATTTGGAGGTTTCAGTATTGCAAAACAACATTTCTTTTTTGTTTTGTTTTAATTTAAATTCCAGTTAACATACAGTGTGATATTAGTTTCCGGTGTACAGTATAGTGATTCCACTATTCCATACATCACCTGGGGCTCGTCATAAGTGCACTCCTTAATCCCCATCACCTATTCAACCCATCCCTCACCTACCTTCCTCTGGTAACCATTAGTTTGTTCTCTATAGTTGAGTCTGTTTCTCAGTTTGCCTCTCTCTCCGTTTTCTCCCTTTGCTCATTTGTTGTTTAAATTCCATATATGAGTGAAATCATATGGTATTTATCTTTCTCTGACTTATTTAGTTTAGCATTATATTCTCTAGTTCCATCCATGTTGTTGCAAATGGCAACATTTCATTTTTTTTTTTTTTAAGATTTCATTTATTATTTGACAGAGAGAATGAGAGAGAGAGCACATGAGAGGGGGGAGGGTCAGAGGGAGAAGCGGACTCCCCGCTGAGCAGGGAGCCCGATGCGGGACTCGATCCCGGGACTCCGGGATCATGACCTGAGCCGAAGGCAGTCGCTCAACCGACTGAGCCACCCAGGAGCCCCCATTTCATTCTTTTTTATGGCCAAATAATATTCCATAGTATACATATAGCTCATTTTCTTTATTCATCAATTGATGGACACTTGAGCTCAAGACAACATTTCTTTTTTTCCTTCAGCAAATGTATTTTTTTAAATTAACATATAATGTATTACTTGTTTCAGGAGTACAGGTCTGTGATTCATCAGTCTCACACAATTCACAGCACTTGCCATAGCACATTCCCTTCCCAGTCAGGACAACATTTCTTAACGTTTTTTTTTTTGGTTACTGACTCCCATGAGATTAAATTGAATTCTAAATTAAATTAAATTTCTCCCTAAAGAGAACGATTAAATATTAACAAATAAGATTTTGTAGGATTAAACTTCAGTAGGCCACTAATCAGTGTATTATCTAAGATTTTTTAGTCTCTCCAAGGACCAGTTTTTGTCCCCTGAGAGAAATCTCCTTCCTCACCCCACTGAGAATGCATATAGGATAATGCTATAGGATAATGGGGAACATAATAGCATTTTCTGTAACATGGTGCACATTTTTGGGCCGATGCAGAATACTCTTCAAAGAAAACTGTTGTGACCTTTGATACAGCTTGTTCGCTTGGTTATGCTTAATTCTGGTAATGACTGCAGCCATGCATAGGGTGGAGCTGGGTTTAGGTCCCAGCTTTGCTACTTAACGACTGTGCAAAATACTTCTGCAAGCCTCAGTTCCCTCTGCTGATAAAACTATTACTGTCCCCACAGGTTGTTAAAATTAAAGGCAGCAATTCATAGTCAACTGCAAAGTACCACAAAGCTTGAGATCATTCTTTCTGGCAAAGAAAGGGAGATGGAATTTTCTTAGTATAAATACTAAGGTCCAGCACGGCCTGCCTTTGCCCACCTTTCCAAGCTCTTCCTGCATAACTCTGGTCCAACACCCTTTCTTCCCTCTGTTCCTCAAAGGGACACATGCCTCCTTCCCACCGCAGTTTTTGCTCACGCGCTTCCCTGCCTGGAATGCTGTGCCTGCTCTGCCTTCTTACCCTACTAGTAATCCTAACCACCTTACTATCCAGGTTGGCATTTCCCCTGGGAAGACTTTCCTGACTCCCAGACTCGGTCAGGATCCCACATCTGCTCTCGCAGCACCACGAGCTGACATCGAAGGCAACGTTACCTTTGCCTGCAATCCTATGGTGCAATCTCCTTCCACCACAAGAACAGGGAAGGCTTTCGAGGATCCACGCAAGCGCACAGGACTGAGGGAAAGCGCGAGGGAACCGAGGCTCTCGGCTCGACACTGCGCGTGCGTAGCGCTACCTGGGGGGTGGACCAGCTGACCTCCCTGGGGGCTGAGATGCGCGCACTGCGCATGCCCAGCTAGCCCGCTTCTAGAACTTTCAGTGGGGAGGCTATAGGCACCGCTCGCGCCGCTGGTGCCGCTTCTGGGTTCTCCTGCTGTTCGTGCTGATTCGGCCAGAGGAACACATTGGGAGAAAGGTAGTGGCTGTGCCCCTCGGGATCTCGCCTCTCTGCCCCGTCTGGCCCACAGCCTGCTGCCCCCAGAGGCTGCGTTTCTTGGGGGTGGGAGGGAGGGGGAACGACGCCGGGAGCGGGGCCTGTTTTGCAGTTTCCACACGAGGCTTGGGTTGACGCCGGAAGCGCTTGGTTACCGGGTCTGGGGCTGCCGGGCGAGGCTTCGGAGGGTCCTTCCACCGCAGTTTGTGGTGACTGGGAGAAGGCCTTTTGGGCAAGAGAAAAGAGGTGCTGGGGTCAGTTAGGAGCCACGGAAGGCCCATCTTGTTTATTACACAGAAGGGGCTACTTTCCTCTGCTAACAAGCTGAATGGGAGGGCTCGTCTGGGGGCGCGGCTGAGTGGCCGGGACTATTCTATACGAAGCGTGCGCGGGCTGGCGTGACCTGTAGAAATAGACGAAGGCTGGGGCCGCTCCCCGCCCCCCAGCGGTGCAGTCACTTGTTTCTCAGGCCGCCTTTTGGAAGTTGTCTTGAAAGCTCCGAGAAAAAACATTTTCCTGTCTGGGCAGGATGGAGAAAATCCCATCGAAGTGTCATTTATGGCCAGATAGGGCTTTTAGGAGAAAGAGAAACCCAGCGAGAGGATATTGCAGGCATTTCTCACAGTCCTGGGAAAGGCGCCAAGGATTATCAGCACTTTGGAATCCACAATAAATTCTCATTTTCCCTTTGGACATGGTTTTAACCTGTTTTGCTTCCAACAGTTCCTATTCCCCAAGAAACCAAATGTTGATGTAACCCTCAAGAGCCTTGCAGAGACAGGATTATGTTTTCATGTGTGCTCCCGGACTTCCCCATTTCGTCCTTTTTGGTTGTGGAATTAGTGTGGTCTGTTTAATTATGTACAGTTTTACAGACTCTGTCACAGTAAAGATAAGTCTTCCTTTTACTTGTGAAAGGGGAAGTTTCTTTCAAAATGAAATCCCCAGGCCTGTTTGAATTTCTTACAGGGTGGACTTCCCCTTCGCTCAGCAGCTATTGCTAGTATTAAAGGATGCTGACTTGAAAAGGGTTTATTTCTTGAAAGTCTCAGAAGCCCCTACTTAGCCTTCTGATTTTTATTTTTTCCTCTTTTTTTTCCCCCCATGCAGGGAGTCCTTTCTTCCTTCCAAAATATGGTAAGGTGTCTGCAGGTAAATCATAGTTGTGTCCACATCTCAGATAACAAAGAGAAAGGAACAAATTCTTCCTTTACTGATCTTATATCAGGCCTCCTGGCTTATATTTTTTATCTAAAGCTGAAGGACTAGGTTAAATCTGTTAATAAACTATCCTGAGAGGAGATGTTAGAATATCATTGAAGAAGATAGCAGGAGGGGAAGAATGAAGGGGGGGAAATCGGAGGGGGAGATGACCCATGAGAGACGATGGACTCTGAAAAACAAACTGAGGGTTCTAGAGGGGAGGAGAGTGGGGGGTTGGGTTAGCCTGGTGATGGGTACTAAAGAGGGCACGTTCTGCATGGAGCACTGGGTGTTACGCACAAACAATGAATCGTGGAACACTACATCAAAAACTAATGTAATGTATGGTGATTAACATAACAAAAAATTAAAAAAAAAATAAAGGACAGCTGTGACTGAATGCTGGCAGTAACACATTTTTGCTCCGTGATTGTCTGATGACATGTTACCATAGTTATTAAGAAGCTGCTGCCTAATTTGAAGAAAAATTATCCTGAAGAGGGAGAAAATATTTTTGTTTAAAAACCCATATTTATTTAAAGTGATTTACATTAAAATTCCTTATCTAGGGAACTTTACAAGAAAAAAGTCCATGTTCTTGAGACTCTTAATTTACTGTTTATCATTCATTTATTTCATTTAGCAAGCTTTTATTACAATTCTAGACTCTAAGGACACAAATATGAACAATAATCTCTGCCCTCAAAGAGCTCACAGTTTAGTGGGGGGAAGTGGCATTTAAATTAGTGATTACTCTAGAGGAAGTGGTATAATAAAGGATTGCAGTCAGTTATTAGAGGTACATAAAAAGTCACAGCTCTGGTTGAATTAGGTCTGGAAGGGAGAGTTGGTTGGAATTTATTACTAGAAGAAGGTGGATGGGGAGGCATTTTGCGCAGGAAGCATGAGAAAAACGATGCCAAAATTTGGAAACTGTAAGAACTGTGGTAAGGGTGAAGGGTACAGTGATAAAATTGGAGTGGGGAGAAATGAGGCTAGGAATATAGCAGCAACCAGAGGGTGAAGGGCCTTGTAAATCCCTATGCGGTGAGCAAACCTTCAAGAATTTTGACCAAAGGAGTGAGGTGAGGAGATTCACAAACACATAGGTACATCTATATCCACATCTGACCCTTGTCACTAAATAATATTTTTAAATAATCTTATTTTACATAAACATTTCATTATGTTTACATAGTTTATATATTTTAAAAATGGTTTTTTATATTTGTAGTCTATTCTCAGAGCACTGGAGTTGTTTCTATTGGAGTTGTTTCTATTTTATTCAAAAAAACCTCTTATTTTTTCAAAGATTTTACATTCTTGGGATATTTTCCTTTTTTGGAAGTATAGAGACAAGGGTTAAAAACATTTTTATATCTCCTATAACATTTTGACTGATTACTTGCCAGAAAGATTAGATTAATTTTGTAATGCCCCCATCTGATGTACCAGTTTCCCAATTCCTTTGTCGTTTGTATTTACTTTTATTTAATGTGTGAAACTTGGCACCTGAGATCAGTGTTTATTTCAGTTTCTTATTGACCTTTTAGTTTGTCTTGTCTTAATATTTGCATCTTCTGTCTTTTCAAGATCACTTGTCAAGTGGAGTCAGAGTATTAACTTTATAAATGTATGTCAGTTCTTTCCATATTTTGAATAGGAAGCTCTAATCCATTTTCAGTTGAAATATCTGCTTTAATTTCATTGTCTTTTCTTAATTTTTATTGAAGTATATTGCATGTTTTTTTTTATGTTATGTTAATCACCATACAGTACATCATTAGTTTTTGATGTAGTGTTCCATGATTCATAGTTTGCATATAACACCCAGTGCTCCATGCAATTTGTGCCCTCCTTAATACCCATCACCGGGTTCACCCATCCCTCCACCTCCCTCCCCTCTGAATGAAGTATATTGCATGTTCTAAGCTGAATTGTGTCCTCTCAAGGATATGTTCAAGTTCTAACCACCAGTACCTCAGAATGTGACTGTATTTGGGGACAGGGTCTTTAAAGAGGTAACTGAGTTAAAATGCGGTCATTAGGGTGGACCCTAATCCATTATGACTGATGTCCTTATGAGAACGGTTAGGACACAGAAATGTACAGAGAAGACCATGTAAAGACACAGGGAGAAGAGGGCCACCAACAAGCCAAGGAGAGAGGTCTCACAAAGAAACCAACTCTGTTGACTCCTTGATCTTGGAGTTTTAGTCTCCAGAATTGTGAGAAAATAAATTTGTTGCTAAAGTTGCTAAGTCTGTGGTATTTTGTGTGACAGCCTTAGTAACTAATACAACCTATATACAGGGGAAAAATACGTATATATATAGAAACCTGCACCAGCATCATGGGTGACTCTGGATTTTCACTCTCAGTGGCATGACGGTATCATTCCCTTCTTCCCCAGAGATATATCACAAATGAGTTTGCCTATTTTTGAACTATATAAATGGCATTATGTATGTCCTATTTAGTGTCTCGTCCTTATGACTAAATGTTTCTGAGATTCATCCATGTCATGATGGAGGAGTTTCATTTTATTTGCTCTGTTGAATTCTGTTGTATGACCTACCACAAAGTATATATTCAGCTAATGGATATTTTGATTTTTTTCCCCTTTTGGGCTAAACTGAAAGTTGCTGTTATGCATGTTGTGCATATCTTTTGGTGCATATATATATATATATATATATATATATATATACACACACACATATATGCATTTCTGCTTAGTGTATTATTAGGAGTGGAATTGCTGGTTCATAGAGTGTGTGTATATTCAACTTAATTTATGCTGTTTATGCTTCCACCAGCAGTGAATGATAGTTTCATTGGCCCTACATTCCCATCTATATTTAAAGATTTTATTTATTTATTTATTTGATAGAATGAGAGAGAGAGAGAGAGCATGAGATGGGGGAGGGTCAGAGGGAGAAGCAGACTCCCCACTGAGCAGGGAGCCCGATGCGGGACTCGATCCCGGGACTCCAGGATCATGACCTGAGCCGAAGGCAGTCGCTTAACCAACTGAGCCACCCAGGCGCCCCTCCCCATCTATATTTAATACCATTAGGCTCATTGCCTTTTTATTTTAATTTTTTGCTCTTGAATGTTTAGAAGTTTTTCATTTTTACATAATATTGATTTCTATTTATTTCTGTAATGTATAGATTTTCTTTTTTTTCCTTTTCTTTCTTTTCTTTTTTAAAGATTTTACTTATTTATTTGAGTGAGAGAACACAGGCAGGGAGAGAGGCAGGGAGAGGGAGAAGCAGGTTTCCCGCCAAGCAGGGAGCCTGATGCAGAACCTGATTCCAGGACCCTGAGATCATGACCTGAGCTGAAGGCAGACGATTGGCTGAGCCACCCAGGCGCTCTTCTCTTCTCTTCTCTTTTCTGTAGGCTCCACACCCAGCATGGGGCTTGAACTCACAACCCTGAGATCAAGAGCTGCATGTTCTGCTGACTGAGCCAGCTAGGTGCCCTGTAGTTTATAGGTATTCTATAATTGAGTATTTCAAACTATAAATTATTGTCTGATACCGTATAAAGAGTGGATTTAAGTTTCTTTTTTTAATTTTCAAGTTTTTATCTAAATTCAGTTAACATGTAGTGTAATATTAGTTTCAGGAGTAGATTTTAGTGATTCATCACTTATATATAATACCCAGTGCTCATTACAAGTGCCCTCCTTAATACCCATCATCCATTTAACCCATCCCCCTGCCCACCTCCCTTCCAGCAACCCTCAGTTTGTTCTGTGGTTTGCCTGTCTTTTTCCCCCCATGTTCATCTGTTGTGTTTCTTAAATTCCAAATGTGAGTGAAATCATACGGTATTTTTCTTTGACTTATTTTGCTTAGCATAATACACTCCAGCTCCATCCACGTTGTTACAAATAACAAGATGTCATTCTTTTTTATGGTTGAGTAATATCCCACTATTTATATATGTATGTATACCATAATTCCTTTATCCATTCATTAGTCAGTGAACATTTGGACTCTTTCTATTATTTGGCTATTGTCAACAAAACTAAAAGGCAACCTTCAGAATGGGAGAAGATATTTGCAGATGACATATTTGATAAAAGATTAGTATCCCAAATCTATAAACGTATTGAACTCAACACCCCAAAAACAAATAATCATTAAGAAATGGGGAGAAGACATAAATAGACATTTTTCCAAAGAAGACATACAGATGGCTAGCAGACACATGAAAAGATGGTAAACATCACTCATCATCAGAGAAATACAAGTCAAAACTTCAATGAGATATCACCTCACATCTGGCAGAATGGCTAAAATTAACGCAGGAAACAACAGATGATGAGGATGTGGAGAAAGGGGAGCCCTCTTATACTCTTGATGGGATTGCAAACTTGTGCAGACACTGTGGAAGACAGCCTGGAGGTTCCTTAAGAAGTTAAAAATAGAATCATCCTTTGGTCCAGCAATTGCACTACTAGGTATTTACCAAGGATACAAATACGTGGATTCGAAGGGATACGTGAACCCCAATGTTTATAGCAGCATTATCAACAATAGCTAAATTATGGATTTAAGTTTCTTGACCTCCAAATTAATATCTAACTCTCCCACTAAAGTTTGCTAAATAGTGATTTTTCTCCAGTTGCCATCAGATAGTGGCTGGGTCTGGAGTCATCTGAAGGCTTGGCTGTGCTGGACGAGTGAAATAGCATCACAGGCCACCTCCATGTGGCCTCTTTCCCCAGCTGTATAGCCCAGGTATTAATTGGTCCCTGAAGACTTCTCCATGTGGGCTCTCTAACCAGCAATAAAGCTGAGGCAGTGACAGTTCCTCCACCTCCTCCACCTTCACTCTCCATCCTTTCTTCTCCTTTTCCTCTTCCTCCTCTCTCTTCTTCTTCACTGTGTACTTTTACCATTTTTCTGTATTTCTTCATACTGCTTCAGTGTACTGTCTAGTGTCCTTTCATTTTAGCCTAAAGGACTCCGTTTAACATTTCTTGTAGGGCAAGTCTAGTGGTATCAAACTCCTTTAACTTCTATTTATCTGGAAATGTCTTCATTTCTTCTTCATTCTTAAAAGGTAATTTTGCCAGATACAGAATATTTGGTTAACAGGATTTTTTTTTTTCCTTTCTGCATCTTAAATATGTAATCCTATTCTTTCTGGCCTCCATCATTTCTGTTGAGAAATTGGCTGTTAATCTTACTGAAGATCTTTTGTATGTGAGGAGTCCCTTCTCTCTTGAATCCTCTTCAGAATTCTCACTTTGTCTCTGAGGTTTTTTTATTATGTTATGTTAATCACCATACATTACATCATCATCATTAGTTTTTGATGTAGTGTTCCATGATTCACTGTTTGCATATAACACCCAGTGCTCCATTCAATATGTGCTCTCTTTAATACCCATCACCAGGCTAACCCATCCCCCCCACCCCCCTCCCCTCTAGAACCCTCAGTTTGTTTCTCAGAGTCCATAGTGTCTCATGGTTTGTCTCCCCCTCCAATTTCCCCCCCTTCATTTTTCCCTTCCTGATATCTTCTTCCTTTTTTTTTTAACATATATTATTTGTTTCAGAGTTACAGGTCTGTGATTCATCAGTCTTACACAACACGGCACTCACCATAGCACATACCCTCCTCAATGTCTATCACCCAGCCACCCCATCCCTCCCAGCCCCCACCACTCCAGCAACCCTCAGTTTGTTTCCTGAGATTAAGAATTCCTCGTATCAGTGAGGTCATATGATACATGGCTTTCTCTGATGGACTTACTTCGCTCAGCATAATACCCTCCAGTTCCATCCATGTCGTTGCAAATGGCAAGATCTCATTCCTTTTGATGGCTGCATAACATTCCAATGTATATATATACCACATCTTCTTTATCCATTCATCTGTCGATGGACATCTTGGCTCTTTCATAGTTTGGCTATTGTGGACATTGCTGCTATTAACATCGGGATGCACATACCCCCTCGAATCCCTACACTTGTATCTTTGGGGTAAATACCCAGTAGTGCAATTGCTGGATCATATGGTAGCTCTATTTTCAACTTTTTGAGGAACCTCCATACTGTTTTCCAGAGTGCACCAGCTTGCATTCCCACCAACAGTGTAGGAGGGTTCCCTTTTCTCCACGTCCCTGCCAACATCTGTCGTTTCCTGACTTGTTAATTTTAGCCATTCTGACTGGTGTGAGGTGGTATCTCATTGAGGTTTTGATTTGGATTTCCCTGATGCCGAGTGATGCTGAGCACTTTTTCATGTGTCTGTTGGCCATTTGGATGTCTTCTTTGGAAAAATGTCTGTTCATGTCTTCTGCCCATTTCTTGATTGGGTCATTTGTTCTTTGGGTGTTGAGTTTAAGAAGTTCTTTATAGGTTTTGGGTACTAGCCCTTTATCTGATATGTCATTTGCAAATATCTTCTCCCATTCTGTTGGTTGTCTTTTGGTTTTGTTGACTGTTTCTTTTGCTGTGCAAAAGCTTTTTATCTTGATCAAGTCCCAATGGTTCATTTTTGCCCTTGCTTCCCCTGCCCTTGGCGATGTTTCTAGGAAGAAGTTGCTGCGGCTGAGGTCGAAGAGGTTGCTGCCTGTGTTCTCCTTCAGAATGTTGATGGACTTCTGTCTCACATTGAGGTCTTTCAACCATTTGGAGTCTATTTTTGTGTGTGGTGTAAGGAAATGGTCCAGTTTCATTCTTTTGCATGTGGCTGTCCAATTTTCCCAACACCATTTGTTGAAGAGACTGCCTTTTTTCTATTGGACATTCTTTCCTGCTTTGTCAAAGATGAGTTGACCATAGAGTTGAGGGTCCATTTCTGGGCTCTCTATTGTGTTCCATTGATCTATGTGTCTGTTTTTGTGCCAGTACCATACTGTCTTGATGATGACAGCTTTGTAATAGAGCTTGAAGTCTGGAATTGTGATGCCGCCAGCTTTGCTTTTCTTTTTCAACATTCCTCTGGCTATGCGGGGTCTTTTCTGGTTCCATACAAATTTTAGGATTATTTGTTCCATTTCCTTGAAAAAAGTTGATGGTATTTTGATAGGGATTGCATTGAATGTGTAGCTTGTTCTAGGTAGCGTTGATATCTTCACAATATTTGTTCTTCCAATCCATGAGCATGGAACGTTTTTCCATTTCTTTGTGTCTTCCTCAGTTTCTTTCATGAGTATTTTATAGTTTTCTAAGTACAGATACTTTGCCTCTTTGGTTAGATTTATTCCTAGGTATCTTATGGTTTTGGGTGCAATTGTAAATGGGATCGACGCCTTAATTTCTCTTTCTTCTGTCTTGTTGGTGTACAGGAATGCCACTGATTTCTGTGCATTGATTTTATATCCTGCCACTTTACTGAATTCATGTATGAGTTCTAGCAGTTTTGGGGTGGAGTCTTTTAGGTGTTCCACATAAAGTATCATATCATCTGCAAAGAGTGAGAGTTAGACTTCTTTGCCGATTTGGATGCCTTTGATTTCTTTTTGTTGTCTGATTGCTGTGGCTAGGACTTCTAATACTACGTTGAATAGCAGTGGTGATAGTGGACATCCCTGCCATGTTCCTGACCTTAGGGGGAAAGCTATCAGTTTTTGCCCATTGAGAATGATATTTGCTGTGGGTTTTTCATAGATGGCTTTATGATACTGAGGATATTGAGGTATGTACCCTCTATCTCTACACTGTGAAGAGTTTTAATCAAGAAAGGATGCTGTACTTTGTCAAATGCTTTTTCTGCATCTATTGAGAGGATCATATGGTTCTTGTTCTTTTATTAATGTATCACATTGATTTACAGATGTTGAACCAACCTTGCAGCCCAGGAATAAATCCCACTTGGTCTTGGTGAATAATCCTTTTAATGTACTGTTGGATCCTATTGGCTAGTATTTTGGTGAGAATTTTTGCATCCATGTTCATCAAGGATATTGGTCTGTAACTCTCCTTTTTGATGGGGTCTTTGTCTGGTTTTGGGATCAAGGTAATGCTGGCCTCATAAAACGAGTTTGGAAGTTTTCTTTCCGTTTCTATTTTTTGGTACAGTTTCAGAAGAATAGGTATTAATTCTTCTTTAAATGTTTGGTAGAATTCTCCTGGGAAGCCATCTGGCCCTGGGCTTTTGTTTGTTGGGAGATTTTTGATGACTGCTTCAATTTCCTTACGGGTTATAGGTCTGTTCAGGTTTTCTATTTCTTCCTGGTTCAGTTTTGGTAGTTTATACATCTCTAGGAGTGCATCTATTTTTTCCAGATTATCTAATTTGCTGCCATATAGTTGCTCAAATTATGTTCTTATAATTGTATTTCTTTGGTGTTGGTTGTGATCTCTCCTCTTTCATGATTTTGTTGATTTGGGTCATTTCTCTTTTCTTTTTGATAAGTCTGGCCAGGGTTTATCAATCTTGTTAATTCTTTCAAAAACCAGCTCCTAGTTTCATTGATCTGTTCTACTGTTCTTTTGGTTTCTATTTCATTGATTTCTGCTTTGATCTTTATTATTTCTCTTCTCTTGCTGTGTTTAGGCTTTATTTGCTCTTCTTTTTCCAGCTCCTTTAGGTGTAGGGTTAGGTTGTGTAGTTGAGAACTTTCTTGTTTCTTGAGAAAGGCTTGTATTGCTATATACTTTCCTCTTAGGACTGCCTTTACTGAATCCCAAAGATTTTGAACAGTTGTGTTTTCATTTTCATTGGTTTCCATGAATTTTTTGAATTCTTTAATTTCCTGGTTGACCCATTCATTCTTTAGTAGGATGCTCTTTAAGCTCTATGTATTTGAGTTCTTTCCAACTTTCCTCTTGTGATTGAGTTCTAGTTTCAAAGCATTGTGGTCTGAAAATATGCAGGGAATGATCCCAGTCTTTTGGTACTGGCTGAGACCTGATTTGTGACCCAGGATGTGATCAATTCTGGAGACTGTTCCATGTGCACTAGAGAAGAATGTGTATTCTTTTTTTTTTTTTTTTTTAAGATTTTATTTATTTATTCATGAGATACAGAGAGAGAGAGAGGCAGAGGGAGAAGCACACTCCCAAGGAGCAGGGAGCCCGATGTGGGACTCGATCCCAGGACCCTGGGATCATGACCTGAGCCGAAGGCAGACGCTTAACCATCTGAGCCACCCAGGCGCCTGAGAAGAATGTGTATTCTGTTGCTTTGGGATGGAATGTTCTGAATATATCTGTGAAGTCCATTTGGTCCAGTGTGTCATTTAAAGTCTTTATTTCCTTGTTGATCTTTTGCTTAGATGCTCTGTCCATTTCAGTGAGGGGGGTGTTAAATTCCCCCACTATTATTGTATTGTTGTCAATGTGTTTCTTTGCTTTTGTTATTAATTGGCTTATATAGTTGGCTGCTTTGTGTTAGGGGCATAGATATTTATAACTGTTAGATCTTCTTGTTGGACAGACCCCTTCAGTATGATATAGTGTCTTTCCTCATCTCTTATTACAGTGTTTCGTTTAAAATCTAATTTGTCTGATACAAGGATTGCCACCCCAGCTTTCTTTTGGTGTCCATTAGCGTGGTAAATGGTTTTCCACCCCTTCACTTTCAATCTGGGGGTGTCTTTGGGTCTAAAGTGAATCTCTTGCAGACAGCGTATTGATGAATCTTGGTTTTTTTGTCCAATTTGATCCCTTTGTCTTTTGACTGGGGCATTTAGCCCATTTACATTCAGGGTAACTATTGAAAGATATGAATTTAGTGCCATTGTATTGCCTGTAAGGTGAGTGTTACTGTGTATTGTCTGTGTTCTTTTCTGGTCTATGTTATTTTAGGCTCTCTCTTTGCTTATGGGACCCCTTTTAATATTTCTTATAGGGCTGGTTTGGTGTTTGCAAATTCCTTTAGTTTTTTGTCTGGAAGCTTTTTTCTCTCTTTCTATTTTCAGTGACAGCCTAGCTGGATATTTTATTCTTGGCTGCATATTTTTCTCATTTAGTGCTCTGAATGTATCATGTCAGTCCTTTCTGGCCTGCCAGGTCTCTGTGGATAGGTCTGTTGCCAATCTAATGTTTCTACCATTGTAGGTTACAGATCTCTTGTCCCGAGCTGCTTTCAGGATTTTCTCTTTGTCTCTGAGACTCGTAAGTTTTACTATTAGATGTCAGGGTGTTAACCTATTGTTACTGATTTTGAGGGGGGTTCTCTGTGCCTCTTGGATTATATGCCTCTTTCCTTCCCCAAATTAGGGAAGTTCTCTGCTATAATTTGCTCTAATATACCTTCTGCTTCTCTCTCTCTTTTTTCTTCTGGGATCCCAATTATTCTAATTGTTTCATCTTACTGTATCACTTATCTCTCGAATCCTGCCCTCGTGATCCAGTAGTTGTTTAGCTCTCTTTTGCTCAGCTTCTTTATTTTCCATCACTTGGTCTTCTGTATCACTAATTCTCTCTTCTGCCTCATTTATCCTAGCAGTTAGAGTCTCCATTTTTGATTGCATCTCATTAATAGCGTTTTTGATTTCAACTTGGTTAGATTTTAGTTCTTTTATTTCTCCAGAAAGGGTTTCTCTAGTATCTTCCATGCTTTTTTCCAAGCCCAGCTAGTATCTTTAAAATCATCATTCTGAACTCTAGTTCCGACATCTTACTAATGTCCGTATTGATTAGGTCCCTGGCAGTTGGTACTGCCTCTTGTTCTTTTTTTTGAGGTGTTTTTTTCCATCTTGTCATTTTGTCCAGAGGAGAATAGATGAATGAGAGAACAAAATGTTAATAGGGTAACAACGACCCCAGAAAAATACACACTAAACAAATCAGAAGAGACCTGAAACCGGGGGAAAAGAAAGGAAAAGAAAGAAAAAAGAAAAAAAAGATAAAAACAAAAAACCAAACAGAATATGATCAAATATGATCAGGCTGGTGCATAGATCAGTGCCACACACTAGATTTTGGGCGTATTTTGGTCTGTTAGAAGAAAGTGCCTCCCAAAATTTTAAAGAAAGAAAAATTTACGTATGTACAAAAATGAGGGTAAATACGATGAAGGGATGGAATATTACTGTAGAGATGAAAATTATAAAAGATTTTATAGAAGGAATTGATTTGATAAGAAGTTGGTTGAAAAAAGAAAGAAGAGGATTTAAAAAAAAGGGGGGGAGAGAATATGATCAGGCAAGAGACTAGAACAAAGCCATACACTAGAGATTTAGGATATATTTTGGTCTGTTTGAAGAAACTGTATCCCAAAATTTTAAAGAGAGAACAACTTATATATATATATATATATACACCAAAAATAAGGTTAACTACTATGAAGGGATAGAATATGACTCTAAAAAAGACAGAAAAAGATTTTTTTTAAAAAGATTATTTATTTATTTGGCAGAGAGGGACACAGCGAGAGAGGGAACACAAGCGGGGGAGTGGGAGAAGCAGGCTTCCTGCTGAGCAGGGAGCCTGATGCGGGGCTCGATCCCAGGACCCTGGGATCATGACCTGAGCCAAAGGCAGATGCTTAACGACTGAGCCACCCAGGCGCCCCCCAAAAAAGATTTTTTTAAAAAGGGATTGATAAGATGTTGGCTGAAAAAGGGAAAAAGAAAAATTCAAAAAAAAAAAAAGTTAAAAAAAAATTAACTTTGAAAGACTAAAGAATCGAGGAAATAAAGCCATGAATTCTATGTGTAGTATTCCCCTAGCCCTGGAGTTCTGCCATTCTCATTGATCGGTAAACTTGGTCTTGCTGATCTTCTGGGGGAGGGGCCTGTTGCCATGGTTTCCAAATGTCTTTGCCAGAGGTGGAATTGCCCCACCCTTGCCGGTCCGGGCTAAGTAATCTGCTAGGGTTTGCTCTCGGGAGCTTTTGTTCCCTGCAAGCTTTCCGTTTGGCTTTGGAGGGAATGAGAGTGAAAATGGCGGCCTCCCAATCTCTGCCCTGGAGGAGCAGAGAACTCAGGGCCCCACTCCTCAGTGAACCCCGAGAGAAAAGCAGTCACTCAACTCCCATCTCCCCCGTCTCCGGCTGCACTCCGTGCTCACCCGGCCTGTGACCGAGCGTTTCTATCTCTGGCACCGGACCCCATGTGGAGTCTCCAAACCCAGCAGATCCCTGCGGTGCGCTCCCGGGCCGCTCCTCCTGGGGGAGGAAGGTGAGTCTCCCCGGATCTGCCGCTTGTTGGGTCCCTGCTGGAGGAGCAGTGGCCTGACTGTGCCACGGATCACGGTTTATGACAACCCCGAGCTGAGAGCCCATTCCTCGGCTCCGTCTCTGCAGCTGGCTTCCCCACTCCGATATCTGGGAGCTCTGCCGCACTCGGGCACTCCTGGTCTTTCTGTGACTCCAAGGGTCCTGAGACCACACTGTCCCGTGAGGGTTCCGCACCCCGCTTAGCCCCTGGAGCGACGTCCCTCAGCAGAGCCGACTTCTAAAAGTTCCGATTTTGTGCTCTGTGGCACTATCACTTGCCAGTAGTGGCTGACGGAGGTTCCTGCCGTCTGTCTTCCTGAATATCACCTTGGATTCACTTCTCTGCAGTCCTACCTTCCAGAAAGTGGTCGCTTTTCTGTTCAGAGAGTTGCTGCTAATCTTTTCTTCGATCTCGTGTTGAGTTCATAGTTGTTCAGAATGGTTTGATCCCTATCTAGCTGAATTCCTGGGACCAGACGAAATTTAGGTCTCCTATTCCTCTGCCATCTTGCTAGGGAAAATGTTTCTGAGTTTTGATTACATAACTATTGTGTGGCTCTCTTTGGGTTTATCCTCCTTATAGTTCATTTAACTTCTTGGATGTGTGGATTCATGTAGTCCATCATATTTGGGATGTTTTCTGTCATTATTTATGCAGGTATTCTCTCAGCTCCTTTTTATTTCTTCTCTTTCTGGGACTTGCATTATGAGTATATTGGTTCATTTGATGGTATTATAAGTCCTTTAGGCTCTGTTCATTTTTCTTCATTTTTTTTCTTTCTGCTCTGCAGACTCAATAATTTCAGTTGTCCTATTTTCAAATTGCTGATTGTTTGGTTGGCTCACAACTGCTGATGAATCCCTCTAGTGAATTTTTCATTTCATTTTTTTACTTAGCAGCTCCAGAATTTCTTTTTGGTTCCGTTTTATAATTTGTGTCTCTTTATTAATGTTCTCATTTTGTTCACATACCATTTTCCCAGTTTCCTTCTATTCTTTGTACATGGTTTCCTTTAGCTCTTTGAGCATATATAATGCAGTTGATTTAATGTCTTTGTCTAGTAAGTCCAGTGAATGGGCTTCCTCAGGAATGATTTTCTATCAGTTCTTTCCCTTTGATTGGGCCGTATTTTCCTGTTTCATTGTATGCTCTGTGAGTTTTTGTTGCTGAAAACTGGTTGAATATGGTGGTAACTCTAGAAATCTGATTCAGTCTTCAGGGATTGTTGATTTTGCTTGTTGACTGCTAGAACCATCCATTGGTGACTTTCCCAAGTATTTTTGCAAAGTAGGTATTCCTTGTTGTGTGTGGCTAATGAAGTTTTCATTTCATTGCTTCTGTGGTCAGCCAGTGACTTGACATATCTCTATAAATGTAGGTCAAGAGAAGTGGAATGACACACAAAGCCTGCTTCTGTGTGTTAGGATAAAATTTATTTGAAGTAAGTTTCAGATAGTTATATTTGAGACCTGAATCAGAGTTGAATTCCAAAAGTTACTTTTGTATATCTTCTCTTAAAATGAGGACATTACATCTCAGGTTTTGCAATATATACTTTTTCTTACCTGAAATAAGTAAAGATTTTGTTCCTTTTTCTACATATCCATGTTTACAACCTACTTAATCATCCCCTTCTAATCTCACCACTCAGTGGTACTTCAAGTTGTTCAGTGTTGTTATTTTGAAAATCGCTTATTTTCTGCCTTTTAGAGTCCAGGAGATCTGCAAGTCATGAAATAGCAATGGAAAAAAGTTAGCTTTTGGGAATTAAAAGCCCCTTTTGTATTGTACTCTAGGACCACAAAAATCAAACTTGATTTTAAAATAAAACATTATCTCACACCTGTGTCCTGTATTTACATTGTCACCTCACTTGATTTGACCCCCCACAAGCTTGGTGCTCAGAAAGCAGATAATAGTGGTGCCTGGGTGGCTCAGCCAGTTAAGTGTCTGCTTCGGCTCAGTTCATGATCCTAGGGTCCTGGGATGGAGCCCCATGTCAAGCTCCCTGCTGGGCAGAGTCTGCTTGTCCCTTTCCCTCTGCCCCTCCCCCCTCTACTCATGCGTGCACGTCAGCGCTCTCTCAGTTTTGCTCTCTCTCAAATAAATCTTAAAAAAAAAAAACAGATAATAAACTTAGTGATGAAGAAAGTGAGATCCAAAAATTCAGTCACTTTTTTTTTTTCAGGGACATATATCTAGTAAAAGCAGAGTTAACAATCAACCATAGTTCTTCCTTAAACCATTTTCTCAATTCAGGCTTCCCAGATCACTAAATAGGTATCCTCTTAATTTCACTCAAGCCATTCCTGACCTGCAGTTATTTTGGCTCTCTAGCATTCATCCCCAAAATCTTTCTGGTTACAGACTTTGTGGCCACAGGGTTTCTTCCCCCTGGAGCTGGAGGGAAATTTTTTTTAAGTGCTTTTATGAAAAAATGCCTAGGGTTGCAAGTAGCTATGGTTCCAGTTTTTCCAAGGAAATTAAATCAACTTCCTTGAGACAGAAAGACTGCAGAGTTAAGAGGAGAGGAGAAAAAGGCAAAGACCTGAGGATGTTTGAACTTTTCAATCCTGCTGTCCCTGACACAGGCTCTCCACCGCCACCCTCCCTGCTTTCTGCAGTTTAGTTACATGCAAGATAATTCCCTGTTTTTGCTTAAACTGGCTTAAGTAGGGTTTCTGTATCTTGCAACTGAAAGAACCCTAATAAAACCATGTTCTTCATACATTTTTTTCCTGTACAATTAAAAAAAAGGCGGGGGTGGTTTAGGACACTTTCTCTTGTACTTTCTCCTTTTTAGGCATTGAGCATCCTAACTTCTACACATGTGTATGTATAGAACGTTATTGTGAATGGGGGAGGGATGTGGAAGGATCTCAACATTGGTTACAATAAAAGAAGGAGAGGTGAATTTTTTCTTTATAAATCTTTTCATTGTTTCACATGTTATTTTCTTAAAATTTTAATAAGGAACGGGTGCCTGGTGGCTCAGTCTGTTAAGTGTCTAACTCTTGGTTTTGGCTCAGGTGGTGATCAGGGTCATGGGATTAAGCCTCACATCAGGCTCTGTGCTCAGTGCAGAGTCTGCTGGAGATTCTCTCTCCCTTTTCCTCTGCCCCTCCCCACCTTGAGCACACACATGTGTGTGTGCTCTCTTTAAATAAATTAATATAATCATTAAAAAGTTTTTTTAATAAAGAAAATAAAGCATTTAAAAAAATAAAATGTACTTCTTTTGAGTTCAGATGTGCCTATTATGTTTGTAGCAAATGCTAATGTACAGCATTAATAACAAAATTTATTCTTAACCCTTTTCATTTTATTTTCTGACACTGTCAGTCATGAGGATTGTATAAGCTTTATTTTTTTGTAGTTCTTAGTTACAAAAATAATAGTTGTTACTGTTTTGTTTTTCAAATTACAGAATTGAATGTGCATTTTCAAACTACATTTGCCACTCAGTGCAAGATTCAATGTACTTCTGGTAGGAATTGTGGTAGTGCTCCCAGTTGAAAATTGTGCTCTAACATTTTCAACTCATGTTATGATGTCTGCCATTGTGGATATATTCTATTTTACTTTTTTCTTTGGTTTTGTGGTATTTGTTAGTTAGACTTTCTGTTTTCTTGCATGTCATTTGTTGAAAGTAATTTGTTCTTACTTTGTTTTTATTTTGAGTGATTTAGTTAGAGGTGGACATGATACTAATACTCATATTGCTGTTTACTAAAAATGTATAATTCCAATTTAATTTTTGTTTACTTATTCCAAAAATATATATAGTATATACTTTTAATGTCTGAGGTTTGTGACTTGAGATTTTAATGTTTCTAGTATTTTTTTCTCAGTCCTTCTTTCTCTCCAAGCTAAATAATTATCTTAGTGTCATCGGTATGTTAAACTATGTATAGAAGTCTGTATGTGTACAGGGATGGTGTATGTCTATAATGCCGATTCTGTGATGCTTGCTCCCTGGCTAAACTGAAGTTCTGCATGCTCCTCAAAAAGAGTTACACTTAGAGTTAGATTACTTTGAGCAGACAGCTACACATTCTGCTTCCTTTGTCAAATCTTCCCTGAATGCACTACAGTTGTAGGTCATCCATCCTTTTCCTGAATAATTTTACACTTATTTCAGCATTTACAATTTTGACTCTCTTACTCTATTCCCATTAGTGTTCCTTCTGGGTAATGACTGAGCATTGACAAGATTAGAGGAGACAACATGTATCCATATAGATTTCATTTATTTGTACTGATTACCCATCATCAGGAGATATAATTGCTCTTCAAGACCTAAATTCATAAGCAATATGTTTAGGTAATTTCTTATAACTTATAATTGAAAATTTCGTTATGGATTGTTGAAGTGAATAAACAAGGAGGTTGTTACATTGATGTTGCTTGGAAGCCTATGCACCCAAACCAAAATCTGAGCCAGAGTCAATGCACTTGAATCTGAGAAAATGAACCTTAAGAACAACTAATCACAGACAGACAACTAGGCTTTCCCAAATAAGGCAATTGCAAAACCCAATCAGATAATTTCCTTGATTTGCCTCTATGTCTTCTCTATAAAAACCTCTCCCTGAGCTCCTGTGGAGTGTTCCTAACCATTTTGGTTTGGTGCTGCCCAATTTGAATTGATGTATGCCCAAATAAACTCTTTTAACAATTTCATTGTGCCTCAATTTGCCTTTTAGCAGGATTATTCTTGTTGATTGCCCAGGAGTCTTCCAAGCTCCTCCCTAGAACTACTAAGGTGGAGCTAAGTAGATCACATATTATTCCGTCCCTACTTATGGTTGACTTCATTGCTGCGTGGAATTTTCTTTTTTCTTTTTCTAAAAAATTTTATTTATTTGAAGCGGGGGACAAACGGGGAGGGGGAGAGGGAGAGGGGAAGCAGACTGCCTGCTGATTGGGAAGCCTGTTGCAGGGCTTGATCCCAGGACACTGAGATCACAACCTGAGCTGTGAGGTCAAAGGCTTAACTGACTGAGCCACCCAGGTGTCCCTGAAACTTTCTTATAATATCATTGACAAGATGAGAAGTTCTATTACCTACACAGTGTAGAGTGGCATATTCATGGTTTAGTCTCAATTTTACCCATTATTCCATTTAGGCAAGTTATAACTTTGATTTCTGTTCGTTTCACTCTCATGATTGCAATAATATAAGCATTGTTTAATTTTATCTTTAAAACTTTACCTTGTTTTATAACCTTACAGGGTTTTAGTGATATTTACGTGGTCATCTGATTTAACACCTATTTCTACTATATTCAATGCATAATACTATTATTTCCAACATATTAGAATTCTTTGATCAGTTTTATTTACACATACCACTTCCACTTATGTGAATATTGGTATTTACTATCTTTTGTTGGTGGTGATGTTTGTTTTATATATATGTTTTGTTTTCTCAGCTGGATTATTATAATTTTGAGGTCAGGCACCATTCCTTGATTGTCTTTGCGCCATTGGATCTTGAAGTTAGTAGGTGCGTAGTAATTATTAAGTTGAACTTGATTGCAATTGAGAATATTCTAGGCATATTTCCCTTTCACCTCATATAATGATTTAAAGGAGGTCTTTAATTTCTAACCACAGAGAAGTTTTTGCCTCAGTGGTCCTAGAGGTAAAAAGGGGGGGATGTCATTTTGATTAATAAAATAGGCCAGGTGGTCTTGGAAATTTTAGGAATACCTTGGAAATAACCATTGATGTCTCCTTTAGGACCCAGATCTTTGAGGTCAGTTTAGGTTTCTTAAATAAATCCCCACACTGACCAAGTATTTTCAGTATAATTTACATGCAGGGATTTCCCAGATATGAAGTAATAAAATTGGTATCCCTATGGCTGAGGTGAATGCTCTGCAAACTGTTAATTGTCGAGGTTATAGACCTCTGAGAATCCGGTAGAGACTATGAATACATGTATATTCATTTTGCTTATAATTTTAGGGAAGTTGTTGATCCCTAAAAATGACACATCCCAAGATGATCTGCTCTTGGAATAACAGCCTTCCAGATTCTATAATTCTTCTTAAATTCAGATTGATGTTAAGCTTTTTTCAACTCCCCTTTTTGTTTTCTCCCCCTTTCCCATTCTCAAGTTAACTAAGGGAGTTTCCTGCATCTGAGTCTAGGAAATGAGATAGCCATGCTATTCTGGCTTTAATTAGATTTGAGTGTCCTGGGAAAATGTTGCATAACATGTAAACAACATGCTCTTCTCTGTGTCAAGTGAAAATAACACACACACAAATTTTTTTTTTGAAAGATCTTTCAGTATGAAACTCGGGGTGGGAGAGACTTTCCCTTCCTCTGAACAGCTGTTGCTGCTATTAGAACATTAAACTTAGCTTTGAAACATTTTTGTTTTTGAAAGTCACTTACACCCCTGCTTAAAACCTTAATTCTCTTCCCACGGAGTTTTCATAGTTCAGTAAACAGTTTGCCAATGCACATGTTTGATATTGTAATGGGAGAAGGTCATCATTCCCTCTGTGCTTGTATGGTGAATCAACAAAACTAGTAAGCGTCTCTTTATTTCCAAGTTCACTTTCTTCTAAGACTCAAGAAGTATTTAAGGTTTTTGGAAAGTTGTCCTGTCCTTAGAGCGAGTACCAGTTTCCAAAGGAGTCTAGCTATGGCAAATGCCAGTAACTTATTTATTCATTCAGTGAGTCTTGAGCATTATTATGTGTCTAGTACTCTTGTAGGTACCAACAGTAAGTGGCAAATAAGACAGGTACAGTTCTGCTTTCATAGACCTTTATGGGGATGGAGAACAAAGGCATGAAAAAAATATGTAATATATTTATAGATGGTGATAGATCAAGAATGATAGAAGTAGTGCTATTTTATTTTATTTTTTTATTTTTTTAAAGATTTTATTTATTTATTTGAGAGAGAGAGAATGAGAGACAGAGAGCACGAGAGGGAAGAGGGCAGAGGGAGAAGCAGACCCCTGCCGAGCAGGGAGCCCGATGCGGGACTCGATCCCGGGACTCCAGGATCATGACCTGAGCCGAAGGCAGTCGCTTAACCAACTGAGCCACCCAGGCGCCCCGAAGTAGTGCTATTTTAAATAGGCTGGTGAGGAAAGCTTTCTCTGAGAAGGCGTATTTGAGTAGACACCTGGATAAAGTGAAGGAATAAGCTATGGGAATATGTTTACTGTGCTTGAGAAGCAATAGGAGGCTGTTTAGCTGGAATGGAAACATGGAAGGGAGAATGATACGAATGAGGTGGGAGAATTATATAGAACTTTACAGACTGTATGCTATTGGAAGGCTGAGACCAGGGGATCCGTAATCTCATTTATATTTTAAAAGTATTAACCTGGCTGTTATGTAGAGAATAAATGAAAGCAGGCAAGAGGGTAAGCAGGGAGACTAATAATGACATATTATTATTTGGTGACCTGAAATATATCCAGTGGTGGTTTAATGATTTTTTAATATAAGCAATTAAATTATAGTCTAGCATTGGACAAAAGTTCTGGTGTGTGTATATATATATATATATATACACACACACGTGTATATATATATATATATATACACACACGTGTATATATATATACACACACACACACACATATATATGTATACGTATATATATGGCTCTCTTCAGTTCAGATTTTTCTCAGAGATGGATGACTTCAGGATCACTGAGAACATAAATCCTAGCCCTTTAAGATTAACACTTAGTGTCTTTGACAGTTGGTTTTCATTCGCTTAAATTTTTTTCTTATTAGAAAGTGAAAATATTCTTTGTAGAAAATATGGAGAATAAAGTAAAAAGTGAAAACCATCTCTAATTCTTTCATCTAGATATAGTATTTTAGCTGACTCTTAACAGTTATTTTGCTCACATTTCTGGAGGATATCTATTTCTGCTTATATAGGTGAGAAAACAGAGGTTTAGGCAGACTTTAATTACTTGTTCAGAATTACCAGAGTAATTATTGTCGTATTCTTAGTGCTTTATTGAGGTTCTCAGCCAGTCCCTGAATGGCGTGAAAATGGTGTTAGTTATCAAGTTCTAGATATGAACAGTGAATTAACTAAGTATACTGTGACAAAGAAAATTAAGAGACACAATTACAATAATTTTTTCCCTTATCCTTTAGGTCAGTGTTCTTAGATGATGTTGCAATATATAAGATCATTGTGGACCATGTATTTCCCTAGAAAAAAGAGATTCTCCCTCTCAGATTTATAACATGACTATACAGGAGCACCTGGGTGGCTCAGTCGGTTGGAAGACCAACTCTTGATTTCGGCTCAGGTCAATGATCTCAGGGTCCTGGGATTGAGCCTCACATAGGGCTCCCTGCTCAGCCAGGGGTGTGTGGGGGATCTGCTTCTCTCTCTCTCTCTCCCTCTACCCCTCCCCCTACTCGTGTGTGCACGCACGAGCTCTGTCTCTTCTCAAATAAAATCTTTAAAAAATGCAACAGATTTCTGTACGTTGATTTTGTATCCTGTGACTTTACTGAATCCATGTATCAGTTTTAGCAGTTTTTTCATGGAGTCTTTCCAGTTTTCGGTATAGAGTATTATGTCATCTACAAATAGTGAAAGTTTGACTTCTTCCTTGCCAATTTGGATGCCTTTTATTTCTTTTTGTTGTCTGATTGCTGTGGCTAGGACTTCTAGTACTATGTTGAGTAAAAGTGGTGAGAGTGGACATCCCTGTCTTGTTCCTGACCATAGAGGAAAAGCTTTCAGTTTTTCCCCATGGAAGATGATATTAGCTGTGGGTTTTTCACATAAGGCCTTTATTATGTTGAGGTATGTTCATTCTGACTCTACTTTGTTGAGGGTTTTTATCTTGAGTAGATGTATTTTGTCAAATGCTTTTTCTGCATCTATCAAAATGTTCATATAGTTGTTCTTTTTATTTATGTGGTGTATCACATGGATTGATTTGCAGATTTTTTGTTTTTTAAGTAGGCTCCCCCGCCCCCCCAGCATGGAGCCCAGTATGGGGCTTGAACCCATGACTCTCAGATCAAGACCTGAGCTGAGATCAAGAGTTGGATGCTTAACTGACTGAGCCACCCAGGCACCCTGATTGATTTGCAAATATTGAAACACCCTCACAATCCAGGAAAAAGTCCCACTTGATCGTGTTGAATGATTTTTTTAATGTATTGTTGGATTTGGTTTGCTAGTATTTTATTGAGAATTTTTGCATCTGCGTTCATCAGGGATATTGGCCGTAATTCTTTTTTAGTGATGTCTTTTTTTTTTTTTTAAGATTTTATTTATTAGAGAGGGAGAGCGAGCTCATGTGCACAAAAGAGTGGGGTGAGGGGCAGAGGGAGAAGCAGACTCCCTGCTGAGCAGGGAGCCTGATGTGGGGCTCCATCCCAGAACTCTGGGATCATGACCTGAGCCGAAGACAGACGCTTAACCAACTGAGCCATCCAGGTGCCCTCTTTAGTGATGTCTTTATTTGGTTTTGGTATCAGGATATTGTTGGCCTTACAGAATGAATTTGGAAGTTTTCCTTTGTTTTCTATTTTTTGGGGGTAGTTTGAGAAAAATAGGTATTAATTCTTCTTTACATGTTTTGTAGAATTCACCTATGAAGCTATCTGGACTTTTGTTAGTTGGGGGATTTTTGATTACTGATTCAGTTTCTTTGCAGGTTATGGATTTGTTTCTTCCTGTTTCAGTTTTGGTAGCTTATGCATGTCTAGTTATTTATACATTTTGTCTAGGTTGTCCAATTTGTTTTGCATAATATTTTCTTAATAATTGTATTTCTGTTGGTTGTTATTTCTCCTCTCTCATTTGTGATTTTATTTATTTGGGTCCTTTCTCTTTTCTTTTTGATAAGTTTCGTTAGAGGTTTATCAATTTTATTAAATTTTCTAAAGGAGCAGCTCCTTGTTTCATTAATCTGTTCTATTGTTTTTTTAGTTCCTATATCATTTATTTCTGCTCTAGTCTGTTATTTCTTTCTTTTTACTGATGTTAGGCTTCATTTGTTGTTCTTTTTCTAGCTCCTTTAGGTGTAAGGTTAGACTTTTTATTTGAGGTTTTTCTTGCTTCTTGAGGTAAGGCTCTATTGCTATATACTTATCTCTTAGGACCACTTTTGCTGCATCCCAAAGGGTTTGCACTTTGTGTTTTCATTTATTTTTTTATTTCTTTTTTGATTTCTTGGTTGACCCATTCATTGGTAGCATGTTGTTTAATCTCCATGTATTTGTGGTCTTTCATGTATTCAAAAAAAATTAAAATTTGTAGATACAGATTAAAGAACAAGTTCTTACGTACTCACCACCTAAGCTTGCCATCTATTAAAAAGTAGAACTTTACCATAATTCAGAAGCTCCTATGTGCCCCTCCCTCACTACATTCCTTTTCTCACCTTCTGAAGTAGTTAACCATCCTGAATTTAATGGACATCATTCCTTTGTTTTTGATTGTTTTCATCATATATGTCTTCACTCCTAAATCCAATGTTTAATGCCTGTTTTAAAATTTCATAATAAATGGAATTATGCTGCATATATTTTTCTGTGACATGTTTCTTTTGTGCAAGATTATTTTTGAGATTCATCCATGTTGATGTGTGGAGTTATATTTTATTTCCACTGTTGTATGGTATTCCATGGAATTAATATACCCTAATTTATTTATCCATTCTATTTATGGACATTTGGATTATGTCCAGAGTTTTGCTGTTATAAACAATGTTCCCATAACTTTCTCTGACATATGTCATATGTAAGAATATATCTATGGTGTATTCATAGTAGTAGAACTGCTAGGACATAGAGTGTGCACATGTTAAATTTTATAAGATAATACCAACATGGTTTCAAAAGTAGTTAAAGCTTTTTCTTTCTTTTTTTTTTTTTAAAGATTTTATTTATTTATTTGAGAGAGAGAATGAGATAGAGCATGAGAGGGGGGAGGGTCAGAGGGAGAAGCAGACTCCCCACTGAGCAGGGAGCCCGATGCGGGACTCGATCCCGGGACTCCAGGATCATGACCCGAGCCGAAGGTAGTCGCTTAACCAACTGAGCCACCCAGGCGCCCAAAGCTTACTCTTCTTTCACCAGCAGTAGAGTGGTATTCCTCATTGCTGTAAAGCCTTCCTGTCACTTGGTATTTATCCACCTTAAAGAGTTTTGCCAGTCTGGTGGTGTCAAATGGTATCCCAAAATGATTTGAATGTAGATGTCCCTGATTACTAGTGATGTTAAGTATTTTTTATATTCAACTTGTGCATTGTATATTTTCTTCTTTCTTCATTTCTATTTCCCGTTTTTCATTTAGTTATTTATCCTTTCCTGTTTCATTCATAGGAATTCTTTATATATTCTAGATGCTACTAATTTGCCAACTATAAATGCATTGCAGATATTTCCTTAGTGACTAATTGGATATGGGAGGTGAAGGAGAAGGCATATAGAATTACTCCCAGGTTTCTGGTTTGGGGAACTGAGTGGTTGCTAGTATTGTTAAACTAGGACATAGAATATAGGAGGAGAACTAGATCTGGGGGAGGGGAATTTGAGATATTTTGGAGTTTGATGTTTCTGTGGGATATTCAGATGTCTATGAGACATCTCTATATAAGGGTCTGAAGCTCAGGTGAAGTCTGTTAGGCCACATCAGTCCAAAAGAGTCTTGTATGATGGGCCTTTCAGAATACTGCAGTTGGAAGGAATATGATAGTTCTCAAACTCATTTGTCTTCTACCATTGGATTCTTCTGTGAAATACATGTTCCAGTCAAATGACCCACCAGACACTTCATTTTAGTTATTATTTTATTACTTTTTTGATCTGCTAACAGTCATATAATCTTTCTTAACATCTTCAAGAGAGCACAGCATTTTTATTTTAAAACACATCCAGCATATCTGTCTTACATAACATGCAGAGTATACATCTAGATTTTAAAATTTTTCATTGCACAATCGTGTGGTATTTAGTTACACAAGTTACTCCATAAACACTGAAAACAAGAAATATGTATATCTAAGAATCCTACTTTACGTAGCTTTTCATTAAAAGTAGTATTTTCACATACATTTTCAGGTATTTCTAGGTTCTTCTATGTATTTGGAGTTGCATATATATATAACTGCTGGAAGAATATGGGCCCCTTGGGAGGATAGCAGTAGAAGCTCGTGGAGTAAAGGTCTTTCTTAAAAAAGGAGATTGTATTATGGGTACTTTGTGAAGTTCAGAGAACTCTGATAAGTCTAGAGGTGGAAATATCCCTTAATAACGGTTAGAAGGTAGGACAGGTGAGGAAAGTGTCAGTAGTAGGGTAGGACCTGGTACATTCACTGAAAATGTAGTACTTCAGCATAGCTTATAGTGCCAGGATAGGGTGATGAACCGTCCACCTCCCTCAAGGAGTAGTAGCAGCTAATTTGGTGACAATGGTTGGTCACCTTTTAAGAGAACTGCAATCCAGGGACAATTAGGGCTTGCATATATTGTGTGCAGGGAAATGATGGCAGAGGTAGTCTTTTTCTGGTCCATCTTTATCAGTATTACAGTGATTATGCTTCTCTGTTCAAGGAGATGTTTTAGACCTGTAAGAAAAGAAAGAAGGTGTAAAAGTGTGATACTCAACTTTGGCTTCAACCTGGATTCTGCTTGGAACATTCTGAGTCCCCAGGCAAAGTATCTGGTGAGCTTTCTTGCTGCTATATCATCATTGTGGATTACAGGGGCTGCTTTTTTAAGGCCAGGAAAGGCTTGGGGGAAATTCGGTAGCTTTGCTTGAATACTTAAAGCTCTTCCTCAGGGTTGACATTTCTAGATAGATAGGGTAACCTTTGATACCGCACAAGATGAGATCTCAGTATAAAATAAATAGAGGTAGAGGCAGGCATGATGGTAAATACTTTCAAGTCAAGGATCCCACAGGAAAGCTCAGTGCAAATATTTCTGACTTCCCAAAATTGACATTTCTTAAAGAACAGTTCTTCTGCAAAGAGCAGCAAACCTACCTTTCCTTGCTAATTGCTCTCAGTAAAATCTTGATTTTCTTAGACTCTGGATTCAGACATCTTTTCTCCCCGTTCTTTTTCAGTGTGGCACTGTAGAAGTAAGAAAGGGTGAAAATATTTAAAACAGTCTTGGGCCAATAAAACAGATGGAATATAGTTTTTAGATCAGATGTTTATGTTTCATTCTAGATGTTTCCCTTGGTTATACAGAGGTCTTAGAATCATTACAAGCCCTTTACTGATTTTGTGATCATACTTACATATTTAATATATGATTACAACTAGGGAAGTGATATTCGGATGGCATTTTACTCACATGATCTCAACACGTGGACAAGATTGACTTGCAGGAATCACTTCAAGTTTTTCTAAGGATTTTGGATTTACAGATCCATTACTAATCTTGATACAGGTACAGCGTGTAGTTCTAGAGAGAGGTATTCCTGTGGGAAGAAGAGGTACAGAGAGCAGGGGAGGTTAGTGCCGTTTTCATTTTAGGCATTTAATGTGAATTGGTTACTGCTTAGCAGAACCAATATCCCCATGTCATTTAAGTCTGTTGGAGAAAGAATAATAGCATTTTAACACAGCTCTGAATGATTAATTAGTTGGTTATATGAAAGAATGGAATTGCAACTTGAGAAGTGTAAATTCATACCCTTGAATGGTTCAAATGGTTAATTAAGCTGAGTTGACTAAGGAAGTATCTGTGTCATCCTCTCTTCCCTCATTCCTTTACATTTTTTGTCTATTCTCTTACACTGCCTCTTCTGCTCCTCCTCTATTTTATTCCATTTGCTTTTCTGACTGTACGCTCTGTGGCCAGATGGAATCTCTGCTTATTTACCCTTCATTTATAGGCAGGTTGTAAAACTTTTGTGAATACACTATTCCTATTATTATAGAATTTATACTCAGTTCTATTTCTGACCTTACAAATTAAATATCCCTTCATGTTCCTTACCTTGAGTTCCAGTCAGAGTCAGAAAGATAAGGCAGAAAATAAGAACAGCACTTTGGTTCATGATGTCGTGACTGGAGGTTCCTCTGCAGTAGGCTCAGAAAGTCTAAGCAGTTGAGTGTCTCAGAAAATGTGGGGTTAGGATGCAGTATTTATTTGCAAAGGCACTTTCCCTCTCTAACTCTGATTGGGTAACATTATAGTTGACTCAGCAAAACCTGCTGTCTGTTACTTGGGGAAGTCCCATGTTGCAGAATCAAAGATATTGTTAGTATTTATTGTGACTCTGAGTTGTGGAATTTCCCTCCTTCTTTTTTCACTAAGAGTGAGTTAGGTTTCACTTTCCAAAATATGAATGGTTTCTTGAAAAACAGAAGTTAATTGCATGTAAGTTTTTTTTTTAATGAAAAACATTTTAATGAATCTTTTTAAATGAAACTTTGATTCTCATCTTTTGCTTCCTGCAAAATAAAGATGTCAACTTAATCCTCAAGTCAGTCTTAAATACAGTTTTTTTTTCTTTTCAAGATTTTGTTTAAATACCAGTTAGTTAACATACAGTGTAATATTAGTTTCAGGTGTAGAATTTAGTGATTCATTACTTTACATACAACACCCAGTGCTCATCACAAGTGCCCTCCTTAATCCCCATCACCTTTTTAACCCATCCCCCTGCTCATCTCTCCTCTAGCAACCCTCGGTTTGTTAGTCTCTATAGTTAAGAGTCTGTTCCTTGTTTTGCCTTTTTCCCCCATGTCCATTTGTTTTGTTTCTTAAATTCCACATATAAGTGAAATCATATGGTATTTGTCTTTCTCTGACTGACTTATTTTGCTTAGCATAATACCGTCTAACGCTGTCCACACCATTGCAAATGGCAAGATTTCATTCTTTTTTATGGCTGAGGAACACAGTTTTAAAATGAGTATATCTATGCTGTGTTTTAAATCTATTTTAATTTGCAGCATTAAGTCATGAATATAAATATATTTATTCACTTTATGGGTTCCAGGGATGTCATGTATTTTTTCTTTTTATCTCTACAGTAACCTGTAAGAAAATGGGAACGTTGTTATCTTCATTTTATATATGGAAGAAGAACCTTAGAGATAAGATAATTGTGTTAGATCATACAAAGGTTGCAATCTATTTAGTCTACTTACTATGCTTTTTCTCAACATTTGTCTTAAACTTTGTAATTACTTTCAGAGGCTAAGAAATTTTTTTTTTAAAGATTTCATTTATTTATTTGAGAGAGAGAGTGAGAGAGAGAGTGCGCACGAGCGGTAGGGAGGTGCAGAGGGAGACTCTCAGCTGAGCAGGGAGCCCATGTGGGGCTCGACCCCGGGGCTCCGAGATCATGACCCGAGCTGAAGGCAGACGCCTAACCGACTGAGCCACCCAGGCACCCAAGAGGCTAAGAAAAATTTTAAAAGTTCTTTAGTAATAACAATTTTTCATCCTTTGTAAATCTAATTTTTGGAAATAATTGAGCCAAGCATTGTCTTTTGATCAAATACTATAAATAATAGGTTTGGTCTTCTTGGACAAGGTCAAAGATCTGGAACTGGCAAGTTTCAAAGAATTCCAGAAATGTTTTGAACAATCATGACATCATTAGAATAACTGAATAGTCTTCTACATATAACTGTTTTGAGGGAAAACACTAATTTGGATATCTGATTTCTGTTAGTGTTGGTAAGCAATTTTTGTGTTTTTCAGAAAAGTCCCTGAATGAAACATCATAAGGTAAGATCTAGAATGGCATAAAAAAAGGATTAATAGCTATGATAAGATTATTGCAAAAACAAGGTATTTCCTTTTTGAAGAAAATTTATTTTTGTTTTTAAAAAAATTTTTTTAAAGATTTTTATTTGTTAGAGAGAGGGAGGGAGAGGGGAGAGTGCTCGTGCACAAGCAGGGGGAGCGGCCAGCAGAGGGAGAGGGAGAAGCAGGCTCCCTGCTGAAAAGAGCCTACCAACAGCCTGGGGCTCAATCCCAGGACCCTGGTATCATGACCTGAGCTGAAGGCAGACACTTAACCGACTGAGCCACCCAGGTGCCCCTGAAGAAAAATTTTAAAAAGGGGCATGGATAGAGAGACCTTGGGAGAACAGGATGAAAACAGAGGTTGATTTAAGATTGATACAGCTCAAAGACATTCTCAAATGTGAAGCAGAGGATAAAAAGTGTCAGTTGTTAAACTGGTAGCCGAGGTAGCAGAAATTAGCATAATTTTAACAGGGCAAATAGGGGCAAAAATTGGTTTCTTAGTATTCAGTAGCACTTGGCTGATTAATTCACAGCAGGTAACATCAGTAGGAAGCAGATGATACCCATATAGTGTAACATGTGTTGGGCCTAACAGTGGAAATTCAGTATCCAAGGGATATAATAGTTTTTTTGCAACTGATTGGCAATATGGGATTCAAGGCGAAATGCTGTTTGAAATGCAGGCATCATGCTGCAATGGGAAATTTCATGCAGGTGAATACTTGGAACCTAGGGAAGTATCTGGGAAGTCTTTTCATAGTCAGCTAAGCTGCAACAATTTACAGATAGGCCCGGTTAAGGCTGTTTCCATCCTGGGATTAAACTGGTTTAGCTGGTAGACACTGGTTTAGAACTTGGCACAGATACCATGAGAAGAGCCCATACCTGCAAACTGGGCACACATAAAACTTGGAACCTCAAATGTAGGAATTTTGTCATCAAAACAGTGACTAAGGGCGCCTGGGTGGCTCAGTTGGTTAAGCGACTGCCTTCGGCTCAGGTCATGATCCTGGAGTCCCTGGATCGAGTCCCACATCGGGCTCCCTGCTCAGCGGGAGTCTGCTTTGCCCTCTGACCCTATCCCCTCTCATGTGTTCTCTCTCATTCTCTGTCTCTCAAATAAATAAATAAAATCTTTAAAAAAACAAAACAAAACAAAACAAAAAACAAAAAAACAGTGACTAAGTTGTTGCTTGAGGCAGGCCAAAATTGCTGGAGTGCTAAATACCAGCTCAGTCTGTTCCAGGGCTGAGCTTTCAAGTCAGTAAGTCAGGGGACTTAGCTGTGGGAAACTGGAAAGACAAAAGGAAGGGAAATGAGGCCAGAATGGATAGAACCCAGACGACTTTCACCCAGCAAAGAGACTTTCTTCTGATGAGGGTAAGGCTTATGAGAGGTCGTGATATGGAGGGGACCTCTCATAACTGTTTGTACAGAATAAAAAATTAGACTGTGAATAAAAATGCCAGAATTTTCAGAGAAATGTCTGACATCAAGGATGGAAGAGGTTCTGAACTGTTCTAACATTAGAAAAAAAAATGATAATTTTACTTTTGTTTGTATCTAAATTCTCAGCTAAGATGCTCTGTATATAACAAAATAGAGTTTGAGGCAGATTACCTATCAAGTGGGTTAGATATGTTATTAATGAGAAAATATTTCTTATTTGATTTTTTAAATTAAACATTACAAAGCAAAAACTGTGTGCCTCGCTATGTTCGAAGTGTTTTATGATTATTGACT
Organism: Mirounga angustirostris; assembly: GCF_029215605.1. NCBI lineage: Eukaryota > Metazoa > Chordata > Mammalia > Carnivora > Phocidae > Mirounga > Mirounga angustirostris. Next base: position 60,603,159 of record NW_026991710.1, read on the forward strand.
CTGTTATTCCTTAAATAATGACTCATTTAACCCAGAAATTATAACTCTAAAGTCCATGTTCTTAACAGCTCTGTTAAGCTGCCTCTTTAGAGAGGATATTGTTCTTGATTTGAATTTCTGATTTCCATTCTGTCTAAATGGCTGAGACCATCTTTGAAGTTACTTTGGGTGCCTCAGTAATTAAACAGAAAAGGTTTAAGATGGATCTCACACTGGAATTCATACTAAAATGGAAAATGCTGTGGTATATATAAGTTATTCATAAATGTATACAAATATACATGAATGTTAGCTGGTAAACAATCACATAGATACATATGTATATACTTCAAAGTATTTTTATTCACTTACTTTTTAAAGTTTTTAATTTTAATTTCAGTACAGTTAACATACAGTGTTATGTTAGTTTCAGGAGTACAGTATGGAGATTCAACAATTCTATACGTTACTATGTGCTTATCATGATAAATGTACTCTTTAATTCCCAACACCTATTTCACTCATTTCCTTACACACCTCCCCTCTAGTAACCATCAGTTTGTTCTCTGTAGTCTTTCTTGGTTTGTCTTTTTTCCTACGCTAGTTTGTTTTGTTTCTTAAATTCCACATATGAGTGAAATCATATAGTATTTGACTTTCTCTGACTGACTTATTTTGCTTAGCATAATATTTTCTAGCTCCAACCATGTTGTTGCAAATGTCAAGATTTCATTCTTCTGGCTGAATAATATTGAATTGAATTGTGTATATATATATACCACATCTTCTTTATCCATTTGTCTATTGTTGGATACTTGGCCTGCTTTCATAATTTGGCTATTGTAAATAATGCTGAAGTAAACATAGGGGTGCATGTGTCCCTTCGAATTAGTGTTTTTATATTTTTTGGGTAAATATCCAGTAGTGCAATTACTGAGTCTTAGGATAGTTCTAGTCTTTTTGAAGAATCTCCATACTGTTTTCCACAGTGGCTGTACCAGTTTGCATTTCCACCAGTGGTGCACTAGAGTTCCTTTTTTCCCACATCCTTGCCAACACCTGTTGTTTCTTCTGTTTTAGTTTTAGCCATTCTGATAGTTGTGAGGTGATACCTCATTGTAGTGTTGATTTGCATTTACCTGATGAGTGATGTTGAGCGTTTGTTTTTTTTTTAAAGATTTTATTTACTAGAGAGAGAGAGAGAGAGGGAGCGCACAGAGGGAGGGGAGAAGCAGACCCCTGCTGAGCAGAGAGCCTGATGCAGGGCTCCATCCAAGGACCCTGGGATCATGACCTGAACTGAAGGCAAACGCTTAACTGTCTGAGCCACCCAAGTGCCCTGAGCATCTTTCTGTGTGTTTGCTCACCATTTGTATGTCTTTGGAGAAATGTCTGTTGATGTCTTCTGCCCATTTTATTTATTTATTATTTTTTAAAAAGATTTTATTTATTTGGGGGAGGAGAGCATGCACAAGGAGGGGGGAAGGGGCAGTGGGAGAAGGAGACTCCCCACTGAGCAGGAAGCCCGGAGCCAGATCATGATTTGAATTGAGGGCAGACATTTAACCCACTGAGCCACCCAGGTGCCCCTCTTCTGCCCATTTTAATTGGAGAATTTGTTTTTTGGGTATTGAGTTGTATTAATTCGTTGTATATTTTGGATACTAACCCTTTTATCACAAATGTCATTTGCACATACCTTTTTCCATTTAGTAGGTTGCCTTTTAGTTTCGTTGATTGCATCCTTTGTCATGAAGAAGCTTTTTATTTTGATGTAGTCCCAATGGTTTGTTTATTTATTTATTTTTAAACATCACAAATATGATTTTTTATTTGTCACCATTAAATGTCTGACTTTAAACAGATTCTTGGACTGGTGGCTCATATCCATCAGCTCGTTCAACTTTAGCACTGGTCTCAATTTCCCTTGCCTCAGGAGATACATCTAGAAAAATGTTGCTACAGCCAGTGTCAGAGAAATTACTGCCTGTGTTCTCTTCTAGGATTTTTATGGTTTCAGGTCTCACATTTAGGTTCTCAATCTGTTGTTTTGAGTTTATTTTTGTATATGGTGTAAGAAAGTGGCCTACTTTCACTCTTTTGCATGTAGCTGTCCAATTTTCCCATCACCATTTGTTGAAGAGACTGCTTTTCCCATTGCATATTCTTTCCTCCTTTGCTGAAGATTAATTAACCATATAATTGTTGGTTTATTTCTGGGTATTCTGTTCTGTTCTGTTGATGTGTGTGTCTGTTTTTGTGCTGTACTATTCTGTTTCAATTACCACAGCTTTGTAATATAACTTGAAGTCTGGAATTGTGATGCTGCCAGTTTTGTTCTGCTTTTTCAAAATTGGTTTGGCTCTTTGGGGTCTTTTGTGGTTCCATACAAATTTTAGGATTATTTTTTCCAGTTCTGTGAAAATACTAGTATATTGATAGGGAGTGTATTAAAGGTGTAGATTGTTTTGGGTAGTATAGACATTTTAATGATATTTTTTCTTACAGTTCATGAGCATGGAATGTCTTTCTTTTTGTCGTCTTGAATTTCTTTCATCAGTGTTTTAGAGTTTTCAGAGTACAGGTCTTTAATCTCTTAAGTTTCTTCCTAGACATTTTATTTTTGGTGCAGTTGTAATTGGGATTGTTTTCTTAATTTCATTTTCTGCTGCTTCATTATTAGTGTACAGGAATGCAACAGATTTCTGTATATTGATTTTGCATCCCGAATTCATTTATCAGCTGTAGTCATATTTTGGTGGAGTCTTTAGGATTTTCTATCTATAGTAGCATGTCATCTGCAAACAGTGAAAGCTTTACTTCTTCCTTGCCAATTTGGGTGCCTTTTATTTCTTTTTGTTGTCTGATTACTGTGGCTAGGACTTCCAGTACTATGTTGATTAAAATTGGTGAGAGTACACATCCTGGTCTTGTTTCTTTCTTTCATTTTTCTCTTGTTTCTGACATTATAGGGAAACGCTCTCCATTTTTCACCATAAGTATGATGTTGGCTGTAGATTTTTCATGTTAGGTTTATATTATATCGAGGTATGTTCTCTCTAGACCTATTTTGTTGAGGGTTCTTTTATGAATGGATGTTGTACTATGTCATATGGTTCTTTTCCTTCATCTTATTGATGTGTAATGTATCCCATTGATTTGGGAATATTGATCCACACTTACATCTCATGAATAGATCCAACTTGATCATGGTTAATGATTGTTTTAATGTATTGTTAGATTTAGCTTGCTAGTGTTTTGTTGAGGATTTTTTGCATCTATGTTCATCAGAGATATTGGCCCATAGTTCTCTTTTTTTGTGGTGTGTTTATCTGGTTTTGGTATCAGGATGATACTGATTTCATAGAATGAATTTGGAAGTTTTCCTTTCTCTGTTTTTTTTGGAATAGTTTGAGAAGAATGGGTATTAACTCTTCTTTAAGTGATAGAATTTGCCTGTGAAGCCCTTTGGTCCTGGACTTTTGTTTTTTGGGAGGTTTTTTTTTTAATTTAAATTCAGTTAGCCAACATATAGTACATCATTAGTTTCAGATGTAGAGTTCAGTAATTCATCAGTTACATATTAACACCCAGTGCTCAGCACATCATGTGCCCTCCTTCATGTGCATCATGCAGTTACCCCACTCCCCTACCCACCTCCCCTCCAGCAACCCTCAGTTTCTTTCCCATAGGTAAGAGTCTCTCATTGTTTGTCTACCTCTCTGATTTCTTCCCATTCGTTTTCCCTCCATTCCCCTATGATCCTCTGTGCTGGTTCTTATATTCTTCATATGAGTGAAACCATAATGATAATTGTCTTTCTCTGATTGATTTATTTCGCTCAGCATAATACCCCCCAGTTCCATACATGTCGATGTAAATGGTAAGATTTCATCTTTTTTGATGGCTCAGTAATGGAGTTTTAAAAAATTTTTTATTTATTTATTTTTAAAGATTTATTTATTTATTTGACAGAGAGATACACAGCGAGAGAGGGAACACAAGCATGGTGAGTGGGAGAGGGAGAAGCAGGCTTCCCGCCGAGCAGGGAGCCCAATGCAGGGCTCGATCCCAGGACTCTGGGATCATGACCTGAGCCGAAGGTAGCCGCTTAACCGACTGAGCCACCCAGGCGCCCTAGTAATGGAGTTTTTTTTTTTTTTTAATTACTGATTCAGTTTCATTGCTGGTAATCTGTCTGTTCAAATTTCTATTTCTTCCTGATTCAGTTTTGGTAGGTTATATGTTTCCAGGAAGTTAGCTATTTCTTCTAGGTTGTACCGTTTTTTCACATGTAAATTTTTATAACATTCTCTTAAAATGGTTCATATTTCTTTGGTGTTGGTTGTTATTTCTCCTTTTTCATTAGTGATTTTGTTTTGTTGGGTCTGCTCTCTTTTTGATGAGTGTGGCTACACGTTTATCGATTTTATTGATGTTTTCAAAGAACCAGCTGCTGGTTTCATTGATCTGTTCTATTACTTTTTTTCTTTTGGTTTCTATATCATTTATTTCTGCTCTAATTTTTATTTTTTCTGGTTTTGGATTTTGTTATTTTTCGAAATTCTTTAGGTATAAGGTTAGGTTGAGTTTTTTCTTTTTTCTTGATGTAGGTTTATATTGCTATTAACTTCCTTCCTTGAACTGCTTTTGCTGCATCCCAAGGATTTTGAATCATTGTGTTTTCATTTTCATTTGTTTCCATGTAATTTTTGATTTCTTCTTTGATTTTTTTGGTAGACCCATTCATTATTTTAGTAGCATGTTATTTAACTTCCATGTATTTTTGGGCCCTTTACAGATTTTTTCCTGTGGTTGATTTCTAGTTTCATAGCATTGTAGTCAGAAAAGATGCATGTTATGACTTTCATCTTTTTGAATTTGTTAAGATTTGTTTTGTTGCCTAATATGTGAGCTTTTTTCAAGACTGTTCATGTGCACTTGAGAAGGACATGTATTCTGTTTTAAGATGGAATGTTCGGAATATATCTGTTAAATTCATCTGGTCCAGTGTGTCATTCAGAGCAAATATTCTCTTGTTGATTTCCTGTTTGGATGATCTGTCCATCGATGTAAGTGGGGTGTTCAAGTCCCCTACTATTACTGTTGATTATTTCCTTTATGTTTGTTATTACCTACTTTATGTATTTGGGTCCTCCCATGTTGGGTGCATAAATATTTTCAATTATATCTTGTTGGATTGTCCTCTTTATGATTGTATAGTGTACTTTTTTTTTCTCTCATTACAGTTTTTGTTTTAAAGTCTGTTCTATTATAAGGATTGCTAGTCTGGCTTTTTTTTTTTTTTTTTTAAGATTTATTTACTTATTTATTAGAGAGAGAGCATGAGATGGGGGAGGGTCGGAGGGAGAAGCTGACTTGCTACTGAGGGGGGAGCCCGATGCAGGGGCTGGATCCCAGGACTCCAGGATCCATGACCTGAGCTGAAGACAGATGCTTAACCAACTGAGCCACCCAGGCGCCCTATACTCTGGGTTTCTTTTGACATCTATTTCCATGATCAATATTTCTCCACCTTCTCACTTTATTTTTTTTATTTATTTTTTATTTATTTATTTTTAAAGATTTTATTTATTTATTTGACAGAGAGAGACAGAGTGAGAGAGGGAACACAAGCAGGGGGAGGGGAGAGGGAGAAGCAGGCTTCCCGCGGAGCAGGGAGCCTGATGCGGGGCTCGATCCCAGGACACTGGGATCATGACCTGAGCCGAAGGCAGACGCCTAACGACTGAGCCACCCAGGCACCCCTCCACCTTCTCACTTTAAATCTGCAGGTGTCTTTAGATCTGAAATGGCTCTCTTGTAGGCAGCATATAAATAGGTCTTGTTTTTTTTTATCTACTTTGTCATTCTCTGTCTTTTGATTTGAATGTTCATTTACATTCAAAATAATTATTGATAGACACATATTTATTGAAATTTTGATACTTGTTTTATGGTTGTTTTTGTTGTGTTTTTCTGATCCTTTCTTCTTTGTTCTCTTTCATGGTTTTGGTTTTTTTTTTTTTTTTTAAAGATTTTATTTATTTGACAGAGAGAGACACAGAGAGAGAGGGAACACAAGTAGGGGGGAGTGGGAGAGGGAGAAGCAGGCTTCCCGCGGAGCAGGGAGCCTGATGTGGGGCTTGATCCCAGGACCCTGGGATTGTGACCAGAGCTGGACGCTTAGCTGACTGAGCCACCGGGCACCCTGTTTTGTTTAGTTTTGTTTTTTTTAAGTGATTCCCTGGGGATTATAATTAACATCTTAAAACAATATACTTTTGTCTAATAGTAATCTAGTTTTAATAGTATACACAAATTTTGTTCCATTATAACTGTTTCCTCATCCCCTGCTATTATCATATCAGGTAAATTTGTATATATCATAAGCTCATTAGTGCAGCTTTATAATTACTGCTTTATTAAGTTGTTTTTTAAAATCAGATGGAAAAGACAGCATTATACTAACTTTTATATTTACCTATGTGTTCTCTTTACTGATGCTCTTGGCTGCTGCTTGTGGATTTAAGTTACTGTCTAGCCTTTCATTTAAGCTGAAGGACTTTCTTTAGTATTTCTTTTAGGGCAGGTCTGTGAGTGACATTTTCTCAGGGAGTTTTGTTTATCTGGAATATTTTGATTTCTCTTTCATTTTTTTAATATAACAGCTTTATTGAGATGTAATTTACATACCATGTGATTTACCCATTAAAAGTATACAATAGTTCAGTGGTTTTAAAGTATATTCACAGAGTTGTACAATAGTTGTCTCCTTCATTTGGAAGGATTATTTTGCAGCAGGGTATAGAATTCTTGATGATAGTATTTTTCTTTTTGTACTTTGAATATGTCATGCTCCTGCCTCTGGCTTCTGTGGTTTCTGATGAGAACTTAGGAATTTTACTGAGGCTCCCTTGTGCATGATGAATCACTTCTCTCGTTGCTTTGAAGATTCTATCTTTGGCTTTTGACAGTTTGATTATGATATGTCAGCTGTAGATCTCTGGTCTTTGTTGAGCTTTTTAGTTATGCAGGTTAATGTTTTTCATCAAGTTTGGGAACGTTTTGGCTATAATTTCTTCAGATATTCTTTCTGCTCCCTTTTCTCCACTCCTCTCTCCTTCCATTATACATGTATTGGTACACCTGATAGTATTCCATCCATACATTTCTGAGGCTCTGTTAAGTTTTTTTTTTACTTTTTTTTTTTCTGTTCTCAGATGGAGAATTTCAATGAACTTGTCTTCAGGTTTGCTGATTTTTTTCTTTTGCCAGCTTAAATCATCTATTGCATCTCTCTAATGAATATCTTATTTTGCTTATTACACTTTTTTATACTTTTTAAAGCCAGAGATTCTTTTTTAGAATTTTTTCATTGATATTTATGGTAAGGTCGTGTTCTCATTCTTTCTGTTAATTCTTTAGACATGGGTTTTATTTCTTTTAACTTATTTATAATAACTGACTTAAAGTCTTTGTCTTGTAAGTCCAATGAAGAAGCCCCTGGACTTCCTCAGGAATAGTTTCTGTTGAATGCTTTCTAAACGTGCATGAACCATACTTTCCTCTTTGCATGTCATATAATATTTTTTTTGGTTGAAACTGGATATTTTTGAATAACATCGTAACGCAGGAAGTCCAGTTTTTCCCCTCCTTGGGATTTGCTATTGTTGTTGCTCTTTGGTGATTTTCCTGAACTAATTCTGTAATATCTTTATTGTTTATTGTGTAGAGCTACTGAAGTCTTTGTTCAGTTAGCTTAAGCGTGAGCTAACAGTTGGACTAAGGCTTCCTTAAATGCCTTGAACCAACCAGTAAATCTCCCAGCCCTTAGCTAGAGGCTCTGGGTATGTGTTGGGGTATGCCTTCCGTGCTCTGAGAGGCTATTTACAGTTCTGCCTTTGCTTTCATTTCCTGTTTGTGCAGAACCTCAAGGTCAGCTTGAAGGGAGAGATGAGGGCCATTTTAGTTCTTTTCTGTGTGTGCACACAGCCCTGCACATGTGGGTGGCCTTCTAGATACCTAGGACTATGTTGGAGCTTTTCAAAGCCCTCCATAGACATCCCATTCCCCAGTTTTTCTTTTAAAATTTTAATCTTTTATTAGACCCAACTACTTCAGGTAGTTAATAATTGTTAAACAGTTGCTGCTGATTAGTTTAGCATTAGAGCTAGGGGTAGGGCTGTTTAACCAAGTGAGCTCAGAATCAAATAAAGACAAGCCCTGTGAACTTTTAAGGAAGCCTTTAACCAAGTCAGTAGTGATAATCAAATAGGATGGGCTTTTGGGCAGTTCCAAACCCATTCTGCCCCTCCATTGGCTTTTAGGCAACTTTTCAGAGCTACATAGTTGTGGCGCTGTTATTTTTCAAGACTACTGTGTAGATCATGCGAAAGGGGAATGAGAACAGGGCAGTGAAAAGTGCCACAGAGTTCTGTTCTTAATGAGATAAGCTGTGTCTTAGATGTTTTCCATACTGCTGCAAACTTTTGGCTAATTTGAAGAGTTCTGAAAAAGTTGATTTTGACAGATTTTTTTTCCAGTGTTCTTTTTGCTTTTACAGAGGAGATTTTCAGAGGTCATATTACTCCATCATCCCAGCGTGCTTTCTATTGAGTTAGTTTTTGTGGTTATTATTATTATTATCATTAGATTTTATTTATTTGAGAGAGAGAGTGTGCATACACGAGCAGGGCTGAGGGAGAAGGAGAAGGAGAAACAGACTTCTGCTCAGCAGGGAGCCCGATGCAGGGCTTGATCCCAGGACCCTGTGATCATGACCTGAGCTGAGGGCAGATGCTTAACTGACTAAGCCACCCAGGTGCCCCTTATGTTCTTTTTTTTTTTTTTTTGAGGTAAAATTTACATATATTGAAATGTTCGGGTCTTCATTGTACCATTAAATGAGTCTCACATATGCATACACTTGTATAATCGAAATCCCTGTCAGGTTCTAGAATATCACTGCCACACCAGAAAGTCCCTTCATGCCACTTGCCAGTCTGTCTTCACCCCATTGCCTCTACTCCTGACACTATTACTCTTCTGAATTTTTTTAACTATAGATTTGTTTTTTCCTTTCTAGAACTTCGTATAAATAGGACCATTTCAGTATATGCTCTTTAGTGCAAGCCTTCTTTTTCTCAGCATATGTTTTAGATTCATCGGTGTAGTTGCATGAATCAGTATTTTGTCTTTATTGCTGCATAGTATTCCATTGCACAAATAACACCAGTTGGTTTATCCATTCTCTTGTTGGTGGACACCTCAACTGTTTCCACATTTTAGTAGTTAGTATAAAGCTGTTAAAAACATTTCTGCATAAATCTTTTTCTAGACATATGCTTTTTTCTTTTTAATTGCTGTAGCAGAGCAGAGTGATATTTTTAAAATGTAAGTGACCATGTCACTCCCCTGCTTATGATCCTCCAACAACTTCCAGTTGTACTTAGAATTAAATCCAATTTTGTAACTAACTTGTTTTATTAAATTCTCTGTCGTCTAACTGCTATCTATCTGTCTAACCTCATCTCACTTTTTTTTTCTCTCAACCACTACACTCCAGTCACCATGGCCTTTACATTAGCTGTTTTCTTTATCTGGAATGCTTTACCTGTTTTATGCATAGGTGATTCCTTCTGGACATTTGGATTTTAGCTAAATAGTACTTTCTTTTAGCATACAATCTAAAGCACCCATGATCTTTTAATTCTCTGTTTGGTATTTCTATCTGATATTTGGTTATTTTTTACTGGTTTAATATCTATTTCTCCACACTAAAATATAAGCCGTCAAAAAGCAGGGACCTTATCAGTCTTATTCACAGCTGCGTCCATGGCCGCTAGAATATCACCTGGCATATGGAAGTATTCAGTAAATACTGGATGGGAGGGATAGATAGATAGATAAATCTATACAGATTTGAAGAAACAGCATAAATAAGAATTATACATCTTCAAAAAGAAATTCTGTTGACTCATATTTCTACATTAGGACATGGTTGTTCTTGATTTTTCTAGATTGAGGAACCAAGTTTAACTTAAGACTGTAATTTCCTCAGAAGTTAGTATAGATTCAAGTAGATAGAATTAATACAGATATTCTTAGTGAGCTATAGTCCAGAATCATTTCAAGGACTATGGGGTAAATATGCAAAGGATGATGCTCCTAAAAAGCTTCTTAATTATTCATTGGAAGTTCTCTTTAATTATGCATTGAATGAATGAAGTAATGCAAATGTTTTCAGTGTACATTACATATATGGCCATAGATGGTACTGGAAGAATGAGGAGAGTTGTGCTTCTTCTCATAATTGTTTGTGTACTTTGTGTTGGGAACCAAGCTACTCTCAGAGGAAATGATCTGATGTTGGTCTTTGATGGCTTGCATTCTAATTGGAAACAGCAAAAATTATGAAACAATATCAATAAAAGAAACTGTATGATCAGTGCCAAATGAGTGGTTCAGACAATAAATAATATGGATGTTCATAGAAGAATGTACTCATAAAGACCAGGAGCATTCAGATGAACATTATTGTGCTTATTTAGACAAATGGCCAGGAAGGGAAAGCATATACAATTAGAGAAGTGTCATAACAAATGGTATAGAAGGAAGCCAGCCAACCTTAGGCAGGCAGGTTGGTAGAGTTTCACAAGGATGGTAATACTTTTTTAGGATTCTGTAGTGTCTGGTTCTCAGTTTTACAGTCCAGAAACTCCTCTATTTTTTTCTAATCATCCAGAGTAAAAAAATTAGTGTTCTTAAAGAATTAATTCTGCTGGCCTAATCTACAAGAGACTAAGATGCAAATAAAAAAGATAGTTTATTCATTTATAATGAGGACCGTCCAATGACTGGGAATACTGAGTCTGGTATCCAAATCACCCTTTTCCAGTATCACGGTATGTGGGAAGTTGAGTTAGTAACCTGAAGTTGTCTGGTGAGCATAAAATAAAAACAAAGGATTCCTCTCTTCTTGTTTTGAGTGGGGATTTGCTTAAGGGGAGAAACTTTGTGTTACCAATATGGAGAAGAACTTGGGAAAAAAAAAATCAACCTTTCAGGGATAATAGAAGGCCAGCTATTACTTGTTATCCACAGGCAATCCTAGATGGATCATTTGAATAAAAATCTAAATTACAGCTCTTCTTAAATTTATATTCTAATTTTTTCAAAGCTCTGACATACTTCCTTTCTTTGTATTCACTGATGTGAGTTCAGTTTTGAAAGAAAAGAAGAGTTAAGGAAATATTCCGTCTTTAGTTTCATTCAGATGCTGCTGGTTTATCTTTAAGCCTTTAATTATGGCTTCAGGCTGAAAGAAACAGTCTGCCCTGACTGATTCATTATGGGCCAAGAAAAAAAGTGCTTTCCGAGAAACCAGTGTGCTTAAAAGAAGTTTCCTAAAAAGTGAGCTGGAGGAGTTCAGTGATTTCTGTGGACTGGGAAGTCCTTCCCCTGATGTACAATACACTTTGGAGAGTGTAGGAGAGGAGGGCATAGCTTTCCCTTTCATAGGTTTGTTTGGTTTGTTTTGTTTTGTTTTTTTTGTTTGTGTTTTTTTTTTTTTTCCCAAGTAGGCTCCATGCCCAGTGTAGAACCCAAGACAGGGCTTGAATTCACAACCCTGAGATCAAGACCTGAGCTGAGATCAAGTGTTGGATGCTTAACCTACTAAGCCACCCAGATGCCCCTCCCTTTGATAGTTTTGATTGAACTCCCACAAGATTCCCTTAGCTGACATTGTTTGGTAATACTGGTTACATACTTTTAAATTTTTGATATGTTTCATCATTCACAGCCAGTCCAAGCAAAATGCAAAGTGGACGGTAGACCCTTAAAATCATCATGATTGGAAGAACTGAGAATAGCTTCTGTTTGGGTGCATTTTAGACCATACAGTGTTTTGCTTTCCTCACTTGATGGGATGATGGGATGGGCTGGGCATCTAGAGATACAGTATACAGTGTTGTCTCTCACCTGCTCTGTGATCCTAGATGTTAGGTGTGTCTGTGCTTCAGTCTTCTTAAAATTAGGTGCTCATTTTAACACCCAACCCATCCACCTTTCAGGTTGTTCTAAAGATGACGGGATTAGAAGGGTATTTTTAACAAATCTAAATGAGTTTTTTACCAGCTAACATTTCACAAATATAGCCAGCTCTCTGGCCAAATTTTAGCTTTTCTCCTACATGCAACAAATAGTATTTTCTCTCTGGATGATGAAGTTATTTGTGTCATCAGATGTTTCTGTTACTCTATTGCCATAGGTGTGAGTCTCTGGGTAGAACTGAGGGGGTTGGATCATGCAGCATTTACTCTTAGGAAAGGGCTTATTTGGATAACTTGGCTTACCTATAATAAAGTATACTGGGGATTTACAAAACAAGACAAAGATGCCCATTTTTCACTTCATTTTCATTTTGCTGTAACCCCTAGCCTGAAAAATAAAACAAAAAAAGAAGAGAGTAATCCACAAGAATTGGAAAGGAAGAAATAAAACTTTGTAGAAATTATCTGCAGAGAAAACCCAGAAGAATTTACTAAGTGTTAAAGTAATATCAGAACTTATCAAAGTGGATAGCTAGATCAGTATATCATGTTTTCTACATCAGTAACAAATAATTAAAATGTCATTTTAAAAGAAAAATTTACAGTAGCAACAATAAATATTTAAAAACATGAAATACTTAGGAATAAAACTGACAAAGACAAGCAAGACTTGTTTGCAGGAAATGTAGATGAGTTTTTCTAAAGTAGCATCAAGTAAAATAGTGTTGAGATTAAATACAGAATGATTACTCTTTTTTAAGTTTTTTTTTTTTTTAATTTATTTGAGACAGAGAGATAGAGAGAGCATGAGCAGGGAGAGAGGCAGAGGGAGAGGGAGAAACAGGCCTCCCACCGAGCCAGGAGCCAGACATGGACTCGATCCCAGGAACCTGGGATCATGACCTGAGCTGAAGGCAGATGCTTAACCATCCTGAGCCACCCAGGTGCCCCCAGAATGATTACTCTTTTTATAAAGTTCAGTGTAACTAAAGTTTAATATTTTATTTAGGTATGTTTATATAAATCTTTTTAAAAAACGAGAGCAGTGGTTGCACAACAATATGAATGTACTTAATGCCACTGAACTGTACACTTCAAAATGATTAAGATAGCAAAATGTTATGTTTCTTTTACCGCAATTTAAAAAAACAAGGGAATAATAAACACAGAACTCAGGATATTAATTATCTTGGAGTTGGAGGAGGCAAGGGAACGTGATAGGGAAGGAACATAGTTATAGCTATATTTTAAGTGATAATGTTCTAATGAATTCATGGGTCTTCATTGTATTACAAACATATGTATACACAATGTGTGCATGGATCAGAGATGACTATCATCAACTAAAATGATGATTAATCCAAATCTGTACACCTGAGATTCTTTAAAAAATTAATTTACCATAAAGTCCTCACTTCAGGGAAATATTTTTAGATCCTTTATTTCTCCTTTGAAGAGGAGCCAAAGAAATGTGGCATAATTATGCCACTACCTTTTTGAGTCATTTTATATCTTAAGCATTGGGGAGTTTCCAAGAATCTCTGTTAAATTATGACAATATTTTGGTTTAGTAGAGTGATTGATGTGTTTAAGTCAGCATCCTGTCCGGAGAGGGTCATTGAATTGTTAATCCAGACATCAAAGAACTGAAGATGGAGAGATGGAAAGACTATGGTTAGTAAATTAGACTGAATAAATGTGACAGTAGGAGATAAAATTAGAGGATAGGCGAAGAAGACAAGGAAGTGGGAATTGGTTTCCTTTTGGTTTCCTTTCCCCTTCTCTCTTTCTCTGTGTCTCTTTATTTTTTAAGTTTTTTCTTTATTTTTCTCTTTAACTTCTTTCATTTTTCTCTTTTTTCTCTGTCTTTTTTTCTTCCTAGCTCTAGAAGGGCTGGAAGACTGTGAATTAAGATGTATTGGTGATGGGGCTCCTGGGGGGCTCAGTCGGGCATCTGCCTTCGGCTCAGGTTGTGATCCCGGGGCCCTGGGACCAAGTCCCACATCGGGTTCCCTGCTCAGCGGGAGGCCTGCTTCTCCCTCTCCCACTCTCCCTGTTTGTGTTCCCTCTCTCGCTGTGTCTCTCTTTGTCAAATAAATAAATAAAATCTTTTAATTAAATAAAAGGTATATTGGTGAATCCCAATACAGGGGCTCTCAAGGTAGGCATGGTTCCTAATATAAGGAATCTAAAGGATGGCTGATTTATGTATTAACTGCCTGAATAAACTGCTTAGTGTTAGAATTTATTTTATTAATAATATGTCAAAATTAATACCATATGTTTTGTGCTAAGCTGTGCTTTTTTTTTTTAAAGATTTTATTTACTTGAGCGAGAGAGAGAGAGTGTGCATGTATGAGTGGGAGGAGGGGCAGAGGGACAAATAGAGCCCGACACGCATGGCTCCATCCTAGGAGTCTGAGATCATGACCTGAATCGAAGTCAGACACTTAGCCAACTGAGCCACCCAGGTGCTCCATGCCACGTCACTTTTACAAAGACATATGTTAGTATCTGTTTTTGACAACTGAAAGAAATCCAAAGAGGATTTTAGCTTTTATGGAAAAAGGTGGAAAATGAAAAGGGTGTTCAGTGTTTGTTTTGCAGAGCCATTATAGAGATAGTGCACACCCGGAACAGCAAGCGTGGCCCACCAAACTCCTTCCCCTGGAACTACACTGAGCATCTCAGCATCAGGCTGCCATAGCTTGAACTGTGTCTGTGAGCATCTGTGCTTCAGCTTTATTTATTTTGTGCATCTGTTAGCAAGATGTGTCCTAAGTTACCAGAAAAACCTAAGAGAGGTTATTTTTTGGGTCTGGGAAAACTCAAAAATTTTTCCATATAAATTAATGGTAATTATTTCTTTGCTTTATGACATTTGACTTAAGAAAGTTTTCATAGGAGGGCACCTGGGTGGCTCAGTCGGTTAAGCGTCTGCCTTTGGCTCAGGTCATGATCCAGGGTCCTGGGATCGAGCCCCACATCGGGCTCCCTGCTGCTTCTCCCTCTGCCTGCCGCTCCTTCTGCTTGTATTCTCTCTCTCTCTCTGTCAAATAAATAAATAAAATCTTTAATAAAAAAAAAGAAAGTTTTCATAGGAATGCTGTACTTTCAGATATCGGAGGAGACCTGTACCTGTTTTATAATAAGCCGTAATAGGCTTCTTTATTTTTTCTTTTATTTATTTATTTTTGAAGATTTTATTTATTTGTCAGAGAGAGAGGGAGAGACAGAGAGCAAGCACAAGCAGGGGAGCAGCAGGCTCCCTGCGTAACAAGGAGCCTGATGTGGGACTCGATCCTGGTACCCTGGGATCATGACCAGAGCAGAAGGCAGCTGCTTAACCGACTGAACCACTCAGGCATCCCGCCAAAATAGGATTCTATAGCAGGATTACCTTTTAGGCAATCTAAGTCCAGAGTCTTATAACCAGTCTACTGTACTGAGAATTGCTTTTATCAACCTCTAGTGACAAAATCTATGACGTCAACCAACAAATCAGGGTACCTGATCACCTGACATTAGTAGCATCAGTTGTTCCTCAGGAAGAAACAGGTTTTCTTGATGAATCTGTCTGACCCAGGATCAAGAGGAGTATCAGACAGGGACCTGGAAGAAAACTGAAGGACACTCAGCTGGAATTCTGAAAAGGATTTAATGAAGGTGTGTGCAAGATTAAAAGAACTAACATGGGATGCTGAGGGCACCTGTGGGAAATTCATAACATCTCAAAAAGTGGCAAGGCAAGGCAAGGATGTTATTGGAACGTAATGATAAGCCCATTCCATATTAACAGAAATACTGTATTTTTATTAAAAATAATTGTATTTTCCAAAAAAATTTGTGAAAAGAGTAACATTGTTTTACATTTTTGCAAATCTCTTTCGAGTCTGCAATGTCTTGCTTAATAGAAGATAGCTAGAGTCTCATCTATTTATGCATTTAATCTGTTGCAGTATTATGTGCCAGCTAGCCCCTCGGAAACTCATGAGAGAATGAAATTAAAGAAGACAAATAATGCCTTAATATTACTATGAAAAGAGTTTTGACTTTTGGGGTGCCTGTGTGGCTCTGTAGATTAAGTGTCCGACCCTTGGTTTTGACTCAGGTCATGATTTCAGGGTTGTGAGATCAAGCCCCATTTTGGGCTCCATGCTTAGTGGGGAGTCTGATTCTCTCCCTCTCCCCCTCTCCCCACTCATGCTTGCGTAATCTCTCTAAAATAACTATATTTTAAAGATTTATTTATTTTTGACTTTATAGACTTCCTGAGAGTGTCTCAAGGACCCCTGGCGGGGGGGATGCCTCGATGGCTCAGTCTGTTAAGCCTTCAGCCCAGGCAGAGGTCACGATCCCAGGGTCCTGGGATCGAGCCCTGGGATCGAGCCCCACATCAGGCTCCCTGCTCAGCAGGGGGTCTGCTTTTCTCTTTCCCTCTGCTCCTCTTCCCTGCTTTTGTTCTCTCTCTCTCTCAAATAAATAAATCTTTAAAAAAAAAAAATGAAGGACCCCCTAGGGGGTGAGGGTGGGGGTGTCACATGTTGAGAACTACGGTCTTATAATATATATATAGTATTATTTTATAATAGATGTATTATATATTGTTTATAAATTTATATTTTAATGCAAAATAAGCAACAATAATGACAAATTAATGAAAATACAAATGATTCACAAAATTATGACTACTATAAGTTAGAAAAACAAGTATTTGAAGTATCTATGAATTTTCTAAGAACATTGTTCAGTACAACATTTGCCAGCTATACAAATGTGAGGATTACTTAACTATACAACTAGAAGACCACTTTGTGCAGAATCTGGTGAAAACCCTTTGATTTCTGCTGCTCCGGGCACCAACAGTTTTATTTTACTAGCATGGGTGCTATAAGAGTTTGAGTAAGTATGACATGATCTTAGTCCTGAAAAAGTAAGTATTGTAGAATGATTGACAACCAGCCATGGACACTCAGAGATCATCAAAGAGATCCCATGATTACTGAAAGGAGTCTTAGAATCTCCTAGGAGAGGAAGGCATTGTAAGCAGGTAAGAATGATGTGTTATAGTAGAGGTAGTAAGGAGAGAGTGATGTATTTTAAAATGTATATGTGTGGGATGGCTCAGGAAAGGATTATGGCAAGTAACTTTTTTTTCTTGTGGATTCAGAGAATCATTTTTATTTTTTAGAAAATGATTCTTCTAATACATATTAGTATTAAATTATGGTATTGACCAATTCACCTCTTTCTATCAAAATGTCTTTTTGGGACAATGTGACCCTTAATTTTGAGAGTTTTACATCCAAGGTATTTTTGAAATATTTTCTTCCTTTTAAAAATTAATTGTATACACACTACATCAAAAACTAATGGTGTAATGTATAGTGATTAACATAACAATAAAAATTAAAAATTAATTGTATACAAAAATGGCAAAGAAAGCAATGTCTTGAATACTGTAATATTGAAAATTAATTTCCTTAATAATACTTCAAGTTTTCCTGTAATATAGAAAAGAATTCATGCCTAAACTTAGTCAAATTTTCTTAGAAGTCTATTTTTTTTATATTTAAAGTCAATTAACATACAGTATATTATTAGTTTCAAAGGTAGAGAGGTCAGTGATTCATCAGTCTTATATAATACCCAGTGCTCATTACATCATGTGCTCTCCTTAATGTCCATCACCCTGAGATCATGACCTGAGCCAAAATCAAGAGTCAGATGCTTAACCAACTGAGTCACCCAGGTGCCCCGCTCTTCCATATTTTAGATCATTTCATTTTCTTCAAGCTCTTACTGACAATTTGTCTTTTCTTTGTAAACAATTTAAAGAAGAATGCTAAATGATGATTTGTGAGAAATTATGGAAGGTCTCTTAATTCACCTCAGGGCATTTCTAATATAGTAGCAGTCTATTGAGCAGCACCAAGCAACGTCATCTGCATTTATGGGGCTGGGATTTCCAGGAAGTGTAGTTATCCTAATTTGGTACCTAAATGAAACTATAGTTGCAATGTACAGAAAGATGTCAGTTTCAAATAAAATTTACAGACAAGGCAAGAAGAAGCAACTAAGTAATACTATCTTTCCTTCCCCTACCAAACAGCTGTGGGTATGAGAGTGTACGGTTTATAACCCACAGGATGCATTGACTGTATCATAAGGATTTACAAATTTTGTTGGTTCTGGAAGTCTTTAAGAAACATATACTAAAGAGGTATATTAATTCTTTGTGGGTATATTTAGTACATATCAATAGCCAAACGTAATTAAATACAATTTTTTCTAGTACTACTATGCAAAATTATCCCATCTATTTATAAACTCCTTTTGGTTAATTAGAGGAAACAGTTCGGAATTTCTAAATCACTGTAAATATTTGCATCTTAGGTTGTATGTATTTAAAACTCAACCTGCAGGGGCGCCTGGGTGGCTCAGTCAGTTAAGTGTCTGCCTTTGGCTCAGGTCATGATCCCCGAGTCCCAGGATAGAGCCCAGAGTCCTAGGATCAAGCATGTAAAATTACTTTTAAAAATTCCTTTTAGGGGCGCCTGGGTGGCTCAGATGGTTAAGCGTCTGCCTTCGGCTCAGGTCATGATCCCGGGGTCCTGGGATCGAGTCCCGCATCGGGCTCCCTGCTAGGCAGGGAGCCTGCTTCTCTCCCTCTGCCTCTCTCTCTCTCTCTCTGACTTTCATGAATAAATTAAAAAAAAAAAATTCCTTTTAAAAATTAATTAATCGAGCCCCATGTCGGGCTCCCTACTCATTGGGGATTCTGCTTCTCTTGCTCCCTCTGCCCCTCCCCTGTTCCTTCTCTCTCGCTCTCTCTCAAATAAATAAAATCTTTAAAAAAATTATGTAAAAAAAACCCAAACCCAGCCTACAGCTAAACCATATCTTCCTCTGATCTCCCTATTTGTGTTAGTGGCAGTATTAATCTTTTAAACATCAAAATCTCAGCTTTTCCTGATTCCCTTCTTTGCTTTCATTTCAGATTCAGATCCTTAGCATTTTCCTTGATTCCTTAACCATTTAAAACTATACAGTTCAGTGGCTTTAAGTGCATTCAGTGTTATAGAATCATCACTGTTATCTAGTTCTAAACCTTTTTTATTTTTTATTTATTTATTTATTTTTTAAAGATTTTATTTATTTATTTGAGACAGAGAGAATGGGAGAGAGCACATGAGAGGGGGGAGGGTCAGAGGGAGAAGCAGACTCCCCGCCGAGCAGGGAGCCCGATGTGGGACTCGATCCCGGGACTCCAGGATCATGACCTGAGCCGAAGGCAGTCGCTCAACCAACTGAGCCACCCAGGCGCCCTAAACCTTTTTTTTATTACCCCAGACAGAAACTCTGTACCCATTAAGCAGTCATTCCTCATTATCATCTCTCAGCCCCTGACAATCATTAATCTGTTTCTGTTTCTATGGATTTGCCTATTCTAGATAATTCATATAAATGGAATCATTAATTTGTTACCTTTTGTGTTCGGTTTCTTTCACTTAGCATCTTCTCCCACCCCCCACCAAAGATTTTATTTATTTATTTATTTTAAAAATGAGAGAGAGAGAGAGAGAGCACAAGTGGCGGGAGGGAGGGAGAGAGAGAAGCAGACTCCACGCTGAGCCTGGGGAGCCCAAGCTGAAATTAAGAGTTGGACACTTAACTGACTGAGCCACCCAGGAGCCCCTTAGCATCTTATTTTTAGGGTTAATCTAGATTGTAGTCTCTGTCAGTATTTCATTTCTTTTTATGGCTAAATAATACTCCATTTTGTATATATACCACATTTTCTTTTTTTTTTTTAAGATTTTATTTATTTGACAGAGACACACAGAGAGAGGGAATACAAGCAGGGGGAGTGGGAGAGGGAGAAGCAAAGCAGGCTTCCCGTGGAGTAGGGACCCCAACGTGGGGCTCGATCCCAGGACCCTGGGACCATGACCTGAGCCGAAGGCATATGCTTAACGACTGAGCCACCCAGGCGTCCCTATACCACATTTTCTTTATCCATTTATCTTTTGATGGATATTTGAGTATTTCTACCTTTCAGCTATTGTGAATAGTGCTGTCTGAACATTTGTGTGCAAGTTTTTGTTTGAATAACTGTTTTTATTTCTTTTAGTTATATACCTAGGAGTGGGATTGCTGGGTTATATCGTAATGCTGTTTAACTTAACTGCCCTTACTTTTCAAACCAGTGTTTCCTGAAATGTGGGACAATGCCAGGGGGCTCACTGATAATAACATTTAATATTCATTAATCTCATTTTAATTTTAGCCTCCCTGATTAAATCATGGAAAGTGTCAATTTGGTGTTAGTATAGCTTTCAAACACCTCATCAACTATGTTAATCTCTCTTTGACAAACAGAGAAGGCCTGAGGCTTTGAAATTTGGCACAATAACATCTAGCTGGAATTTAGTATTTGTTCATTGTGTTTCCTTTTATTGTTACTTTTTTTTTTTAAGATTTATTTTTTTGGGCGCCTGGGTGGCTCAGACGGTTAAGCGTCTGCCTTCGGCTCAGGTCATGATCCTGGAGTCCCGGGATCGAGTCCCACATCGGGCTTCCTGCTCCGCGGGGAGCCTGCTTCTCCTTCTGCCTCTCTCTCTCTGTCTCCTGTGAATAAATAAATAAAATATTTTTTAAAAAAGATTTTATTTATTTTTTGACAGAGCACAAGCAGCGGAAGCAGCGGGCAGAGGGAGAGGGAGAAGCAGGCTCCCCGCTCAGCAGGGAGCCCAATGTGGGGCTCGATCCCAGGACCCTGGGATCATGACCTGAGCCGAAGGCAGATGCTTAGCCGTCTGAGCCACCCAGGCATCCCTTATTGTTACATTTTATTTCTATAGCAAGTGATACTGATTTCACACATAGTAGTGAAAATTTGCCTTTTTATGTAAATGTAAGTAAAATAAAAGTGATAACACAGAATTTGCAAAATATAATGAAGATTGATCAGAAAATATGGTAAAAAATTGTGAAGATGGTATGAGAATGACTTGAAGTTTGGGAAATACAGACCTGAGCTATGACAACGTATTTCTTTTCCCAGTCTTTCCCAATTCCAATCGACCTCCTGTCCTATTCCCAGAATAATTTAGAATATTTGGATAGGTTCATTCTCCTATTTATGAATGTTTAATGAATCTCCACTTTATAAAGAGTAAAACTCAAGGTTGGTTAGTTGGACTTTTGAAGTCCTTTATATCTTCACTCCAAACCAATCTAATTATTATTTTCAAAACTCACCTTCTACTTTCTTACCATTGTACATTCCTGCATGCTCTTTCTCTGATGTAAGTTCCTTTCTCTTTAGTTTTGATTGCCAGTCATTCTGTTCTCAAATATTTTGAGAGTCTCATGTGCTAGGTACTTTACTGTGGATTAGGACTAAAATGGCTTTTTTTTTTAATTTAATTTAATTTTTTTAAATTTATTTTTAATTTATTTTTATTTTTTTTTAAGATTTTATTTATTTAGTTGACAGAGAGAGAGAGGGAACACAAGCAGGGGGAGTGGGAGAGGGAGAAGCAGGCTTCCCACAGAGCAGGGAGCCCGATGCGGGGCTCGATCCTAGGACTCTGGGATCATGACGCGAGCTGAAGGCAGACGCTTAATGGCTGAGCCACCCAGGCGCCCCTTTAATTTTATTTTATTATGTTATGTTAATCACCATACATTACATCATTAGTTTTTGATGTAGTGTTCTATGATTCACTGTTTGCATATAACACCCAGTGCTCCATTCAATACATGCCCTCTTTAATACCCATCACCAGGCTAACCCATCCCCCACCCCCCTCCCCTCTAGAACTCTCAGTTTGTTTCTCAGAGTCCATCGTCTCTCATGGTTCGTCTCCCCCTCTGATCCCCCCCCCCATTTTTCCCTTCCTACTATCTTCTTTTTTTGACATACAATGTATTATTTGTTTCAGGGGTACAGGTCTGTGATTCAACAGTCTTACACAATTCACAGCGCTCACCATAGCCCATACCCTCCCCAGTGTCTATCACCCAGCCACCCCATCCCTCCCAGCCCCCACCACTCCAGCAACCCTCAGTTTGTTTCCTGAGATTAAGAATTCCTCATATCAGTGAGATCATATGATACATGTCTTTCTGTGATTGACTTATTTTGCTTAGCATAATACCCTCTAGTTCATCCATGTCATTGCAAATGGCAAGATTTCGTTGTTTTTTTTTGATGGCTGCATAATATTCCATTGTGTATATATGTATGTGTGTGTACACACCACATCTTTTTTATCCTAAATGGCTTTCCTTTTGAGCTTGTACTTGTGGGAGGGAGAGTAGATATTAGGCAGGAATAAATCTTTACAGTTAACAGTTGCAGTAAATACAGTTACAATAAATAGTGTGATAGAAAAGAAGACAGTGTTACAAATACAAATAGTATATTTAGTCTGAGATTGAAGGGGTGGTGATGACCTCTTGGTGAAAATGTCATGTAAGCTGAGATTTAAGTCATTGGTAGGTGTTAGTTTAGTGAGGAAACGGGCAGAGGGAATAATATGTGCAAAGGTACTAAGGTGGGAAGAATCTTGGCTCAATATGTTCATTCTTTAATATGCTTATTTTGCCATGAAGAAATTTAAGTATATGTTATCTACTCAATAATAATGTACTGGTTTATACTGCTTTCCTAAAAGAAATTTATCATGTAGTCCTAACTCAATGATTTTTTAAAGATACTCTAAAAAAAGAAATGACTGCCGATAGTAAAATATTAGATCCAGGTCTTAAAACTATCCTGGGAATTTATATAGAAGTTTCATTTCAATATGGAAGTTTATATATAAGTTTATGATATATAAAATATTTATGCTATATATCTATATTATGTCTTTATACTATACGTATCTGTATTATACTATAGATATGTGAATAAATTATATAGATTTATATACAAATACCTTGGATAACAGTTGGCATCTTATTATTGCTTGTAGGCACCAGTCAGAAAACCATTCAGTAAGAGGGCCTATTTGGAGCCAGATACCCTGCTCTGCTACTTTTCTGTCCATTCTATGATCCACTTTATGGTTGGCTCTGATATCAGTGGGAAAGATGCACAAATGATATGTTAACATCGCTTTTTTAAAAAAGATTTTATTTATTCATTTGAGAGAGAGATTGAGAGCACAAGCAGTGGAGAGAGGCAGAAGGAGAAGAAGAGTTCCCGCTGAGCCAGGAGTCCAATATGGGGCTTGATCCCAAGACCTGGAGATTATGACTTGAGCCAAAGGCAGATGCCCAACCATTTGAGCCATGCAGGAGATCCCCCCCTTTTTTGTTTTTAAATACACAGAAATATCACATTATTTTATGGTAATTTTATAACAAATATTTTCATGTTTCAAATGTATAGGTGTCTATAAAAAGTGCTAAATCAGCTAGAATTTTTGGTTATGTGCAGAGAAACCAACACTCGTTAGCTTCAACAGAAGAGGAATTTAATTGTTAGTTGAAGAATCTGTAGGAAGACTGAAAAGTCAGGCTTGGAAAATGGACAAAAACCCAAGGGAGCTAGCTTGCAGGAGGGACTAGCCATAGTCATGTTCTAGGAATATGCGTTAGGAAGCCACAAATCTAATAAGATTTATACTACTACTACTACTGCCACTTTAAATACTTCTTTTTACTGATAGCATCTTTGTGGTGCCAGCTGGAGTTCAAAGTCTAGGGTAGGCGTGGTCAGGCTAAGACCTTGCTCTGGCTGCCTGGGAGGATCTCCTTCCTATGGTTTTCTCTTTTGACCTCCAACCCAGACTCCCATAATAAGGGATTTGCCCTAAGTAAAAAAGGGGTTTGGACCTAGGAAGACCCCTTTAAAAAAGGAGACCACTGTCTTTCACAATTACCCATTAAAATATATTTTTAGGGCGCCTGGGTGGCTCAGTTGGTTAAGCGACTGCCTTCAGCTCAGGTCATGATCCCAGGGTCCTGGGATCGAGTCCCGCATCGGGCTCTCTGCTCCTTGGGAGCCTGCTTCTCCCTCTGCCTCTCTCTCTCTGTCTCTCATGAATAAATAAATAAAATCTTAAAAAAAAATATATATATATATATATATATATTTTTAAACAATTCTATGTGATGACAGGTAGCTGTATATTTCTTGAAATACAAGTTAAAATTGTTAAAGGCATCTCAATTTTTAGAAAACAAGAAGGGTTGTGATATTTTACTACAAGAAAATGATTTTGATTCTTTTCAAATTAAATTTGTCTAGATATCCCAAAATTTTATGGTGTAGGCATGATTAAAAAGTAGATTATGTGTTTTTCTAAGAAAAAGAATCCTAGAGTACAGATCTTTTACCTCTTTGGTTAGGTTTATTCCTAGAGATTTTATGGATTTTGGTGCAGTTGTAAATGGGATTGATTCCCTGATTTCTCTTTCTGCTGCTTCATTATTGGTGTACAGAAATGCAACAGATTTCTGTATGTTGATTTTGCTCTCTGTGACTTCACTGAATATGTGTATCAATTTTAGCAATTTTTGGTGGGGTCTCAGATTTTCTGTATAGAGTATCATGTCATCTGCAAATAGTGGAAGTTTGTCTTCCTCCTTGCTGATTTGGATGCCTTTTATTTCTTTTTGTTGTCTGATTGCTGTGGCTAGCATTTCCAGTATGATGTTAAATAAGAGTGGTGAGAGTATATATCCCTGCCTTGTTCCTGACCACAGAGGACAAGCTCTTAGTTTTTCCCCATTAAGGATGATATTAGCCATAGGTTTTTGGTAAATGGCCTTCATTATGTTGAGGTGTGTTTCCTCTAATCCTACTTTGTTGAGGATTTTTATCATGAATGGATGTTGTACTTTGTCAAATGCCAAATTATGGAAAGAGCCCAAATATCCACTGATTAATCGAAGGATAAAGAAGATGTGATACACACACACACAGAGTGAAATATTATGGTGTGCGTGTATGTATGTGTATATATATATACACACACACAGTGAAATATTGTGATATATATATAGAGAGAGAGTGAAATATTACTCAGCCATAAAGAAAATGAAATCTTGCCATTTGCAATGATACGGATCGAGATAGAGAGTATTATGCTAAGCAAAATAAGTCAGAGAAAGACAAATACCATAGATTTCACTAATATGTGGAATTTAAGAAACAAAATAAATGAACATAGGGAAAAAAAGGCAAACCAAGAAACATGCTCTTTAGAGAGCAAACTAATGGTTACCGAGGGGAGGTGGGTGGGGGGATGGGTTAAGTAAGTGATGGGGATTAAGGAGGGGCATGTATGATGAGCACCCAGGTGTTGTATGTAAGTGTTGAATCACACTTGAATTCTACACCTGAAACTACTTTACACTGTATATTAACTATAACTGGAATTTAAATTAAAAAAAGAACCCCAGAAAGTAAAGGTGATTGCCAGATACATGCATATATTCATTTTTTAACATTTTTTGTAGGCAAAAGTGTTTTATATTTAAAATGTATCCAAAATATTGCTACAATTTGTAAGTATAGATAAAACCAAAATGCACAGTAAACACATATCTTTATTGCACATCTCAGTGAAAGGGGTGCATGGGTGGCTGAGTTGGTTAAGTGTCCAACTCTTGGTCTCAGCTCAGGTCTTAATCTCAGGGTTGTGAGTTCAGGCCCTGCATTTGGCTCCCAGTGTGAAGCCAACTTAAAAAATAAATAAATAAAACCAAACCACCACCCCAAAATCTCAATGAAAAGAAAAAGTTGCTTAAAAAATCAAATTAAGACCAGAACTACTAATTCAGTTATGAAATATTTGCACTCTTACCTGTTTCCTTAGCTTATAATTTTTTTCATAGTACATTTCATGAATTATAGCCTTTTTATAAAACAGTAATATATATAAGAACATATATGTGCTATGGCTTTTGGGTAAAAAAATGTGGATTTGCATTAAAAATTATTTGGGGAATGTTTATTACACACATGGATGCATTTGACTCATAGGTCTTGACTCCAGTAATAATGTTAATATCTTCATTGTAAGTGAAGGTTGTAATATGGCAGATAGATCAAGTCCAAACACATAACTTCTAGATACAGAAATGTTTTCATAGTCACAAAAGAATAGTTCTAACCATCAGATTTCTGAGGTTTGCTGACGTAGAAATGAAAGAACATACTTTGCAAGAGGCAGGAGAAAATCCATTTCCTATTGTGGAATTCTTATCACTTTAGTTGTCACAGTTAAACTTGTTGTAAGTTTTCAAATCCTCTTTTCCCAGGACTTTCATACATTTTGGTATTTTAAAAAATTCATTCTTCCAGTTTTCTGAAATGTGAAAATGAGAGATTTTAAGCGTTGTGCTGCTCTTGTTGCCCAGTGATTGAGTTGACATGTAAAAACATATGGCAGGAAAGGAAAGCTAGTTAAACCAAAGACTTCTTATCAAAATGCTTCACACAAAATCCTAGCAGAATCTTTTCTGCAAGTCTGTTTTCTCAAAAGATCTGTCTTGGATAAAATCAATTATAAAATATCAGTATCTGGTACCCTACCTTGATTATAATGCTTGCTTGCTTCGATTTGGGATTTAGGCATCTTCGTCCTTTATGTGCTTTCAGGGTGATACTGTTAAGGGAAAATCCAAAACAGTTTTAAATTTTGGATGGAAAAACATAAGCAAAACAAAAAAACATAAAAAAGCTTCCCACCACTGTCATCTTTAGCAAGTTCGTTACTTACATCACTTCTATTTTGTCACAGTTGTTACTCGGATAAATTATGGTCGCTTTCTCAATATCTGCCACTTTCACTGCTTTTACTCCAGGTCCTATGCAAAGACAGCGTCCCCCTTTGAACATGGGGAAGCCTAGAACAGATCACAGCATCAGTTACTAATACATCTGATTGCAACAGATGATTGTAGTTTATAATCCTGGTGAAGAATATGAGCAGGGTTTTCATTAAGGATAAAGATAGCAATTTGTCAAATAGCACTTGACACTGCTGTTACTGGGAAAGGAACATAAGATGTTGATTTTCTCCTTAAATTTGTAAACAAACCATTAAAGAATAAAGGGAAGTATGAAAATTTATTGGAGATTAAGATTATTTGCTTCTTGTTCTTGTGCTCAAGAATATTTCCAGGAAGCTAATAACATTATCTTACATAAAATCTTAACATTTAAAACTACTGCTAAAGGCTCTTGCCAGATACTGTAGGCAAATCAAAAACTCCATCAAGTTTATCAGTTCTAGTTTCACCAATCATCTCTAGTACCTTAAACACTTCAAACATTTTCTGTCAAAGCAGTAGTAAATTCTAATGTGTGAGGTTAAATAAAAATTTACTAAATCTTTTAAGAAAAGATGGAAAAAAAAAGACATTTGAAGCATTAGAAAATAAATTTATAAGCTAAGAAGTAAAAGGTACCATATACCTTGAACAATTGTAGCACAGACTATCACAGCCAAGGCTATAACCATGCCCTTCACACTCATGTTTGTCTTTTGCAGCTGTTGCCGCTGCTTCAGTGTCGATACTCTTCTTAGAGGGAGGAGAAATGCCGAACGTGAAAGGAAGTTCTTGACTGGCATATGTAGGGCACTTTTATATACCTACAATCCTCTTAGGGCAACAGGAATTCCCCTCCTTGAGTCATGCTCTTTTGCTTCCAGGACTTTCTGTTTTGTTCCCATCTACATGTCACTGTCCTTTCCTGTTTGTTACAGTGCTGCAAGTAATAGGAATGTGAAAGCACTTTGTAAAGAGTAAAGAGCTATATAAACATAGAATCGGGTACACCCAAATGGGAACCAGCATTCTCAAAGTAGCATTTCCTAGAAATGTATTTCATTATGGGATTGACCATGGGCAGTGAATTCTGATTGCCATTCATTCTTTCAGTCAGGAAGGTTGTCTTCCTACTCTCAGTCTGTTCACCCTCCATTCTTCACATCACTATACAAAAGAACATTCTTAAACAGTTTTTATCACCTTTTGCTTTTAAGTCCAAACTCTTAGTATGTAAGACCTACATTATTTGACATCAAATGACTTTTATTTAACCTTATTTATATTTATACTGACTATAATTGCACATCTAAAGAAGTCTCCCTGTACTTCTGAATTTATATCCATTTGTTTTTGCATGTTTAATAGTTTTTACTTTATGTATATTTTAGTAGTAGTATTTAGTGTATAAAGTTGTCTGACTTGTGGATTTATAAAAAAATGATCCTCTTTTCTCATGTGATTTTTTTACATCTTGGGTTCTACTTTGATATAACCCTTATTTTCTTACTATGTATATTTATCTTTTCCACCCAAGCTTTCTAGCTCCATTTGTTTTAAATGGGTCATATGCAGATATTTTAAAATGTATCTAAAGGCTGTTTAATGGGTGAATTTATTTACTGAGTAATTGGTAATTTGTAAACTTTTAAAAATGCTTTCTTGCTGTTTCCTGTTTTATTTTTTTTTAATTTCAGTATAGTTAACTATATTGTTCTATAGTTATATATAGCTAATATATAGTTAACAGTATAGTTCTATTAGTTTCAGGTGTATGAGCTAGTGATTAAAAAATTATGTACATTAGGGCGCCTGGGTAGCTCAGTCGGTTGAGTGACTGCCTTCAGCTCAGGTCATGATCCTGGAGTCCCGGGATCGAGTCCCGCATTGGGCTCCCTGCTCAACGAGGAGCCTGCTTCTCCCTCTGACCCTCCCCCCTCTCGTGCTCTATCTCATTCTCTCTCTCAAATAAATAAATAAAATCTTAAAAAAAAAAAGGGGGGGGGGCGCCTGGGTGGCTCAGTTGGTTAAGCGACTGCCTTCGGCTCAGGTCATGATCCTGGAGTCCTGGGATCGAGTCCCGCATTGGGCTCCCTGCTCGGCAGGGAGTCTGCTTCTCCCTCTGACCCTCTTCCCTCTCGTGCTCTCTGTCTCTCATTCTCTCTCTCTCTCAAATAAATAAATAAATAAATAAAATCTTAAAAAAAAATTATGTACATTAATCAGTGCTCATCATGATAATTGTATTCTTGTTCTTTCTTCACCTATTTCACCCATCCCCCCACTCACCTCCTCTCTGGTAACCATCAGTTTGTTCCCTATAGTTAAGGGTCACTTTTTTGGTTTGTCTCTTTTTTTTCCTTTGTTCGTTTTTTTGTTTGTTTCTTAAATTCCACATAGAGTGAGATCATATGGTATTTATCTTCTCTGAGTGACTTCTTTTGCATAGTATTATACTCTAGATCCATCCATGTTGTTGCAAATGGCAAGATTTCTTTTTTTATGGCTAATATTTCTGTGTGTGTGTGTGTGTATATTTCTATATCTATTTATACAGATTTATACACATACCTCATCTTTATACATTCATCTGTTGATGGACACTTGGGCTGTTTCCACGATTTGGCTATTGTGAATAATGCAGCAGTAAACATAAGGGTGCATATATCCTTTTGAATTAGCATTTTCATATTCTTTGCTTAAATACCCAGTAATGTGGTTACTGGATCATATGGTAGTTATATTTTAACTTTTGGAGGAACCTACATACTTTTTCCCACAGAGACACTAGCAGTTGGCATATCTAGATTACTTTCTCACTTTAAATTAAATGTCTTTTCTTGAACATTTTTCTTACTTGAATACATTGTTTTAAATTTTGCTAGTAATCCATAAAGTTTTTTTTTTTTACCTTACATTTTCGCATTATATCAACCATGAATAGTGTCTTCTGGTTCTTTCTTTTGTAAGATGAGAAAATCACTCTATCACACATTTCCTCCTATTTCCTACTTCTGTTGCATAATCTGGGATTTAGGTAGTCTACTGTTCTCAGATGATTATTTTATATTATTTAACTTCTCTTTTGAGAATTATAATTTACATTTTATCCTGAAATCATATATTTATTTACACATATTCCACATTTAAATTCGTTTAACAACCAAAAATTTTTAAAACGTTAGTTTTTCACAATCTTATTTTTTTATTGAGATATAATTTAGATACCAAAAAATTTACCACTGTAAATATACAGTTAAATGTGTTTTTTGTTTGTTTGTTTTAGAAAGAGAGAATGCACGCATGAGCTCGGGGAGGGGGGTGGCGGGCAGAGGGAGAGGGAGAATCTTAAGCAGGCTCCATGCCCAGTGTGGAGCCTGCTGTAGGGCTAGATCTCACTACCCTGAGCTGAAATCAAGAGTTGGATGCTTAACTGATTGAGCTACCCAGGGGCCCCAGTTCAGTGGTTTTTTAGTAAAATTGTACAATATCTGATCCCCAAAACCTTATTTTGATTCCAGTATGGTTAACATACAGTGTTGTATTCCCAAGTGTACAATATAATGATTCAATAATTCCATATATTACTCAGTGCTCATCAAGATAAGTGTACTCTTAATCCCCTTTACCTATTTTTTTTTTTTTAAAGATTTTATTTATTTGACAGAGACATAGAGAGAGAGGGAACATAAGCAGGGTGAGCGGGAGAGGGAGAAGCAGGCTTCCCGTGGAGCAGGGAGCCCGATGCGGGGCTCGATCCTGGGTTTGATCCCAGGATGCTGGGATCATGACCTGAGCCGAAGGCAGACGCTTAATGACTGAGCCACCCAGGTGCCCACCCCTTTACCTATTTCACCCATCTACCCACCTACCTCCCTTCTGGTAACCATCTGTTCTCTATAGTTAAGAGTCTGTTTTTTTGTATTGTCGCTTTTTATTCCTTCATTCATTTGTATCTCAAATTCCATGTATGAGTGAAATCATATGGTATTTATCTTTTCTCTGACTTCTTTTGCTTAGCATTATACATACTCTAGGTCCATCCATGTTGTTGCAAATGGCAAGATTTCATTCTTTTTTATGGCTTTTTTATGGTTTTACCACATTTTCTTTATCCATTCATGTATGGATGAACACTTGGGCTGGGTTCATAATATGGCTATTGTAAATAATGCTGCAATAAACATAGGGGTGCACATATCCTTTTGAATTAGTGTTTTCATATTCTTTGTGTAAATACTGGATCATATGGTAGTTATATTTTTAATATTTTGAGGAACCTCTATGCTTTTATCCACAGAGGCTGGACCAGATTGCTTTCCTACCAACACAAGGGTTCCTTTTCCTCTATATACTCACTAACACTTGTTTCTTGTGATTTTGATTTTAGCCATTCTGACAGTTGTTAGGTGATATCTCATTGTGGTTTTGTTTTGCATCTCCCTGATGATGAGTGATGTTGAATATCTTTTCATGTGGTTGTTGGCCATCTATATATTTTTCTTTGTAGAAATATCTGTTCATGTCTTCCCATTTTTTCATTGGATTATTTGTTTTATTGGTGTTGAGTTGTGTAAGTTCTTTATGTATTTTGAATACTATCAGATACGTTATTTGCAAATATCTTTCCCATTGCATAGGTTGTGTTTTAGTCTTGTTGGTTGTTTCCTTTTTTGTGTGGAAGCTTTTTATTTTGATGTAGTCCCAGTGGTTTATGTTTGCTTTTGTTTCCCTTGCCTCAGGAGATGTATCTAGAAAAATGTTGCCACAGCTGATGTCAGAGAGATTACTGACTGTGCTCTCTTCTAGGATTTTTATGGTTTCTGGTATTGCATTCAGGACTTTAATCCATTTTGAGTTTATTTTTGTGTATGGTGTAAGAAAGTGGGCCAATTTCATTCTTTTGCATGTAGCTATTCTAGTTTTGCCAACACCGTTTGTTGAAGAGACTGTTTTTTTCTCATTGCATATTCTTTCCTCCTTTGTTGAAGATTAATTGACCATATAATTGTGGGTTTATTTCTGGGTTTTCTGTTTTGTTCCATTGATCTATGTGTCTATTATTTTTTAAGAGATGTGGGGAGGGGAGGAGGGAGAGGGAAAGGAAGAATCTTAGGCAGGCTCCATGCCCAGTGTGGAGCCCAACACAAGCTCAGTCTCACAACCCTGAGATCATGACCTGAGCTGAAATCAAGAGTCAGACGCTTAACCAACTTAGCCACCCAGGCACCCCTGTATGTTTATTTTGTGCCATTACCATACTGTTTTGAATACTGCAGCTTTGTAATATAACTTGAAATCTGGAATTGTGATACTTCCAGCTTTGATTTTCTTTCTCAAGATTGCTTTTGTTGTTCGGGGTCTTTGTGGTTCTACACAAATTTTAGGATTGTTCTAATTCTGTGAAAAATGCTGTTGGTGTACTGATAGGGATTGCATTAAATCTGTAGATTGCTTTGGGTAGGATGGACATTTTAACAATATTTGTTCATCCAGTCCATGTACATGGAGTGTCTTTCCATTTGTTTTTCTTGCCTTTAGTTTCTTTCAGTGTTTTATGCTTTTCATAGTACACGTCTTTCACCTCCTTGGTTAAGTTTAGTTTCTAGGTATTTTATTATTTTTGGTGGAATTATAAATGTGATTGTTTTCATAATTTGTCTGCTTTATTAGTAGTGTACAGAAATGCAACAGTTTTCTGTACATTGATTTTGTATCCTGTGACTTACTGAATTCATTTATCAGTTCAAGTAGTTTTTTGGTTCAGTCTTAAGGATTTCTATCCATAGTATCATGTCATCTACAAATAGAGTTTTACTTCTTCCTTACCAGTTTGGATGTCTTTTATTTCTTTTTGTTGTGATTGCTGTGGCCAGGACTTCCTGCACTATGTTGAATAAAATTGGTGAGAGTGGGTATCCTTCTCTTGTTCCTGACTGTAGGGGAAAATTCTCAGTTTTTCTTTATTAAGTATGATGTTGGCTGGGGGCTTTTCATATAAGGCCTTCATTGTGTTGAGGTATGTTCCCTCTAGACCTACTTTGTTGAGGGTTATTGTCAAGGATGGATGTTTTACTTTGTCAAATGCTTTTTCTGCGTCTATTGAAATGATCATATGGTTTATATCTTTTCTCTTATGGATGTAATGTACCACATTGGTTGATATGCAAATATTGAACTACCCTTGCAACCCAGGAATAAATCCAATTTGATCATGGTGAATGATTGTTTTTAATATGTTGTTTGATTTGGGTTTGCTAGTATTTTGTTGAAGATTTTTGCATCTATACTCATTAGAGATATTGGCCTGCAGCTCTCTTTTTTGTACTGTCTTTATCTGGTTTGGGTATCAGGGAATGAACTTGGACGTTTTCTGTCCTTTTGTATTTTGTGGAATAGTTTGAGAAAAATGTGTATTAACTCTTTAAATATTTGGTAGAATTCACCTGTGAAGCCATCTGGTCCTGGACTTCTGTTTGTTGGAAATTCTTTGATTACTGATTCAATCTCATTGCTGGTAATCTGTCCAAATTTTCTATTCCTTCCTGATTCAGTGGGGAGGTTGGCATAGAATTTTTCATAACATTCTCTTACAAGCTTTTGTATTTCTAGTGGTGTCAGTTGTTATTTTCTCTTTTTCACTTGTGATTTTGTTTGAGTCCTCTCTCTTTTTGGCTGAGTCTGGCAAAAGGCTTATCAATTTTGTTGATCTGTTCTCTTGGGTTTTTTCTTTTTTAATTTGATTTATTTCTGCTCTGATTATTAATATTTCCTTCCCTCTACTGGTTTTGGGTTTTTGTTCTTTTTCTAGCACTTTTAGGTGTATGGTTAAGTTATTTATTGGAGGTTTTTCTTGTTTCTTGAGGTATGCCTGTATTGCTATAAACTTTCCTCTTAGAACAGTTTTGGTGCATCCCAAAGTTTTTGGACCATTGTGTTTTCATTTTCATTTATTTCTATCCTTGGATTTCTTTCTTGATTTCCTGGTTAACCTATTCATTATTTAGTAGCATGTTATTTAACCTCTGTATTTATGGTCTTTCCAAATTTTTTCTTGTGGTTCATTTCTGGTTTCATAGCATTGTGGTCAGAAAAGATGCATGGTATGACTTGGATCTTTTTGAATTTGTTTAGACTTGGTTTGTGGCCTAATATTCTAGAGAATGCTCTGTGTGCATGTAAAAAATATGTGTATTCTGATGTTTTAAGATGGAATGTTATATATATATAGTTTATATATAAATAAATAAAAATAAATAGATAAAATAAAACAATAAAAAATAAATAAAATCTATTTTCTCTGTTATAAGTATTGCTACTCCAGCTTTCTTTTGACATCTATTTGCATGATAAATGTTTTTCCATTCTCTCACTTTCAAGATATGGTGTCTTTAGGTCTAAAATGAGTCTCCGGTGGGTTGCATATTGATGGGTCTTTTTTTTAATTTTTATTTTTTTTTAAGATTTTATTCATTTGACAGGGATAGATACAGTGAGAAAGGGAACACAAGCAGGGGGAGTGGGAGAGGGAGAAGCAGGCTTCCCGCAGAGAGAGCAGCCTGATGTGGGGCTCAATCCCAGGACCCTGGGATCATGACCTGAGCTGAAGGCAGACGCTTAATGGCTGAGCCACCGAGGTGCCCCTTGTGAGTCATTTTAATAATTTTATCAGATACACGTATTTTTTTTTTTTTTTTACTACTTTTGTGCTTCATATTTTTCTTACTCTTACGGTCTGCCCTTTCAACTCAAAAAGTCCCCTTTAACATTTCTTGTAGGGTGGCTTAATGGTCATGAATTCCTTTAACCATTGTTTGGGAAACTTCTTTTAAAATTTTATTTATTTATTTGAGAGAGATGAGAAAGAACTAAAGGGAAAGCATGAGCAGGGAGGGGCAGAAGGGGAAGCAGACTCCCTGCTGAGCAGGGAGTCGGATACAGGGCTGATCCCCAGGACCCCAGGATCACAACCTGAGACGAAGGCAGACGCTTAACCAAGCCACCCAGGAGTTCCTGAACTCTACCTAATTTCTGATATTAAAGAAGAGATATCTGAAAGATGAGCACAAAGAGAAGAAATAAGCTTTTAGCTTTCAGTGATTGAAGATTTGAAAAATAGTTATAGTTCAGTTTACTTTTAGCTTTTTAACTATGTCTATTCATGCTGGTCAGAGACAGGCTTTTCTTGTTCCTGGAGTTGAATAATGTTTTTCCATTGTCTTGATTAAATTTATTGCAAAGGAGAGGGTTTCCTAGAATAGTAAGCTACAGGTGATTTACTGAACTACAGCTTTTTCATTTTCTTAGAAGTTACTCAAGATTTTGATCTACCATTCCTTGTCTGAAAACTTAATATTTACCCTTTTGGAATGAGAGTTATCAAATAATCATTATTTGCTCTTTTTTTTCCTAAAGATTGTATTTATTCATTTAGAGAGAGAGTGAGCACAAGCTGGAGGAGGGGGAGAGGCAGAGTGAGACGGAAACTGCCCACTGAGCAAGGAGCCTGATGCTGGGCTCCATCCTAGAACCCTGGGATCATGACCTGAGCTAAAGGCAGATGCTTAATTGACTGACCACCCAGGTACCCCCATTATTTGCTTTTTAAAGTGTAGCATATAAATATTGTTTATCTAGGACCAAATTTACTTGTCTTGACCTGTTACTTTTTGCCAGGTTTACTGCCAAGTTGATTTTATTAGGTTATAATTAACAAGTGTAGAAGAGAAGCTACTTGATTTGTTTTCACAGTAATTCAGAAGGGAAAAAAAGAACATGGGTTTAAAATGAACTACTTCCATTTAAAAATTTAGGTAAAATTTAAAAACCTCGTATAGTAAAATTTAGAACACAGAATAAGAAACAAGTTCTGTTACATCAGTAAATAGATTAACCCTCTTTTCCATGTCTTCTGTACTCCTCACAGAATGCTGCCATTAGCATGTATTGAGCCAGGAGCAGTGGGTTGTACAAAGTAGCTTCAATATCATCATAAACCTCAGAGAAGTCATTTTTCTCACAACAAAGGCAGTTTTATGGATGGCCTTAAACTCGCTGCCTGAAAAATGACTCTAATCCACAACTGCCAGGTCAATGTGGATGTTCATGTTAATTTTCTGAGTTGGGAAACAACATGTCTATTGTTAGGGGTTAGAAGCATGTGAGACATTAGCAGTGAGCAACTTTACAAACAACTAATTGAAGGAAGTTTCATTCAATACGAGTGAAAGTTATGCAGTAGCTTCACTTACCATTAGTTTACTTCCATGCTATTCAGAGAAGTTGGAAGAGAGGAAAATTGATCTGGCTGATACTATTTTGGGGCTAGTTGGAAAAAGAGTAATGCACAAAAGGATCATGCCTGGAGAGAAGAGTCCTGCATGTGAATGTTAAAGGAGCAGCTGTGTATGTAGGGTATGAAGCTGCATTGGATTTATTTGTATATATTTTTTAGTAGGATAAGAAAATAGCTGTTTATAAGGAGCATTTTGGTACATGTGACTTAAGAGTTGCAACTAAAGGTTTATCAGTGTAATGTTTTAAATAGGAGATATAGTCAAAACTATAAAAACAAAAGGACTAGAAGGATATTTTTTGTTACAATATTATCTTGATACTTAGAATAAATGACTTTCGGATTCAAAACAAAAACAACTTTTAAATATTTAGATTGGCTGTGTATTATTTTTACTTTGTACATTATGCTGAATGCTATTTTCCTTTTTAATAAAAAGCCAACAAAACTCTATTCTCATTTTCTTATTTCTGAGATTTTCCTAACTTCCTGGTTCCACCTTAGATATACAACCTAGCTTGCTTTCAGTATTCTTTCTTTTAACGTGGGGGTAGGTAAGTACTAGGAGGAATAGTCAGGGAAACATGGCTCACTCCTCAGCTCTAGTTCCTACTGTGCACCTTGCATCTGTATCAGTCGTAGGCTGAATATACGGTGGTAATAGGATGGGTGATAAAGACCACAACTGCCACCATTTGTTGGATGCCTGGCATATGCTACTGTACATACTGTCTCACTAGTCCTCAGAATAATTCTGTAAGGAAGGGCACCACCATCCACTGTTTAAAATGAGGCTTCAAAAGATTATGTAACTCTTCTTCAAAACATTTAACACATTTAGTAACACTTTAGTGAGTAGCGGAATTGGGACAGTAGCAGTGATAAAGCACACTGGAGTTCCATTCTGTGATGAAACGGGAGTGAAAGGTCCGAAGTGAAAGGTCTCAGAGGTCTGAATTTGTGATTCCCAGATATAAGCTTCCCGGAAAATAGAAAACTCAAAAGAAGATTGGAGTAGAAGACTAAGTATGGAATAATTTTGGATAAATAGACTCTTAGGGTCCTGGTGAAAGAGCAGTTAGGAAAGCTTGAGAAGGTCTAGAACCCATTTAATATATATTGTGAGACTTCTTAAAAATTTCCCTTTGTTAGTAATATTTATCTCTATTTACCCATCATGACTAGCAGTAGTGACTCATAGAAAACTTTAGAATGGATGGTTACGCCAGGTATAGAGAAAAAAGCAAGAAGCCTGTGTTCTTTATTCAGTTAGCTGAGATGGACAGCTAGCTACTGGTCTTCGGCAGTAGTTGAAGTCAGTGCAAGAGGCAACCAGCAGGTCAGTCCCTCTCCTTAGGAATTTATACTGGATGAAGGTCTTAGATCCTTCCAGGAAAAACAGGGAAGGATAGAGGAGGAGGTAACGAAACTGTTTTAGGACATCAATGTTAACTGTCACAGTGCTGCTCCTTATTGTCATCAGTTCATCCCACCACCTTTCTTCTTTAGCCTATATTCTAAATCCTTTCTTAGAGTTCCAGTAGCCTTAATTTCCACCTGTCTCCTCATCCCAGGCCCCTTCCCTTCTTGTACCTTTGAAGTTTGAATTTACATATTTGGAAGGATGCCAGGAATCAGCCCAGCTAGTAGATGGAGTTCTGTAAGTTAAACTAGTGGAGGAAGACTTTTCCTTGTAGTTCTGGAGTCTTCACCAAATCTGAAGAATGTGCAGAGTCCAGAGCTGAGTCTAGAAAACTAGAGAGAGACTGTGAACATATTGCCAAAATTGAGGTCTCAGAAATAGGTCTCACATTGATAGAATCCAAGAATTAGGGAAAGAGAAAAGAAGTTTTAGAGTAAATGGCCTTGGGAATTGCCAAGAACAAGCATTATTGCTTGTTCCTAGAAGAAATTCCTAGAAGAAAACATAGGTGGTAAGCTCCTTGACATTGGTCTTAATGATGTGTTGTGGATCTGACTCCAAAAGCAAGAGAAACAAAAACAAATGAGACTACATCAAACTAAAAAGCTTCTGCTCAGTGAGGGAAATCATCCTCCAAAAGGCAACCTGCTGAATAGAGAAGATCCCAATAAGGGGTTAATAGCCAAAATATATAAAGAACTCCTACAACTCAACAATGAAAAAAATAAGCAGTCAGCAGAATGGGCAGAAGATCTGAATAGACGTTTTTTCCAAGGAAGATAGACAGATGTCCAACAGTCACATGAAAAGATGTTCAGCATCACTAGTTTCAGGAAGTGAAAATCAAAACCACAATGAACTATCACCTCACACCTGTTAGAATGGCTATTTTCAGAAAGACAAGAAATAACAAGTGTTGGAAAGGATGTGGAGAAAAGAGAACACTCATACACTGTTGGTGGGAATGTAAATTGGTACAGCCACTATTGAAAACAGTGGAGATTCCTCAGAAAATTAGGAATAGATTTATAGTATGATCCAGCTATTCCACTTCTAGATATTTATCCAGTGAAAGTGAAAACACTAAATTAAAAAGACATATGCACCCCTCTGTTGATTTCAGCATTATTTACAATAGCCAAGATATGGAAACAATCCAAATGTCATTGATAGGTGAATGGATAAAGAAGTTGTGGTGTATATATATGGACAATGGCATTATGTCTGAGCCATAAAGAAGAGTGAAATCTTGTTATTTGCGAAGACATGAATGGACCTTGAGGGTAGTATGCTAAGTGAAATAAGTCAGATGGAGAAGGACAAATACCACATTATTTCATTCATATGGAATCTTAAAAACAGTACAAAAACAAACTCATAGATACAGAGAATAGATTGTTTATCAGAGTGGGAGGGGATTGAAGGGTAGGTGAAATGGGAGAAGGGGGTTGATTATATGCTCATGGATCATACCTAGACTTTTGGTGTAGTGCATACAGATACCGAATTACGA
Source organism: Mirounga angustirostris (assembly GCF_029215605.1). Lineage (NCBI taxonomy): Eukaryota > Metazoa > Chordata > Mammalia > Carnivora > Phocidae > Mirounga > Mirounga angustirostris. The sequence goes on from NW_026991710.1 coordinate 60,642,221, forward strand.
TGTTACACACCTGAAACTTATATAATGTTATATACCAATTTTATCTCAATAAACAATAAATCATAGTTACCAAAAATAGGTCTATCCTTTCTTGAGGCAATCTCTGTTAACTACTTATTTTTTTAATCCTTCAGAGAATAATTACTCTTGAACATTGATAGCAGCCCCCTTTAGTTTTCACCCATGATATTCAGAGCTGTGCTTTGGCAATCTTCTGTTCTCTTTTCAGAAATTTCTCATGGCATGCTGACTGTTGTAGATAGCAACTATGTTGGAAACTAGGGAATCCCATCTGAGGTAGTCTGACAAGAAGCCTTTATGAGTGCACTTGACCCTTGAACAACATGGGTTTGAACTGTATGGGTCCACTTATATGTGGATATATTTTGATAGATATAGTACTGTAAATATATTTTCTCTTCCTTATGATTTTCTTAATTTTCTTTTCTCTAGCTTTATTGTAAGAACATAGTATATAATATAACATACAAAATATGTGTTCATCAACTGTTTATATTATTGGTAAGGCTTCTGGTCAACAGCAAGCTATTAAGTTTTTGGGGAATCAAAAATTATAAATTTTTGACTGTGTGGGGATTTGGCTCCCCTAATCCCTGCATTGTTCAAGGGTCAGCTGTAAAGTGTTAATTACTCATAAGTAACAGTTACAGTCTGTACAATAAAATTAAGTAGAATCAAATTTCATTTAGAATTTAGCCAAGAAGTTCTGCTGTTACTGTCATGAATCATTTAATTAATATGAATGCCCTTTTCTTTCTTTCTTTTTTTTTTTTTTTAAGATTCATTTATTTTAGAGCTGGGGAAGGGGCAGAGAGAGAGAAGCAGACTGTGCCGAGCATGGAGCCTGACTCAGGGCTTGATCTCGTGACCCTGAGATCATGACCTGAGCTGAAAACAGGAGTCAGATGTTTAACCAACTGAGCTACCCAGGTGCCCCATGAATGCCCTTTTCATCATAATATTGAGATTACCTACTTATTTTAAACCCAACTTGGTAGCCATTGTCATAGTGGCTTTGTTTATATTCTTTAAAATGAAGGAAGATTATGATGTGTGGAATACTTGTAGATAGGACCTTTGGGAATTTGAAGGAATTACTTGAGTCTGGTTAGCAGATAATGTAGAGACTGAACCTGAGCCTCCTATAACTGCCAGAGGTAGAGGTTTGTACAGGGTGCATATTACTCTGAAGAAAGATTCTTTTTTTTTTTTTTAAAGATTTTATTTATTTATTTGAGAGAGAGAATGAGATAGAGCATGAGAGGGGGGAGGGTCAGAGGGAGAAGCAGACTCCCCGCTGAGCAGGGAGCCCAATGCAGGACTCGATCCTGGGACTCCAGGATCATGACCTGAGCCGAAGGCAGTCTCCCAACCAACTGAGCCACCCGGGAACCTTGAAGAAAGATTCTTTTAATGAAAGAGAAAGTTGCTAAAATGCATATATTAACAGTTAACTGAGCTTTATAATTCTAGGAATTAATCACTGCCGTTGCATTTGTTTAGAGAAATTCATTTCTTTCTGTCATCAGGAGCAAATAGGGAAAAAGCAACTAGTTATTTAAAAGGTGAGAAAAAGAGCAGGAAAGGTTATTTCTTGGTTTTAAGTTTAAAAGATTGTTAGTTGAACCTTTGAATTTTTGTTTATCTAAAACCTTGAATTAAGTGGCTTTTAGCTTACATTCTCAATTGTTCTCAGTTGATTTTTTTTTTAAGATTTTATTTATTTGAAGGGGGTGCAGATGAACGGGGGGAGGGGCAGCAGGAGAGGGAGAAGGAGACTCCCCGCTGAGCAGGGCCTTTGCAGGGCTCAATCCCAGGACCCCATCCGGGATCATGACCTGAGCCGAAGGCAGATGCTTAACTGACTGAGCCATCCAGGTGCCCCCTCAATTGATTTTTCTACTTGTAGATAACCTCAGAAGAAAAATAAATGTTTTTGACTTGCCATCCAGTACTCCCTTCACATATTCAGGCAATCCCTAGTTGTGTGGACAGCTCAGTAAAATGACCAAATGATTTTGACATTAAAAAAAAATGGATTAGTGAAGTTCACTAGCATTAAGGGTAGAGGAATTTACTTAAGAAAAAAAACCCAAGCAAACCATGTAAATAGGAGTTGGAGAACTGCCGCATTTTTCCATGACTCATGAAGAGAGATGAGGGTTGCAGAAGAAACCATTAGCTAAGTAGGGGTGGGTATGTAGCACTAACACCAGTAAAGTAAGCAAAACGCTTGTTGATGGGGTATGGTCAAGAAATCTGTGAGTTATGGGTTAGGGAGTCAGAACCTACATTCTTAAAGATGTTAAAATGATGGTGTAATTTTTAAACTTGAGAGGTCCCTCCAGGACAGTAACTTTGTCTGATTTGTCTGCTATTTCCTCCTAATTGCTTTACATAAAACTTTTTCCCTCCAAATGTGTGTGTGCGTGTGCACGTGTGTGTATATGTGTGTGTGTATATGAATATTTAAGTTGAGTTATAATTGATACACATTATTTTAGTTTTAAGTGTATACAACATGATCTGATATCTGTAAATATTGCAAAATGATCACCACAAATCTAGTTAATGTCCATCACAATACATACAGAATTTTTTTCTTATGATAAGAACTTTTAAGATCTACTCTCAGCAACTTTCATGCATGCAATACAATATTAACTATAGTTGCCATGCTATATATTACATCCCCATGACTCATTTTGTACTGGAAGTTTTTACTTTTTGACACCCTTCCACCATTTCACCAGCCTCCCAACCCCCCATCTCTGGCCATCTGATTTTTCTGTGAGCTTGGTTGGCTTTTTTAGATTTCCACATGTCAAATGAGGTCAAGTAAAGTTTTAATAAATATATTTATGTAATTCTTGGCTTACAAAATCTAGTTAATTTTTCAGGTACCTGAAATTCAAGCCCAAGAGTAAGATAGAACTTAGCCATTAAATAATAATAGCATCTTTCAGAGTTGTTGTAAGGTGTTGCCGAAACTTCTTTCTCTCCTTCTTTCTCTTTCTGGCCACTAGCCAATGTAGACCTGTACCTGAATCTATCCTACAAGGAAGAGTAGGTTGGGGACAGCTGTGATCTCAGGAAAACCTGATATTTGCAATAGACAAAGAAGGGAAGGCATGAAGAAACAGGAAACCTCAGAATCTCATGCAGTGCTTCTGGTTTGGAAAAGAGTGTCTCTCTGGTTAGTGAACCAGTCTGCTGATGCTGAGATCTGAAGGATATATAATAATCAGTTATGCTAAATGGTACATTAAGATTAAAACATGGAGGAATCCTGAGTTAGACTCAAATATCTATTTCCAAATTTTATTAGCATTTTCATATATTCTACTTAAGTCTTTGATTGATACAGGCATACCACATTTTATTGAGCTCCACTTCATTGCACTTTGCAGATAATGTGGTTTTTTTTACGGATTGAAGATTTGTGGCAACCTTGTATTGAGCACCATTTTCCCAACAGCATTTGTTAACTTTGTGTAACATTTTGGTACTTCGTGTAATATTTCAACCTTTTTCATTATTATTTGTTATGGTGATTTGTGATCAGTGATCTTTGATATTACTATTGTAATTGTTTTTGGGAGTCATGAATTGTGCCTATATAAGACAGTGAACTTAATGTTTTCGTGTGTTCTGACTGCTCTGTTGTTTCCCCATTTCTCTCCTTCTCCGTCTCTATTCCCTGAGACACAACATATTTTTTTTTTTTTAAGATTTTATTTATTTATTTGACAGGGAGAGACACAGCGAGAGAGGGAACACAAGCAGGGGGAGCGGGAGAGAGAGAAGCAGGCTTCCTGTGGAGCAGGGAGCCCGACGCAGGATTCGATCCCAGGACCCTGGGATCATGACCTGAGCCGAAGGCAGACGCTTAACGACTGAGCCACCCAGGTGCCCCAAGACACAACATACTGAAAATAAGCCAGTTGCTAATCCTACAATGGCCTCTAAGTGTTCAGGTGAAAAGAAGAGTCACATGTCTCTCACTTTAAATCAAAAGCTAGAAATGATTAAGGTTAGTGAGGAAGGCATGTTGAAAGCCGAGATAGTCTGAAAGCTGGACCTATTTCATCAAACAGTCAAGTTGTAAATGCAAAGAAAAAGTTCTTCAAGGAAATTAAAAGTGCTATTACAGAGAACACATGAATTATAAGAAAGTGAAATAGCCTTCTTGTTGATATGGAGAAAGTTCTAGTGGTCTGGATAGAAGATCAAACAAGCCACAACAGTCTCGTAAGCCAAAGCCTAATCCAGAGCAAGGTCTAATTCTCTTCAATTCTATGAAGATTGAGAGAGATGAGTTGTCGGACATGTTTGAAGCTAGCCTATGTTGTTTCATGAGGTTTAAGGAAAGAAGCCCATCTTCATGACATCAAAGTACAAAGTGAAGCAGCAAGTGCTGGTATAGAAGCTGCAGCAAGTTATTCAGAAGATCTGGCTACGGTAATTAATGAAGTGGCTACACTATACAGAGTTTCAGTATAGACAGAACAGCCTTCTACTGGAAGAAGATACCATCTAGGACTATCATAGCTAGAGAGGAGAAGATAATACCAGGCTTCAGAGCTCAAAGGACAGGCATACTCTCTTGTTAGGGACTGATGTAGCTGGTGATTTAATTGAAGCCAGTGCTTATTTACCATTCCAAAAATCCTAGGGCTTTTAAGAATTATGCTAAATCTACTTAGCCTGTGCTCTATACAGTAAATAGAACAACAAAGCCTTGGCAGCAGCACATCTATTTACAAAATGGTTTACTGAATTTTTTTGAAGTTTTAATTTAAATTCTAATTAGTTAATATACAGTATAATATTAGTTTCAAGTATACAATAACAGTGATTTAACATTTCCATAGAATATTTTAAGCCCACTGTTGAGAACTAATGCTCAGAAAAAAAAGGTTCCTTACAAAATACTACTGCTCATTGGCAATACACCTGGTCACACAAGAGCTCTGTTGGGAGATATGTAGTAAGATTAATATTGTTTCATGCTTGCTACCACAACTTCCATTTTGCAGCTCATGGATCAAGGAGTAATTTCAACTTTTCTTATTTAGGAAATACATTTTGTAGGGCTACTGCTGCCATTGATAGTGATTCCTCTGATGAATCTGGCAAAATAAATCAAACACCTTCTGGGATGCCTGAGTGGCTCAGTCAGTTAAGCAGCTGCCTTCGACTCAGGTCATGATACTGGAGTTCCAGTATCGAGTCCCACATCAGGCTCCCTGCTCAGCAGAGAGCTTGCTTCTCCCTCTGCCCCTCACCCTGCTCATGCTCTCTCGCTTGCTCTCTCCCAAATAAATAAAATTAAAAAAAAAACAAAACCACCTTCTGAAAAGGATTCACCATTCTAGATGCCATTAAGAACATTAGTGATTCATAGGAAGAGGTAAAAAATGTTAACATTAACAGGAGTTCGGAAGACATTGATTCCAGTCTTCATGGATGATTTTGAGGGGTTTAAGACTTTATTGGAGGCAGTAACTGCAGATGTGGTGGAAATAGCAAGAGAACTAGAAGTGGAGCCTGAAGATGTGATTGAATTTGCTGCATTCCCATGACAAAACTAACTGATGAGGACTCGTTTTTGTTGATGAGTAAAGAAAGTGGTTTCTTAGGGAGCCTGGGTAACTCAGTTGGTTAAGCATCTGCCTTCAGCTCAGGTCATAATGTCAGGGTCCTGGGTTAGAGTCCCGCATCGGGCTCCCTGCTCAGTGGGGAGTCTGCTTCTCCCTTTACCCCTCCCCTTTGCTTGTGCTCTCTCTCTCACGATATCTCTCTCTATATCAAAAAAATAAAAAGTGGTTTCTTGAGATGGGATCTATTACTGATGAAGATGCTGTGAAGATTGTTGAAATGACAACAAAGAACTTAGAATATTACATAAACTGAGTTACTAAAGCAACAGCAGGATTTGAGAGGATTAACTCCAATTTTGAAAGAAGTTTTACTGTGCATAAAATGTAGTAAAACAGCATCACATGTTATAGATAAATTGTTCTTGAAAGGAAGAGTTGATTGATGCAGCAGACTTCATTGTCTTATTTTAAGAAATTGCTACAGTGGGCGCCTGGGTGGCTCAGTTGGTTAAGCGACTGCCTTTGGCTCAGGTCATGATCCTGGAGTCCGGGATCGAGTCCCACATCGGGCTCCCTGCTCAGCAGGAAGTCTGCTTCTTCCTCTGACCCTCTTCCCTCTCGTGCTCTCTATCTCTCATTCTCTCTCTCTCAAATAAATAAATAAAATCTAAAAAAAAAAAAAGAAATTGCTACAGCCACCCCAACCTTCAGCACCTACCACCCTGATGAGTCAGCAGCCATCAACATTGAGGCAAGAAGAGCCTCTCCCAGCAAAAAGATAATGACTTGTTAAAAGTTCAGATGATGGTTAGCATTTTTTAGCAGTAAAATATCTTGTAACTAAGGTATATGCATTTGGGGGCTCCTGGGTGACTCAGTTGGTTAAGTGTCCGACTCTTAATCTCAGCTCAGTTCTTGACCTCAGTCAGGGTCGTGATTCAAGTCCCACATTCAAGCCCAGCATGGAGACTACTTTAAAAAAGGCATGCACATTTTTAAAAAATATAATGCTATTGTACACTTAGTAGACTATAGTAGAGTGTACACATAACTTTCTCATATGCATGGGAAACCAAAAAATTTCATTTGACTCACTTCTTTGCAATAATTTGTTTTATCACGGTTGTCTGGGACTGAACCTTCAGTATCTCTTGAGGTATGCCAATACAGGAAAATTCTTCATTCACTCGAATACTATAGAAGTTAAGGAAGGAGGTCGCTTAAATCGAAAATTTTGATTAACCATTTACCCCAGCGTCTGGTGTAGACAGTATGAAACAACTAGGATGTCTACAGATATAAAACAAAACCAAAAATCCCCAGAAACTGCGCTGAGATAGTGCATCAGTTTGAAAGGTGATGTTATTCATTGGGAGCATGGAGTGAGAAGCAGGGTTTGGTACAGAAACTATGGAGATTGTGTCTTGACAGTGTAGTTCTTTATTTTAAAGTGTTACGGGTTCCTAGATGATTAGTCATAAGGCTAATTCACATGTAAGATTATTTTCAAGATACCACTGGCTGGGTGATGGTTGTTGGGGAGGTTATGTGTTGTGGTGAGTGCTGGGTGTTATGTAAGACTGATGAATCACAGACCTGTACCCCTGAAACAAATAATATATGTTAATTAATTTAAATTAAAAAAATTGAAAAGACAAAAAAAAAATGTCACCACTACCCCAACAACTGCGATAATACTCCAAAAACAAATGAATTTTGAATTGTCCACATTGGATTGCTTATCTATGGAATAGGTTTACCTCTGTATAAAAGATAACTTAGAATGGACTATAGGGTGCTTAATAATAATTACCTTAATTTCCTCTGCCATGTAAAAATCACATTAATAAAAGAGACTGTGTCCCATGTTCCTACCTTTCTATCACCTGTCCTTTTTTTTTCCCCTTCCTTTTTAAATTTCTTCTTTCTGTCATCTCTCTTTGGGACTGAACTTTTAATATTACCCCAGCAAGAGAGGATGACTGAATATGCCAGCTTGACAGTCAAAGAATTATGTTCCAGACCTTTCTTCCAGTTGTTTCCCGTTAAACAGTCCTTTGAATACAGAGTGTAGGATGCTATTCTGAAACTCTGATGTGTAACAGCTTTGGTTAGGGGTGGTGAGAATGGGTAGGGGTAGGGAGTGGGTGGAAAATTACTTTCTTATTGTAGCTCCAGATCAGTCTGCAGCTTAATTTAGAGTTGGTGAAGGCTACTCTTAGAATGGATTATGACTTAAGGACTTGGAGAAGTGGGGCACCTGGGTGGCTCAGTCAGTTGGGCATCTGCCTTTGGCTTGGGTCATGATCCCCGGGGTCCTGGGATCGAGCCCCGACTTGGGCTCCCTGCTTGGCGGGGAGTTTGCTTCTCCCTCCCCCTGCTCGTGTGCTCTCTCTCTCTCCCCCCACTCTCAAATGAACAGATAAAATCTTAAAAAAGGTGGGGGGGGGACTTGGAGAAGTTTTAGAAATATGACTTTTACATAGGCGGAGGTTTGGTGAAATACTGTGAAAGACTAAAGGAGTAAAGGTGACAAGGAAAAGCTGAATCAAGTACTAGTCATCATCACTAGTCATCAGGCAACTGAGTATATGAAAAGAGTATTGTCCTCTTTGTTAAGAATTTAAGGTTTAATCTAGATTCTATAAACTAACTAGAGTATTCCCTGAATCTTAATTCCATAATTTAAGAAATAAAGGGCTACTGAATCAGACAGTTTCTAAGGTTCCTTTAAATTCTAACAGAGTACTGGTGTTTATCAGAGCATTTCATGCTGTTGAACTCCTTTTTGAAATTCTCTTACTTTGGTTCCTATGGTATTGTACTCATGGTTTTTTACATCTGTCTGCCTCTTCTTTGCAGGCCCATCTGTCCCTCCATGTTAATTGTCATCCATCTGTCTTCCTCTCTCTTTTCTCTCTCTCTCTCTCTTTCTGATTCAGACCTAGTCTTACCACGTTCTGGCCTATAACCTCTGTCCTGTGTCATTAGCTATATTTTAGGCATTGTAGTCATTGATCATGTTTCAGTAATTACATATACATCACTGGTTCCCAAATTATATTTCTAATCCAGACCTCTTTTATGAGTTCTAGACTCAGATATACAACTGCATAGTCAGGATCCCCCTTTGGGTATTTAAGAGGCACCTCAAACTCAATATATCCAAATCCAAAGACATAAATTCTTTCCTCCTACAGTGTACCTAGTCTGAGTATATGGGACCATCACCCACCAGTTGCAACCAGTTGTGCAAGCCAGAAACATGGGAGTTTTCAGTAGTTTCTTACCTGATCATCCTGCATTCATTCTGTTTTTTCTTGACTCTAATCTCCATAGTAGAGCCAGAGGGATCTTTTTTATTATTATTATTATTTTTTTTAAGGTTTTATTTATTCATGAGAGAGAGAGAGAAGCAGAGGCAGAGGGAGAAGCAGGCTCCCCACAGAGCAGGGAGCCCGATGTAGGACTCGATCCCAGGATCCTGGGATCATGACCTGAGCCGAAGGCAGACACTTAACCGACTGAGCCACCCAGGCATCCCATTTTTATTATTTTTTAAAAAAATTTTATTTTATTATGTGAGTCACCATACCAGGGATCTTTTTTAAAAGGCAGATCCAATCTTGTGTCTCTGTGGTACTCTTAAAACATTCCAAAAGCCTTTAGGATTAAGAACCAATTAATTATAATGGCCCTACCTGCCTCCCCAGCTTCATCTTCCACCACTCTGTCCCTTGTTATCTAGCACCAGCCATACTAACTTTCTTTCAGTTCCTCAAATGCTCCATAGTCCTTCCCACACATCGCACAGGGCCTCCGTCTTGCCCATCCCCCTCCCAATTACACATATTGCTCATTCTTCTGCTTTGAGCTCAGTAGTAACTTTCTTTTAGAGTAGCCTTCCCTGACCCCCTTTAGTCTAGGTCAGATTCCTTTAATTAATTAATTAATTAATTAATTAATTAAGTTTAAAGTAGGCTGCACACCCAGTGTGGAGCCCAATGCGTGGGGCTTGAACTCATGTCCCTGATATGAGTTGAGCTGAGATCAATCTGAGCTGAGATCAAGAGTCAGATACTTAACTGACTGAGCCACCCAGGTGCTCCCAGTTTCCTTTATTAAATAGTCTCATAAAGGGACACCTGGGTGGCTCAGTCAATCAGTCATCTGCCTTAGGCTCAGATCATGATCCCAGGGTCTTGGGATTGAGTTCAGCATTGGGCTCCCTGCTCAGCGGGGATCCTGCTTCTCCCTCTGCCTGACGCTCCCCCTGCTTGTGCTCTCTCGCTCACTCTGACAAATAAAATCTAAAAAAAAAAAAAATTTAAAAAAAGAGTCTCATAAAAGTATGTTTTTTTTTCCCATACCACTTATCTCAGTTTATCATTATATACTTCTTTATTAGTATTTGGTATCTTCCTCCCTCACTAGACTATGTAACTAGTGTTATAAGGGAAAGACAGTTTCCTGTTTTTGCTCACTATAGTGTTATAAGATTCTTACATAGTGCACATGATATCATACATCTTATCACATGATAGATAAGAATTATTTGCAGAGGGAATAATTTTAAGTAGCTGTGCAATGCAACTTTTTTAGTCAGCTTTCATGAAGGTCAGGGCAGAAGTAAATGTGGAACAGTAGAATCAATCTTCAGCCTCTCCCTTTCTGTGAGCTTTCCCCCCCAATTAAGATACTAATTCATTAAGCCTTTCTTAGCTTTGGATTTAGAGAAAAAAGATAAAAGTGAAGCAAAAAACAAAACAACCAAAAAAAAAAACCCAACCCTCTCTCATTTTTATATTATCAACCTGGCTGCTATCTATTTGTTTCTTTTCTATTAAAACTACTGGAAAAGTAGAGAGCAAAGCGTTTGAGAACATGAGCTCAAGCTAAAAGACCAGGATTCAAGTTTCAGCTCTGCCGCTTCTAGATGTATGACCTTGCTTCAGCTCTTCAAGTGATAAAGCGAGAGAAATAACAGTTGTTTATAATGTTGCTTTGAGGGTCAAATGACAGTATATATGAAATGCTTACCAATGTGTTTGGCACATTTAATGATCAGTAAATATTAGCAGTGATCATCATTGTCATCATCATCATCATTGTTATTAATAGAACTGTGTCCCCTTACCTAACAATTTATAGGTTGTAGCCCTGACCCGAGTGTGACTTTATTTGGAGTTAGGGCTTTTAAAAGAGATAATTAAGGTTAAATGAGGTCATAAGAGTGATGCCCTAATCCAATAGGACTGGCGTCCTTACAAGAAGAGGAAGAGACACCAGGGCACGTGCACAGAGAAAAAAGATCCTGTGAGGACACAGAAAAAATGTGGCCATCTGAAGGCCAAGGAGAGAGGCCTCAGGAGGAACCTTGATCTTGGCACTTTGATCTTGGACTTCTAGCCTCCAGAACTGTGAGAAAATAAATTTCTATTGGTTAAGCCACCTAATTTGTAGTATTTGTTATGGCAGAAGCAGCAGACTAATACAATCATCATCACATCCTTTCAGTAATCTCTCTGCATAGTCTCTATACTTTTTCCTTTCTCCTTGACCTACTGATACCAGATTTTTTTTTCTGTTGAACTACCAAAAGCTACTGGTTATTCTTTTATGTATTTATTTTTTTATTAACATATAATGTATTACTTGTTTCAGGGGTACAGGTCTGTGATTCATCAGTCTTACACAATTCACAGCACTCACCATAGCATATGCCCTCCCCAGTGTCCATCACCCAGCCACCCCATCCCTCCCACCCCCCTCTACTCCAGGAACCCTAGGTTTGTTTCCTGAGATTAAGAGTCTCTTACAGTTTGTCTTACTCTCTGATTTCATCTTGTTTCATTTTTTCCTCTCTTCCCCTATGATCCTCTGCCTTGTTTCTCAAATTCCACATTATCAGTGAGATCATATGATAATTGTCTTTCTCTGACTTATTTCACTTAGCATAATACCCTCTAGTTCCATCCACATTGTTGCAAATGGCAAGATTTCGGTTTTTTGATAGCTGCATAATATTCCATTATGTGGAACACCACATCTTTATCCATTCATATGTTGATGGACATCTGGGCTCTTTCCATAGTTTAGCTATTGTGGACATTGCTGATACATTGGAGTACAGGTACCCCTTCGGATCCCTACATTTGTATCTTTGAGGTAAATACCCAGTAGTGCAATTGCTAGGTCGTAGGTAAGCTCTGTTTTCAGATTTTTGAGGAACCTCCATACTGTTTTCCAGAGTGGCTGCACCAGCTTGCATTCCCACCAACAGTGTAGGAGGGTTCCCTTTTCTCCGCATCCTCACCAACATCTGTCGTTTCCTGACTTGTTAATTTTAGCCATTCTGACTGGTGTGAGGTGGTATCTCATTGTAGTTTTGAGTTGTATTTCTGTGATGCCAAGGATGTTGAAGCTACTGGTTATTCTTATATAACAAAGTTCAAAGGACTCTATTTGTTTCTTATCTAGCTTGACTTCTTTGTGGTCTTATTAACTTTTTTTCCCTCATGAAAACCTCTCTTATAACAACGCTTAGTCTGCTTCCTAATTTCCTTCTATAACTGCTCTCCATCTACACCCAAATGCCAGTGTTCTCCAGGGCATTATCCTCCGCATTCAAGCCCACTACACTTATGAACTAATATGGGAGGCAGAATAATAGCTCCCTAAGTATGTCCATGCCTTAATCCCTGGAACTTGTGGATGTATTATATGGCAAAGGGAACCTTGCAACTTGAGTTAAGGTTGTGGATCTTAATATGCATATATACATAAAATGGAACCAGTGTAATCACATGGGCACTTAAGAGTGAAAGAGAACTGTCAGACACAACAAAAGAAAGGTGGTGAATTCGAGTATGAGAGGGATTCCACCTGCTGTTGTTGGTTTTGAAGATGGAGGATGGTGACCACCTCTACAATCTGGGAATCCCTCTAAGCTGAGAGCCAACAGGGAAACTAGGATCTCAGCTCTACATCTTCAAGGAGCTGAATTCTGCCAACTATCTGAATGAGTAAAGAAATGGATTCTCCCCTAGAGCCTCTAAAAAGGAATTAGCCCTGCCAACACTTTGATGTTAGCCCTGGAGAGCTATGTTGGGCTTCTGATCTAGGAACTCTAATACATTTGTGTTGTTTTAAGCCATTCAGTATGTGATAATTTGCTGTAGCAACAATAGAAAACTAATGTAACTGTTGACTCTCAAATTTGAAACACTATCTCATATTTCTCTCTGAACCATAAATTCATCTGTTTACTGGATTATCTTCTCTGTGATATCCTGTAGGGACCTCATATTCATTACATTGAAATGAAACTTCTCCCTAAAACCTGTTCCTCTTTCTTACCTTGATTGTTACTGGTCTTACCCATTCAGTTACCTGGGTCACAAATCTGGGAATCAGCTTAATCTCCTTCATATTACACTATCCCTCTATACATCCCCACCCCATGTCACTTGTTACCAAATCTTTTTGATTCTAGGTTTGTTACACTGATATGGGTCAGGCTCCTGCCACTTCTCACTTGGATTTCTCAAGTCTGTCAACACATTGCCTTGCCTCTAGTTAAAGCTTATAGCTTAATCCATATTCATGTTCTGTGAAGAAACAGGACCTTTCTGAAATTGGGTATTTCTCCCTTGCTTCATGATTTTCCATTGCCATTTCAGAAAAGTCCCAACTTCTAAGCCTTATGATCTGGGTCCCTGCTTATCTCCCTAGCCTTCAACTTCCTTAACACATATCATGCTGTCCAGCTATACTGTATAACTTGCATTTTCTTCATTGTGTGCTACTGTTTTATGCCATTAGTGCCTTGTATATACTTTTAAATCTGCCTGGAATGCTCTCTGGTTTTTTCTCCTGACTACTGTTTGGTATCCAGTCTTCAACTGAATTGCCACTTCCTTTCAGCACCTCTTCCCCATCTCAAGCGGAAGGAGTTGCCCTCCTTTATGGACTCATAGTGCCCCATATATATTTCTGACCTAGCTCTTACCTCACATACTATAATTTTTGTTTGTATGGTATCACCTCTCTATAAACTGTAAGTTCTTTGAGGACAGGGGACTTTATTTTTGTGTCTTAAGCACCTGTTATAGTGTCTGATACTTAGGGGCTTAGTAAATATTGGTTTAAAGAGCGAATGAGAAGAATTCCAAAGTATAGGATTGTGAGAAAGTGGGTTTCCACGTAAATTTTTAGAATCTTTCCCTGGATAGTCTAAGGACAGTATTAGCCAGCAAAGTTTATGAGATTGTTCAGTGGTGGTCTTTTGTCAGTATTATGTAAAAGCTAACAAGAGAGCATTTGAATTTGGTATTTGGGTTAGGAGTAAGCAGGAACTCAATTCTTTCAGAAGAGAAAGCAGTTATGGATGATGAGACACATGTGAGAAAGCTACCAGACCCATTTATGTAGCCATCAACTTTTCTCATCTACAGAACAGACTACCCCGTTTGGTTTTGCTTCCCCTTTTTTAAAAGGCAAGATTTCTTATTCTAGAAAGGAGTAAGCTTAAATTAACAAGCATTAAGTTATCTTCAGTTTTCTTTTGAGTTTGAATGGTATTCTAACAGTAGTTACTTCATGTGGGCGTTTCCAATTTTGGGAAAAGAGTTAATAACTAAACTCTTGAGAAACATTAGTCATGCCCAGAGACAGAATGTTGCTCTATCCTTCAAGTTATGTAAAATGTTCACCGTTTTACTATTTTTCTTTATGCATTTCAAAAGGAAATGTACAGGGCAAAAAATGAAATTATTCTTCCCTTTTTTTTGGTCTCATAGGAAGGCATAACTTCCACAGGGCCTTTCCAGTTAGTAAATCAGATCCTGTGTACCCTTGTGTTGTTTCCTTAATCCACAAGGTCCCATGCAATTTTGGACATTTTATAGCTGATGAATGAATGAAAAAAGCTTATTTTTTGTCCCTTTGAAAAGCCTTTTTTTCCTTCCTAAATCTATGGTAATTAATCAATTTTGTATTATATGGAGAAAAAAATGAAGATGAGAATATAGCTATTACTTCACCTGCTTTTTAAAAAATAATAAAAAATACATATGGCAATTGCATAGATGATAGTTATAATTAAATTATGGTATGAGAAAGGAAGTACAGAGAGCTGTTTTCTTACTACTTGAGGAGAAGCAGCCTTGGATGGAAGGAGTAATGATACGGAGAATGAAGGAATGATGAACTAGATCTGACTTGATACTACTAGAGTATCTGTGATTAAAAAATGGACCAAAGATCTTAACAGATACCTCACCAAAGATGATACATAGATGGCAAATAAGACATATGAAAAGGTGCTCCACATCATATGTCATCATGGAATGTCAATTAAAACAACAATGAAATACCACTATCCATCTGTTAGAACGGCCAAACCCAGACCACTGATGACACCAAATTTTGGCAAGAAAACGTGGAGCAAGAGGAAATATCATTTATTGCTGGTGGAATGCAAAATGCTACAACCATTTGGGAAACAGTTTGGGGGTTTCTTAGAAAATGAAATATATTCTTAATATACAGTCCATCAGTTGCATTCCCAGTTTACTCAAAGGAGTTGAAAATGTATGTCCATATAAAAACCTGCATATAGATGCTTGTTTATAGTAGTTTTATTGATGACTGCCAAAACATGGAAGCAATCAATATGTCCTTCAGTAGGTGGATGTATAAATAAACCTGTGGTTCATCCAGACAGTGGAGTATTTAGCACTAAATGGAAATTATGGAATGGAATGGGATTATTTAGCACTAAAAAGAAATGAGCTGTCAAGCCATGAGAAGATACGGGGAAACTTAAATGCACATTACTAAGCAAAAAAAAAAAAAAAAAAATCTGAAAAGGCCCCAAACTGAAGAGCACTATTGTATGATTCCAACTCTATGACATTCTGGAAAAGGCAAAACTATGGGCATAGTAAAAAGGTAAGTGGGTTGAGGCAGGGAAGAGGAATGAATAGGTGGAACACAGGACTTTTAGGGCAGTGAATCTACTCTATATGATGTTATAATGATGGACACATGCCATCATACATTTTTCCAAACCTTTGGAATGTACAACACCAAGACTGAGCCCTAATATAAACTATGGACTTTGGATAATTGTGATATGTTAATATAGGTTCATCACTTGTAACAAGTGTCTGGTGGGGGAATGTTGATAATGGAGGAGGCTATGCATGTGTGGAGGCAGGAAGTATATGGAAAATCTCTATACCTTCCTCTCATTTTGCTGTGAATGAAAAACTGCCTTTTTTTTTTTTTTTTTTTTAAGGCTTCATGCCCAGCGTGGAGTCCAATGCAGAGCTTGACCTCAGGACCCTGAGATTAAGATGCTTAACCGACTGAGCCATCCAGGCACCCCACTAAGACTGCTTTTTTAAATTTATTTATTTTAAAGATTTTATTTATTTGAGACAGCACACACAAGTGGAGGAAGGGGCAGAAGGAGAAGAAGCAGACTCCCTGCTGAGCAGGGAGCCTGATGCAGGGCTCAGTCGCAGGATCCCAGGACCCTGAGATCACGACCTGAGAGCCAAATGCAGATGCTTAACCAACTGACCCATCCAGGCGCCCCTAAAACTGCTTTTTTAAGAAGTTGAATTTATACAAATATTTGAGAATCATCTATTATACAAAATTGTGAGGGAAGATTATTTTGAACCTAGAATTATATACTAACCAAACTGTTAAATCATATTCACATTTCAAAAATGAAAGTACTAAAATATTTATTTTCCATGCATCCTTTAGGAGAAAATTATTTCAGAATGTATTCCCACAAGATAAATTTGAAGAAAAAAGCTATATAATACAAGAAATGGAAAAAGTACCCAGGGATACTTTAAAGATTTTCTAGTGTGGTTGTTGGCCTAGAAAGCATTTGGTTCAGATTAAAAGTAGACTCTAAGAACAAACACAAAATGGGTTCCAAACAATAGAATTGGAAATAGAAATACATTAGGGATATGATGGAGACAAACATTTTTGTCTCCCAACAACAGCACTCCAGAAAATCAAAAGAAAAATAAAAAATTGTAATGACCAAATATGAAATAGACCAAAAATGGGGCATGATTTCAAATGATTAGTGGAGTATATTCTGCCAGAAAGGATTATTAATTTGATCTTCACATTAGAAATGTTTTGTTTTGAATGTGATAATGATCATGACATTGGAATATACATTGATATACTAGTGATATAGTAGTAGTATAAGCAAATAACTAATAGTATAACAAAGAATAGCCAGAGCAATCTTGAGGGGGGGGAAAAAAAACAACAAAGCTGCAGATACCACAGTTGCAGGTTTAAAGATGTACTGCAGAGCTGTGGTAGTCAAAATATGATACTGGCACAAAAATAGACACATAGATAAATGAAACAGTAGAGATCCCGGAAATAAACCTATGATTATATGGTCAATCTATGACAAAGGAGGCAAGAAATTACAATGGGGAAAAGACAGTTTCTTCAGTAAATGGTGCTGGGAAAACTGGACAGCTACATGTAAAAGAATGAAACTGGGCCATCTTTTAACACCATACACAAAAATAAACTCAAAATGGATTAAAGACCTAAATGTGAGACCTGAAACCATAAAAGCCCTAGAAGAGAACACAGGCAATAATTTCTGACATAGGCCATAGCAATATTTTTCTAGATATGTCTCCGCAGGCAAGGGAAACAAAAGCAAAAATAAACTATTGGGACTACATCAAACTAAAAAGCTTTTGCACAGCAAAGGAAACCCATCAACAAAACAAAAAGGCAACCTACTGATGGGAGAAGATATTTGCAAATGATATATCTGATAAGGGGTTAATATCCAAAATATATAGGGAACTTCTACAACTCAACACCAAAAAAACAAATAATCCAATTAAAAAAATGGGTAGAAGGCCTGAATAGACATTTTTCCAAAGAAGACATTCAGCTGGCCAACACACACATGAAAAGATGCTCAGCATCACTCATTGGGGAAATACAAATCAAAACACAATGAGATATCACCTTATACCTGTCAGAATGGCTTAAGTCAGAAAGACAAGAAATAACAAGTGTTGCCAAGGATGTGGAGAAAGAGGAAACCTTGTGCACTGTTGGTGGGAATGTAAATTGGTGTAGCCAGTGTGGAAAACAGTATGGAGGCTCCTCAAAAAATTAAAAACAGAAATATCATATGATCCCAGTAATTCCTCTATTGGGTATTTACCCAGAGAAAATGAAAACACTAATTTGAAAAAATACATGCACCCTATGTTTATTGTAGCATTATTTACAATAGCCAAGATACAGAAACACAGGTATCCATCAATAGACAAATGGATAAGGAAGATGTGTGTATACACACTATATATACATATACACTATGTGTATATATACACACTATATACACCATATGTGTGCATGCACATACACACAGGAATATTTCACAGCCATAAAAAAGGATGAGACTGCCATTTGTGACAATATGGTTGGACCTAGAGGGCATTATGCTAAATGAAGTCAGACTGAGAGGGACAATATCCTATGATTTCACTCGTAAATGGAATCTAAAAAATGAATAAACAAAAAGCAGAATCAGACCTATAAATACAGAGAACAAATTGACAGTTGTCAGAGGTGAGGGAGGTGGGAATGGGCAAAATAGGTGAAGGGGAGTGGGAAATACAGGCTTCCAGTTCTGGAATGAATAAATCATGAGAATAAAAGGCACAGCATAAGGCATTATAGTCAGTGATATTGTAATAGTGTTGTATGGTGACAGATGGTAGCTACACTTGTGATAAACATACCACAAACTAATGTATAAATTCAAATCACCATGTTGGACACCTGAAACTAATGTAATGTATGTCAACTATACTAAAAAAAAAAAAAAAAGTTAAAATAGTTGCAAGTGATTATTGCTGGCAACAAATGGAGCAGGGGCTGTTGTTTATCATTATAAACACTCCGAAATAGTTGATGTTTAAGCTGAAAGTATTAAGTGTATAAGATTTTTTAAGAAAATAGACACACTTGGGATAGATATATTCAGAAGAAAGGATAATTATAAGCCAATATTCTTTGGAAGAAAACCAAATTATATATTTGTAAGAAAGAAAATATGCTTTTTTTTTTTTTTTAAGATTTTATTTATTTATTTGACAGAGAGACACAACGAGAGAGGAAATACAAGCAGGGGGAGTGGGAGAGGGAGAAGCAGGCTTCCCGCGGAGCAGGGAGCCCGATGCAGGGCTTGATGTGGGGCTCGATGCGGGGCTCGATGCGGGGCTTGATCCCAGGACCCTGGGACCATGACCTGAGCCGAAGGCAGACGCTTAACAACTGAGCCACCCAGGCGCCCCAAGAAAATATGCTTCTCACCAAGACTTCTCTGTTCATTCCTAGCAATGTGATACCCACACTTCCTCATCTTAAATCTGTTACCATCACTAGACAACATCTTGAGGCCAAAGACTGTCTTAAAAATGTTAGTATTTCTCACCTGACTTAACACATAGCACTCAGTAAATAACTCAATTGTCTGTGTAACTGTCTGTGCACCTAAGATCCTGGTCACCCTACTGAGACAGAATGAGGTATAGAGATGTCACATTTACATGGCATTAGTTTCAGTCCAGCATCTAGGAAAATGGTAACCAGATAACTCAGTGCTTCCCACTTGCAAGTATTGTTATCACAAGAATGAAGAAAATAAAGTTAATTTACAAATACTAGAGCATTGACATTGAACTCTTTGGTCTGGCACATAGTAGACAACTCAAGGTTTTGTTTTACTTTTTAAGTAAGTATTAGAGTGAAGAATAAATGAGTGACTGCCTTTGTAGAATCATATGGATATGGAGAATTTGACAAAAATCTATTTCTGGGCTTGCCTTTTTAGCCAGTCACTCACTCAAGATTGGGCCCTTGCCTGGAGAAAAATCCTGATGTTGACTCCTATATGCTGTGTTCTTGCATCTCCTTTTCCTTTTAAGTCTGTGTTCCTAAATTATTGATACTTTCTTTTCTCTTTTAAAGTACTTCGTGAGTGCAAGGGATCCCCTAATTTTATTAATGTCATGTTTCAGTTTTTGTTTTTTTTTGTTATTTAGTGTTAACATTGTTCTCAATAAGAAGTTTGATTTACAATCCATTGTCCTAGAATCTTGGTTTGCAAGTTTGGGAGTAACTTGAAAGGATGGACTTCAAGTGGGAATAGTCATATGCCCTTATTTCTTTTCCTCAGAGGTGGTTTATTATCCAAATCAATGATTGGTATATGAGAAACCAAATCCTCAACAATTACTATAGATCATTCGTATTTGTTGAGTGAGGTCTGCCTAGAACATTTTGGGTATTCAATAAAATGATTCTCTAAATAGTTTGTTTTTAAAATTTTGCCACGGTAGTCTTAGTTACTCTGTTTCTGTGGTGAATATTTATTTGTAGATTGGACTCTGCAGCTTTACTCCACAGAAAAGTGAATTGCTACCTTCATGGTTCTTGTCTAGATTTCTTGACAAACAGCCAAATTATCTGATTTAAATAATAGCTGAAAAAGAGATTTGTAAGACCATAACAGGTTAGCTAAGGACAGTCACCGTTCACTTGGCTTTAGCCTCCATCCAGCATCACCATATAGGAAAATACGCAGGAATAACTTAGTGCTTCACACTTACAAGTGTTTCTATCACAATGCTGAAGAAAATAAAGTTAGTTTACAAATATTAAAGCATTGACATTGAACTCCATGGTTTGGCATATTAGTATTTTATGTGAACTTGTGTCTGAGTTTGTGTGTGTAACATGGTCCAATAGTATAAGATTGCTGAGTCACTGAGGTATATGGTTTCAAGTCATAGTTCATCTAACTGTTCAGTGAGGCCAAAATTGTAAGTCCAGGTGACCAGAAACAGGACACTTTACCACTTTCACTGAAAGTTACTATTAGTATAATTTCTTTTCAAGGAAGTAGATAGATTAGATGTAGTTGCAAAAGCTAAATTGTTGCCTGTGGTGACTAAGGATTCTAATGCTGTTCCTGCTAATATTTATTCTGGAAATCTTAAGCCTAGTAAGGTTGACCTTTTTTTTTTTTTTTGAAGATTTTATTTATTTATTTGACAGAGACATAGTGAGAGCAGGAACAAGCAGGGGGAGTGGGAGAGGGAGAAGCAGGCTTCCCGCGGAGCAGGGAGCCCGATGCGGGGCTCAATCCCAGGACCCTGGGATCATGACCTGAGCCGAAGGCAGATGCCCAACAACTGAGCCACCCAGGCGCCCAAGGTTGACCTTCTTTACTCCCTCTCCCATCCCTCTCTTTATTTCATAAACATTTATGAAGTACTCGTAGTGTGAAAGACCTATGAAAGACACACTAAGCATTATAGGAGATGCAAAGGTAGGCTGATTACATATAATGAGGGACATATGAGAAATCTCTGAAGGAGTGTTTTTTTGAAATACCATACCTTGCTCTAATATAGCTTACTCCACACATATTCATACATACACACTTAGAAATCATTGCGATAGAGACCCATTGTCCTTGATAAGAATGTGTTTCTCACTGCAGGAGAAAAAAAAGTTGAGAGTTAAAGCCTAGAGATTTAAAATCTACCAACAGAGCTGTGTCTACAAATATGACACTGTATCATTATATATGGAATGTTACAGGAGTAATATTCTGAATTATTTTGAAAATACTAAGTAGATAAACTTTTTATTTCCTCTTATAAAGTTTGTTATGTCTGTGCTCCACAATCACCTTTAGTATTAAGTCATAAGTAGTCCAAGGGAAGGAAAGGTAGATACACCAGAACAAGGGGGTTCATAGAATAGAGGAGGCAGAAATAGCATATAGGAAGTACCCCTAAAAGTATTGGTAGTGGAAGAGTTGGTTCCTGAACAAAAAGAAAAGGAGAAGGGGACAAGATTAGACTCCCGTGTCCTGGTTTCTCTGGACTGAAACCCTGGAAAGGATTGATGAGGAGTTCAGAAACAATGTCCTCAGTTTCAGGGTATCCTCGAACAGTTGGGATTGTTTTCTTGACTCTCCTTGAACAAACTGGATCATTTTTGAGGTCTCTTAGAAAAGCACTAAGTCTAACATGGGGCCACCCAAGCAGTAAATTGGAAATAGTAAAGTAGCAGAATATGTTGAGAACAAAGGTTCCTCTCCAGTTTTCTACACAATCAAGGTTATTGTGAAGGAATTCCTAGGTTTGCCTTTGGGCCTAGTTAAGGTATCAGGGAGCACAAACTAGCTATTATTTTGTCTAAGAGGATGACCAGCAAGGCCAAAGAAGCTCATCTGTGGTAATGGGGTCAGAGGACATAGAAATTGTTTTAGAATACCCAATGCCAACTGGGGCCCCAAAGCAGTAGTTACTGAACCAGCAGTTAAATGTCACCAGTGCTGGAGACCAGCCTAACCACTAGAGCTAGCAGAACACAGACTGCAATTTTCCCTACTGGCAGAGTGCCACAATGTAGAGAGGGGACAATGTGCAAAACAAAACTATATTTCTTTATATTGGAACTCAACTCAGTTCACAAACCCTCGTGTCCATTAATGGTAGAAATGTTAATCTTGCCAATTAAAATTTAGTCATTTGTAAGTTGAAACAGCCTTCTTTGAGTAAATAGTTCAATTCAGAATTCTTTTCTCCCCTTCTCTTCTGTCCTTTCTAAAAGCAATTTAAACTCCTGCCATTAGAAGAAAGGTATCTTGTTCTGGTGCTGACCTCTAGTGGTCACTGACCTGCACTGAGGTGTCTGATCCTGCTTGGTTTTCTTTGGATGATGGTAATTTACATGTACTGCTGTAATGTTCTGGCTTGACCTCCAGTCTCTAAGATACATGTACTTTGCATTATCTGATCACAACCCTAAGTTCCTTTGGACCTCTCAGCTCTTTTTCAGCCTCTTCTATGGGCCATTGCCATATTACAGTTGCTTTATAGTAGTAGTTCTCAAATTGGGATACATATAACTCTTGGCATACACAAAGACATTCCAAGGAATATGAACAAAATTTTTTTTCTTTCTTAAAGATTTTATTTATTTGACAGAGAGAGGGACAAGCAAGCAGAGAGAGAAGCAGGCTCCCCGCTGAGCAAGGAGCCTGATGTGGGGCTTGATCCCAGAACCTTGGGATCATGACCTGAGCCGAAGGCAGATGGTTAACTGAGCCACCCAGGCGCCCCTAGTTTATTTTTAAAAATCAGCTGTGTTTATGATTTATATAAATTTATCAATTTTAAGAGTACAACTCTATGACTTTTGACAAATGTATACCATCATGTAACCACTAAAACAGTCATGATGTAAAACATTTCATCACCCCAAAGAAGTTCTTTCATGCCCCTTGTAGTCCGTCTCCTCCCTCCACCCAAGCCCCTGGCAATGACAAATCTGTTTTTTGCCTTTTCTAGAATGTCATTTAAATATTATGCTCTGTGTAGCCTTTTGCAACTGACTTCTTAGCGTAATGCTTTTGAGATTCATCTGTGTTGCATATATCAGTAGTTCATTCCTTCTTTAAAAAAGAGCTTTATTGGGCGCCTGGGTGGCTCAGTTGGTTAAGCGACTGCCTTCGGCTCAGGTCATGATCCTGGGGTCCTGGGATCGAGTCCCGCATCGGGCTCCCTGCTCCGCGGGGAGCCTGCTTCTCCCTCTCCCACTCCCCCTGCTTGTGTTCCCTCTCTCACTGTGTCTCTCTCTGTCAAATAAATAAATAAAATCTTTAAAAAAAAAAAAGAGCTTTATTGATACGTTATTCGGATACCATATAACTCATCCATTTAGAGGGTACAATTTAATGGTTTTTAGTATATTCACAGAATTGTTCAGCCATTACTGCAGTCAGTTTTAGGACTACTGATTAATGCAACAATATGGATGGATTTCAAAGTATTATGCTAAGTCAGTCACACCTTTACCACCTTTACTGCCGCCATCCTGGTTCAAGCCACCCTAATCTCTGCTTGCATTATTATAATAACCTGCAAACTGGTCTTCCTACTCTCACCCTACTTACACCCTATGCTCAGCATAATAGCCAGGTGATCTTAAAAAATAAGTGAGATCATGTCATGCCTTTGCTCAAACCTTGTCATTTTCTCTCTCCTTCTTAAGAGTAAAAGCCAACGTTTTTACGATGGCCTACAAATGCTTGCATGGTATTTCCACCACCCCTCTCTTGTATTCCTTCTGTGTGATGACTCTTCCACCACATTCTTCATGGGTGACCTCCCTATCCTCCTACAAATCTTTTTTCAAATACCACCTTTTCAGTGAATCCTCCATAACCATCCAGGTTTTTTTTAAAGTTTCTATTTAAATTCTGATTAGTTAACATACAGTGTAATATTGGTTTCAGGAGTAGGATTTAGTGATTCATCACTTACATATGAAATCCAGGGCTCACCCATTCAACCCACCCCTTAATACTCTTCACCCATTTAACCCACCCCTCTACCAACCTCCCCTCCAGCAACCCTCAGTTTGTGCTCTATAGTTATTAGTCTCTTATGGTTTGCCTCCCCCTCTTTTCTTTCCCTTCCCCTATGTTCATCTGTTTTGTTTCTTAAATTCCACATATGAGTGAAATCATAAGGTATTTGTGTTTCTCTGAGTGATTTATTTTACTTAGCATAATACACTCTAGCTCCATCCAAGTCATGGAAAAATGAAAGATTTCATTCTTCTTGATGGCTGAGAAATGTTCCTGTGTGTGTGTGTGTGTGTGTGTATCTTCTACACACACGCACTACATACTTTATCCATTCATCAGTTGATGGGCATTTGGGCTCTTTCCATAATTTGGTTTTTGTTGATAATGCTGCTATAAAGATTGGGGTGGATGTGCCTCTTCAACTTAGTATTTTTGTATACTTTAGATAAATACTTAGTAGTGCAGTTGCTGGGTGGTAGAGTAGTTCTATTTTTAACTTCTAGAGGAAACTCCATACTGTTTTCCAGAGTGACTGCACCAGTTTGCATTCCCACCAATAGTGTAAGGGGGTTCCCCTTTCTCCACATCCTCGCCAACACCTGTCGTTTCCTGATTTGTTAATTTTAGCCATTCTGACAGGTGTGAGGTGGTATCTCATCCTGGTTTTGATTTGTATTTCCCTGATGATGAGTGATAATGAGCACCTCTTTTCATATGTCTATTAGCCATCGTATGTCTTCTTTGGAAAAATGTCTATTCATGTTTTCTGCCCACTTCTAAACTGGACTATTTGTTTTTTGGGTGTTGAGTTTGTCAATTCTTTTTTTATTTAAATTCAATTAATTAACATACAGTGTATTATTAGTTTCAAAGGTAGAGTTCAGTGATTCATCAGTTGTATATAACACCCAGTGTTCATTACATCATGTGCCCTCCTTAATGCCCATCACTCTGTTACCCCATCCCCTCACCCTCCTCCCCTCCAGTAACCCTCAGTTTGTTTCCTGAGATTAAGAGTCTCTTATGGTTTGTCCCCCTCTCTGATTGCCTTGTTTTATTTTTCCCTTCCTTCCCCTTTGTTCATGTGTTTTTCTTAAATTCCATATGAGTGAAATCATATGATAATTATCTTTCTCTGATTGACTTATGTCACTTAGCATAATACCCTTTAGTTCCATCCACGTCATTGCAAATGGCAAGATTTCATTTTTTTGATGGCTGAGTAATATTCCATTGTATATGTACATATATGTACCACATCTTCTTTATCCATTCATCTTTTGATGGACATCTGGGCACTTTCCATAGTTTGGCTATTGTGGACGTTGCTGCTATAAACATTGGGATGCAGGTGCCCCTTCAGATCATTACATTTATAATTTTGGGGTATATACCCAGTAGTGCAAGTGCTGGGTGTTTTTAACTTTTTGAGGAACCTCCATACTGTTTTCAAGAGTGGCTGTACCAGTTTGCATTCCCAACAGTGTAAGAGGCTTCCCCTTTCTCTGCATCCTTGCCAACATTTGTTGTTTCCTGACTTGTTAATTTTAACCATTCTGATTGGTGTGAGGTGGTATCTCATTGTGATTTTGACTTGTATTTCGCTGACGTCGAGTGACGTTGAACATTTTTTCATGTGTCTGTTGGCCATTTGGATGTCTTCTTTGGAGAAATATCTGTTCATGTCTCTTGCCCATTTCTTGACTGGATTATTTGTTCTTTTGGTGTTGAGTTTGAGTTTTTCATAGATTTTGGATATTAACCCTTTATCTGATAAAACATTTGCAAATATCTTCTTTCCTTCTGTCAGTTGTCTTGGTTTTGTTTACTGTTTCCTTTGCTGTGCAAAAGCTTTTTATCTTTTTTTTTTTTTTTTTTTTTTTTTTAAATGAGAGTCTTCGTTTTCTTTCTTTCTTTTTTTTTTTTTTTAAAGATTTTTTATTTTATTTTATTGAGAGAGACAGAGAGAGAGCAGGGTCAGAGAGAGAAGCAGGCCCCCTGCTGAGCAGGGAGCCCGATGCGGGACTCGATCGTGGGACTCCAGGATCATGACCTGAGCCGAAGGCAGTCACCTAACCAACTGAGCCACCCAGGCGCCCCGCAAAAGCTTTTTATCTTGATGAAGTCCCAATACCTCATTTTTGCCTTTGTTTCCCTTGCCTTTGGAGACGTGTCCAGCCAGAAGTTGCTGCAGCCTAGGTCAAAGAGGTTGCTGCCTGTGTTCTCTTCTAGGGTTTTGATGGATCCTTGTCTCACATTTATGTCTTTCCATTTTGAGTTTATTCTTGGGTATGATGTGAGAAAGTGGTCTGATTTCATTCTTTTCATGCAGCTCTCCAGTTTTCCCAACATCATTCATTTAAGAGACTTTTTTCCCATTGGATATTCTTTCCTGCTTTGTTGAAGATTATTTAGCCATATAGCTTATTTAACCATATAGCCATATAGTTATGGGTCTATTTCTGGGTTTTCTATTCTGTTCCACTGTGTGGAAAACAGATCTGTGTGTCTGTTTTTGTGCCAGTACTATACCGTCTTGATGACTACAGCTTCGTAATAAAGCTTGAAGTCCAGAATTGTGATGCCTCCGGCTTTGCTTTTCTTTTTCAAGATTGCTTTGACTATTCAGGGTCTTTTGTGTTCCATACAGATTTTAGGATTGTTTGTTCTAGCTATGTGAAAAATGCTGGTGCTCTTTTGGTAGGGAGTGTGTGCATTAAATGTGTAGATTGCTTTGGGTAGTATAGACATTTTAACAGCATGTCTCCTTCCAATCCATGAGCATGGAATATTTTTCCATTTCTTTGTGTCCTGTTCAGTTTGTTTCATAAGTGTTCTATAGTTTTCAGAGTACAGAGCTTTTACCTCTTTGGTTAGGTTTATTCCTAGGTATCTTATGGTTTTTGGTGCAATAGTAAATGGGTTGAGTCCTTGATTTCTTTGTCTGCTGTTTCATTATTGATGTATAGGAATGCAACAGATTTCTCTATGTTGATTTTATATCCTACAACTTTGCTGAATTTGTGTATCAGTTCTAGCAATTTTTTGGTGGAGTCTTCTAGGTTTTCTACATAGAGTATTATGTCATCTATGAATAGTGAAAGTTTGATTTTTTTTCCTTGCTGATTTGGATGCCTTTTATTTCTTTTTGTTGTCTGATTGCTGAGGCTAGGACTTCCAGTACTGTGTTAAAAACAATGGTCATAGAAGACATCTCTGTCTTGTTCCTGACTTTAGAGGACAAGTTCTCAGTTTTTGCCCATTGAGGATGATATTAGCTGTGGGTCTTTCATATATGGCCTTCATGATGTTGAGGTTATGTTCCCTCTATTACTACTTTGTGTGAGGGGTTTTTATTGAGAACAGATGCTGCACTTAGTTAAATGCTTTTTCTGTACCTATTGAGAGGATCGTATTGTTTTTATCCTTTTATTTTTTTAATATTTTATTTATTTAGAGAGAGTGCACATGAGTGGGGGGAGGGGTAAAGGAAGATGGAGAGAGAATCCAAGCAGATTCTGCATTGAGAGAGGAGCCTGATGGGGGGCTCAATCTCATGACCCTGAGATCATGACCTGAGCTAAAACCAAGAGTTAGATGCTTAACTGACTGAGTCACTCGGGCGCCCCTTATCTTTTCTTTTATTAAAGTGGTATATCACATTGATTGATTTTTGAGTATTAAAACACCCTTGCAGCCCAAGAGTAATCTCACTTGATTATGGTGAATAACTCTTTTAATGTACTGTTGGATTCGATTTGCTAGTGTCTTGTTGAGAATTTTTGCATCCATTTTCATCAGGGATATTGGCATATAATTCTTCACTTTAGTGGGGTCTTTGTCTGGTTTTGGAATCAAGGTAATGCTGGCCTCGTGGAATGAATTTGGAAGTTTTCCTTCCATTTCTACTTTTTGTAACAGTTTGAGAAGAGTAGGTATTAACTCTTCTTTAAATGTTTGGTAGAATTCCCTTGGGAAGCCATCTGGCCTGGACTTTTGTTTGTTGGGAGACTTTTGATTACTGATTCAGTTTCTTTGCAGATTATGGGTCTGTTCAAATTTTCTATTTCTTTCTGCTTCAGTTTTGGTAGTTTATATGTTTCTAGGAATTTATCCAATTCTTCCAGATTGCCTAATTTGTTGGCATATAATATTTCATAATATTCTCTTAAAATTGTATTTCTGTGGTGTTGGTTGTGATTTCTCCTCTTTTATTCATGATTTTATTTATTTGGGTCCTTTCTCTTTTCTTTTTTATAAGTCTGGCTAAGGGTTATCAATTTTATTGATTCTTCCCAAGAAAAAGCTCCTAATTTCATTGAGCTGTTCTATTGGCTTTTTTTCCCCTTTCTATATCATTTACTTCTGCTCTAATCTTTATTATTTTCCTTCTTCTGCTGGCTTCAGGCTTTATTTGCTTTTCCTTTCTTAGTTCCTTTTTTTTTTTTTTTTAAAGATTTTTATTTATTTATTTTGAGACAGAGAGAATGAGAGACAGAGAGCATGAGAGGGAGGAGGGTCAGAGGGAGAAGCAGACTCCCTGCCAAGCAGGGAGCCCGATGCGGGACTCGATCCTGGGACTCCAGGATCATGACCTGAGCCGAAGGCAGTCGCTTAACCAACTGAGCCACCCAGGCACCCCTCCTTTTTTTTTTAAAGATTTTATTTATTCATGAGAGACCGAGAGAGAAAGAGAGAAGAAGTGGGAGAAGCAGGCTCCCACGGAGCAGGGAGCCCGATGCGGGACTCGATCCCAGGACTCTGGGTTCACGACCCGAGCTGAAGGCAGACGCTTAACCGTCTGAGCCACCCAGGCGCCCTTCTTAGTTCCTTTAGATTAAGGTTAGGTTGTATGTTTGATACTTTTCTTGCTTTTTGAGGTAGGCCTGTATTGCAATATATTTCCCTCTTAGGACTGTCTTTGCTGTGTCCCAAAGGTTTTGGACTGTCATGTTTTCATTTTCATTTGTTTCCGTGCATTTTTAAATTTCTCCTTTAATTTCCTGGTTAAGCCATTCATTCTTTAGTAGGATGTTCTTTAACCTCCATATATTTGTGGTCTTCCCAAATTTTTCTTGTGGTGACTTCAAGTTTAATGGCCTTGCGGTCTAAAAATATGCATGGCGTTATCTCAATCTTTTTGTACTTGTTGAGGCCTGATTTGTGACCTAGTATGTGATCTGTCCCGGAGAATGTTCCATGTACACTCGAAAAGAATGTGTATTCTTTTTCTTTAGGAGGAAATTTTCTGAATATATCTGTTAAGTCCATCTGGTCCAGTGTGTCATTTAAAGCCATTGTTTCCTTTTTGATTTTCTGTCCACTGCTGTAAGTGGGGTGTTAAAGTCACCTACGACTATTGTATTGTTATCAATGAGTTTCTTTATGTTGGTTATTAATTGATTTGTATATTTGGATGCTCCCAAGTTGAGGGCATAAATATTTATAATTGTTATATCTTCTTGTTGGATAGACCTGTTTATTATAATATAGTGCCCTTATTCATTTCTTGTTACAGCCCTTGGTTTAAAATCTAGTTTGTCTCATATACGTATGGCTACTCCGACTTTCTTTTGATGTCCATTAGCATGATAAATAGTTCTCCATCCCCTCACTTTCAACCTGCAGGTGTCTTTAGGTCTGAATGAGTCTCTTGTAGGCAGCATATCGATGAGTCTTGTTATTTCATCCATTCTGATACCTATGTGTTTTGATTGGCACAGTTAGTCCATTTACATTCAGAGTGATTATTGATGATATGAATTTAGTGCCATTGTATTACATGTAAAGTTGGTGTTTCTGGAGATTTGGTCTGTTTCTTTCTAGTCTTTGTTGCTTTTGGTCTTTCTTTCCCACTCAAAGAGTCCCTTTTAATATTTCTTGCATGGCTGGTTTAGTGGTCATGAACTCCTTTAATTTTTGTTTGTCTGGAAAACTCTTTATCTCTCCTTCTATTTTGAATGACAGCCTTGCTGGATAAGGTATTCTTGGCTGCATATTTTTCCCATTCAGCACATTGAATATATCATGTCACTCTCTTCTGGCCTGCCAAGTTTCTGTGGAGAGATCTGCTGCTAACCTTATTTGCCTTCCTTTGTAGGTTAGGGTTTTCTTTTCCCTTACTGCTTTCAGAACTTTCCTTATCTCTGTATTTTCCAAATTTTACTATGATATGTCTTGGTGTTGGCCTGCTTTTGTTGATTTTGATGGGAGTGCTCTGTGCTTCCTGGATTTGGATGTCTGTTTCCTCCCCCAGATCAGGAAAGTTTTCAGCTATAATTTGCTCAAGTAAACCTTTCTGCTCCTTATTCTGGGACTCTTATGATATGAGTGTTATTACACTTTATGGAGTTACTGAGTTCCCTAAGTTTACACTCATGATCTAATATTTTTCTTTCCCTCTTCTTTTCAGCTTCATTATTTTCCATAATTTTTTAAAGATTTATTTATCTGAGAGAGAGAGAGAGAGCATGAGTGGGAGAGAGGCAGAGGGAAAGGAATAAGCAGACTCCCTGCTGAGCGTGGAGCCCAACACAGGGCTTGATCCCACCCCGAGATCATGATCTGAGCTGAAGGCAGATGCTTAACCGACAGCCACTCAGGCGCCCCTGTTTTTCATAATTTTATCTTCTATATCATTTATTTGTTCTGCTTCTTCCATCCTTCATTCCTTCCATCCAGTCAGTTTTGCATCTCGGTTATAGTATTTTTAATTTCAACCTAATTTTTAGGTTTTTTTAATCTCTGTACTAAGGGAGTCCCTGATGTCTTTTGTGCTTTCCTCAAGCCCAGCTAGTATCCTTATGATTGTTGTTGTAAATTCTGGTTCAGGCGTATTACTTATATCTGTTTCAGTTAGATCCCTAGCCGAGATCTCTTCTTGTTTTTTCTTTTGGGGTGAATTCCTCCATCTTGGCATTTTTTTTCTAGACCTCTGTCTTCTGTGGGTTAGGAAAAGCCTCTTATGTTTCCTGCTCCTGAGAGTAATGTCTATATTAAGAAGAGCTCCTTTACTGTCCAGGGCCTGGCGCTTCGGGAAGTGTTTCTGGTGCATGCTGCATGCACTCTGCTGTTGTGTTTTGGCTGCTCTATCCCTCAGGTCAGGCCTCTGCAGAGTTTCTCCTTGCCTGCAGTGGGGAGTGTTTGGACCTTGTCCAGTGTGTGGTGAGCTTTAACTAGGTGTGTTTTGTTCTGCTTGTTAAGAGAGGCTAGATCCTATTTCCCCTCGAACTTAAGCTTTGTGCACTCAATGGTCAGTAGACTTGGTGTGCAGGTGTCTTGTGCTGGTCTTCTGCGGGAGGGGCCCACTTTCTGCTCCCTGATTTTCAGGCACCCTTGCCCTGGTTCAGAAGCACCTGCAGAGTCCAGGGAGGTGGGGCTTGGTGTAAGTGGTGCAAGCCTCCACTGTGGGAAGCTGTGCTGCTCACTGAAGTCCGTCAGTGCTGATGTCCAAGGGGGGGGAAAATGTTGTAAGCCTGCTCTCTCCTCAGAGAGGGGAGTTCGCACCCACTGCTGTTCCAGAAGCCCTTACAGAAGAGTGAACAATCTCCCCTTGTTTGTCCCAGGCTTCACCCTGCCTTTACCATGTCTCTGTCAGAGCCATCTGCCCACCCGGTGGCACTGTATTTTATCTCAGGCCTGCCATCTGAGTTTCAAAACTCCAAATCATAGGGACCTTGCGTGTCACACTGAT
The DNA here is from genome assembly GCF_029215605.1 of Mirounga angustirostris. Taxonomy (NCBI): domain Eukaryota; kingdom Metazoa; phylum Chordata; class Mammalia; order Carnivora; family Phocidae; genus Mirounga; species Mirounga angustirostris. Next base: position 60,674,016 of record NW_026991710.1, read on the forward strand.
CCTCTGGGGGAGGGTCTCGCGGTGGTATGGATGGTGCCAGTTTGTTCCAGAAGGGCAGTCACACTGAGCACGGGCTTGGAGTTCATGGCAAAGAGTAGCAAAAAGCTGGTGTCTTGGTTAGCGGCCCACAGCAGACATCTCTGCTCCTATGCTAATGAATTGGACAGCTCAATGGCACCCGCTGGCTCTTTTGTCCCTGGAGAGGCAGTGCCACCTCTCCCACGTGCACTGCAAGAAGGGGGACTGTCTCTCCCAGTGGGACCCAGGGGATCTTCCGACCACACTGTCTGCTCCCGGGCCTCTGCCCTTCTTCTCCACAGGAGCACCTCTGTACCCACCAGGCTTCCCCCAATGATCGCATGGACTTCTAGAACTTTAGTCTCTGAGCTCAGCCACTTGTAAAAACTTGCAGTAATCAACCGCTCTCATTTTCCACGTCAGTGGTTTTAGAGAAGTGTTTTTCTTTTCTAGAGCCCTGTGCTCTATTCTCTCTCTCTCTCTCTCTCTCCCTCCCCTCTCTTCCTGATCCAGACTCCCTCCCTTCCCTAGCACTCGCTATTCTTTTTTTTTTTTTTTAACGATTTTATTTATTTATTTGAGAGAGAGAATGAGATAGAGCATGAGGGGGGGGCTCAGAGGGAGAAGCAGACTCCCTGCTGGGCAGGGAGCCCAATGTGGGACTCGATCCCAGGACTCCAGGATCATGACCTGAGCTGAAGGCAGTCGCTTAACCAACTGAGCCACCCAGGCGCCCGCACTCGCTATTCTTTTCTCCCCCAAATCACAGCTCATCTCCTACCTTCCATGACGTGGCCTCTTTTCTCCCTCTAGTTGTACAGTTTGTTCTCCTAGTCCTCAGATTGATTTCCTGGTGTTTTGAATGATTTGATATTTATCTAGCTGTGTTTCAGGTATGAGGCAAGCATAGGGTCCTCCTACTACTCCGCCCTCTTAACTCCCTAATCATTCAGTTTAAATTGCAAACTCTACATGCATTCCCAATTTCCCTTGTAATACTTTTTAAAAAACCGTAGTACTAAAAAAAACAAAACAAAAACAAACCCAACCAAACAAAAAAACTGTAGTACTTACTATATTCTGACATACTCATATCATTTGATTATTTATTTTGTTATTTGCCTCCTGCCACAAGAATATAAATTTAACAAGGGCAAGATGTTTGTTTATTTTGTTCATTGATCTATACCCAGTACCTAAAATGGTGCCTGGAACATTGTGAGGACTCCTGGGACAGTGCACAGATAGCAGACTGAAACACACCCCCAGTCTTTCTGAGAAAGAGACCTGTTTGTCCAGGAGCTTTGGCCTGGGGGGCAGGCTTCTGGTTTGGCGCACATAAGGGGGCCTACAAACTACAAAACTGCTATTAGGGAACAGAGGCCAATTGATGCAGTCTTTGTGCTCTCCCTCTGCCTTGCTCCAGCTTGCCAGTATCGTACAGAGAGGAGCTTACACCATTCTCTGCTGCCCTGATTTTTACAGGGCAGTTGCTGCCAGGAGACACCTCTATATCGCCTAGGTTTGGTGGTAGCAGTTCATAGATCCCACGGGACTATCCCACGGGATAGTCCCACGGGACTATCACCAACAGAGAATTTTTAAACAGTAGTACCACTCCCAGTGGCTGCCCCAAGAACTACCACAGCAAGAGGCAAAAGACCTAGAAACCCAATCCTTCTGTGAAAAAGGCTTATTAGTTTATCGTCAAAGTTGCAACCTAAGGGGCAGGCTTCTGTTAACACACACATCTAAGGGCTAAAACCTTCCCTGACACCTCAGAGAGTGGGCATTATCTTTATGCTCTCCCTGTGCTACACTCTAGAGTGCCATCATCCCTCAGAGGGGAGTTCTTATATGTGTCTGGTATCCTAGTTTTTATATCTGGTGCCTGGTTTTTAGTGGCTGTCACCCAGGGAATATCCTTTGATCACTCCTGGCTCTGATGGCCAAGTGCACTGGCACTCCTGTGTCTAATGGGACTGTAACAGTCAGAGTTCTTGGTAGGTACCAATCCCAGGACACTGCACAGACCAGACTGAAAAACACCCCTGGTCTTTTTGTGAAAGACACCTACTTGCTAGTCCTGGAGCTTCAGCCTAAAGGGCAAACTTTAGGTTTGGCATACCTTTAGAGGCTATACAGGTGCTCTCAGTGAACGTAGGCTAGGGAATGCCATGTTTGCACTCTAGCTCACCCATATCTCCCAGAAAGGAGCTCATACATTTGTCTGGAGCCCCAATTTTGTGACTACTTCCCAAGAGACACCTCCAGATCACCTGGCTCTGGGGGCCAGTCTGGTCAATTACTGGGACCTATTAAAAATAAAATATGATATATGTGTAATTACAAAGTTTTAAGAGACAACTAAGAGCAAGAGCGGTGTTGAACAATAAGTTTTATCTTCACAAGGCCAACCCTTCCAAGACAGAAAGGCAGTTGTTCCATCTGATTGATAGAAACCAATGTAGGCAATCAAGCAAAATGAAGAAACAGAGGAATATGTTCCAAATGAAAGCAGAAAATGAAATCCCTTAATGAAATGGAGGTAAGTAATTTACCTGATAAAGAGTTCAAAGTAGTGGTCATAAAGATGCTTACTGAACTTGGAAGAAGAATGGATGAACACAGGACTTCAAAGAGAATTTTAAAAGATGAAGATAGTTTAAAGGATTTATAGGACAACCTGAAGCAGACTAATGCTCACTTTATAGGGGTCCCAGAAAGAGAAGAGAGAGAGGCAGAAAATTTATTTGAAGAAATAATGACTGAAAACTTCCCTAACCTGGGGAAAGAAATAGAATTCCAGATCCAGGCAGAGGATTCCAAATAAGGATTCCAGAGGATTCCAAATAAGATGAAACCAGAGACCTATACCAAGACACATTATAATTAAAATGTTAAAAGTTAAGGGAAAGGAGAGACTCTTAAAAACAACAAGAGGAAAACAAGTTGTTACCATGCGAGGGAACCCAAATAGGCTATGAGCATATTTTTCAGCAGAAACCTTGCAAGCCAGAAGGGAGTGACAATATATTCAAAGTGCTGGAAGAAAAAAATTTCCAACCAAGAATATACTACCCAGCAAAATTAACAATCAGAATTGAAGGAGAGGTAGTTTTCCAGAGAAGCAAAAGCTAAAGGAGTTCATCATCACCAAACTGACCTTAAAGAAATACTAAAGGGACTTGTTAAGTTGAGAAGAAATATAAACAGTAACAAGAAAACATATGAAAAACTGTATCTCTGGTAAAGGTAAATATTTACTGAAGGGAATAGATTAATCTCTTAAAGCTTAGTATGAGGGTTAAAAGACAAATATAGGGGTGTCTTTAAGCGTCTGCCTTCGGCTCAGGTCATGATCCCAGGATCGAGCCCCACATCAGGCTCCCTGCTCAGTGGGGAGTCTGCTTCTCCCTCTGCCCCTCAACCCACTTGTGCTCTCTCTCTCCCGCCTTCTCTCTGTCTCTCAAATAAAATCTTTTTTAAAAGAAATATATATACAAAATAATACAAAAAATAAATGTCACCACAATAATTAGTTAAGGGATACACATGATATGATGAAAAGATGTTTAATGTGACATCAGAAACAAAACATTAGAGGGAGAATAATAATGTAGACTTTAAAATGCATTCAAACTTGAGTTGTCATCAACTTAAAATAGACTTACAAATTTTTATATGTAGGCCTCATGATTACCACAAAGCAAAAACCAGTAGTGGATGAACAAAAGGTAACGAGAAAGGCATCTTAAGCATACCACTAAGGAAAGTCGTCAAACCAAGATGGAAGAGAGCAAGAGAAGAAAAAAGGAACAGAGGAAGTACAAAACAGCCAGAAAGCAAGTAACAAAATGGTAATAGTAAGTCTTTAGCCATCAGTAATTCTTTGAATGTAAATAAATTCTCCAGTCAGAAGATGTAGAGTAGCTAAATGGATAGAACAAAATAAGACCCATCTATATGTTGCCCCCAGGAGACTTCAAACATAAAGACACACACAGACTGAAAATTAAGAGTTGGAAAAAGATATGCCATGCAAATGGAAACCAGAAGAGAGCTGGAGTAGCTATACTTGTATCAGACAAAATGGACTTTAAAACAAAGACTGTGATAAGAGACAAAGAAGGGCATTACATAATGATAAAGGGGTCAATTTAAAAACAGGATATAACATTAATAAGTATTTATGCACCCAAATAGGAGCACCTAAATACATAAAGCAAATATTAACACACCTAAAGGGAGAATTAGACAGCAACCCAATGACAGCAGGGGACTTGAACACCACCCTTCTTACATCAGTAGATCAGACAGCAAAAACTATGGAAACATTGACCTTAAATGACACATTTGAGCAGATGGACCTAACAGGTATATATAGAACATACCATCCAAAAGCAACAGAATACACATTCTTCTCAAGTGCACATAAAACATACTCTAGGTTAGATAAGTCTTCACAAACTTAACATTGAAATCATATCAATCATCTTTTCCAAACCCAATGGTATGAAACTAGAAATCAATTGCAAAAAGAAAACTGAAAAATTAATATGTGGATATTAAACAACATGCTACTGAATAGTCAGTGGGTCAGTAAAGAATTCAAAAGTGAAATCCAAAAAAATATCTGAGACAAATGAAAACGAAAATACCAAACCAGTATACCAAAAATTATGGGATACAGCAAAAAGAGTTCTAGGGAGAAGTTCATAGCAATAAATGCATACCTCAGAAACAAGAAAAATCTCAACCTAACTTACACCTCAGGAAACTAGAAAAAGAAGAACATATGAAGCCCAAAGTTAGTAGAAGGAAGGAAATAAAAGTCTGAGGAGAAATAAATGAAATAGAGACAAAAAGACAATAGAAAAGATCAATGAAACCAAGAGCTGGTTCTTAGAAAATATAAACAAAATTGCCAAACCTTTAGCTAAACTCACCAAGAAAAAAAAAGAGGATTTAAGTAAAATCAAGAATGACAGGAGAATCATTACAACTGATACTACAGAAATATACAGGATCACTAGAGACTTTGAACAATTACACGCTAACACATTGGACCACTTAGAAAAAAAGGGATAAATTCTTAGAAACATAAAACCTTTCCAAACTGAATCAGGAAGAGAAAAAATATCTGAACAGATCAATTACTATTAAGGAGATTGAAACTAATTTAAAACCTACCAACAGGGGTGCCTGGGTGGTTCAGTCATTAAGCGTCTGCCTTCAGCTCAGGTCATGATCCCAGGGTCTTGGGATTGAGCCCCACATCGGGCTCCCTGCTTAGTGGGAAGCCTGCTTCTCCCTCTCCCCCTCCTTGTGTTCGTTCCCCCTCTTGCTGTGTCTCTCTCTCTGTCCAATAAATAAAAAATAAAATCTCTAAAACCTCCCAACAAACAAAATTCCAGGACCAAATAACTTCACTGATGATTTCTACCAAAGAAGAATTAACACCAATCATTCTCAAACTCTTCAAAAAATAAAAGAGAAGGGAACATTCTAAACTCCTTGTATGAGACCAGCATCACCATGATAATCAAAACCAGACAAGAAAAGACAATTACTGAGAAGAAAATTACAGACCAGTAGCCCTAATGAAGATAGATGCAAAATTGCTCAAGAAAATATTAGCAAGCCAAATTCAACAATACATTAAAAGGATCGTACCCTGTGATCAAGTGGAATTTATTCCAAGGATGCAAGGATGATTGAACATTTACAAATCAGTCAGTGTGATACACCACATTAACAAAATGAAGCGAGAAAATCATATCATTTAAATAGAAGCAGAAAAAGCATGTGACAAAATTCAATATCCATTTATAATAAAAACTTGGAATAAAGTGGGTATAGAGGGAATGTCCCTCAACATAATAAAGGCCATTTATGACAAGCCCACAACTAATATTAAAACCCAGTGGGGGGGCGCCTGGGTGGCTCAGTTGGTTAAGTGACTGCCTTCGGCTCAGGTCATGATCCTGGAGTCCCGGGATCGAGTCCCACATCGGGCTCCCTGATCAGCAAGGAGTCTGCTCCTCCCTCTCATGCTCTCTGTCTCTCATTCTCTCTCTCACAAATAAATACAATCTTAAAAAAAAAAAATTAAAAAACAAACAAAAAAAACCCAGTGGGGTTAAGTGAAAGCTTTTTCTCTAAGATTAGGAACAAGACAAAGATGCCCGCTCTTTCTTTTTTTTTTTTTTTTTAAGATTTATTCATTTATTTGAGAGAGTATGTGTGAGTGGGGGAGGGGCAGAAAGAGAGGGAAAAAGCAGACTCCCCACTGAGTGCAGAGCCCAATGAAAGGCTTGATTCCAGGACCCTGAGATCATGACCTGAGCTGAAACAAAGAGTCAGACTCTTTTTTTTTTTTTTTTTTTAAAGATTTTATTTATTTATTTGAGACAGAGAGAATGAGAGACAGAGAGCATGAGAGGGAGGAGGGTCAGAGGGAGAAGCAGACTCCCTGCCGAGCAGGGAGCCCGATGCGGGACTCGATCCCGGGACTCCAGGATCATGACCTGAGCCAAAGGCAGTCGCTTAACCAACTGAGCCACCCAGGCGCCCCCCAAGAGTCAGACTCTTAACCAACTGAGCCACCCAGGAGCCCCAACGATGCCCACTATTGCCACTTTTATTCAACATAGTGTTGAAGTCGTAGTCACAGCAATTGGGCAAGAAAAAGATAAAAGTCATCCAAATTGGAGATGAAGAAGGAAAATTATCACTCTGCAGATGACATGGCATTTTATATATAGAAAATCTTAAAGATTCCACCAAAAAACCATTAGAACTAGTAAATTCAGTAAAATTGCAGGATACAGAGTCAATATACAGAGGGTGGCCTGGGTGCCTTGGTTGGTTAAGTGTGCAGCTCTTGATTTTGGCTCAGGTCATGATCTCAGGGTCCTGGGATTGAGCCCCAAGTTGGCCTCTGTGCTCAGAGGGGAGTCTGCTCAAGGATTTCTTTCCCTCTCCCTGTGCCCCTCCCTGTTTTGGGCTGTCTCTCTCTCTCTTAAAAAAAAAAAAGTCAAAGTCAATATACAGAGAAATATGTTACTTTTTAAAAAAATTTTTTATTCTTATGTTAATCACCATACATTACATATGTTGCATTTCTATACACCAATAACAAACTATCAGAAAATTAAGGGGGCACCTGGGTGGCTCAGTTGGTTAAACGTCCAGCTCTTGATTTTGGCTCTGGTCATGATCTCAGCATTGTGAGACCAAGCCCCACATTGGGCTCTGAACTCAGTGGGGAGTCTGCTTGTGATTCTCTCTCTCCTCTCCCTCCACCCCTCCCCCCCACTTGCATGCATGCTCTCTCTCTCTGAAATAAATAAATCTTAAAAAAAGAAGGGGCACCTGGGTGGCTCAGTCATTAAGCGTCTGCCTTCGGCTCAGGTCATGATCCCAGGGTCCTGGGATCGAGCCCTACATTGGGCTCTCTACTCCGCGGGAAGCCTGCTTCTCCCTCTGCCACTCCCCCTGCTTGTGTTCCCTCTCTCGCTGTCTCTCTCTCTGTGTCAAATAAATAAATAAAATTAAAAAAAAAAAAAAGAGAGCAAGAAGAAAATAACCCCATTTTCAGTTGCATTAAAATGAGCAAAGTACTCGAATTATAACCAAGGAGGAGAAAGACTTATGTACTGAGAAGTATGACATTGAAAGAAGTATAAGGAGACACAAATAAATGGAACGATATTCCATGCTCATGGATTGGAAGAATTCAAATTGTTAAAATGTTCATACTGCCCGTAGCAATGTATAGATTGAATGCAACCTTTGTCAAAATTCCAGTGGCATTTTTTCACAGAAATAGAACAAGCAATTTTAAAATTTGTGTAGAACTACAAAAGACCCTGCATAACCTAAGCAATCTTGAGAAAGAAGAACAAAGCATCAGGCTCCCTGATTTCAGACTGTATTATAAAACTATAGTAATCAAACTACTACAGTATTGACATAAAACAGACACACAGGGGCACCTAGGTGGCTCAGTCAGTTGAGCATCCAACTCTTGATCTCAGCTCAAATCTTGATCTCAGGGTCATGAGTTCAAGTCCCACATTGGGCTCCATGCTGGGCATGGAGCCTACCTAAAAACAACTGGGGCACCTGACTGGCTCCATCATTTAAGTGACCACCTTTGGCTCAGGTCATGATCCTGGGGTCCTGAAATTGAGCCCCGCTTTTGGCACCCTGCTCAGCAGGGAGTCTGCTTCTCCCTCTTCCTCAACCTTCCCCCCTGCTCTTTTTCTCACTTGCTGTCTCTCTCTCTCTCTCTCTCTCAAACGAATAGATAAATCTTTATGAAAAAAATTAGAAACAACAAAAAACCAGATACACAGATCAGTGGAACAGAATAAAGATCCCAGAAATAAACCCATACATATATGGTAAATTAATTTAGAAAAAGGCACCAAGGGGGCACATGGGTGGCTCAGTCGTTGAGCGTCTGCCTTCAGCTCCAGTCACGATCCCAGGGTCCTGGGATCGAACTCTGCGCTTCTCCCTCTCCCTCTGCCTGATGCTCCCCCTACTTGTGCTCACTCTCTCTCTGTCAAATAAATAAAATCTTTAAAAAAAAAAAGGCACCAAGAATATACAATGGGGAAAGGACAGTCTCTTTAATAAATGGTGTTGGGAAAACTGGACCACTTTCTTAGGCCATATACAAAAATTCACTCAAAATGGATTAAAGACTAGAATGTAAGACATGAAACCATAAAAACTCTGGAAGAAAATATAGAGAGTAATAAGTTCCTTGACATCGATCTTGGCAGTAATTTTTGGATTTGACACCAAAAGCAAAGGCAACAAAAGCAAAAATAAACAATTGGGACTACATCAAACTAAAAAGTTTCTGCATAGCAAAGGAAACCAGTAACAAAATGAAAACGCAACCTACTGAATGGAAGAAAATATTTGCAAATCATGTATCTGATAAGGGGTTAGTATCTAAAATATATGAAGAACTCAGACAATAGCAAAAAAAATTAATCCAATTTAAAAAATGAACAGATGCTCTGAATAGGCATTTTTCCAAAGAAGACATACAGAAGGCCAGTGGGTACATTAAAACATCTCCAAAGTCACTAATCAGGGAAATGCAAATGAAAACCACAGTGGGCTATCACATCTGTTAGAAGAACGGCTATTATCAAAAAGAACAAAGGGGTAGGACTGCGAGGGGAAAAATACCAAGCGTTGGCAAGGATGTGGAAAAGGGGATCTTTGTGCACTGTTTGTGGTAGTATATATCGGAGCAGCCACTATGGAAAAAATAGATCTGCCATATGATCCAGCAATTTCACTTTTGGGTATTTATTTATATGAAGAAAACAAAACACTAACTTGAAAAGGTATGTATCACCCCCATGTCATTACAGTATTATTTACAATAGCCAAGATATGGAAACAACCTTAAGTGTCCATCAGTGGATGAATGGATAAAGAAAATGTGATGTGTGTGTGCATGCACACACATATATACACATATATAAATAAAATGGAATATTATCAGCCATAAAAAAGAATAAAATATACCACATCCATTTGTGAGAACATGGATGGACCTTGAGAGCAGCATGCTAAAATGAAATAAGTCAAAGACAAAAGCATCATATGATCTCATTTATATGTGGAATCTAAAAAACAAAAACTAAAAAAACCAAGACAGAACAGATTGGTGGTTACCATAGTTGGGGGTTGGGAGGGATGGATGAAATGGGTGAAGGGAGTGGAAAGGTACAAATTTTCAGTTATAAAATAACTGTCATGGTGATAAAAGGTACAACATGGTAATTGTAAGTAATAATACCATATTGCATATTTGAAAGTTGTTAAGAGAGTATGTCTTAAAAATTATTGCAGAGACAAATTTCTAAATATGGTGACATGTTAACTAGACTTATGGTGATCATTTTGCAATATACACAATATCAAACATGTTATGCACCTGAATCTAGTAGGTTTTGTATGTTAATTATACCTCAACTAAAAGAAAGTTTAGAACAGGAATGGAGCAAAAGCATACTGAGCATAAACAAGGCCAGACTTGCCTTGAACTTCAGGCAGTGTTTGTTAAGTGCTTTTGGTGGACTTCGTCTTTTGTGTGATATATAGACAAATCTGGTAGGCTTTAGTACCAAAGACAGGAAAATCCCACTCCCATAGGCTCACATGCATAAGACTTAAAAGAAGGTCCATGTGAACATAAAGCCTGAAAAGATGTGCAAATCCTCTTTTTTCTTTCTGATCAAACCTTTTTTTTTTTTAATGATGCTATTGCTGGGAGTCTATTTAGTGTATTAAATTGTATCTTAAACAGCTTAACTAGTGCAGTGGGAAGAAGTTAGAGGTTTTGAAGGCTGAAGATTAGAGGTGGGTTTTATAAAAATGGGTGCACTTTAATATTTAAAATGTTTGGTTGAGTAATATATGTACATACGCACACATTCAGAGGAAAATACACATAAGTATATAGCTTGGTGAATTTTCACAACTGAATATATCCATATAATCAACACCCAGACCAAACCAGAACCTAAACAGCATCCCAGATACTCTCATTGTTCCTCTTCCAGTTATTTCCTACTCAGAGTAACCAGTATTCTGACTTTAATGCTATAGATGTGCTTTGTTTGATTTTGTTCCCTATCTAAATTAAATCATACAGTATATACATGTTCGTGTCTCTTCTTTTGCTTGAAAATATTTTAAGATTTATTCACATTTTCTTCTATATGGTTAGAGTTTATTCATTTTCAGTACTATACAAAATTCTATTGTATGAATATAACAACGTACCCATTCTACTGTTAGGCATTTGAATGGTTTCCAGTTTGGGGCTATTCTATATTGTGCATTATCTAATATATTATATTAATGTATTTTGATATATATGCATAAATTTCCTAGGATATTTCACAGTTTTTTATCCATAGTCAGCGAACTACTAAGTGTTCGTCAGCATTGCAGTCTATATATTTGCTCTGTGTACCTTACTCAGATGGAACTGTAGTCGCAGGTATTACCAAATCCTTCCCTTAGTGTTCTCACTAGACTTTTTCTAAAACTCACTTGGATTTTCAACATATATTTTGGTTAAGTGTCAATATTAATGTGTTTTATCAGATTGTGGGTGCTTTTTAGTCTTTGTTTTACTTGCTTGTGTATCCCAGCAGCTGGCACAGTTACCTGAAAAATAGTAAGCTGCTTGAGTGAATGGTGATGGCCATCATCATTGCCAGAGATTAACACAGCAAGTTCCCTAGGTTATGTGAACCATCTAGTTCAGGTAAAATCCTTGCTTTAGTTTGACATCTCAGAGTCAAAGGGTTAGGAATGGGAGGTGATCACTCTCTGAGAAGCCTACAGCAGGGCTCGGAACTGAACATGCTGTGTGGTTAGGGGGAATTGCTGTGGCTTTACAAGCCTCTTGGAGATTGCATGTGTTAACAGCAGTGATTCCAAAGGGTAGTGTGGGGGCCAGATATAAATAGCAGAACACAAATGGGGTGAGGTGCCACTGCCAAGCTACTGCTGGGGGTGTTTATAAAAAGAAAAGCATTCCCTCTCAGCTCTCACTGTCAACAACCTCCCATCCTGAAGACACGCTTACCACAACTGAGGGAGTGGGGAAACAGTTTGAGACCTAGCATCAGTTAAACCTCCTCCACAGGCAGAAAAGCCAGGTAAACATTTTGACTTATTTACACTCAGCTACAGAAGTAAAGAATTTTCAGAAAATCCTGATTCAGAGCTTGCTTGGCACATACTGCCTCATGACAGTTATCTGTCAAGTATTATATTTCAAATCTTTTTTAGAAAGTGAAGTTTAACACAAAAGTGGCATTTTGGTTGTATATTTCAGAGTCTCTAGTGAAAGAAACTGCTCCTGAGTAAAGATGGGAATGTGGGGCCAAAGAGAGAACTCTCCTTTCCCCTATGCTGTTTATTCCCATTTGCAGATGCCAGAATATGTTGATTGGTAGGATAAAGTAGAGATCTCTGTTCAGTTCCAGTAAAGTCAGCTTTGTTACAGGTATGTGGAAAGAACCAACCTTTAATTGAGTCAGTTAATGGCTGTGGGGACAGCTTCAGCTCTTGAGGACCTCTCACCCTCCTCTTTACCCCTTTCAGTCTCCTAAATATTGGGACAAGTATTGGGCATTTGGCCAAAGAGTTGTATAATCTTATTAGAATTCCTGCCCACCTAATTTTTTCTTATTTTCATTCCTGCCATCAGAAATTTATGCAAGACACTTGTTTTATCCTTGGGCTTCTCTTGAATCTGAATATTTGGGGGAAGGAGGCCCCCTTGGGTAACCCTTCAGTTAGTAACACTACTGATCTCATCATTCCCTCCATCCTACACAGATGGGTGTGACTTAGTTTGCAAAGAGGATAAAAGAATGGATGATGTGCATGGACCATAACTACTGGGGAAGTTTTGGAAACTAGGAGCTAGGAGACCACCAGTCTGAAGTGATTGTTTTTTATAGTTTGTGTTATTTCCTGTGTAGGCTAAGGGGAAATTCAGAGATAGGAAGAAAATATGACTACCAATGACTGTCCATGATGGGAGAGACAGCATGGCTGGAGGAGAATGGAAATGGACAGATTTAATCTTGAACAAATTTCTGAAGTTCTCTGAGCTTTTGTTTCCCTATCTGTAGAATGAGGATGTTAGCCACCAGACAGAATCTAATGGCCCTTCCAGCCATTGGAAATTTACTGATGATCACTTCCTGACCATCATGATATCTACTCTCACCCTGAATGAAATACATACACTGTGTCATCCTGCTCTACTTCCCTACACTTACTCTTTTTTAAGTCTGCTAAATTGGAATTTCTTCATTTTAATTTAGAAGAGAAAAATGAAGACCGGACATTTTGATATGGTCACCATGCTGCTGGCAGCTATGATTCTAATGGACATTTTCCAGGTAATGTTGGGAATGGGAAGTATGTGGTCATTGGAATGGGAACTCTTGATATAATGTTGCCTGAGGCAACATTGGGTGGGTTGATGTTGGAAATGAGAGTGGATAGAATAAATAGAATAGGTAAATTAGATTTTTACAAGTAGATTTTATCTTTTCATTTTACACATTAGATACAGGCCAACTGTAGAAAGTTGAAAAAATTAAAATTAAGCAAACAGAGGAAAGTAAAAATCATTCACAATCCCTCCACTCAGAGGAAAAAGACTCTTAATCTGTTGGTGTATAGTCTTGGCTTTTTTCTGTGTGTGTGTTTATAATTTAGAAAAATGGGTTCACACTGTACAAAGTATTATTTTACTTTGCTTTTTAAGTTACTACTGTATATAAATGTTTATGTCATTAAGTATTCTTAAAATATTTATTTTGTCCAAATAAGATGACACTGCAGTGTTTGGTTGTGTGTGTTTTGTTGAACTATATAATGACCATTTTCTCACATCTGGTGTTCTTTTTTTCTGATAAAACTTGTATGATTTTATTTTTTGCAGTTGAATCTTTAAACATTCTGTAACATTTTTATGTAAAATATGAGCGAGGCATCTCATTTGATTTCTTTCTCGACAGTGTTAACTGTCACATCACTACTGAATATTTTTCCACTGTTTTGAAGTGCCTTCTTTAAAATATGTTAAGTTCTGGGGCACCTGGGTAGCTCAGCCGTTAAGCGTCTGCCTTCGGCTCAGGTCATGATCCCAGGGTCCTGGGATCGAACCCGCATCAGGTTCCCTGCTCCGTGGGAAGCTTACTTCTCCCTCTCCCACTCCCCCTGCATGTGTTCCCTCTCTCACTGTGTCTCTGTCAAATAAATAAATAAAATCTTAAAAAAATAAAATAGGGGCGCCTGGGTGGCTCAGTCGTTGGGCGTCTGCCTTCGGCTCGGGTCATGATCCCAGGGCCCTGGGATCGAGCCCCGCATCGGGCTCCCTGCTCAGCAGGAAGCCTGCTTCTCCCTCTCCCCCTGCTTGTGTTCCCTCTCTCGCTGTGTCTCTCTCTCTGTCAAATAAAATCTTTAAAAAAAATAAAAATAAAATAAACTATGTTGTTCTTAAAATTTTATTTTGCATTTAATATACTGATCCCTTGTCAAGGGAATCATTGTGTATTCTGTTGCCTGTACTGCCGTATGATTTTTTAAATTGAGGTATAATTTACATATCATAAAAAAATCACCATTTTAAAGTACATAATTCAGTGGTTTTCATAAATTCACTGTGTTGTACAGCCATCACCACTATCTCATTACAGAACATTCCCATCACCCCCAAAAAGAAGTCCTGTAGCTATCACAATCAGTCCCAATTCCCTCTTCCCTGCATCCCTTAACAGCCATTACTACTTTCTGTTTCTGTGGATTTGCATATTCTGGTTGTTTCACCAGAATGTAATCGTACAGTATCTGGCCCTTTATGTGGCTTCTTTCACTTAGTATATTGTTTTCAAGGTTCATCTGTGTTGTAGCATATACTAGTACTTCATTACTTTTTAGAGCTGAATAATATTCCATTGTATGGTTATGCCACATTTTGTTTATCCATTTATTAATTTTTTTAAGATTTTATTTATTAGAGCATGAGCAGGAGTGGGGGGAGGGGCGGGGGGGGGGAAGCAGACTCCCCGCGAGCAGGGAGCCTGAGATCAGGACCTGAGCTGAAGACAGATGCTTAACCGACTGAGCCAGCCAGGCACCCCTACCCATTTATTAACTGATGGACATTTGGGTTCTGTTCTCACTTTTTAAAGGCTCTTAGGAATGAATAATTCTGCTTTGAACTTTCATGTATAGATTTTTATGTGAACATGTTTTCAGTTCTTTTGGGTATGTAACTATGAGTAGAATTGCTGGGTCATATGGTAATTTTATGTTTTCCATATTGGCTGTACCATTTTATATTCCCACCAGCAATGTATGAGGGTTCAATTTCTCTACATCTTTGCCAACACTTATTTTCCTTATGATTATAGCCATTCTAATGGATGTGAAGTGGTATCTCACTGTGGTTTTGATATGCATTTTTAACATTCTTTTGTAACATAATTTCATGTGTGTTCTGTGACTGTTCTGTAATTTGTTTAACCAGTTTCTTTTCATTAACATTTAGGTCATTTCCACATTTTTGGTAATATTTTTGTAATGAATTTTTGCTAATTAAATTTCATTAGTAAGGGCTTTTGTTTCAGTGATAAAACAGAGGAAGAAAATATTATCAGTGTGTTCACCTAGCCTTTTGGACATGTCCCTTAATATCCATTCAGTTGTCCCTGAATGGTGATGGCATTTGTGAACTTTTTCACTGCTCAAGGTACTCACTGTACAGAACACACAATCAACTGTGGCTTTGGGCCAGAAAGACTTAATGTCTAAAATTAGACCTGTGGAGACTGGTTAGAGGCATAGGAAAAGAAAGGAACATGCTGGATAGGATATGATATCACTCTGATATGATGTGACTCAGATATGATGTGAGGAATGTGGGAGGTGGTTTCAGGGTGTGATGTCTTAAGTCTTGAAAATGAGTCAGGTATTAGTGCCCAAGATACACCGTGGTACGTTCTGTGCTGCAAAGGAAAAGCATTTCTTGGCTAGGAGATGGCAGTGATTTAATCTCCTGAAGCTCAGATTCCCACTTCAGGAAACTGACCTACAGACCCAGGAGTTCAGTGGTCTCAATGACTTCCCCAGCAGAATATTCCGTGGCTGATAATAAAGACCGTTTCTGATGCTGGCCTAGTTTCTTCATTTATAAAATGATGTTATGAATTGTCTGCCCAACCTTTCATAATAGTTGTTAGGAGGAGAAAATTACAGTCTTCTGAAAGTGCTACATAAATGTCTGTGGTCTTTATCATTGGAAACAGGGCATTTTGTTTAAGAAGACAGATGCTGGGGCCAGATTGCCTGGCTTCAAATCTCAATTTCAGACAAGTTACTCTGTCTTAGTTTGCTCATCCTTAAAAAAGGGACTAATAGTATCTACCGCACAGGGTTGCTATGAAGATTAAATGATTTCATTAATATATAGGAACACTTAGTGCTTGGCTTACAGAAGACACCCTGGAGAAGTTTGTTAGGTCTTAGTGATAGAGTGACCACAGAGGGTGACTGAGAAGAAGATACCTAGAAAAACTCTAAAATGAATAGATGGGTCTTTGTAAGGACCAGGTTGTTGATGGGTGCTGTAGGCACTAAGATGGTAAGTTTGCTCTTAGACTATTAACAGTTGAAGGGTCTTTGTGCAATTCAAGTGGAGTTACTAAGTAGGCAATTGATAATACGGGTCTGGCACTTACAGGGACAGGTCAGAGAGATTTGATGATAATTGACACTATGAGCATGTATATAATTGCCTAAGTTGAGAGTTAAAAAATAAATAGCTTTGAGAAACTCCCAACATTTAATGGCCAATAGAATATGTTGGATCTTCAAAAGAATCTAAGAGGTGTTCCCTTAGTGAGAGTTGTTTCAGTGGAGGAATGGGAGTGGGATTGAGTAAAGAGGATTGAGATGTGAGTGGAAATGAAATGGCGATATCAAGGGTAGACGTTTCTTTCAAGAAGTTTGTCTGTGAGGGGGAGAAGAGAGATAGTAGGAAGCAGATAGCCTGGGATATTTATTTTGCTTTTTTAGGTTGATTCTCTCTCTCTCTCTTTCCCCCTTCTCCCTCCCCTCACTCCTGCCACACCCACTTTCACTCACACACTTACACGCTTTTTAAGAATCATTCATGAGGGGCGCCTGGGTGGCTCAGATGGTTGGGCGTCTGCCTTCGGCTCAGGTCATGGTCTCAGGGTCCTGGGATCGAGTCCCGCATCGGGCTCCCTGCTCCTTGGGAGCCTGCTCCTCCCTCTGCCTTTCTCTCTCTCTGTCATGAATAAATAAATAAAATCTTTAAAAAAAAAAAAAAAAAGAATCATTCATGAGGTAAAAAAAAAAAAATCATTCACTCGGAGGCTGCAACTTTAACAGCTCCTAAGGGTCCTTATAAAGTTTTCAGCTGAGGTCTCCTGCTTAGGTTGTGGCTTATGCAGCCAATGTACTATTACAAGTATAGAATAGTGGAAAGAGAAAATGATGAGGGAATTACCCTTTTATTTGTAGAAACCCTTAAGTGGTGTCCCCGGGCAGATTTGCTTGTCCTTTGTTTTGATCCATAGGCCAGAGTACAGGATTTCTTTTTATTTAGTGCCCGCGGTTCTTGGTCACACCGCTTCAAAGAATGAAGAGGCAGACCAGATGAAGAGTGGTGGGCAGCAAAGCAAAGTTTATTGAGCCATAGCAAAATGATAGTACAAAGCTCTTGAAGAGGGAGGGGACCCAGGAGGGTGGCCCCCAGAGTTTCTAAGTCTAGGGATTTTTATGGGCTTGTTGGCAGGCTGTTTTAATCTGATTAACCCTCCCTGCACGGGTCACCCAATCACATTTTTGTCATCTATCTATCACGTGGGAAAGGGTGGAGGGCTCTTTCCGGGGGTGGTGTAAAATCTTTTAAGGTGGGGGGTGGGGCTTCCTTGCCTGCCTTTTCTTCCAACTGTCCTTCATTAATTTAGTTCACTTGAATATTTTGCTAGTTGCTCTGCTAGCAGCTTGGAATTCAGAAGGTAAATGTGACACATTTCCTGCCCTTGAGGAGCTTACAGTATAATACATGTATTCCTATCATTAAATAATGAAAATAACCACAGTGTGTTGAAGGCTTAATAGGTGGGTGGGCAGTGTGGGTAAGGGGTTTGCATATATTCATTTTATCATTAGTTCTTTACAACAGTCCTGCAGTTAAGATATTATTTCCCTTATCCTCATTTTTAGATGAGAAAATTGAAGCTCAGAAATGTGAAATAACTTTCCCATATCTAATTAGTATCTAGTTATGGAATTTGAACCCAGATTTGTCTGGCTCCAAGCTAGTGCTAATTATATGATACAACCCCACTTATTATGTTGTATGTATTATTTAAAGATACATTAGGCCTTTTTCGGTTGTGTGTGACAGAAACACAATTCAAACTAGCTCAAGCAGATATGGAATTTATTGATTCTTATGGTAAAACTTTCAGGTACAGCTAGACCCAGGGTCTTAACTAATGTCATCGGGGCCTCTTCTCTCTCCCTTTTAGCTCTGCAGGCCTTTCTTTGTTGGCTTTATTTACAGTCAGGATTCTCCATGGAACTAAAAGGATAAGCACTGGCTGCCCCAAGCTAATATGACGGGTGGAGCTTATGGTTGTAGACGGAAGAAGCTTTTTTTCTCCCCCCTAGGAGCACTCTGGTTTTTAAACCTGCATCACTAGGGCACCTGGGTGGTTCAGTCAGTTAAGCATCTGATTCTTTTTTATTATTATTAATATATAATATATTATTTGTTTCAGGGGTACAGGTCTGTGATTCATCAGTCTTACACAATACACAGTGCTCCCCACAACACATACCCTCCCCAGTGTCCATCGCCCAGCCACCCCATCCTTCCAATCCCCTTCCCTCTAGCAACCCTCAGTTTGTTTCCTGAGATGATGAGTCTCTTATGGTTTATCTCTCTCTCTGGTTTTGTCTTGTTTCTTTTTTTTTTCCTATCTTCCCCTCTGATCCTCTGCCTTGTTTCTCAAATTCCACATATCAGTGAGATCATACGATAATTGTCTTTCTCTGATTGACTTATTTCGCCTAACATAATACCCTTTAGTTCCAACCACGTCATTGCAAATGGCAAGGTTTCATTTTTTGATGGCTGCATAATATTCCATTGTATATATATATACCACATCTTTACCATTCATCTGTTGATGGACATCTGGGCTCTTTCCATAGTTTGGACATTGCTGCTATAAATTTTGGGATACACGTGCCCCTTTAGATTACTACATTTGTATCTTTGGGGTAAATACCCAGTAGTAAGCATCTGATTCTTGATTTCGGCTTAGGTCATGATGTCAGGGTTGTGAGATTGAGCCCCACATGGGGCTCTGCACTGCTGAGTGTGGAGCCTGCTTAAGATTCTCTCTCTCCCTCTCCCTGTGCCCCTCCCCACCCCACCTGCTCACATGCTCTTTCTCGTGCGTGCACGCTCTTTCTCTCAAAAAAAAAGAAAAAAGAAAAGAAAACACCCCTGTATCATTACTTATCATTGGAGAGAAGGTGCAGAATCAGTTCTACCCAAACCACGTGTGCAAGGGAGGGGGAATCCTCAAAGGAAAATGAATAATATTGATCATTATGTATCATGTACCGTATTTCACACATGATATTTCAGAGTCATTCAGCAGTCTTAAGGGGTTGAAAAAATCTAGCTAAGAATATTGTTTAAAGCCAAGACTGCTACCCATTCCTTTAATTTCACACTTACTCTTTCTTCTGCACCATAAGGTTCAGATGAGTGAATTACAGGCATAATCGTTCCCATACTTCTCATTGCTAACCTTTACTGTTTCATACAAAGAGATCACAGCTGACAAAAGTTATCAGTAACAGTGGGATATACTTCCTACATAAAAATCATGTCCAAAGTTGGGTCTAAGCAAGGGAGAGATTCTAGGCAGGGCATGAGAGGGTGGGGACAGTAAGGGAGAGAAAATGATATACACCAAACATCTCATTTCAAGAGTATTAATTTCCTTTTCCTTTTCTTTTGAAGGTGAAGGCTGAAATGTTAGACATGGCAGATAATGCATTTGATGATGAATACCTAAAATGCACTGACAAAATGGAAGTCAAATATGTTCCCCAATTGCTCAAGGAGGAAAAAGCAAGCCATCAGCTCTTGAAGGATGTGTGGGAAAATGCAGAAGCCAGATGGGAAGCCCGGAAGACTCGCATCTTTCTCCCTATGAGTTTTAAAGATAACCATGGAATAGCACTGATGGCATATGTTTCTGAAGCTCAAGAGCAGAGTCCCTTTTACCATATGTTCAATGAAGCTGTGAAGACGGCCGGCCTATCTCGAAAAGATTATATCTATGACTTCCAGTTCAAAGCTTTTCATTTTTACCTGACAAAAGCCCTGCAGTTGCTGAGAAGACCTTGTGAGGACAGTTACAAAACTGTGGTGTATAGTATAAGCCAGGATGTCTCATTTACATTTGGAGGGCTAAACCAAGCCAGATTTGGCCATTTCACCTTGGCGTATTCAGCCAAACCTCAAGCTGCTAATGACCAACACATTCTGTTAACCATCCACACATGCTTTGGAGTTGCTATAGAAAATTTTTTTGATAAAGAAAGTGAAAGAATTATTTTAATACCTCTGAATGAGATTTTTAATGTGTCACAGGATGGAGCCAGCAATAACCTTATCCTTCAAAGCACAAACAAGACCTGCAGCCATTATGAG
Source organism: Mirounga angustirostris (assembly GCF_029215605.1). NCBI lineage: Eukaryota > Metazoa > Chordata > Mammalia > Carnivora > Phocidae > Mirounga > Mirounga angustirostris. The sequence goes on from NW_026991710.1 coordinate 60,694,381, forward strand.
TGTGCATTTCTAGGTGGTAAGTGTCTCTGTTTTGTCTGCGCTTGTCTGGGAAGAAAGGAGTTGGATCTTAGGCCCAGGGAAAGGTCAGGAAAGAAACTGACAGGTGTTTGAAAAGAGAAATGACATGGATGGTCTCTAGCTCCGTTCATATCATTAGTTTTTTTCCCCATAATTTAATTTTATCAAAATAATACATTTATAGCATTCTGAAAGTTAAATAAAATACTGTAAGGCAATGGTTCTCAACTGGGGCAGTTTTGCCCTGCAGGGTCATTTGGTAATAACTGGAATTTTTAACTCTCACAGTCATCCCTAGTTGCTACTAGTAGCATCTAATGGGTAGAGGCCAAGGACACTGCTAAACAAAATGCACAGAATAGCCCCCCACAACAAAGAAGTACCTGGCCCATAACCGTACTTGTAAGGCTTATGAAAAATAGCAACTCCCTGCCCCACTGTTCCCTATCCCCAATTTTCACTCCTCAGTGGCATTCATTTTTAATTTTTCAGCTACAGTTTTTTTTAAAAGATTTTATTTATTTGCGAGTGAGAGCACAAGCAAGGTGAGAGGTAGAGGAGACTGAGAAGCAGACTCCCCACCAAGCAGGGAGCCCAACGTGCGGCTCGATCCCGGTACCCTGGGGTCATGACCTGAGCCGAAGGCAGACACCTAACCACCTGAGCCACCCAGTTGCCTCTCAGCTAAAGTTTTGTTTTGTTTTGTTTTTTAGATTTTATTTTTATTTATTTGACAGAGAGACAGCGGGAGAGGGAACACAAGCAGGGGGAGCAGGAGAGGGAGAAACAGGCTTCCCACAGAGCAGGGAGCATGATGTGGGGCTCGATCCCAGGACCCTGGGATCATGACCTGAGCCAAAGGCGCTTAATGACTGAGCCTCCCAGGTGCCCCTCAGCTAAAGTTTTTTTTTTTTTTAATTTTTATTTATTTATTTGACAGAGAGAGATACAGCGAAAGAGGGAACACAAGCAGGGGGAGAGGGAGAGGGAGAAGCAGAAGCAGACTCCCAGCTGAGCAGCGAGCCCGATGCGGGGCTCGATCCCAGGACCCTGGGATCATGACCTGAGCCGAAGGCAGACGCTTAACCATCTGAGCCACCCAGGCGCCCCTCAGCTAAAGTTTTTAATAATATATTTCAGCATGTTATTTCTTGATTTTTAAATTTTTAAACCTCATCAGTTACATTATCAGTAACTCAGTCTCAGCTTTTGTCTTTCTGTTCCACCAATCTTACCCTGTTGGGTTTATTGATTCATGTTTGCAATGTGACTCTTGTAGCTGTAGGCATCAATCCATGTTCAAGACAAAAGGAAAGGGAAGTGGGATGGCAGCTAGATCTTCCTATTTAATCAGGAAAGTAAAAACTTTCCCAGAAACTGCTAGTAGTTTTCTGATAACATATCATGGACCAGAACAGCTACTTGATAATCCATAACTTGAAGAAAAGCTTGGAAATGAGGTAATTAGCTTTTTTCAGCCTCTCTAGCACAGGGAGGCAAGGAGAAGGGAGTTAGAAATAGTTGTCATGTCAGTAAACCAAATATATCTCATAACCACCACCCTACGCTCCTCCTCAGTGTTTGTGCCTTTCCCCCTTCCCAATCCCCCATTGTAATAAAGACTGGTACCTTTTTATTTATTTTTTTAAGATTTTATTTTTTTATTAGAGCACGAGCAGGGGGAAGAGGCAGAGGCAGAGGGAGAAGCAGACTCCCTACTGAGCAGGGAACCTGATGTGGGGCTCCACTGCAGGACCCTGAGATCATGACCTGAGTTAAAGGCAGGCACTTAACCAACTGAGCCACCCAGGCACCCCAAGACTCATACCTTTTTAAATACCTTTTTTACCCCAGGGTTATTAGTTGTATGATTTTTTTTTTGTTTCCTTAGTTTTTTATATCCCATCAATGATTCACCTCCAAATCCTTAGAAATATAAATCTCCACTTAGTACATTCAGACATATCAGATACTTTCTCTCTTTTTTTTTGGAATATACTCCTGGATTCCCCCCATCAAACTACTCTGTGATGTACTCTTTAGGCCTGCTGAATATCCTAAAATCTCTCCTCACAACTGTAGAGACTTCCTTTTGTTTCTCCCCTGTGAGGAATCCCCTATACCTTGGATTTTCTCCTCTTTCTTGAATTACTTCTTTGTTTGGCAAGGGTGTGTGTTTTCTAAAAGTTTTCTGAGAAAAGGGACATTGAGGGAAATTTTTAAGACTTTGCATGTCTAAAAAATCTATCTGTAAGTTTGAATAATAGTTTGCATAGATTCGTATTTCTGTTTTGGAAACCATTTTCCTTGGAATTTTGGAGATATTCCTTCATTGTCTTCTGGTTTCTGGTGCTGCTGTTGAAGAGCAGGAAGCCATTCTAATTACTAAAACTTTGAATTAGACCTTATTTTTATCTTTGGATGGTTTTAGAATTTTTCCTCATCCCCAGCATTCTGAAATTTTATGATGTTGTGGCTTGGTGTCTGAGTGAAAGATTAATAAAACCCTTTCTCCTTCCTCCTGTGAAAATGGCCTCCTGTTGATCTTCTAACACTGTTTCTCTGTAATCTACTGAAGGTGAAATGACCACTGTGTAACCGTGTAACGCTACCTAATGGTAAACATAGCCCTTGATTGGTAAAATGCATCTGAGCTGGGAGGGTTGTGAATAAACTGTAAATATTTGGGGGAAGCCATAGCTTTGGGCATTCCCAAATGCGGTGTGACATATGCAGGTGTTTTTCTTGCTGAGTCCTGAAACTATACTCATGGACTGGCATAAGAGATACTGTCTTTTTGTGGAATGAGGCTACTAAGCTAGGATGGTTCCTGCACCCGCCTGTGTAAGCTTGTTTCCTTGTACCCGAGCCATCATTTTGGGAACAAAAGAACAGGCCTGGATTGCTGTGAGGACTTGCATTGAAGGGATGTATCTGATGCTGCCCTGCTGCTAAGTAGTGTGTTACGTTTCTTGCCTTGCATTCTTCTGTAAAACTGAGTAAACTAGTGAGAAGAGAGCCTTTTTGGGTCTTATGAGTGTGCCTGTCTGGCTGAGCCCAAAAACCAGGGCTGCTGATCAAGCAGGGTGAGTATTGCAGTAGGGCCTCAGAAGTGGGATAGACTTTTAGACCTTGACTCATTGTGGCCAAGGCACTATGAGATTAAAAAGTACAGGTAAGTAGGTAGGAAAGTACTGATGAGACACCATGCCGGGGTGGGGGCTGATCCACTTATGATTTAATGACAGAAGTGTTGTGGCCATTGAGACGCCTGGAGCACAGAATTTAAGGAAGGTCCTTACTCTTAGGGTCATATACTTGTACCATATGTAAACTTGCATGATTCTAAGAGTGAGTGCCTTTTTAAATTTCGCATTCATAGGCACCTCATTTGCCTCACCCCAGTCCTGGTCCTGCGTTGCAAGTGAATGAAACTATCTACCTTGAGAGGGAAGATGAAGACTGAAGCGAGTAAATTTGTATTGAGAGGAAAAGTGCCCATTCCTCTCATCAACCATATAGTGGACCTGACCAAAAACCAAGCCATTTAGATCTGGCTCATACCAGCTCACGGAAGCTGATTGTGGGCATACATCTCTTCCCAGTTCCTCATACATCACAGTAGCTTGAAATTGGCCATGGTTGAGAGCTTTACCATGGAAATCAGTGAACAGTACAAATCAGGACCCCACCACCCACCCCAGAACCTATTCACCTAACCAATACATCACAGCCAGAAACCCAGTTGAAGCTGGGATGACAAAATGATTCCACTTTGGTGCTCCTGATGCATTTGGCCAAATGCCATTTGTGGAGGAAGAAACCCTGGCTGCAGTAGATGGAGGCCAAATCAGTCACTGGTTGATGGACAAAAGGTGGGCAGTGGAACCCACAGAGTTGTTTGTGAGTGGGATTATTATGAACAAAAGGGGTGGAGCCATTGGGTTGATTGAGAATGAGCCAGGGCTCAGGTTTTCATGAGGAAGTGCAATATGAGCTCATGCGAGGAAGGGAGGAGAGGAATATGCACACCCCTTTGGGTATGCCCACAAAGTCAGGCAGAGGCTGTCACAGCAAGTTAATGTTCAAAGCAGCCACAAGGAGAGGACTTTGTGGACGCTCACATGCTCTATTTGTTTGGGAGCTCTGACAAAGGCCACTGCAATTGATCCTGTTGATTTAATGCCAAACTGAATTCTAACCAATGTCCTCTGCTGCCATCTGGAGACAACCATTGGGATCTCAGGGACGAAACCCCCCCCAAAAAGTAAAGCTAGGCTGTTTTCAACACTATGAAGGAAAATAGCCGGGGCTTTTAAAAACTCAAGCTGGAAGGATATAATCAGAACCTTGTTCCATTGTGACTGAATAAAACTCTGGATGAAAAAAAAAAAAACAGTTGTTTCTAAAAGGGATAAAAAATGATACCAAATCGGGACGTCTGGGTGGCTCAGTCAGTTAAGCGGCTGCCTTCAGCTCAGGTCATGATCCCAGTGCTCTGGGATCGAGTCCCGCATCGGGCTCCTTGCTCAGCAGGGAGCCTGCTTCTCCCTCTGCCTGCAGCTACCCCTGCTTGTACTCTCGCTCACTCTCTCTCGCCCACGCTCTTTCTTTCTAACAAATAAATAAATAAAATCTTTAAAAAAAAAAGATACCAAATTTAGTGCTAACACAGTCCTGTGTTGTTTTAAACTTGTTTATGATTTCCAAGATAACTAATTTTTATAAGACCCACAATAAGTTTTTATCTAAAAAAAAAATAGGTCATTTGGTTAGGAATTGGAGAAAACACCAGTGTCCCATTAGGTAATACAATTTCCTGGTGGTCAGAAATACTAATCCAAGGATATGTGAGTGAACTGTGAGTAAATGGCAACAAAACCCTTTCTCCTTCCGCACTGGGGAAGTTACTGCAGGTTAACCTTCTGCTGTACTGCTTTCCTAGAAAACCTGATTAAAGGTGGAATGTCAGTGGTGTAATCAGGCTACATTCCTTACTTTTAAAAAAGACGCAAGGGCGCCTGGGTGGCTCAGATGGTTAAGCGTCTGCCTTCGGCTCAGGTCATTATCCCAGGGTCCTGGGATCGAGTCCCACATCGGGCTCCCGGCTCAGCGGGGAGCCTGCTTCTCCCTCTCATGCTGTTTCTCTCTCACTCTCTAAAAAATAAATAAAATCTTTAAAAAAAAAAAAAAAAAGACCCAAGACCCCATTTGGAAAACTGTACCTGGATTGGGAAGACTATAGATGAATTATAATACCTGGTAGAAAACCATAGCTTTGGGATTCCCTGTACTTTATAGTGCAGATACAAGGTTTTATTGGAAGAATACTTAGAGAAATAGTAGAGTGTACATCATACTCTGAACTCTAGCCCTGGACTCCAGTGGCTGATATTAGTCTATTTTGTTAATCTTACCCAGACCTGTTGAGCCAGCTCTCTGCTAAGCCATCAAAAGGGGAAAAGAAGGTAAACCTACAGAGCTATCGGCGACTTAGTTTGTATAAATCCATGCCTATTCCTTGAGGGCTCATTAAATATAAGTATCTTCATTGGTTCTAATTGACACTCTTTTTTAGCCTTCCCTGGGAGGAGTGAAGTTTCAGTGCAGTTGTCTGAGATTGGCTGGGACTGGGACATCAATAAGATCTCATGTAGAGAGGACATGACATATTCATCACTAGGAGAAATTCACAGTATGAGTCAACACCTAGAGCAATTTGGAAGGCTGTTCAGACAGTTTATCTATATTTATAGCAAAAGAGAGAGCTCTTCACCACCAACTTCCTCCAGACTTTCATCCACCAAACTTGTTCATCCCAATAATCAGTCAGTGTTCAACCAGAGAATCAGAATCAGTAGAAAATATATGGGAAATATATATTAAGTCACTAACTGCAAGGATTTAATATATATTAAGTCATATATATTAAGTGGGGGCTAGCAAGGCAAGTCCAAATCTGTAGGTCAGGCTGTCAGGAAGGGCAGGCTGGAACTTTTGGGCATTAGCTGAAGCTGTGTCTACAGGCAGAATTTCTTCTTCTGGGAAGCCTCAGTCTCTTAAGGCCTTTCAGCTGATTGAATCAGGCCCACCTGATTACCTTGGCTATCTCCCTTACTTAAAGTTAACTGATTATAGACTCTAATCACATCTACAAAATACTTTCAAGGCAGCAACTAGATTAGTGTTTGGATAACAGAGGACTGTATCCTAGACATCTGACATAAATAAAACTGACCCTCACACCTATATTAGTTATCCATCTCTGCATAACAAATTAGTCCAGAATTTAGTGGCTTAAAACAACACTTATTATTTCACAGTTACTTTGGGTCAGGAGTCTGGGTGTAATGTAGTTGGGTCTTTTTGGATCTTGCTGTCTCACGAGGCTACAGTCATCATAAGACTTGACTGGGAATGATTTGCTTCCCAGCTCACTCACAGGATTGTTGATAGGATTCGGTTCCTTGTAGGTCGTTGACTAAGACCTCGGTTCTTCATGAGCTGTTGACCAGAGGCCTCCCTTATTCCTAGCCACATAGGCCTCTCCATAGAGTATCTCACAACATGGCAGCTTGCTTCTTCAGAGTAAGCAAGAGAGAGAGCAAGAAAGAGTGCCAGTAAGTCATAGTCTTTTGAAACCTAATCACGGAAGTAACATCTCATCATGTGTGCTGTATTCTGTTTGCTAGAAGCAAGTCACTAGTTCATTCCACACTCAAGAGGAGAGGATTATATAAGGGTGTAACTACCAGGAGGCAGGGTTGTTGGGAACCGTATGAGAAGCTGCCTACCATAATCCCAACCCATTACATGCTGTCACTTCCTCTTGGGGATGATCCAGATTGGCTGTCCTTTTTTCCATAATGATCAGTTCCACAGTGACCTCTCTGGCAAAGGAGACTAGCTACAGAACCACTGGAAGCAGAGTAAGCCTACAGTCTCATATACTGGTGTTTTTGATCTAATCAATATGAACGGTTTATTTGCTGAGGTCATATGAAATATAAATATATATTCATTTACTGAAGTAAAAGCAGGTTTTATATAAATGTCCATCCACTGAGGTCAGGACAAGCACACCTACACAAAAAGGAGGAGAGTATACTATTCCTCCAATTCACCTCATTCTTTAATACCTAATTCCTTGGAGCTTGGGAACTCAGCCAAGACAGGTTAGCATGGTTGTATGCAACTTATAAATAGCTGAAGATAGTCAGACCAGTTCACCCTGTAGAGATCTTCAGTGGGGAGGCTGATAGAATTTTTTATTGAAAGCCCTAATCCTTTGCTTATAGAGCCAGAAGCTGTAGTAGGGACAATGGCCACACATGCTTGATTTGTTTTGCCAGTCTCCAGATGCCTTTCTTTAGATGCATTCGCCGCATAAACATGTATATGTATAACATAAAGATTGACTTCATGAGTTGTGTTTGCTGTGTTTGTTTCCATAGAGAGGGACTGCATATGGTTTTATCTTTAGTAATCAGTTCTGAGTGTCTCAGTGGCCTGATCATACAGCTTTAGAGCATTAGCGTTGGCACTGGTAGATTTCAGTCAGTCCCAAGGTGGTGCCTGGGTCCCTGCCAGGATCACCATTTGAAGTTCTTCTCCTCACAAGAACATCCAAGGCAATGAACAAATTATTATTAAAATGGATGAATACAGCATTCCATTGGATTTGTCCAACCTGGGGGCAGGCTGTTTTATTAGAGAACTGTACTGTCTTCTCAGGTGCGAATTCTTGTAGGTAAGGCCCCTATTGAGCCAGTAGTTTGGGTAAAGTAGTAAGTAAGCTTTTGTTGTGTCTAATGCAGAGGTTCTCAAATTTTCTTGGTTCATGGTGTCCCTAGTGTTGTCGTAATTGTTTTCACAGTGTCCACAGGCTAAAAGAAATACCTGAAAGTTCCATTTATTAAGTGAAGTCAAACAACTCAATAAGTATTATGTTCATCTAAGAATTAGAAACATCTTAGTAATAACTATTTTAAAAAATAATACACAAATTTTTAAAAAAATACTTCATTCTTAGCCACAATAACTTGCTAATGGGATGTGTGTGCCTATTGGACACTGCACAGCTTCTCAAAGCTTGGAATCAGATTGGATACCACCTTATTTGCTGATCCACATTGATTTTCACATATATTTGCTTTTTATCACAATTGCTGAGAACGCAGCCTTGTAAATATTTGAGGTCATCAAACAGAATGTAACATGGCATACCTTTGAAACTGCATTCTACTTCAAGCTAGTAGTTCATGCTATATCTGACAGATACCAAGTACATCTGTGTTTGTCCTAAAATTTTAAAATATCCCTTGGGAGCCCTGTGAATTTCTGCCACTGTTCGGAAACTGCAGTTCTGATAGATGGACAGGCACCTGTTTGTGAAAGTGGTTAAGGCCTTAGCAGCCAGGTTTGGCTCTTAATTGGAAGTAAAATTTCCATGTGATGGAACTTTTGGGGTTTTATCCTACCTATGGGACTTAAGTTCAGAGAGAATCCATTGCATGATAAGATAGGGGTTTGGAGAGTCATGACTTTTCTTTCAGTGAGACAGTCTGTCTCAGTCCCAGTGACAGGCTAGCTGTAGCAGCCCTGCAAAGGGCTTGTGTGCAGAAACCCAGTGATCAACAAATACCGCCTTAGTCTTGTTGCTGGAAATTCCAACCAGCTGTGAGTTTGGTCACAGACATCTGTAATTTCTTAGGATCTGAAGGAGATTGGGAATTCCTGAGAGGCTTTATTTACTCTTGTCTGGACTGTTTCTAAGTCTTCTTACTGTAGAGTTCACTGCTAAAATGACAACTTACAAGGTTTTCCAGTGTGACTGGTGGGAATAGGCACTACTCTTGTTCCTGTGGGTTCTTTTCCGGGCCTCACGTAGTTTCCTCACATGTGTAAGTTGGACAGTATTTTGCTCAATACTTGAGGGAAACCCTTTGAAGATCTCTGGAGCTCTCTGTGCAGCTACCTTCTCTTTAGTACTCTGTAAAAACCAAATTATCTTGGTAATTTCTTTGTGGAAAAAATTTAAGCTATTCAACGGTTGTAATGTCATTCAAGTTCTCTATTTATTTATTTATTTTTTTAAGATTTTATTTATTTGACAGAGAGAGACAGCCAGAGAGGGAACACAAGGAGGGCAAGTGAGAGAGGGAGAAGCAGGCTTCCTGCAGAGCGGGGAGCCCGACGCGGGGCTCGATCCCAGGACCCTGGGATCATGACCTGAGCTGAAGGCAGATGCTTAACCGACTGAGCCACCCAGGTGCCCCTCTATTTATTCTTGAGTTATTTTGGTAAAGTCTGTTTTTCTGGGTATTTGTCTTATATTTCAAATTTATTGGCCTAAAGCTAGTCATAGTAATCTCATGGTTTTTTTTTTACACCTACCAAATCTGTGGTTATATTCTCTTCTTTCATTCCCTATGTATTTCTGCCTTCTCCTGTTTATTTTTGATCAGTCTCATTCATTTTAATCCTGTTACTGCTTTAGAAACCCAAAATAGTTTACTTTCTGCTGTTGAAACACTAATGGAAAATTAAATCCAAAGTCAAATAGGGAGGAGAAACGCAGTCTTGAATAAATGGATCTGTATTAAACATTAAAGGAGATCCATCTCTACTACTGAGAAGGCTCTCAAAAATTTGGTGCATAAAAAATCACTTGGAGTCCTTGTTTAAAATGTAGATTACAAGACATCACCCCCAGAAATTCTTTGTCAGTAGTCCTGGCGAGGGTCCTGGAATTTGCGATTTCAGTAAACACCCAGATGATTCTGAAGTATGTGATTAGCAGATTACACTTTAAGAAACATACTCTAATTTGTGGTACAGATGAAAGATAAAGGCTTTAAAATTCCCCAGCGTTGGGGCACCTGAGTGGCTCAGTCGTTAACTGTCTGCCTTCGGCTCAGGTGTTGATCCCAGGGTCCTGGAATCAAGCCCTGCATCAGGCTCCCTGCTCAGTGGGAAACCTGCTTCTCCCTCTCCCACTCACCTTGCTTGTGTTCCCTCTCTCCCTGTCTCTCTCTCTGTCAAATAAATATATAAAATCTTAAAAAAAAAAAAAATTCCCCAGTGTCTAGTCCCCTGGCTGAATCTATTATACCTATAGCTTTCTTAGCTACATCTTCCCTCATCTTTACCTCACCCTCAGCTAAGCCCTCTGAGTGAGACTTGCACTCATTCATCTCCTGCTAATGCGATATTTTTTATTAGTCTCTAGACTGTTTTTTTGTTTGTTTTTTGTTTTTTAATTTCTAGTTTAGCTAGAGACCTAAGGTTAGCCTCAGGGCACCATCCAGATTCTAATAGATCTGTACCATTTCCTGGACCAGTAGAAACTGGACCAAGTCATCTAGATTCTTGGTTCAAACTCCCCAAATGGAACAGGATTTGAGAGCAGATTACAGAAAAGCACATCTCTCATAGTGAAGCCAGATCTCTTAGGGATTCCCCCATTTTATATGGAGAGATTCATCCTCAGGTAGCTGAATATCCAGATTAGATCAGTGAATTAGCCAGGCATGGAGAAGAGACCATAGGACTCTAGGCCATCCTGGCATTCTTGGAGGCCCTCCGTGGCTCATGCTGGCACCAAATCTAAACGTCCTCCCACTGAAGTTCTTGCCTTAACCTCTGTTGGGCAGGCTAGCAGATATCCCTGGATGTCATGTCTCAGAGGAGTCACTGCAGCACTGATGATTTAGTTTTATAAGGCCCTAGACCCAGCAAGAGGGTCTAGGGCCTTATAAAGATACAGTGATAGATGCCATATTCTTGCTTTCCAAAAACTATGGATTTCCTTACATATATAGATCAGTGTTCTGGGATAGACCATTTGTTTATGTGAATGTGAAGGATCTTTCTTTATATATCCAAGGATCTTTAAGATCTGATTGAGATTCTTTTGTCCAGTGAATAGGAATTGTCATAGGGGCATCTGGGTGGCTCAGTAAGATAAGCGTCTGACTCTTGATTTAGACTCAGGTCATGATCTCAGGGTATGAGATTGAGCCACAGTCGTGCTCCATGCTGAACGTGGAGTCTGCTTAAGATTCTCTCTCTCCACCCCTCCCCCTGCTCTTGTGCATGCACATGCCCTCTCACTCTCTCTCTCTCTTAAAAAAGAAATTGTCATAGTAAAAGGATAGGTTTTCTGTTGAGGACATTTAGTATCTGAAGAGAAGATTAATTAGACACATAATTTTTCTCCTAACGTTTGCCAACTAATCATAGAATAGAATCATAAAGTGTTAGCCTTGGATGGGCATTTGGAGGTTATTTGAAGCAAACTCCCAGTGAAAGATACAGATAAGGATAGTGAATTCCCGAAACATTAGATGTTTTGTCAAAGATCATACTGCTGTTAAATGGCTGTAATGTGAGTACAAAAATGTAATTGTTCCGCATTTCAACTCCCACCAAATTATGGATCTGATAGACTAAAATTGACAGATTAGATTACCAGTAGCTATAAGACCAATTTGAGATCTTTACTGGGGCAGGGGCGCCTGGGTGGCTCAGCGTTAAGCGTCTGCCTTTGGCTCAGGTCTTGATCCCAGGGTCCTGGGATCGAGCCGCGCATCAGGCTCCCTGCTCAGCGGGAAGCCTGCTTCTCCCTCTCCCACTCCCCCTGCTTGTGTTCCCTCTCTCACTGTGTCTCTCTCTGTCAAATAAATAAATAAAATCTTTGAAATCTTTTCTAGGGCATAGAGTATCTAACTAATAAAGCTCTATCTTCATGTTTCAGGACTAAAAACTGAAAATTGTGTTGAGAACATGGGTAAGATATGCATTTAAAGTATTATTTCTGAATGGGAATATGCTGTCTCCCGATACGGGTCAGAGCCACCCACCCCGTTGTCATTCTGCAGCCATCATCTTCTCAAGGCTGACTTGTGCTGCTGCTTGTGCTGCTACAGCCACCACCACCACCACCGTCCCGTCAGTTGGAGGGCCCAGGAGCCTCTGTGGCTTGCGCTCCACCCCCAGCCCTGCCTGTGGCTGTTCTCTCAAACACTGCGTTTGCCTTGGGCGTGCAAGGACCATGCCACTCTCACCCTAGCCTGTCCTTGGAGGAGCTTAAGGACTTTTGAATGTCCCTACATGATTCCTATGCACAGTGCTAGATTCATATTCCCATATTTTGATATCTTAGGAAATAACATTTGGGAGACCAAAAAGGAAAGGAATATAGTGCATATGGCTGAAGGGGACTGAGGGGACAGAATCGTAATGTGGTCTGTCTGACCTTCCTCAGGGAAAAATAGGAGGAGGTAACAAAAATAATCTTCCTTAGAGGACCATGGGAAAGATTTGGGAAGATAAACAGGAATTCTAGGAGGAGGAGCTTTATCAGATAAGCCCAACAGACTTGAACCAAAGTTTCCAGAAAGTGCTTTAGGCTAATGCATGCTTTGGGTGGATCCCTTTGAAGATTTCCTTGTTAAAAAGTTTGACTATAAAGTTCTGTTTCTAGCTGTGTTCCTGGCTAGTTTTTCTGTGAATTCTTCATGTAGTTAAAATCCATACCCATTTGTTTTTGAAATTGAAATTTTATATTTCTCATATTACTGTATTTTTGGAAGCCAAGTTAAATCTTTTTTATTAATAAACATTTAAAAATAGACTGAACCTGACATTACTTACATCTGAGCATAGTACTAGGTAATGAAAACATGTTTGTATTTCAGAACATCATCTACCCATCTATATCTACAGCCCTGGTAAGTGTGCTCTAATTTTTAAAAATAATCCTTACATGGATGTTTAGTATTTAGTAGCTCTTTCCTGTTTAGCAAATTCACTTCTTAGTGAAGAAAGAGTACTTTGCAGGTATGAAGGTGTAACTTGAGAGAAAAGAGATGGGGAAAAAAGAATTTATTCTGGGGGAAACTTAACTTTTTGTTAATGGGAAGGTTGTGTCTCTGGAGATCTGAATAATACGGAAACATTCTGGGGAGTAAGGTTGGTAGGTCCCGAAGGGCTAGTTGCTCTTGACAGGCCTGAGGGCCTGTTATATAGCTCTGTATTCCGTCATTGAGATTAGCCTGTGTGGCACCACACATCCAGATGAAAGCAGAAAAGCTACTCATTTTCATCTGTCAAATATGCTGATGTTTGCGATTATTTGACTAAAATATCTGGGTGATTGGATGCTTTCCCCATTAAGCTTCCACTTCCATTGATATGACTCAGATCACTTTTTTGCATAAGTTCCTTGTGTGTTTGGCCCATTTAGCTACAGTAAGTTTTTCTTTACTGAAGAGAGGAAAGCATCTGGCTTTTCCTTAAGTATGCAATTTATTTGATGTTTGGAAGATACTTCCTGCCCGGACGTGAAGCATTTTGTGAAGCTTCACGTGAAGCCCCTGAGGACTTGCTTAACAGCACTTCTTATTGGCCCATTGCAGCCACAAGTTTTACTGGTCATTTCACATGGACTTCAGCTAACTCTTCAAGACGGACATTTTTCTACCTCATTGAGATCCCCAGGAGACTTGCTCTATGTGATGATTTTTCTTTCTCTTGTTTCTTTCTTTTTTTTTTTTTTTATTTCTCCATAATGTCCACAGGATAGTGGTTTCTTTTTTTTTAATTTTATTTTATTATGTTAATCACCATACATCCTTAATTTTTGATGTAGTGTTCCATGATTCATTGTTTGTGTATAACACCCAATGCTCCATTCAATATGTGCCCTCTTTAATATACCCATCACCAGGCTAACTCATCCCCCCACCCCCTCCCCTCTAGAATCCTCAGTTTGTTTCTCAGAGCCCATAGTTTCTCATGGTTCGTCTCCCTGATTTTTCTTAATAAAAGGGGCCAGAGGAAGGTTCCAGCCCAATTCGGTGCATTTAGATTCTGGCTGACACTTAAATTTAGTAGCTTTAGTTTACTGGACATACCAAGTGGTTCTTTGTGGCTCTAATATCTGAAAATAGTTTGCTGTAACTATAGTTATTCTCAATTTTTTTTTATCATTAAAATGGATAAGTTTCTTCTTATAACTTAGGTGAGAAAGACCAGAACCTTGAAGACCCTGGTAAGACATTTTTGTAAACTCTGGGGGTTTTCATTGGCAATATAGCTCTCTTAGGGATGGAAACAGGTAAGCATAACACAGTAAGGAAAAGTGGGAAGAAGACAGAACCCACTTTAGCTTACTAGTTTGGTATATCAGAGCCCTCCTGAGTTATATAGATAGACCTTTATAAAGATGATGCAGTAGCCTTGTCTCTTACTTAACTCTTCTGTTTAACTCCGAGATGACCGACAGAGCATTTAGAGACATGATATGAGGAACTAGTTCTTTTTTTTTTTTTTTTTTTAAGATTTTATTTATTTATTTTGAGAGAGAGAGAATGAGAGAGAACACATGAGAGGGGATAGGGTCAGAGGGCAAAGCAGACTCCCTGCCGAGCAGGGAGCCCGCCCGATGCGGGACTCGATCCAGGGACTCCAGGATCATGACCTGAGCCGAAGGCAGTCGCTTAACCAACTGAGCCACCCAGGCGCCCTGAGGAACTAGTTCTAAAGAGTATATTTTCTGTGCTCACTTTGGCAGCACATATACTAAAGAGCATATTTTCTGTTTTTATGTTAGCTGTTATATGGATAGAGGAAGGTGTGACTAATTACAAACTCTTGTAACCTAGGGTGTTGGGCAGGGGCATTAAAAAATGGCGTTATTTTTTTCTAAATTAAAATGTTTTCTGTATTTATTTCTGCTTCCAGCAATCTGAGTAATAGATGCTTTTAGCTATATCCATCTGATTATTTGGTATATTTCGAAGTACAGCTCATTCCGAAGTTTTTGTTCTTGTCTTTTTTTATAATGGTATTACTCAAATGTCCTCAAGGGTGCTGGGGCAGGGACACTCACAAATTAATGGTAAGATTAAAATTTGGAACTTTTCTGAAGGACAGTTTGATGGTATGTATTACTAGCCTTAAAAAGTCCATACCTTTTAACCTAGTTATAACACATTTGTGTTATATCCTATATCCTTGTACTAAGGAAATAAAGATTTGTGTACAAAATGTTTACAGTGTGTGGTGGCCAAAATTTATAAATAACCTTAGTGTCCAACAGTTGGGTATTGTTAAATACTATCCATATAATGAAATACTAAACAAATCATATCTTTTTTAAAGATTTATTTATCCATTGTAGAGAGAGCACATGCACGCATGTGAGCCAGTGGAGGGGCAGAGGAAGAGGGAGAGAAGGTGACTCTATGCTGAGCCACCCAGGTGCCCCTAAAAATCATATTTTTGAAAAGTATGAGAAAGTGCTTATAATATAGTGGCAAGTAAAATATATAAAAACATATGAACTGTAATAGCAGTTTATTTAAAAATTTCAAAAGAGGGGCGCCTGGTGGCTCGGTTGGCTATCCGACTCTTGATTTCAGCTCAGGTCATGATCTAAGGGTTATGAGATCAAGCCCCATGTTGGGCTCTGTGCTTATTAGCAGGGAATCTGCTTATCTCTCTGTCTCTCTCTCTTGCTCTAAAATAAATAAATCTTAAATGTCAAAAGATACGAACTTCCAGTTATAAGAGAAATAAGTACTGGAGATATAATGTATAGTAGGATGAGTATAGTAGTACAGCAGTATGGTACATTTGAAAGTTTTTAAGAGAGTAGATCTTGAGAGTTCTTATCACAAGAAAAAAGCCATTTTTTTTCTTTTTTAAAATATATGAGATGCTGGATGTTAATTGTGATCATTTCACAATATATGTAAGTCACATTATGCTGTACACCTTAAACTTACACAGTGCTGTCTATCAGTTACATCTCTCAAGGCTGGAAAAAAATGCTTAAAAATGTATATGTACATATACATAGCAAAGAAATTGAAAGGAGATATACCAAAAATATTGAGGATGAGTAGCTCTGAGATCTGGGATTCTGAGTAATTTTTAATGATTTCCTGTGTTTTTCCAAATTATCTGTAATTATAATGTATTATGTAATCAAATTTTATTCTTAATATGACAAATGTAGTTTGGAGTTTTTGGACTGATCTTAAAAAAAAAAAATCACAAAGAGCTGTTGTTTTGCTTAATCTAGGAGAGAGCCTGGGTCTCTAGCCATAGTTGTTCTCACCATAAGTCAGTCAAGTTCCAGTGGATTAAATTTTCTCCCCTTTTACCCTGGTCCCTGCCATCTCTCAAAGCTTTTAGTTTTTCACTGTAAATAGCCATATAAATACAAGATTAAATTAATTTTCAAGTTGATTGCATTTTTCACTAAAGAGTTTCTGTTCTCATCTTTAGAAATGAAAAGCCAGGAGTCCACTGTCTTATTTGGTAAGTGATCTTTTTCCTTACCCTCTGCGACTAGCTACAAGGTTAGCGGGAAACATAAGGGCTGACTAACTGGACATGGAGAGTTTGAGGAATGAGTTAAGCCAGAACAGAGGGATTCCATGCAGTGTACTAAGCACTTTTATGACTTATTTCCTTTAATCATCACTTACTTACAAACCTATGATGTATTTCTTTTGCATAAATAAGAAATTGAAGCTCAGAAGGATTAAGAAGCCTGCCCAATCATAGAGCTAATAATTTTTTTTTTTTTAAGATTTTATTTATTTATTTGACAGAGAGAGAGATAGCGAGAGCAGGAACACAAGCAGGGGGAGTGGGAGAGCGTGAAGCAGGCTTCCTGCCGAGCAGGGAGCCCGATGTGGGACTCGATCCCAGGACCCTGGGATCATGACCTGAGCCAAAGGCAGACGCTTAACGACTGAGCCACCCAGGCGCCCTAGAGCTAATAATTATAATGACAATAAAACTAAATCACACAGAGTCTTTTTTTTTTTTTTTAAAGATTTTATTTATTTATTTGACAGAGAAAGACACAGCGAGAGAGGGAACACAAATGGGGGGAGTGGGAGAGGGAGAAGCAGATTCCCTGCCGAGCAGGGAGCCCGATGCGGGACTCGATCTCGGGACTCCAGGATCATGACCCGAGCCGAAGGCAGTCGCTTTAACCAACTGAGCCACCCAGGCGCCCTCACACAGAGTCTTAAACTCAGTACTGTTTCATTTAAAAGCTGCTGTACTAGGACTGACTTATAAAGATAAGATTGGAGAGATAGGGGCCAGATCATGGAAGTTCTTAAAGTCCAGGCTAAGGAGTGGGCTTTGTCAGAGAATGAAGAGCCACTGAAAGGTGTTTTTGTTGTTACTTTTTTTAGGGTTGGGGGGGAGGGTGTAGACAAAAGAGAGTATTCACAGTGCAAGATAATTGATTAACACTAATACTCATTTCTGTCTTGAGGTATGACAAGCCATGAACCCACCCAAATACCTGGTAAGACAGCTTTCTTTTTACCCTTTGGGCCCAAGTATGAGGTGAGAAGAATTCCCCCAGGCATTAAAGAATGTATTATCATGAGACTGTTATTCATTAACCGTTCCCTTACAGCTGCCTACTAGCCATTCTACAAAGATTTAGCTGGAGAAGAGAGTAGAGAGGAAAAAAGAGTCTTTCATCTCTAGTATACATGTGTTCCTGGAGCAGAAAAGTTAGCTTCTTAGGGGCATGGCTGAAGGCAAGGCTGCTGGGACCTGGAGGTATGCAAGCCAGCACCTTCTAGGTTCTACAGCTAACGTTACTCGGCAGAAACTTCAGCTTCACACGAAAGCTGAAAGGTAACAAAATATAGTCTTCTGGCATATAGACAAACTCAGTGTGCGGTGCCATGGCAGAAGACTCCTCTAAGCTTGAAGTGGATTTGCACAGCGAGGGTTCTCATAGCCAGAAGTTTCAAATAAAAAGCCAGAAACTACAGTGCAGTGGGAGCTTTGGCACTTGTATCACTTAGATAAGAGGTGGGAAAATACACTCACTGGAGCAAACTGTAAGTTACTGAAAGCTTCTTTCTCATTTAGGAATGAAAATTCCAGAAATGTTTTCACTACCAGGTAAGCAGTGGTTGGCATATGAGAGAGGAAGCTGCCAATTTGGGGGGTATAGTTATAATTGTCACCATTAGATAATGCAGGGGAGCCTGAGTACTTTGTACAAGATCATGTAAGTGAATAAAGGACCCACGTCTCTTAACTTACGACCTAGTACCCACCCATTCCTTAAGACGTGGTTCTTCAAGTGTTTTTCCAGTTTTATTTTACCATGGCAGATTTAACTTACCTATAAGATATAATCATGAAAATGTCAAATAGGTATTTAAACAGTGTGAGGCTGTTGGTGAGAACAAGGCCATTGAGGGGCCTTGAGCTTCTGTGGCCAGAGAAACTGAACAGTAATTTCTTTTTTTTTTTTTAATTTTTAAATTTTTTATTTTTTTAAAAGATTGTATTTATTTATTTGACAGAGACACAGCGAGAGAGGGAACACAAGCAGGGGGAGTGGGAGAGGGAGAAGCAGGCTCCCTGCAGAGCAGGGAGCCCGATGTGGGACTCGATCCCAGGACCCTGGGATCATGACCTGAGCCGAAGGCAGTCGCTTAACCGACTGAGCCAGCCAGGCGCCCTGAACAGTAATTTCTGTCAAGTTCCTCAGAAGGGGCTTAGAACTTAATGCTTACAGAGGAGGAAAAAGTCTCTAAACTTAATTTTTTTCCTGGGACAAAGAGAAGTAAATTTTTAAAAAAGTGGACATAATTTCCAAGAGAGCTGTGGACAGTATTAACAGTTCTCTGCTTCAGAATTGTTATCTTTCAAATACGGCTAATAATTGTCATGTTTACCTTATGGGAATATCTGTAAGGACTAGAAAAACACAGAATCTCAGGGTTCAAGCCGCCATTTAATGCTTAAATCTTTTCTCCTGAGTTCTTGCAGTATTTTGAAAATAATTTTTGGTATGTCTTATTATTATGGAATGAATAGCACAGTGCTGAGCTTTGCCTAACATCGCTGTCTATGGAAATAGCACAGTGCTGTATACAAAGACAGCATATTCACAGTTAATCGCCTCACTCACAGATTTAGGCCCAGAGAGAAGGTCCAGCAGCTCTTTTATATTCACCTGGATTTGCCACGTTGGGCCACATGTTTGTTTGCTCACAACTTTGAAGTGAACCTCTAACAACACTGATGACACATCTTGTGTGTCTACAACCCTTCAACTCAGTGACCTGAGTTTGTGTAGTGTTCTCATTGGCTCCTTCAAGCCAGTGGTTATCTGAAAGGCAGCTGCTGAGCCGGGCAGGGAATGAACACAGGCTGTGTAGACCCCTAGTTTCATTAAGTCTCTCCTCTGCCATTTTCCTCTGGGTAACTTATATATAAGTTATTTCACTTTTCTTTGCTTCTGCTTCCAAATCTGTAAAATGAAGAAAACGTCTTGCAGGACTGATTAAAGTCCTAATGAGATAAAGTCTGGCAAAATGAATGGTAGTTTAAAATAGTAGTAAATGGTAGTTGTCTTTCTTATTATCTGAAATTCTTTCTCATTTAGGAATAAAAGTGGTACAACTGGATGAAAAACCTGGTAATAAATTCTTTATTGGGGGTGGAGGTATCATGGTTTTCTGGGCCCTTTACCATCATCATTCAGTTAGCTCAGTCTTGCGAGGGCAAAGGAAAACACCTGGGCTGTTCAGCTTCTGATATCCCAGTCTGCGAGCCAGAGGGAGAAAATGTTGAGGAACCAGTGTGAGCAGCAGGCCGCTATTATGGCTCTCTGGGCTAAGCAAAGAAAAAGACAGTTGACTTGCAGCTGGAACAGTTGGCTTCCTGCTGCAGGGGTCTATTCCAGAATGGGACACGAGGTTTCCCAAGGTAACGTGGCTATTGTGAGGGAATCTGTAGTAACTGGAACAGCATCATCAAAGAGGTGTGTTTGAGACGAGTCATTCTGTGTTCCTCACTGCCCTTACCATGTCCTCCAAAAAACAGGCCACCAGGTTTTGCTGGGAATATTTTGTATTGTGCACTCACCTAGAAAGCTTTGTGTAGTGCAGGCTTTTTAAAAGTGGCAAAAAACATTTACCACAGGATCTTGTTTAATCCACTTAAATATTGTTATTGCCATTTTAGAGATGAAGATATGGAATATAGGAAATTTAAGGAACCTGTAAAAGACTAGAAAGAGAAAACTAGGACTCACACTTTTCAAATTTTGTTCACTTTCTGTCATATGACACTTGTCTTCCAACCAGATGTAGTTATAGAAAATACACCTCTATCCTGGGCTCCAAGAATTGGTATTTGGCTTCAAAGCTGTCAAAATACGGCAATATCGTAATATTTCAGTGCTAGTATAGCATTATAATTGAGGTCGTGTATCATAGTAATTGAGAGCAGAGGTTTTGAAATTAGACATTGCTTCCATTCATTACCTCTGTGGTTTTATGCAAGTTTTGAGGAACATCTGTATAATACTGATAACTATACCTACCTACTGAGACTGTAAGAAACATGACAATGTACATCAATCATTTGCACAAAGTATGATGCATAGGAAGCACTTAGTAAATGATAGGTATTAATGTTGTACTTGGGAATCTTAGTTCAATGTCCAGAAAATACTATTTTGTAAATAAAATTTTAATCTTTCTTTTAATGGAAACACATACACATAATAGTAAAAAAAAAATTCAAAGAGCACAAGTGAGTAAAAATTAAACGCTTCCTCAACCCCACACATAAATCTAAACCTAATACTCTGCCCTTCAGGCCCATTTTCAGAGATAACCAAGTTTGCTTAATCAGATTATTCTCTTCTGGATAAATAGATGTACAATATAATTAACTCAAAATCTGTTTATATTTTAGAAGACAAAAGTCAAGAAGATACCGGCAATCCTGGTATGAAATATTTCATTTCCTTAGTTGATAAATGTCTGATCTGCAGTATAGAAAAAGTGACAAATTTATTTTTCCTCAGTAACAGGAACAAAGCTTCAAGAGTTTAAGGCATCATAATATGGGATATAATGTCATATCCAAATGCTTATTAGTGTGTATATGGTGGGAGTAACTTAATTTCTTCAGTCATTTTCAACTGTGTGTTTTGTTTAGAGCAGTGGTTCTCAACCCTATCAACCCAGTTCTCCCTTTTTATAACAAATATTTATAAAGCCTTTGTAGTGTCTGGAATAACATGCGTAGATAAGAAGACCTACTTGTACCCATAAGAATATCAATATAATGTCCTAATTATAATTTATAACAAAATTATATAGATTTCAATATGTAAGTGCCTACATTATACTAAAAGAAATAATGGACAGGTGATTGTATTAATTATACAAATTGGATTTAAGAAAAGACTGGAAGCAATTCTGTGCAAGTTTAAGAAAATGAAAGGCAAGAAATAGAAGCTAGATAGAAACTGAGGTTTATTGGAACTATCCAAAAATATTTTGTTTCTATGTAAAACTGATTCAGGTTCTGGACTTAAGCATTATAAATAGGTTATTAACTTATATGTATGTCTGCCAGTGCATTTGAAATTGGTGTGGAAGTGGGTTGGTGCAAACACAGTCCAGAGCATTGCAAGATATCTAGCCCCTCTACTTTTTTTTTTTTTAAGATTTTATTTATTTGACAGCACAAGCAGGGGAAGCAGCAGGCAGAGGGAGAGGGAGAAGCAGGCTCCCTGCAGAGAAGGGAGCCCGGTGCTGGGCTCGATCCGAGAACCCTGGGATCATGACCCGAGCCAAAGAGCCCTCTACTACCCCACTGTTGTGACTATCAAGAAATACCTGACAGCAAACCATAAGAGGACTCTTAAGCATAGGAAACAAACTGAGGGTTGCTGGAGGGGAGACGGGTGGGGGGGCGCAGATAGGATAACTGAGTGTGGACATTAAGGAGAGCACGTGATGTAATGAGCACTGGGTATTATATAAGACTGATGAATCACGGACCTCTACCTCTGAAACCAATAATACATTATGTGTTCATTGAATTTAAATAAAAATTAAAAAAAAACCAAGACAACTAAAGTAGTATGCTATTTTTAGAGATCCTAAAGATCACCTACAGATGGAAATGATTTATGAAAGGTACAAAATTTTGGAAAAGGTTAAAAACAAAAGAAGGAAATGCTCAGGATCAAGATTCTAACTCATGATTTCCTTACACTCAGCACATGCTGACAGTTTTAGTAGGGATGGTCCCATTAAAGAAATTTAACTCTCTTTTTATTAAGATTTTATTTATTTATTTGAGAGAACGAGAGAGAGCATGAGCATGGGGGAGCAGCAGAGGCAGAGGGAGAAGCAGACTCCCCGCTGAGCAGGGAGCCCGATCTGGGACTCGATCCCAGGACCTTGGGATCATGACCTGAGCCGAAGGCAGACGCTTAACTGACTGAGCGACTCAGGCGCCCTGACAAATTTAACTCTTAAAAAAATATGTATATATATACCCTGACAAATTCCAAACTGCCTGTTAGGGGGCAGTACTGCTCCCTTGAGAACCACTGCTCTGTAGTAACAAACTAATGTATGATTGTACCTGCCTGTCCCTTTCCCCATCTGTATACATACAACTACATTTTTATAATTATGGCGAGTAAATTGATAATGTGAGTTAAAGACATAAAATTTACTGGCTGTTTCTCTTGGCTTCATGTATGAAATCTGAGTGGTGATCCCATTTGGATACTTCCCAGTCTTCCCTTGTACAGTCTGAACCAAAACACAGCCATAATTCAGTTACGGGGAGTGTGAAACAGATCATCATCCTATGAGTGGGCTCCACTGTTTCTCTTCACTAGTTCAGATGAAAGGGAAACCGTTTCCTCCAGACCAGTGTTTCGTGTACCGAGGGAAAAAGTTAATTTTTTTTTTTCAGCTGGCAGGGCTTCGTGTTTAAAAATGCAGCTGAATTTAATCACGTATTGGTAACTATTAGCATATACATATGAAATATCGTCTTGAAATAGAATCAAACTTTACCTTGCATGTATATACAGAAAATGAAAACAAAAAATTGCTAAGAAATTCTAGAGAACTTGAACAACAACAAAAAGTATCTTGTCTATATAGATATTGAAAAGGCTGTGGAATCCTAGATAAAAACTGTGTCAGCACACACACCCTGATGATAATATATGAAAATACAGCCTGAAATCTGTAATGAACTATATTTATTTCAACATTGTTCCTGGTTAGTGTTTTAGGAAAGTTTGTAGCTCAACTTGAATGTCTACATATTAAGGATACATGGCTTAGGTGCATGAAACTGGGTATCAGAAATGACATGTGTCAATGATTGTGTGTTCTCATTAACAGCTCCAGGTCCAGTTCCAGTTCCAGTTCCAGGTCCCAAAACCCATCCCTCTGCATCCTCTGGCAAAATGCTCCTTCCACCGTTGGGGACGTTCATCATTTTAATCAGTGCTTCTGCTGTAAATCTCTTTGTTGCTTTGTAGTCTAATATAGTCTTTATTTACTTAAAATATACTCAAGGAATCCCACAAGAAACCATCAACAGGAATGATGTATTTTTCACTTGTTGGTCAGAGTCACTTGATAAAATGAGAACCGAGTATTTTTTATTTACTTTGTAAATTCAGAGTTGGTCCAGGTATGTCATAGAATTCATTTTTCATTTATTTCTATATTTATGATTGCAAAAAAACCCTGTATATTTCTGATTGAATTCAATAAAAGACTTTAAGATTGTTGGATATAATTTCCGTAGAATTGCCAGGTATTAAAATATACAGTACTGTTAGTGATTAACATGAGTTTATTTCCTGAATTAGAATTTTAAAGAAGTTTTACTCATCTTTGAAGGATCAAACTTTGACTTCAAATAGTATCACCCCACAATCTCTTCATCTTCCTTTAATATATAAACACTATATATTTCTGTAAACATGACTGTTTACCAAGTGTTTCACATATAGTCCCTAACTTAAATCTCATATTAATCCAGGAAAATAGACAGTAGTGAAGGAATGTATATATGCTAAGTAAGTAAGGAAAAAATGAGATTATACAGTATGGTATTCTTTTTCCCAAGGTATTGTGGTAGTTGAATAGTGACTGATTTAGGCATGGGCTTTGGTAACTGGCACTTGTTTACATTTTGCAGTGTTTCAAAAAGGATTTAAGTCCGCCTTGAAAGATAAGAGAAAAACTACTTAAAATCTAGACTAGGTGTTACGGGTTCAATGTGCTTTTTTAAAAAAGTTGTCTGCACACTTTTTTTTCCCCCAGTCTGGTTTGTTTATATTTATTTATTTATTTGGAAGGTTTTATTTATTTGTCAGAGAGAGAGTGAGCACAAGCAGGGGGAGTGGCATGCAGAGGGAGAAGCAGGCTCCCCGCTGAGCAAGGAGCTCGATGTGGGGCTCAATCCCAGGACCCCAGGATCATGACCTGAGCTGAAGGCAGACGCTTAACCAACTGAGCCACCCAGGCATCCCTATTTATATTTATTTTTAAAAGTTTTAATTGAGGTATAGTTGACACACAATATTACATTAGTTTCAGGTGTACAACAGTGATTTCAGAATTATATACATTATGAAATGCTTACCACAATAAGTGTGGTTACCAGCCATCATTATACAAAGTTATTGCAATATTATTGATTATATTCCCTATGCTTTATTTCTCATTCCTGTGACTTACTATTTTATAACTGTTTGTACCTCTTAATCCTCTTCATCCATTTTGCCCATCCCTCTACCTCTCTGGCAACCACCAGTTCTCTGTATTTAGGGGTCCGTTTCTGTGTTTGGTTTGTTCTTTTTTTTTTTTATTTTTTAGATAGCACCTATCAATGAAATCATATGATATTTGTCTTTCCCTGTCTGACTTAATTAGCAGAATACCCTCTAGTTCATCCATGTTGTCACAGATGGCAAGGTTTCATTCCCTTTATGGCTGAGTAATATTCCACTGTATATACACCACAACTTCTTTATCCATTCATTTATCAGTGGACACTGGGTTGCTTCCATATCTTGGCTCTTACAAATTATGCTTCAGTGAGCTTGAGGTGCATGTATCTTTTGAGTTAGTGTTTTGGTTGTCTTTGGCTAAATACCCAGTAGTGGAATTACTGGATTATGTAGTATTTCTATTTTTAATTTTTTGAGGAACCGCCATACGTTTTCCATGTTGGCTGCACCAATTTACACTCCCATCAGCAATGCACATGTGTTCCCTTTCCTCTACATCCTCACCAACACTTGTTATTTCTTCTCTCTTTGGTACTAGGCATTCTGACTGGTGTGAGGTGATATCTCATTATGGTTTTGGTTTGCATTTCCCTAATGATTAGTGATGTTGAGCATCTCTTCATGTATCTGTTGGTCATCTGTATGTCTTCTTTGTAAAAATTCATATTCAGATCCTCTGCCCATTTTTAATCAGATTGTTTATTTTTTTGGTTAGTTGTATGAATTCTTTATATTTTTTTGGGTATCATCCCTTTATTAGTATGTAATTTGCAAATATGTTCTCCCATTCCATAGGGTTGCCTTTTTGTTTTGTTGATGGTCCTTTGCTGTGCAAAAAGCCTTTTCATTTGATGTAGTTCCAGTTATTTCCCTTGTCTGAGGGGCCAGATCCAGGAAAATATTTCTGGGGCCAATGTCCAGAAGTTTATTACTTTTATGTTTTCTTTTAGGAGTTTTATGGTTTCAGGTCTCACATTTAGGTCTTTAACTTATTTTGAGTTTATTTTTGTATGTGGTATAAGAAAGTGATCCAACTTGATTCTTTTCGTGTAGCTGTCCAGTTTTCCCAGCACCATTTATTGAAGAGACGGTCTTTTCCATGTTGTATATTAGTCCTTCTTTATCATAGATTAATTCACAATATAAATATGGGTTTATTTCTGGCCTCTCCAGTCTGTTCAGTTGATCCGTGTGTCTTTTCTATGCTGGTACCATACTGTTTTGAACACGATAGATTTTATAGTGTAGTTTGAAATAAAGGATACCTCCAGGTTTGTTCTTTCTCAAGATTGCTGTCACTATTTGGGGTCTTTTGTGGT
The DNA here is from genome assembly GCF_029215605.1 of Mirounga angustirostris. NCBI lineage: Eukaryota > Metazoa > Chordata > Mammalia > Carnivora > Phocidae > Mirounga > Mirounga angustirostris. Next base: position 60,720,361 of record NW_026991710.1, read on the forward strand.
TCCATACAAATTTTAGCATTATTTGTTCTAGTTCTATGAAAAATACTGTTGGCATTTTTATAGGGATTGTTCTGAATCTGTAGATTGCTTTGGTTGGTTGGTATGGACATTTTGATATTATTCTTCCAGTTCATTAGCACAGAGTATCTTTCCATTTATCTGTGTCATCTTCAATTTCTTTCATCAGTAATCTTAATAGTTTTCAGAGTACATACAGTTCTTCTACCTCCTTGGTTAAATTTGTTCTAGGTATTTTGTTCTTTTTGAGGTAATTGTACGTGGGATTGTTAATTTCTCTTTCTGATAGTTGCTGGTATATAGGAACACAGCAGATTCTGTATATTAATTTTTTATCCTGCAACTTTACCAAATCATTTATTAGTTCTGGTAGTCTTTTGGTGGCGTCTTTAGGGTTTTCTATATATAATGTCATATCACCTGCATATAGTGACAGTTTCATTTCTTCTTTACCAATTTGGATGCCTTTTATTTCCTTTTCTTGTCTGATTGCCACAGCTAGGACTTCCAGTACTATGTTGAATAAACGTGGTGAGGGTGGAAATCGTTGTCATGTTCCTGATCTTAGAAGAAAAGCTTTCAGCTTTTCACCATTGAGTATGTTAGCTGTAGGCTTGTCATATATGGCCTATTATTTTGTTGAGGTACGTTCCCTCTCTACCAACTCTGCTGAGAATTTTTATCATAAATGGATGTTGAATTCTGTCACATGTTTTTTCTGCATCTTTTTTTTTTAAGATTTTATTTATTTGTCAGAGAATCCAAGCAGGGGGAGCAGAAGGCAGAGGGAGAAGCAGGCTCCCCACTGAGCAGGGAGCCCAATGCGGGACTCGATCCCAGGACCCTGAGATCATGACCTGAGCCGAGGGCAGACGCTTAACTGACTGAGCCACCCAGGCGTCCCTTTTCTGCATCTGTTGAAATGATTTATGCTTAATTTTGTTAATGTGATACATCATGTTGATTTATTTGTAGATATTGAACTGTGCTTGCTTGCATCCTTGAAATAAATTCCACTTGATTGTGGTGAATGATCCTTTTTTTAATGTATTGTTGAATGTGGTTTGTGAATATTTTGTTGAGAATTTTTGCATCTATGTTCATCAGGGATATTGATCTGTAATTTTTTTTTTTTTTTGTAGTGTCTCTTTCTGGGTTTGGTATCAGAATAATACTGGTCTCGGTAGAATGAATTTGGAAGCATTCTTTCCTATTCTATTTTTTGGAATAGCTTGAGAAGGATAGGTATTAACTCTTCTTTAAATGTTGGGTAGAGGACACCTGTGTGGCTCAGTTGGTTATGTGTCTGCCTTCAGCTCAGGTCATGATCCCAGGGTCCTGGGATTGAGCCCTGCATCAGTCTCCCTGCGCAGTGGGGAGACTGCTTGCTTCTCCCTCTTCCTCTCCCTCTCCCTCTGCCTTTCCCCCTGCTTGTGCTCTCTGTCAAATAAATAAATAAAACTTAAAAAAAAATAGGGATGCCTGTGGCTCGGTGGGTTAAGCGTCTGCCTTCGGCTCAGGTCATGATCTCAGGGTCCTGGGATCGAGTCCCACATTGGGCTCCTTGTTAAGTGGGGAGCCTGCTTCTCCTCTGCCTACTGCTCCCCCTGCTGTGTACTTGCTCTCTCTCACTCTCTCTGACTAATGAATGGATAAAATCTTTAAAATAAATAGATAGATAAATAAATGTTGGATAGAAATCACCTGTGAAGCTGTCTGGTCCTAGACTTTTGATGTTAGAGGAGTTTTTTGATTACCACTTTGATTTTGTTACCAGTAATTGGTCTGTTCACATTTTCTGTTTCTTCCTGATGCAGTCTTGGAAGATTCTATGTTTCTGGAAATATATGTATTTCTTCTATGTTGTCTAATTTGTTGACATATATTTTTCATAGTAGTCTCTTATCCTTTGTACTTCTGTGGTGTCGGTTGTAACTTCTCTTTCATTTCTGATTTGTTTGGGTCCTCTTTTTTTCTTGATGAGTTTGGTTTAAGGTTTATCAGTTTTGTTTATCTTTTCAAGAAACAGCGTAGTTTCATTAATCATTTTTATATTGTTTTTTTAGTCTATGTTAATTTCTGCTCTGATCATTATTATTTCCTTCCTTCAACTAACTTTGGGCTTTGTTGTTTTTCTGGTTCCTTTAGGTGTAAGATTAGATTGTGAGACATTTTTCTTGTTTCTTGATTATTAGGTTTAGTGCTAATAGACTTTCCTCTTAGAACTGCTTTTGCTGTATCCCAAAGATTTTGAACCATTGTGTTGCCATTTTCATTTGTCTCAAGGTATTTTTTCATTTCCTCTTTTTGATTTCTTTCTTGATCCATTGTTTATTGATAGTGTGTTGCTTAGTCTTCCTGAGGTTGTTTTTTTTCAAGTTTTTTCTTGTAACAGAGCTCTGGTTTCATAATGTTATGGTTGGAAAAGATACTTAATATGATTTCAGTCACCTTAAATTTATTGAGGTTTCTTTTGTGACCTAACGTGATGTTTCATGGAAAATATTCCCTATGCACTTGAGAAGAATGTGTATTCTGTTGTTGGATGGAACATTCTGTATATATCTGTTAAATCCATCTAGTCTCATATGTTATTCAAAGCCACAATTTCTTTACCGATTTTCTGTCTAGATCTATCTGTTGATGTAAGTGGGGTGTTAAAGTCTCCTATTAATTGTATCAGGGACAGTTTCTCCCCTTAGGTCTATTAATATTTGCTTTATATATTAGGTGCTCATATGTTGGGTGTACATTTATAATTGTTATATCCTCTTGTTGGATTGATCCCTGTATCATTATTTAATACCCTTGTCCTTTGTTACAGTCTTCATTTTATTTACTTATTTTTAATCATTTTTTTTTCATTATGATAAGTGTGTTCTTCCCCCATCCCTCACCCACCAACCCCTCTGGTAACTATCAGTTTGTTCTCTATAGTTGAGTCTGTTTCTTGGCTTGTCTCTCTCTCTTTTTTTTTTTTTTTTGTTAAGATTTTATTTATTTGAGCAAGAGAGCAAGAGAGAGAGCATGAACCAGAGGGGAGGGGCAGAGGGAGAAGCAGACTCCTCGCTGAGCAGGGAGCCCGATATGGGACTAGATCTCAGGACGCTAGGATCATGACCTGAGCCAAAGGCACATGCTTAACCGACTGAGCCACCCAAGTGCCCTCTGTCTCCTTTTTTATTTTCCTTTGCTCATTTGTTTTGTTTCTTAAATTCTATATATGAGTGAGATCATATGGCATTTGTCTTTCTCTGAGTGATTTATTTTGCTTAGCATTATACTCTCTAGATCCATCTATGTTGTTGCAAATGACAAGATTTCATTCTTATGGCTGAATAATATTCCATTGTATATACGTATATATACCACTTCATCTTTATCCAGTCAGGTACCAATGGACATTTAGGCTGCTTCCATAATTTGGCCATTGTAAATAATGCTGCAATAAACATAGGGGTGCACATATCCCTTTGAATTAGTGTTTTTGTATTCTTTAAGTAAATACCCAGTAGTGCAATTCCTGGATCATAGGGTAGTTCTATTTTTAATTTTTTGAGGAATCTCCATACTGTTACAATGGCTGCACCAATTTGCATTTCCACCAACAGTACAAGAGGGTTCCTTTTTCTCCACATCTTCACCAACACTTGTTGTTTTTTGTATTTTTTATTTTAGCCCTTCTGAGGTGTGAGATGATACCTCATTGTGGTTTTGGTTTTCATTTCCCTGATGTTGAGTAATGTTGAACATCCTTTCATGTGTCTGTTGGTGATCTGGATGTCTTCTTTGGAGAAATGTGCGTTCATATCTTCTGCCCATTTTTTAATCAAATTATTTGTTTTTGGGTATTGAGTTGGATTAGTTGTTTATATATTTTGGATACTATTTATCGGATATGTCATTTGCAAATATCTTCTCCCATTCAGTAAGTTGGCTTTTAGTTTTGGTTGTTTCCTTTGATGTGTAGAAGTTTTTTATTTTGATGAATTTCCAATAATTTATGTTTGCTTTTATTTCCCTTACCTCAGGAGACATACCTAGAGAAATGTTGCTAGGGCCGATATCAGAGAAATTACTGCCTGTACTCTCTTCAAGGAGTTTTATGGTTTCAGGTCTCACATTTAGGTCTTTAATCCATTTTGAGTTTATTTTTGTGTATGGTGAAAGAAAGTGGTCTAGTTTCATTCTTTTGCATGTTGCTCTCCAGTTTTCCCAGCACTATTTGTTGAAGAGCCTGTCTCTTTCCCATTTCCATTCCTCCTTTGTTGAAGATTAATTGACCATATAATTGTGGATTTCTGGATTTTCTGTTCTTTCCCATTGATCTATGTATCTGTTTTTATGCCATACCATTTTGATTACTACCACTTGTAATTTAACTTGAAATCGGGAAATGTGATACCTCCGGGATTTTCTTTTTCAAGATTGCTTTGGCTATTCAGGGTCTTTTGTAGTTCCATGCAAATTTTAGGATTGTTCTAGCTCTGTGAAAAATGCTGTTGGTGTTTTGATAGGAATTACATTAAATCTGTAGATTGCTTTGGGTAGTTATAGGCATTTTAACAGTATTTGTTTTTCCAACCCATGAGCATGGAATGTCTTTCCATTTCTTTGCGTCATCTTGAATTTCTTTCATTAGTGTTTTATAGTTTTCTGAGTACAGATCTCTTACATCTTTAGTTTATTCCTAGATACTTTGTTTTTGGTGCAAATGTAAATGGGACTTTTTTTTTAAAAGATTTATTTATTTGAGAGAGACAGCACAAGCAGGAGGGGAGGGGCAGAAGGAGAGGGACAAGCAGACTCCCCACCAGGTGTGGAGCCCAATTCGGGGCTCAATCCCAGGACCCTGGGATCATGACCTGAGTGGAAGGCAGATGCTTAACCAACTGAGCCACCCAGGCTCAGTTGGGATGTTCTTAATTTCACTTTCTGGTGCTTCATTATTAGTGTATAAGAAGGCAACAACAGATTTCTCTACATTGATTTTGTATCCTGCAACTTTACTTAATTCATTTATCAGTTCTAGTAGTTTTTTGGTGGATCTTCAGAGTTTTCCATCTATAGTATCATGTCACCTGCAAATAGAGTTTGGCTTCTTCCTTGCCAATTTGGATGCCTTTTATTTCTTTTTGTTGTGTCATTGTTATGGCTAGGACTTCCAGTACTATGTTGAATAAAATTGGGGAGAGTGGCTGTCCTTGTTTTGTTCCTAACCTTAGGGGAAAAGCTCTCCTTTTTTCACTATTGAGTATGATGTTGGCTGTGGGTTTTTCCTATCAGGCCTTTATTATGTTGAGGCATGTTACCTCTAGACCTACTTTGTTGAGGGTTTTTATCATGAATGGATGTTGTACTTTGTCAAATGCTTTTTGTGCAGCTATTGAAATGATCGTATATTTTTTATCCTTTCTCTTATTGATGTGATGTATCATGTTGATTGTTTTGTGAATATTGAACCACCCTTACATCTCAGGGATAAATCTGACTTGATCGTGGTGTATTACTTTTTAATGTATTGTTGGATTCAGTTTGCTAATACTTTGTTGAGGACTTTTGCATCTATATTTATGAAAGATATTGTCCTATAGTTCTCCTTTTTTTTTTTTGTAGTGTCTTTATCTGGTTTTGGTATCAGGGTGATACTAGCCTCATAGAATGAATTTGGAAATTTTCTTTCTTCTTGTATTTTTTTGGAATAGTTTGAGAAGAATGGGTATTAACTCTTCTTTAAATGTTTGATAGAATTCACCTGTGAAGCCAAATGGTCCTGGAATTTTATTTTGGGGAGTTTTTTGATTACTGATTCAGTTTCACTGCTGGTAATTGGTCTGTTCAAATTCTCTATTTCTTCCTGCTTTAGTTGTTTTATTTTTCCCTGCTTTAGTTTTGATAGGTCATATGTTTCTAGGAATTTATCCGTTTCTTCTGAATTATCCAGTCTGTTAGCATGTAGGTTTTCATAATATTCTCTTATAAATGTTTGTATTTCTGTAGTCTTGGTTGTTATTTCTCCTTTTTCATTAATGATTTTGTTTCTTTGGGTTCTCTCTTTTTTTTTAAGAGTCTTGCTAGAGGTTTATCCATTTTGTTGATCCTTTCAAAGAACAAGCTTCCTGTTTTCATTGATTTGTTTTTGTTTTGTTTTTTTAGTTTCTATATAATTTATTTCTGCTCTTTATCATTTTCTTCCTTTTGCTGAGTTGGGGTTTTGTTTGTTGTTCTTTTTCTAGCTCCTTTAGGTGTAAAGTGAGGTTGTTTACTTTGGATTTTTCTGGTTTCTCGATGTAGGTTTATATTGCTGTAAACTTCCCTCTTAGAACCACTTATTCTGCATCCCAAAGATTTTTGGACTGTTGTGTTTTCATATTCATTTGTTTTCTTGTAATTTTTAATTTCTTCTTTGAATTCTTGGTTGACCCATTCATTGTTTAATAGCATGTTATTTAACCTCCATGTACTTGTGAGCACAGATTTTTTCTTGTGGTTGATTTCTAGTTTCATAGTGTTATAATCAGAAAAGTATGGTATAGCTTTGAATTTTTTTTTTTTTTTTTGAAGTTGTTGAAACTTGTCTTGTGGCCTAAAATGTGATCTTTTCGGGAGAATGTTCCATGTGCGCTTGCAAAATTCTCCTGTTTTAGGATGGAATGTTCTGAATATACTGTTAAGTCCATCTGGTCCAGTGTGTCATTCCTTGTTGATTTTCTGTTTGGATGATCTGTCCATCCAGGTAAGTGGGGTGTTAGTGGTCCCCTACTATTACTGTATTACTATTGATTCTTTTATGTTTTTATTAACTGTTTTATATATTAGGGTCCTCCCATGTTGGGTGCATAAATATTTACATTGCTATATCCTTTTACTGGGGTGTCCCCTGGATTATTACATAGTGTCTTTGTCTCTTGTTACAGTCTTTGTTTTAAAATCTATTTTGTCCAATATAAATATTGTTACGCTGGCTTTCTTGTGGCATCCATTTGCATGATGTTTCTCTATCCCCTCACTTTTTTTTTTTATAAGATGTTATTTATTTAATAGAGAGAGAGCATGAGTGGGGTGAGGGACAGAGGGAGAAGCAGAGTCCCTGCTGAGCAGGGAGCCCTATGCAGGGCTCAGTCCCAGGACTCTGGGATCATGACCTGAGCCGAAGGGAGACACTTAACCGACTGAGCCACCCAGGTGCCCCCTCACTTTTTTTTTTTTTAATTTAATTTTAATTTATTTTTGGGAGAGAAGGAGAGAGAGAAAACATGAGCGGGGGGGGGGGGGGAGGGGTTGAAGGGAGAGAGAGAAGCACTCCCCGCTGAGCAGGGAGCCTGACTCGGGGCTCAGTTCCAGGACCCTGGGATCATGACCTGAGCTGAAGGCCAACCTTAACTGACTGAGCCACCCACATACCCCACCATCCCCTCACTTTCAGTCTGCTGATGTTTTTCAGTCTGAAATTGAGTCTCTTGTAGGCAGCATATACATGGGTCTTATTTTCTTACCCACTCTGTCATCCTGTGTTTTTTTTTTTAAGATTTATTTACCCATTTTATTTATTCATTTAGATTTTATTTATTGAGAGAGAGAGACAGAGATAGCGAGAGAGAGCACAAGTGGGGAGGAGAGGGAGAAGCAAGCCGGCTCCCTGCTGAGCAAGGAGCCCAATGCAGGACTTGATCCCAGGACCCTGGGATCATGACCTAGGCCAGAGGCAGCGGCTTAACTGACTGAGCCACCCAGGTGCCCCTTATTTACCCATTTTAGAGAGTGCATGCATGCACTGGGAGGGGCAGAGGGAGAGAGAGAGAAAACTCCCCACTGAGCATGGAGCCCAATGAGGGGCTTACTCCCACAACCCTGAGATCATGACCCAAGGCGAAACCGAAATGGACACCCAACCAACTGAGCCACCCAGGTGCCCTGCACCCTATGTCTTTTGATTGAAATGTTTAGTCCATTTACATTCAAAGTAATTACTGATAATATGTATTTATTGCCATTTTGTTACTTGCTTTGTTGTTGTTTCTATAGATTTTCTCTATTTTCTTGCTCTCATGATTTTTGGTTTTCTTTAGTGATATACTTGGATTCCTTTCTCTTTATTCTTTGCATATCTATTACTTTTTTTTTTTTTTTTAAGATTTAGTTATTTGAGAAAGTGAGAATGAGAGAGAGATCGCGCACATGAGATGGGGGAGGGTCAGAGGGAGAAGCAGACTCCTTGCCGAGCCGGGAGCCCAATTCGGGACTCGATCCCGGGACTCCAGGATCATGACCTGAGCCGAGGGCAGCCGCCCAACCAACTGAGCCACCTGGGCACCCTCTATTACTTGGTTTTTAATTTGTGGTTTCTATTAGGTTTGCATATAATGTCTTTTGCATAGAGCAGTCTATATTAAGTTGATGGTTGCTTAAGTTTAAACCCCTTCTTTACTCTTCTCCTCCCCACATTTTAAGTGTATGGTATCATATTTTACCTCCTTTTACTTTATGAATCCCTTGACTAATTTTTATAGAAATATTTATTTTTACTGCTTTTGTTTTTTTATTTTTCATACTCTCCCTTATGGTCTTTCTATTCAAAAAGTCCCTTTTAGTTTTTCTTGTAGGGCTGGTTTAGTGACTGTGAACTCCTTAGTTTTTTTTGAGAAACTCTTTATCTCTCCTTCAGGTTTGAATGATAACCTTGCTGGATAGAGTATTCTTGGCTGCAGATTTTTCTCTTGCAGCACTTTTAATATATGCCACTCTCTTCTGGCCTGCAAAATTTCTGCTGAAAACCTCTGATAGCCTTAGGGGGGCGTTTTCCCTTGCATGTAACTGTCTTGTTTTCTCTTACTGCTTTTAAAATTTTTTCTTTATTGCGACTTTTTGACATTTTAGTTACTGTGTCTTGGTTTGGACCTCCTTTGGTTATGTGGGATGGGGGAGAATGTCTCTGCCTCCTGGATCTGGATATCTGTTTCCTTCCCCAGATTAGGAAAGTTTTCAGCTATTATTTCTTCCAAATAAATTTTCTTCCCCCTTATCTCTCTCTTCTTGTGAGGTCCCTGTAATGTGGATGTTATTACACTTGATGGAGTTACTGAGTTCCCTAACACTATTCTCAGCTTGCATAATTTCGTCTTTTTCTCAGCTTAGTTACTTTCCATTACTGTGCCTTCCAGGTCATTAATTTTTTTTTTTTTTTTAAGATTTTATTTATTTATTTGACAGAGAGAGAGAGATAGCAAGAGCAGGAACACAAGCAGGGGGAGTGGGAGAGCGAGAAACAGGCTTCCCGCTGAGCAGGGAGCCCGATGCAGGGCTCGATCCCAGGCCCGTGGGATCATGACCTGAGCCGAAGGCAGACGCTTAACAACTGAGCCACCCAGGCACCCCATTCCAGGTCGTTAATTTGTTCTTCTGCTTCATATAGCCTGCTGTTTATTCCGTCAGGTGTATTTTAATGTCATCGATTGTGTTCATCTCTGATTGGTTCTTTTTTATCTCTTTCTAAAGGGTCTCACTGATGTCCTCCACTCTTTTCTCCAGTCCAGTGAGTATCTTATGATCATTACTTTAAATTCTCTATCAGGCATATTATTTATATCCTTTTCACTTTGGTTTGTTGCTGTGGTTTGGTCCTGTTCTTTCATTTGGGAGATGTTTTTGTCTCATTTTGTCTGACTTTCTGTATCTGTTTCTATAGGTTAAGAAAGTCAGCTACTTCTTTTGCTCTTAACAATAATAGCCTTGTGAAGGAGAGGTCTTATAGTGCCCTGCAGTGCAGTGTCCCTTGGTCCCCAGTGCCTAGTGCTTCAGGGAGTGTCTCCTATGTGTGTTGTGTGTGCTCTGCTGTTGAGTCTTTGTCTCTTTTTTACCTTCAGTCCAGTTGTCTGCAGAGCCTCTCTTTGCCTATTGTGGGCAGCAAGGTGTGTGGTGGTTTGCCTGCAAAATGAGACCTGCCCCCTGCCAGAGGAACTGAGGTCCTGTAAAACGGGTGGGTCAGGAGATGTGGTGTTGCCAGGGTTTGCATAGGTCTTCTTGGGGAGGGCCCCATGGAGCCAGGACTCAGGCAAGTATGACTGGGAAGGCGGATCTGCTGAAGCAAGGGGGGACAGGGTTTAGTGCCAGCAAGTTAGGTAAGGAGTTTCAGCACCACACTACTTTTCACAGGTGGCCATTGTTTATGCTGGGGCTTGGAGGAGAGAAATGGTGCCTACCAGTTCCTTTGTTCCTGGAGGGGTCTCCCTGTGATGCCTGTCTCTGAGCTGCATTCTGAGCTGAGGAAATCATTATCCCTCCCGTCTGCCCCTTGTGTTTTTCAAACTGCTAGTTCTAAGCTATATTTGCATGGGTGGGTTGTTGTGCTTTCTCTTTATGGTGGAAACTCCACTTTGAATGCTGTCTAGGCTGAGCTGAAACCACTAATTTTTTAAATTCTAGGCTGTTAAGTCCTGCTGGTTTTAAGAACTCAAAATATTTAGCGCCTCTCACCTTCAAAGGCAAATATTATGGAGATTTGTCTTCCCCATTCTTGGACTGACTCCCTGGTGTGAAAGTCTATTTTCTGCCGTTCTCTGCACACCAGCTCCCTCCCCACTGTGGATGGCCATGGTCTGATTTGCTCCTTGGCCGCATCTTCGCTCTTCCTACCTTCTTTGATGTGGCCTCTTCCTAGCCTTTAGTTGTAAAGTTTGTTCTGCCAGTCTTCGGGTTTTCTAGGTTATTTACACTGATATGGGTGTTATCTGGTTGTATCCATGGGACTTAGGTGAGCTTAGGGTCCTCCTCCTCCATCTTCCCAGCCAACCACAGTCTTCATTTAAAAGTCTACTTCATCTAATATATGTATTGCTACCCTGGCTTTTTTCTTTTTTTTTTTTTTTGGCCTCCTTTTGCATGGAATATCTTTTTCCTTTCACTTTCAGTCTGTATTGTCTTTAGGTCTGAAGTGAGTATCTGGTAGGCAACATATAGATGGGTCTTGTTTTTTTATACATTCAGTCACCTTTTGTCTTTTGATTGGAACATTTAGTCTCTTTACATTTAAAGTAATTGTTAATAAGCATGTACTTATTGCCATTTTATTAATTGTTTTCTGGTCATTTAATGTAGTTTCCTGGCTTTTTCGTTTTGTTTTCCAAACTCCACTAGGTGTGGAGCCTGATGTGGGGCTCAATCTCACAATCCTGAGATTGTGACCTGAACCAAAATTAAGAGTTGGATGCTCAAGTGATTAAGCCACCCATCCTTTTTTCTTATCTTGCTTTCTTCCCTTGTGATTTGATGACATTCTATAGTATTATGCCTGGATTCTTCTTTATTTTTTGTGTATCACAAGTTTTTGGTTTGTGGTTATAACATCCTGTGTGTGTGTGTGTAATACTAGATTATATGTTAGTCTATAGTAAGTTGATGGTCATTTAAGTTCAAACACATTCTAAAACCACTACATTTTTACTTGCCCTCTCCATGTTTTATGTATATGATGTCATGTTTTACATCTTTTTGTGTATCCTTTATTGTAGATACAATTGATTATACTACTTTTGTGTCTTAACCTACATACTAGCTTTATAAGTGATCTCATACCTTTACTATATATTTTGCTTTCACCAGTGAAATTGTTCTTCCATAGTTTTCTTCTAGGTATGATTTTTTTTTTGCTTAAAGAAGTCCCTTTAACATTTCTTGTAAGGCTGGTTTAGTAGTGATGAACTTTTTAAAATTTTGCTGGGAAACTCTGTATCTCTCCTTCAGTTCTGAATGATAACTTTGCTGGGTAGAATATTCTTGGTTTTAGGTTTTTTCCTTTCAGCACTTTATCATGCCACTCCCATCTGGCCTGTAGTTTCGGGTGAACGGTCAGCTCATAGCCTTATGGGGTTTCCCTTTATGTAACTAGTTGCTTTTCTCTTGCTGCTTTTAAGATTTTATCTTTAATTTTTGATATTTTAATTATTATGTGTCTTGGTGTAGACCTTCTTGGGTTCATTTGTTTGGGGCTTCCTGGGCCTGGATGTCCATTTCCTTCCCCAGATTAGGGAAGTTACCTGCTTTTATTTCTTCAAATAAGTTTTCTGCCTCTTTCTCTATTCTCTTGGGATCCCTATAATACAAATGTTAGTACACTTGATGTTGTTGCAGAGTTCCCGTAATCTGGCCTAATTTTTTAAATTATTCTTCTTTTTGCTCAACTTCAGTGGTTTCCACCACCCTCCCTGTCTTCTAGACTGGTTGATCTATTCTTCTGCATCGTTTAACATACTTTTGGTTCCCTCTAGTGTGGTTTTCATTTCAGTTACTGTATTTTTCAGCTCTCACTGGTTCTTTGTTATATTTTCTACTTCTTTGTTAGAGTTCTGAGTGTATCCACTCTGGTCTCAAGTCTGAGCATCTCTATGACCATTACTTTGAACTCTTTTATCGAGTAGATTGCTTGTCTGTTTCATTTAGTTCTTTTTCTGAGGTTTGTCTTCTTTTGTTGTCTCCTCATTTTGTCTGGCTCTCTGTTTCTGTGCATTAGGTAGGTCAGCTACATCTCCTAGTCCACACTTGAAAGTAGTGGCCTTATATAGAAGGCATCCTGTGGGGCCCAGTAGCATAGTCCCTTTGGTCTCTAGAAGCTGGCACTCCAGGGGTGTCACGTGTGGGCTGCATGCGCCCTCCTTTTGTGACTGGAGGGCCGTGAGTGCTGAGGATGCGCTGGTGGGTAGAGCGGGCCTGCAGCACAGGTGAGCGCGAGACCTGGCTGCCGCGGCTGCAGCTACCCTGGTGGGCAGGGCTCATTGCGCGCATGGCTGGCTGCCAGGCACAGCTGTAGCTGCTCCGGCCGTGCTGATGGGGTGGGTTTAGTTCCTGGTGCAGGTGGCTGGGAGGCCTGGCTGCCACTGGTGTGTGTGTGTGCTGGAGGGCAGGGCTTGGCCGCTCTCCCCGCCTTCCCGGGGCAGGATTTGGTTTGGAAGGGCCTGGGGCGAGGAGGCTGCCTGCTTGGTTTAGCGTGGTAGGAGCTACTCTGGAGGGAGCCTGCTGAGACAGGTCCACAGGGGAACTCCAGGGCTGGGTGAGCAGGGATAGCAGGGTAGGTGGAGTGTCACCTGGCTCCTGCTGGCAGCTGGCCAGCGAAGCTCCAGGACGGTGGTGGGGGGCAAGAACAATTGTGCGCCCTAGCAGGTCTTGTCATGGAGAGCGCTGACAGATCCATACCCCTCCAGCACATACCCTAAAATTAGTCAGTAAATCTTCATGCATAAGCCAGACTCTTTGAACTGCTGCCTCGGTGCTGGTTCTCGAACCCGGTTTTTTAGGGCTCTGGCCCTTTGGGGGTGGAGTCTCCGTTTCCTGTTGCCCTCCCGGTGTCTCCTGGTGAGAAGTCCTGCTGATTTTTCAAAGCCAGATGTTATTATGGCTCATCTTCCCAGGAACACCTCCAGGGTTGGCAGTACCCTATTTGGGATCTGATCCCCTCCTCAGGGAAGACCTCCATGCCTGTGTATCCCTCCCGCTTGTGGGTCACCACCATGCTATTTGATTCTTAACTGCATCTTTGCCTCCCCTGCCCTTCTGAGTGTGTGTGTGTGTTTATATCTCTAGCTGTGGAAGAGCCGTGCTGTTACTGTTGAGGTCATTTTCAGAGTTCGTTGCGTCATGTTAGTTGCATCCTCAGTGTCTGTCGGGGGACGAGAGCCCAGGATCCTCCTATGCCACCATCTTCCCTGTAGTCGCAGTGTGCTTCAGTTCTGTTTACCTCTCTTCTTCATGGCCACAAGAACTGTTAGCCAGTTGAAGATTAAACACAGAACTATAAATTGTGCTGTACAACTTAGTCCTCAGGCCAAAGTGGGTCCTCCCCCTTCCTACCCACCTACACAAGAACTTGACTGTCACGTACTTACTCTGACCACAGCTATACTTTGACCAAGTCCCGTTATCTAAAAGGCCACATGAACAGAGGTGATGGGCCTGCCTTAACACCTGCAGTCTGTGGGATTGTTTGAAACTTAGGAGGCTGGCTGGGTCAGTCTTTAAAAGGCAGGCCCTGGACCCTGCCTAGGAGTATTTATCTTGTGAAATTAGCAGCCTGAGAATATCAGAGCACAAAAAAATGAAAGGCTAGAGAAGTGAACATGGCATGCACGATTAGCAATCTGTGCACTAGCATTTATGGCTCAATGAGTAAAACTTCTCATCGGTTAGGTCAACAACTCTCTTCCTAGTATGAGGGTGTATAGAAGGACAGAAACACCTCCTATACTCTGCTACATGGAAGAGAAGAATGAGATTGCCTGTTTTCTGGGCCAAGGAGAAAACACAAGGAAAGAAATTCCTCTTCCAGCACGGTTGGAATTGCAACGAATTGAGTAGGAAAGTATGATGGAAGAGAGTATTAACAAGTTTGCATGCCACCAGCTTGGCAAAAGTGGCTGCCAACTTTTAGCAGCTAACTTAGAATCATTTCTAAAATTCCCAGTCTCTTATACAACTTTACCTAGTTTGCAAATGGACAGAAATTCCTTCAGTGGGATCTGAAAGGATGACCTCTGGATATGTATCACACTCATCACCATCCCCATAAACACACTGGCAAAACTCATGGGCCTGTTTCTCAAAACACCTCTCATTATAAGCCAAAGCATCATACAGAAATGCCAAGTTAAAGCATTACTAGAGGGGCCAACATGCAGGCTAGCTTGAAGTCTGTAGTCAAATTTCTGATTGTTCAAAAATCACTTTCACATGATCTAGTTCAGATTTTCTAGTTGTTTTCAAATACTAATGATATATTAGGGAATTCTTTACTGTAGATGGTACTTGAAGTAAGTTTTATCTGCCATAAGCTAGTCAAAATATGTCAGCATTGATACATTTTACTTAGGGAAAAATCAGACTTAAGACTGAAATTCTTGAATTGTGATTATGATTTAATACTTGTGAGGACATGGTTACTCTCCCATAGCCAAATAAAGCATCAGACAGAATTATATAAAAGTAATTACAATCAATTTATTTTTTTAGAAATAAAAAGGCCTAAAAAACAAAAAAAGTTGCAAAAATGATAAAATGTAATTTTGTTATATCCTAATCACTTGTGTTCTGTGAATTCCAAATAAGTAAAATAATATAAAAATATATTTTCAAATCTTTATAGAATGAAAAGAAAACCACATTAATCCTTAAATACTCTTCGATTTCCTTTACTCCTCCCACAGATGAATTCACAAATATATAAAAACTGATGTACATTTACATCCTGAAGTACAAAGCTCCAACAGCCAAGTAGTTATAGTTTATTTTGTTATGTGCAAAGTAGGTATTTCATATTTACTTGCTATGGAAAGCAGAGCACAGGCTCAATGGAGAATAATCACTAAACACTGATTAGTTTTAAGAATGCTGTGGTCAAAATGTACAATGGTACATATTTTTGGTAATTATGTACTTCTCTTGTACAGTAAAGAACAGCTTTCAGGTATAAATCTTTCAAAGGCTATCTCTGAAGAGCTGTGAAGTGGACGTCATTTCAGATTTGATGAAAAGTAATTTGTCAGTAACTCCTCAAAAGCCAGGAGAGGATTGTTTTCCCTTTTTTTCCCTCCATGTGATCAGTTTCTTAAGGAAGGTCTGATGTAGCAAGAAGATACATTTCACAAACCCTTAACATAGGTTTGCGAACTGTCAACTGAAAACACCACCTCTGATGTGGATGGTTTCATTCAATCCATGTTCTACCAACTTTATATCTTCTAGGTCATCTTTTATGATGCTAATCAAGTGGCTAAGGCCTTCCTGTTGTTGTTTCAAATGCTAGAAGGGATTAAAAAAATAGATTAATATGTTAATCTATTAAAGTGCAAGTTACCCACAGGAATAAGGACTTTTCACTATTTCACCAGCAATACAGCACTTAACAGCTGCTCTAAATATAGTGCACATGCGTAAACATTCATACTACATCTTTTGCTAACACATTTCTATGACCTATAATAACATACTGTAAAAAACAATCAAATGAATATCTTCAACAGAAATTTTACAGAAGATACAGATTTTATATTAAAGTGGAATGCAAGAAGGTACCCGAATATAGAGGACTAGCAAAATAATCATTCTGTAAACTGAATTTTCAGGTTTTGAAGTATAAAGTATGTAATAATGATAATGTGGTAACTACAACTGCTGACATTTTAAAGTATCCAGGTGTTAAGGCAGTTTTTAGAGCCTCGTGGGTACTAAGTAAGTTATTTAATATTCTTTTAAGCAACCTTTGGTGCCACAGATAAAAAAAATTGAGATGCAGGTAAGAAACTTGCTCGAGGTCCTAAACTAGGTGATGAGATGTGATTCAATCCCAAAACAATACACTGCTTTTCATTGTTTTAGGTAGGTGTTTATGTTATTCCAGATTTTACTGCATAAACTCTTTAATATAGTTAACAACTCTTTACCTCAATATGCTGAAATCTTTCTCAGCTCATTTTATTGTAGATATTTACAATGGGATATAATCAAGTGTCTGTATACCTAAGTTCCCAAGAATCTAGGGGCCAAACTGGTCTTTTAACTGTATAAAATGACAATATCCATTCTAAAGCACATAATAAAATTGAATTTGTGGATGATAATTATAACCATCTAAAATCCTCAGGGCCATGCCGACAGTCCCACCAAAGATGTTCTATAAAATTTACCATTCTGATCTCTTTAGATACAGTCAACGGTTATTTTTCATTAAACCTAACTGTATCTATACTAAAGGAAATAAGCTAGAGCAGTACTTTCCAAATTTTTCAAACCAAATGAGTCTAAAAGTGGTTGGAGTGGTTTTGGCCACCCCAACCTCTAGCCAGGTCCCCTGAGGGGACGCATAACTGGACATATTCACAATTTATATGTAGCATACAGGCTGGGAATATGATGTACAGCAGTTACTTCTCAGACTTCAATGTACATACAAGTCACTGACCTTAAATAAAATGCAGATTAAGTAGGGACAGAGTAAGGACTGACACGCCTTTCTAATGACCTCTCAAGTGCTGCTGCCGCCGCCACTACCACCTGCCCATTGAAGAGCAGGGTCTCGGGACCTCTATGCCTCTACTAACTGAATTCGTCTTATATTATAAAATATACAAAACATCGAAATACTCATTTTAACCGTTCTTGAAAGTGTACAGTTCAGTAGCATTAAGTATATTCACATTACACAAAAATCACTATAACTTTAGAACTTTCATCTTCCCAAATCAATTCTGTATTCATCTAATATTCATCCCCCGCTCCCCCTCCCCTGGCAACCACCGTTCTGTGAACTGTACTCCGCTAAGTGGAATTATATACAATATGTGTCCTTTTATAAAAATTGGCTTATTTCACTTGGCATAACATTTTCAGGATTCATCCATGTTGTAGTGAGTGTCAGAATTTCCTTTGTTTTTAATAAGGCTGCATAATATTCCACAATGTATATATACTGCATGTAGTTTATTCATCTATCTGTGGACACTTGAGTTGCTTCCACATTTTGGCTACTGTGAATAATGCTAAGAACACAGAAGTACAAATATCTAAGTCCCAGCTTTCAATTCTTTAGGTATATATCCAGAAGTAGAACTGCTGGATCATACAGGTAGACAGAGGTTTAATTTTTTGATCATACAGGTAGACAGAGGATTAATTTTTTTGTTTTAACTGTTTTCCACAGCCACACCATTTTACATTGTCACCAGCAATGCATAAGGATCCTATTTTATTCACATCCTTGTCAAACTTCTTAGGTTTCTTTTTTGGGCATTAGCAAGCCTAACGGATGTGAAGTGAATTCACCTTTTTAAAAGGTGCTAGTGCACTTACCTGCTTGATTTCTCGTAACAGATCTGCATCGATGTAGTATCTTTCCTCAGATTTGACTGCTCCGAAATGATTCTGCATCCTGATTTGGGACATCAGTTCATTTAGTCGGCCCTAAAAATAAGACCGAGTCCAATTACAACTGCTAACAACAGGTTTTTGGTTTTTTTTTTTTAAGATTTCTTTATTTGAGACAGTGTGTGTGTGCACGTGTGTGTTGGGGGGGGCAAAAGGAGAGGGAGAGAATCTCAAGTAGACTCCCCATTGAGCAGGGAGCCTGCCACAGGGCTCGATCTCATGACCCTGAGATCATGAGCTGAAAATGAAGAGTCGGACACTTTACTGACTGAGCCAGCCAGGCGCCCAAGAGAATCTTTCTTTTTTTTAAAAGGATGGGTACTACTCTAATAAAGTTACCTAATTCTCCCTCTGTCCATTATGTGAAACAGTAACACAAGCCAAAAACAACATTAAGAGTCTACTTTAGGGGCGCCTGGGTGGCTCAGCCGGTTAAGCGTCTGCCTTCGGCTCGGGTCATGATCCCAGGGTCCTGGGATCGAGCCCCGCATCGGGCTCCCTGCTCAGCAGGCAGCCTGCTTCTCCCTCTCCCTCTGCCTGTCTCTCTGCCTACTTGTTCTCTCTCTCTGTCAGATAAATAAATAAAATCTTTAAAAAAAAAAAAAAAAGTCTACTTTAGAAGGGAAGTTTTGATTAAAGAGCAAAATATTTAATAAAAACCAGTATACAAAATTCCTCTTTTTGAAGACTAGCAAATTCTAGCTTTATGGTCTTACAAATGCCTACCTTAAACTGGGTAGGTGCATTCAGTTCACACTGAATTGTATCTAGCTGAACTCGCAGTTGCTCTTCATCAGCTTGGATGGCATACCCACTCTTCCTCTGAATTTCCTGTTTGATTAGGACCTATATAAAGAAAACCCATCAACAATACCAATAGAATCATGATTCTCTTTTTAGTTATGTAATTTTATTACAGTCAGTTGTTGAAAGAGACCAGATGAGAATCTTAAAAGAGTTCAAGATTTGAATTAGGTTTGCCCATTTTTATTTGGCAGTCTACATTAGTATATTGATACATGCCTCTAATTTGTTTTTAATGCCTGCGTAATTTTTCATGCATTAATAACCAATAATTTATTCAGTTATTCCTCTTATTGAGGGGTATATATTTTGTTTCTAGTTTTGATATTATAAATACTGTAATAAACATTTATAGATAGATAGATTCGCTGATACAGAACCCGCCCCCCCCCCCCCCCGGCCAAGAATGAAACTGCTGGATTTAAAAGCATGTTTTCAGTCTAACAGAAGCTCCTAAATTGTTTCACAAACAATTTAGATTCATAAGCCACATGAGAGTATCCTTTTCCCCACATACCAATCATCAGTAAGTTGTTTAAATTTTCCCCAAACTAATGAGTATAAATGGAACCCACATTTTTTTCTTTAATCTGCACTTCCCTGAAAGTTAAAGGAGCATCTTTTTTTTTTATTCTTATGTTA